>NC_089492.1:264717589-265967589 GCF_036850765.1 Saccopteryx bilineata
TGGATGGGTCTGAAAAGCCTTGTGATCGTACTAGAAATGGATAAAGGTCTCTCCCAGGCAGGAAAGTGACCTCAGCATGCCTCTGAGGAAAGAGGAGTTCTGGTCCATAACTGGGGTACTGAGAGGGGGCTGGAATGCCTGCACTAGAAACCAAAGGGCGTACGAGGCTAAGAGTCTTAGAATGATGAGTCAGAGGAATTGGCTTTTGCCTCTGAATAAGGAGTGGGGTTTAGGTGAATGGGCTTCCCGGATTTAGGAGGCCAGATGGCACCTTGAAAGTCATACAGTAGCTAGAAAGATCTGGAATGGGCAGGGAGGAAGTGGGCCTAACAGGTAGGGTCTTCCATAGGCCCTGAGTTGAGACAGCTCGGTGAGAGGGGATGGGGATCTGTGCTGCTCCTGCTTGCAGCCACAGGATCAGAGAAATCTGCTTTGGCAATGTGGCTATTTTTATGCTGTTTGTAATTGTTTGTTTCCTGTCTTTTTTTTATGTGGAGTCTGGGCTGACTCACTGATTCACTGAACATTTTTGGAATGTCCACTCTGTGTACTGCAGAGTACACAGAGCAGGGGATTGCGGGGGTCCGGGGAAATGGAGCCGCATTCCTGCACCGGCTGGCATCTGAATCCCCTCATGGTAGGTCCAAGTAGGTGACCTGCAGTCACCTAAATAGTTCCTTGAACGTTTAAGTACATACGGTTCAGACCAGAGCCCTGCACCTTGATCTTCCTCATTCTCCTGTGTGTTGGGGAGGAGTACTGAGGCTCAGAGAGAAGAGACAAGCTAAAAATTATACAGTACAACCACAGCTCTTCCCTTTCACCCTTTGCTCCCGCATTCCTTCTTGCCCTTGCTCCTTATCAATCACTCTGTCACTGGTATTGTCCTGAGAATTCTTCCTCCCTTGACCTGTCCCACTGCATCCTCAAGCCCCACTCAGTGTTCATTTTGGCCAGTGCTTTGTCTCCTGGCAGAACTGGACCTTAGCATTTCTAGATGGGGTGGGTATGTGTGTCAGGAGGATGGAGAAAGTTAGGGGCAGGTGTTAGTATTCAATCTTTTTTTAAGTCTCTGAAGGATACGAATCTATCTCCTGGGTGAGAAAGTTCTTCTTTCTGGCTAATCCATATTCTTCCTGCTGCAATGGAAATCCATCTCATCCATGACCTGCCACGGCTATTTGTGGAGTTTGGGAAGGAACATCTAGATCGGAAGCCAGTAGCTTCAGGGACTTTTCTTTCTGAGGCTGTAGCAAAGAAACTCTCAGACAATTAAACTGAAATAGCTACACTTTTGCTTATATGGGTTTGGACAGATTTATAATATTTTCTTTTTTAAAAAAATCGGAACCTTTTCATGGAGACAATGATTTACAGAATAATCAATGTCTTTATGTTCCTAATACATTGGAGTGATTTGTCAGTGCAGGCATCAGTTCTCCCAGGGGCTGGGGAGGGCAGACAGCCTTTGAACCTGACTCACCTGGCAGAAGGTGCCTTTTTCTGTGAGCTACTTTGATCCCAGACCTGGATCTAAGGCCCATAGTAAGGAAGGTCTGGAGCTCCTGCGGCTTCACTCTTTGAGCAAAAATGCTAATGCTTTCTCTTCATCAGCCTCAGCCCCACCCAGAGAGAGGTAATGTGCAGCACGTGCAGTCTCCACCATACGAGTATGGAGACAAAGTGCCAGAGATGCTTAAAGACCAGAGTTTGGGGACGTGAAGGCAAGAGTGGTCATCTCTGAATCTCTGAGGGCTGAAACATAGAAGAGGGAGCAAACCTGGTTTTGGGGGTCCCGGAAAAGAGAATTGGGGCCAGTGGGTGATGGTCCAAGAAGGCAGAATTTGGTTCAACACAAGCTATCTCATATTCATGCTACTTGAAGATAAAATAAGATACCTTAGGGAGTAGTGAGCTTCCTGTTATAGGAGATATTCAAAACAGGTTGGTTAGGGATGTTACAGAGGGGTTCTGGTTTGCTTCCACTGTGCTATTCAAGGCATTCTCAACTGTGCAGCTAGAGATTCTATAAACATCCAGGCTTTCTGAGTTCCCCAAAAGGCCAGGGCCGTGCCTGCTCCACATTATACAAACCCCATGAAGGCTGAGCTCAGCATGGTGGTTTCAAGGAATACTCTTACCAAGCTCCTCCCTGCGTGTCTCTTTCAGCATGTCCACCCTTGGCAGTGCCCATGGGTCAGGAAGGAGACCAGGGGCTGCAGCCAACTACAGCGAGAGCCCTGGCATCAACAGTTTTGAGCAGTATAATGCCAACTATACTGGCATGCCTGGTTTTATTTAATTTTCACATCTCTCTGATGTATGATTACTTTTCTTTTGCAGATATAGAAACTGATGTCCAAGGTCAGGGTGGAGCTGTATGCACTCATTCCACAGGGCATTGTTTACTCAGTGAGACTTCACTGAGGCCATACTGTATGCCAGCCCCGGGCCAGGTGCTGGGACTACTAGGGTGTACAAGATGGATGTGATTCTTACCCTCATGGAGCTTGCTGTCTGGGAAACAGGCATCAAAGAGTCATTACAAGTTCAAAGTGAGTTACAGAAAGGAAGTGTGGACTTTCAAGGAACATTGGGAAAGGCTTCTCTGAGGAAGTGTCATTTGGGGAGACCTGAGGGACAGTTAGGCGAAGGTAATGGGGGGGCGGGAGGAAGCTGTGTTCTAGGTAGAGGGAATAGCACGCACAAATGCCCAAGGGGCAGACAGTTGTGTCAAGTTGAACCACATCAACTACCAGCTTTGTAGGTCAAACAGCAACAATTTTATGTTTCAGACTAGTGTTTAAAACACTCAGGGAGGTCCAGTGTGAATGGAGTAAACAGAAAAGGATGTGGGAAAATAAGGTCTGAGTAGTGGGCCTTCTGGATGGCTGTATAAGCTAAGGTAAGGAGGCTGGGCTTTCTCTGAAGGGTGCTAGGGAGCCATTGAGGACTACATGCAGGGGAGCAACATAACCAGATATGTATCTGTGAAAAGTCCTGGTGGCTGGGTGATGACGCTACAGAAGTACAAGTGGAAGCTGTTTAAGTAGTAGTTCAGGTGTGAAAGGACAGGGAGGTGTCACACAGAATGGAGGGTTGGTTGGAGACCCGTGTCCTGACTCCTGGCCCAGGGCTCTCCACAGAAACCTGGCAGTTCTCTCTGCTCCACGCCTGAGCACTGGAGGCCAGGCCGTGACATGCACGCACAGTTCATCCTGGAACCATGCATCTATTTGTGAGACCTCCATCGATGAATGCCACATTTGACTGTGTGCAAGCTCAGCTGGGCCTCCAGCCCTATTTCATGGTTCCCTGGTTTGACCACAGAACCCTACGTGTGTTCTGTCTCTTGGAACCCAAGGCAGTGAACGCTCCTTGGCTGGTGGCTGCTCCCCTTGCAGCCTCCTCCAGCAGGCAGGCAGGTCCTGGATGTCTAGCTGCCTGGCTAGGCGTTCTGCGAGTCTTAGATCCCACTGACTACCTACCGGCAGGGAGGCCCAAGGAACAGGCTCTGTCTGGTCTCAGCTTTTTTCTTAGAAGTTTCCAAGGGGTCAGGAGCTTCCCTATGGCTGATCTGAAACCTGTTCACCTACTGAGGGTAGAACCCCTTCCTTTTCCTAGGCAGATGTGGTGGGAGCAGGGAGACCTCAGCCTGCAAGACAGGTGCAGGGGTCACTGATATCTAGGACCACTGCAGCAGAGGTGGCAGCAGCAGCCCCACATAGATCTTTTGGGCTCTGCTTCCCTTATGGTTTCAATTTCCAGCACTCTGTGCTATAACAATATGACTGTATTCATAAAAATAACAACAGAGATCCCTTGAGGGCTTACAATGTCCCAGACACTGTGCTAAGCATCTTTCAGACATTGAGTCACTTAATCCAGCAAATCCAAGACGTAAGGACTTTGTCCCCACTTTGTAGATGAGGAAACTGAGAACCTAGGATAATGCCCACAGAGAGAAAGCATTCTGTAGATGTTATCTTATCTCATCGTCATCGTCATGATTGCTGTTGTTATTTTAAATAATGGATGCAAAGACCTATCACAGTGCCTGGCACACACTAGGCTCTTGGGAGAGCTTGTTGTTTGTATTTTATACAAATTTGGGCAGGAAATGGAGTGAGTGGACTGGGTCCAGAAGCCAGCCTGGGACGAGGCTCTTCCTAGCTCTCTCCATCCCTGAGGATCTTTGCTCCCATTCCCCTAGCACATGCTTTTTTTTAACCCGGTCCCTCCCCTTTCTCGTGCTCCTTGCGTGTCCCTCATTCCTCCAGCCTGGGCACCTGGATTCTCTGGCCTCTTCCTGGCAGCTGCAAGGAATGCAGGGATGACTCCTAATGCTTGCTCTCCTCGGGGTGGGCAAGACCCCAGTCCTTCAAGACTTCACACTGGATTGGCTCCGCCTGGCTCTCAGCCACAGGCAGACCTTTCCTTGGCCCCGCCCAGCCAGGACTCCACAGAAACCACTTTGCATACAGAATCAGGATCAGCCCAAGGCAGGCAGAGCTGTTTCTGATTGCCATGTTTTTGCATTCTGTGCTTCCCTTCTGGAATGCCCTCACCTCCTGCTGAATTTCTTCTTTCTCATACATCTTGTCCTATTGCAAGTCTCACTTCCTCCAGGAAGGTTTCTCAGAGGTACCAGGCAGTTGGTCACAACCTTCCCAAAGCCTCCCTGGAGGTTTTCTCTTGCTTCCTTTTCAGAGCACTTCTCATTGGTACAAAAATAATTTTCTTCCCCACTAGCCTTCCTCATGGTCCACGATATTGAAGAGCTCACAATATTGAAGTTTATGGACTGCTTGCATTTGTCTCAGACTGTTTTTTTGTTTTGTCATTAAAACAACAACAACAGCAAAACTATTTACTCTCTTGAAGACAAACTTGGCCTAAAATTGAAGGAATTCTCTTTCTGAACACTGCTTCTAGGCTCTGCCCCCCACATTTGTTTGAAGTTGAATATGTTTTTTAAGGTGAGTTAGCCAACATTAAAAAATCAGGATGTTTGGCCCTGGCCGGTTGGCTCAGTGGTAGAGCGTCGGCCTGGCGTGCAGAAGTCCCGGGTTCGATTCCCGGCCAGGGCACATAGGAGAAGCGCCCATCTGCTTCTCCACCCCTCCCCCTCTCCTTCCTCTCTGTCTCTCTCTTCCCCTCCCGCAGCCGAGGCTCCATTGGAGCTGGGATGGCCTGGGTGCTGGGGATGGCTCCTTGGCCTCTGCCCCAGGCGCTAGAGTGGCTCTGGTCACAACAGAGCGACGCCCCGGAGGGGCAGAGCATCGCCCCCTGGTGGGCAGAGTGTCGCCCCCTGGTGGGCGTGCCGGGTGGATCCCGGTCGGGCGCATGCAGGAGTCTGTCTGACTGTCTCTCCCTGTTTCCAGCTTCAGAAAAATACAAAAAAAAAAAAAAAAATCAGGATGTTTTATACAGTATAACATTCTGTATTTCCAGCTTCTTTTCCACACGTCCACATGCCACAGGCCTCACCCTGCCCTATAGTGTGTCCCCTGAATCAGGGCCATTTGCTGTCATGCTTGTGCTGTTTCCCTTGCAGTAGAGTCAAGAGGAAAAAGTAAAATATTTTGTGGGCTTGTGATTTTATTATCAAGAGTAAACAGCAGATAGGCTAAGAGAGCCATTCATTTCAAATGCTCTTCTCTCCCCAGTCCTGCCTCTCTGTAGGCTTCCCGTGGGCTCCCCCAGGCACTGAGCCCCTGACCCCCACATGGACCAGGAGCTTCTCAAAAAGGCAAGGACCCTATCTCAGTCTTGTTTATCATGATAATAACAGCTATTGTCCCTTGAGGCCTTTCCCATCTCATTTAACCTTCACAACAGCCCTAAGGTAGGGGCAGTTATTCTCACCTTCCAGATGAAGGGTCTGAGCCCTGGTGTTGTGAGGGCACCCCTTTAGTAAGTAGTGGTGCCACCAAGATTTGAACACTGGTCTGCCTGGCTCCAACTCACTTCCCTGTGTATTCCCAGCAGCTGCCCCAAACTAGGCCCACAGTAAGCATTTAGTAAACGCCCCACAAGTCAAACTGAGTTCCAGAGTCATGGACTGGGTGCAGCCAGCCGAGGGGCCCCCCTCACCCACCCCCAGAGTGAGCATTGGCGCGGTTAAGACACTTCGTTCTTCCTTCCTTCTTTGGCGCCCGCTGGCTCTGAGCCTGTGCTGAGTATCTCTAGGGCAGCATTACCCAGAGTTAAGTTAACACGTGCCAGGCAGAAAATCTGCTGTGAGTCCCTTCACATTAGCATGTCTTTGAGGCGCCAGGACATCGTGCGGCCATCAGGGCTGTGCAGGAGCATTTTAACAACCTCTGTCCTTGTTCGCTTCCTGCGGTCCTTCAGTGGCCGCAGGCCCATCACTCCGACACAGTCCCAGCAACTAATTGGGCCTGGATAATAGGCCACCCAGACACATGTCCTTTCCCATCCCCCTCCAGGCTCCAAAGGGTGATACAAAGTTAGAAGCTCGGCAAGCAGCCACTTCTGCTTGGTGGGGGTTGGGGAAGAGGGGGAGAGGCTGTGCCTCCACCTAGGCAGGCCTGTGGTGCTGGGCACCCTCACCTTGGCCGGGCTCTGGGTGGGGGGCACCTCCAGTGAGAGTGTGGGCTGTCTGCTGTCAAGAGTCTCCGCCTAGAATAGTGCTTATAAATTCGGCCTCGCCTAGATCCGGAGATGTCATTATCCCACTGTTCCTGGGAGCCAGATGGCGATGGGACGCTTCAGATCCATTCGGGAGATGTTGTCTTGGAAGAACCTCTAGGTTTCTATGCAAGAAGATTAAGTTCTGGACCAAGTGAGGGCCCCTCCTTTCTTGGGTTTCAGGGCTGGCTTTGCCTCCTGCTGCTGGGATGTGCCTTGTATGGGTTATTCCTAAATCCAGACTCCAGGGTCCTGATACTCACACATGCTTCCAGTTTGAGATGTCAGACATCTGGCCTTCCTGGGCCTGGAAGCAGGCCTCTCCCCGGGGGAGGGAGCATCCATAGTGACGGTGCTGGGTTCTCAGGCACGATGAGGAGCAAGTGACTTTTTCCTGACACCGCCTAGGAGGGCGGCGAAAGCCTCCTGGACACATGGTTCAGGGCCACCTCCCTGGGCAGAGTGCAGACCCACCACTGTAGGAATGGGAAGGTGTCCATTCCCTGAACATCACAGTGGCCCTAAAGGTCAGGCTTAGGGCTCAGCTTCTGTGAAAGTCAGTCTGAGTGGCCTTCATTCTTTCTAGCCCCAGTAGGTCATGCTGGAGTGATCAGTCCCACCCACAGGTCGGTAGGTCTGGTTTCTCTATCTCCTGGTGCTTAGAACCGAAGGAGGAGAGAGGATCATGAAACATTCGACCTCCCTCAGGCTCAGGGCTGCCTGTGCCAGCTCATTGTCCAAAATAAGGCACCTCCTCCCCCAAGGTTTGATAAGAGAACAGTCCAGGTGGGGGCCTCCCAGACAGCCCTGTGTGCTCTCTGTCCCTGGGGGTCTCTGCTTTAGCACATGGTCTCCAGAGAGATAGGGCTTCTCTCTCTCCCACTCAGGGTGGACAACACTACCTTTCCTCATTGTCCCAAGCCAGGAGACAGGCTCACACTAAAGACAAACAGGCAAAAAGAGGACTAATAGAATAAAACCAGGGATAAAACTACTGCCAGTAGTTACTGGGCACTCACTGTGCCAGAGAGTGTTCTAAGCACTGTGGGTATTCATCCTTGAACTCTCACAACGGCCCCAAGAGATAGTATAGTTACCCCAACTTTGCAGATGAAGAAATTAGGGCCCAGAGATGAAGGACTCACCCTGGGGTCATGCAGCCAGTAGGTGGCAGAGCCTGGACTTCGATCTGGAGGTCAGGCCTCAGAGCTCTGGTTCTCAGCCGTTGCACTTTGGGATGGCTCTATGTCCTTGAGAGAAAATCTACATATCGTTCAGTGTAATCTCCCCAGATTCCAGGACCTAGAGTTCTGATGGGATCCGGGTGGGAGTTTCCTGGGCTTCAGGCTCCCTTGATGCTAAGATGGGAACAGGGTGTTTAGACTCTACTCTGATCCCATTGTTTTAATCCCTGAATGAACCAATGTGACCGCATTCTTACTGAGAGAGAAAGAGTGCATCAGAAATAACAAGCCAGTGATGAAGACAGAGACATTGAGAGAAAAGGAGAGAGAGACGACAAACACAGAGAGACTCAAAGGGTTCTGGGTTACCAGGATGACGAAGCCCGCGAGTGCCTGGTGGGGTCAGAACACCCTCACAGTCAAGATGCAGGTCCAGATGTCCTAGACAGCCACTTGGGATCACTTCACTTTGCCCCCCACCCATGTTTCGGACCTCCCTGCCTATCTCCGGCTTCTCAGCAAGGAGACCCCTGGGTTTGGTTAGGTTCCATTGCAGGACGTGCACCGTATGGAAAATACTCAAGGCTGTGCCAGCCTGGCGTGGAGTGGGGTTCAGTGAGTTACCTGATGGCATTTTCCAGAAGGGACCGGGTCATCTCAATGGAGTCCATGGGAAGAGGTGTCTGAGAACCTGGCAGAGAAAGGACTCTAGATGAAGCACACCATTCCTGTTGGCCCTCAGAAGTAGGGGTGCAGTTCCTCTTGCTTGACTTCTTTCTCTCTTCCCTCCTTCCCTCCCTCCTCCTCCTTTCCATCCTTCAATAAATGCTCGTTGAGTACCTACTATGTGCCAGTTCCTACTATGGGTACTGGGTGCTGAGTATATGGTAGTGACCAAAGAAATTATATTTTCTTCATTATGGTATTTTGTCCACCCTAGTTAGGGTGACAGACAATACAGAGATAAGAAAACAAGTAAATAAATAGTTATTAACGACAGCAAATGCTGTGCGGGAATATAATCGAGGGACCACTCTTTGGTTGGGTGCAGGAAGGGCCTCTCTGAGGAGGTAGCATTTAGGCTGAGGCCTGAAGAATGGGAGGAGCCTGCCATGTGAAGGATGCAATGGCGAGCATTCCAGGCTGAGGGAATAGAACGTGTGAGGGCCTTGAGGTGGGAAAAAACATGGGATAGTCAAAGAACAGGGAGAAGGACCATGGGGCCGGGCTTGGTGTGCAGGTTCATGGGGCATGGCATAAAATGGGGCCAGGGGGTTGGTTTTCCAAAGACCTGTCCTGGTGTCACCTCTGGGCAGTCCTGAGCTGGTCCAGGTTCTGGTGCAAGGCATATGCCAGCCTTGTACTGTGGGCCATTGGTTCCTCTGCCCTTTCCAGGCTTCGGGGCTCAGCTTCCTTCTCCCTTTTCTACATCTTTCCGTAGAGCTGCTCATGGTGAGTGACGCCCCCTCCCAGCAAGGGGCCTCCCCCAAGCCTGTGCCAAACAGGAGCCTCATGCCCTAGCGGAGGAGCTGGCATTGCAGCCTTGAGGAGCACAGCCCTCTGCAGGGGAGGGGCTGCTGTTTTAGGAATTAGATTAGGTTTCTAGGCAAATTGCCAACATCCAGGCGAGTGAACCCATGAAGGCCTCAAGGTGCCGAATCATTTTGGGAAAGGTGAGGAACTGAGTAGCCAAGGTTCTGATTGGCTCAACTTCCATGAAGCATGGGCCCAAATTTGTACCTGTGTATGGCCCGCCCATCTGGAGGCAAAGTTCACAGCCTTTCAGGCACAAAGATGTTCCAAGGATGGGACACCAAGCCATCTGGTTCAATCCATTGCAAGTTATTCAAATTATATTCATGTCTGGCAGGCTAGGCATTTTGGGGGTCTCTAGGAAGAGAGACCACAGCCGAGTCACGGAATTCTCTTTGGAATGCCAAGTGCATTCTCACTGTGTCCTTCAATGGGCTCAACAGTGAGCTCAGCAGACCAGACAGGACTGGGGATCCCCCAGTTGCACAGGAAGAAACTGGGGTTCATTGAGGTCAAGTCACTTATTCAAAGGCACGCTGGTGAGAGCTGGATCATGAAAGTCCTGAAGTCAGGTCTGCATGTGAATCATCCCTTCACCTTGCAGTTGCTCCATGACCTTGGGAACACAACACCAGCCTGAGTTTTCTCACCTGAAAACGGGGAAATATGGTGTGCAAAGCCTTTAGCTCAGGGCATAGTAAATAGCAGGTGCTTAGTAAGCGTACAGCTCCATTTCCTGGGCACCGTCTACCCCATCAACTTTATCCTTGCCTTGAGGGTTTCAGGTACATTGTTATGACCTTGCGCAGAAACATCTTGATATTTGCTGCCAGGCAGACTGAACATCTGGAAGATTGGCCCATCTTTTTCCTCTCCGCCCCGATGTTTTTGTGTCATGAAGATAAAGTCATGGAGATGTAACTGCCAGGGCCCAGTTCTCAGAAGGCCATAAAACATGGCTGATGCGGCCTGGCCTCGCTCACCACTATCCAGAGAAGTGCTCCTCACATCCAACACATGGTTATTTATTTATTTATTTTTTACAAAAATCGCTGAACTAGCCATGTTAGCTGTATTGATCAATAAATTATTTTGATGAAAACTCAATAGGCATTGGCCCCCTGGCACTTGTTCCCACACAAAGGAAGAACTTTACACTTTTTACGTCTCAAAATCCTTGGTGCCATATCCTGTCCCATTTTTCTTCTCTGTGTACCACTCCCAGGGGCCACTGCCCAAGACAGAACCTTCCTGGACAGGACTCAGAGATTCCTGAGACTACTGCCAGGGCTGCTTCTGGCCAAGGCCCTGGGAGTACCCTCAGAGGAGAGTTGATCCATCCACCCAGGCCTCAAAGGACAGTTTTGTTTTTCAGGGCACACTGGATCAATAGCTACCACTGCCCCAGGGCACCCTCTAGGCTTGCGAGACCACCATTAGCAGCTCTGCTGGGGGACTGGCAGCCAGATTATAGCACGAGGCTCCCTGCTTGGAAGAATCAGGAGCCAGAATAGTCTCATGGTCTTCCCTTAAATTCACTCCTCTGTCATTGACTCATTCATTCATGTGACCTTTTCTTTGACCCCCTGCTGTGTGTCAGGAGCTCTCCATGTGAAATCTTATGAAATGCTATGTTTGAAATTGACTTTTTACCCCCTTAGACACAACAACATCCTGTATTGCATGCTTCAAAAAGGCAGGTGCTATGCAAAGCATACAGGTGTCTAACAAAGCAACAGAACTGGTTATGAGTCTCAACACTGGGGCCTCACTGCCTGGGTTCAAATTTTGACTCTTGACCTTGGGCAAATGCTGAACTTCTCTATGCTATAGTTTCTCCATCTGTAAAATGGGGATGCAAAGGGGTTGTAGAACAAATTGAGTTACTATGGAAAAGCACCACGTGCCTGACACATATGAGTACCATATAAATGTTGGCTGCTTTTAGCTGGTGAGGATTAAATGAGCTAATATGTGTAATGTGCTTAGAATAGCGTCCAATATGTAGTGCTCAACACTTAAAAGCTAATATCATTGTTTCAACAATTTAATCCTCACAACAATGTTATGAAGCAAAAACCAGTGGTAGTCAACCTGGTCCCTACCGCCCACTAGTGAGCATTCCAGTTTTCATGGTGAGTGTAGTGAAGCAACCAAAGTATAAATAAAAAGATAGATTTAACTATAGTAAGTTGTTTTATAAAGATTCATTCTGCCAAACTTAGCGAAAATCCGACATGAAGTATTTGGTAAGTAATTATTATTATATGCTTTAACTTGCTGTAACTCTGCTTTATAAATTTTATAAAGTAAAGTTACTTCCCTACTTTATAAGTCTCCATTACTGTGGAACTGGTGGGCGGTTAGAAAATTTTACTACTAACAGAGATACAAAAGTGGGCGGTAGGTATGAAAAGGTTGACTACCCCTGAGCAAAAACTGTGAGCCTTTCCATTTTGCAAGTGAGAAAACTGAGGTCAAGCGGATCACCTGGGATCTCAGAATAGAGATGTAAACATGGCTGTTCTGACTCAAGTTCTGACTCAGGCATTTTCCTATAGTGCTGGACTGCTTGGGGCAAACACAGAGCTTTGGTGTTGGAAAGGCTCTGGGAGCTGACTGGACAAGCAGAACAAATGTGGTACAGATGGGAAAACTGAGGCCCAGAACATACATGGACAGTCAGTCAGGGAAGGTGACTCTGGGGTGCTTCCTACATACATTATAGCCGGTGATCACACATGTCCCGAGGTTGTCTGGGTTGTCCTGGTCATGTCTGTTGTCTTGGGTAAGTGTGAATCATGCCCCTCCACCCCATCTTTAAGAGCTCTCTTAGCATAGCTGTTAATCCAGTAGGTTCTTGAGTTGACTCACTGGGGTGGAACCCTGAGTGCACCACTTGTCATCTGTCGTGCTTCCTGTGTCTCAGTTTCCCTTGGTCTGCAGAAAGGATCTAGTTGGATAAATTGCCCGCTGCATCGAAAGCACTCAGTAGACGTTACCTCTTCTGTATACTTCTCAAGAAGAAACATTAAAATAAAAAGAATAAACCTCCATTGTATAGCTCTACACATGTTTACCCACAAGCAGCTCTGAGAACGGGAACAGGGAGAATTCGTCTTTTCTAATTTGTTCCTAAGCAAAGAGAGGTCCAGCTTGGGAGGCTCACCCAGGTCACCCAGGTGGCTGGTGAGAGGCGAGGCTCAGGTTCCCATCAGTGGGTCTGCAGAGCACCCTCTTCCCTACACTCAACCTGTCGCCTCTTCAAAGGCCCAGCCACAGGGAAACCCCACCACCCCCAGAAAAGCCGGAACCAGCAGAACTGGCCTTTTGGGCAGCTTCTCCCTCTTCCCGGGCTGCAGGCGCTCTCTCAGCAAGCGCACAAGTGCCTTGTCACTGGGGATGGCCCTGCTGGAAGTCCTGCTACTTCCCTCCTCTCCTTTATTATCAGGACATTAGCTGCCTCCCTCAAAGCTCCACCCCCCACCCTTACCCCTGCCCCTCCCATCAGCACCTCTGGGACTGTGGCTGCAGGCCAGGGGACATTTTTCCCCAATTACTGCGATTGCCCAAGTTCCTGCCTCAGCTAGGCCCGGCCTGATTTGCATACCATTAGCTATGATGCCATGCATTATGGATTCATATTTAATTTTAGTACTTTTTGGAGACAACTCTAACCTAATTAAAATCTCCTTCTCCGAGAACCTGACATTTCTCCGAACTCCAGCTCTGCACGGATGGACCACACTCACACACACACACACACACACACACCCCTCCAGCCATAGACACATACCGCCATTCAGCCCCCATTCCATGGATTCTTTTTTTAAATGAAAAAGTAAAACTGAAAAAAACAGCCACTTCCTCCAAGTAGATTGGTGTGCAAACTTAGCTCTGTGAGCCTCCCTTCCCCAACTCGTGTCTGGAAGGCTCCATGGAGAATCCGGAGCTAAGGGACGGAGGGGACCAGGGGACCCAGGCTCAGGCCCAGTCTCTGCCTGCCTTCCACTAGGAAACATCGAGCTTGCTCAGGCTTCAGTTTCCCTCATTTTTGAGCTTATCAGAAGATAAAAAAAAAAATCTCAAAGCTCACATCCTGTTCTTACCCTCAGCCCGTTTCTACTCAAGCAATCTGAAATGAAGTACAGGGAAATCATTTTTCCTTAATCAAATAAAAAGAAAACCACAGGGTTGAGGGAGGGACGAATGGGTGGAGCACAGAGGTTTATTAATGCAGGGAAACTACTTTGTGTGAGACTACAGTGGTGGATGCGGGATACATTTGTTAAAACCCGTAGAATGTACACTATCTATGGAGAGTGAGCCCTCGGGTGAGGCACGGGCTCTGGGAGGTGATGATGTGTCAGTGCAGGCTCATGCATTGCAACAGATGCATCTCTCCAGTGAAGGGTGCTGAAAGTGGGGGAGGCTGCACCTGTGTGGGGGCAAGGTGCACATGTATGGGGGCAAGGTGCACCTGTGTGGGGGCAAGGGCTGTCTGGGAACTCTCTGCACTTGGTGCTCATTTTTTCCTGTGAGCCCGAAATGTCTCTAAAAATAAGGTTTATTAAAAATAATAAAATTAAAATGCTTAACATTTTTTGAATGCTCATCATATGTCAAGCACTCGTGACAACGATTTGAGGTTGATATTATTATCATTATTATATCCCCATTTTAACAGATGAGAAAACTGAGGCTCAGAGGGGTAAGCAGCTTGCCCAAGGTCACAGCCAGTAAACAGTGGATATTGGATTTGGACCCAGACGGTCCGGCTTCAGAGCCTATGAACTTGGCTGTATCACCGCTCCCTCTTCCCTTTTACCAAGGAAAGAATCGGGGAGATGGGCTGGATTACTTTATTGTTCTAATTCTATGATAATGACTTAATTCTCACCTGACTCGGGGGCAAGGGATGGGCCACCGGTCATCTCCCTGATGTTCTTGGAACTCAGCAGGTCAGAGTTTTCTGACAGCAGTACTGGAGGAGGTGAGGCTCAGAGCACACCTGGGCAAACTGGGTCTTCCCTTGTCTGGGGATGTGGGTGGCAAGGGCACAGAGCTCCCCTGGGACAGAGCACACTGGCCCTGTGCCATCTGCAGGCTCTCCCGGTGACCCGCCTAATGCCCCGTGTCTCTGTGTCTACCTGTGGGTAACCAGAGAGATACATCAAGGTGGGCTACTTTGTTGGGATTCGACCTGGGTTTGCAGTGTCAGGGGAAGAAAACATTGAAGTGTGAGAAATTTTAAACATCCAGAAGAGTTGAAAGAATTTCACAGTGAACGCCTGTATTTCCTATGGTGTCTCTTTAGTCACCCTCTGCCTTGTGCTGTGGCACTGTCCTGGGTGACCTCAGTCCTCACACAGACCCCCTGAAGTGGGGCTTCTCACTCCCATTTTACAGGTGAGGATGCTGAGACCCAGGCAGATGAAGAAGGCACTGTCCTGGGGCACCCAGCTCTGCAAGGATAGGGCCAGGAGTGGCACCCAGAGTCCTCAAACCCCCAAACCTGCTCTTTTCACTACTCTGTCCTCTGCTATCCCCACAAGAATATGGGAGTCCCTTTCACAGTGGCAGGCCAAGCCCTTCCCCTCCACCCCCACCCCCAGTCCAGGCCCTGCTGGGTGCTAGGAGGAGAGGCACATAGTGGTCAGAGGGTGGAATGAGAAGTGGGGATAAGATACAGAACGTTTCTCCCGGGCAAACTTGTGCTGGGCACAATAACCTTATGGCTGTGGTTGCTGCTTGTGGGGCTGTTGGGACAACTGAGCAGTCAATATGTGTCCAGGGCCCCAGGGCCCTGCCTGCCTGAGGTCCACTCCCACCTTCCTCCGGCTGCCTGCTTGGTTTGCTGCTCAAAGAAGGCTGGGCTAGGGCTGTGTCCCAACACACCCTCCTTAGAAACCTGCCATGGCTTCCACTGAGCTCAACCCCCTACCTGCACCTCCTCAAATAAGTAAGTCACTTATCCAAGACTGCCATTCTCCAGTGGTTGAAGCAGTGCACCTGGTTGATCATCTTTGAACCAAGGCATGTGATCGATGTGTCAGGAAAAATCCTTGCAAGTGCTCAGCCCAGG
This sequence comes from Saccopteryx bilineata, assembly GCF_036850765.1. NCBI lineage: Eukaryota > Metazoa > Chordata > Mammalia > Chiroptera > Emballonuridae > Saccopteryx > Saccopteryx bilineata. The sequence continues at coordinate 264,733,046 of NC_089492.1, forward strand.
GCCTGGCTCACAGTAGGCACACGGGGCCGGAGCTGTTTTCGTGCCTCCAGCTGGAGCTCCCCAGCAAGATTTATTCCCCTGTCCCCAGCTAGGTCCCAGGGCTCCCAAATGCCACCATAAACTCAGGACTCCTTGCCTTTGTTCGTTTGGTCCGCTCTGCCTGGAATACCCTCCCCAACCTCCGTCCAGGTCAGATCCCACCTCCTGCAGAAGGTTTTCCAAGGTCTCCCGGTAGGAATGATTCTTCCCCCTCTCTCTGGCATCTGAGCTCTATGGTGAGAAACACGCAACTTGCACCAGGCTCTCTGGTGTGACTCAGCTCTGTCACTTATTGGTTGGGTGACCCTGGAAAAGTAGCCAATCCGTTCTGTCTCAGTTTTCTCATCTGCAAAATGGGCATGATGACCGTGAGGTACTCCATGAATGGAGCACTCTCACAGTGCCCGCGCAGAGTGGCTCAGAGCGTGGCGCACAGTGGGGCCCCCGTGCTTGGAGGCTGAGTTGAGCTGACCTTGAGTTCAGCCTCCATGTGGGAGACTCAGCAAAAAAGAGGCACTGTGGATGGACAGGATGCTCCAAAAAGCAAAACTCAGGGCAGCTGGCAGATGAGTGGGGAGTGGGCATAGCGCTGAGTAGAGGCGGGAACTTCTGTCCTCCTTGGGGGGCGGGCAGCTCAGTGAAGAGGTGGGCTTGCAGGGCTGCAGTGCCGGTGGTCGGGGCTGTGGAAGCGTATCTTGGTCACAAGAAGCAGCCTGGGCTCAACTCCTGACAGTGCCACACTCGCACACTTTCCTAGTCCCACCCCAGTTTGTCTTCTCTCCTGTGCGGTGGGGACAGCCATCGCGTCCACCTCCTGAGGTGCTCGGCACAGGAAAGCCGCAGCCCGGCCAACATCCGGTCCACAGCTACGTTAGTTCACCTGGGCCCACAGCCCCGCCAGGGCCCGGGAGCCCGACCCGATGTCTCGGCCACGTGCCTGGTTTGCATGGAGACTGCTCTTTATCCAGAGGGATTTAGATTTTTAACGAGTAAGTTCACCTGAGTCCTGCAGGGCATTGACCAGGAAGGTCTTTGACTCAAACCTCCCATTAGCCGCTCCTCCTCTCATGCTAAGGCTTTTGGAGAAAATCATTTAATGTTTTCTTCGTGTTTAAAGAAGGCTCTGAGGGCCCATCAGATGCAGCCTGGCCGGCCTGATCTTGGAAAAATGTGCGGTCCTCAGAGAAACATGCCAGCGTCTGCTCTGAAGTCAATTCAGGGGAGCACTTCTGCACGTGGCTGGTGGGCTATATTTAGACTACACCAGGTCTTTGAGCCCCTCCCCGTGCATTATTGAGGTCGCTGTGAGCGTGTGAGGGCTAAGGCCTGGAGGGCAAGGAGAAGCCACCCCAGTGAACACTGCTGGAGTTTGCCTGCAAGGTCTGGGACATACTTGGCTCTGACAGTGGTATGTGGAGAGGTGGAAGAGAGAGCCACAGACCCTAGTGAGACAGAGGGCCTGCCACTGAGGAGGCTCCTTCAGCCTCAGCCTCTGGTCTGCTGAGTTCCCGCCTCACTCCCCACTGACTCACAGCCAGGCCCTTCTCTCTGCTGCTACATCTTTGTTCTTACCTTGGCCTGTGTCACCTTTTGTGTTAGTGATTTTCACAGTCTGTCTTATATCTCCATGTGTCACCTTACCCTCACTCAGGAACCCTCTAGGGCTCCCCAGTGCCTGCAAGAAAAAGCCTAACCTCAGCGTGGCATTCAAGGCCTTCCGTGATCTGGCTTCCACCTAACTTTTCATCCTCATTATAATAAGAGGGTGTTTTTATCAGATAATAATTTTTTTACATTTAAAAACAACTACAGTTATGTAAAAGTGATGTTTGTAAAACATTAATTGCCTTGTGGTTATGTTCAATCCAAGAGTTGTTGCCCTTTAACTCCAATTTAAAACCAATGCATGGCATTAACTGTAACAAAAAGAAACTAAAACTGCATAAAAACTAGAGCATGCACCAAAAAACGGATTTCAGATTTGGAATCAGCGATAAAGAAATATATAGAAACAGTTCTAAAACCTCATGCAACGGAAAATGAAAAAAAAATTGTTCCCCAATGTTATCAGCCATAAATCCCATTGAGTGTGAAGTTCTTGGGGACAGGGTCTCGTCTGCTTTATTTACCACAATGTGCCCAGTGCCTTGAAGAGCACCTAGGGCCTCACATAGGAGCTCAATAAATGTTTGCCAAGTGAATGACTGAATAACTGAATGAAAGAGTAAATGAATGAAGAATGATGCAGTGATCTAGTTTGCCCACTCTCATGCTTCTGCGCTGACAGTCGTTTGTTGCCAGGCAAGACCCGTTCGCTAACCCATGCGACCCTCCCTTTAAGTCCCGCTTAAATCCTGCTTCCTCTGTGATATCTTCCCTGGTGACCCAGCCCCTGTGATCCCTCTTGCCAGCTTTGGCACCATCTGTTGTTAGACAGTTAGTTCAAAACCTCCTCTGGAGCTTCCTGGGTATCATCTGAGACTGAAGAAAAAGGCGGGCTACTCCGGATTGGTAGGTGGCAAGTTCAATAAACAAGGGAACTTACTTATCAGGCTTGTCTTTTGCACCCACCTGCCAGAATCTTACAGTTTTATACAGAGGTCCTAACTGGGTTCAGTCACGTACACCATCCAGATGGTCTCAACACCACATTTCTGTTGTGGCACAATAAGAACAAGGCCATGTCTCAAGGCTGTGTCCTTGGGGGCAGCTTCTGGGACCAGGGGAGACAAGCAGAACACACATTCCAAGGACAGTGGAGGGGGCAGGGAGCCTTTGTTGCCCAAGTCTAGTTTGTGGGTCAACTGGTAGTCACATCTTCTCAATGACTTCCATCAAAAGGTACCAAGTATTTTCTGGCTTTCTTGAGGTTGCGTCTGCTGTCAGACTTGGCTGCATGCCCCTGAGGTCTGGGCTGGGGAAGGTGCCTCCACCCCCTTGACCCCTTCACAGAGTTCCTGTGTGGCTTTTAGTGGATGTGGGAGAGAAGGTGGGCTGGGTAGGATGGGACTCGGGCTGTCCAATAGGCAACGATGCAGCCACAGGTAGGGGAGGGCCTGGTCCCTTGCAGGGCAGAGTGTGATGTCCAGATGGGCTGGCATCTGGTGTGGGGTGGGGACTCAAGCAAGAAAGAACACGAGGGAGGCACAACATGGGGCCATGGAGTAGCCAGAAAGTGACAGAGCCCAGAGGGGGAATCCCAGCAGCAGGTGAAGTTCAGGGGCTCAAGGCAGCAGGACTGGGGGTCTCGTCACTGGAGAGACTGTCTGTAAGGGAAGAGGCCGCTGGGTATGTGCCGGAGACAGACATTCAATGCAGGAAACAAGGCAGGAACACTATGCCACCTCCAGGGACTGAAGTCGGGGGATGCCGCTGGCTTTCTTGATGGTGGGCCCGTTGTCCGAAGTGCTTGCTGGCTGATTAAGTTCCTCCTGCCTCAGCTGCATCGGGGGCCCAAGATAGTGAGCCTGGATCTGCAAGTGAGAACCCAGTGTTCTCAGGGGAAGGTGACGAAGACACTCCAGTGACAGTAAGTGTTTTGTGAACATGGATTTCAGCCACTGTAGATCAGGGTTGTCCCCTTTGTGGTCACCACGCCGAAATCACACATGTGGAATCTTCGTTGGAATGGTTTGGACAGACGCACAGAGACATACCTGTACAGATGCACACTTGCACACACAGACACGTGTACACAGAGACACATATTTCAGTGGCAATAAAGGGACAGCAGGCATGCAGCATGGGGAGGGACTGGATGATCTCAGTGGCCACTGGGGCCCCCTCCTCTGAATTCAAGCCTGCTGACTTAAGAGTGTGAATGAAAACAAAGCGAGTGGCAGTGCCATCTGGGAGGGGCTGGGAGCCTCTTAGCCAGAGCTCAGACCCCTCGCCCCACCTAGTCCAGATCCTGAAGCTCAATTTCTCCTCTTCTTCTGGGGTCACTTCGCTCTCAGAGGGAACAATGCTCATCTGCTCTGTGTGATTCTTTATCCTTTTCAAAGCCCTTTTGTGCACAGATTTCCATTTGATACCCCCCTGCGAGATAGGCTGGTATTCTTATCTCTGCTTTATAGATAAGGACACGGAGGAGGCTCAGAGAAGGTGCCTGGCTGGTCCAAGCCCCCTCAGAGGCTGGGCGATGGAGAGGGATTAGAGCCAAGAGCCTGTGACTTTCTGCCCTGTTGCATTTTCCTCCACCCTCTGATGTGTGGTGGTTTTAGAAGACAGCTTTCTTTGGCCTGCGTGAGTGCATGCTGCCTTGATGATTTATGGGTGTGTGTGTGTGTGTGTGTATGTGTGTGTCTGGGAATGGTGCTGAAAGCAGAGGTTGGTCGAGTGCTGCCTCAAGTATTTCATACTCTTCCTCAAGTTGGTTTTGGAGGTCCTGATGGGTGGGAGGCACCATTCCCAGCCTCCTCTCCTCTCCCCTCTGCCTTCCGGTATAGCAGAAGAGCAGGAGCTGGGGAGCCGGTGGGGTTGGGGGGGAAGAGAGACTAGAGAGGGCCTCATCGGTCTGAAAGGGTGGCAGCTGATGGGCTGGACTCAGAATTTGCCAGTGCGAAGAGAGCAGAGAAGCTGAACAGCTTGGCTCTCCAGTACCCACTGAAGGGGTCTCTCTTGGGACCTGAAATAACATGTTTCAGAGTAAGTTCAAAGGAGAGGTTAAGAAGAGTTTGGAGAGAGTGTGGGTTTATAGTCAATTGCTCAGAAAGACCAGGAGTTGATTCAAGGGTCCAAATGAAAAGAAAGGGAGTGGTGATTCCATCTAGGTGAGGGACAGGGAGGGGGTGTCGGGAGCCCCTGGGCCAGACCCCAGACGCCAGACCCCTGCCCCACGCCAGAACCTGAAGCTCAGGCACCTTCACCCTCACCCCAGGCTGTAATCCTGGAGGTCGAGCAAAGGCCCTTTTCTCTTGTCCGAGGCAGAAACAGCAAGGCACTGACCCAGAAGAACCTCATCAGTGTTTCATGTGTGAGTCCAAAAATGTTCTTTAGGCTATCCTCTGGGCTTAATTTTTAATTAATGAATTAGTAACTACTTCATCTTGTTCCACAAAAGCAATTTGGAGTTGTTTACGAGACTCACATTGAATAAGATACCTTATTGTTGAAAGAATTCATGACCAAGAAAATACAAATCAGAAATCAAATGCTTCCTAAGAGGAAACAGAAATGTTATGTTTAAGTCATAATGCCCATTACAGTTGCTATCATTGGACCAAGCATTTGACTCTGTACTCCCTGGTGGTCAAAGAGAAAAGAGAAATACTACTAGTTACATACATTCTACTTTTTCTGTATGGAAAAATCACACTAATGTCTCTGGGACATTATTAAACTTTTATTAACCCTTCATTTTAAAATTATTTTTTTTGTGTGTAGGACCTTATTTAGAAGATGCTGAGAAATGCAGTGTCCTTTTTAGCAAATGGCAGTAGCAGATTTCCTGAGCCTGTGTCTGGTATCGTCTGTTCTCCGTGTCAGCTGAGGGCATAATGACAAAACACACAATGACAAAAATCAAGCCAAAAGCCCAGGCAAGCGGTCCAAGTGCACAGCTTGAGCCAAGGGTGAATCCTAGAATCGCCAGAGAGATAGGCAGCTGTCCTGCTCTTCTGTCCCTTCTCCAAAATGTCATTTCTCTCCATCAGACTTCTAATTCATATTGTCCAGTCGATGGTTCAGGCAACCACCTCTGGCAAGACCTGACATCTAGGTGGTTGTTTGGTTGGGGGCAGCCGTTGGGAGCAGTTTAGGTGGTCGTTTGGTTGGGGGCAGCCGGTGGGAGCAGGTTAAGTGGTTGTTTGGTTGGGGGCAGCCGTTGGGAGCAGTTTAGGTGGTTGTTTGGTTGGGGGCAGCCGTTGGGAGCAGTTTAGGTGGTTGTTTGGTTGGGGGCAACTGTTGGGAGCAGTTTAGGTGGTTGTTTGGTTGGGGGCAGCCGTTGGGAGCAGTTTAGGTGGTTGTTTGGTGGGGGGCAACTGTTGGGAGCAGTTTAGGTGATTGTTTGGTTGGGGGCAACTGTTGGGAGCAGTTTAGGTGGTTGTTTGGTTGGGGCAACTGTTGGGAGCAGTTTAGGTGGTTGTTTGGTTGGGGGCAGCCGTTGGGAGCAGTTTAGGTGGTTGTTTGGTTGGGGGCAGCCGTTGGGAGCAGTTTAGGTGGTTGTTTGGTTGGGAGCAGTTTAGGTGGTTGTTTGGTTGGGGGCAGCCGTTGGGAGCAGTTTAGGTGGTTGTTTGGTTGGGAGCAGCCGTTGGGAGCAGTTTAGGTGGTCGTTTGGTTGAGAACAGCCGTTGGGAGCAGTTTAGGTGGTTGTTTGGTTGGGGGCAGCCGTTGGGAGCAGTTTAGGTGGTCGTTTGGTTGAGAACAGCCGTTGGGAGCAGTTTAGGTGGTTGTTTGGTTGGGGGCAGCTGTTGGGAGCAGTTTAGGTGGTCGTTTGGTTGGGGGCAGCCGGTGGGAGCAGGTTAAGTGGTTGTTTGGTTGGGGGCAGCCGTTGGGAGCAGTTTAGGTGGTTGTTTGGTTGGGGGCAGCCGTTGGGAGCAGTTTAGGTGGTTGTTTGGTTGGGGGCAGCCGTTGGGAGCAGTTTAGGTGGTTGTTTGGTTGGGGGCAGCCGTTGGGAGCAGTTTAGGTGGTTGTTTGGTTGGGGGCAGCCGTTGGGAGCACTTTAGGTGGTTGTTTGGTTGGGGGCAGCCGTTGGGAGCAGTTTAGGTGGTCGTTTGGTTGGGGGCAGCCGTTGGGAGCAGTTTAGGTGGTTGTTTGGTTGGGGGCAACTGTTGGGAGCAGTTTAGGTGGTTGTTTGGTTGGGGGCAGCCGTTGGGAGCAGTTTAGGTGGTTGTTTGGTTGGGGGCAGCCGTTGGGAGCAGTTTAGGTGGTTGTTTGGCAGCCGTTGGGAGCAGTTTAGGTGGTTGTTTGGTTGGGGGCAGCCGTTGGGAGCAGTTTAGGTGGTTGTTTGGTTGGGGGCAGCCGTTGGGAGCAGTTTAGGTGGTTGTTTGGTTGGGGGCAACTGTTGGGAGCAGTTTAGGTGGTTGTTTGGTTGGGGGCAGCCGTTGGGAGCAGTTTAGGTGGTTGTTTGGTTGGGGGCAGCCGTTGGGAGCAGTTTAGGTGGTTGTTTGGTTGGGGGCAACTGTTGGGAGCAGTTTAGGTGGTTGTTTGGTTGGGAGCAGTTTAGGTGGTTGTTTGGTTGGGGGCAGCCGTTGGGAGCAGTTTAGGTGGTTGTTTGGTTGGGAGCAGCCGTTGGGAGCAGTTTAGGTGATTGTTTGGTTGGGGGCAACTGTTGGGAGCAGTTTAGGTGGTTGTTTGGTTGAGAGCAGCCGTTGGGAGCAGTTTAGGTGGTTGTTTGGTTGGGGGCAGCCGTTGGGAGCAGTTTAGGTGGTCGTTTGGTTGAGAACAGCCGTTGGGAGCAGTTTAGGTGGTTGTTTGGTTGGGGGCAGCCGTTGGGAGCAGTTTAGGTGGTCGTTTGGTTGGGGGCAGCCGGTGGGAGCAGGTTAAGTGGTTGTTTGGTTGGGGGCAGCCGTTGGGAGCAGTTTAGGTGGTTGTTTGGTTGGGGGCAGCCGTTGGGAGCAGTTTAGGTGGTTGTTTGGTTGGGGGCAGCCGTTGGGAGCAGTTTAGGTGGTTGTTTGGTTGGGGGCAGCCGTTGGGAGCAGTTTAGGTGGTTGTTTGGTTGGGGGCAGCCGTTGGGAGCAGTTTAGGTGGTTGTTTGGTTGGGGGCAGCCGTTGGGAGCAGTTTAGGTGGTTGTTTGGTTGGGGGCAGCCGTTGGGAGCAGTTTAGGTGGTTGGTTGGGGGCAGCCGTTGGGAGCAGTTTAGGTGGTCGTTTGGTTGGGGGCAGCCGGTGGGAGCAGGTTAAGTGGTTGTTTGGTTGGGGGCAGCCGTTGGGAGCAGTTTAGGTGGTTGTTTGGTTGGGGGCAGCCGTTGGGAGCAGTTTAGGTGGTTGTTTGGTTGGGGGCAGCCGTTGGGAGCAGTTTAGGTGGTTGTTTGGTTGGGGGCAGCCGTTGGGAGCAGTTTAGGTGGTTGTTTGGTTGGGGGCAGCTGTTGGGAGCGGCTTCCATTTAATTTAAAGCCCTGATTCCCAGGCTTCTTCGATTGATAATGGTCACCCATTAATAATAAAGTTCAGCATGCACCCTCATAAATATAACTTGTTCTTTATGGTAATATATAAGTACACCCAGGTCAATCTACTATTTGCCTTATAAATCATACATGAATCTAAGTAATTAAAAAGGATGAGACTCAAATCATCATAGGTAGAAGTTACACATGTCTTCTTCTCCCCAGAGGGCCCTCTGTGTACCCTGTTGGCTGCCACCTTCTCCTTGGGTCCCTCTGCAGACCGGGCTGCTCGCTGACACCTGCAGCTGGGACTGGGAGTGGGGGAGGGGGGGTGGCTGCCTCCTCCCATGACAGGTGAGAACTTACCCCTCCCGACCCCAGCTTCCTCTCCCTTCCATTGGGATGACTCTGGCAGGTTCCGCACCATCTCCCGGAGGTCCCAGTGGCTGTGGCTGGGGCAGTGGTGGCGGATGGTATCCCAGTCGTCCGCAGTGGCAACCTGCTGGATAGTGCCCCCTTTGCTAGCCTCTTTCCTTTCCCGGTCTCGTTTCCGTCTCCCCTGCCAAATAAATCGAGGTGACCTCCCAAATCAACTACTCGTACTTAGCTCTGTCTCCAGTTCTGCCTCTGGGGAGATCCCCACAAAGACAGCTTTCTTTGGAGGGAGCTGGGGAACCTATGAAGCCTCCTGTCTTCTCACTTCAACATGGAGAAATGCCCCAGGTGTTTTCTTCAAAACCAGTCCTCTGTCTATTCCTTCAAACGGACAGTTCTCTACCTGGTGTGATGATTCTGGATCAGGATGAGTTTCTTATCAGCCACGCTGGGTCCCCACTGTGCACAGGAGAAATTCCATCAAGTCCCTGAAGATGCCCAGGGTTGGAGCCCTTGGCTTCCCGCCAGCGGACTCAGGTGCAAAATGTCCCCCAGTAACTTAGTTAAGCTCCTTGCCGTATAGACTTACTGAAGATAAACTCGTTACGTTTGAGGGGACAACTGCTGAACGTCATTGATTTTTGCTTTAGAACAATTGATCTCGGACAATTCTTTCTGACAATAGGCAGATGAAGGACCACTTGTCTAGCGCGGCCACTCCTGGTTGGTGACAAGAAAGTGGAGCCATTGGCCCAAGGGAGCTCATCTTTTTAAGTGCTATGGGCAGTGGGGGTGGGAGACACGAGACATGGATTTGCAGCAACTGAAAGCAGTTTGGTTCTTTAAGCTGTAAAAGAAAACTACTAGCTGGCAATTCCAGGAATATCCTTGGGTAGGTATTGACAGACATTGAAGTAGGCACTGCTGCAAGCCTCAGCTGTTTTATTCCCTAACCATGATCTCCAGGTACCGCTGCCGCCAGGTAGCGCTGCCGGCTTCCCTGACTAAGGATGGAGTGGCTGGGGCCCAGCACAGTGCTGAGACACAGACACCAGTGGGTGCTTATTGAGCGTGGATTTCGGAGGTGGGAGACTCTCACGAGTGTTTTGACCCAAGAATGAAGCTGGGATCTGGGCCGCTGTTTTCAAGGCTCACTTTCTGTTCTACCTTAATTTCAAGTCCCTCTGAACATCTACCTATCACAAGAAGCTGCCTGCCCCAGGGAGCATAGCGAAAGGAGGCTGAATTCAGACAGATGTGGGTGACCTTTGACAAGTCACCGCATCTCTCTGGGCCTCAGTTTCCTTTCCTATAAAAATAGAAGGATTGCTTGGTAAGATAGTTGTAAGCATGAAATGATATGATCCGTGTAAAGCACTCAGCATGGTGCCTGACACATGGCCGTGTGACCTTGGACAAGTTGACCCTACTTCTCTGAACTCTATTTTTCCCACCTGCCGAATTGGGTTAATAGCACTTACTGCTTAAGGTTGTTGTAAAGATTAAATTGATTAGATTTATGTGCGTGCAGCATTTATCATGGGACCTGGCACACGGGAGGTGCTCGATAAGAGTTGGCTACTGTGACTGTAATTATTCATTCATATACGATAGAGACTATAAAAGTGACACCTGTATCGCCAGCCTCCACCGCAGGAGGGCTGAATGATCAAGAGACGATGGGTTTCTGAAGGTCATACATTCACTCATTCAACAAGCATTTCTTGAGTGCTTACTGTGTCCCAGGCACTGTTCTAAGCACTGGGGGGTAGCAAAGAGCAAATTAGCAAAAAAATCCTTGCCTGCGGGCTTCCTGCCTTCTGGTAAGGACACTAGTAATCACAGCACAGTAGTTATCGTAAAATACAGAGTGGGCTTGGTAATATTAAGTTTGAGGGGACCGAATAAGCAGTGGTGAGGAATAGGAGGTGTGAGGAAGGGTCATGTGAACCGTGGTCAGGGGGCTCCGAGGCCTCGGGCCTCAGTGAGACAGCCATTTGAGCAAAGACCTGCAACAGTGCTTTGAAGCTGGGACATGTCACCCTCATGCGATGGGCTGCCCCTGCCTTGCAAATGCCTCTCCTAGGAGTAGGGGGTTGAAGATTCTACCTGAGACTCAGCCAGAGGACCCTGCAATGGCCGATGATGATGGCCGGTGCTTCTGGGGGAGGGAACTGGAAAAGCTGGCTGGTGGGGCGGAGGGAGTGGCCATTCCCCGAGGCCCTGGCACAGCCGCCTCTGGCCTCTTTGGGTGGTAAATGTGGAGAGGGACGTAGACTATTTTTCTACGTCCTCAGGGCCTCAGGGTGCTTTTCAGAAAGGACCATGGCAGAAAGCAGCCCTGAAGGTCGATGCTGGGTGCTGTGCTGTCTACCTGCCGTGGTAGCCACCTGCCTCCTCACACCTGGCTCCTGGCTCCCTCCCTTCCTTCTAAGAAAGTGCCTCCCAGTGCTGGTCTGAGAGGGAAGCAATGCTTTTCCCACTGCCCCGGCAGCTGCACTCCCACCTGGGTGCGCCCAAGCGCTTTCCCCAGACGGCACCTTGGTCCCCTCACCCTGAGTTCTGAGCCTCCCTCCCTGACTCCTGGGCGTCCCTCCATATGCAACCGACTTACCTCCCTCCCCACTTTATGCACTCAGACCCCAACCTTGAGCACCTGAGCCTTTTCCTCTTCCCCTGTGTCCCAGCAGTTTACCTGAGCTTCCCTCCCAGCTCTGGTACCTGTGGGGTCCTGTCTCCCTCTAAGCCTTCCTCACACTCTGAAGTTCACCAGCATAAGGCAGGGCAGGGTTGGGGGGGGGGTGATGGGAGCTACAAATCCTGCAGGCAGATATCTAGAGACATAGCAGGAGTCTCAGAAACCCCTTGGGATTTAGCCACTGGAAGGGGCCCTTCGATGGGTGGGGGGGGGGGCCACAGAAACTTGCCTGGCTCTCTTTACTGCTTCGAACTGAAATTCCTGTGGCCACTCACAGACTGGGAGAGGGGCTCCCTTCAACACTAGGTGATAGGGAGCTTTGGGAGGAGCAGCAGAGTGGGATAAAGGGGCTTCTTTGAGCTTCAGTCTTTCTTCTATAAAATGGAGTTGATAGTGCCACATCCAAAGCCGCTGGGAGGGCTGGGTGGGGTGGTGCAAGTGGAGCGCTGAGCACAGTGCTTGGCACATGTAGGGGGTCTGATAAATATAGCCGTGATGAAGATGCTGCACATGATGGTACTTGCACATCAATCGTCTGTTCATTCCCAGTAGACACTTATTAAATAAACATCTTCTGCACGTAGGCCCTTGGCTGAATCTGGAGACTGAGAAAATTAGTCATGGGACTGGTTCTTGGGGAGGCCACCATCTTCCTGGGGAGGCAGTGTTAAGTTACAGGGCCGTGCGGTCAGGCTCTAACAGAGGCAGACGGAACGCCGGGAGCCCAGCAGTAGGCCATGGCCAAGGAAGGGCTTCTGTTTGAACCCGAGGGAAAGGGCTCCACTGGGTGGGCTTTCAGGCTACTTTCCCAGCAGGAGGCAACATGTGGCCAAGGCCTTCCATCCCTAAATCTGGATCTGTTTAAGGGCCACCTGTTTTACTGGTGCCCTCGGGTCCGCCAATCGGAAACCTGGGTTGAAGGAGGGGCATAGCTAGCTTTGGCCCCTAAAAGATGATCTGGTCTGGACACTACTACCCCCTCGCATTGATCCATTCACCTGTGCCCACTGTATGCCAGGCATTCTACACTCTGAAGTTACAGCAGAGTACAAAACAAATTCTGGTTCATGGGTTAATAGAGCTTCAATTCTACATAGTTGGAAGAGAGACTGTTAATGAAATGTGCCTAGCACCTCCCCTCCCAGGCTGGGATTGGCCACTCCTGGCTCCTCCTAGACTAAATTTGGTCACTTCTCCTCCAGGACACAAGCTGGGCTTGGTCACCCTTCACACCACACAGGTTAGGTTCTATTTAGGCATGGCAACACTCAGGCTTGGTGTGGTCACCCCCAGGCCCTCCCAGGCCAGGCCTGGCCACTCTCTGTTTCCCCAGAAGCAGCCTAAAAGGCAGGAGCTGGCCAGGGCTTTGGACTGAGTCCTTCCGTCAGGGGAACCTCGTCCACTGCCAATGTGGTTGCGGCCTGCCCCTCCTGGCCAGGGCTGCTGAGTGCGGGGCTGGCTCCCCCTCGCCGTGCGTAGTGTGGAGCTTTGGAATTATATTTTTCTGATTTAACAACTGATTTTTCTTATTTAATAACTGCAAGTGTTTGCTGCAGCTTTACTGCCTTAAAAATGTTTTCTAATAATCCCCAGGTGTTTCTGTTGCGTACAATAACCTAGCTTGTTACAGCCCAATTAAATCCTTATTTGAGACGCTTAATTAAAACTCTGAACAGTACAAGCCATAAAGCTTGCTCCTTGCCAGCCTCTTGCCAAAGTGACTTTCCCAGGCCTGCTCCTGGCATTTGCAACTTTCTCTGTTTGACTTGGGGGGGAAGGGGGCACCCAGTTTCCCACTTAGGGGCCCCCGTGAGTGCTGAGCTTGGTAACCTAGGGGCACAGGGATGGGCTTCTTGAACCCCTGTTTCCAGCTCCCCAGGTGGCTTCTTCAGGCTCCCCCGAGCAGGACTTCTCGGCCTCAGCCCTGTTAACATCTGGAGCCACATATTTTATCCTTGTTGTGGGTGCTGTCCTGTGCATTACAGGGCGTTTAGCAGCATCCCTGGCCTCTCCCTGCAGGATGCCAGTAAGACTCCCCTCCGTGTTGTGACAACCCACAGTACCTCTGGACATTGCCAAATGTCCCTGGGGGAGAATGTGCCCCTGCTGAGAACCACTGTCCTAGAGGGAAGCACTATCCAAAAACCAGGATCCAGGGCACAGCTAGGCAGCCCCTGGGAGCTAATTCCTGTTCTCCACCCCAGACCAAGTTCTAACAGAATGGGGAGCTGCCTGTGTTCCTCCTCCGGGAGCGGAGACGCCCCAGGACACCAGCAGGTACCTGGAGAGGAGGCTGAGGGGAGAGCCCTGCCTTGGAGCCCCCCCCCCACACACACACACCTGTGTGAAGAACCAACATTTCTTCACATCTTCCTGGGTCTTCTCCTACCCCCTGCTCAGCTTAGGACGGAATAGAGCCTTCGAGCAGAACCTTGAGGTCAGGGGACCAACTTGTCCCGGTTTGCTGAGACTCCTATGGGTTTAACACTGAGAGACCCAGGTCCTGGGAAGTCAGTCTGAGCAAACCGGATAGTGGTGGGGCCTGTCCATTGCACATCTCACCGAGTGGTCCCTGAGCAGGTAAGAGCACTGCCCTAGAAGAATGAGCTATTACCAACGAGCCGCGTGCCCTACATGCATCATCTCATTTCATCCTGTAACCTGGTAGTTTGTGTCATTGGCTTTATTTTATGGGTGAAGAAACCAGAGCAACTTGCCTGGATGCCATGGCAAGAGAACCAGGATTGAACCAGTCCTCTCTTCCCATTCCACTCCCAGAAGCCTTTTCCACGTGGTCCTGGACAGGGAGGACTTGGACCCTTTGGATTCTGATCCACGAAGAGTCTCTCTTTGATGCTGGCCTAACGGGGAAGTGGAGCTGCTTTCCTGGTCCTGATACCTGCTGACCAGAGGCAGGAGGTGCTGACCAAGGGTTGATGCAGAGGTGGAGGTTGTAAAGATGGGGACCTGGACCTGCAGACATCAGCTATGCGATCCTTGTTCTCGCACGGAGGCTCCCATAAGTTCTTCACTTGCCAGGTGACACTTCCAGCTCCCAGAACAAAGAGAATGTGACCGGAGGAGCTGCTCAGGACCTCAGTCTGACCAATAAGAAGGTGGTGAAGAGGCCTGACCAGAACCAGCTCTGTTTGTGATGTCCGGGGAGCATGCAGCCTTGAACTTTGCCAGGTGACACTGAAGCTCAGAGGACACGTGAGCCGCGCTACACAGTCTGAGACAGGGAGCTCAGAGAACTGGGGAGATCACAGGCTCCTGTTTCTGACACTGGTGTTGCAAATCGACCCAAGGAAAGCGAAGGGGTGTGGGGTGGTTCCTAAGGAAACCTGTGTGTTTGCAGAGGGAGCTCCCTGGAGAGACTGGATTTATAGGGGTCATATCCAAGGATGGAAAGCAGGGCGGTTACTCAGGAAGGCACATCAGAAGGGATGTGATTCCTGGGGGACCCCCCCCCCCAGGAGAAGTTCCAACTGCTGTGAATTTAAGGCAGTATCTAGAACAGGGGTAGTTAACCTTTTTATATCTACTGCCTACTTTTGTATCTCTGTTAGTATATAGTAACATTTTCAACCGGTTGGAAATGGTGATTTATAAAGTAGGGAAGTAACTTTACTTTATAAAATGTATAAAGCAGAGTTACAGCAAGTTAAAGCATATAATAATAATTACTTACCAAGTACTTTATGTCGGATTTTTGCTGTTTGGCAGAATAAATCTTTATAAAACAACGTACTATAGTTAAATCTATCTTTTTATTTATACTTTGGTTGCTTTGCTACCGCCCACCATGAAAGCTGGAACGCCCACTAGTGGGCGGTAGGGACCAGGTTGACTCCCACTGATCTAGAACATGCTTAGAGAAAATCACCATAGGTCACAATAGTGGCTGTTACGTATTGAGTGCTATGTGCCAGAGATGGTACTAAACATGTGGGAAGTGTTGGTCACCCTGTTTTTTCAGACGAGGATACTGCTGCCTGCACAAGGGCACACACATAGTGGAGGAGGCAGAATTGACGAGCAACACAGACCTGAGTTGAAGTTATGGTTTGGTCACTTCTTTGCTTTGTAGCCTCTGGTGGTCAATTGTCAATTTCTCCTTTCTAGACAGGAGCTTGTGAGACTCGAAAGAATTCATCCATGTAATATGTCAACATAGTGGTGAGTGTCTAGCTTATGTCCAAAAAATAAAAGTTTTCTTTCCTCTAAGAGACTCATAATAGTAACATAATAATAGTGCTGAGAACCCCAAAGAGCTGTGGAGTGGGAAGAGAAGGAAGCAAAAGGCAGGTCAGAGGAGAATACAAAGTCTTGTCAGTTTCTGTTGAAAATGAGAAAAGGGTTTCATGTCGCTGGGTGTTAAGGGACACAGAGGTGACACTTTACTCCTGTTTTGCTTTTACGATTGAGAAGGATCATCAGCCTAAAAGAGGCAACCCAAACCTCGGGGAGAGAAACAGCCTGGCGTGGGCTGGACAGGAGCCCCATGCCCGGGCGCTGAGGTTCTTGAATCTCTGCTGGTGACCTCTGGAGAACAGAGCATGTGAGGGTCCTGGGAGACAGGGGACGGACAGATTCCAAAAGGGAGACTGGTTTCCGGAAACTCCCTGTCAGGGAGTTTGTTTGAGGCCAAAGTTTATGAGCACCTAGACCCAACACAGGTTCACTATAAGCAAAATATCTGCTTTTCCTGAAGACCTGTCATGTGCCATGTGTTGTGTTAGGTGCGAGGCCAAGTCCTCCAGACTAAGCTTTCTTTCTTAGACGGTGTTGGTGAACGTCAGACCAGGGAAATGCATGTGCCCAAGTAATGCCTGGATGTGCAGGGGCAATCTTCTCAGGCTCTCCTTGTGAGCAAGACGGAAAAATGCAAATAGTAAGGAAGGCCAGCAAATGCATGAGTAACTGGCCCAATGATTGCATTTCAAGGGTCCTTGCTCATGAATGGTTCTGTCCACATGTAACAGGGTTTCTGCTGGGGCACCACATGGCTCTGTCCTTGGCTCACAGGTGTCGGGATGGCTTGCTAGGTGCATGTGTGTAGGACCCAGTTAAAGTGAAAGCACCGGGGCTCGGGCAGAGCGGAAGCGGAAGGGTGGCTGTGCTCTAGGATGCCCAACCGCAGGAGTGCCCCATCGACTGCACTCAGGTTCCCCGGCCTTTGCCCTGCTATCCTGACTGCCCAGTCCCTCCTTACCCTATTCTTAGCCTCAGAGCTTATGCACACCCATTTTTCTGCTCCTTACCCTGTGCCTGTTATTTGTACGTGGTCTATCATGACCTCTCCATCCTCTCAAACCGCTCACTACCAATTCCTTCAGGCTCAGCATTGCCAAGTTCAAATTTCCATGAGAAGGAATCCGATGGGACCATCAACTTTTTGTGTGAGGCCATTGTCATAGACCTTGGACAACCTGTGGATGGGCTGTGAGCCTTAGCCAATCACCTGAAGCCCCAGGGCAAGTGAGCTGGTGGCGGGTCACAAGATACAAAAGAGAGGTGCCAGCCTGACCAGGCGGTGGCGCAGTGGATAGAGCATCGGACTGGGATGCGGAAGACCCAGGTTCGAGACCCTGAAGTCGCCAGCTTGAGTGCAGGCTCATCTGGTTTGAGCAAAAGCTCACCAGCTTGAGCCCAAGGTCACTGACTCGAGCAAGGGGTTACTCGGTCTGCTGAAGGCCTGCGGTCAAGGCACATATGAGAAAGCAATCAATGAACAACTAAGGTGTTGCAACGCGCAACGAAAAACTAATGATTGATGCTTCTCATCTCTCCGTTCCTGTCTGTCTGTCCCTGTCTATCCCTCTCTCTGACTCTCTCTCTCTCTCTGACTCTTAAAAAAAAAAAAAGAGAGAGAGAGAGGTGCCCAAGACCTGCCCTTTTGATACCCATGATAGGTTGAAGGTGACCACCATGCACAATGATCGTTGTATTACTGATAGTGTGGCAGGTATAAGTATGCTTATTAATTTTACATGTAATGTGAAATTGTGGGAAATTGCAATTACATTGGATGACAGCAGCAAGAGTTCTGAAGATGTTGATGACTCTTGTCGTTTTGTGTTTTTTTTTACGACACAGCTCCCTCCCTCTGCAGGTGGTTCCGGGCTTTGGGCTTCCGCAGTTCTTTCTCCATCTCTGCCACTCTGCAGAGGCCCCTGGCATTGTCTCTCCATCTCATTTGTGACTTCTGTGTGCTCTTGTGTTTGTGAAGGGCTTTCACCAGCCTGGACCCAATCGGACAAGACTAACTGCAACAGAGATAAAAGCCATGCACGCACACGGGTTCGGAATCCAACCTGGGTTAAACGGCAAAGACGTGTGACGTAAGCCTGTGCGGCAATGTTGTAGGGGTGCGTTTAGTTGTGTTGTTGTGTTGTGTTTGGTTTTGTTGCCAGAAAGCTTAGAATGATGCTCAATGTGGTGTGGTGTGGTGGTTGGAAAGATTCATTCTCCAAAAATTCTGGGCAGCGTTATTAGAAGTCAAGGATCTAAAGCTGGAGGTGGTATGGGACAGATCACAACCAGTCGTATTGTAATTACTACAGGTACCAGCTGCTAAAAGAGTTCTGAAGGTAAGAGATGGCATTTATTGAGAACCGACTGCATACAAGATACTGTTCTACAAGTGTTCCACAGATTGAATCACTTATTTTCACAACTCTATGATACTGATGCCAATTTATAGATTAAAAATCCGACGAACAGAGGTTAGCAGGCTTAATTAAGGTCGCCAAACTTAAAATATCTTGAAACCTGGACATTTGTATAACTATTTGAGAAATTGGGGGTGAGAACATGTAATGGTCAAATGGGCTGAAGGCAGATCCGTGCTACACACCAGGCGGTGCACGGTTCCTGGTGTACTGCCACGCCTGTGCACGGTAGGGGTTTCTCCGCCCATTTGATGGGTGATGAAATCAAAGCTCAGAGAGGTCAGCTAACTTGTCCAGGCCACCGAGCTAAGAATTGGGGAGGGAGATAACCCTGATTGGTGCTGGCCACACAGCTGGACAGCTTGGGGGACCTCCAAGAGGTCGATGCCGCTCCCTGGTGAGAGAACCAGATAATGGCCAGCACCGCCACCAGCGGGCTGGGCCGCGCAGGGAGGTGGAGTCTCCCTGTCACTGATGGTGTGCAAGCATGGACCAGGTGAGCTCCTGGCCAAGTGTACATAAGGGACTGTGCTGGGGACCCACCGTGTAGAAGGGAGGCAGGGAAGCAGGATTCAGCTTAGAGAGGTTGCTGCAATGCTGTGGCAGTCGGGGCCTCTGCACATGCCCTGAGGAGCTGAGCAGCCCGGCGGGCCCTTCCCCGTTGAACTGCACGGGGACGAGAACACCGATCAGTTATTCCGTATGGGCCGCCCCCGGAAGGAGGCACTGCTGTCAGTGAGGCCGTTTTCCTCAGCTGACTCAGTCCCTGGAGCAGGCTGCTGGCTGAGGGCCATCGACAGTGGGAGCACAATCTTCCTCCCTAAACGGGAACTGGGCGGTGTGTCACTGCGTCCACCACACCACCTCTCTGTCTCGCACATGTCACTACACATACCTTACCCATGGTCACATCACATTACCAGCTTTGTGAGGGTGCTTATTTAATATCCACCAGATTTCCTGCTAACAAAGGGCTTTTAAATGTTCTGTTGCATTTTATCTTCCTAAATGCCCAACAAATGGAGCATTAAGAATGTCTCTACTTGATGGAAGATGAGCTCAAATGCTCAGCGAGTTAAGATATTGGTCCAAGGATGCCCATCCAGCTAGAGGCAACTCAGGACTCACCAGCTGGAGTGTTCCTCGCACCAGGCCTGGGCGCTCTGGCATGGCACACATGTGGACGGCACCCTAGATTTGCCATGCTTGATCACCCTTCCCTGCTCTTCCCCTGTAGTTGAGCCATTAAATGTCCCCTTTATGGCCCCATCCAGGGCTTCATCTCCCATGTCCCTGTGCTGATGCCTCCAGAACATCCATCCCTCTGAGCCTCAGGCCCATGTCGTGTCCCTGTTCCCCTACCCAGATGTCCCAGGACACCTCAGACTTGCCGTGTCCAGCACTGACCTTATCTGAGCCCAGAACCACAGGCGGTCTAATCCTGGCTCACCACTAACTAGCTATGGCCTTGAGAAGCTACTCAGTTTCTTTGTGCCTCAGCATTCTAATCTGTAAAGTGGGGATAAAAATGGTGACCCCCCCTCCCCACTTCACAGAGCTATGAGGGTCAACAGAATTAATGCATGCAAAATGCTCAGGACACAGGGCCTGACCCACAGTCAGTGCTCCGTGAATGTGAGCTCTTTTCATTATTGCTCATGACAGGGCTGAAAAGTGTCGCCATCCACCGAGGCCCAGGGAGGAGCGTGCGCACTCACCCCTCACGTCCCCGGCTCTCTGCCTCCCGTGTCTTGGGCACATATGCCCCCCTTGCCTTCCCGTCACCAGTGCCTCAGTCATAGCTGGCTCTGTCTCCCACCCGGACTCAGTATGTTCTAGGAGGGCCTCCCAATCGTTCTTCTGCTATTCAGCCCCCAGAGTTTGGCTTTTCTAATTTGAATATTTGATCATGACCTTCTTCTGCTTCTAATCCTTCCGTGGCTCCCTTTTGCCCTCAGATTAAGGTCCAACTTCCCAAAGTGGGCATTGAAGGCCCTCTACCATCTCACCCTCAGGCCCCTGCAAGCCCCAGAGTCCTGCCTCACTAAATGCCTGGTGTCTCCCTTGCACCTCCTGCCTTATGACCTCTGTCACCTGGTGCTCCTCCATCTGTGAAATCAGTCTCCCTTACTTTCTCAAACTCTGGGAAGGGCAGAAAGCAGTATCTTGTCCATTTCTGTGCCCTGGGGTCCACTCACTGTAGGTGTTTAGTAAACATGAACAGAAGGAAAAACCAACAACAGGAAGGGTGCCAGCCTCAACAGAGAACGAGGTCAGGCTTTCCTCCGGGAGCCAGCACGTCAAGCCTCCCTTATCCTGCGGGGCCCCAGCCCACCTGATTCCCAGGACCCCTCCTCGCCCTGCCGGCCCTCCCTGGCAAGCCATACACGGTCTGCCTCTGGGAGCAGCTGAGGACAGCTCGGGATCTGTTCTGAGTGCTTCACATGCATTCACATCACTCCCCAGCACGCGGCTCCGAGCTGAGCCTTCCCCATCAGGTGCAGCCTCCTGGACCACACCGGGATACAGGCACCTCTGTACAAGGCCTGCACCCTGGTCCTGAGACCTCCCTGCCACCTGGCTGACAACCTTTGCCTCCCCAGCCTGGTTTTTCCATCTGTATAATGAAGACTGTTAACAGGAAGCTCATAAAGCAGCCCCCTGTGGAGGTGAGCCCATGGGGACAGCCTGGGAAGCTCAGGGCTGGGTTTGAGTCCAGCCTCCGCCTCTGTGGGTGACTGGGGCTGTTGCTCCTTGCCAATCTCAGGGCCTGTCCAATGAGAGGGTTAAAGATGGCTTGTGTGGGCCCTGGCCGGTTGGCTCAGTGGTAGAGCGTCGGCCTGGTGTGCAGAAGTCCCGGATTCGATTCCCGGCCAGGGCACACAGGAGAAGCACCCATCTGCTTCTCCACCCCTCCCCATCTCCTTCCTCTCTGTCTCTCTCTTCCCCTCCTGCAGCGAGGCTCCACTGGAGCAAAGATGGCCCGGGCGCTGGGGATGGCTCCTTGGCCTCTGCCCCAGGTGCTGGAGTGGCTCTGGTCACAACAGAGCAACGCCCTGGAGGGGCAGAGCATTGCCCCCTGGTGGGCGTGCCCGGTGGATCCCAGTTGGGCGCATGCGGGAGTCTGTCGGACTGTCTCTCCCCGTTTCCAGCTTCAGAAAAATACAAAAAAAAAAAAAAGATGGCTTGTGTGGCTGTGATGCTCTAGGGCTCCTGCGAAGGGGAGTCCAAAGGGAGAGAAGGAAGACTACAGGAGCTGACACGAAGCTCCCACGTGGTACCAGCGCTGTGCGAGGCAACGGGGTGAGATGAGGGCTGTGACTCCTAGTTTCACAGATGAGAAGACAGGCTCAGAGAAGTGAAGTTGCTTCCCTGAGGTCACACAGCAAGGCAGTGGTGGTGCTGACTCTGGAGCAACTCTGGGTAACGACAGCCTCCCTTCCCCCACACATCAGAGAAGGGGAGGCTGGGGAGCAGGCTGATAGGTGGGTCAGGGCTCACGATCCAGTCTCCACACCCACACAAACCGTGGAGGCAAGATCATTGCCTCTTACCAGGGAGACTCACGGCCCCAGCAAAACCCAGACTTGAGTCTGTAGCTAAGTAACGCTCCTTCTCTGATCCCAGTGGCCCTCCCCGCACCCCTGGAACTCAGCTGCATCGGCGGCCAGGGCCCTGCACTGGGCGCTCTGCCGCTGCCTGGCTGCTGTAGTCCTCACGCCAGTCCCTTGTGACTGCCTCCACGCGCACCCTCCCATTCCTGTAACGAAGCTCAAGATCCTGTAAATGCCTTTATTTGTCGTTAGAGAAGGAGTTGTGCCTTCCTCCTTTGTAAGTTGGGCCCCAGCCCAGGCAGCTCCCTAGAACTCAAGTATTAAAAACAGCAAATAAATGGGAACTTGTCTGGGTGAAGCCTTGCAGGGATCCGAAGGCTTCTCTGGAACTTCGGGCCAGTCCTCCCAAGAGCCTCTGAGGCTGTGGGGACATTGCTGTCCTGCCCCAGGATGTGGGGAGCTTGCTGGTACAAGGGTGCTGGCCCTTCCCAGCTGAGGAATAAAGCAGGATCTTGTGATGAGGACCCAGATAGTGTAAACGTGACTGTGCAGGGATAACCTGGCCCTGTGGACACAGCTGAATGGGGCGAGGACCGCGGTGCCCAGACAGACAGGGCATCGTGACCGTTAGGGCTGGCCCATGTTTCAGAAAACAGACCCCAAGTCTAAGGGAGGCAGCTGGTAGGGCTGGGCTGGGGCTCAGGGCCCAGCTTGGCAGGTGTGGGTTCTGGAGGGTTCTGGATGGCTGCTGTCCAGACAGGGACCTGGAAGGCAGGCAGTGAGAGCCTTGTTATGGGGTAGTGGTTAAAGACGTGTGTGCCCTGAAGCTGGGCTGCTTGGGTTCGAATCCCTACTTCCTTCTTACTTGGTCTAAGATGTTAGGATAATTTACTTAACCTCCCTGTGTATGTGCCATTTCCCCCTTCCAGAAACCCGAGGATGAGGAAGAATAATATGTGCACCATAGACTGTCAGTGGCACTCACGAGAATGATGTTGGGCAGAGGCTTAGCTCAGAATGGTGTCTGGGATGAAGTGATTGATCAGTAAAAGGGGTGTATGTGGCTGTCACTGCACTGCAGGTGCTACTAGGAGACACTGTGAATTAGGACTGCTCCAGGCTGAGGACAAGCTCTGGCCTCAGCAAGATGTGCAGGAAGAGGGTCTGTGGACCCCAAGTGGATGAGCACGAGGGGCAGCCAAGCTTTCCTGGCCCGTGTCCACTGTGTGGTAGGCAAGGCCAGGAAGTGGTGGGGCCCAGCCTCCCCCAGAAGGATCTCTGAGATGAGCATGTGATTCAGAGGGGCCGTTTTACTGACAGCTCCCTCCACCACGCCAGACTCTAAGCAATTAGCCAGCCAGGCCCCTGGGAAGAGCGCTCCGCCGCAATCAGAGGGTAACCTTGACCTCCTTCACACACTGTCTCAGCCTCCCATCTCCAAGGTGCTGGAGTTTTGTTGAAGGGCATCTCCTCCCTAGCACAGGAAGTGCTTCTCCTTGTCTTCTAGCCAGAGCAGTAGGAGAGGGCTCCCGGGCCACAAATGCTGGCACTTGGGTCTCCCACCAAGACAAGTGGCATCATTTGGCCTTTAGGCCAGGGCACCTTTCTAGGAGATGCACAGCATCTTCACTGGTGTGTGTGTGTGTGTGTGTGTGCGCGCGCGCACAAGCACACACATGCACAAACATGGAGAAGCATGTGCATGAGAATGCAGGGGTGGAGACACCTGTATGCATGTGTGTGGAGGGAGGGGGCATGTGTGTGCTCAGCTACGGGAATATGGACCAAGTACACAGGAGTGTGAAGAGGGGTAGGGGGGTGTCTGTGTGGGGAGGATGGGGAGAGTGTTGAAGCGATGGGGAGCTGCCCCTGTGGGAAGGAGGGGCAGCCCGCGTGAGCATCACGTGAGCGAGAGGCTGGGGAGGGGGCGATGGCTTGCGTGGTGTGTAGCGCTTCGATTTGAGGATGTAGTGACAGTATGCTCCCTGCCACCCCCTCTCCACCAGCTCGGGCCTGTACGTTTCAAATACTTCATTGTCAGCCCTGGTAAAGCCTTTATTTATAAAGCACGGGTGTTTCATTCAGCTTAAATGAAAAGGCCTTTAAATCACCGCAGCTGGGAAGGGCTAATTGCAGTTAGAGTTGTCAAGGACTCTCTTGTCTGCTTTTGCCATCTGTGACACAGTGAATGCAAAGATCATTTTAAACATAGGCAGTTAATGTAGAGAATAATTTGAGAGCTTCAGATATTTATGGTAAATTATTTAACTTTACAGTTGAATTTTATTGCATCATTATTCTATGTGTGAGGAATCTTGGCGTTTTCTGTGACTCGGCATTTTGTGGAGTTTCACTTTGTGCAACACTCAGGGGAAAGTTATTCTGCACTCTCATGAGATCTGGGCACAGCGCGAGTCCGCCCACAGAAAAGACTCTCTGATCTCTGCCCATCTGGCCGACGGCCATGGCTTCTCCTTGTTCTGCCATCAGGGTCTCTGAGTGGCTTGGGTGCTCAGCAAAAATTTCGAGAGCATCTCACCACCAAACCAGCCTGACTGCTTCCTGCTGCCCCCATAGGTGGGATGGCAACCCTGCCAATCACAGCCTTGTCCCACCGCCACCCTGCCTTGGGTACCAGGGTGACATCCTAGGGACTAGGAAGTTGGGGGCTCGGGGAGGATGGTGCCTGGCCCTGCCTTTTTCATTTGCATTTCCAAGCTCTTCAGAACCTCTGTCTTGATGCCTTTTGTATCCTGCCTGAGTTAGGGCAGACACTTGACAGCTAGATGTCATTTATCTACTTGATTTATCTGCTTGGGTTGTCACTGATCTCTGTTCAGAGTTGAACCTTCCCAATTATTGAGGTTTCTTTTGAGTGTCTTAAACTTAAGACTTTCCTCAACCTAATAGGTAGCTGCTCCTCCCTGCCGTGGTCAGAGGGGGTCCTGGCATGGGCACCGCAGCAGAAGCTGTCAGTGCTGCGCCTGTGTCCCCGTGACACTCACCATTCCACTCTCATGGGCAGAGCTCTGCGGCAAGCACCCAAGACACCCTCCCAGCTCAGGGTGCTGGGTGCTGATGCCTCGGGCGCAGGCTTCAGCCAACGGTGGACAGGAATTGGAGGACAGAGTGGGGCTTCTTTGCCCTTCTGGTGGAATGATCCCGGGGCATAGTCTGTCTCCCAGAACATTTCCACGGGATTGATCCCGAGTTGCCCTTGGCCATAATCTGCTCACTAACACTGCCGTGTGGCTTCCTTCCCTTCCTTACCCCACTTCTCTTCTCCTCACACTCTTCCTGGCATCACCTCCTGAATAAACTGACTGAACTCAAATCCTTGTCTCAGGGTGTGCTTTTAGGAGAAACTCTACTAGATGGACATGACCTTGAACCCCAGCACTGATCACCTAAGGGGCTTAGAGCTGTGAGCGTCGAGCTCTGCATTCTCGACCCACTGGCTTGACTTTGGACACGGCAAGTGTCTGTTGCTTTGGGTTCTGCTCTGGACAGTTCATCTTGGGTTGGGATTTCTGTGAGTGGAGAGCGGAGCGCCCAGCTAGCCAGAGTTAGGGCATTGCCTCCTAAATGCATGTGTTGAAATTTCTAGGGAAAGAGTGTGTCCTTGAGAGGGGCAAGTGACTGTTTTCTGTGAGGCTCCAATGCCTAGTTCAAAGTCTGAAATGGCTGCATCGGGTTCCAGCTCCATTGCTGGAGAGGATTTAGTTTGAACCCCAAAGTTATTCATTGTAGAGCTAAAACTGTCACAAGCCATTTCTGAGGAATGTGGGAATGAACTCTCCCCCACATCTCTGGCTGGAAGACTGCCACTCATTCTTCAAGACTCAGCTGAAATGTCACCTCCTTTGCCAAGCCTTCCCCAGCTCCTCCAGGCTTTGCTCGATGTATTGCCACTGTTCTCCACAGTTCTTTGTTCATAGCTTGGTAACTGCATTTATCACATTGTCTTGTCATTTATCTGTCTCCTCATCTGGCCCCTGACCAGGCTGGGAGCTTCTTGAGGGCAGGGACTGTATCAATTCATCTTCTTTATCCCCAGAGCCTAGGGCCTAGCACAGCCACAGCTCAGGAAACATGACCGAAATTATTGGATAAATGGATGGATGGATGGATGGGATGGATGGACGGACAAATGGATGACTGAGGCAGGGAGGCAGAGAGGTATGGAGGGAATGATGGGTTGATGGGTGAGTGGGTGGATGGGTGGGTGGGTAAACAGACTGTTGAATGGATATCGAAGAATCATGGCATTCTGTGCTCAAGGGGAGCTTCAGAATTAAGAAATACGCACTTTCTCCAATGATCCTTTGTTCTTGAAAAGTTGGCTTCTTAGAATTCTTCCTGGAAGCTCAGTGAGGAGGAGACAGTGAGTCTGGGTCCCTGCGGCTGGGTGGCAGCTCTTCTAGGATGAAGGGTGGGGTCCTTCTTCTTAGGCTGGGTGAGGAATAGCTGGGATGGGAGCTGTGGGCCCAGGAGACACCATGCGTTCTCCTGGAGCCAGCGTGTTTCTCCACCGCCCCTGCCCACCCAGCTTTACAGAGACACCACAGTGAGGAGGTGGGAGGGAAATCTGCTGCAGGGGGCTGCCCACACCCTGCATGGAGGGCCCTGCTTTGGGGAAGATCAGACAGACGAGGGCCCTAAGAGTGTCATATGCAATGGGGGCAGAGGGAGTCCGCACACAATTTCAGCTTTATGCCAAGAAGTCTAGGGGTAGCAGAGGCCAGCCACAGACTAGAGGGCAGTAAGCAGGAGTTCCTTTGAGGCCCAATTACTGCAGCCAGGGTCTGAGGGCAGAGCGTCTGATAAGCCATCATCTTCTGCTATTTGGCGGTTGCTCTTGAGTGGGAGGAAGGCCAAGATTCCAGGGCCTTTCCTCTACCCTGTGATGCCCCAGGGGGGAGAGGGCATCCCACTGTCAACCCTGACACTCATCCTGGCCACGTTGGGAATGGGCAACACCCATCAACACCCATACCTTCTGTCCAGCAGAGATAAAGGAGACCAAAGAGGATCAGAGGCACATGTGCCGTGTGTGACCAGTCTGCACACACCTTGCTCTGCACAGCATCATGCACACGGGATGGCATTCACCTGCCTGCTCTGCCGCCTCCACCCCAGATATCGGGCGATCTCCATGACAACTGCTCGGAGCCCCTTGTCCCAGAATGAGCAGCCCCTGGGAGTCGGGTACACGGGAGGGGCGTGGCAGGTAGAGGAGCTCCAGCTGCAGGGTAACAGGGATTTCAGCACTTCCGGCAACCCTTAGGGACAGGCAGGGACTGCCCTGAGGCCCGAGGAGGGACAGGGCAGGGCAAGAGCAGCACCCCCCATCACACCGTCAACCCTCGCCTCAGCCCCACCCCAGAGCTCTGAAGGGAAAGGCGCTGCCTGCTGTCTCCCTGGCCCTCTGTTTGCTCCCTTCTCCGTCTCATCCTTGGTGACCCATCTCCTCTCTGTCCCCTCTGGTCCGCCTCATGGTCTCCCTTCTCCCCTCACTCCTGAGCATGCACCAGGGGGGTGACCCTGTTTGGAGGTTCTCTGAGTGTCAGTGTCCAGTATGTTCTCTCTGCTGTTGTCCTTCCTCATGGATCCTGTGATCACCATGCTAGAAGCTTCAAGCCATGACGGCACGTCCTGTCCTGCCCTGGTCCCACCGCTTCCCCGCCTACCTGTTCTGTATGCGTCAGGCTCAGCTTGAAATGTCCCTGAAGCCTGGAACACCCTGATCAGTTCTCAGTCAGCTCTCAGTGTCCACTGTGACCCTCCTGGCCTGGGCCCACGCCCTTACTGCCCATACAGCTCGATGAGTCCGGCATGGAGGGAGGCACTGCCCTTTCCGCTGGGCTGGGGGACAGCCGTGGAAGGGAGGGCATTTAGTCCTCATCCCAGGGCAGCCCCCAACAGCAGCTCCCTGCCTTCTCCTCCCTGCCTGGCTGCCAAGCCCAAGACTTCGTAGCCACCCCTGACTCTTTAACCCCCCACACCCACCCTTTCATGCTGGACCCAGGCTCATTTGAAAAAAAAAAAATGCTTGGAGCACCTCATTTTTCACACTGACTCAATCTTTGTGATTCCCGGAGTTTGGGCAAACAGGAAGTAGCTGCATAGGGATCTGGGAGCAGGACCTCTGGCTATCTGAGAAGATCACTTCCTGCAGCCAGGTGCACTGACCACCATACCAAGACCACAGGCAACCTTCCATGTGTGTGTGTGTGTGTGTGTGCGCGCGCGCGCGCGTGTGTGTTGATGGGAGGGGGAGAGAATCTGCTCATTTGCTCAGGTGTGCATGTGCATGGTGTGCTCTCGTGTGTGTAAGGATTGGAAGAAACATGTGATTGTGTGACCATGCAAGAGAGCATTACATTACATGAGCCACAGGAAGAGGGCTGGAGCGAGAGCCACCCTGCAGCAGGTGGGCCCAGGCTGCCAGGCTCACTGGGAGACAGCCGGGTTTTAATTGTTTTAATTGTCCGTGGAGATGATGGGGCTCTGGGGAGTTGTTAGCGGCCCGCTGAGAGCTGCAGTCGGCTCCTTGCCCTACTTGTTGGCCAACATCCTTCAGCTCGGCTGGCAGCCACTTCCCCTCCTCTTCTTCCCCTCCTTCCCCTCCTCCTCTACTTCCTGCTCACCTCCCTCTCTCCCTCCCTCTCCACCTCTTCTCCCTCTCTGCCCATCTTCCTCACCGCTGACACTCAGGCCCCTGGGCGGCCCCATCCACCCTCGACCCGTCCTCAAAAGGCTTGGCCAGTGGCCCGGATCAGACACTACTTCCTCCCTGCCTTCCCCCTGCATTCCCACTGGCTGTTTTCTTTAGATAAGTGACCAAAGGCAGTGCTTCTCCAGCTTGAACAAATGGATTGTTTACAGACAGATCTGATGATTCTGTGGGCCTGGGGTGGAGCCTGAGACTGTGATTCTAACAAACCCCCAGACAGACTGGTATCACGTGGTCCAAGTAGCACACTTTGAGTAGTAAGGACCTGAGGCCTTCAGGGGCTAGCGGTGGACCACGTGGCCTTTCTCAAGAGCTCTGTGTCCTCCCCACTCATCCTTTCTGGGTGGTGGGCCGAGCCAGGCCTCCTACCCTGGAAGCTATAGGAACATTAGCTGCATGTGAGACCCTGGTCCTGGAGAACCACAGTCACAAGGCACGTCCTCTCTTGGGGAGCTGCCTCCACCAGCGCCCACCTACCCTCTACCTGCCCCAGCCAGTTCAGCTGGACAAACTGGGACGTTGTCCTGAGACTGTATAATAAATACGCTTTCTGGGGTGTCCCCCCTGTACTGGTTGACTAGTTAGCTGCGGTGGTGACAGCAAGAATGAGAGGGAGGAGCCAGAGGGAGTGGGGAAGACTTGGGGGCAGGTCAGGGTCCCTGGGGAGGACTTCTTCCACTCTCAGCACCTCCCCCAGGCTCCCTGTTTGCAGCTTCACCACCCTTTGCAGACACACCCCAGAGGTACACAGACACACTGCTCCCTCGCAGCTTGACTTGGTGTCATTTGCAATTTGACATTATGCTCTCTGTGTATCGGTTTCTCATCTGACTTCCTCAAGGAGACTCTAGGCTCTGGGAGGAATTGCATTTCGTGTCATATCCTCTGTGCCTAGAAATGGTCTGGCACATAGTAGGTTCTCAAAAACAATTGCTGCAAGAAAGCCATAGGCAGCCTGCACAACCTCCTAGAAAGAATAAACATCAATAAAGAATGACATGACTCACCCCTCACTGCAATCCCTCCCAGAGGAATACCAGGCTGACTTCTGGGAGATAACATAGAGCAGATGAGACGCAGAGTCCGATCAGACAGGCCTGGCTGTACCCCGTGTGTGCTATTAAGAAAATTCTTCTCTCCAAGACTCAGTTTTCTCATTTGTGAAATGAGACCAATAATCTCCACCTCACTGTGGCTACAGGGAATCTCAAGGCATCACCTAAATCCTATTGTAAATAGAGCTCCAATGGTGGTTCCTTTTACCTTCCCTTTTGTTACCCCTGACCCTGGCTGCCTCACCACCCCCACTTCCCTGATCATTAGGCAACCCCCTGTGGTGATACGGGACCCACTCTCCCTCCCAGAGACCCAGCTCAGAGCTCTGTGGTGAAGGCAGGAGAGCACTAGCCGGCTCCCTCTCTCTCTTCCACACCCTCCCACCACTCGCTTCCACAAAGAAGCCCCAGATTAGCCTGAGTTGACAAGGCAGCTCAGGATAGTGGGGCAGGCATTAGTTCCGGAACACGACTGCCGAGGTTTAAAAGCCACCACCCGTTAGCAATGGGGCAGGGGGCATTTATACCCTCTCTGAACCCCAGTTTCTTCATCTGGTTGCTATATCATTGTAAGAATGAGGTAAAATCCCCCGTGTCAGACATTTAGCAGGGTGCCTGGTGTATGGTCAGCACTCAGTAAATTGCAGCTGTGCTCATCATTTTCTTGGGATGTAGCCATCAGCTCATTGTTCTTATGGCCAAGACAATGGAACAAGAATGGGGGGAAAGGATGGATGGATAGTGGGAGCTTAAGTTTCTTCATCTGTAAATAAAAGAACAAGACAGTCTTTTAGATGGTTCCAGGCAGGGATTTTGTGAGTGTTTATCTGCTGAGTGGATGTATTGAATCAAGGTTCCCAGGGAGGAATTCTCTGCTGCTGTGGACCTTAAACTTACCCTTCTTGTTCTATGGTCTTCTTCCCCAGGGCTGGGGGCGGGAGAGAGAAGAGCCTGCTCTACTGAGGGAAACTGCACTTCCCTAGGACTCTGGGTGGGCAGTGGGCTAGGCTGACTCAGGGTGGGTGAGGCCCACTCCAGGTGAGTGGGGCCTGGAGCATTCTTGGTGCCTGTTATTAGCACCTGCCAATGTAGGTGAACTGAGTCTTTGAATCTGCATGGGAAGGGTTCAGGTGCCCTGGCATGCCCGTTATCCAAACCACACAAACTGACACCAGTACCCAGAGGGGCAAATGGCACCCCAGGAGGGGGAGGGAACTGCAGGCAGAGGGGACTGCAGGGTCAAAGACCCTGTGCAAAAAGAAGCATGGCACACTCATGCCGTGGGAAGCTGGATGCCGGCATGGAGCCTCTAGCAGAGGCAGGAAAGTGTGGTGGGAGGTGGGTCAAGGGGTGGGCAGGGGCTAGGCCACACTGAACTCTGTGAGCCTTGGAAGGATGTGGGTTTTATCTTAAGAGCAATGGGAAATGTCCAAGGGTTTTAAGCAGGGCTATGGCCTGCTCAGGTTTGAATCTTAAAAACATCCCTCTGGCTACTGTGTGAACAGGTTGGGAGTCCATGGTTTGGTCCTGCTCTTTCTGCTACAATGAAGTCAGACTCATTCAAAGGGAGCTTCTCCAGAACCCTGAGTAGGAGACGAGGAGGCCCAGACACGCGGAAGCATAGGAGTTGTGGAGTGCTGTGGTCGGGTTTGTTGAGCTACAGGGAATAAAAGCCCACTTAAGAGAGCTTACTGTCAAGATGCTTGTGGTTTGGAACTGTAACTGAAAAGCCTTCAGAATCCACGGGGTTCTGAAGAACAGCATCTTCTTCTCCTTCTCCCTGCCTCCCTCCTTCCCCAGCCCCTCCTGTCTTAGAAGCACTGTGGATCCAACCCTGTAAAATAAGAGTCCTCCCTTCCGCTCCCTCCATCTCCACCCTCTGCAGTCACAGCTCTGTGCCCCCATTATGTGGGCTCTCTGTGACCCATCATGCCCTTACTGTCCCGATGATACCTCATCACCTTTCATTATAGCCCCTGCCACTGACTAGCAAATCTTTTCTGTGTTTCTTAATTCAGAGTCCCAAGAAAATAAATCTGGTTGGATCAACTCCTCTTTATGACCCAGGTCATAGATTGTTTGTCTTTGGGCCAAGTGACTGTCCCTTTGTCCAATCAGCTGAGTCCAAGGAGGATGTGATCTCAAACATGACCTCTGAGGCCGCAAGGCTGTGGGAGGGGCAGCTCCCCTGGGAGAGGGTGTAGATAGGGCAGGCACAGAACCAGCTTATTCCACACCGAGAGCATTTCTGTGCCAGAGCTCCATGCTTCAGGCCTTCTCGATCTGACCGTGCGATCGGTTGTTCTGGGTGGCCAAAGCCAGGCCTTTGAGGTAAGCGGAACAGAACTAGACACCAATCCCCAGCCATAGGTTAAGACCTGACTCTGTCCTGTTGGTCCACGAGCTCACGCCATTGTTTCCAACAAGGGAGTGTGAATGGTTCCTTGCAGGCCAACCCCACAGTCAGAGCTCATGTTACAGTGAGGGCTGGCGCACCGGAGTCCTCTTCTGTCTCAGTGTTCAGCCCATTAGTCTGGGGCTGGATACCACACTTAAAAGGGGAGTCAGTTTATAGAAGTTACCATAACCAACAGCAATTAATTAATCTTTCCCTGACCCACCAGCAGGCTATACTTCCCCAACATTATGAGATGGCATCAGCATGGTCAGTGCCAACCTCTCTTGGTGTTCAAATATGTATAGTGCAGACACTTTCAGTAGTAAGCTGCTGGCAGATAGCTATATGTTTTCATTCTTCCTGGTATCCATGACCTATGCAATGGGAGATGACTGCAGCTTTTCTTATAAACAGATGAAGTCAGTTTCAGCCAATAGAACGTAGCAAAAAAGACACTGTGCAAATTCTAAACCTAGACTTCAAGAGTCTTTGCATGCTTTCTCTCTCACCCCTCACTCCTTTCTCTTGGAATGCTGTTACTGCCATATGAACAAGACTGGTATGCTGATGGGTGATGAGGGACAGGTAGCCACGTCAGCCCCATTGTCCCAGTTGATAGTAAGCTAATTTTCAGTCATTAAACAAGGCTGTTGGAGAACAGCTAGCCCCCTACAGATCACAGACACATGAATGAGCCCAGCCTAGTTCTGCCTAGCCTAACCCACATCAGTAGAACCATCCAGTTGAGCTGTAGACTCCTGAGCAATAGCAAATGCTTATTGTTTAAAGCCACTGAGTTTTGCAGTGGTTTGTTACACAGCAGGAGCTAACTGATACACCTCCCTGCTGGGAGACCTCCAAAGATGTATTGATATGAGCTTTCTAGTTCAGTCTCTGAGCCTGGGAAGTGCATTCCTCCAAGGCAGAGCTCAAAAATGTGGTCGGACTCAGGTTGCAATGGTGACTGTACATTGATAGATGCTCCGGTAATCTGGGTGAGCTGTGTACCAGGCAGCTGCACTTCCTGCCACTTACAGAGAATTTGCTGTAATGCATTGTGATGCATTAGCATAATAATTGCTAAGCATTCACAAATGAATAGCTCACTGACTGATGGATTTTGTACAGAATCTGTGAAGGTTACATCGAGGGTGAAAACATTTCACTGTGTCAATGAACATACTTAATTTTTCTGGAAGTGCTATTTAAATTGCGTCGTGCTATGACATTAGCATAACAAAGACATAATGCATTCGCTTATGCTATAGTAGGGAACGCTGCCTTCATCAGCGGACAGGACGGAGGGGGTGTGTGTGCAGAGATTGGCCTGGGAGCAGGGAAAGGCAGCCCCATTGGATCCCTGTGGCCACACAGGGGAGGTCCCACCTCTGCAGGTCCCGCCCCTGGATTTGGCTCCTGGGACACTGGGGGCTCTGGCAGTGGGTGGACACTATTTATTGGCTTATTTCCTTTTCATCAATTTTTCTCTTCTCACTGTGTTGGTCACTGAGTCTCTGGTAATGGATGGGTGGGTCTTGGCTGTCAGAAGAGAAATCCTCAGGAGATTTAGCAAGCATTCAGATCTGGCAGGACTCACCCACCCCCTTCAGCAGGACAAGGCAGCCTCCCCTGAGTCAGCCAGCTGGTCTCAGGAAGCTGTGCCTTGGGCCCGTGGCCTCTCCAGCCCCTCCCTTAAAAGGGCTCTCAGGGCTGACACAGAAAACCCCATGAGAAAGCTGGAAGATGACTCTGTTATCTAAATTTTCTATATTTTCTGCATATCTGGCTCTTCAAGGGGAAAGTGTTTGCAGAAAACAGAACCTGCTAGTTGAGCATCTACTGCCTGCCAGGCACTGGGCTGTCCTTACCAACACTAGCTCAGAGCTTCTCATCCAGCTGTGCCCAGATGCTGGGTTTCATAGTCCAGGCCTGGGTTAAACAGAGTGAAACAAGTTTGTTTTTTTTTTTATGTGAAGATTTCGGAACCTTTAGTATATATAACAATGAATCGTACTTATTTTCAAGAGGAAGATATAAGGGTTATCAAACCTATAAAAACAATGGAACTTGTTTGGGGAGAGATGATGTGATTTTATTTGTTACTTTAAAAGGACTCACTGAAGTATGGATTATTAACCCCATTTCAAAACTAAGGAAGTGGAGGCTTCATGAGGAAATGATTTGCACGGAGCTGGCGAATGGCTCACATGGGAACTGAGTCCATATCTCTCTGGATCAGACACCAGAAATGTGTAGACTGGCTTCCTGAGCAGGAAAGGAGGGGACTGACAGCCAGCTTTTGGAGAGAGAGACCAAATTGAGGACAACCCACAATTGCTGCTGGTCACACCCACTTGGACTGTCATGACCGTGGTTGCCCAAGGGAGCCCATTCGGCGATGCAGGGCTGAGGTCAGGACAGAGCAGTGACTCTTGTGTCCTGGGGCCCTTCTGGCAGGAGATACGTAGTTTGAAAGTATGAATCCTGGGGAGGGGATTGATCAGCCGTCCACCCTTGAAGGTGGCTCCTAGAAGAAGTCACTTGAGTGTCCTGGGGCTTTAGGACTGGGCTGGTATGGAGTGAATGGAGTGAAAGGCTGTTGGGGCTGAGATCCAGGTGGTGACTCAGAGCTCCAGGAGAGGATCTGGGAGATCCAGGAACCATGAGGAGGGGAATGGGATCAACATCCATCATCCTGTCAACCAATAGCGGGTGGAGATGCAGTTGATTTACACCCTGAGTCCTAATCCTCAATCCATATGGTTACAAGGTCTGGGTAGAGGCTGAGTTTGCTGGGTGGATCCCTCCATCCTCACCTATCAAGCTCCAAGGCCCATAGGGGTGGGGGGGCACCATTTGAGTGGGACCCTACCCAACTGTTTTTCCCCCAGAGCTAGGAAGTTCTCACTTTTAAAAAAATATTTTATTTATTTATTTGTTTGTTTATTTTACAAAGAGAGGAGAGAGGGAAGGTGAAGCAAGAAGTATCAATTCATAGTTGCTTCATTTTAGTTGCTCGTTTCTTGCTGTATATGCCTTGACTGGGCAGGCCTAGAGTTTCAGACCAGCTCCCTCAGCATCCCAGGTCGACACTCTATCCACTGCACCACCACAGGTCGGGGAGGAAATTCTCTTTTTGAGGGACTACAAACTTCATTTAGAATCTGGTGAAAGTTACAGACCCTTTCCCCAGACAATGTACATTTATATAATAACTTGTATACAATATGAAGGGTCACATTGTATAGATGCCCTGAAGACCTTCCCCAGGTAGGGCTCCTGTATTAGAGAAAAAGTAGCTGAGACTTGAGCTACTTTTGGGGAAGAAAAGGAATAGGTAGAAAGCCCTCCCATTGGCCTACAATGTCTCATCCAGATGCCCTAGGTTGGCATTTTAGGGCTCATGTCACCTTCCATCTTTCTCTCCAGCACACATACCCTCCCACACCCTTACTTGTGGCTTCTGCTAGCCCAGCGTGACAGCTTGTTGCCCCTATCTTGGGTTTCTGCTTGAGACACTCTCTGCCTTTGCTGCCTGAACAAATCATACTTCCTTCTGGAGTCTCTCCTCTTCCAGGAGAACTTCGTGATAACTTCAAATCCAACCCCATTCAGTTAGCATTTATTTACTGAGTACTTCCCACATGCGACATGCTGGGAGACTGAAAGGAACAGAGAGGTGACTCAACACTCTCATGCAACCTCCTGGTCAGTTGGGAGTCAGACAGAGAAATAAGTATTTACAGGTATAATGAGTATTATAAAAAAGCAGAAGTGGGAGGGGGCTCTGGGAGCATGAGACTCTAGACACTCTATTTCATTCAGGACAGAGTTTCTCCAACTTTGTCTATTTAAATTCTACCTTCACGATTTTTGCCATATCACCATACCATCTGTACTATTATTTACTTCTCATTTTTTATTTAATTGAACTTAAACTTTAATAGGCTCATTGATCTTCTTATCCTTGTTCTAAACAATACTATCTGTGAAATCATGGATCTTAATGTCCTATTGATGTATTTTTAAATTTTTTAAGTTATTTTTATTGTGGTACTATATGTATATCAGAAACTTTTCCATTCTAATTGTTTCAATGTATGTCTCAGAGGCACTCACTATATTCACATTGCTGTGCAGCTGTCACTCACTATTCGTTCCAGAACTTTCCCAGCACCCCAGACAGAAACTTCGGACCCATTAGACAATAACTCCCCATTCCCTCCTCCCCCCTGTTCCTGGTACCCTCCGTTCTCTCTCTCTGTGAATTTGCCTGTTTTAGATACTTCACATAGGTAGAATAATTCACTATTGTTACTTTTGTGTTCTGGCTTATTTCACTTAATAAAATGTCCTCAAGGGTCATTCATTTTGTAGCCTGTATCTGAAGTTTGTTCCTTTTTTAAGGCTGAGTAATATCCCACTGAGTTTATGTACCACATTGTTTATCCATTCATCCACAATGGACATTGGGGTTGTATCCACCTTTGTGCTATTAGGGGTGCTATTATTTATATTTTAATATATTTTGAAGCCTATTCATAACTATTAAAGTGAAAAGATGGATTTTATGACCAGTTGTCCTGAACGAATACCCTGAGAAAAGGACCCGAATGCAGGTAAGTTACTCGGAAGCTGCTTTCAGGAAACAGGAGTGAAGGAGTGGAGAGAGAGAAACAGGAAAGGGATGGAAGTCGATGAGAAAAGAGCTGGTTATTGCTGCGGGCCATTGGGATGCAGTCCCACTGAGGCCTTCTGAAGAGCCAAGTGGAACTCACCTCTGAATGATCGCACCGGAGGATAGGGAAGCGACACATACCTGCAACTCCCAACACCCTTTGCGTTATCTCCCATCACACTTCCTGGCTGTTCCTGAGGAGCTCAGCAACATTGTCCAAGTTCAAGGAAACAAGAACAGTCCTTGGCTCGTGCCTGAAGTGGGTGGGACACGGGCAGGGAACTGTCCATTACAGTTGTGCTGAAATTAGGTGAGCTGAGAGGAGCGGCACGCTGCATCATAAACACCTGCTACATCATCTAAGAACATCTTGTATATATCATTCTATGTTATGGAAGGTTGACCCTGAAAGAAAGAGATGTCTAAGCTGACACTTGAAGGAAAAGTAGGAGCCAGGGAGGAAAAGGATGGCCTTGGAAGGAACAGCTTGGGCAAAGGCCTGGAGTGCAGACGTCGCAAGGCCTGTGCCCAGAAGGCCTGCATTGCTGGTGCTGGGAACAGGAGTGGAAAGAGGGCCCTGGGGAGGTGGGCAGGGACAGGCCCTGGAGGGCCCTGACTGCCTCTCTGGTGTGTGTATGCTATCATTAGAGGCATGGGAAGCCTAGGAAAGACTGAAACGAAGGTGGCTGTGTATGATGTGACCACCTAGTGCTTTGCCATTCTTCTATTCTCCTGGGGCAGAGATTAGACTGTCCAGACTGTCATGAGTCACTCACTGATAATAACTGACTTCCCAGGAACTGCACTAGAAACCCCTCAGGTTTTTGCACTCTCAGAGCCCAAATAACATCTGATACATGCTCATCGTTGATGATGATGGTTGTGGAGATTCTGGACCAGACTGTTGTGTGGTTGTTGGGAAGATTCCATGAGAAAACTTTATCAAGGGCACAGCAACATGCTTGGAAGCATAGTAAATGCTCAAGACGCAGGGTTTTCCTTTCCTGGTATCCTACACCCACCTCAGCCCCTTGAACATAACCTGGCCCAGCCTGTCTAAGGGAGAGGTCGCTTAACAGTGGCAGAGGAACCCCTGGAGATGGTGGGAGCCCTAATTAAGATAGGGTCCACCTCCCATTTCTCAAGAATCTGTTCCTAGCCCTTCCATCCTCTCCACAGTGTCACTAGCGGACAAGATCACTGTCTATCATTGTATTTCCTCATCCAGGATCTGATTGAGGTTGGATGGACCTATTGCTTTTCTCCTAAGGTGCTGAAGTCAGAAAGAGGTCAGCCATTCCAACAGGATCTGTCTACTTCCAGCCTGGGCTGGCTCTTTGGACCTGGGAAGAGTGGACTCCTTGGGGGCTCCAAGGCAGCTCCAGCCCCAGAGAGGTTCGCAGGCCTCTGTATCTTCTCCTTCAGGAATAACAGCCTTACCGGGAGGCTGAGCACGTGGCGGAGCCTATGCCAAAGATGGGTGAGGAACGTCCACGTGCGGCCCGGCTGGGGTGATGGCTGCCACTTAAGTAAACTGCCAGCTCCTCCTCCAACCCTTCCTGCCTGGCTGAATGATTCATTTTCGTTCAGAGAAGTTTAATAATTAGCAAAGGGGATCTCTAACAACAGATGGTGCCTGGCCCTGGGGAGTGGTTCTGCCATAGATAATACTTTTCAGAGAGGTGAGCCGGAGATGGTTCTCCCACTCCCTCCAAACGGGTGTCTGCAGGGCTCTGACTACTGGGCCTATTTGCATAATGTGGCTGCAAGAAGAGCAGGAGGAAAGGAGGGTGTCGGCTAGGGGCGCGTGGGGGCTGGGAGCTCTGCTGTCGAGGGGATGCCAGGCAATGGTTTCTTCACTCCGCTACTCGTCTGAACGTCTTTAAGGATAGAAGGTCAGAGCTGCTAAGAGCCATGAGACACCACTCAAGATCCTGCCTGGGGTTGGGGCAAGACAGTGTGAATAGGTTAAGAACCTTAAGGAATGTCTTAGAGACTTCTGATGTCCAAGCATAAAGTTTTCCCCAAGCCCCTTCTAAAAGCAGAGCAATTGGCTCATATCCCACTGCCCTGCCCCCATGGCACAGAGAAAGGACTTAGATCTGCACTCTCTTGATTGTAGAAGCCCAACTTAAAGTGTCTTAAGTAGAAACAGAATCACCAGGCCCTCAGATTGGACACTTTAGGGATAAACTGGCTTCAGACCTGGATAGACCTAGGGGATCAGGCATGCTGTCCTTGGACTTTGCTTTCTGTGAAGCCGAGATGTGGCCTCATTCTTTTCTGTATCAGAGGTTTTCTTCTGTTTGTGTGGGACACGTGTTTCCCTCTGTTAACTCCAGCATAAACCTTCTAGATTGACCTGGCCTCAGTCACATGCCCATCCTGGAGTTGATCTCTGACAATGAGAATGACTATGCTGATTGACCAGCTTGGACCCTTGCCCATCCTCATGGCTGGAAGAGATAGCACCATGATTGACAGCCCCACTAGAAACATGAGGAGTAGGAGGTTCCTCAAAGGAAGTGCTGCGGAGGAGCCAGAGAAAAGTGGTCAGCCAAGGTCACGCAACAGCAGCGCTGGGATTAGGCAAATTATGCTGCGCTTGGCTAATGGCTTCTCACAGCTCTCAGCTCGGCTCAGTGGCTCAGCGAGACTCCCCAGTGAGGGTTTGTTTTGATCACATCATCACCTAGTAAGCTCCTACTGAGACTGGCCCGGTGGTCCAGGGCTGTCTTGGAACAAAACACAGGGTCTTTCTTCTAGTGATAATTGTAGGCTACTTGGAGAACAGACATAAAAAAAGCAATCACAAGACCAAGAGGAATAAAAGAGACATTGTAGGGCAGTCCATGGAATCAAGGCATGATTCATTTGTCATTACCAGGAATTAAGAGGAACAAGTAATCACTACGTGATGGATAGGGCTGGGGAAGGGCAAGGTCCCGCAGAAGTTTTATGAGCCAAATTTTCAAGGATAACCTGGGTTTAGTTAGGGAATTCCAGGCAGAACAATGGCGTGGTGGTAAAACCTATCCAATCATCCACCTATCCACCCACCCTTTTATTCATTCTGTAAGAGTACAATGTATAAGCCAGGACTTGAGCTGACTGTGGTGATCAAAATAGCATAGCATGTAAGGTGAATGAATGGTGAGTTGAATGATCCATCTAGATGAGAGCGTCTTGTGTTGAAATTGGAAAAGGCTGGATATGTAGTTTGGGTCAGAGTATGGGGGCCTAAAATATCAGACTCAGATGTTGGAAGGTTTCCCTGAGAGCAGTCAGGCCTGGCATAGCAAGGTGACCCTCTTGCCACCCATGAATCCTGTGCAAGAACCACCTGGGTCTGATCAGGGGGCTCTGGAGCGGCAGGACCCTACCTTACACTAAACACAGCTCTCTTTCCCCAAATCTCAGAAACTGTGCAGTGAGTTGATAAGATTTTCTAATCACCCCAACCCTTGCACCTTTTTATTAAATCTTGGCACCTGCCAACAGTTCCCAGGAAGGAGCAGCAGACGGCATGACCAGTGACTGCTCGGTGCTCCGATGGCACAGCTGACGGCAGGCACCCTGGCCCAGCCCATTGAGCTCGTCCTCCACATTTTTTGTTGGTGAGAAGACTTGTGTTGTGTATTTCTCCCCTGCCAAGATGGGATTTCTTAACAACAATTCATACCATTACTTTCAATTTGATTTTTATTTCCTTTAGCTGAATTGTTGTTAGCTTATGCAATCGAGATCTATCCATCTACATTTTTGCAGCATTCCACGGAGAGCGCTGTGGTTTCTGGGTGTGCCATGCCCAGGATGAGTTTTAAAAGACTTTGTTGCATCCTAAAGCCAGGGCCCATGACTTCATTGAACCCTGTGCTCTGTGTCTCCCTTGA
Source organism: Saccopteryx bilineata (assembly GCF_036850765.1). NCBI lineage: Eukaryota > Metazoa > Chordata > Mammalia > Chiroptera > Emballonuridae > Saccopteryx > Saccopteryx bilineata. The sequence goes on from NC_089492.1 coordinate 264,773,193, forward strand.
TGAATTTCTACTTACCTTACAAGTGCCTCTACCTATGTCCCCTCGGCTGTGAAGCCCCTTCTGATACCCTAAGAATATAGTGAACTTTCTGCCACCATAGACTTCCAGGGCGGTTTGCACATAGCTCTATCCTAGTACTAATTGCATCATTAGAGTTTTCATTTCTGTACCTCCAAGGCCTAGCCACAGGCCTGGCACATGCTTGGTGCCAACAGATATTGAGTGAATGAATGAATGAATCTGCCAGTGATTGTGTGAGGAAGTTAATTTGTTGAGATTAAAACTCTGTAAACTCAGTTCCAACCCCCCCCTCCAGCAAAACAAAAGCCAACTCTGTTCCCAGGTGCAGATTCAAACACGGGTCCCACTCTCTTTGTTAATCCCCACCACTGATCTCACAGGGGACACAGTGCAGTGAGGATGACCAGACACAGGCCCCCGTGCTGATTGTCAGGAGCAGGGTTAACCTCCTGACTTGTTCATGCCCATGCCTCTCCCTTCTTCCTGGCTGTCTTGACCAGCTCCTGCCATGGGCAAGAGCCTGCCCCACCCCCAAGGAGGCTGTTGGCAAGGGAACCTCCAGGGTTGATTGAGGAGATGAGCAGGAGGATGCTTGCCTGGTTTTCTGGAAAGATTGCTTTGTCTTGAGAGCCAGAGTAATTTGGGGGAAGAGAGGGTGGCATTTGTAGTCAATTTCATTAATCGAGTCCCCTTGTGAGGAGCAGAGGGAGTGGAGAGTGGGGCTGGCTCTGCAGCGGGCAGTCTGATGAGGCCACTTAATTAGTCTGTCTCCCTGGGGAGAGGACTATGAAGGCTCCCTGCCTTGGTTTTGTCTCCAGGATGAGTCATTGTTTGCTCAAATTGTCAACTGTCAAACAAGTCAAAGGTACATCCTAGGTGGGGGTGTTGGGGCTGTCTTGATAGGCACATCTGTTCCTGAGACACCCTGCTGGGAAATGGGGCTGTGTTGTTATCTAGTTGCTGATCTGAATGTGTTGGCAAGGGTCCCATAAGAGCTGGCATGGCCCCATATGGCGCTGTGGCTAGGGGTTAGGGAGGTGTGGCCGTTCCAGGCTGAGAGGAGGCTGCGGCTGCTGCGACTGTCCCAGCGCTATTGGATAGGGTTTTGAAAATGCAGGTGAAAATATCTTCTGAGCTGCAAAAGCTGGACTGGAAACAGGTTAAAATGTTCTCTGCTCTTGGGAGAGCTCTGGGGGAAGAACAGCCAACCAACCTCCTGAACAAAGAGCCTCTGACTTGCCTTATGGGAACAGGTGTCAATCTCAGTGGCCACCAGTTATCTTGCCCTACAGGACGATGATAATGGTGGAGAGGGGTGGCAGAGGCAGAGGGAGCAAAATGCAGCCTAAGAGAGAGCATGGACAGCAGGAGACAAACCAGGCAGAGAGAGAAATACATAGAGCAGGTGGAACTCTGGGGCAGTGAGTAATAGTGCTCCCATTCCCATGTGGGACTTTACAGGGAGGTTCCTACCTGCAAGAGACAGATACAGATGTGGTGGCTGGGGCAGTAGGGAGTCTGTTACTATCACAGAGCCCCCTCACCCTGCCAGCCCAGCTTCTCAGTGGGACAGAGAGACTGAATGAAGCTTAGGCTGGGCCTCTGTTTCCAGGTGACTGGGTCCCAGGCCCTTCAGAACAGGCTCACGGGACAAAGATGGTTACTTTCATTTATTGAGTGCTTACTATGGATTGTGAATTCATTATCTCAATTCTCAAAATAAGGATGTATTTTTGCTATTATTAATCCCATTTTGCAGATGGGGAAACTGAGTCTTTGAGAGTTCAAGTAACCTGCCTGTAAGTGGCAAAGCTGGGCTTCTAACCCAGGCCCATCTGGCACCAAAATGCATCTTCTTTCTTCTTCCGTTCTTCACCACTCATCACACACCTTCTGTGGGCAATGCCTCGGGACTTCTGCCCTTGCTAACCCCACTTGGTGTCTGTCAGCCTGCATTTCTTCCTTGATTTTCCACCTGGACCCCTCTCTACCTCCTGTTCTGTTACTTCCCACATTTCCAGACTGTTAGCTGTGGCTCTGTGCCCTGGTGTTGGTTTTTTCAGCTAGCCAGAGATGAGCCAAGAGTCTCTGCTCCCTCATTTTCAGTTATACACTGAGGCCTGATCTCTACCTTGTGGAACGACCCTTAGGCAGGGAGAAGTCAGGTCCTGCTGGGCACAGAGGTGGGAGCAGAAGTCAGGCCAGGCCAGAAGAAAGCAACAGCATCAGAAGCACTTCTCAGGGCTTTGTGGTGCTTTATGGGAAGGACTCAGGCCTGAGCCCCAGTCTCTCAGCTCTCAGTGGAGAAGGGAGCTGGGGCTAGGGAAGAAGATTAAGGACCACAAAGGCTCTTCTATGCACTCAGCTGCCCCTTTCACTCCAACACAGAATTGCTTAAACTATATTGCCTTTGTATAATAATAGTTAAGGCAGGCCCTAGAGTCAGGATGCCTGGGTTCAAATCCTAGTTTCTCCTCTTGCTATCTGTGTGACCTAATAAGGGTTTCTTAGAAAATTAAATGAGAGGGACTGTCTATAGAGGGACACAACACAGACTTGATACATAGTAAGAGTTCATCAAATATTAATGGTAGTTATCACAAACTTATATGTGTTCACCTATGGATAAGAAATATATATATATATATTACAGTTGTATCCCAAGGAAAAAAAACACATTTTATGGCAAACAGCGAGTCTTAGTGCATATTTGTTGAATGAATGAATGGATGGGTGGATGGATGGATGAATGAGAGACACACCATACCTGGATCTATTATTCCTTCCTTCCCTGAGCCCACATCCGAAGGTCAGAATCCCCATGCAGGTGAGAGTGCTGTTGTGTGTGTTGGATGGGGCAGGGTATGGTGGACTCTACCTTGGAAGAAGGTTCTGATGAAGAGGATCCTGAGAAATAAGCTGCCACCGAATCCATGAGTGGCCATGGGTGTCCAGAAACATCCAGCTTCTTGAGGAAAGGAAAAAAAGGCTCTTGCATGGATGTGGATGAACCCTATTCACAAAGATTGGAATCTGCCTTCCCAGTCCTGGCCTCTCAAGCTGAGAATTTCTATCACCTGCCCTCCCATGGAGAGCTAACCTGAACTATGGGAAGTCAAAAGGTTGCAGTCATCCTCAGCCTTAGTTGCAGAGCCTTGTTGGGAGCTGTCCCTGGTGCTGACCTCTCAGCTGCACTTTTGTCCTGGCAAAGAGACTGGTCCAGCCTGTTCTGTGTGATCTTCCAAGGCCCCCGTTGGCTTGGCAAGGTCTTTAAACTCAATTCAGGCCAAGTTGTGGCATGTGTGTCTGACACTTGTCTGGTAGTCTATCTGGTCCCATCTCCTGCTTGAGACATCACAAATCTACCACAAGCTGCCTCAGCTGATGCAAACTAGGCCCGTGGGGAGGGGATTGGGGAGATGTAAGGAAAACACACTGGTTTTCCTCTATCCCTTCCTCTCAGTACTCACTTATGACACCAGGTGTGGGAGGTTTTTTCATACACCAAGCAGTTCTCCAGTGTTTTTAGGACACTGACTGAGTGTCCTACGATGTAACTCAGTCCTGACACTGTCTACCAGGAGCTAGCGTCAGACCCCACAGACTGAGGGCTCAGTCCTTAGATTAGCCACACTTCTGTTTGCCTTGTCTATACACTGGGAGGTCCCACATCCCCTCCTCAGGTTTGATCCTTTTGCTATAACAATTCATATAACTCAAACACTCATGTTTGTTGGTTTATTATAAAATAAAGGATATAGATGAACATCCAGATGAAAAGGTACACAGGTCAAGGTCTGGAAAGATCCCCAGTTCAGAAGCTTCTGTCCTTGTGGAGTTGGGATGCATCACTCTTTTGGTACAGGAATGTGTTTATCAACCTGAAAGTTCTCTGACTCCTATACTTTAGGGATTTTATAGAGGCTTCATAACATAGACAGGATTGATTATTAACTCATTCCCTAGCCCCTCTCCCCTTTCAGGTGGAGGGATGGGGCTGAAATCTCTAAGACTGATATTTCTGGTGACCAGCCCCCATCCAGGAGCCCACCAAGAGACACCTGGTTAGAACACAAGACACTTCAATCATCCAGGAAATTCCAAAGGATTTAGGAGCTTTGCATAGATACGCCTATCACCTCTGTAACTAATAAGTTACAAGGATTTGATGAATTCTTTGTCAAGAACCAGAGTCAAAGATGAAATATTAGCAGGAACCACTGATAGAAACCAAATATAATATTTTTTATTGTGTCACAGGTGACCCCTCAGGACAAAAGATAGGGCACATCAGCACACAGCTGGCTGGACCTGCACCCATGGCTGGGCCTCTCACTGGCCAACATGCCCTGTGGCCCAGTCTCCTGGGACATGGGCCATATTTCTCTTCCAGAGCAAACGCACGTTTCCGGTGGGGCTGAAAAGTGCCATCTCAGCGCAATGCCTCCCGGCTAATACAGCTGTGTGAAGGCGGCTCATCCTGGATGGACAGATGAATCATTTCTGCCCCAAGTCACCATCCGGGCCAGATTTATGGTGGCGGATCATGGGAGCCCCCGACTTTATGGTCTTGTAAATTACAGAGCTGCTTGTGCAAGAGGCAGGCTGGGCTGTAAATCATGTGTAATGGCTTGTAAATTGGGAAACAAAGAGTATTTTTGTTTAAATTACCCTCTTGGCCATGTTTCTTAGGGAACCTAGGTTCCACAAAGGACCTTTAACCTCCCTGGGACCAAAATTTCCCTTTGGGGCTAGACACCAAGCATCACAGAGTCCCTCAGAGCCATATTCCCACAGTTCTGGGGGCCTTTGAGTCAAATGGAGAAGAATTGACTGCTGTCACCATAAATTCCTCTCTTAGGCAGGCTTAACCCACATTCTCCTGGGACCTCCCTCCCTCACTCTCTCCATCTTGAATTAACCTCAAGGGTCCCCTCTGGCCTCTGGCTACAGCCGGTCCTTTCCAAGGATTGGGAAAGTCAAGCCCACACAAGCTTGAGAGAATCCAATTTTATTCCTCCTGATCCCCCACGCAAAGGCGGTGACTCACCGTATGCTGGTAAGCATTGCCTGTGTGTTAAGATGCTATTTGCTGGCTTTTTCTCATCTTTTCCCATTTCAGTGCAATTACATTTATAATCTTTTTGCCTGCCTTGGTCAACTTTGAAGAGTCATTAAATCTGCTGATAGGCAGCCCAGTAAACTTTAATTGAATGAGGAATCACAGGCTCCCAGAAGGTTCAGCCTTTAGGGGACCTTGGGAACCACATAATTCAACTCCTTTGCTTGACAGATGAAGAATGGAAGTCTGGGATGGTTAAGTGACTTGCCCAAGGTCATGCTCTGAGTGAGAGCAGCTCTGGGTTGAGAACTGAGCCCCCTTTCTTGAATGCTGCCCGCATTTCGCTCCACTGCGCGGGCCCTAGGGTTGAGCTGCCACTCATGACGCTTTGCTGTGTGATAAACCTTAACGGGTTCAACAAGCCTCTGCTTTATAATTGGGAGAATTAGCAGCATTTCAAAACCTTCCCCAAGAAACTGAGTCAGCTAACGGACTTGGGCTGCGATGGCAGCATGTGGCAACTATGAGACCTTCCTGATGGGCTCTGACATAGGACTTTTGTCAGATCCCTTTGGGGCTCCACTTTTCGAGGTGGTACTTGAGGCTTGAGTCTGCCGCTTTTGGTTGTGGCTGCACAGGTCATATCCCATGGGGTAGCTCCAGGGGATAGCAGAAAGGATGCGAACAGAGGTAGATCTTTCTTGTGATACTCACTATGTGTGGTCTTGGCCAAGTCACCTCGCCTAGCCTCAGATTCCTTGTCTATCAAATGGGCACCAGGAGCTTCCCATTGCAGGGTTACTGTGCAGACTATAATAAATGGAGTATGAGAGAGAGTCTAGGCCAGAGCCTGGCACGTGGAAAGCCCTCACCCGTGCTGGTTGTGTCAGAAGGCAGACATGTGGGGCTTGGGATTGTAGGTGACTTGAACTTGTCTTTGGGTGATCTGTGTACAAAGAGAGGGATAGAGGTCACTTATGGAGACCATCCCTGGTCGCATAGAGCCTATGGTCCCATTTCTTGTCTTCAGGACCCTCACCAGCTGTGCTGGCTGAGGCTGCCAGGTCAGAGTTCAAGGGTACCCTCCACAAGGAGGTCACCTGAGTTCTGACAAACTCTGAACTCTCGGCCAGTGTCTCTCTGAGCAAGTCAAAAGGGAACACAATCTGCGGAAGGACTCCAGTCCTGTCCAGAGGGCAGAGGTACAGCAGCCCAATGCACCTGCCCCATCTGCTCCAGGTCTCCCTCGGGTGTGTGAGCAGCCTGGGGCCCCCACACTCATGGGTGGCTCTCCTCGTGCCCAGGACAGGCCTATGGCCTCTCAGGACCTTCGGCCTCAGTAGGCTTTGTCCCATGGGGCCTCCGGGGCCAGGGCAGTGCAAAGAGAAGGGTGGTAGGCCTCCCCTTGGGAGGAGAGGGTTTCCGGCTGCAAACACTGTCTTCTCACTCTCAGCTAACCCCTTGGCCCTGGGGCTGGGATGCAGACAGAGGCAGTCTGGGACAATGTGACCCAGTTCATGCTTTGGGAGGCCCTCATCCAACCATACCCAGCCTTTCAATGCAGAGTTACCTCTGGGTAGTAACCACCGGAAAAGCATGCAGGAGGCTGAGGGGCCATCTCACAGGGAATTGCTTCCTAAAGGACCCTGCGTCTTTGTCGGGGGGAGTCCTCACAGAGGCCAGCACCCTCTCACGCCTCTATATTGTTTGCAAGACATGGAAATTAAAAGCAGAGGTTCAAATCCTGGTTCCATCACTTCCTAGTTGTGGAACTTTGGGCAAGTTCCTGAGCCCCTCTGAGCTTCAAATGTTCAAAGGCAGTGAGTAATGATGGTACATGGCTCAGAGTCGCTGAGGACCCAAGGAGATCATGCAGAGGAAGAGTGTATGTAGCACAGTGCCTGCCACACTGAAGGCATTCTTCAACACTGCAGTTATTAATGCAACTCCCAAGCCTCCTTGCGGACACACAAGAAACCATCTGGCGGCGTGACGGGTGTGACTTTCATGTTCAGCCTGGCGTCCTGAGTGTCCTGGTCTCAGGAGGCTGAGCAGTATTGTTTATTCCTGGAGCTATTTTCTCCACTGTCTGCCTCCCCTAGACATACTTAAGGAGCCAAGTGGGCAGGAGGCACAAGGGAGCCCTGCCAGGCTGATGGAGTGGAAGACTGGAAGAGTTCCTGTGGACAGACAGATGGAGCAGAGGACACTGGGCACCAGCCTCCCGCCCGGGGCCCTGACCGCAGGCGTGGCCTGGCCTGGATCGAATCTCTCCTCCCCTCTCCCCTTCCGCTTCTCTCTCTTTCCCCGTCCTGGTGCTGCCTCCCTCCGTCCTTTCTGCCCTTGCTCTTGCCCCTCCTCACCCCCATTCACCCCTGAAAACTGTGGGCTGTTTATCTGTCTCTCTAGCTTCTTGGCTTTTCTTTCTCCTTTTCTCATCCCCGTGTATTGGTCTTTCTCCATCTGGCTTGGGCCCTCTCGCCTTTCTGTACCCCCCTCTCTCCCTGACTTATTCACTCCTGTCTCTGTTTCTTAGCCTCTCTGTCTCTCTAGGTGTGTGTCTCACATTCTTTGATTGTCTTGTTCATTCCGTGTCTTTCTGTCTCTTTCTCTAATTCATTCATACCCCCCCCTTTCCTTCCTCCATCCCACTCCTCTGGATAGACTCCCTCTCCAGCCCCCCTGCTGCCCAGGGTTAATCAGCCTCCATAGTAGGTGTGACTTCCCAAGACTCCCCAGGTCCTCTCTTAGACCAGCTGGGTGGCTTGGTTCTCTCGCTCTCTTTCTCTACCCCTCCCCTCCCCGAAGCAGGAAGCATCATTTCTTTTGTTGTTGTTTTTCCTGAAAAGTGGGGTAGGGTCTGGATCTGACCTTTGGGGGCCTGTACCTGGGGAGGACCTTTGGAGCAGAAGGAGAGTGGGAGAGAGCAACAGAAGCCTGAGCCAGGGGACCCTCCAGCTGTGGCCCTTTTCTGAGCTTGGACAGAGAGCTTAGCCCTCCATGTGCCCAGAACTGTGGGAGATACACAAGAAATGGGAGGGTGCCTACTTACAAGGATTCTTCTGTCTAGTTGTAAGGCTAATGCATGTAAACTTGTTCAGAAGCAGGTGCTAGGTGGTTAGGGAGCAACAGCCACCCGCGTGATGCTGGGATTGTTGGGGCCAGGGCCGAAACTCCCGCTAACATCCTGTAGCTCCAGCCCCTTGCTCAGTCCTTCCTCGGGTCTCCATTCTTTAGAAACCTTTCTGTCTTGCCCCAACAACCTGGATCCCGTGTCCTTCACCTGCATCCCAGGACACCTGCCTCAGGCTCTCAGACCAGTTGTCACAGTATTGAAGTCACCTGACTGGGTTCCTCTGTCCTCCATCAGGCTGGGACCTCCCCGAGTGCAAGGACAGTTGGCTCTCTTGGTCCCAGTTGCATCCCCAGCACCTAGCACAGTACCTGGCACAGGAAAAGGGCACATTCTGGGCTCTTCATAAGAGACGTTGGGAAATGAGGAGATGGAACTTGAATGACAGCAGGACAACCTTGACACAAGGTTCTTTGCATCCTTTGGCGAAATGGTTTTGCCCAGCACATCCCAGCTCTGCCACCTCGACACATTAACGTCAGAGATGGCCAGACCTTGGTGATGGCACTGTCCAGCCCTCCCTGTTCACAGAAGGGCTCCGGCAGCCTGCCCCCAGCCTGGCCTGCCACGGGACAGGACGGGACGGGAGGAGGCTCCCTAAGGGCTCTGCTGGGGGTCAGCATCCCTGCTCACTCTTTCTCGAAGAGGGGGAGGCTGCTTTCTCCAAAGCCAGTTCTCTCGGTGCCTGTTGCTGTTTTTGTCTCTGCCCCCGGCTGTCTCTCTGTCTGCCACTGTTCTCGTCCTCTCCTGTCTTATTTTTTCTCTCTCTCTCTGATGGGATAATTATGCTAATCAGCCTGTCAGAACAAAGATAATTTGTGGTGGGCTATTTCAGACTTCGGAATTCAGGCCGAGACCCTTTCCTTTTGCCTCTGCATGCCCCTTAACCCCCAGCCCAGGCAGGTCTGTTGAGGGAGGGGTGGTGGGCGCTTGGGAGCAGAGGGCAGGATGAGGGTGTGTGTGAGTGTGTAGGCACATTGCACAGGGCTCACCTCTGTGTACAGGTACGCACTGCACCAAACGTCTGCAGAAATCAGCGGAACACAGAGAGGGTAATCAGAGCTGCTGTTCCTGGGATATGAGGGCTCAGGGCAGGTCATCTCTGCGTGTCTGGCTCCAGCTCTGGGGTGACCACTGACCTGCCCCAAAGCTGCAGTGGTAGTGACATGTGCATGACCGTTCCCTGGCAGAGGAAGTCAGCACCCATTCTTCCCTGGAGGTGGTACCCACCTACACCCTAACTCCCCAGCAGGTCTTGGGCTGGAAGGGGATGGGGTGTTCACTCCTAGACATAGTTGGTCATTACTGGATAGGGGGATAGGAGGCTGGTGTACCAGGCAGCAGGGGTGGCCAAGCAAGGGCAGAGGGGCAGTTCTGGGGGCCTCTGGGGGTAAAGGGAATGATTGCTGCAGAGCCCGGCTAGGCTAAGCAGCAGGAGCCTGGATGGGGAGGTCTACAGGCTGGGCGTGGGTTCTGGACCACCCTGCCTGCCAGCCAGGAGGGTCCGGAGCCTCGAGGCCTCCTCTCAGCCAGCAGGCTCCCTTCGCACGTCACCCTGGTCCTCAAGGCTTCTCTCTTGCGCCTGTGGCCCCCAGGCCCCTCACCTACCTCAGCAATGCTTTGGAACATCTAGCAAGTGCCAAGCACTGTGTTAAGCACTGGGGATAGGGACTGGGTCCCCACTCCCACGGAGCATGTGGGCTCACAGGAGCCCCTCATAGTCACCACCATTCTCCACGACTGCCCCAGAAAGTTCCCTGCCGTGACCTTCCCTTCCCTCTCCGCAAGAGCGCAGGCCCTCAGTCAGTCAGACGAGGGTCCAGGGTCAGACCCAGCCTTATTCTGGGGCGTGTTGTCGAGAGGATCTGTTTCTACACGGGCGTCCTGCTCCCTGCCTCCTGGGAGGTGGTGGAGGGGGTGGTGTCTGGCACCAAGCCTGGCTCACTGTGGTGCTTACAGGGTAGCGTTTCCTCTGCCCTCCTCCCCCGAGTAGCTCTTCCCACACACATCTTGCCTCCTGTCCTGTCCCAGGTCGCTGGCTCTTATGGAAGACAAACCCAGCAAGTCACTGGTGGAGCCGGCCTCCCCTGCACTCGCCCGGGCCCTGTGCACTGCATCTCCTTCCCACTCTGACCTCTCAGGCTCGGGTGCTGCCCCACTCCTCACTCGACCGACTGGCGTCCTCCTCCTTGTCACTCCAGCTCTAGCCCAGGGGCCTTGCTTCTTGTACCCCCAGGGGTGCTGGGCCTCACCCAGAGTGACATGGGTAAGCCCACCGGACAGTGGGCTCTCTGAGCACAGGACCACTGGGAAAGTGATGGGTTAAATGAATGCATAATTGAGTGAATGGTGAATGAGTGTTATCTTGAAGAGACAGGATCTAAAGCTTAAAAAATTTTTTATTTCAGAAAGTTTCAAGATTTGCCAAAGCAGAAAGGCTAGAACAGTGAGCCCTCATGCGTCATCGCCCTTGTCATCAGTTGTCAGCTCACGGCCGGTCTTGTCGGCTCTGTCCCTGCTTACCTGAGTGACAGCAGTGCTCGCGGGAGCTTTTGCTCTCTGCTCCCTCTCACCTGCCCATGGATGCTGAGTTCAGGGTCAGGCTCTTTTTTTTTTTAATGTTTTTATAATATTTTTTATTTATTTATTTTTTTGTATTTTTCTGAAGCTGGAAACAGGGAGAGACAGACAGACTCCAGCATGCGCCCGACCAGGATCCACCCGGCACGCCCACTAGGGGGCGATGCTCTGCCCCTCCGGGGCGTCGCTCTGCCGCAACCAGAGCCACTCTAGCGCCTGGGGCAGAGGCCAAGGAGCCATCCCCAGCGCCCGGGCCATCTTTGCTCCAATGGAGCCTTGGCTGCGAGAGGGGAAGAGAGAGACAGAGAGGAAGGCGAGGGGGTGGAGAAGCAGATGGGCACTTCTCCTGTGTGCCCTGGCCGGGAATCGAACCCGGGTCCCCCGCACGCCAGGCCGATGCTCTACCGCTGAGCCAACTGGCCAGGGCTATAATATTTTTTAGATTTTATTTATTCATTATAGAGTGAGGAGACAGAGACAGAGAAAGAGAAGAGGGGGGAGGAACAGAAAGCATCAACTCCCATATGTGCCTTGACCGGTGACCTCAGCATTTCAGGTCGACGCTTTACCCACTGTGCCACCGCAGGTCAGTCAGGGTCAGGCTCCTTCAGGAAGCTTTCAGGACCTTGCCAGGACGGGCTGCAGAGCGAGCTGGCCGTGGGAGTGGTGAGGGAGTGCACTTGGCCCTGGGCAGCCCTCTTCCTGGAGGTGGAAGCCCAGCTGCCTGCGTGCTGGTCTCTGCCTCTCTCTGCTGTGCGACTGGAATGCCGCCTTCCCGGTAAATTGTGACACATTCACAGTCGAGGCTTTGAGTCATTTCAGTGGCTGTTGGTGAGATGCTACACTGACTCATTTAATCTTCCTAAGTAACTTTCCTCTTCTGGGCTTGTGCTTACACAGCACCTCGACCAGGTCTCCAGCCAAGGCGGCTGCTGGGCCCTACCAATCATACCTGCCCGCCCCCTCCCCGGCCCTCTCTTCCCAGGGCCCCTTCCCTTTATGCTGCCCTGATTCAGCCTTGTGATGGCTTGTCTGGAAAGAGAAGAGGTTGGTGTTGGAAAGGGTAGGTCTCAGAGCTCCTTGTGTCCCGCTCCCCAGGCTGAAGGCTGAGACGGGTAAGCAGAACACCACGGTCCAGGACTCTTGCCCAGAGGCCTGTCACATGTCCCACTGGCTGCCAAGGCAGCCGCATGGCTTGGGAGAGGAGGTGACATCCCAGACTGTGGTTCTGGGAACTGTCATCTATCAATTCTGAGAATCCAGTCTAGATGCTAGACTTTTGTCAAGGAGGCCTTGGCCTTGGCCGTGTCTACCCCTTGTGGGTGACCAGCCAGAACACTAGACCTTGGCTCTGTTGGCCAGGGAGGAGGAGGGAGAACTTCATGCAGAAGGTCAGCAAACACTCTGTGGATGCGTGTGTGAATGCCTCTGAGTGCATATGCGAGGTGTGTCTGCATGCATGTGTCGTTGGCCCTAAATGTCTTGGTGTATTAGATGCATCCATGTCTATACAGCATATGGCAGGGTGTTTATGAGCCTTCTGCTGTGATGTCCGCATGTGTGCACTTCGGCGTGTGGGGGTTTTGTGTGCTCTGTGTACATCTGGGTGTGTTTGTGCATGCGTGTGTGTGCTCTGTGTAGCCCGTGTGATTCTGCTGTGGTGTCCACGTGTGTGCACTTCAGTGTGTGGGGGTTTTGTGTGCTCTGTGTACATCTGGGTGTGTTTGCGCATGCGTGTGTGTGCTCTGTGTAGCCCGTGTGATTGCTATCTGTGTCTGTTTTTCTGGATATGCTAACGTGTGGATGTGTGAGCGTGCGCCCTGCTTGTCCATGGATCTGGGCAGCGTGTGTGTGTGAGCACGTGTGTGTTCTGCAGGTGGATCTGTGTGCGAGTGTGTGTGCCATGCGTCTGTGCTTCTGTGTCTGGGTGACATGAGGGTCTTGGATGACTCTGTGCTGTATTTCTGTGTGTCAGTGTCACATGTGTGCTCATGCCTCGATCTGCCAGCCTCTGTGCATCTGTCCGCCAGTTCATGCATGTGTGCATGTGTGTGCATGTGTGTGCATGTGTGTGCATGTGTGTGCATGTGGGTACCTGGGGAAGCACAGTGTGAGGTCAAGCCCAGCTCCCAAGTCCCCTGCCTGCCCCTTCCCATCCTGCTGGCAGGATTGATGACAGCCCGGGCCAGGCCCTGCCACTAGCCAGGTGGGCTGTCACTTATCTGTGGCTGCTATTTTAAAAGGGAAGCAGCTAGCTGGTGGGCTGATGTGCTCACCCAGCCCAGCTGATTGTTGTGCTCCAGGCCCATTCTGGGCACCCCTCGCTCTGCTGAGAGCTATGTAGAGCTTCTGGGGCCAGGGACCCTGTCTGATGTTGCCTAAAACACCACTGCCCGACACAGCCGACCTCGCCTGCCTGCCTGTTCTTAAAGGAACAGGCCGTGGCCCAGGTAGTTTCCCCCTGTGGACCTGTGTGTGGACATGTATGTAGGTGTATTCTCTCTCCCCAGCCTCCTGTATAAGCAGGTCAAACCCAGGGACCCCTTTTTATTTTTGTTTATTTATTTTTTTCAGTGATGGAACCTATTTTTAAAACATAGATGTGTCCTCCCACCAGTCTTCCTGCTTCCAGCCTCAGCCCCTCTCTCCACCCGTGAACATTCTAGAGACCCACACACACCGCTCAGCGCTGCTCTCTCAAAACCCATCTAGTGGCTCCCCTTGATCGCTCCCGGAGGACCACTTGCTTTATATCGGCCTGCAGGGTGGGGAGGCTTCCTGCTCCCCGCCCCGCTGATGAGCAATTGGGCCTCTGCTTTTGCTGTCGCTTCCGCCACAGAAGTGCATCCGTGAACCTTTCTTGAGCAGTTCTCAGGTGTGTTCAGGGCCCTGGGAGATGCAGGCAGGAGCAGTCACGCCCAGACTACTCGGGCTAGTGCGGCGATGAGGCCCCAGATCTGGGGTCAGCCAGGGGAGGTCTTCCCAGCAGGAGTGCTCTCCCTTGATCTCAGCCTGGAGAAGCCCCTCTGTCCCTTCCACAGTCCCTCTTCCAGGTGTCCTCTTATGATTCCCCAGTTGAAGGTACGCCCGTCATCCTCCTCATGACCATGTGGCAGCATCGGACCTCACACTCCTGTGAGGTCTGTTTCCTTCCCAGGATGGTAGGTTTCCTGAGCCAGCGCTGAGTACAGCAGCCCGCACAGTTAGAGGAGGGAGGCCAAGGTCACTCTGACTACAGGCACATCACCCTGGGGAGACAGAGACCCAGCTGTGGCTCCCAGGGGTCCTCAGCACGGTCCTGGGGGTCCTCTTGCCTCTGGTTATTTTCCCTCCCGGTATTTACCTTATTCAAGCTGTGTCAGGGTTTGCCCAGGGCCGGCAGGAAGGTGCAGTCTGCAGGGTCCGGAGCCCAGCACGTGTGCGCTGAACGAATGGATGAGCAGAGAGAAGGGCGAGCGGAGGGCATGCAGGTACCGCCTCGTCCTTCTCCTCCTGGCGGTCCTGGGTCACCCTCCAGAGCCCCTTCAGAGGACACAGGGCGGCCCCCTCGGTGGCAACCCTGACACTCCCTGTCATCTACTCAGAGCAGTATTGCTCCTGCTGCCCCCTCTACTGCAGTTTCCCCTGGTCACATGTCTGGGCTCCTTCTCAGCCTTCAGATCTTAGCTTTTTTTGCTTTAATTTAGAAATTAAACTTAATGGGGTCACATCGGTCCACAGGAACACATAAGCTTCAGGTGTGCATTTCCATAGCGTGCGGACTACTCATTGCCCTGTGTGCCCATCACCCAAAGTCACACCACTCTCCTTCATGGTATACTTGGCCCCCTTTACTCCCTCCCGCCCCCAACCCTCTTCCTCTGGTAACCTTGTCACTTTTGTCTGTGTCCAGAAGTCTCAGTTTCATCTCCCACCTCTGTGTGAAATCATACAGTTCTTAGCTTAGCATACTATTCTCAGTTCCATCCATGTTGTCTCAAATCGCAGTATTTCATCATTTCCTATGGCTGAGTAGATCTTAGCTCTCCGTGTTCCCTCTTTGAAGAAGCCTTCCCTGACCACCATGTAGAAGTTAGACTCCCCCCGTTCATCATTCTCTATCATCTCACCTTGCCCTTTTTGTTTCTAGCACTTAACGCAATTGAATATTCATTCATTCGTGTGCTTTTTTATTGTCTGTATGCCCCACTAATCCATGGGCTCCATGAGGGCCCAGAGCATGTCAGTTCATTCCCACTGCTACCCAGTGCCCACCACAGAGCTTGCTTGGCACACAGTAGGTGCTCAATACATGTATGAATGAATGAATAAGGGAATGTATTATGGAATTCATTTTCCAGCCCTGCAAGGTATCCATTTTAGAGATGAGAAAACTGAGGTTCAGAGAGGCTCGGAAACTCATCTATGGTCAGAGAGCTAATAAGAGGTGGACTGGGAATTCAATCCAGATTTGTTTGACCCAAAAGCCTAATCCCATTCATTCATTTATTCATTCATTCTATGCCTACTCTGTGCTGGGGACTGGGGCATGGAGATGAACCGTCAGATATAGATGGCCTGTAGGAGGCACTGTGGAAGGTCATGGAAGCCCTGAGAAAACTTCCTGGAGGAGGGTCTTTTTGAGTAGGGTTTTGAGGGATGTGTAGGCTTTTGTCACTGTGTGGTACCTATCGTACGGTTAAAAGAGCACTGGACAGGGAGTCGGGAGGCCTGAGCTACAGTCATCTACTGCTCCCACCTCCCATGACTTCAGGAAAATCACCTTCTCCCCTGGACCTGCTTCCGCATCCATAAAGCAGGGCCTTCGGTCCTCTTTGACGGCACATAGGTTGACGTGGCTAATTGGCAGGTCCATTCATTTCCATTTGTGGAGAGAGAGAGAGAGAGAAGGGAGAGAAAGAGGGACACCACCTTGCGAAGGTCCCAGAGGGGCCACTGGTGGAGTGGGAGAAGCACGAGCAGCGCAGCTCCTGGCCCGGGACCCGGCCTCTCTGCATCTCTGCCTCCGGCCACCTCACCGCCCCCTCCTGACCTCCCAGTCGCTACTCGCTTCTCTCCCTCCTCTACTTCCTCATCCACCCCTCATTCTCCTTCTCTCCTCTTCTGCCCTCCCCCTATCCTCTCCTCCTCTTCCTACCCCTTCTCCACCTCCTCCCCTTTCCTCTCCTTTCCTCTCCTCCTGCCCTGCCCAGTGGGGAGAGCACAAAGGGTAGTCAAAGTTAATTTAGGCTCAAGTACCTGGTCACCGAGAAACAAGGCCAGTCCCCGGGCGCAGGGCCTCAGCCGCGGCCTCATTAATCTGCGTGAGCCCAGCACTGGCAGCGCCGACGTAAGTAGGACAGAAGCCACGCTGCGTGGAGAGGGGGCCTTGGGCTCTGGCCACTTGGCCCCCAGCAGTCACATGCCACTCCAGGTGTGCAATGGGAAGAAGACAAAGGAGAAGGAAGGAGAAATGAAGACCTGGGGTGTCTTCTGTCCGTTCCTCCATGTGTCCTTGCTCTCAGACCAAGGACTCCTGGGTATCTGCTGTCCCTTTCTTGCATGTGTCCTTGATTTTGGTCCATCCTTCCTCACTCTGAAGGGAGGGCTGTGTTGGCCCTCCAGAGGTGCTGCGGTGCTTGGAGTCCCCTATCCCAGACGCTGCCTGCACACACTGATCCTCAGAGGACTCCTGTGTCCTGCCTCACAGCTGTGAACTTGGGCAGCAGGAGTGCTGGTGATCTAGAGCAGCTTGGCCTCTTGGCCCAGCCACCTCTCTCCATAAAGCCACCTCCTCCAGCTGCACACTCCACAACTTCTTTCTTGTGTGCTCTGGAAAATATTCCCTTCGGTTCTGAGTACTTGTGTTTCACCCCACCTTGGCTCACATTTAGAAAAACCTTTGACCCCAGCCTATAGCCACGCCTCCCAGGCCAAACCTGCCCCCTTCCTGTAGCACCACATGCCCCCAACATCCCAGGGGCGAGGTAAGTGTGTAATTGGTAAGTAAGAGCACAGGGTCATTCAGGAGATCAGCTCCCACACATTATGACCCCCCCCCCACCAAAGCCAAGTTCTGTTCTCCAGCCAGGAAACACTAAGTTTTCATCAAGACAGTCATGTGAAGTGAAATCAGGTGGATGGAAAACGTCAAGAACCCTGTGATGTCACGCATATGTGGGATAGAAAACTGAAAGCAACAAAGGAACAAACAAGACAGACAAAAACTCATAGACACAGACAGCAGTATGGTGCTCACCAGGGGGAAAGGGAGGTGGAGGAAGGTAGCAAAGGGTAAAGTGGGCCAACTATATGGTGACAGAAAGAGACTTGACTTTGGGTGGTGAACACACAAGGCAATATGTAGATGATGTGTTATAGAATTGTACATTTGAAACCTATGTGATTTTATGAATTGATGTTACCCCCGTTGGAATCCATGGGAGTCCGAAAGACCAGAGTAACAGGCTTTATTGAAAGGAAGAAAGGAACCCTGCCAGGCACTTCTTCTGGGGAGAAGAGCACCGGTTACAGACGAGGGGCGAGTTATATAGTGTTTGGGAGAGCCTGAGGGGATACTGAGGCAAAAGTTCTGGTATGTTCCCTTTTACCGTTTTAGGATTTCAGCTTTCTTGAATGCTCCTTCTTGGGGCAGGTTGACCAGCTTCCTGGAATTGCTCTGTCTCAGGGGAGATAGTCCAGTAAGGGTGAGGTCTGAGAGATAAGCGGAACATCAAGAGGGCAGTTTGGAATCCACGTATCTATCAACCCCAATAAATTTAATCCAAAAAATTTAAAACAGTCCCTAAGAATAAACAGACAAAGCTCATGGAGCCTCGGGATCAAGGGTACCAACTGGGCCACCTTTGTCCCTCCTCACCGCTGTGCTGCCCACCAGCCGCACAGCCAGAGACCGGCTCGGCCAAGCTCAGACGTGGATTGCCAAGTCCGTGCTAGTTTGTCTTCTGCAAATCTGACCTATTGGGGAGTGTGGGAACATGGGTTTAAGTACTCGCCACCTGACTGCCCAACGGTTAGGATATGTCAAGGAAATTATGGAGCACCCGCATCACATATTTTATGGAAAGAAAAATGTTTCGGTTTATTGGAAAAATAGTATTTTTTTAAAGTGGAGAAAAGACTGAAAGGACCTGTACCCAAATGCAAACAGTGGTTTTTCTGGATGGTGCAATTACAAGTGTTGTTAATTTTTTAACATACTGCTCACAAAAGTTAGGGGATATTTCAAAATGAATCTGAAGCAATAAAATATCCCCCAATATTTGTGAGCAGTGTATTATTTAGTAGACGTGTGTTTTATAAGCCAGAGTGAGTATATTTAAAAATCCGAGTTAGGATGCCAACTTGATCGAGTCTCAGCTGCATTATCTTTGGCAAGCTAGTTCTCCTTTCAGAGTTTCAATTTCTACATGGCTAGGACTGGAGTAATAGAAATTATTTTATAGCATTGTTCTGAGATTGTGTGTGTGGGTGCACGTGTGCACATGCGCGTGTATGAAACAAGAGCTTATACACATTTAGAGCAACTCCACTATCATGGACACACAGAGTCCCTCCAGTGCCGGGTGGCCTGGGTTCCCGTCCTGACTGTGACACTTACCAGCTCTGTGAATTGGGGGAAGTTGCTTAACCCCTCTGAGCCTGTTTCTTGTCCGGGGTCTGGGGCATGCTCCATGTTGCTGGCTGAGCCTTTCCGTGGATGCGCCCTCATTCCTCAGGTGAATCCATTCTTGGGCCCATTTCTGCCTCCCCACAGACCTCGTGGTGCCTTTCTTCAGTCCGAGCTGCCCAGCAATGACCTTGACCCACACTTCTCAGGGAGTCTCCAGGAGCTG
Organism: Saccopteryx bilineata; assembly: GCF_036850765.1. Classification (NCBI taxonomy): domain Eukaryota; kingdom Metazoa; phylum Chordata; class Mammalia; order Chiroptera; family Emballonuridae; genus Saccopteryx; species Saccopteryx bilineata. Next base: position 264,791,824 of record NC_089492.1, read on the forward strand.
CCCTCTGTACCTGGTCCCTGAGCATCTTCCAGCTCAAAGAGTGGCCATCCCAGCTCTGGCAGGAGGGAGGAACATCCCCACCTTACCCGTGGTCAACCTTGGCTGTATTTTTAGAATAGCTTCTGCTCGTCCAGCTGGTGGGCAGTGGGCTGCAGGGCTGGAAACAAGGAGGCTGGGTGCCCCCTCCCCAGGGCACTGACAAGTCGATGGCGAGCCCAGCTGCTCCCCGGAGCCACGCTGAGCTCCTGTGCTGGGCCTTGCTGGTGACGAGCAGTCAGGAACTATGTGCACAGATGGCCCTCCATGCGCTCATAATTTGCCAGAATAAATAGTTATTATTAATTTCCCCTGTGTTTTCCTTCTTCCCCTTCCTCTCCCATTTGCTGCTCTCCCCAGACTGATTGGGAGGCGCTCAAAGGCAGAGATGGACTTTTACTTATCTTGCTGCCCCAGCGCCTGGTTCAGGACCTAGCACATAGTAGGTACACTCTCAGCATGAAACCAGGCACATAGTTACTCTACTTTCCCACCATAGGAGCTCATCCGAAAGAGATCTATATACAGTAGGGTTTCAGCCAACCCAGGTTGGCACACAGTTGGTGCTTTCTCAGCTCCTATCTGAGACTCTCTTTCTACGGAGATTTTCTCCTCTCGGAACTGTGACTGAAGGCAGGGACGCCCCCTTCTCTCACCAGTCTCCTCTACTGTGGGCTCCTCCAGTCCAAACCGTCCAGCCAGACTCCCCTTAGAACATGGGCTCCTCCCAATCTCAGGCCTCAGAAACGATTCCTCTACTCCTTCGGGACTCCTCTACTCCTTCGGGACTCACCCCTACTCTCTGAGGTTCACAGTTTGGGAGGTTTCTACTCCGAGCCACTAGCTTCTACGGAGCCTGGCACAGAGTAGGGCTTCTCCCAATATAGAACCTGGCACACAGTGAAACTCATTCAGCATGGTGCTTGGGACACAGCAGGGGCTCGCCAACCCAGAATTTGGCTAGGAGTAGATAAGTTTCAGAAAACTATTTGCTGAATCAAGGTTTCATTCTCTCTGCTGTGCTCAAGAAACATTTGCTGAGCACCTAGTATACACCCAGGTACTGTGTGGTGGAGTGGTAGGTTAGACTTAGACCTTCTATTCTTTTCAAAAGAGCCTACAGCCAAGTGATGAAATACTAGCTCTTTATAAACCTTCCATCACAAGGCTAACTGAGGTAGGTGTAAGGAGGTGGGCTGCCTGGAGGAGGAGGTACTGGAGATGGGTTAAGTTTCCCATTTCAGCTAACGTGCAAAGGCAAGTGATAGAGTGCCTGGGACCCATTAGAACACCTGTGAAGTGTTGCTGGTCACTGAGTACAACCTATGGGGAAGCAGGGCCGTCGTTCATTTACTCAGCCAGTATCAAGTGCCTGTGGTTCTGCTGGCCCTGCTCTGAGCCCTCGGTATGGCTCTGAATAAAACCATCCCCACTTTCAGGGGGACAGGATGGAAAGTCCAGTATATTAGATGTCAGCTGTTGACAGTGCCGTAAGGAAACATTAAGAACGGTGAGAGGGTGAAGAAGACCAGAGAGGGTGAGCTCTTTCGAAGGCATGACATGACATGATGACATCTAAGCTGAGACGTGAACCCAGGAAGGGAAAGAGCCTGTGGTAACAGGGAGAGAACCTGGTGGACAGAGAAAGGGGGTGAGAAGTGGGGCGGTGGGGACCGGATTGCCAAGGACCTGAATGTCAGGGCGAAGAATTTGGACTTGATTCTGTAGGTGGTGATGTGCCTTCCAATGCCTTTGAGCAGAGGAGGGACGTGACCGGAGCCTCAGGAAGTAGAACCCGGCAGAACTGGAGGCTGAGGCCAGTGGAGGCCAGTGCGGGTCAGTGGCAATGGTCCAGGTGGGAGATGACAATGATGATGACAAGGACCTTGGTTCGGGTAGTGGTGGGGAAGGGGAAGACGGAGCGGCAGATGCCACAGACATTAACTGGGGAACTGTCAGCCTGAGCTTGAGGGAAGAGGGAGAAAGCAAAAAGGTGTGTGAGGGTCAATGGGGCCCCACGACGAGAAATGGAGACGCAGGGCCTGGCGGTGGGTTGGGAGAGCAGATGGCCCATCCCTCCGGAAACTGTCACTCTTTTTCTCCTCCCACTGTGCCACCGTTCTCCCCTCCCCAGTAGCCTCTTTTTGCCTCCCCCTTCAGTCTGGAAACCACAGTCCCCTCCTGGGTACCTTGTCTCCTCTTCTTTCATCTTACAGGTACTTTCTCCTCCTCCATTCTTTCCTACCACTCCTGAGCCAACTTTCCTGGAGGAAATACTAAAAATCAAATTGTCAAAGTCTTCGGGGGCCCCTGGCAGCCCACTGGGGTGTGGACAATAGTAGCAGTAAGTGCCCTGGTTTTTGTATTGAACAAAATAGGGTTGAGTCCCTGTTTAGAAGCAGCACGACGCCGGGTGAATTGTTGAGTGTCTCTGAGCCTCCGACTCCTCGCCTGTAACACGATGCGTGGGTTGGCACAGAGCCTGGCACAAAACCGGGGTCCAATCAATGGCGGCTCTTATTATTGCTGTTATCATTATAGTTATTGATTAGCCGAATGTGAGGCTAATCAGAGATGGTCCCTTGGATACCAGAGGAAGGTGTGTGTGTCTTGGAATCAGGTCGCTCTACCCTAGTCACTCTTGGTGATGTGCACGCCCAAGTGTCCAAAGTCCTCACTCCACTCAGGCTGCCCGGTAGCCCCTCGAGGCGTCCTTTCTGCAGCCGGCAGCAGGCACTGGACCCTCAGTCTTCCTGCAGAAGGCCCAGAGGGTCCTTACAGGCTCTGCTGCTGCTTGGTTGGGCTGCCCCAGGGCCAGGTCCCCAGCCTGCACTGTACTGCCCCTAGGACCTGTGTCCGCTCAAACAAAGGACGGGTGCCCCATCTGTTCCTTGGAGGTACAGCCCTGCCCGTCAGCCCCAGGCCCCAGGTGTCAGGACTTCTAGAGGCTCTGAGTGCAGATCTCACCTCTGTCTCCGGCCTGGCCTGGGGTGGGGCTGTAGCTTCAGTGGTGGAGCCTCTGGCCCTGGGCCTCCACTGACCACAGGCCTGCATTTATCCTGGCTGCACTTCCTCAGACAGCCTCTGGCAGTCTGCCTCCCTCTCATTCCTCTGCCTCCACCACCAGACTTCCTGGGAGCTGGGAGTTCTGTCACCCTGAGGAAAGCAAGGCAGCCCAGAAGGTGGGACTCCTTGGGATACAGCAAGACTTTGTCCACAGGGACCCGGGAGAATGAGAGACATTTCCTCATCCAATATGAGCTGGTCAGAGAAGCAGACGCCCAAAGCTACCATGCCTCCGCTCTGTGACCTTGGGCAAGTCACCTGGCCTCTCTGAGCTTCTGTTTGCTCAACTTCTGTTCCCTCCGATGGCTGATGCCCAGCGTGGGATGTGGGTCCTGGGCTGGCCTCGTGCCTGGGGAGAAGTAATTTTGTCCCTTCAGGGCCCATGTGCTGATTAAGTGAGATTGTGGACACCAAAAGCACCTTCGAAGCTGCATCCTGCTGGGGGAATGTTGGTTTGGTGTTAATGCCTGAGTCAGGAGGCCCAGGCCTTGATTCTAACCTGATGAACAGCTATGAGCCGTCTGCAGTCTCTCTCGGGCCCCCAGTGTCCTATCTATTGCATAAAGGATCAGTCTAAATGATGTTGCAGGATCAGTCTTAACGGTGTCACAAGTCCCTGCCAGCTCTGAAAGTTTGTGATGGACACCCGGACATTTCTAACCCCTGGAAGGAACCTCAAGGTCTAAGAACCCATCCCTGCCCAGGCAGAGGGCCCAGGCCTGGTCCCCGAGCTGGCTCAGGCTCTACTCTAGCTGCCTAGCCCCAGTCTGCTCCCCCGAACCCCTCGCCACCCCACTTAATTTGGCCCAACATCCAGAAAACTAATTGCTGTGACCCCCTCTTTATTTGGAGACAATACAAGTCAATTGAAACTGCCAAATCAGGAGAAATATGCTCCACTTAGATCTTTACATTTGCTCGGCTCCGGCCTTTGATGTGGCCCACTTGGGACAGGCATTCACCCTCCTGCTCCGCTGCTCATTGGCCACTGTGGGCCATTTGCTTAAAAAGCAGTGCAGCCAGTGGCCGGGGGTGGGACCAGCCAGGCACACCTGCCCACAGGCCGGAGAGGCTGGGCAGCTTCGCCATGCCATTGCCTTGTCCCTCTGCTTGGCAACCAGCCCTTCTGGTTAGAGAGGGCGTTGGGGTCAGCTCAGCCGCTGCTGTGGCCATATTATCAAGGTGACACCAGCCACCCAGTGCTAGGCTGTCGCTGTGTCCTCTTCCAGGCGTGGGCTGAGCTCTCTGCAGATAGTCCCTCCCTGAAAATTAGAGCAGCCTTGAGAAGTCGAAGCTGTTCTCCCATTTTACAGGTGAGGAGACTGATTTAGACCCACATCCCTCTGACTCAGGAGCCCGTGGGGCCCACGGGAAGAGGACGGGAGGGAGGCACTGCAATGGAGGATGAGATGCAAAGTATGGGAGACTTGTGCCAGAAATGCAAGGTCACAGGACTCGGCACCCGATGTCTCAGTCCCGTCTCACTTCCTTCTGTCCTTGTGGCACCTGGGCCCGGGGATCAGATTCTCTGCAGCCTGAGAACATCTCTGCTGCCTCTCCTCCTCCCCCCTTCCTCTTCTTCTCAACCCCTTCCCTCCTCCTGCTCTGAAACCCTGCAGTTTTCTATTTCCTGCCCCGCCCCAGATCCCTATGCCTAGGGGACAGCAGAAATCAACGGGAGGACTCTGACCTGCTCAGCCTGAAGGGCCTTCCAGCAAAGCCGCCCCTTTGCCGTCTCTAATATTGATCTCCAGGGAATGGTGTTCTTATGTTCAGAATTCACCTGCCAGCTGTGCCTTCCAGCTGTTCTGTTTACTAGCAGAGCTGGCCTGGGAAAGTTGCTCTCAGCTCCTCTCCTTATTCCCTCCCCTGCTGCTTCAAGGCCCTCCTCCTGTGGCAGTGGGATTTTTAAGTCTCCGTTGCAGCCCTCTGAGGACCCCCAGCCTGGAGGGCTCTGTGTACCCCAAGGGGAAGGGGGTGAAGAGGGGATCGTAAGCCTCTGAGACACAGTTCTCAGATTTCCTCCGATGCCCGATGCCCGGTGTGGGATGTGGACCCTGAGCTGGCCTAGTGCTTGGGGAGAAGATGCTAAGAGGCAGGGGTCGTACTCTTCCCAGAACTGCAGGCCCCACTGAGATCTCTCTCTGGGAGTCAAGCCTTCACCTGCAGTCAGGGACTTGGCAGGTCCCTGCAGGTCCCTCAAACAGGATGGGCCCAATGCCTGAATAGAGCAGCCCCTGGTTGGGCAGCAAAAGGCAGAGATGGCATCCTTGGCTTTGCAGGGCTCCCCCTAGATAATTAGCCGAGAGTGAGTGGGGGCAGGGCACGTGCCTTCCCATCCTAGAGCCCCAGTACCACTGTCCTGCGCGGGGCTTGACAAGATTAGACATGAATGAATGAACGATAGCTGACTATCATTCATTTACCTTCAAGTCATTCATTTTTCTTTTATTCATTTGCTTACATATTGTCTGCTCTTGCCAGAAGTTTTTTGGTCTAGATTTTTAACATGTAATTATCTCCAGGGCCAGGACTAGGGAGAAACTAATGAGGTGCCTCTGGCACGAAATTTAAGGAGACACTCACTCTCAGGGTTCATGCGAGTATCTGATTATTTCTGCTCCTGAAAATAACCTTGCTAGTAGGTATTGTCATTTCTATTTTATAGGTGAGGAAATGAAGTCAGAGGAAGGCTAATTACTTCCCGTGGTCACCTGGTCCTGTGTTGCCAGACCTGTATAACTCCGGTGCCTTTGTTCTTTCTCTGAATGGTCCCCAGTTTCCCTGCCTTGCCTGACCTCTGAGCAGGGCCCCGGCACAAAGTGGGGGTGAAGAGTGTGTTTCGTCCCCACCCCCCATCTCCTGCACCTTGAGCGCGGACTGGCTGCCTCTGGCTCAGTCCCATCTCCTCTGCTAGGCAGAGGACAATCTACTTAAAATCTCAGTGCCTCAGTGCCCTTATCTGTAAAAGGGGACGAAGCACTCCCTATTTCATGGGTTGCAGTGAGGATTCTAATGAGTAGGGATATATAATATGCATAGCATAGCACTTAGAATAGTGCCAGCCACACAGCAAGCTTCATGGAATTGTTAGCTATCATTTTTAATAGCTGGGTAATCTATTATCAACCAAAGGTGGGTGGAGTCTGTAGTGACCCCCAAACCCTCAGCCGACGTTGTCCCCAGGGTCCAGTTCTGCCTCCCTCTCAGGTCCAGTCCCCACTTCCCCAGAGTTAAGAGCACTCAGCGTGTCACCTCAGCTCTCCTTGGGATGACAAGTCTTCAGGAGTCCATGGGATGTGGAACAGCGAGAGTAGGTTTGGTCCCTGGCACCCCAGTCTCCCTCCAGCAAGGGACAGCTTCCCGGACTGCAAGTAGCTTGAGCTCTCCTGGAATTCACAGGAGGTTTGGACAGAAAGAGAGAATTCACACTTCAGTGAAAATGTGTTTCAAACAATTAGCAGGTCTTTCCCGGAGGAGCCTTTGAAGTAGAAGCCCAGACTCATCTCCGTGAAGGATTTCCGAGAACTGACAGGCTGGCAGAAGCTGCCTCCAGCTCGGCCCTTCCTGGAGTGCCAGGGGCTTCTGGCTCTGGGCTGGCCCTGGGAGACTCCTCTGAGTCCCTCCACTGTAACGACTCCAGCGTCCTCTCCAGCACAGAGCTCTGCTGCGACTAACCATAGTTAGGGCCCAGTGGGGGGTTGTCACTGAGGTCCTGTGCCAGGTCCGTGGGATTTTTCTGTTCTCCAAATTTCTCAACTCACAGGGTAGGATAGCTGAAGCTTTTGACTGTGAACTTGGAGCTCTTGCATCTTTGGACTGTGCTGAATAAAAGTGTAGATTCCTCTGCCCCATGGCCTGGAGTTAGCCACAGTTTCCCCACCTGAAGACAGGTGGGGTGGGAAGGGAATGAGCTAACCGGTCCCCAGAGTCCTGAGCTAAACCTGAGCTAAGGGCTTACGTTGCAGTAGAATGAAGGTTGGGTCCTAATTCTGTTCCCCTTTAGCTGTATGGTCTGGGTCAAATAAGTTACTGCATCTCAGTTTCCTCACCTATGCAATGGGTAAATTCGTCTGTATTTTTTACAGCAATTGTGAAGATTAAATGAGATAATGCCTAGAAAGTGCCCGACACAATCAGTGCTCGTGATTTACTGAATACAAACTATGTTCTTATTATGCCTTTTTTGACCTCTTCTTCTATAGCCAAAGTGGATGGCTAGCTATCTTGGGAGGGGCCTTTGTGCAGCATCCTCACTCCACAAAACTGGAGCGGGGTCGGGGAGGGGGGGGGCAGACAGCTAGGCTGGGAGCTGAAAACGCCTGTCCCCATTCTTGTGCTCGGTGAAGCCGCCCCCCACCCCAGTCTGGGCCTCTGGTTTCTGTTTGATTCCCTTTCTCTGACATTCCATCCATCATCATAATTGCTTCTCCCCAAAAATGAATTTGTAGTTGATTTCTTCAAAAGAGGGAATCAGCCAACAGATAAAAAGGTTGTTTTATTTAATTTGCATGAAGAGGCTGCCTGCTGCCACCCAGCTGCGCTGGCGGGATGGGGGAGGGCACTGGGCTGCAGGATGAGGCGCACAGGTAGACAGGGCTGTTCCCTGGATCGGGCCTGCCTCCCCCGTGGCTGGGATCCTGGCTTCAGAGATCAGATTCTTGCTGTCCACATTGAGCTGAAATCATTCTATCATAGGAGACCTTGGGCCAAGGCCTCACACTTCTGGGGCAGGACAAGCCTTCTAGCCCAGGAAGCTGAGGGCTAAGAAGCCAGAAACTCACCAGGGCAAAATCAAGAGACCAGGGGCTCTGTAAGGCCAGGGCCCCAAGGCACATGGCAAATATCACTAGATTTTTCTTGGGAGGAAGGGCATTTAAATTGCAGGTGCCCTTGGGACAAATTACAAATCCTAGGTTCCTCTCTGAGATGTAGTTCATTTACCTAAGGGTGCTGTGTTTTCTTTCCAGTTCAGCAAACACTTCATGATGCTGCTTCCTTGTGCCCAGGGCAGGACTGGTTCCCTCCAGAGACTGCTAATGCCATGAGTGTGAGCTCTGTCCTCAGGGATAGGGGTTAATGGGCAGGGCGATCCTTGGTAGGGATAGGGGTTAATGGGCAGGGCGGAACCATAGCTGGGAGTAGGAGGGATTCAGGCAGGGAGGGCCACCTGCGGAGAGGTCTCCCCCTCTGCCAGGCCTCTCAAATGCTGGGCAGTGTCCAGGGAGGTGGGCCCCAAGGCTTCCAGGGGCAGAATGAAACAGGACTCCTCGTGTTGTCCTACATCTGGAGAAGACGCAAAGATACAAGGCATTCCTTCTGGCATTCGGATACTCCAGGGGGCCAGAGACTCAGGTGCTCCACAAATGGGGGGTGAGGGGGGACTAACTTATTTACTTTGTAAATGAATATGAGTTCTATCAATACTATTAATATTATTATACATGACTAACCTATTAATAATTACTCCAGGACAACAGGTGTAAACTAGGACTGTCCCTGGCAAAACAGACATGATTATTATCCTGACCATGTAACAGATACAGTGTGGACTTAGGCCAATGGAACATCTTTTTGGCATTACCAAAAAGACCAATGAACATTTCTGGATAAAGCCGCCGGCCATGGCTGGGCGACCAGGGCCATAGAATGGAGGCCGAGAAACGGCTGGGGTACAGCCCTGGGGGCCGGGCTCCATCCCCCGAGGCTGCTGCTTGGGGGCAAGTCTCTGACTCTCTCTGGGCCTCCATCGCCTCTCCAGCAGAGAAGAATCTGACATACTTATTATGGTCTGTAATTGCCTTGCTCCTTGATTTGTTTATTTGCTTATTGCTCGTGTCCCCGCCTGTCGCACAAGTCTCTGAAGACAGAAGGCCTGTCTGTTTTATTTATTGCTGCGCACACCACTCCTAGAGCGAGCAGGCACTGTGTAAGTGGGATGTGGGCTTGAGGGCTCTCATTGGTGAGGACAGCTGTGTCGGGCTCGTCCAGTACAGCTTTTGCTGCAGCTGGTGGTCGGCGAGCTCTCTGGGCGTTCCTTCCTGGCCCGCGCTGCTGCTTCCTGGTCGCCCTCTCTGATCCGTGTGAAACTCCCCTGCCCCGTTCTGTCAGAAGTAGCAACCTCCTGGCCACACAATCTTGGTTGCAATTATTAAGGTAGGATTGGGGGAGGGGTGGGGTGGGCCGGGGAGGGGGAGGGTCCCCTGACTTGAAACTTGATGAAGAAGATGGCCAGAGGATGATTGACAATGGCTACATACTGTTTATTATCTTTTACCAGTTAACTTAGAAAGCATCATGAACAGCAACTATAGAGCTCATTTTGGGGGGGCTTCTAAAACACATTTCTACCTCTTCTTGCCTCTTCCTTGGGGAGTTGGTGAGAACCTCTGCCCGACATGCCGCCTTCTGCCATCTGAACTGCTCCCCTTCCCGAGTCATCCCTCTGACGTGGACCCTCTTCTCTGTTCTAGTCCTGCCTCAGCAGAGCGCCGCCTGCATCAGCATAGTGCAGGACTTTCTCCTCTGCTTGCAGATGCACACAGCCAAGGGCAGGGTCTCTATTGCTTTGTTTGGGAGAGTTTGCTCCTTCAACCCCCCCCCCCCCCAGGAGAAAGGCGGCTGCTGCTCTGAGGGCCTCATGTTCCCGCTCGGATCTGTTTTCCCCTGGGACTGTGCCTCCCCCACCGGCTCCCTTTGCGGGCGCACGATCAGCTTTTCATGTTCCACTTCTGTGCGCTGTGTGTTAGAGGGACATTAGGCTTTGATTGCAAGTGACAGAAATCTCATATCAAGAAGCTGACGTGTCAGCAGTGGCATTTATTGGCTTGTAGAGCCAAATGCGGGAAGGGAAGAGTTGGCTGAGCCTTGGGGATAGCCAGAACCAGGGACAAGTGTCTCTCTTTCCATCTCGCTCTGACTCATGCATCCTGCTTTTCCCTGCGAACCAACTTCATTCTTTCAAGTGGTTTCTCCATAACTCAGAGTCACGGCCTCTGGGAACTCCATGCTACTGTTTGTCAGTGTTCTCTAGGGACAAAATGCCTTTCTTTCCCATCTCCTGTGTGAAAGACCCCAGGCAAAGACTCAGTTGACCAAGCTTGAGTCAGTGTTAACCCCTCAACCATTGCTGTGGTCAGGGAGTTGGCTCAGGTATGAGGACAGCAGAGTAGGGGGTGGAGTGGCTGGGGAAGGGGTGACACAGATGTCATTGCAGAGGACTGCAGCAAGCTGGGCATAATCATTGATTGAGTCTGTGACTGACACAGGAGGCGCGTTTCAACTCCTGGCCCTTCAGCTGGGAAGAGAACTTAGGGAGTCAGTCCAAGCTGAGAACACATTTCTCCACCAAACAGAAAGGCAGGCACCGGAGAACTTCTGACCGACACTATCGATTCCTTCCTTGGCAACCGCGAGGCAAGATCTTACTGTCTCATTGTTGTAACCCCTTGTCCCCTTGTTGGGTTGTCCGTGATTCAACTCTGGACTTAGGGGTGCTGGAGTGAGCAGGAAACATCCCGAAGCCTTTCCCGAGGAAAGTGCCCCCACTGTCTGGCAGAGAATGGGCCCTGTCTCCCCTCCTCTCCCTGGGTTAGAGCCAGTACAGTGGGCCCAGGGTTTGGTGCCCACCATATTTCCTCCTTTAGAGAGGCCACGCCACTCCTGCTCTGTCCCCCCACGCCCAACCCCCCCCTCCTGCGCGCACGGGCGTGCACACACACATGGCCCCTGACCTCCCTCTCTCTGAGACTCTCCCATCCTGATGTCATCCTTCTCTGGCGTTGTGACATGCTCTCATTTGGTGACAGGTTGAAGGAGAAACAGAAAGCCCCCCCCCTTAGGTCTCTCAGCCTCGTTTATATTTCCCAGTATAACACTTCCAGGGAATATCTAGAAAGGGGTAGGGATCAGGTGTGCGGGACACTTGTGTAGCTGCTGACTGATCAAGCAGCACATCCTGTCCCCTCTGCCTTGCCTGCTGGCGCACTGCCTCGGCCAGAGCTCCCAGGGACTCGGACACCTGCAGACCCGAGACCCCCTGGGCTCCGTTGCTCAGTCAGGCCGGCACAGCCCTCTCTTACAAGTGCACAGGGTGGTGAGGAAGCAAGGCTCTTTCTCTCTGGACTTTCTAAATAAGAGTCTGTATCTAATCTGTACAAGTGACCCTCCCAACCTCTCCCTGGGGCTTCTCTGGGCCCGGGAAGCCTCCCTTTCCTGGCATGTAGTCCAGACAAACGTCCAAGAGGCCCGTCTGCCCACCTGACTCAACCCCTGTGCTCTCTTGTTTGCAGACTGCCATGACATCACTCTCTTCTCTTGGTCCCCCAAACACCTTTCAGAACCTCACCGTCTTCCAGATCCTGACCCCACAGGACTTTTCTACCCTGGCCAAGTGGACTGTTTCAGTTGCTGAGCAATCTGGGCTTGGCCCTGTCTCAGGAATTCCCCAAAGCTGTTCCCTCTGCTAGAACTCAGTACAAATCGTAATTATACCTGAAAGCCGCACAGGTAACAGGTCCCTCCCAGGGCCAGGCTGGCCTCTCATTGTGCTAAGAGGCGCACACCCGCCATGCACTCACTCCCAGATGAAGACGCAGACTGCAGTGCGGGAGACCGAGCGGGCGCTCAGCACCCCCCCCAGCGAAGCTGCTAGCACGCCTCTCTTCTCCTCGCTCTCTCCCCTTTAGTCGCTCTGCTGGCCCCGCTTCCGGCACCTGCACCTCCTTTTCTTCCCCTCCGTTTCTGGTACCTTCTCTTCCGGGTCTTGACTTCCCTATCCTATTCAGAGTAGGCGGGCACTCTCTTGGTTCTTAAATCCCTTCCTCTCCATTGCTCACCTGTCAAACAAAAGGTGTGAAAGGAGCAGGAGAGTATCTAATAACTTGATCTGTCTGATCACGTACACATACCTGCATCTGTTTGATGACTGACACCACTAAGGACGGCAGACTTTGTAAGTTCCATGACACGTACACGGCCTCGTGGATGTTTTATTCACTCTGTGCACCCAGCTCCTGGCATGGTGCCTGGCACATAAATATTGGCAACGTGAATATTATGTTTCTCTCATGAAATTCATTACTGACTTCAATTTGAATTGTCGAGAGCCCTTGAATATTCGATCCTGAGTGCCCATGTACGCCGTTGGAATTTCACGGTGGTATAAGATATTTGGTTGTTGTCCCCAGTTCCTTAGTGATAAGGGTGATCAGAGTGTCTTTTGCTCTAATGAGATGACTCTTGGTGGGCCCCTAGGTAGCTTCAGAATGGCAGCTGGTCACCAGAAGGACCAAGACCCGATTAGAAGCTTGAAACTTTCAATCCCACCCCACCTCCCCACCCCCATCCCAACCTCCTGGGGAGGGAGAGGAGCTGGAGATTGAGTTTAATCACCAATGGCCAATGATTTAGTTAATTATGCCTAGATAATGAAACCTCCATCAAAACCCCTCCACTACGAGGCTTAGGGGCTAGTGGACGCACCGAGGTGCTGGGGGGAGGGTGCCTCCGCATACCTTGCCCTGGGCATCTCTCCCATTTGGCTGTTCCTGAGTTGCATCCTTTATGATAAACCAGTGGATATAAGTAAACTCTTCTCCTGAGTTCTCTGAGCCCTTCTAGTAAATTGTGGAACCCGAGGAGGGGGGTCATGGTAGCCCCTATGGCCCGTGTGTCAGAAGCACAGGCGGCCCAGGACCTGCAACTGTCACCTGAAGGGGGAGAGTCCTGCGGGACCAAACCTTTCACCTGTGGGAGTCGAGTCTCTGTGAACTCTGGGTAGCTAGTGTCAGGATTGCATTAAGCTGATGAACACCCCAGTTGGAATTGGCGAATCAGAGAATTGGTTGGGGAGGGAAAACACTTCAGACTCACCATAGACTGTTACACAGTCTTAATTTTTTTGGCACGAACATTAAGATCCGGAACAACCAACCTAAAGTATACTCATCCCGTTTCAGCAGGGAAGCCTCCGTATCTGGGGGTAAAGGGGGACCATCTCCCTTCCTTCTCCTCTCCCCGCCACCTTCTCTCTCCCACCCTGCCCCCACAGCCAATAAAGATAAAGAGAAGGACTGAACAAGCATGAAAGATATGGGAACTTCCCTCCTGAATGATCCTGCTAATGGTAAATTGATGGGATTGAATACATGCAAGTAGGAAATGATCCAAATATATGCTAATGAAGCTGAATATGCATTATTTAGACTAAAACAAACTAACTGCGAGTCAGGAAATAAAGTAGGTGAATTATTAGTTTGGCAACTCAAAGAATCGGAAAACCCAAGCGCCGTTCCAGAGACAGGCAGAAGAAGGCAGAAAAATGTGGTTAATGAATTCTAAACCAATTAACCGCAAATTGATGGTGCACTTGAAGACTCGCCACCCCCGACTCCCTCAGATTGCTTTCTGAAAATTTAATAGGGAAATGCTGTTGCCATGCACTTTTCCTGTTTTCGCTTCCTAAATGTGCTGCCTGGAAACTCGAGTCTCACCGGAGGGGGGGGAAAAAAAAAGTATAAACAAATCCTAGAGACCCAGAGAAAGGGAATGGGGCTATTTTGGCCACAGGGGGAGATAAATAATGCAAAGAGGAACAACTTCTCAACTCTTCTTTGTTGAAGAAAATCAGCCTTGAACTGAAGAGGAGAGCCAGCTGTGATGGGAGGGGACTAAAGCCCGGGGCGGGTAAAGAGAATGGCAGAGCATGCTTGCCTGTCCAGGTTGGACCAACTCACCTGTCCTGGCTGAACTGTGACCCAAAGTACAGAAGATCACAGTGAGGTCCCCAGGAGCCTCCCCATGAGGAGTCACTAGGAATGGGCTGGAGCATAGGAGGTGGCATAGTGTTTTCCAAAGATAGAATCTATAAATGCCCAGGAAGAGTCTCAGGTTCAATTCTTTAAAAGTTCTAGTTTGTGAGATCCTAGGAAAGTAAGCAATGACCAGTAGGACCAGCATGGGTTCACCATGAACTTGACCTTTGCTAAAAGAGCACTTCTGTTGACAAATGATCTTTTGATCATCTCTCTCTGTAGAAAACAGCCCTGTCCCCGCCACATACCCCGCCCCATCGCCATCCTCAGCTTTATTGTTCTCTATAGCACTCAATGCCACAAAACACACCTATACTGACCTGTTTCTTTTCTTCTCCTCCCACTGGATGGTAAGCTCCATTAGTCCAGGTCTTTGTCTGGCACATGGTATGGGACTCAAGATACATCTGTTAACTGAGTGATGCTTCTCCCTCATTTCACATTCACATAATTTGGCCAGTCCTTCAGGCAGACCTGTCTCCGCCTACCACCCACTCCCAGAGACACTGGAACAGAGAGCCAGGGGGGAAGCCCCTTGACTTTAGTACTCAGGTTTTGACCTCTTGGGCACATCCCTGCCCACTAAGAAATATGGCCCAATGGACTCTGAATACTCAGGTTGAAAATTCCTCATCCCATAGTGAGGCATAGGAGGGGGGAGAGGAGGGCAGGCAACTCAAATGGAAGGTCCTTCTTCCTCTGGGAAGAAACAGAAGCATGAGGGGAGGGGCAGGAGGGGGCCACTCCACAAACTCATGACTCACCTGACCTAACGAGTAGAAGAGACGCAGAAGACAGAGTTCGTGAATTCTGACTCACAGCCCTGTATCCCTTACTATACCTTGCTGCCACTGAACTTGGAAGTAATGTTGGAGAAAAGTGTGTAAGACACATGAAGGAATTTTACTGCTAGGCACAGCATCTGGAGATAATGTATCTTTTATAATGATTTGGCCACTCAGTTATCCATGGGTGGATTAACTGGTTTGCAGATGACCAGGAGAAAACAGACCATAATAAGGAAAATAATGGCTGGGGGACAGATGTGAAAAAAAAAAGACAAATTGATTACCAGTTAGTGGTAACATCTTTTTTTCAGAAGATGTCAACTGTATGGAACTACCTAGTTACCTTTAGGTCCACATTGGTGTCCTTGGCAACACAAAAACGCTCCCCCATCAGCAGTCTGTTCAGGCAACACATGGATGAATGTGGAACAGTGAGCGCGCTGATGAAAATACCTTTATGAGTGACTCACTGTGGCATGTGTGGACGGAGGTCTGACACCTTGAGCAAGTGAGGTCACTTGTCAGAGAGGTGGGAAATGGCACAGGTCACAAAGGCGCCGCTCACAAAATCAAGACCTCGAAGATTCCGGGCTTTGTCACCTTGGCTCATGCGAGCTGCCAGAATGTTTAGAAAGCAAAGTGCTCAGCCTGCTCAGTGACAAACCGTGTTAGTGTAGGCTTTGTTCTCTATTCACAAAAAAAGGATCGCTCAGATGGAAACAGAATGTAACAGACTGCAGGATGAATGGTAAATGTGTTTCTACATATTGGATGTGATCGTATCAGAATCAGAATATATCGTTTGGCATGCTTTGATTATTAGTGTTAGCAGCGATTTGGGGATCTCCATGACCTCTTCCCCCCTTTCACCCCCCCCCCCCGCCCATTGTCTCAGTACATTTATTCAACATAGATTTGCATGCCAGGCAGTGAGCTAGAGATACAACAGTGAGCAAACAGACCTGGTACCCAGCCTCAGGGTGTTTACAGGCAAGAGCTGACCACAGACACTCTGGTGGGAGTGGCCAGGTGTAACCACCTCTCTACTCTTCTTCAAAAATGTTCAGAATAAAAGGAAAAGGTAGAGAGCTTCTTTAAGAGGTAGAGTGGATAAATGCAAAGTGGCAGTTTGGGAAAACGTAAGGATCTTATTTTAGCCAAGAAGCTTCCTCATGGAAGAGGTGTCGCTGGCTGGGAGTGTAGCCTCCATGTCCTCTGACTTCTGACCCTTGAAGGAGGATGCAGGACTCCAGATGTCTCTGGTAGAAACCTTTAGAAGTGCCCAGGTGTCTCCTAACCCCCTGCCCTGGTGGAGGAGAGGACTGTGACACATCCAGCTCCCAAAGGACAGAGCAGACTGTCACTTGCTTGAGAGTGACATTCACTGAGTTTCTAGAGCCTGAGCACTCACTGAAGCCCAGGGCTGGTTTTCTACCCCTGAGAGTTCTATAGCCTGAAGAAAATTTAAAAAAGATTTAGATTAAGTCACACAGTAACTCATATCAGTCAAAGTAGAGTTGACTTAAATCGGCAGGAAATTGTCCACATCAGAACTCACAGCTAAGGGTCCCTTTGTCTTTGTCCTGGAGGAGGAGGTGGGAGGGGAGGCCAGCGGATATGCAGGATGTTGGTCCCCAAGGACACCCCAAGCATGGAACAGGCTCACCCCGGGAAGGGGAGACACTGTTGAATCCGGGCTGTCCAGTGGTGGGATTCAGCCGGTTCGCACTGGTTCAGCAGAACCGATACCTAACTTTATTGTAGAGTTCGGCAGATCAGTTGTTGAAATGGCACTTGTAATCACGGTTCTCTCTAAGGTGGAGACCTGGGCAGCCACCAAATGCGGAAATTACAAACTTAACATTATAAAGGACTGGGATCCTACTCCTACGGTGAAAAGCTGGCTAAGGATAAATCACACGGCCGATGATGCTTGGATAAAAGCAAAAAGAAAATTGCAAGTGAGGACGCCAATCAAGAAGCAATATGGAAATACATTAAATAACAGTTTTATTGTTTTTTGTCAGATATTATTTAATATTTTAAAACTCTTTTTTATAATATAATCTAGTTTTGTGTACCTCTTTTATTGTTCTTATTTAAGTACAATATTAAATGCATGAAATAATAAACTACCTTTCAGTATATCATTTCTTTATACTTAAAATGGTCATTAGGGCAGCGAACCGGCTGTTAAATTATTTGAACCCCAGCACTGGGGCTGTCTCAGTAAACATCCAGGTCAAAGAGGAGCCCTGTCTCAGAGCCTGGACAGAACCAAGAGGGAGGAGCGGGCTGGCAGAGGGTTGGTGCAGAGCCTCCGGGGGACCCAGCCAGGATCAGACAAGATAAAGGTGCGACGGACAGTCCGGTCCTGAGAAGTGGGGGCTAACAGGAGTGGGGTCAGCCAGTCGCTCAGGCAGCCAGCTGGGGAACAGACAGGACTCCGTGCCAGATGCTGGAGACACCACTTCCGGGACCCAGACAGCAGGGATGTGCACGCCACACTGTGGGAGTGGGTTGGAGAAGCTCTCATCTGGTCCTGATGCCAAATTAGGAAGATGGACTCCCCTCCAGATGTCTCGACTTTCGAGCATATGGCAAAGGCAAACGCTCTTCCACCGGGGCAAGGATAGTCGTTTCCTTAGTGCCAACGTTGTTCTGGGCAGAGGGGGAATCTGTCATCGTCTATATCCTGGTTGAAACCTGCAGTCTTGTAAGAGAGATAGACAATAAACACGTAACTAAACACATGGATAATGACAGGAGGCATTAAGTGCTATGAAGGAGACAAATAAGGTTCACAATGAAGGATAACAGGACAACAAAACCTTAAAGAAGGTGAACACAGGAAGGCTCTCAGAAGAGGATGTTTCAAGCTGCGACCTGAAGAATGATGAGTACCCACGCACATTTCCCTTCAGGGGAGACTGGCCTTGGCATGGAGTTCTTTTCAGCACTCAAGACAGACTGGTGTTTCTGTTTCTATTAAGTTCTGCACTTTATTGAATGTCCCTGTTTATCCTGTTTTGATTGTGTCATCTCAGGTATACTATACATATAATAATTTGACGAATTGGCTTTCTAGAGAAAGATCATGCTGACGGAACTCGGCGATAAATGCTCCGAGTCCAAATAGACTGAGTGGAGGTGAGTCCCTGCCGAATCTGGCTCTAGGAGCCACTTGTGACGGTGACCAGAGAGGCAGGGCCAGTGCCTAGAATGACACAGACCTGGGGAATGTGCTTGCAGAGCCAAGCCATGCCAGAGAGGCAGAGTCAGCAGGCATCACGGGTGCTCAGCTATCCCACTCATCCCTCTCACCCACGAGGGTAACTGGTGCTGCTGCAGTTGGCTGAACTCATTTTGGGAGAAGAGGGCGGGTCTCCAGGTGCAGGTTTTAAGAAGAAAGCTCCTAACTCTTATTGTTCCTTTGGGTGGTGGTGGCGGAGTCACTCAGAGAAGCGAGACAATTGTGAATGGGGCTACTAGGGGCCCATCCCATAACATTTATCCTATAACCCCACCTCCACAAGGGCTTCCTTTCACCATGTTGGCCTGGAGCCCACCATACCCTCGGCCTTAGTGGTCAGGCCTGCAGAAAGGTCAAGGCCAGGGTAGGGATGGGAGGCACCTCTGGAATTTCATCCACCAGTGGATTTACATTCACATCGCCTCAGGCACGTGTGATGCAGAACAAACTAAAAAACTGCAAGCCATGGTTTGTCACTAACTTTCTCTGTGACCCCTGGACAGTTTTCATGCTTTTATTGGCCTCCGTTTCTTGATCTGTGAGACAAAGAGTTTGGACTGTGTGGCTTTCAGCTCTGACACTTAGGATCTATGATTCCATAAGGTCAAGAGAGGCAGCCAATGCGAACAGAGTATAAAAACCAAGCAGCCAGTGGGCATGGCTGTGACAGTTCACAGTGGAAGTCTGTACACCGGCAGTCCTGAGGAGAGGAGATGCACACCTCCCATCAAGTTCCGGAAGCTTGACCCAAAAGGCCATCCGGACGGCCAGCCTCCAAGAAGACCCCCCCGGTGATCCCTGCCCCCTGGTATTCGTAGCTTTCCCACATTATATCAGGGTTGCCCTGTGTGACCAATAAAACATGGTGGGCCCAACAGTCTTTGACTCCTAATGCTAGGCCATAAAAGACATTGCTGCTTCCGCCTCACTTTCTTGGATCACTCATTCTTGAGAAACCATGTCCTGAGGACGCTTGAACAACTCTAGGGAGGGTCCACATGGTGAGTAACTGAGTCCTCCTGCCAGCAACCAAAACCAACTTGCTGGCTGTGAGTGCGCACCTCGGAAGTGGATCCTCCAGCCCGTCAAGCTTAGACGACTGCAGCCTGACACCCTAACTACAGCTCAGGCAAGGCCCCAGGCGAGATTCATCTCACTCAGTTGTTTCTGAATCCCTGACTTACAGAAACTGTGTGAGAAATATGTGTTGCTGTTTTAAGTTGCCGAGTTTGGGAATAATTTTTTATATGGCAGTAAATAACAAGGGACATCATTCCTCATGCCCCAAAAGAGGTGATTCAGAAACAGTGCTTCCCAAATTTTGCTTGCTGGGACTTTGGTCCCGAGGAGATGCTCACTAACCAGAAGAACTTAAGAAACCCTGGAGTAAACAAACATGTTTAGCTTTGTTTAACCCAGAGTTCTCCAAACTCACCTTTGTCCGTATGGACCATAGGTGACTAGGAAGTCATGCCCCATTGAATATGTTTTGAGAACTACAGGACAAACAGAAGGTTTGATTTTTTTTTTTTTACTAATGTACTGTAATCTTACATATTCATTACCTCTAGGGTCTGTTTGTGTTCAAGACCCATCTAAACTTACTCATTCATCCATTGATTTATCCATCCATTCATTAAACAATATTCCCAGATGCCTTGTCTTTGCTGGAACCTACACTGGGTACCGGGAGTACAGAAATGAATCATACAGTCCTGGTGTTTAACGGCTAGCAGATTTGAGCAGACTGGTCAGAGTGCAGGCTTCAGTGGCATCATGCCTGATTCTGAAGCCTAGCCCTGTACCTTACAAGCTGGGTGATAATGACAAGTTTCTCCGCCTCTCGGATTCAGTTTCCTCGTCTGCTACTTGAATCTCTAGTTATAATGATTGTATCTATGCCAAAGGAAAGGTTTTAGGACTCAGTGAAGTAACGTAGATAAAGCACTGATTGTGAGCCTGGCACACGGTAAGTGTTGAGTGAACGTGAGCTGTCCTCATTATGCTTACGATCCATTCTGCAGAGTTCAACTCAGAGGCTGTGTTTTCTGGGAGGTGTTCTCTCACACTGTACCCCCAAGCTGACTAAGGGGCCCCTAGTCTCTCCTTGCTTGAGAATAGCCGACCTTACCTCCATCATGCAGATTTTCCTACTGCATGACTGGGGACAGCAATCGGCCTGCTATGCCTAAAGGACAGAATATAAGAGGATGGGGCTGATGAAGTAGGTTTGGGGGATTTTTTTTTCTAGGCTGAATTTCCAGGAGAAGTTGTGAGGAAGGGTGTGGCCAGCTGGCCCTCCATCCCCAGGTCTGGCCCAGCCTGCTATCAGAATGATGTCCCACAAGGCCGTCAATACGCACACATGAGCAGTACGCACACAATGCTGCTCTTAGCCCTGTGTTGGGGGCCAGCGGTTTAGCATGGCAGGGGGTGACACCATTGTGCCCACCTCCCCAGGCCTCTGCCTCTTTTTAGACACATCTGGCATACAGTTAACACCCTCCTTTATTCACCTGGGCAGCCACAGCGAAAGGTTTGAGTGATGATACGGAGTCTGCTTAGGTCCCTCAGATCTGCATCCCTGGAGTGGAGGGAAATGTGAGCTAACCGTGGAGGGAGGAGCTCTTTGTTTCATTACCATGCGTTGCACACCCAGAGGGCTTTTGCATATACTTCCTAGCTGCTTCCTCCGGCCCTTGCTCCCCCCCCCCCCGCTCACCCCTTTCTCCCCCCCACCCCCGCCCCACTCCAAGTGGGTGCCTGCTTCTCCAGCAAGACACAGCTTTGAAGGAGCCTCCAAGATGACTCCGAGGCCTTCCCAGCTGTCCAGGGGCAGCTCCCAACCAGCAGGCCTGGCTCCGAAGCTCCACAACCGCCCCAGCCCATCCTCTTTGAGCAGGACCAGTGCCCACGTGCCGGGTCTAGGAGAGACCTGGTGCCCCCGCCTCTGCTCGCTTTCCTTCTCACACACAATTCTGGAGGCGGAATTCCTGACAATCTTTTTTTCTTCTTAAATCTGTGAAATCAGGAACCAGAGGGCAAGCCGGGGCTCCCGGTCTCCAATTATCTCTCTCCCCCTGCCTCTCCGGGAGCCTCGCGCTCTCCCACTCCGCTCGAAGCAGTCAACAATCTCTCGGAACCTGTTGAAATCTATTACCGACCTTTGGTCTCATCACCACAAAGGAGCTTTCTGCAGCTCAGGGAAGGATTAAACAGAAATGAATTGACCGATGGAGGCTCTCCAACTCTCTCCATTCTTGCCTCCCTTTCCCCCTTCTCACCCTTTATTTCACTTTTATTTTTTAGAGAATGCCAGCCGGGCCAAGCCGAGATAAGGCAACATGGCCCCAATGGACTGAGGTCACAAACACCTGAATGAAATTCACTTTGTTCATTTTGAAAACTAGCACAGCAGCGATTCTAAGGCATGTGGGCCTGTTAGCTTCAAATTCAACATGTCTGGAGGGGAAAAAAAGGGAAAGAAAAGAAAATGAAAAGCCCATAAAGTTGAACCGTTAAATATTTAGGGCTTGTGATGAACAGTGTATCATAATATTTGTTGAGTTGCATTTACTATTCATTGCGTCTTTTCCACTTAAGGCCCCAAGTTTTGGAGGTAGATGGAGAAAACTGGAAGAATTGGGTTGCATCAAAAATGAAATGTGGACTTTAATTTAACCACAAAAGACCAATCTGGCTGCCTGCGTGGCCGGGTCTGCATGGCTGTTAAGCTCTGCAGCAGGGTGTCCGCCTCCCCGGCAGCCTGCCTTCATGTGTAATTAAGCAGATGCTCTTCGACATTCAACTTAAATTATCAAATGTCAAGACATGACACTTTATTTGTATATGTTTTCCTTGCTTAGCAATTCAAGCAGTATCTGGGGAAGGGAGCTGTGTCTGTTCTCCTTGTAAATGCCGTCTAGAATTCTACTCTTAGAGGCTCACTTCTTTGGCCTTCTATTACCTCTTTTCCTGAAAATTCCCCAGGAGAACCCACGCAGACTCAGTTACTTACCTGATCAGAGGATGGGTTAATCAGATCTTTTCTTCAGAACAACAAAAAAAATGAGAATGACTGCAAGAACTTGGGGCACCAGAGAAGCGGGAGGCCCTGGCTCTGGCCGGGGAGACAGTAGTAGATGCCTCCTCAGCAGGCCCGGGAGCTACTGCTCAAAGGGGTGGGGGGAGTAGCAGGGGAGAAGGGAAGGAGAAGGAGGGAGGGGCCTCAAGTGTGTACATTGTGTGTAAGTTAGCAAGTTCACCCTAAGCACAGACGACCTCTACAGCCTCCCAGCCTCCAACCCTCCACCCAGCCTCCTCTGTGTGGTGCCAAACATCGAGTCCGGAAGTTTGCACTGCTCAGGGGACTTGCCTTTTGGTCAGGAGCTCAAAAGGCCAGGGCAGAGGACAGAGTGGAGCTTTCCTAAAGTCGAAGCAGGACCTCGGGAGTGACTGGGGTTGGCCCTAGGAGTCACTGTGATCTCGGGAGTCAACAGGAAATGGTACTTTGGGTACCAATGAGCAATGACCTTGAAAATTAGTGAGTCGTTGGCTTCAAGTATCAATCTTTGGTGACCTTGAGAAATCAGTGGGTAGAGACCTGGTGAGTTAGTAATGATGACTCCCACTGGAGGGCTCAAGAGAGGCCTGGAAGCAGCAGGTCAGGTCTGGGTGTCCACGTGGCCCAGGAAAATGAAGGGTGAGACCATGGTAATGATTGAGTTCCCTAGCCAGGCTCCCAGCACATCAGCACCGAACTCCCTGAGCTGATAGGACCCAAGTCACCTTTTGCTGAGCTGTGCAGGGCTCTGGTGAAGTCTGGACCCTGGAGCTGAGCCTTCACCCTCTGTCACCAGACTTTTGTGCCAGGCTCAGCCTGTGGCAGTGGCCACACTGGTTATATCCTCATCAGAGCACCAGCCTTTGGGAGGACTACTCTGCAGGGCCAGGCTGAAGCCAAGTTCCCAATTTCACCAGGTTTGTTTGTTTCTATACAACATCTGGGACTTACTGCCACCATCTGGACTTGTTCCCTATCAAAGACCACTCTCCCTTGCTGGCTGCCAGTACTGTTATACACATTAGCCAGGTAGCCAGCCAGAAGCTGGGCAGCTTGCAGACTAAGTGCTCAGAAGGCATGAACTGGCTACCTGGGGCAGTGTGTCCAGAATCCTGGAGGGTGGGGCCAAGGCAGAGGTTCTGTGGGCTGGTTAGAGAACTGGTTGTGCTGTCTGTATATGCAAGTATGTTTCTGTGAATGCATGCTTGTGTGAGTCCAAGTCTGCCTCTGTGTGTTTGTGTATGTATACACGTGTGTCTGAGTCTCATGTGCCTTTTGTGGGCAGGTGTGTGTCAGTGTAGTAAATGGGAAGAGCACTAGCTGTGGAGTTGGCTTGCTGGAGCCTCAATTATTTTTAAATTTTTTATTTATTGATTTTTTTTAGAGAGAGAGAGAGAGAGAAACTTCAGTTCGTTATTTCACTTATTTATGCATTTATTGGTTGATTTTTGTATGTGCCTTGACGAGCAATCGAACTTGCATGGCATATTGAGATGATGGATTTTTTTTTCTTTTTTTAAATGATATTCTAACTAAATGAGCTATGCAACCAGGGCTGAAGCCTCAATTTTATCATCTGGAAAATGGGAATGTGATGATGCCTATCATTTAGGATTGTCAGGAGTATTGGATTAGATGGTCATATTAATAGCTTGGAAACAATTCCTGACTTATAGTAAGTGCTCAAAATATATGACATTATCCTCTTAGAGAGTATGGCTTTGTGTGTGCATGGCTGTGTGTGTGTGTCTTTGTACGGATGTTGTGTGCACCTCTGGGTCTCCGTGTGTGTCTGGGGAGTAAGTCTGTGTGGATGTTTGTATCTCTGTGTTGGCATGCCGTGCTCTGTGTGAGTAGGTGTGTGCACGTGTACTCGAGAGCCAGGCACCTGCTAAATGTTTGTTTTGTTGGGCCCTGGGGAGAGCAGTTGGCAGAGCTGCCAGCACTGCGTGCGGTGTTTTTGACAGCTCAAACATGGCCTCCGAAAGTGTGAACTTTCTCAGGGTAAACAGTTAATGATATTGTGATGCCAGTGCTGACCGCCTTGCAGGGAGGGCCTCCTTGCAGGCGGGAGTCATTAGGAGGCTTCCGTCTGGCGCCTCCATTCTGCTCCTCCAGCACGGCACCCAGCTACTGAGAAGGTATACCCTGAGACAGTGGGACTGGCACCCAATGCACACCCCTGCCCTCCACCCTCCTGGCAACTGGCAGACTAGCAGTGAAGAGAAAAACAATTCAGCCAATCTCTCCCGTCCTCGGCTGTCAGCACCTTGGAGAGCTACCTGGCGCCCAGCTTGGCGGGGTGTGGGAGGGGAACCGGGAAGGGGCAGTGTTTGCGGAGCAGAGCAGCACCAGCCCTGCTTCACTGCAGGTGTAGCCACCAGCCCTGCTTCACTGCAGGTGTAGCCACCAGCCCTGCTTCACTGCAGGTGTAGCCACCAGCCCTGCTTCACTGCAGGTGTAGCCAGGACTGGATTTTGGGACTCCATCCACTCCAGGTCCCTGGACCAAGGGAAGCCCTGGTAGGGATGTGATTACCTGGTTAATTTATGCACAACCTCACTCTTGTCTGAATTGGGTCACAGCCTCTGGAGCTCTTGAAACCCTGGCACAAAACCTATTTTGCTGATGAAAAAAGTAGCCCTTGATTCTCTGCCCCAACAGAGGCCCCCTGCCCCTTGCCTCTAGCACTGTCTCAAAAATGTGCCCATACCCTCCTCACCTTTTCTGTCAGCTGTGTGTGTACTCGCGTGTGGGGGTTCTAAGTGTTTTGTGTCTGTGTGCAGGCTTGTTTGTATATGGGAGTCCCTGGATGCAGATATGTGCATGTGGGGGCCAGCCAGATGTGTATATATGTGTGTAAACATATGTGTGCAGTTGGTGATATGAATACACATGTGTACATGTAACCAATTGCATGGACATGTGAGTGCCCTTTTATGCTTGTGTCAGAACAAGGGTTTCTCAAAAGTCACACATGGGCAGGGGTGTCTGGATACATCCCAGATGGGACTCATCTTCCACTAGATTATCTGCTGAGGGTAAGGACAAGGTCAACACAAGGATTTACCCTGGAAGTCTATGATGTGAGAAAAGTAAGAGTTAGAAAAGAACCTGGAAAACTGTTTCATTCTCCTCCCAGTTTACAGATGAGAAAACTGAGGCTCCAGGAACGTGGCTTGTGTAAAGTCTGCAGGGGCAGAGCTGGAGCCACATCCCAAGACCCTGCTCCGGATGCAGTGCCCTCCACCTCACCACTCCCCTCGTGTGAGGCTACAGCTTCTGCCCTGAGCCCTGTTCAGTGGCTTCAGCACATCAAGGGTCAAAGACTACAGATTCCGCAGGTCTCCAGGCAGGCCAGACTGGCCCCCTTGGGCCTCTCTTCCTTGTGCTGCCAATCAGTTGAGGTCCCTTTAACAGATGGATCAGGCCTCCCACCCCCCACCCCCTGCCGCTGCCGCTGAAGAGAAAGAACCTTTTCCAGACAGCCCCTGTCTGTGTTTCATTACAAAGACGCAGCCATATTCCATTAATTCCTCATTTGCTGTGGGCAAAGCGCTGATACGTACATTTTTACCTGGGGTGGTTTTAATCAGTTAATTTAACCAGAAACATTAATAATGTATTTCTTTGCCACTCGACTGCCCATCTGTTGAACAACTTACCTGTTGGAGAGCAATGTCACCTCCTGTGACTTGGAGCCCTCGGCTGCCCAAGAACAAGATGAGATTCTGCATATTTAATGGCTTTGCAGACCAAGGGTGAGGGCTGGGGTGCAGCTCCCTGCCCTGCGAGGGCTCCAGGCTGCAGCTGGCAGCATGGCCTCCCTCTACCCCAGGCTGCAGACAAACGCCATCTCCTGCCTTTGATAGTCACTTTGCTGGCGGGTTCCAGGTTGCAGGAGAGATTGGATCCTTGCTTCTGGTTGAGGAGGGGGCAGTGGACGGGGGTGCTTTGTGAGCAGGGAGCTGCCACTGCAGGCAGATCTGAGCTCTGAATGGAGCCTAGTTGCTCCCTGGGCAAGCAGCCAAGCCTCCCGAACCTCAGTTTCCTCATTTGCCTCTTGGGTCTGTTGGGGAAGATTCAGTGAGATAATACGTGTGAAATTCAAGCCCCCGGGGCCAGGCTGCAGTGGGTGCTTCGTATAAGGAGGTTTCTTTCCTTGAAGTTAGGTTCATGGCCCCACATCATGGACCGTCTGAAGGAGGCTGAAACTCTGCATTACTTTGAGGGAGTCAGGGGTGATAGTATAAATAAGTATGAGTATGGGGGGGGGGGCAGCAGCCATCAAAGCCCCAGGGAGCTAGGCATTCTCCACTTAGTGGCTGGGTTATGGGATGTTCAGGGAGGGGTAATCCCAAGGAGGAGGGTTTTGAGGGAAGGGTTCGAGCAGTTGAGCAGCAGCAGAAGTTTTAAATATCTAAGGATGCTGCTTGGCTGAGGGGGACAGGAGCTGCCAGTAATCGCACAGAATCCACTACCTGACCTCCCCTAAAATCTTGGCTTTCCTGGGGTTCTCAGCTCCCTCCTTCTTTCTTAGAAATCATGAAGCAGTCAGAGCTCTGGGTGCACTGTCCCACTGTGAACATGCCCCTCAGGGACTGAGCCAGCCCTGGGGTTACTAGAGCGTACTAGAGTGTGACATAGCCACTGTGCTTCCCCCTAGTGACACAGTGAAGACTGGATGCCGGTGGACACACACTGCCTGGCCATCCAGCTCTCACAACCTTCATTCTGGTGCTGTGGCCACATGGTCCTCACTCTCCACAGGGCCCTGATGAGCAGCATAGAGCAGAGCAATACCTGTCTACCTAAGGCTTCAAACATCCCTGTGTGGCAGGGCACCGAGACCTCACTCTTAGAGAAAAGAGAGAGCAGATGGCATGGGGGTTCAGGAGAGGTAGAAGGGGGCACTGGGTAGCCAGGGCAGGTAGGATACCCTCAGGGCACAGCAGTGCCAAATCCTCAGAGGGAAATTTTCCTCTGCCTTTGTCTGCTTTGATATCAAAAATTCTAAATCACCACAGAATGTAAGATACATAATTTTATGTACTTCCCTAAGAAAGAAAATATGCCACCAATTAAACTATGACACTGTGCTTTCTTATCATCTCTTTTAAGACTCATCTCCATTTCAGGGATGTTAAAATGTGGGGTGAGAGTGTGATTTGTAATCAGTGAAATATGGTAATAAAAAACAACGTAGATGGCCATTTCTCTGCGTGCTCTCTGCTCCAGGCTGTCTGCTGTGGGCTACACGTGCAGCGTCTCACTCGGTCCTCACGAAACCCTGTGTATCAGGACATCCGTTCAGAGAGGTTAAACAACGTTACAAGGTCACATGAAAAATTATAATAATACTTAAACTGTATTTGACTATGCTTGTGTACTCGCGAGATCACCGCCCAAGTCTGTAGTTAAGGACTTTGAGACACGCAGGGTGGCACAGGCTTGTCTCGGTTTGTGCAGCCGGCAGGTGGCAGAGGAGCTGGGGACAGCTGACTGCTTCCCCATCCTGTTAGCAGCTGGCAGGGCAGAGCTGAGCCTCAGACCTGGCTCTGTGTAACTCCAGGCTGTGCTCCTAACCACCAGGCATTATTGTCTCTTTTCAAGAGCAGAGAATGCCAGAGTGGGTGGTTCTGCATCAGTGTCTGCCCACAGGACTCACCCTTTCTCCAGCCCTCCCAGTCCCCCAGAAGCTGTCCCCCACCACCCTCCTCCCACCACTGGCTGGGCACTGCTTCCCTCCTGGCTGGCTGACAACCGCTGAGTCCCACCCCTCCGGCCGCCTCCTTCAGAATCCTAACAGCCAATAGAGTAAGTGGGAGCAGCAGGCGGGCAGAGACAGGCAGAAATGGAGAGGAGAGCTAGAGCTGCTCCAAAAACTCACAAATTGGTCCCAGAGAGAAATGGAGCCTCTTTTTTGCCCATCAGCTCACTCCCCCAACCATTACCAGGCAAGCTGTGTGAGGGCCTTGGCTGGAGCAAAACCCAGGCATGGGTGTGGGAATGGCACTGGGGCAGCCATGGCTCCTCTTAGAGGGGCACAGAGACCCCAGGGACCAGCCTGGGCTCAACCTCCTTGTCGGAGAACTGGACTGAGCATGGATGGAGCTGATGCAGGGGGAGACGTGCCCCCCCCCAGTAACTTCAGGTGGATGGGAGAGGCCAGGCCCCACCTGATGCAGGGAGAAGGGGCAGGTGCTGGAGAGATAGATTCAGGGGGGACCCTAAGTCTATCTCAGTAGCAGATGGGAATCAGGCATGGGCAAAAGGAAGGGCTGGCCCAGGAACTGTCAGTTCAGGAACAGACCTTATTCTGAGCCTCAGGCAGAGAGAGAGAGTAGCAGGAAGGGAGAGTCAGAGGCCACGTGGCACCTCCACTCTGTCTGGCACGGGGCCGACGGTTTTCTGACCATCATCTCTCTAAACTGCCCAGCAGCACTGGGAGGCAAAGTTCCCATTTCACAGATGTAAACACTGAGACACAGAGGGGTAACAGCTGGTTAGTGGCTGAGCTGGGACGTGAGCCTCACCAAAGCAGTCTGGCTCCAGACCACTCTGCTCTGGTTGTTCTAGGGAAACTGAGGCACCAGACAAGGGCAAGCTAAGCTCCCAGAGTCGGCTACACAGTCAGCACAGAGAAGCTTTAAGGGCTAGTATACTGCAGCTCCTTACTTCCCTCCCAACCTTGCTGAACCTGGGGCAGGGCTGAGCAGGGGGCGGGACATAGAGCTCACTTTTGAAGACTGGGAGCTGAGCTGCACGCAGCAGAAGCAAGCCTTCGTGCTTCTGCTGACAGCCAGGATGGAGCTTGTGTGAGGGTTCCGTCACACAAGGCCAAAGGTGTGGCTTTTAGGCCCTCTGGCTGTTTCCGGGCTGTGCTGGGCACTTTAAGCTTCTATTGAACGATGGCCCTGAGGTCCAGTTGGAGGACTGACATGGAAAGTGATGAGTAAATACCAAACCAAAGATGGAACCAACAAGTGTAGTGTGGGGAGGACACACCTGGATACACCTGGGCTCCAGGTATGAACTGCAGGGAAGTTACTACTCTATCTGCACCTCAATTCTCTCATTCATGATCTAGAGAGAATCTAATATTTAGGGATGTTGTGAAGATTAAACAAGACGATGCTTGTAAAGCATTTGGCACAGTACCTGTAGGGATCAAATACTCTGTTGTCATTAATAAGAAACAAAATGTCACGAGCAAAGGCATAACGATGTGGCAGTTGATGGCATAGCTGGGAAACTGATGTGATGAACCACATGTTGCCGGAGAGGTTTAGCGGGAGATAAGGTAGATGGGGCCAGGTTTATGAAGGTGTCGGAAGTCAGAAAGAAAACTGGTCTCTGATCCTCTGGGCAGGAGGAAGCCAGGGAAGGTGTAAGGAAGAGATGATATTAAGGTTTCCAGCCTGGACCACTGAAGGGCCTTGGTGCCCTCCCTTGAGACAGGAAGCCCAAGGAAATGGTAGGCTTGAGGGGAAAATCCGTACAGTAAGCCCTCACTCAGTAGCATAGGTTCTTGGAACTTCAATGAAATGACATATAACAAAACCAATTTTACAACTGGTATATTAAACAAGAGTTAAGTTCCTCCAGCATCTCATCAACATTACACCAAAACACTGAGTGAACAAAATGATGTTATTTGGCGACCTGCTGTATTTGATTTCAGAAATGTTGGGCTGGAGATATCTGGAGGACTTGAAGGTAGATCAGAGGACAGATTTTTACCAAGACAAAAGCCTGTCCCTTATCCATAGCCTGGAGGCTGCCAGCCTTTCATCAAAGGGGACATGCATTTGGGAGTGATTCGGAACACCCCGTCCCAGGTGAGGACGACAGGCAGCCCGCCCAGACATGGACGGGGCCCGTCCAGGAAGGGGCACTTACTTGATCTGTCCTTTTGGAAAATCTGTTGTGTTCTCATGGCCTACTTTCCTCTACTTGGAACTACCTGAAGCTTTTTTGTTGTGTTTAATTATAACCTTGTAAAGCAATGAAAGAATGAGTTGGAAATGACTGAACCCATATTTTAGAATGAGAATCACATACCGTTTGCTAAATATGTTCAACATCAATCTTGCAACACTGATTTATGACAAACCTACAGATTTAAGGACTCTGTGGGCACTGGTGTTAACTACCAGGTGAGAAGCTTCCCCAGGTGAGGCTTAGGAGGGAGGTTCCATATGGCTTCTAGGGGTAGATGTTGTATTTCATCACCAGTGTGCTGTTTACAATCTTAGGCTTCGGAGTCAAAACCCAGAGCAGAGCATGACTCTGGATTCACAGAAGCTATGTGATTTTGGACACATCGCTAACTTCTATGAGCTATCAGTTCCTCCTCTGGAAAAAAAAAGAGAGAGAGAATCACAGTAGAATCCATCTCATAAAGTTGCTGTGAGGATTAAATGAGCTAATAAGTGGAGAAGGCTCAGAACCCCGGCCAAGTGGGTGTTAGTGAGTCTCGTTACCATGACTCCTGAATTGCTCTTGGTTCCCCTGCTCATCCCTACCAGATGTTTATGCAGAGGATTCTGTTTCTACATTTTTTTCAAAGTGCAGGGTTTTGCAGATGGTATCTTTAAACCTGCATTTTAAAAATTCAAGCCACTTCTTTTCTCCATGGCTGCTGACAGTCCGTGCAAATTTCGAGATCGCAATGTTGCTCCAGTTCTGCGAATGCACCTGCTGTCCTGCCTGCTGTAAACTGCCGTGAGCTATCCGAGTGCCTGTGACTAGAGGCGAGGATGAGTCTTTCTGGCTTTGGGCAAGAAGGGTTCAGCTTTCTGATCTGGATGCTCCAATGAGGAATCCCACACATACACTCACGCACAGACCCACCGCTTAAAAGCCCCAGATTATATTCTTGCTTTTTGTGGTGTCCCCTCCTGCCACCCTGAGGCAGCAGCTCCGACTCAAAGCTGCCATCCTCGTGTTACCTCTCTGAAATTTTGTTGGTTAGCCCTTTCACTTTGTGTATAGTACTTGTGTGTGTTGTGCGTACTGATTTATAGCTAAGAAATATTAATTGAATGCCTACTCTGTGCCGGGCATTGTTCTAGCCCTGCAGAGAAAGTGCATAACAAGCTCTGTGTAGCACTTATATTCTGGTGGTGGGGTAGGGGGCAGAAGCAGACAACAAACTCGATAACAAACACCTGTTGGAGATCCTTTCGCCCTACAGTAAGAGCTTTGGGGAAATAAACAAGCTGTTGCCAGGATAGAGGTCTCCCCTACTGTTTATGTGCTGTGTGCCCAGGGGCTCACACAGAGGAGGTTTTCTTGAATGTCTTCTGACTAAAGGAAAGGCTGAGTGGCTGACTGAACATCTCTACCAGTGGTGTCGGTGGGGGACAAAGTCACAGGGAATTCCTTTGTACGAGCCGAGCCGACAGCTTGTGAAGATGAAACGACTCTCATTTGCTAATCATCGAAATGAAATTAAAATCTCTTATTTCAACCCAGTGTCTTGGGAAAAGAGGCAGAAAGCACTGAGCTGATGAGCTGGCTCCCCATGCTTCCCTCCCTGCTGTGCCTTCCTCCAGGTGAGATGTGTGCCCTCACCTGCCCAGGTGTTTGCGCGCAGACACAGGCACACAGACAGTGGCGTAATCACACCTCCAAGCTGTGTTAAAACAACCAATCACTGGTCTCCCAGAATCAATCTCGTAACAAACCCAATCTGTCACCCGGGGCCCCTGGTGTTAAGGAGATCGAATAGTTTTGCTGTGGTAACTTCTTTGTTCTTTCTAGTCTCTGGCGCTCAGGGCTGGGGACCAGGTGGGTGGGGTGCACTGAGACATAAAGGCTCCAGCGCTCGACTTCGAACAGTTCACACCTCAGAAGGGGAAAAAAAACCTTTTGCCCAAATCACTATAACACAGCGATTCCCAAAGCCTGTCTCCGGTGAGATGCTCTGTCGAAAAAGGTTTCCACGGTTGTCAAGTAAGTTTGGGGAATGTGCTTGCTCTGCCCTGTCTCGGAGGCTGCACATGAGCGGAGTCAATGCCCAGAGAAGTCCTGCAGGGAAGAAACCTGCTCAGCCTTGCTTAGCTTTCGTTTCCCGTGCACAGGGAAGATGTTAGACTCCCTGCTCACTGACTGCAATGGCAGGGACATGGGTGTCCCTCCAGCCAAGCCAGAGGTGCCCATTCTCTGTTCTACTCAAGGCAGCGGAGTTGACGAGTCGGAACCTGGGCAGGGTAAGAAGAGCAAGGGGAAAATGTACGTCTCTCTAGGGAGGAGAGAGGAATGTACTGTTACCAGCTGAGGAAAGCCAGGCTCCCCCAGTGTGGTCTAGGCACCATGGGGCTACAGCATGGGGCCACCCTGGTGAACAGGGAGCTGTGGGAGGGACCAGATAAATGCCAAGGTGAAGCTGGATTGTACTCTCTATTCCCAGGAGGCCAGGACAAAGTCACAAGCTGAGAGCCCAAAGGAAGTCAACTTCTGAGAGCAGGTAGTGGACCTGGAGCAGCTCTGGCACCATTTATGTTGATTTTTTTTTTCTTTTTGAAAGGGTGGGAGTGTCCTGCAGGGTATGCAGGCCAAGGGCAGACAACTCTAGTGGATTCTGGTTAATGGTGAACCGTACTGATATTTTCAGCATCTTTTATTTTTTTTATTGAATTTACTTGGGGTGACATTGGTTAATAAAATGATATAGGTTTCAAGTGTACAATTCTATAGTACATCATCTGTATGTTGTAGCGCAGGGGTCCCCAAACTTTTTACACAGGGGGCCAGTTCACTGTCCCTCAGATCGTTGGAGGGCCGGACTATAAAAAAACTATGAACAAATTCCTAAGCACACTGCACATATCTTATTTTAAAGTAAAAAAACAAAACAGGAACAAATACAATATTTAAAATAAAGAACAGGTAAATTTAAATCAACAAACTGACCAGTATTTCAATGGGAACTATGGGCCTGCTTTTGGCTAATGAGATGGTCAGTGTCTGGTTCCATATTTGTCAATGCTAGCCGTAACAAGTGATATGACGCGCTTCCGGAGCCCTGACGCGTGCGTCCCGCATCGCTGCGCTTTGTGGCGCCACCACATACAGCACACAGGATGCATCCTGTGCTCTCTCACTGACCACCAATGAAAGAGGTGCCCTTCTGGAAGTGCGGTGGGGGCCGGATAAATGGCCTCAGGGGGCCGCATGTGGCCCGTGGGCCGTAGTTTGGGGACCCCTGTTGTAGGGTGTGTTCGGCATCTTAGAGTTCTGCCTTTGAGGGCTCCCACCTGGGACACGTGTGCCCAGGAGGCCCACCTGGGAGCTCTCATCCCAGAGTCAGAGGCCATGGTGGGAGGGGGCGGGGGAGGCTGTGGGGCAGGTTTGTTGTTGCAATTGAACAAAAGCAGCGTGTGTTTTTCTCCAGCAGGCCCCTTCTGTCATTCCAGTGGTATTGTCAGAGAGGAAACAAAACAAAACAGGGAAGTGGAAGTTGATTCTGTAATTAGTGCAGTTTCTTCACTGTTCATTCAGGATCTCCAGAGATCAATTAGCTTGCTTTTAAGCTAAAAGGCATCTGAATAAGTATTTAACCTGCATAGCAATTGATATTTAAAACAGATGAGGATGGGAGTAATAATACAGAACAGGCTGCTTCTTTCTGCTCCACTGGCTTCCCAGCTTCTGCTCCCCCCCGGCCCGGCCTCTGCCCATGGCACCTCCACTTCAGAGTGGCCTTTGGCTGGGCCTCCTGGCATTCTCAAGGCAAGGCTGTGGGTGGGCAGGCTGGCACGGAGGGGCTGCCGGCAGCAAGGCTCTCTCTCTTCCAGATGCTGGCACCGCTGTGGAGCAGGTGCCTCGGGATGTGGAGATGAGCCCCAGTTGGGGACGGTTGCAGAGTCCCCCGCAGCCAGGGAGGGCCAGGTCCCCTTTCTCCAGCCCCCCAGCCACGTTGTCAGGCACACAGCCCTCCATGCATCCACACCAAGGGCAGGAGCCTGGAAGGTTGCCCCCTGGGGGCACCTCAGGAGCAACTCCCTCCTCTAGTCTGAGCCCCAGGTTGCTGGGGCTGGGGTGGGGAGTGAACCCTGCAGGGCCGTGTCCTGGCTGGGCATCTTCATGGCAGATGATCTGAAGGATATTTGTGTGCTTTTTGCTTTTTCACTTAAGAATTAAAGTCCTGAACTGGAATTAGCTTTTGAAAACAAGCAGAGTGCATGCATTTGTGTGTGTGTGTGTGTGTGTGTGTGTGCATGCGCGTGCACGTGTGCATGTGTGCTTACATTTATGCAACAAGCATATCTTGAGTAGAGAGAGTGTTAGGACAGGGGGACAGGGCAGGAAAGAGATGGCAGGATGGCTTTGTGTGCCCACCCTCCAGACGACCATCGCCTACAGGGGAGAGTGGCACAGGAAACATCATAACATGGGTAAGAATAGAGGGGAATGAATTCAGAGCTCAGGGAGGGTGACTCAGTCAAGACCTCCAAAGACAGGCCCCCAACAAACGTTAGGGCACAGGAAGTTTATATGGGCAGTCACCTTGGGAAGCATGGGGAAGCGCAGGAGGGGAAGGAAGGAGGTAAAGGTGCGTCTGGCGGGCGAGTACTCTGCGGGTGACTGGGTTTGGCCCTACACTGAGAAATGTAGACTGTGCCTCTGAGGGACAAAGGAACAGACTGATCCTCCTGCTCCCTGTCCCCTGTTGTCTGTCCCTTGCTGGGCATGCCTCCACCATTGCCAGGGAACGCCCCGGGCGTGCCGAGAAATTATGTGCAAGTGGCCTCTGGAGTGGAACAAGGACATAAGGACAGTGTCTGCTACAAGGCTCAGAAGAGAAATATGGAAGCCAGCTTTGCAAGGATGAAACAGAGAAAGAAAGAATGCTGATCCAGGCTGAGGAAGAGCCTATGCGAAGAGACGGAGGCGGGAAGGGAATGGTGAGAAGGCAGAGTGCGTGGAGGACGTGCCGCCTGGAGGGGCCGAGGCTGGAGAGCTGGCTGGACTGGGAAGGGCCTGCGGTGCCAGGTGTAAGGCTGGCCCGTCTGCTGTGGGCGCATGCGGGAGGGAGGGCTGTGTGACGGCGCTGCCCAACTAGGAGGTGGGATAGCCCTGCCAGTGTCTCTGGAGAGTCTTGCTCTTCACTCCCCCAGCCCCTCCGGCAAGGGCGCCCGCCACTCGCTGGGCCCCTCCGCAGCCCCCTTCCCAGCCCTGTCCCCAGCAGCTCTGCCTCCCGCTTCTCTGCTTGATGACAGCCCATCGGTCATCAGGTTCTCTGGGCAGCACGGGAGCCTCCAGCCATCCTCCCAACGCGGTCGATTCTGCAATATTTGACTTGCATGTCCCTGAGTTGTATAGACAAAGCTCCACATATCACCAGATCAATTAAAACAACTGCCACTAGGCCCCGACACTCAATCAGGAGCCCCTCCCCTGGGGCCCGCAGGAGTACATATCCTCTCTTCAGATCTGCTCTTTCTGTGCTGCCCCCATCTCAGTTACAGCCCCCCCCCAGCTTCCCTGTCACCTCATAATAGTGACATCTTTACCTTATCGAGATTTTACAATGTGCCTTAGATGATTTATGCCATTTAAACTTCCAAATAGCCCTATGTTGTAAGTGCTATTAATAGTCCTATCTTCCAATAATGCAACAGAGGCACAGAGCAGTGAAAAGACTTGTCCAAGGTCATACAGCTGGAAAGGGGTGGGGTCAATTCAAACCCAGGCTGTCTAGCTGCAGAGTCCACACACTGCACTGAACTTCCCTCACCTGCCAGACTCCAGAGCCATCTTTGCAGCACCCTCTCCAAGACGCCCCCTCCTTCCATCATCTCAGCACTGCCCAGCCCTAGAAAAGCAAGCCCTGCAGCTCCCCTCCTGCCTGGCCCTTCCCTCCCCACACTGGCCCTGCCCTAGCTCAAGTCTTTATCCCCCTGATACCGATACAAGATCCCCCCCCCCATTCCCCACCGGCTGCCATACTTCCTGCACAGCTCAGCCCCACAAAGGTCAGATGCTGCCTCCTCCGTGAAGACATCCGCCACCTTCTCCTCTGAGTCTCCCCGGCTTTGTAGGCTGTTCTCATCACATGGAGAGTTTTTACCCTTACGGTGTTTTTATTTGTGCCCCTCTCCTCATCTCCTCTTCCAAGCTGTGAGCTCCTGAAGGGCTGGGAGTAAGCCTGACCTCTCCCGACTCACCCAGTGTCCAGCATAGTGCCTTGTTCACAGTTGTAGCCAATAAACTGCTTGGGGGATAAACGAATGAATGAATGATCGAGCAAATGCACGAAAGGGAAGACACATGTACTTCTTGTCTTTCCTTCCTTCCCATAACCTCAGAAAGCCCATGATCCTTTCTGCTGGGCACTGCTCACCTTCTAGAAACCACATACTGTACCTAGAGGGGAAAGCCAGCCAACTTGTTCCTTTATTGAAGTGTTGGCTAAGGTGCAGCAGAGAGCAGAGCCTGCTTCTTCCAACCCACGGGCTGCACAGAGCCGCAGGGGCCCCGGCAGGGAGAGCAGACAGCCCTGATCAGAACAGACAGGGCGGTGGCCCCAGGAAGAGGCTGCTAGCAGTAATCTCACTGATCAGCGTCTCAATTAATCTCTACAACACCGTGGAAACTTCAGAAGAGGAACAAAGCAGACTAGAAAAGAAAGAACACACTCAGGCCCGGAGGACAGACCGTGCCTGGGCCTGGTGCTGGGAATGTGAGTGTCTCCTGGGACTTGGCTGCCAGACAGACAGTGGCAGCACACTGCAGGCCCTGCTCTCCCTGGCTCGCTGAGCTCAAAGCTGGACTGACCAGGCTGCTTTTGCCAGGGCCAAACTCATGAAGAGCACAAAGCTGTTCAAGAGAAAGAAAAACCTCAACAGACTCCAGACCAGCCTTAGACAGTCATGAGGTCACGAGCTTAAACAAGGGACTAAGCCTTCTGTTCTGTCTGCCCTAAGACCTGTGCCTTGGGGCCTTGAGCGCATTTGCCCAGAGGGCCACCTGCCTGCCCAGAGGATGGGGGGGGGGCGATCTCCAGGACCCTTGCTCCGAGTGATGAGGTGTGGCAGAGCAGCAGTGACAACCCTTTGTCTTGGTTTTTGAAGTCACATTCAGCTTGACACAGGCCATCAGAGCATGCTCTCCTGGGAAGAAAGGAAATTCCACCATTTGGGCACATTTCCAGAGACAGAAAAAGGGCAAGCTTGAAAATATGGGCATTTATGCTTAGGGTATTCAGAATGTTTTTCAGCACACACAACAACATATTGTAGTAGAAGGAAGAAGAAGGAAGTGGGTTCTAGTTGGCACAGCTTTTTCCAAGTGAGAGGAGGGGAGATAGAGAAACAGACTCCCGCATGTGCCCTGACCGGGATCCACCTGGCAACCCCAGTCTGGAGCCAATGCTCTGCCCATCTGTGGCCATGCTCACAATCGAGCTATTTTTAGCACCTGATGCAGAGGCTTCATGGAACCATCCTCAGCACCAAGGGCCAATACACTCAAACCAATCAAGCCATGGCTATGGGAGGGGAAGAGAGAAAGAGAGGAGGGGGAAGGGTGGAGAAGCAGATGATAGTTAATCCTGTGTGCCCTGACCAAGAATCAAACCTGGGACATCCATATGCTGGGCTGATGCTCTAACACTGAGCAAATCAGCCAGAGTCAATAAAGCCAGTTCTATCCCTGCTTCCCCCAACCCCTGCCCCGAGTTCCACTGGCTGTAGATGAGGTTAGTTTTGAGCAGCGGTCTTCATGCTGTGCTCCACGGAGCCCTGGGGCTACAGAGCCTTGTCAGGAACTGTGGCATCAAGTCTCTAAGAACCCAGGTGGTAGAAGTGGGTTTGGGCACTGGCGGGCTAGTGAATACACTCTTCAGAAAAGGAGTCCTGATTTGTAGCATATGCTCATTTCTGTGATGTAAACACTCCTGCTGTAGCCAACGTCGAGCTGCCAGTGGTCTAATAACTGGCTTTCAAACTTCCTGAAAATGTAACTGTTGGCTCTAGCAAGATGGCTTTCTTTTGGTTGCAAAAGAAAATTGGCCATGTGCTAGCTCTAACAACAGCCTTAACTCTGGGCCTCAGTTTTCTTTTATGTAATAAAATAATAATAGTGTCTCTCTAATGTGGCTGTAGTGGCTCTTGTCAGTATTAAATGAAGTGGGTGGAAAGCACTCAGTATCATCCCTGAACGTTATCAGTTGTTCTTGTTGTGTTACTATTTGTTTTTCCCATTGGGCTTCCATTTAAGATATTGTTTGAAGAAATGTTCCAGCAGTCCCTGTGCTCCACCCCTGCTCATATCTCCTGGGATCCATCACACACACACACACACACACACACACACACACACACACACTCACTCAGACCCTCAGACCCTATCCCATTTCCTCAGCAGCCTTGGTGTCTCTACTCCCATTTTATTAAAGCAGAAAGCAGTGAAAATTATTTTCATAATGAACTGGCTCTTCAAATTAATGCCAATTACACTATGCAATCATGATTAAGATTATGCATTAATCAACGGTGCCAACCTACTTATTAGCCTCTTTAAATACTGATCGTGAGGAATGTATGGGAAGGGGGAGAATGGAGAGGAGCCAGTGGAATGGGGGAGCTGCCTCTGAGCAGGGCGGGTTGATCTTCCAGAAGCCAATACCCAATGCAGCCTTTTCCCCATGAACCATAGCTTGAATCAGAACCCTAACCCACCAGACCCTGAGCTTCGGGAGCTCCTTGCATGAAAGAGAAAGGGGGTGAGAGGACCCAGAGAAGGGAGAGGGTAGAAAGAAGAACCCTTGATGGTTTATCAATTGAAGTTTAGTTCTCCCTTCCCTTCCTCTGAAAGCACTATTGGGTAAGTGTGGTTGGTAGTCCTGCTGGAGTAATGACATCCCATCTTAGGTCAGGATCTCTAGATACAGACACTGAGGCAGGGATTTGCATACCTAGGATTGAGGGAAAGAGTGCTCTCTAGGAAACACCAGTAGGGCAGCGAGCAAAGCAGTATAGGAAGGAGACAGGGCTGGGGGCAACGATGTGTCCTCAAGTAAGATCAGGCCTTTGCCTAATGAAAAGTTGGTGTTGTTGGGAAGGGCTCTGGAGCATACATGCACCACAGAATTATCCCCATCTTGAGGCAAAGGGACCCCCCTTTTGAGCCCCAGTTATAGTCAGTCATTGGCTGCCAGTTGCGCCTAGGGCAGAGGTTAAGTGGTGCAGCCTTCTGGGCAAAGTAGCTTCCTTCAACTGAGGACAATTCTCTAGAGAAAAAAGCAGTCTATGAATGACTAGAACCAAGACTCCAACCCAGGTCTGCTTTGTCCAGATCCCACTTGCTCTGAACGCTATGCTGTACCCATATATTGGCTGCCTGGCTGTCAAGCCATTCAGATGGTTGGGGTGACCTTGCCCTTACATGCTCAGGTGGAATGACTCCCTCCCTGGCGCTGCATTTGGAAGGTAGGGAACCATATCTCCCGCCTGTGAGCATGCTCCAGGGCTTCCAGGTTCTCCTGATCCCCTCTTGCTCCAATTTCCTTCGCGGCTGAACTTCCCGTCTCCTCTCTCATTCCGCCTCTTGCACCTCCTGTCCTCTCTCTGCCCTGATTCACCCTGGGCTGGGCACACTGCCCAGCTTCCTTCACTTTCCTCAAAGAGCACAAGCTAGGGCAGTTTTCTGCAGCAGACTGTCCTAAATGATGGGTCCTGATAGGAAGGGAGGAGACAGCACAGTGCTGGATAACTGAAATCTAAGCACCAGGCACAGGCACCCCTGCGAACAGGGCCGCTTCCTGCATGGAAGATTTCTTACCAGCCTCACCACCTTTGGCCCTGGGTTATATTCTCCTCCTTTGTCCCTGTTTTGAGCCCTCTTCACACCTACACCCTTTCTCGTAGGCCCTTTTCTTCCATCTTCCCTGTTTAGAAACTCAACATCTCATCTGTGGGCTGTTTGTTTTTTGGCACATGGATTTAGGACAACCATAGTTATATCTTCTCCATCAAGGCCCTAAGATGCTTTTTTATCTCTGAGATAAAGGCTGCTCTTCCCCTAAAACAGGGGACAAACTATAGCCCATGTATATGGATTGCCAAATCTGCTTGCCACCTGTTTTTTGTAAATAAAGTTTTATTGAAACCCAGCCAAACCCATTTGTTTACATATTGTCCGTTGCTGTTTTTTATCGACAGTGGTGGAGTTGAGTAGACCATCTGGCCCACAAAGCCAAAATATTTACTATCTGGTTCTCAACCCCTGCCCTAGAATGTGGAGACTCAAAACTTACTGTGTTTAAAACAAACAAACAAACAAACAAAAAACTTACTGTGTTTTTCTAGAAAGCATTGTATCTCTCCTCCTGTAAGAATTCCTCACCGTGTGTCACACATCTATAGTTTCCTCTCTTCCTCATAAGAATCAAGCCCATTTTACAGATGAGGAAACTGAATCTTGGAGACATTGAGTAACTTCAGTGGCTGCAGCCAAGGTTTGGACTGAGGCAGGACTGTCCCTGGAGCCTGAGTTGGGAATCTCTTCACTACTGTGCCACTCACATGTTGGTTACTGCCAGCTGAGCCCTTCATACGAGCAGGGGAGGGGCCCAGGTCCCAGATCCCAGGGACAGGTTGGCACATGGCAGAGATTAGCAAGTGTTTATGGAACTGAATTGTTCTCTGAGACTGAGCCTCCACCCCTGGGCTTGGATCTCAGTGGCTGAGACCTGTCATCTCTCCTCCCCTCCCCTCCCCGCCGGCCAAGGTGTGATAGGCCAGGAAGAAGGTGTGAAGCCCTCAGAAATGGCTTTGTCCCACATCCTTTGACTCATTTGGGATGGGGATTTGTAATGACCAAACCTCCCCCCCAGGCTCTCTTCTTTAATTTCTACATTTCAAAGTAATAAAAAAATAATACGTTATTTATTATAAATCATTTGAAAATAGCAAGAAAATCCAAAGAGCAAGATTAAAATATCCATAAACCCCTTCTACCCAGAAATACTCACTGGTAACATGCTGGTATAAATCCTTCCAGTCTTTTTTCTATAAATATAAATATGTGCTTTTTGATAAATAGCTATCATACTGTAATATGATTTTGTTGCTTGAGGGTGGGGGAAGAGAGAACGAGCATTTCCTATGTCATTAAGTATTCTTTTAGAGCACTTTTTAAAGCTTTCTTCCTTATTACCGAAGCTATCACTCAGTGTGGACGACTTGGGGGGGGGGAAAGCATGAAGCAGAAGCAATCCGTTATCTTTTCCCTGCCTAGAGCGAACCTCTGTTAACATTTTGGTGTATGCCCTTCTGGTATGTCCTTTTTTATTTTAATTGGAATTCCATTAAATTTATAAATTAATTTGAGGAGAACGGACATCTTTACAATATTGAGCCTTCCCTTCCAGGAGAAAGTTATGTCTTGCCATTTATTCAAGTCTTTTTTTATGTTCCCCAGTAAAGTTTTGTGGTTTTCTTGATATAGGGATTGCACATTTATTGTAAACTATTATTTTTTTGCTGTTGCTGTTGAGAACAGGCTCCCTTTCTTCCCTTATAATTCCTCACTGTTTATTGCAGATGCAGAGGAGGACTAGACGTTTTTCTCCGTTTGCACACATGCCCTGTGATGAGCTCTCTGTTTAGTTTCCTCTACTAGGTTTTCATCCGTTTTTGAGAGAACAGCAATAAGCATATGCAAACAATATTATCTCTTTTCTAGTTGCACTACCACAATTTGTGATTTTTCTCTTACTTATACTATGATTGTA
This sequence comes from Saccopteryx bilineata, assembly GCF_036850765.1. Taxonomy (NCBI): domain Eukaryota; kingdom Metazoa; phylum Chordata; class Mammalia; order Chiroptera; family Emballonuridae; genus Saccopteryx; species Saccopteryx bilineata. The sequence goes on from NC_089492.1 coordinate 264,833,591, forward strand.
AAGAATATTTTATCATGGAGGATGTCTGTCAGATACACTGTGGGAGAATGGTACAAAGAGTCCCTGTGGACCCACCATCCAGCCCAGCAACCCATGGCCCACCCTGCCAGACCTGCACCCACTTTACATCTACCTTTCCCATATTATTTGGAAACAACTCCCAGACACCATATCGAGCCATCCTGTACCCTAGCTGTTGATGCCTGAAAGTTGTTCTGCTATATGAGTGGGTTTTAATATATCGAGTAATCTCCTATTTTTGGACATTAAATTGTTTCTGTTTTTCCAATATTATGTCAAGAATATTTTATGCATAAATGTGTTTATGTATCTCTAGCTTTTGCTAAATTTATATCCCTAGAAATGGAATTACTGGGTCATATGGTATTTTGATCATTTATTCTCCATTAAACACATACACACACAATCACACGATGGCTTTTCTGATAGGAAATGGAACACATGTTAACTGCAGAACTTTTTGAAAATACAGAAAAACATAAGGAAGGGAATTAAAGTCACCCATATCCCCACCACTCAGAGAGAAGCTTTCCATGTTTGGGGATGTGTTGTTCTCGTCTTGTTTTATTCATGTGCTCAGCATGTTTATGAACACCCACACAGACTGACGTTCAGACACACTAGGCATTAAAAATTGTGAGCCTGCTGGAATACCAGGGGAAGGAGGGTTTATTTGTTCACTTTTTAAAACATTCACTATTTTAAAGAAATTTTTCAAATGATTGAAACAACCCCAATACTCATCCACTGGTGGTAAATGGATAGATAAAATGTGGTACATCTAAAGAAAGTAATATTATTTAACAACAAAAAGGAATGAAGAGTTGATATATGCTAAAACAGAGATAAACCTCAAAAACATTATGCTAAGTGAAAGAAGCCAGATGCAGAAGACCACAAATTGCATCGTTCCATGTATATGAAATGCCCAGAAAAGACAAACCTCTAGAGGCAGAAAGTAAATTAGTGGTTGCCGGGGGCTGGGGGAGAAAACAATGACTGAGTGTAAGTGAGCATGAAGGAGCTTTGAGGGGTGGTAGAAATGTTCAGAAACTGGAATATGCTGATGGTCGCACAACTCAGTAAATTTCCTAAAAATCACAGTACACAAAGCAAGGTGAATTGTGTAGAATTTCTTTAAGTAAATAATACCTCAATAAAGTTGAGGCCCTGGCCGGTTGGCTCAGTGGTAGAGCGTCGGCCTGGCGTGTGGGAGTCCCAGGTTCGATTCCCGGCCAGGGCACACAGGAGAAGCGCCCATCTGCTTCTCCACCACTCCCCCTCTCCTTCCTCTCTGTCTCTCTCTTCCCCTCCCGCAGCCGAGGCTCCTTTGGAGCAAAAGATGACCCGGGCGCTGGGGATGGCTCCTTGGCCTCTGCCTCAGGCGCTAGAGTGGCTCTGATTGTGGCAGAACAACATCCCAGAGAGGCAGAGCATCGCCCCCTGGTGGGCATGCCGGGTGGATCCCGGTCGGGTGCATGCAAGAGTCTGACTGCCTCCCCATTTCCAACTTCAGAAAAATACAATAATAAAAATAAAGTTGATCTTTTTTTTGTTTTGTTTTGTTTTTGCAAGAGAGAGAGGAAAGGAGGGAGGGAGGGAGGGAGAGAGGGAGAACAGGAAGGGAGAGAGATAAGAAAACACCAACTCATAGTTGTATTATTTTAGTTATTCATTGATTGTTTCTCGTATGTGCCTTGACTGGGGGGCTCCAACCAAGCCAGTGACCCCTTGCTCAAACCAGTGGCCTTGGGCTTCAAGTCAAAACAACCTTTTGGGCTCAAGCCAGCAGCCATGAATTCATTTCAATGATCCCACACCCAAGCCGGCAACCCCACGCTCAGGCTGGTGAGCCTTCACTCAAGCCTGTAACCTCAGGGTTTCATACTTGGGACCTCAGCATCCCAGGCTGACGCTCTATTCACTGCACCACCACCAATCAGACTAAAATTGATTTAAAAAATAAATTAAGGAAACAAAAATAAAGTTTAATTTGGAAAACATAAAAAATCACAAAGAACAAAGTAACCAATCTACCACATAGGACTATTCACTTGTATTGTTTTAAAATGTCTCTCATTCTTATGTCAATGATCTAACTTCCTCCTCATCACCCTTCTCTTCTTCCTCTTCTGACCTGGGATCACACAGCATTGCCTGCTTTCTAACCTCCATTTCTACTAAACATACATTATGGAGATTTCCCAAGTCATGAAATTTTTGAGAGTAGATGGAAATATACAGCAAATTGCAGTTCATTGACTATTTCTCTGGTGTTGGCCCTCTCTAGTTCCCCCACCCCAGGCACAATGTGCCCATCATTGGAGTCACTGAAATACCGAGTCAAAGGCATGAGCATTTTAAGGCATTTAATATATTTTTAAAGGCCAACAGGGAACGGGTGTACCAGTTGCCACTTCCACCAACAGATAAGTGTCTGTTTCTGAAGTCCTTCACCAAAACTGGGTATTATAATTTATTTCATGTTTGTCAATGAGATGGAAAGAAAACAAACAAACAAAAATATTTCAGTGTTGGGTTAAATTGGGTTTATTATTAGGAACAATGCACATTTCTTCATATGTCAATAGCTCCTTTGTATTATTAATTTTTTTCTTTTGTGAAACATCTATGCTTGCCCTTTAACGTATTTTCCTATCGGAGTGTTTATATTTTTGGTTGAGTTTTAAGTGCTTTTTATAAAATGAGAACTTCAACCTTTATACTGCCAAATATGTTACCAACTTTATTTCTGAGTTTGTTGTTTGCCTTTTAATTTTGTTTCTGGTAGGTTTGATAAATACAAGTTTTATATGATTTCTGTGGAGTTATCAATCTTTGTCCTACATTTCTGACTTAATTGAAATGCCTACAAAAGCTTCCTCCATCTCCATATTGTATAATATTCACCTATATTTTCTCTTTTTTTGGCAGTTTTATAGTGATTTCTTCCCTTCTTCCTTGCATTACTTTCTCGCTCCTTAACTTCAGTCCATCTGGAACTTATTTTGATGCGTAGCTTAAGATTAGAATTTAACTTTAAATTTCTCCTGAATAGTTGAATAATTGTCTCAGCACAATTCTTGAAGAATTCATCTTTTACCTACTAATTGGAAATAGCCACCTTTGTTGTGTTTTAAATATTTATTTCTACTTGAATCTCTTTCGGGGGACTTTTTACCTCATTTCATTGATCTGTCTGTGTTTTCAGATGCCATTAGGACGTGGTTTTAATTATGGCTTTATGATATATTTCAAATCTGGTGGTGCAAGTCAGCTTTCACCCCCTTTAAGACTGTTTTCTCCTCTTTAGTCTGTTTAGTCTTCCTGACACAGTTTAGAATTATTTGTCAAGTAAAAGAAATATCCTTCTATAATTCTAATTGGAATTGAATTGAACTGAAAAAATTATTTGGAAAAAGAACTGCTACTCTAACCTACATATCCAGGAAGATGACACGCCTCTTTATTTAAGTCTACTTTGTCTCTCACTTAAGGTATTTTTCTCATTTCTATTACTAGAATTACACACTTATTATTTGGTTTGTTGTTAGTTACTTACTATTTTGTTAATACTGTAAATTACTTTGCCATTAAGTTTTCTCACGGATCGCTGTTAATATAAAGAAACACTATTAGGCCTTGGCCGGGTAGCTCAGTTGGTTAGAGCATCATCCCACTACTCCAAGGTTGCTAGTTGGATCCCCCATCAAAGCACATACAAGAGTCAACCAATGACTGCATAAACAAATGGAACAACAAACCGATGTTTCTCTCTCTCTGCCTCCCTCCGTACTTCTCGCTCTAAAATCAATCAATACATAGTTTTATAAAAGCAACATTATCAGTTTGTGCTAACTGGTCACTTAACTTGAATCTTCTACTAGTTCCTTCTAGTTTTCATGTTTAGAGATTATTTTAAGAGTTGTTTTGTTTTAAAAAAAAAGCCAGGTATATCATTTTCAAATAAGAATTGCTTCTCTTTCCAAGAGGTATGCTTCTAAATTCTTTTTCTCTTTTACTTCATAGATTAATGGTATGGTGTGAATTCTTCCCTCCCCTTTTTTCTTTAATGAGACTGTCCCTAGTGTTTCACCATTAGTGTGATATTAAAGGCTGTTTTGAGCTAAAGATTCTTCAAGGAAGTACTCTTCTGGGTGCTAGTTTATTAAGCATTCATAACAGCAGTAAGTATTGGATTTTATCAAATGCCTTCCTGCATTTTGTGAGTTGGTCATATGTTTTTTTTTTCCTTTGAACTATTGATGTGATAGAATGATATTCATAGATTTATTTATACTAAACCACACTTAAATTCCTGGAATACAACTCTACATGATCGTGATATGTCATCCTTGCAATATTCTGGTAGATTCTACTTGCCAGCACTCTATGGAGAATTTTCATAGTGATATTAATAAGGTGGTGATTTTATTTTGGCTCTGTTTGTCAGTCTCTATTATCAGAAATTTGCTTGCTACGGGAAATAAACTAGAAGGATTTCTATATTTCTTATGTTCCAGCACAATTTCTGCATATGGGAATTATCTACGATATTATTGAACACTGGGGGGGGGGTTGTGGGGAGCTTGTCCATAAAACCTTCTGAATTGAGCATCGTTGTTAGTGCCCTCTCTTTCTCCAGCACACACAATTTTACCCATCTCTCTCAGGAGGAATCTTTGAGTATGCAGACGGCCCCAACGCCCAGGTCATGAACGCTGAGGAGCATGCCTTTCGATTTTCTGCCAACATCATCAACAGGAACAGGACTCTGCTGCCCAACACAACGTTGACCTATGACATCCAGAGGATTCATTTCCACGATAGCTTCGAAGCCACCAAGAAGGGTGAGTCTGCTGCCCCCCCCCCCCCCCGCTCTTTCCGAGGGAAGCAGGAGTAGGGATGTGTCTGCTGTCCAAGGTGCTGAAAACGGCTCAAAGTTTTGGATGAGCTTGGGGCTTAGATTCTTTTCCCTCTAGGGTTTGGGACCAGCATCAGTCCCAGGAACAGTGGGCTGTTCATGAGAAGTTCCCATACCACTGTCAGAGGCCATGAGGGAATGAAGGGCTATGGGAAAGAAATGAAGAGTGATGGGTGGGACCTGAGATGGGGCTGGGGAGGTAGCAGTAGGGAGGGCAGCCCAGGTCTCTAACACCCTAAACCAAAGACATTTTCATTTTCTTTTTCTTTTCCAAGTGAGAGGAGTGGAGATAGACAGACTCCAGCATATGCCCAACCAGGATCCACCCGGCAACCTCAGTCTAGGGCCAATGCTCTGCCCATCTGGGGCCACTGGCAACCGAGCTATTTTTAGCACCAGAGGTGGAGGCCCCACAAGCTATCCTCAGCACCCAGGGTGATGTGCCCAAACCAATTGAACCATGGCTACAGGAAAGGAAGACAGAGAGAGAGAGAAAGAGAGAGAGAGAGAAGGAGGAGGAGGGGGGAGAGGTGGAGAAGCAGATAGTCACCTCTCCTGTGTGCCCTGGCCAGGAATCAAACCCAGGACATCATTACCAATGCTCTGGGCCAATGCTCTACCACTGAGCCAACCAGCTAGGACTTCAAAGACATTTTCAAACTTGTTTTTATTTAATTAAAAATTCTACCCAAATATAAACTTTTGAAATGCATATAAAACAGAATATGTACAAGTTTAAATGTGAAACATTACTTCCCATAAAAAGACTTACTGAAAACAACAAAGCTACTTCTACGGCTATAACAATTTGACTCCAATGGCTATGGATGACATTTGAAATCTGACATTGTCCTCAGTATTTAATGTTTTTATATTTTGTTTTGGCTACAAAATAATAAGAGAATTATAATTTATAAAATCAAGTTGTAATAAATTCAACCAAAATTTTTTCACAACTGAACTTTTTAAAAAGTTATTTTTGAAGTGTTGGGCTTCATCCTTCCTTATTAGTGAGACATTTACAAAAAATTTCAATTACTGCACAGAAAGGAGAGAACTTTATTCCAAGGGAAAAAAGGTAACTTATAAATACTTGAGGGAACTCTCAGTTTCCAATGTGGCACATTTGAGTATACAAGTCTGCTCTTTTGTTACCATCTTTAAAAATATATTTTATATACATATTTAATTGAAAAGCTTAGCAAGCTCTAGAAATAATTTCCATAGAACCCTAGAATTCCTTGGAACTTTATTTAAAAATCTTAGACTTAAGGACTCTCATTTCCCAGGAAGACCAGGGTATCCTTCCCATACTGTGTTAGCATAACCCCTTGCTTTTCTTTATCAAGGCTGTTATCACAATTAATAGTTAAATAATTATGTGTTTAATGTCTCTCACTTTCTCTCCAACACAACTGATAAAAAGGCTCTTTTTAACTAATATAGCCCTCTCACCTAATTGACTGATATGTAGTAAGTGCTCAATGAAATTATCATTGAGTGAATCAATAAATGAATGGCATGAGAATGGAGAATGGGAGTCAGCATCATTGTCCAAGATCCCTGCCAGTTGAGCTTAGGGACAGCATCATTCATACATCTTGGGAAAACTGAGGTCCTTCCACAGGGGACCCTTGGTCTTTCTAAAGGGTCCGGTCACTAATCAAGGTCTCCTGACCTCCCAAGTGCAGACTTGCCAAGGTACCATCTGCTGCTGGCTCTGTTTACCCACAAAGCCCCATTATAGGTAAATAATTCAGCACAGAAAGGCAGCAGAACATGTTTTTGCAGCCAGACTGCCTGGATTTGCACTCTGTTTACTCTGATATCAGTTGTGTGACCTTGGACAATATGTGCCCTAGTTTTCTCATCTACCAAATGGGCACAACTTTGTGAGGTGCTTAGATCCATGTCCGGCATATGTGAAGAACCATATTGGACTTTCCCTTTATTACATTAATTGACTTGCTCTCCACATGCTGAGCCATCAAGTCAGGGGCCTCATACTTATAAGCATTTCCCTACTGCTGGCCCTTATTCCTCCCAACCTGTTCTTCCTTGCCTGTGCACTGGTTTAGAGGGACCTTAACATTGAAAATGACTAATGCTAACACTTTTGAGGTTATTGTCCTGAGTCTCAGAGCCAACCTACACTCAAAATAGAGGCATCCCACCCTCTAGCCATCCCAAGCTAACAGCCTCAAAGAGTGATCCATTGCCCATCTCCCCTCTCCAGTTCTAGCATGTCCTCTGCCCTGCTCATGCTTTCCTCACTCCCCTACCCCCAGCAGCCCTGCAGCCAACACTGTGTAGTCAGGTACCCACCTCCCTGCTGAGAGTTCATGCTGGCACCTTCTGCCCATCCTCGTCCATCTAGAAAATGATTGAACTCAACCAACACTGCTCAGTAAAAAGGTCAGGACACAGAACAAATGCCTGGAGTCAGAACAGAGGCCCATGTAGGCAGAACAACCCTAAAGGGCTAGGCTGAGTCTTCTGACCATTTTTTTCTAAAAACCACTGAAATAACACAATAACTGTCTAGTAGTGCACTTGTAACTCAGCACAGGGACCTCCTCCAGCCAACAGTGGGCCTAGGGCAGATTCAAGGCCTTCTGAGGCACTTCCTCCAGCAGGAACTTCTAGTCCTGCACAACACAGAACCATCCAGGGATGGGTGAGCAGGCCCCAGACAGAAACACTCACCTCTGGAAGTCCAACCAGACTGGTCCAAATGACCAAAGCCACAGCCCCTCTCCACTCTACACCAGGTCACCTGACTTGTTTGCTTAAAACCCTGGGTGGTATGTCCCATTCCTTTCCCAAAGTTATCATTAAAGCCCACAAAGGCATGGCCAGTCGAGCCCTAACGTGACCTTCTAGACACAGTCGTGCAGCTCTCTCCCTCAGCCTCAGGGTTCTAGCCATATCTGCCATCCACAGGGGGCCAGGCTTCCTCTCACCTCAGGGCTTTTGCACATGCTATGCCCTCTGCTTGTAATTCCCTTTTCCCTTATTAACCTCACCTCTCTACTGCCGTTTGTCTAGCTAACTCATTCTTCTCTCAAACTTCTGGTCCTCAGGGCAGCCCTTCACAAGCCACAAGCCCCCAGATAAGGTCAGGACTTCTCCTTCTGAGCCCTGTGATGTGTGGGAGTGTGGAGTGTGGGTGTGGTTACTCTCCAATTCTTCTGCTCTTTGCCTTTTCCCTGCTGCCCTGTAGCACCATTGTTTTGACTACTGATGCCATGCAGTGGTTTTGCCTAGTTTTAAACTTTAAATAAATAGAATTCCAACGTGTACTCTTTTGAGTCTTGTTTCTTTCCCTCTACAACATATCTGTGAGATTCATCTGTTGTTGAATAAAACAGTCCATTGTTCTTCATTGTTGCATAACATTCTATTATACAAATATACCACAATTTTTCAAAATCAAAGTAACTGTTGGAGGCCCTGACTGGCTGGCTCAGTGGTAGAGCGTCAGCCCAGCATGTGGATGTTCTGAGTTTGATTCCCGGTCAGGGCACACAGGAGAAGTGCCTATCTGCTTCTCTTTCCCTCCCCCCCCCCCCTCTCTCTCTCTCCCTCTCTCTCTGTCTTCCCATTTTTTGCAGCCATGGCTTGATTGGAGCAAGTTGACCCCGGGCGTTGAGGATGGTTCCATGACCTCTGCCTCAGGAACTAAGAAGAGCTCAGTTGCTAAGCAACAGAGCAATATCCCAGATGGGCAGAGCATCGCCCCTTAGTGGGCTTGCCAGGTGGATCCTGATCAGCCTCCCCTCCTCTAACTGAATAAAACAAAAAAAAAAAAATTGTTGGATATTTGACTTGTTTCCAGTTGGGGCAATAGAATAGCACTACTGTGAACATTCTTATAGTTGTCCTTCAGTGCATAAATGTGTACATTTTTTGTGAGGTGTATACCTAGGATTGGAAGTGTGAGGTCATAAGATATGATATGTTCAGCCCAACAGTTTTCCCAGTCGCCATGCTGATTTGCTGTCCCTCAGCAGTGGGTAGCACTTGCTGTGGCCCCACATCTTTACCAACTCTTGGTAAAATCAGTTTTACTTTAATTTTGGCCATTTGAATGGTTGGTGTAGTAGGCATCTCATTGTGGTGTTGTCTTCTATTTCCCTGAGGAGCGGAGATATTGAGCATCTTTTCATATGCTAATAGATATTTGAATCTTTTTTTCCCTGGAGTGCCTTTTTGAGTCTTTCAACCACTTTTGGAAATTGAATTGCTTGTCATTGTCTTATTGATCTGTAGGAGTCTTTTCTAAATGCTGGATAAGATCCCTTGGTGAAGTATCCATATGTATTGCATCTGTCTGTTACAGATGAGTTTGCCTTTTCACTTTCTTGGTAGTATCTTTTAAGGAGCAAAGTTCTTAATTTAAAGAAGTTCAGTTTACTCATATTTTCCATTATGGTGAATGCCTTTTGTGTCCTGTTTTTTTCTATTCTAAGGTCATGAAGATATTCTCTTATATTCTCTTCTAGAATCTCTTTTGCTCTGCCTTTCCTAGCTCTATGATCAATCTCAAATCAATTTTCTATGTATGGGGAAGGTTGGGATTGAGGTTAATTTTCTTCTGTACCATGCCAGTGGAAGTGAAGACTGGCTCAGTTTCTCAGGAGAACTGTGTAGAAGTAACTACCAAAGCTGAACATATGCCTGCAGGAATGTTCCTAGCCACTTTTTCCAAAAGTTGGAAATAAATTAAAAGTCCAATGACAGGAAGATGGATAGATTGGAGCATAGTTATACAACGGAATTTGAATCAGCAGTTAAAAAAAAAAGGCAAACTCTTGCTGTGCACAACTTCATGAATGAACCTCACACACCTAATGTTGAGTGAATGAATGGTGGTTACCTCCGGGGGAGGGAGGAGAATGCAGTGGATAATAACTGCAAAGGGGCAGAGAAAACCTTCTTAGATGTTGGAAATGCGCTATAGTTGACCCAAGTAGTAGTTATGTGAGTACAGTTCTATGTAAAAAGTTTTTAAAGTCTGTGCTTAAAATGAATGCACTTCTACTATATTGTGCTATATATCTCAATAAAAAAAATGTAGGTACCTTCCCTTTGCTATCACTCTCCCTTAATGTCACCCTGATAATATACCACAGACAGACCTGTGTGTGGTTGTGAGCACCACTGCCTGACCCTGGAGGCCTGTCTGCTGTTCGATCATGTTCCCACTGGGTACTCTCTATCGCTCGGGGAATCCCGTTATCTTGCGGTCTTTATTTTTCTTTTGATCTTTGGGTTTTTTTTTTAATTCTCAGGAGCATTATTAAGCTTCTTCCAGGGGGGTGAGCATGGGTCTAATTCCAATTAACTCAATGATAATTTATTTTCCCTGGGCAGAGGTGCCTGCCACCATTTCCTTCCGCACCAGCTGGGTCCAGCCGCCTCGGGCCATGTGGGGGGGGGGCAGGGAGGCAGGGATGCAGAGCCTGGTACCTCCTGCCCTGCCAGCTCGGTTGAATTAGTACCTCCCCCCCCCCCCCCCCCCGCAGAGGCCCAGGAGGCCTTTCCTCATTAAAAGGGACTTTCACTTATTGTCTTTATTCTTAAATGTTTTGTGGAAAGTTCAAAGAGAATGGAGTGCCAGGCAGCACCTGAGCCAGCCACCCCGAGAGCGGCTGTGTTTTCTTCCCAGCCTGACCGGCGAGGGCCTGGAATCGACCCAGAGCTCCCCAGGCGCCTCCACTTCCACTTATTCTCTGGGCTGCTCAGTTCCTTTTAAGACACAAATTGATTGGGATAATTTTTGCTATAACTGAAATTGCTGTGGAAAGGGGGGTGGGGAGACTGCATTCAGGCTGTGGACTCCTGCAATGACTGTGAACCACCGAGTTACTGTAAAATGACCAGAAAATGGATTTAAAATTGAAGCCACAAATAATGTAATTACTGCAGTGTGCGCTCAGGACTGCCAGAACACGGGTTGGCTGCTGCCCTGGAAACATCTGGAGATAAAGCTGCCGCTGCTGCTGCTATAACCCCTAGCCCTGGTCCCTTGGAGAAAACAGTGTTCCTCCAGACTGGAAGATTATTAGAGGGTGGAAGGAACAGGAGGGGACAGGGAAAGGAATGTGAAGGGAGACCAAGGAGAAGAAATAGGTGAGAGGCAGGCCTGCCACCCCCTGCCACCCGACACTGAGATCTAGTCACTACATCTCTGACAGAATGAAACCCAATGTGGCCATCATCGTCATCATCATCATATCACCACCATGGTCACCACGATTGATGTCAGATCACCATCAACACAGTTACAAAGGCTTCACCTCCACTGTTGAAATCATCACCACCACCCCTACTGTCACCCTCACGATCGTGTCGCTGCCATGACAGTAACATCTTCATCATCACCCACCTCAGCATCACTAACATTATCACCGTTATTCCTGCTGTCTTCATCACTGTTGCAGGCATGGCACTGACATCTTCACCATCACCAATCTGATCAACACCATCAAAATTGTCATCACCTCCTCTCTCATCAACGTTTCCATCACCACCATTCTTTCTACCAGATTGTCGCGATTACTGTCACGGCACTGACATATTGCACATCATCAATCCCATCATCATCATCCCACCATTATGTTACAACATCAACATTATCATCGATTCCATATCCTCATTAATGGCATCACCAGGATCCTCAACAGCCCCACAATGTGGTCTTCACTGTCAGAACTATCGTTACAGTTACCTTTCCCATTATCACTACAATCAATGTCCAAATCTCAATTACTCCCTTCAAGATCACTCTTACAATCCTCCACATCATCATCACTTGTGGTGGTACATTCTCCCAGCCTCAATCAAACAAGGACACCAGACCGCGGGCCTGCAGGGGGCTATGATCTAAGAGGTTGAGCTGAGTGAGACAGAGGTAGCAGGGCAGCACTTTCCTACCTGCTTCAAGACCTTGGTCAAAGGGGAAAATCCAAAACACAGATTCTTGGAGGTGGTAGAGAGAGAAAACGAGTCACACAAGTCGTTTTACTAAGCCATCAGACGATCCTACAGGGAAAAGAGAAAAATTTAGAGAGAGGAGATGATGGGACAGAAACCAGGGATATCAGAGAACAGCTAGAAGGTCCAGAACAGAGGCAGGAAGTAGGGAAACCTATAGATTTTATTAAGTTCCCATGACCTCTGGCGTGGGCAAGAAGGAGTGACCAGGCCTGGACAACTGTCACTCACTGTCGTCATCTCTCCATGTTAATATCCAACTTGCATGGCTACAAAGTGACTCTTCCCTCAGGCAACACCTGCTTTTAAGGGGACGAAGTGGTGAGAGAAGACACTCACATACCCAGACAGCAGAACAGTATGAAGTCAGTGGGAGGACAAGTCAGGGACTGGCTTCCTTGGGACAGGCAGCTAAAAGCAGAACTGTCCCTAAATTGGGCAATTTACCGACACACCCAGAGTTCCTATTGTTGAAGCATTTATTATCACTGGAGTTTTTCTCACACACACAATTACAGAGTGCTGCCAAGTTTTATTGACTTGAGGGTGACAGTAAGAGGGACAAAGCAGTGTTTCCCTGACTTGGCGTCTGATCCCACAACTGTAGGAGCACCAGGAAGGCACCATGGTCCCCACGCTGGACCCTCTCTTGCACTTGGCATTGGCCACAGGGAAACCCGGTGACCCAGGTGATGCTCTGCGCTGGCCCCGCTGCTTCCCATGCATGGCTCCCTGCCCCACGTTCCAGGTGGTTCCAGCAAACCCTTAACAGCTAGCCCACCCAGCAGCTTGCTGTATCTTTCACTTCAGCCATGAAAGGCCTTCTCTGGTGCCCTTGCAAAATGTACACATTTCAGGGGGGAAAAAACACACTTTATATAGTATCTTCTATTCCCAGGAAGCAATGATGGAGGAGAGAGTACAGTATATGTCAGTGAAGAGGAAAAATACTCAGAGACCACACATTCTGATTGATTCGTAACTACCCTGTATCCTCAGATCCACTGGCCCCGCTCTTAGCCCAGGCAAGAGGGGCCCTGTCTCAGAGCCTAGGCTTTGGAGATGCTGCCTCACCCTCTACTGGCCCACATCTCCTCTCCTCACAAAGGGTCAGTGGAACCAAGGGGCTTTGCCCACTAGGATCCTGTGTTCTGCCCCTCTAATCTTTGCTCCCAAGTGTCTAGAACCTTGAATTTCCTGCCCAGTGGCCCAGTGTGAACCTCTTCCCCGGGCTGTCCTGCAGAGAGGGAACCGTGCTGCCATGGTCGCACTCATTAGCCCTATTTAAGGGTGACCAAGGGGCAGATGTTTGCAGAGGTGTGGACAGAACTGAGACAAGAAGGGCCAGGCTGTCCACATGGAGAGTTCAGGGCCCCTTACGATACAAGGTAGAACCAGTGGTCAAAGAGAAGGGGATAGGGTGGGGGTTGGTGCCACCTCTCCTCACGTCACTGCATGAGAGAAGTCTCCATCCCCACTTTCCAGGTTGTTATGAAACCATATTGTCAGATGGGAGGACAGGGCGCGTTTTATACGACAGTTTGTTAGCATACTGTTTACTATTTAGCCATATGGTACACGGGCCTCCATTTGTACTCTGGCCCTGAGCCCTGCAAATCTTAGGGGTGGACCTAAACTCAGTAGGTCTTTCCCAGAGGCCCTTGAGGCAGCCAGGATGCATCTGAATCCACTGGGTATCCATGCTTAGCTTCTCTGTCTAGCCTCCTCCTACATGCATTCTATGTTCACACATGCGCATGGAGTTCATCCTCATGGCCACAGGCTGGTGAGTTTGCTGATGCTTCTCTGTTAGAGTGCTTCTGGTTGCAAGTGCCAGAAAAGCAAAGCCCACCTGGCTTAAGCAAAAAAAGAGAATATATTGGCTCGTGTACCCAAAATCCAAGGTTCCACTTGGTCAGGGCTCATATTTCTTTCTCTCTTGGCTCTGTTCACCTCCACACTGGCTCATTCACAGACAAGCATTGTGCTTTCTTTGTGTGTACAAGGTGACTACTGTACCTTCAGATCTTACCTCCTTCCAGATCCAGTTACAAAGGGAATGTGCTCCCCTCTCAGAGTTCATGTGGCATCCCATTGGCTCTGACTGGTCACATGACCATCCTCTAGTTTAAACCAATGGCTGTGGGCTCAAGGAGGTCAGACTAGGGTCTAAGTCACTCGCCCACCCCTCATGGGATGGGAGTGAAAAAAGCAGTGGAGCCCAAAGGAAACCAAAAGCAGAAACAGTTTCCAGAGGAAAGGGCAGTGGCTCCCAGGGAGCCACCATAATGCCCCTGAGAGGTACATTTTACGGATCTTTTACGCACAATCCTTGTCTCACTTTGAGCCCCAGCTGCCCTGGGTCTGCTCATTTCATGCTGTGTTGTGCCCACTGGTGCTTGACTTGCCCAGAAGCATCTGCTGTCTGATCTGCCTGAGTCCTTGGGTCTCCCCCAAGAATGTGAGCTGTTTGAAGTCAAGGATTCTGCATTTGTTTACTCAGCAGATGTTGATTAAGCACCTATTCAATCTGGGTACTGTTTGACGCACTGTGGATATAGCAATAAACAACACAGACCAAGCCCTTGTCTCCTTGGAGCTTGTGGCTTAAAATAGGAGGAGAAGTCAGCAAATGAACAAGACTGCTGGTGGTTATTTAGTAGAGATAGAGCAGGCTATGGGGTTGAGGGAGTGTGGCTGGATGGGGATTGCTCTTAAAGGTTGGGCAGTGATACCTCTCCAGTAAGGCACACAGACACAGATACCTGCAGGAAAGGAGGGAGAGAGTCATGTGGATCTGAGGGAAGAACAGTCAAGACAGAGTGAACAGCAAGTGCAAAGGCCCCGAGGCAGGAGTGTGCATGAGAAACATTCTAAAAGCCAGTGGGGCTTGAGTGCTGTGAGAAAAAGAAAGAAGGATGGGAGAGGAAGTCAGAAAAGTAGTGGAGGTGTTAATGTTGAGGACAGGGATGGAGAGAAGCTACAACAAGCAAGGCTTTGTCGGTCACTGTTTAGGACTTTGGCTTTTACAATGAGTGGAATGGGAATGCTTGGAGCAAAGGACTGATGTAATCCACTTAGACTGTGAAAGGCTCACTCCAGCTGCTGAGTGCAGAGCAGACAGACGGTAGAGAGGGTTACTGAGGAAGCTGGAACCAGTGAGGAGCCTTCTGCAGGAATCCGAGTGAAAGATGCTGGCGGCTTGGGCCAGGGAAGGACTGGCGAGAAGTGGTCAGATTATGATCTATTTCAAAGGTAGAACAACAGGCATTGATGATGGATTAGGACAGTGGTTCTCAAACTTTTTGAAGTCAGGACACATTTAAAATCCTACAAATAATTGTAGGCACACTATATACAAATTTCTGAAAAATATGTTATAATAATTAAGTCAACTATTAAAAAAAAAAGTGCCCTGGCCGGTTGGCTAAGTGGTAGAGCGTCGGCCTGGCGTGCAGAAGTCCTGGGTTCGATTCCCGGCCAGGGCACACAGGAGAAGCGCCCATCTGCTTCTCCACCCCTCCCCCTCTCCTTCCTCTCTCTCTTCCCCTCCCGCAGCCAGGCTCCATTGGAGCAAAGATGGCCCAGGCGCTGGGGATGGCTCCTTGGCCTCTGCCCCAGGTGCTAGAGTGGCTCTGGTAGCAACAGAGTGACGCCCCGGAGGGGCAGAGCATTGCCCCCTGGTGGGCAGAGCGTCGCCCCCTGGTGGGCGTGCCGGGTGGATCCTGGTCGGGCGCATGCGGGAGTCTGTCTGACTGTCTCTCCCCATTTCCAGCTTCAGAAAAATACAAAAAAAAAAAAAAAAAAGTATAAAGTCCAAGTGTGCTTTTATGGTAATTAAATGAAATAAATACGACAAAATTAAATTTATTCTGACATTAAAAAATATTTTTATGTTACATTTTTTGAGGTATGCTTTTTAGAATTCATAAAAAAGAGGGGTTAAAAAATAAAAAAGTGGCCTGACCTGTGGTGGTGCAGTGGATAAAGCGTAGACCTGGAAATGCTGAGGTCGCCGGTTCGAAACCCTGGGCTTGCCTGGTCAAGGCACACATGGGAGTTGATGCTTCCAGCTCCTCCCCCTTCTCTCTCTCTCTCTCTCCTTTCTAAAAATGAATAAATAAAATTTAAAAAAAAATTAAAAAGTGACAAAAAGTTATCTTTTTATATATATAGATACATTCTTAGTAAGATTTAGTAAATTCGGCAGGTTCCGGTGCAAATGTGTTAAGTTTTTTTATTCCTGTGTTTATGAGAAACATGAGCCTGATGTGTCCTAGCAATTTCTTCAATGTTTTGGCATATATTTGAAAGGCAAACTCTCATTTCCTCACCAATATGTTGAAGAATTCCTCTCTTTTTACTCTTAATTGTGTTGAGTGCAGAAAACCCCCACCATACGTATCATCTTAACTTTACACCAAACAAAGGATAGAAGAAACTTGCCTCCAGTCTTTCCGGGAACATGGGGGGGTAGTGTAAACAATCCAGCACCACAGCTTAACAGCCTTTTGCAACCTAATCAGGCAAGTGAGGTGGGGAGTTGGGCAGAATGTCAGACAGCCAATTCCTCACACCTCTGTCCTCCAAAAATCTAAAATCCAAAAATCCTGTTGGTTTTTTGGTCCCCAACAGGCACATATTTCTCTGGAATACCATAGGGCACACCTGGAAATCTTCTAGGGCACACCAGTGTGCCCTGACGCACACTTTGAGAACCACTGGATTAGGATGTAGGATATGAGAAAACAAGAGGCATCAAGACAGACTAGGGTTTTTGGCCTGAGGCCCTGGGTGGGACAGTGGAGCTTCATTTACCAAGATGGGAGAGGCTTGGAGGAGAAGAGGGGGTTACATTTTGGACATGTTGGTCTGAGGTGCCTTTTAGACACCCAGGTGGCAATGTTGAGTGAGAGGTGAGATGTACAAGTTGAATTTTAGAAAACAGGTCGTCGGGGCTGTGGGTTTAAGTTTAAAACTCCTCAGCAAGTAGGTATTTCGTTTCTATTTGCCTCTCAAGTTCCCACCCAGAACAGGGCGTGGTACAGAGCTGGTGATGCCAATCACGGTGATGACATCAAAGGTAACCATCACTTCTCTTTCATGAGCGCTGTGCTGAGGGTCTTATATGCATTATCTTGTTCAACTTCCTATGACCCCATGAGGCAGAAACTATGACAACCTCAGTTTCTAGATGAGGAAACGGAGATTCAGAGAGGTTGTCAGTCATCCGCCCTCACAGTGTTCCAGGTGCGGCTTCACTCATGTGTTTATGAGATCATCAGAACTGTGGACCCCAATTTCCCCAGCTGCCTCATAAGACCCAGCACTGACCCCTGTACCATCCTTTCTCGCCCTCTGTTGCAGCCTGCGACCAGCTGGCCCTGGGCGTGGTGGCGATCTTTGGGCCATCGCAGGGCTCCTGCACCAACGCCGTCCAGTCTATCTGCAATGCCCTGGAGGTGCCCCACATACAGCTGCGCTGGAAGCACCACCCACTGGACAACAAGGACACCTTCTACGTGAACCTCTACCCTGACTACGCCTCTCTCAGCCACGCCATCCTCGACCTGGTTCAGTACCTCAAATGGCGGTCGGCCACCGTGGTCTATGATGACAGTACAGGTGGGTGGCCAGGCCTGACCAGGCCGGAGTTATGGAGCAAAGGGCAGAATCCCAGGATCGGGCTCTTGACAGCTCACCCAACTCAGTTGTCCCTGGGGAAAAGGTTTTCTCTCACACCCAAGCTTCATTCAGTCACACTGACATTCGTCCCTGTGCTCACTCACAGCCCTGTGCACACCGGCTCCTCTCCCACCTCACTCAGCCCCAGCCCACCTTGTACCTGCCTCACACCTGCCTCATCCCTCCCCCACCCACCACCGCCCCTGCAGCATGCTCAAATCCGTACTCAGCACACTCGCCCGGGTCCCAGCACCTTTGCCCACACCTGCCTGCCCTCTTACACTCCATCTGCAGTGGCAGCCAGCCCTGCTGGCCCTGAGTGCAGGCTTTGAACTCAAACCCGCCCGTACATGTGTGCCGGATCTGATGCTTCCCAGCTGGGCAGCACAGAGCTGTTTCCTCTCCTCTTTCCTTCCAAAGACTCGAGTCCCAACTCATTTCTTAGCCCCACCTCTTAGGAAAGGGTGACCTTGGCAAGTCACTTAATGCATCTGGCCCGCTCTGCCCACGCGACAAGTCAAGAACTAAAGTATCCAGCCTGGAAAGAGCCCTCCAGCTCTCGGCTGCCTATGCTTCAGTGTCAGTTCGATTACCTCCTAATGCGGAGTGGTGATTGTGGGGAGAGAAACCTTCAGAAAAGACATTCTGCAGTTGTTGATTTAGCTCATTTATTGAGGTCCTGCTATACCCGAGGCACCAGACAGAAGATCCTGGGGAGGCAGAGGCCCCACCCGTCTCGCTGCACAAGGTCTCTGCCATTGAGGAGTGCTCCTGCCCAGCTCCAAGTCACCTCCAGTGTCTCTGCAGCCCTGTCGATTTATCTGTCATAACATACCACACTGAATGATTGTCTCAGAGCCCGTTTCTGCTTCCAGACCGTGAGCTTTCCGCACCTCCAGGGTTTAGCACAGGGCCTGGTACAGTGCAGATGCTTATAAAAGCATGTTGAACTGAATCGAATCAAATTGAAAATCAAGTTGAAATAAACTGTAATGAAATTTTTAGGAAAGACTGTGTTGGGCACTAGACAGGAGGGAGAAATGAGGATGCAGTTACACCGTCTTATTTTGAGAAGCTAATCATGTTGTAGGGGAGCGGGTGTCCACCCAGAGGTTGTCAGTCATTCCAGGCCGTCAGAGCTAAGAATTGAGTGGCGTGCGCTTATAGTCGGGACTAAAGGTGCTTGGGGGAAGGAAGTTCTGTGGCCTTGGATGGACTGACTGACCCAAGGAGAGGGACATGAGCTAGGTCTTGAGGATGGATGGACAAGAAGAGGAGTCCTGAGGGCACGGCGGGAGGAGGGAATGGTCTGAGCAAAAATGAGGAGGCGGCTGTGCATGGCCATCTTATCAAAAGGACAGCCTGGCTGGAAGACAGGATTCAGGTATCGTAGGAGCCACAGGGATCTTTCTTAATGTGGCTCATACCTTTTACTGGGGAGGAAGGTCTGTCTCAGAACCTTCCAACAGACCACCTGCTAAGTGTGCCTACTACCCTGAGCACAGTCAAATGGGAATGAGATTGCATTGACTGGCTCCGTCCAATCTCAAGTCATCTTATGGGACCCAGACAAAATCATGGCTCTCTCAGCATGCTAGAAGGAAGCACAGCAGTTATCTTTTTATAGCATAGATGCTGCTTGACTTATGATGGGTTTATGTCCTGATAAAATGGCCAAGGTGGCAAAAGATTGGCCCTCTATTTTGACCCCATCGCTAGCATGCTACAAACCTTGAGAGGGCCACTTAACCTCCCCGGGCCTCAGTTTCTTTATCTGTAACACTGGAACAGAAGTCCCTAATCTGCATGCTTTCTAGGACAGGGAGATGCTTAAGCCGGGTAATGAATGCAGAAGTGCTTTGTAAGTGAAAAGCACGATTCCAACAACATGATTCACTGCAGATATTTATTCCAACAACATGATTCACTGCAGATATTTTGAGAGAGATTGATTAGGGAAGCAGCCAGGAAGGAAGACTCATCTCGGGCAAACAAAAGGGCCGAGTCTTCTGTCGGGGTTGGCTGAGACAGCCTCTGGTCTCCTTCGAGAATACGCTGATGGGAAGGAGGTCTGACACTTCCTGCTAGAGGATGTGGGTCACCATACATTACACGGGACAATGCACTTGGTTGACAAGAAAACTCTGGTGGCCTCTGCACCAGCATCCAGGCTGTCCCTGTCCTCATGTCCTGGGTCCTCAAAGCCCATATGCCTGCTGACATTGTGCATGAGTCTGAACACCGAGCAAGTGGGAGCAAAGTGTACCCTTGGGGCCTTGTGGGGTGACAGGTGTGAGTAGGCAGCATCAGTCAGCCAAACTAAGAATTTCTGAGGTTAGTTTGAGTGGGGGTAAGGCTGAGTATGTGTTTGGGGACAGCTTGTGACACCTTTTCCTCCTTTGGACACCAGATCCACTGATGTCCTTGTCCTCTTCTCCATCAAGTCTAGTATTAAGAGGCACTGGGCCCTACCCTGGCCAGTTGGCTCAGTGGTAGAGCATCAGCCTGGCGTGCAGAAGTCTCGGGTTCGATTCCCGGCCAGGGCACACAGGAGAAGCGCCCATCTGCTTCTCCACCCCTCCCCCTCTCCTTCCTCTCTGTCTCTCTCTTCCCCTCCTGCAGCCGAGGCTCCATTGGAGCAAAGATGGCCCGGGCGCTGGGGATGGCTCCTTGGCCTCTGCCCCAGGCGCTAGAGTGGCTCTGGTCGCGACAGAGCGATGCCCCAGAGGGGCAGAGCATCGCCCCCTGGTGGGCGTGCCAGGTGGATCCCGGTCGGGCACATGCGGGAGTCTGTCTGATTGTCTCTCCCCATTTCCGGCTTCAGAAAAATACAGGAAATAAAAAAATAAAAATAAATAAAAAAGAGGCACT
The DNA here is from genome assembly GCF_036850765.1 of Saccopteryx bilineata. Lineage (NCBI taxonomy): Eukaryota > Metazoa > Chordata > Mammalia > Chiroptera > Emballonuridae > Saccopteryx > Saccopteryx bilineata. The sequence goes on from NC_089492.1 coordinate 264,854,091, forward strand.
GGGCCCTTATTATCCAGTTGCCAAGGCCCCCAGAGCCCTTTCCCAACCCTGCCACCAGGATCTGAGAGCTTCCAGCATGGGAGCTTCCTGATGCCCGCAGCCATGGCAAAGCTTGTCTGGGGAGCTCTTTGGGAGGCATAGGTCCCAAGGTTATATTTCTATCCTCTCCAGCACAGCGAAGTGAAGGCCACCAATCAGAGAACTTTCCTGACATCCAGCCCTCAGGAATGGGACCAGAGGCCGAACACACCCGGGGGGGCGGGGGTGTTACTACAAATAGCTTTGGAAACGGGGCTGTCTGTTGGAAAGCTTCTGAAGTGGGCTGCTTGTGGGGTAGGGGGGCATAGGGGACTGTCCAGACAGAGGACACTGTAACAGTTGGTTGAAAACTTTAATTCAGCACAAACTAGTGTAAGCAAAAAAAAAAAAAGTAGGAAAGTGGTGGTTATTGGCTGCCTTAACTAGAAAGTTCAGGAATTCAGGTACTGTTTGATTCAGAGGCTCAAATGGGTATCATCAGGATTTATTTCTCTTATCTGGCCTCTCTGACTTGTGCCCTGTCGGGACCTTTCTCAGGTTCCACAAGGTGACTCTTGGGCTGATTCCTCCTTATTTGGTGGTAAACGGAAGAGGGGGTACATCTTGCCATTTACTCTAGCACATTTCTGGAAGTCACTCCAAGAGGACCAGCTGGTGTCACATGTCCACCTCTACTCCCGTACCTATGCCTGATTGGCCAGGCTGGGGCCACATGCTGTGTCTTAGGAGCTGGGGATGGATCCTTCCTGGTCATGTGGACTTGGAGAGGGGGAGGGTGGCTCCCCAGAGGAAAATCAGAGTGCTGGTATTGGGAGGGTGGAGCACGGCTGAGTGCACAGTGCAGCCGGAACTCAGAGGCCGAGTCCTGAGCACGAGCAGGGGGTCCAGCAAGTGGCAGTGGGGGGGGGGGTGGGTAAAGTCCCCTGGCCTGTGCTGGCTTAGCGCCTCCCTGCAGTGGGGTTGGGGAGGGGGTAGAGAGAGCATCCAGCAGGCCTGCTTCCAGGCAAAGCAGAGAGGCGTCAGCAAGAATAAACCTTGAAAAAGGGACGGAAATCAACTTAATTAGACCTATGCAAGCCATATGTCTCTAGGAAGTGACATTTAGTTTTCCCTGGAAATCCCCAGATTAAGTGGTTTTGCAGAATGCTAAGATGGAGGATGGATTTTTCAGTGTGGGGAGAAAAAAAAAGTATGTCAATCTAATTATGGAAATTTGTGTTGAGAACGACTTAAGTGCCAGACCCTGTGCTAGGGACAGTGGGGACCCAGCCTCTCATGTTAAGGAGTTTGGGACAGGACCTGAGGAGTGAGATGAGGCCAGAGGAGGCTAATGCTTAGGGAGAAGGCCCCTGAGTTGGGGGAGGGGAAGATCTTGTCTGCACAGAAGAGTAGGGCTAGGTGTCATGGAGGAGGTAGTTGCATTAAGCCTGGAAGAATGGGTTAGGTTTACCAAAGAGTCTGCCCATTAGGGTGGGGAGGCTATTGGGTGGGGGTAAGAGTAGTGACTGGACACAGGGACCACCTGGACTTACCCAGTCCAGCTGTTGGTATAGTTGAGTGTGAAGCCGCCACTTACGCCCACATCCTGGCAGCAGGTTGCTAGAAGTGTTTAGGAAGATTATGTCCCATGCCTCACAATGTTGCAGGATCAGGGGATGAAGGGAGGTGGCATCTGCTTCAGGTTTCATAAGTCTCTGCACCCATTCTGTATCAGAGGAACAGGTGGGCGTGGTCAGTGAGAATTTGCTCTATGCTTACATTTGAGTTTACACGTCTGTATATGTATTTGTGTGCGCACACATTTATCTACAGAGATACACATACATTTATCAGCCCAAGCATATGCCTTGTCCATACCAACATGCATGTAAACACATGTTTGTATGTGCACACACATCTATATGCATGTGCAGGCGTGTACAGCTGAATGCACATGTCTATGCCTGAATGTGCTAGTGTGTGTGTCTAGACATGTGTAGCTGTGGCCTGCACATGCACATATCTCTGTGGACCATGAGTCCGCATCTTCAGACACAGACAGGCATGTGTATATACCTGAGTCTATGGGACCCTGTTGCTGTGTATACATATGTGTACACATGTCTTTTGTGCCCCGGGGCTTCTCAGGGCTCATCCGACTGCAGGAACTCATCATGGCTCCATCGAGATACAACATCCGCCTGAAGATCCGCCAGCTCCCCCTGGACTCTGATGACTCACGCCCCCTGCTCAAGGAGATGAAGCGAGGCCGGGAATTCCGCATCATCTTCGACTGCAGCCACACCATGGCTGCCCAGATCCTTAAGCAGGTGCGTGCACCATGGCCAGCAGGACGGGTGCTGGGGATCTGCCTGCCCCTTCCCCAAACACAGGCATGATGTTGACCAGACCTCAGTTTAACCCCCAGTCTGTCTCTTGTAGGCTGTATGGCCTTGGGCAGCCACTTTGTCTCTCTGAGCCTCTGTTACAGCAGCAACAAAATAAACCCAGTGGTTTTTATAGTCCAAGTTGGTGTGAGGATGGAGGAAGATAATGGCTGAGCAGCCACAGCCAGGTTTGGCGCAGGCAGGGTGCTGAGTAATTGCTGCTTTCCGTGCCACGTCGGTGCAGGCAGGAGGCAGGGGCTGCAGAGAGGGGCCTGAGGCCACATGGGACAACACCAGGAGAGAGGCCTGGAGTATCATACACAGCCCCCAGAGCACCTCACTGCCTCGTCCAGAGAGGAATCTCACCGAGTGCCATAGCCCGCGGCACTCGGTGTTGCTCTCCCATAACTAGGAGGTTTATCAAGGTTCCTCGCACCACCTGCTTGGCTCTGCAGTGATGGTGGGGAGCGAGAACGGCTCCCAATCCTGGATGGGCCCCTGGTCCTGGACACAGCCCAGTGTGGCATGACAGGAGCCACAGCCAAGCTCTGCCAGCCCCCTAAGAAAGAAATGGACAAATTGCCCACCACCCCTTCCGAGGGTGCCACAGAGAAACCAAACCACTCCGACTGGAGCCAGTGCTTTGTGCAAAAGGCAATGATGTGGTCCCGTAGCATCCCTGGTGGAGGAGGAGGTATTCTGAGGGGTCCTACACATGACACCCTGAGAGGCAGGTGGCAGGAAGGGGACATGGAGTAGAGTGGAAGACATGCTGAGCAAGGGCTGGGAGTGTTCGAGACCTGGGGAAGGGGGTTCCAGCCCCACCTTCAGTTGAGTCTGCAAGGGGTGCCCAAGCCAATGGCAGCTTCTGTCTACCCCAGAGGAAACCCTACAGCAACTTCCTTCACATGGTGATTAAAAAGCTCATTGGAGAATTTGAATTTTTCTTTTGCCAAGAGCAAGTGTCCCCAGAGTAATCCCCTCCTCTGTGGACCGAGTGAGTGATCCCCCCACACACACAATGTTACGTAGGATTCCGAGAGATGAGACAGGGAAAGAGTTTATGCTGGTGCCGACACCTGGTCGGCTCTGGGTGCAGGACATCTTCACTGCTCCCCAGAAATCTCTAAACCCCCATCCCCCAGGCCAACTGTGCCAGGGCATTCCTATCTTGCCAGCATGGGTAACAGTGATGACAGTCACAACTCTGGTTTTCTAAGGCAGCACTGTGAGCAAGGTACACAAAGCTCCTCACTTACTGACACACTGGGAAGTGGGGTTGGTTACCAGGCCCCGTTTACAAGAGAGGAAACTGAGGCTCAAGGGAGAAGTAAGGGGCCCTCAGCCATCCAGCCTGCATGTCAGAATTTACTCCCAGGCCCATCTGACTTGAAAACGTTTATAATTTAAAACAAAGATTCTGGGCTCAGCTAAACACTGAACTAAACAAGATAAGCGTGTCTGCCTACTGAGCATTTCTCCGAGCCTCTAACCCAGGCGTGGCCAACAGTTTTTGCCCCCGGGCCAGATGAGAAAGAAAACTTTTTTCACGGGCCAGACAAAATATTAAAATTAAAAAATGTTAAATACAAAAACGATTCATTTAAGTAAACAAAATTTTATTATGTAATTTGTTTATGAATAAATGTGAGTGAAAAAAGTTTTAATATACAATATTATTTTAATAAAAATATAATTACATACTGTATAAATATCCAAACTGTATCACAATCAATCGAAATAATATTTAATTAATAGAATGAGCTTGAAGGGGTTATATCGCAAATAAAACAATTATTTCATTTTACAAACAGCCTGGACGCGTTTTCAGTTATCAACTGCAGCTATTATCTATGCCAGTAGTCCCCAATCCCCAGGCCGCGGACCGGTACTGGTCCGTGGGCCATTTGGTACCGGTCACAGAGGAAGAATAAATAACTTACATTATTTCCATTTTATTTATATTTAAGTCTGAATGATGTTTTATTTTTTTTAAATGACCAGATTCCCTCTATTACATTCATCTAAGACTCACTCTTGACGCTTGTCTCGGTCACGTGGTATTTATCCGTCCCACCCTAAAGGCTGGTCCATGAAAATATTTTCTGACATTAAACCAGTCCGTGGCACAAAAAAAGTTGGGGACCACTAGTCTATGTTAAATGCCACTTGATTCAGCACACTTGACAATAAAAATAACGAATTGTTTGACCTTGGGTACGCACTGGCAAACTCCGCCTAAAAGAATGTGGGTTTCACATCGCTGCTAAACGTCAAACAGTTCATACTGAATACAGACAAGTACAAAAGTTGTAAATCTTTATAACGAAATTTTTTAAAAAATAAAGAAGTATCACGAATTCATCCAACCAATTATTGGAAGTTAACCCTAGAATTCTTTTCCGCATATCACTATCTTCTTAAATATCTTGATTTCCAATCATCAAAGACACTTCCTTCCACTTCTGAGTAGCTGAGATTTTAAAGTAGCGAAGAATATTAAAAATTTAATCGCAGGCTGCATAAACTCATTACGCGGGCCGAATCTGGGGCCGTATGTTGGCCATGCTGCTCTAACCTGTGGGTACAAGCTGTAAATCTCCAAAGGGGGAGAGGATGTGCGACATTTTCTAAGTATACTTGACCCAGTGACATTTTTAACCCAGAGCACTTTGTGGGCCCAGCATCCTGAGGAACTCTGTAGAAGATGCATGATGGTCATTAGTGTTATAGATTATAGGCTTCTAATAAAACGTCTGTAATGTAGACTTCCTGGTGGTGTGTAGGGATTCCATGGCAACCACATGGCCTGCTTCGTGGGCAGAGGACAGACCCCCCTGAGCCTGGCAGGGCTGGTGGGGACAGGGCCCCTGAACACCTATCTCTAGAGCAGGGATGCTGGGCTCAGCTGAGCGGAGTCAGGGCACTTGAAAAGCTGTCAGATTGGGATTGTGTGGCAGGCCCAGAGATGCTTACTAAAAAAATGGGCAACCAGGCCCTGCCTAGCCCTGCAGAATTTGGCATCTTCGGAGAGTGTGGCCTAAGAGTCTGCATTTTAATTGGTCCCAAGTGATTATACTGCTCAATACCATGTGAAATCCACTGTTGTCTGCCAGCCAGTCTTGATCACTGTTTGGAGGGGGTCTCAGACAATATCCCACTCCAAGTGACCAGCCTCCCCCAGCCCACTGCCAGTCTGTCCCGCCACCCAGTCCTCGGCCCTGGGGTGGCACGGGAGTGGGGGCTGCTCGGGTACTCCCTGCAGGTGGCTGACACTCTGCTTTCCCGCAGGCCATGGCCATGGGCATGATGACCGAGTACTACCACTTCATATTCACCACGCTGGTAATGTACCTCCGGGTCCTGGTGCGGGGTGGGGCGGGGCGGGGCGGGGCGGGGTGGGGCTCCTCCGGGGGCTGCAGCCAGAGGAGGTCCAGGCCAGACCTGCCTTCTGGAGGCTGGAAGTGTGGCCCCAGGTAAAGGCATGAGGATGTCTTTGTGGCCCACCCACTGTGAGAAGTGACATTATGTGTGACTAAGAGTAGCGACTCCCTGCCATGAACAGGAGCCCCTCTGCCTCCCTGGCTTTGAGACATTGGGGAAGTCACTTAACCTCCCTGCCTCAGTTTCTTCCGCTGCAAAATGGACATAGTAATGAGTTCTCCCTCCTAGGATGGTTGTGAGGACCCAATGAGTTAATAAACTAAATTCTGAGAGCAATGCCTGGTTCATGTAACAGCCGTAGGAGTATTAGCTCGCATTATGTTGACCCTTGGCCCTAACCCACACTTCCCACGCATGTCTCAGGCCTCTAACAACAACAATAATGGCCACTTTGAATTCCTATAGCATCCGTGGTGCAGTCTGCCCACTCACTGTCAGCCGAGCCAGCCCACCCACAAGCTCCAAATGGGTCTTGTCCAAACTCTGAGAACATTTAGGGCCATTTAAACCCATTAGGATAATTAGTTGTGGTCTGAGATCAGCGGAATGAAGACATCCCTGTGCCAAAGGGGCACCAACACCCAGACACCCTGCCTTGGATCCAGATGCCTTGTAACCTCGCAGGGGCTCGGGGTGGACTCTTTCACCCAGCCCGGGTCTGGCGCAAGTGACAGCATTGCTAACCACCCTGTTGCTGAAACAAGCTCCGGCTGCCTGCATTAGCCTCACCGCTCCAGCCCTGCAGGCCTCTGACTGTTCCTTCCTTCATCCGGCGCCCAGTGAGCATTCCTCTCCGAGCTCTGTGCTCAGCAGAGTTATCTCGAGATGACCAACACTGCGGCCCAGTCCTCAAGGAGCCCCCCCGCCCTGTCCGTCTGTATTTCTGTGTCCGGCTTACACAGCAGGCTTGTGCCATCACATGGGGCACAGTGGAGGGGACGCCAGATGCTGAGGGCCTAGCAGAAGGGGGGAAATTTGAGGCAGTCTTTATCAGAAAGCAGATGCTTGAGCTAGGCCTTGAAGGATCAGTAGGAATTCACCAAGGAAAAAGAAGAAAGGTATGCCACATAGAGGAATCAGCATAAGCAAAGGCTAAGAGGCAGGCTAGCTCGTCGGTGGAGTGCTGGAGCCGACTCGCTCTGGCAGAGTGTGAAAGCCAGTTGTGTTCGTTCTTCCCAACTCCACAGTTAGTAACATCACCTAGACGGCTTCAGATTGGCTTGAGATTGGGAGTATTCATACCTTAGGAGGTGGCGAAAGCTACAAATAAGGTTTCTTTTTTCACTTCCCTCTCCCCTGAGAGCTGTTTATTAAGCATTTACCAACACATCACTGCTTGTCACCTTTCTGCACTCCCCACCCACTGTCCCCTGGGCCCATGGCAGAGCTCACGAGCCACACTGCATTCTCCTGATCCAGAGCTCAGACCTGGGGACCTGCCGGGGACTGTGTAAGGAGAAAGGAATCCCAGAAACTGGTGACTGAGTCACTTCTGGATTCCTGCCCATCCAAGCCAGCTTCTCCCAGCCATGCTGTGTCCCGGAAAGTCACTGGAGGCTGGGGCATGAGGCCGACATGCCCCAATATTCTACCTGTTCGGGGCTGGGTGCCGGGCAGAGGAGCAAGGCTGGGAAGGTGGGTGGGGTACCCCAAAAGCCCAAGGCCCTGTGCCAGCATGACAGCCCCATCCACTCCATCCTGGACTCCGAGAGTGCTGAGACCAACTTCCAGCTTTTAGGGGTTCCACTCGTCCCTGTGTCAGTAACTCAGCGCTTTCTTCTCACACTTGTACCCTGCTGGCTCACCTCTCCGAGTTCTCCCCACTCTGAGTAGCTGTGACAAAGCCTTTGATGGGAAAATACAAAGGAGGTACAAGGGGACACGGCAGGAGCAGGCAGACCGGCTGGGACTGCTGAGGTCCACCGCACACCATGCCCGTCCACCCTCCACACGACTCCCGCACAGTGAGAGAGGAGCAAGCCTTGGAGCACAGATCAGGATGAGAGGAGGGGGGATGAAGCCGCCATGTCCTGATATTCTACTTCTGTTTGGGAAGATTACTTGACCTCCCTGAGCCTCAGTTTTCTTGTCTGTAAAATGGGAATAAGTGGTTGTGATGTTTCGGGGCCTCCGATCCTTTATTTGGTCGTTTTTTTGTTTCAAGGAACAGAACTCATTCAAGTCAGCTCAAGTCATCAGGGGTTTGAGAATCAACCATCAGGCCACAGAGCAGGCAGGGGGGTGGCTCTAGACCCAAAGCAACTCTGGACAGGATGGGATGATGGTTCCAGCCCTTTGCACTGAGACTCAGCCAGTGTCCCTCCTGTCCCCATCTCCCGCCCCGTTGCTTCCTCCCCCTACCTTGGTCTCTGCTCCTTAATCAAAGTCTCCATTCCTGGAAACTCCAGCACGTCACAGATGCCCTGAGCTTGTCACATCCCACCCGACCATCCATTCTGCTTCTGCCACTTCTCACCACCCCGTTCTCTGAGTGTTACACGCTTTCCCCCAGTCAGTGGGGTGCCATATAGGCATTTGGGGCTGGATAGTTCATCAATCCAGAATGTTCTGCCCACCATAAATTTTCTCACCTTCTAATTTCCAGGCTTGGTGACAGATAAATAAACACCACCCCCCATTTTCAAATATCCCCAGGATGGAGGCTGGGTCATCAACTAGATTGGACAAACCACCCTTGGGACAGGCAACCACTCCTTGGCCAATCAGCTGAGGTCTGTTGGTGGGAAGGGGAGCACAGTAGGCTTACAGAATCCAAGGCATGGCCACCAAGCAATAGGCGTGAAGCACTGGGAGTGTCCTTTAGAAGCAGTAGGCACAAAATCCGCACATCTTCTTCACCCACCTGAGTATGGCCCCTCCTCTACTCTGTCCACACAAGGCCTGTGGATAAGCCCTCTCTTGATCCTTGTTCCCAATCCTAGCTCCAAACATTCAGTTAAAACCATCTCTACGTGGCTCATACTTCACTCCAAGGCCTCAGGGAGCTGAGAAACAACATGGCCTAAAGATTTGGCCCCACAGCCCAGTGGCCCAACTTCTAAACAAGAGTCTGGAAAAGACATCACCTCAGTGTGCTCCACTTTAATGCTATTGCCCAACTAGGGTCACAGTTAGAGTTCTTGGAGGGAGGAGCAAGGCAGGATCATGGCACCCCAGGGTCTCTCCTCTACGTCAAGACACTGTCTGCATCTCTTAACTTTTCAATTCTTTAATTCAGTCCTCATTTACTCACCTATCCAGCTGCCATATACAAATGCCCAGCAGGTCGCAGGTACTAAGTTCGGCACTTGGATGGGAAGGGATGGGCAGAGATGGATTGAACACAAAGCTCACCAGCTGGTGGCTTCCTTTGTGCGTGTAAGGATCAAGGGCTGTGCCCAATTTACCTCTATATCTCTAGTGCCCAAATAATGTCTGGTATATAGTAGGTGTTCGTGAATGCCTGAATGAATGAATGACTACAATACGAAGTAGTAAGTAATTAGTGAAATTATCAACATCTTCATCACAGCAACAGTTAAGACCATGGACTATGGTGCCTGTCTACCTGAGTTATAATTGAGATTTTTTTCACTTCCTCGGGCAGGCCACCTCTCTCTGCCTCGTTTCCCCATCTATAACATTGTCCAAGAACACTACCCCACAAGATGGTTACGCTGAGCATTAAATCTGTTGACATCAGTAAAGTGCTTAGAAAAGTGCTTGGCATTTTGTTCTCTGTATGAGTTAAATCGATTAATTAAATGAATTCCTGCTTGTGTTTTCTGTGTACTCAGCATACCTCATTTCATCCAAATCCAGCTCTCCAAAGGAGGTCTGGCTTTCCCAGCTTTACGGAAAAATAGAAACTGAGGCTCAGAGAGGTCATTCAGCAAGCAAGGTGCAGAGCAAGTTTGTTACCAGCTGGGAGCTGTCCAGCTCCAAGCCCCCTGCTGAAGCCTGTCATGCCAGGAGCTGCAGGAAGTGCTGGCCAGCCTCCTCTGGCCGGCTCCCATTCTACAGAGCTGGCTGCGATGATCCTGGCCTGGTGATTGACACTAATAGGGGCAACAGAGCCTTCACAAATCCCAACAGCACCCACACTTCACAGGTTCCAAAGCCCTTTCTCCACATCATTGATTTTCCTCTTCACAGAGCAGAGTTTGCATTCCCTATTGATTGACGGGAAAGTCTGAGACCAGAGAGGTTGAGTGATCTGCCCAGAATCTCACAGCAGATCAGTGACAGAGGCCTTGGTTCCTGACTTCCAGTCTTGCCCATGGCTGTTCCAGCCCTTCCTCCTCACACCTCTCAGAGAGGAAAGGAGAGTAGATTTTTGCAGAGAAGCACAACCCCCGTAATACAAACACTTCTACAGTGTAGTAAATGGCCCCCACATGCCAAGGCGTCAGCTATGTCCCATGGGTCCTCTCCCCCAGCCCATGTCCTGCTTCCAGCTCCAACTACAGGACTCTCCTTCCAGCCCTGTTGGTTTAAGCATCTCCCTGGTGATTCTACTTCTGCCCATTGGTCGGTCACAGGCTGTATTGGCAAGGCAGTGGCATTTGGCATTTACCTCCCTCCCTCCAGGAAACCCATGTCACCAACTCTTCATCTCTAAAATAATCTCCAAATTTGCTTCTCCCATGCAGAAGACATGTTAATTACCCCAGCTGCCATTATCTGTCCCAGCCAGCTTTGAGCCGTTCCCAGATAACCTCGCGTTCATCAGCCCCAGCTGAGCCCCCGGTACATGTCATATGTAGGGAAAAGCCTGGAGGTAAAAAAAAAAAGAAAAAAAAAAAAAGAATTATAATAAATTAATAGATAAGCAATCACAATTAATGCCACTTCTCAGCAATAACAGTTATATCATGGGGAAGATATTTTCATCTGTCATTCCTTAAGGCAATGTTTTCCGAGCTTCAGCTTCTACTCAGTCAGACCCATGGGGTGCTAATGAATTAGTCTATTATGTTATGCTGAATGTTTCTAAAAGGTCCCTCGTCGATACTGAATTCAGTGTGTCAACATTTGGCATGGAGAACAGCAACTTTTTGCCAAGCAGCAAGGTTGCTCATAGTTCAATATGTACAGCATTTGGGGTCTCAGCCTGGGGCGGTTTGAATAAAAAACATCAGAGCTGGACAAAGACGCCTCTTTACCCGCTCCCTGTTGTCACTGTCCCCATGTCACAGGGATGACGCATTTGGTGCCACAAGCCCTAGAGCACTTTGTAGCTAAGCCCAGGCTCGAGGTGACAGGGAAGAAGGTGACCCCAGCACCGCCACCCCTTTGTGCCGCCTCTCCGGCTGTGATTGCCTACAGCCTCTGTGTAGGTGTCAGCAGAACGAAGGATGCATCCGGAGACCAGAAGGGCTGTTATCACCAGTATCCAAGCCCCCACTAGAGGCAGAGATGCACCCTTCCCACTGAGTCTAGTGGTCCTCTGGTCCCAGAGGAGGGAGAGCCGTGTCACAAAGGCCCTAAGCAGGCTAATGCTTCCACATCTTTCAGGCCTTAGGTGTCAGGTCCACAATGAACGGGGAAACAGGCTGAGCCCTGTGCGAGGGAAGAGTGAGGAGGGTGCCCCCTGGTGGCAGAGCTCCGCTTCTCTTCTATGGCCCCAGCAGTTCAGCTCTGGCCCCAGACTTGCAGACACTGCTTTGCAAAACAAAAGCCCTCCATCTTCCCAGACCCACCTCCTTCAAAAGTGGTTTAAGTAAGATCTCAAGTTCCTGAAGCAATCACCTTAGAGGGTTTCATCCTCCATCCTGGGTAATTTACCAAACCACTCCTAACTTTCTTCCCCATAAAGAGCTCCCCCTGAGAGGTGGATGTGAAACACGAATCTCTCCACCTCAGACTCTTCCCAGTGATGTTTAGCTGCCCCAGAAAGCTACTCGGCTGGCTGAACCTTATTTTCATTTGGTTGACAGGTGTATTTGGCTCAAGGGTTTATATGGGAGACAGAAGCAGACAGAGACAATTGTTATCATTGGAGTTAAATCCCAGAGGCCCAGGATAAGAGCAGAAGCACCCCTGACTCACCCTATCACACATATGTAGAGGATAGTCAAGAAGGCTTCCTGGAAGAGGTGATGCTTGAGCTGAACCTCAGAGAATAGCACATCCAAGAAGAGTTGAAAAGACAAGTGTTCTAGCCTAGGGATAGAATACACACAAAGACACTGGCTCAGGGAATGGGAAGCTTCAGGATAGGGCCAAGGGCCAGCAAGGAAAGTGCAGGGATGACGGAAGTGGTTGGTGTTCTGGGCAGAAATTGGAAGGGTATAGGGAGAAAAGTGAGGGCAGAGGAGTCAAGAGCTTTGTAAACTATACTAAGAATTCACACTTTTTTTCTGAGGAAGCAAGAAGGATTCATTGAAATATGAGTAACAGGGTTGGATTCATAAATGAGGTGATAATACCCTCCTAGTAAGGTGGAAATGTGAACTGAGTTAATACATAGAAGGCACTTAGAACAGGGCCTGTTGTTCTGAGGCTTATGGGTGCTCAGTAAACATTAACTCATCATGATTGTTATGTTGCCAAGAGGGGTAAGGGAGGAAGGACCCAGGTCATGTCTGCGTCTCTCCTCCAATAACCCAATAATGTCACTGGGAGCTATGTCCAGTAGACATCACACTCACCACCAGAGAAGGCAGAATATGAATATTTGTCACATTTCCATAAAGTATATATACCATGCACCAGACATGTTCTCAGTACATTGATTAAGCCATTTCTTCTCCATGACAACCTTATATGGTAGGTATTACTATCATCCCCATTTTGCAGATGAGGAAACTGTGGTAAGAAGAGTAGATGAAACTTGAACCCAGACAGCCTGGCCCCATGGTCTATACTCCTCGCCATTCCCTGGGCCACCTCAGTGAGCTGTACTCAGGGAGGAGCTGCGGGAAGGGAAGCCTTTCTTCTGGCTGTGCTCCCCCCTCCTTGCTGCTGCCCTCCTGATCCCACAGGTATCCCCATCTAAGCCCACGTCTCTTTCTCCGTGTGTTTCTCTGTCAGAAGTAATAGCTTAAGAGTAATGGCTTTCTCAATACACAGACGTACCAGGCCCCACTCTAGCTTTCTATGACCTGTACGTTCTGTAAAAAACACCAACGACAATTCGGATACATATGTTGTGTTTGACAATAATTAGGGACATAAAGCACAAGGATTTTTGAACAGGACAGACAATAGTGTACTAGTAAATGTGTATAACCAGCTCTCCAAAAGGGGGGGGGAACCCCAGATTTGTAGTCCTTGCCAATTTCCATGGTGTAAATACTCCTGTGATAGCCTGACCAGGCAGTGGTGCAGTAGATAGAGCATCTGACTGGTTCACGGAGGACCCAGGTTTGAAACCCCAAGGTTGCTGGCTTGAGCGCTGGCTCATCTGGCTTGAGTGTGGGCTCACCAGCTTGAGCACAGGGTCACTGGCTTCAGCATGGGATTACAGAAATGACCCCATGGTTACTGGCGTGAGCCCAAGGTTGCTGGCTTGAGCAAGGGGTCAACTTGCTCTGCTGTAGCCCCCTGGTCGAGGCACATATGAGAAAGCAATCAATGAACAACTAAAGGAACCACAACGAAGAATTGATGTTTCTCATCTCTCTTCATTCCTGCATATCTGTCCTTATCTGTCCCTCTCTCTGACTCTCTCTTTGTCTCTGTCACAAAAGAAAAAATAAATACTTTTATGATAACCGATATGAAACTACCAATGTGATGCCATTTAACACAGAGTCAGGCAGAAGTACTAACAATTAGCTCTCACAAGCCAGTGTGAGCCAGCTCCAACACACCATTGAAACAGATTCTGCTCTGCCTTCATGAGCTTTATGACCTTAGGTAACTTCCTTCACCCCTCAAGGTTGTTTTCTCATTCGTATAAAGGAAATACTACTAAGTACCCACTTTACAGGAGATTGTGAAGATTAGATGATATACTCCACATGTGTAGGACTGAACTCAGTGACCACCCTCCACCCTCATTGAGATTAAGGCCATATAGACACCCTCTGGCCACTTCAGGGAGAGATCTCCCATCTGCTCAAGACCCTGCTTTCTGCTCCCACCCAATCCCTTCCCCGTCTCAAATCCTGGCCTAGAATCAGGGCCATATTTGGCTGGGCAATGCTGGGACTGAACTGTCTTGCTTGTGCTCAAGCCTACCTAAACCTCTCCCCTACTCCCTAAACCTCCCACAAGGAAATCGACATAGTGCACTCGAGAAGGAGGCCATTCTAGGGGGTTCAAGAACAGGATGAGTTCAGCATCAGTTAGGAAGAGCTTAGAGACCAGAGGAAGGCAGCACAGGAGGGGCGCTGCTCCGTGGCTTCCGGTCTCTTCACTCATCACCTGTCCATGGGCTATCATCAGCTCAGCCAAAGCTGGGACTATGGTGGGGCTGGGTGTTCCTCCTGAGGTCTGCAGCCATGCACAGGCAAGGACAATGTCTCCGAGCACTCTCTCTCAGCATGGGATGGAGTGACTATGCCTGAGGACCTAGGAGAGAGGATGGATGAGGGGTCAGGGTGGAAGGCAGCTTGACGAAGAGAAAGTTTGGAGAAGAATAGACAATAGATGAGGAGGAGCTCAAACAATGACCTTTAGACTCAGTTTCCCCATTAGTGGGATGGAATCAACCTAGAGTGTCAAAGTATATTTTTGTAAACAGTTAAAAACATAGAATATAGAATGAAATGTGTCAAACGTGTAATCAACTCATCAACAAGGGCACCAGTAGGATGTCAGTGCTAACTCAAAAAGCTTTTAGGGGACTGAGTATCTAGGTATTTGGGAGCGGGAGGAACAGAATAAGGCCACTAGCTTAGATACAAAATGGATTAATGTCCTACAGGGCAATAAAACCACCACAGTAGGGATTATCTTTTTTACAGACAAATATCTACAAGTGAACCTAGAGTCTGGCCCTTAAGCATTGGCTGAGAGCAAAGCCAAGCCCAAGTGTGTTCTCTGGAGAATCACACAATCCTGGGTGGGCAGGTAGACCATGTTTCCATGCAGTTCTCCTGCCTTAAGTCCAAGTTTGGGGGTGAGTTTTCTTAACAGAACAGAGTTCTGCTCTGCTCTTCATGCTACCTTCCCCCAACCTCCGCACGCCATCTCTTCTCTGCTTAGCACTTGGCTTCTCCCTCTGTGTCTGTACCTCCTGCCCCGGGGCTGCAGGGAGGGGCTGAAGCTGGCCTGCCTTATGCATTAAGTCCTGTTATCCTGGCCCTTAGACCAGGGCCTGTCCACTGCACCAGACTGGACCTGACCTGGCCCACAGACAGACAGGCTGACCAGCAGTCAGCAGCTCCCAGGAGGCTGGTGAGACAAGGAGGCGAAAAGCAAAGGGCATGAGCAGTTGTGCTTTTTGAGTCTCTGTAAGCAAAAACTTCTAAAACACCCTATTTTGGGGAATAAAATACTTCCTTCAGCCTCACTCTGGGTGACCTGGAGATGCCCAGAACCAGCACCACAACGAGAGCCTCCCCCATTGCAGGGAATGACCATTATGACTATTATCAAGCATTTTATATGAACTGCTTCACCACGTTTTATAAAGAAGGCACTGTCCCCATTTGGTAGATGAAGAAACAGGCTGAGAGGCCCGGCAGCGAGCACGTGGGGTCGGCCACCAGGCAGATGGGGTTCCAGTCGACTCCAAGTGCAGTGTTCCTGTGGGGCACCCCACCACTGGCCTCACCTCCCCCAGAGCCGCAGCGAGGGCTCTGGGGACAGCAGGGAGTGTAAGGCGATGGGCTGGAGCTCACAGTGGACACTCCTTTATTTCCATGAACCTCTCTTTCTCAGGATCTTTACGCGTTAGACCTGGAACCCTACCGCTACTCGGGGGTGAACCTGACAGGGTTCCGGATCCTCAACGTGGACAACCCCCACGTCTCAGCCATCGTGGAGAAGTGGTCTATGGAGCGGCTACAGGCAGCGCCCCGGGCCGAGTCCGGTCTGTTGGACGGAGTGATGATGGTACAGCAGCAGGGCGGGCCAGACCCGGGGCTCCCCTTCCCTCTCTCTATCCCTCCCTCCTTCCCTCCCTCCTTCCCTCTCTCCTTCCCACCCTCTTTCCCTCCCTCCTCACTCCCTCCTTTCCTTCCTTCCTTCCTTCCTTCCTTCCTTCCTTCCTTCCTTCCTTCCTTCCTTCCTTCCTTCCTTCCTCCTTCCCATCTCTCCTTCCTTCCTTCTCTCCTCCCTCCCTGTCTCTTTCTTCCCTCCCACCACTCCCCTCCTCCTGACCTGCCATGTGTCAGGTGGACGTTATGCTAGGGCCCAGGACACAAAGGAGTCAGACATAGTCCATCCCCAGGTTGGGAATATAGACACGTAAACAGCTGGTTACAGAGAACTAGGATATGAACCAGTAGGTCCTGGGCATGGAGGACTTTCTGCTGTGACCAGCAGAGGCTGGGGAGACAGGAGGAGATGGTTTGGCCAGTCTAAGGCAACAGCAAGGCAGTGGATGAGGTGAGAGGGACTTCCAGAAGGTCTGAGCTGCAGAGGGTGGGAGCCAGGTGTCTACAGAGCAGCAGAGTCAGCCCAAGCCTGCTCTCTCACCAGGCGCACGGACAGAGTCACCTCTAGAGCCTCATGGCCTTTTCTTCACTGGGACCCAGTGTGCTTGTGGTGGGGAAAGGGGACAGGTCAGGGTGGGCGGAGAACTCTCGGGAGCTGCTCTCAGGCAGGCCCTGGGCCCTCCTCCCCAGACCGACGCCGCCTTACTGTATGATGCCGTCCACATCGTGTCTGTGTGCTACCAGCGGGCACCCCAGATGACCGTGAACTCCCTGCAGTGCCACCGGCACAAGGCTTGGCGCTTTGGTGGCCGCTTCATGAATTTCATCAAGGAGGTAAGAGCCCTCCCATCCCCCGGCAGGGCCATCTCCCTGGGGTCGTTGGTGCTGCAGAGTGGTCAGGGGCCCTGGTTTGGGAGTCAGGTTCAGTTTTCAATGCACATCAACTTGGGCAAGTTGCCTCACATCTCTGAGCCTCCGTTTCCTTGGGTGGAAGTAGGCGTGATAGGACCAATCTTACAGGGTGACTGAGGGGCTAGGTCCTTGGCAGTCGTAGGTGCTCAGTGGGTGGTCAGCATTGCCAGCAGGACACAGCAGGGCTTAAAGAACAACGGGTGGTCTTTACCTCTGGCTGTGCGACCTCAGGCAAACTCAGGAACCTTGCTGAGCCCTGGTGTCTTCTCTATGCAATGTGGTAGGAAGCATTCCAACCTCACGGGGATGCTGTGAGCGCTGTGAGGAGGCAGAGGGGGCTCAGTAAATAACAAACTCCTCTTTACATCATGCACCCACCGGCCAACTTCCCAGCCAGGGTCCCCACCGGGACCCAGCTCTCCTGGCCCCGTGGCAGCTGTGGAGAAGTCCCATCCGTGGGGCTGATTGCAAGAAACCAGAGAACAGAAACCTGTCCTGCTGCTGGGAAGGTGACCATGGAAACACACAGTGCCTACTTTTAATTTCAAAGGACTCTCTTCAGCACCGCTGTCCTTATAAACTATGGATGGCAGTGTGTTGTTCCCATTTTACAGATGAAGATAAAATGGGTCTGGGCTCGCATCCTGGCTCCATCCCAACTAGCTGTGTGACTTTGGCTGAGATGACTAACCCTTTGAGCCTCAGTTTCCTCGGCTGTATCATGAAGACAGTAAGGGTGCCTGCCTCAGAGGGCTGTTGGGAAGACAGTGGAAACCTATGCACAAAGCACTTAGCCCCAGGCTGGGCACAGTCAAATCCCAGTAAATGGCAGATGAGGAAGGTTCAGGGGGACGAGATCTGGGTCAGAGACAGTGACCCTGTCCCAGGCAACACCAAGCGCACTTAGGGGAAGCTATCCAGGAGGACTCTGTATAGATGACCTCTTTGTAGCAGTCACTATGGACCAGAAATGAAGCCAGCTGCCTTGGGAGTTCTTTCATTCCATAGATTATTTGTGTGGGCCTGCTGGGTGCCAGGCAGGGAGCGAAAGCAGATGAGCCCCTGCACTCACAGGGCTCACAGCCTCGGCAGACATTAATCAAGTCATCACACTAATGAATGTAATCCTACAGCAAAAGGACGGCCGCGCTCCGAGGGTAAATAACAAAGAGAGCCACCACCTTGTACTCGGTGGACAGGACGGCTCTCCCTGAGGTCCCTCACTCACTGTGACTGCTTGGGATGAGGCCAATGACCGCTCCTCCTCTACTATAGAATGGCACTAACAGGAATACGATGAGACACAGGCTTGAGAGTTTGACATACATGCCTTTGGAGTTTGTCTCTACCTCTTCCCAGTTGTGTGGCTTTAGACAAGTTCTTGGACATCCCCAAGTGTCAGTTTCATCACCTGGCAAACAGCATCTCATAGTCATTGTGAGGGAGCAATTAAGCCATTGGCACCAGTTTCCTCGCTCCTGGAAGGAGCTGTGGTAGCAGTTGTTCTGGTACAAGAGGGCCATGATGGTCCCTTCTTATTCATCCCCTCAAAATTGCAGAGGAAATCCAATTGTCCACACCCCAGGTGATCCTCGGCTTGTTCTCGGGGAACTCTGCAGCCTGACGCCTACTGCCATAGCTCCTAAGTAGCCAGAGGCCAGTGTGAGGGTCTGGTGACTCCAGCCACAGCCCTGGGACCCTTAGGAGCCAGACAAAAGTGGCTTTGAAGGCTAACCACTTTGAGGCTGTGTGACCTTAGACAAGCTACTGTACCTCTCTGTGTCTCACGTCCTCCTCTGCACAATGGAAGTAATACCGGGGTTGTTGTAGGATTGAGTGAGTTACAATCTGTGTGAAACCAGGACACCGCCCGGCACAGAGCCAGTGCTGAGCAGATTTAGGGCTGTTCCTATTGTTTCTAGCATCACATCTCTCACTGCTAAGGCTTCTTGTTCCGTGGTGGGTTTTGGCTAAAGAGGATCTCCAAACCTTATAGTTTCAGGAACCCCACTCTGTTCACCCTCTCACCTCTTGGAATGCTTGAAGCTCAATGGTAAACCCCAGGCAAGAGCAAGATCGTCACTGTCCACGCCATAGAAAGGGGGTCCCCTTCTCCCCGCACTGGCTGACAGGCCCTGTTTCCCTCGGGGTGGAGACCGAGGCCCCGAGGCCCCCAGCAGCCTCATGGCTGCCCGCCCCCTGGCCTGGCCACAGCAGGCCATGACCAGGCCCCAAGTGCCCTGCGGGAGCCCACCACAGTCTTCCTTCAAAACATTTCCAAGTGGCCCGTCTCCCCATCTGACGGCGTGACAGTAAATCATTTTAAAGACTTGGCATTTCCGAGAGGAACTGAAAATGCCAGGCCGGAGTTCAGAGCGTGTGAAGCATCTTTCATTTAGCGAGTCCTGAGCTTCCGCTGGAAGGGGCGGGAGGGCCGGGAAATGTCACGGGGCGGGGCCGCCCGTGGCTCCCTGCCCCGGCCCTGGCCCTGCCCACCGCCCACAGACAGGCGGCGCACCTGCTGGCATTTAATTCCTCTGTAGCTGCTGACAGGAAGGCTCCCCTCCGGAGTGCAGGTTTGACGGCACCTGCTGTGATTTCCCTGGGGGCCAGGAGACCGCCTGAGGTGTGGGAGCCCACAGATCAGGAGGGGGGCGGAGGGACTGGGGAGCCTGCCAGAGAGAAGCTGAGCCTCCCCTTGAGATCATAAACAGTGGGCCTCACGTCCTCTGATGCATCTTTAATCTCCGTCCCCAACCCCCCTGCAGCTCCCTGGGCTCCATAAATCTCCCCATTCAACAGGAGCGATGGCCCGCGCTTGCTCTTCAGCGCTGCTCCTGCGGAGGGAACCTGCACCACCGTTGCTTGGGGCCTGCACCGCTCAGTCCCTCTTTGATCCTCAGTGTCCACGACTTAAAAATGGGGGCAATACTGACACCCACCTGGCCGGATTGTGATGAGAACTAAATGAACTCACGCAGAGATTAGTCCCCTGTGACACGGTTTCTACTGAGGCCTCAGGCCTTGGCCCATGTGGCCTCCGCTCTCCTGCAGCCAAGGGCCAGCCCTAATCCAGGGAACTCCTGGAAGAAAGCAACGGGAGAACTAATAACATGTGCTACTTAGTTGGGACTGTAGACGGTATAGCCCCTTCCTATCTGCAGGGGATACTTTCCAAACCCCCTCCCCCAGTGGGTGCCTGAAACAACAGACAGGCTCGAACCCCGATAGACTGTCCTTTTCCTAGACATACCTGCCTGTGGTGAAGTTTAATTTATAAGTTAGGCAATGTCACAGTGGAAGACCCGTTCCTACCACAGATCTTAGCAACCTCAGCATACGATTTTTTTTTCTTTCCTTATTAAGTCGAGAACTTCCACTTAAAGTGCTTTCTGGCTTCTCTCTGACAAACCCGAATTGCCAACACCACTACTCTTGCACGCCAGGGTCATTATTGAGTCAAATGAGGGTGACTTGAACGTAAGCACTGCGACACCCTGACAGCTACTCCGTGACTAACGGAGAAGGAGTGTGTTCAGCGTGGACACCCGAAGAGAGGGAGGGTGTCATCACGTTACTCAGAATAACATCAATTAGAAACTTAGGGAATTGTCTATTTCTGGAATTTTTTCATTTAATATTTTCAGACCATGGGTAACTGAAAACGTAGAAAGCAAAACCGCAGATTAAGGAGGACTATACTGTATGTCAGGCACTGTGCTAAGGACTTGATACTTTTTTTTTTTTCAGCACCCATTCCTGAAGCGCAGAAAGGTTAGATTCCTTGCACAAAGCCCACATTCTAACCCTTTCTGCTCTATAGCCTCCAGGAGCACCCCAAGGTGCTGGGTTAGTACACCTACTCACCCAGCTAGGCACTTAGGAAGACTTCCAGTGCCTTAGAGCTGCTCAGTTACTTGTAGATTCCCAAGAGTTTTAGTTTGGAATCAGCAGATAGGCTTCCAGGCAGCTGTGAACCCATGAACTTGTGTGTCAAAGTGTGAGTGTAAGCAGGGGTACAGAGGACCGTCAGCCAGGGGGCAGGTAGAAGCCTTTCTCAGAACCTGTTGGGGACCGTGACCCCACATGCTGGGAATTCAGTGTAGCCAAGCAAGGTCTCTGATAATCAGACCTCCTCCCCTCTCTATGCTGTGGGCCCCCGGGCCAACTGGCTGTGCAAGCTCCCAGCTTTTCTCCCTCCCTGAACTCCCAGCCCACCTTTGTTCCCAAGGACTCCAGAATGTATGGGTTTGTCTTTCCCCAGACCCAGAAAGCCACACTGTCTGGGCTTTTACCTGTGTGCCGGCTGCGTCCCAACCCCAAGGAGGGGAGAGAGGAGGGAACCACTCCAGCCTGAGCCCCAGGACCCTGGCTCCAGTTTGGCTTACCCTCTTATCCACCCTGTGAGCTTGGGGGCCTTTCAGGGCCCACTTCCTTGTCTGTAAAACAGGACTCATCACCTGCCAGGCTTGCTGTGGATGTTACAAGGCATGTGCAATGTGAAGTTCCATGTAGAGCTAACTCTCTGGGCCCACAAGAGAGGTTCCATCTAGAACAGGAGTCGGCAAACTTTTCCTGCAAAGGGCCAGAGAGTAAATATTTTAGGCTTTGCAGGCAACACATCTCTGTTGCAAATTATTCAGCTCCAAAATTATAACAAAAAAACAACCAAAGACAACAATAGGTAAACAAACACATAGCATGGCTGTGAGCTAAGAAACTATCCACAAACACAGGCCTTGGGCAGGTAGTTGCCAACCGCTGATCTGGAAGGTGGAGCTTTTCTGAGTTTGAGTCCTGAACCTTCTCTGAACCTCTCTCTGCCTCTCTCTGTGTTAATGGTGCTCATGAAAAGCTACCATCTTATCCAGGGCTCAGGTTGCCCCAGGCACCGTTCTAAGTATTTTACAGGACTTTTCTCATTTCACCTTCATTGCACTTTGGTAAGGTGGGTGCTATTATTAGTTCCATTTTATAGATGAAGAAACTGAAGCAAAGGATGCAGTGAAATTCCCAAGGGCACACAGCTAATTGCGGTTGAACCCAGCATTCTCAGGCCACTGGGACGGGTGGTGGCAGGGGTGCCCCTCTCTGTCTCCCCCAGCTCTCTGGGGGCCACTCCAAGCGTCTGGTCTTGCAGCCAGGGCCGACCCGGCCCCTTGGCTTTTCTCGCCTGCCCTGCTCTGCCCGCCTGCCTCCCTGTCCCTCTCCGGGGATCCCACACGGGCTTCCCCTTCCCGTGGCTTCGAGGCGGGGGCTCATTTGAGCGCGTCTGAGATCGATGTTGTACACGAGAAGGTGCAAATGTAAAACTGGCTAAAGAGCATAATAGAATTTATGGAAATCGCTGGCTCGCACCACAGCCCGAGCAATGATGGAGGTGATTATTAATTAATCATGGTCTTGGGGGAACAGTATCAGTGCAAGGAGTAATTAAAATGAAGCATTGTACAGTTGTACCGAATGATGATTTATGAGCCCGAGGAATTGCCGCTCTGCCCTCTCCTCTCCGGCAGGCTCAATGGGAAGGATTAACTGGACGGATTGTTTTCAACAAAACCAGTGGCTTACGGACTGATTTCGATCTGGACATCATCAGTCTGAAGGAGGACGGCCTGGAGAAGGTGCGCGGGCTCAGGAGCGGGAGGGGGCGAGACCCAATGTAGCCGCCACTTTAGGGTTCATCATAACCTGGTACAGCCCATGCCTTGGCCCTTCAGGGAACATGAAGCCCTGGTCAGACAAGGGGTGCAAAACCCAGCGGCCTGGCCACGGCAGACACCTAAACCATCAGGTCAAGGGCCATCGGGGCTGTTTCACCTGGGAAAAGTAATGGAAGGATTGTGGGGCAGACAGACCATCTCTAAGTCTCTGCAGGGCCATCATAGGGCAGAGGGGCAGACATATCCTTGGGTGAGAGAAACTTTCTAAGGACCAGGAGTGCCTGTCTGGGGAATGGTGAGCTCACTGTCACTGGAGGCATGTAAATAAAAATTGTACAAAGCAATTGCTTTTCTGGGATACTGGCGGTGACTCCTATCTTGGAGAGAGGTTGAAGCAGGTGGTTGCTGAACTGCCGTAGGCTTCTAAGTCCTTTATGATTCTAGGGAGTTTGGACAAGGAAGGCAGGCCTATTGGGGCCTGGAGCCTCCTCTCTGGCTACCACAGAAATAAACGTCTGTAACGGCGTCAGGTGTGATGCCTGGGAACCTTCTGCATAGCCTGGCAGAGTCAAGCTGCTGCCCTGAGAAAGGGGGTGTAACATTAGCCCTCGATTCTCAGTGTTTCCTGGGACCTTGGGGCCAGGAACTCAGCCACACTCTGGTCCCTGGTAGCCACCGGGCACCTCTCCAGCCCTGGGAGTGGGGTGTAGAAAATGCAGGGAACAGAGACCACAAAGTGCAGGGGCTGGCTCTGATGCCTGCGGGCCTTCAGGAGTCCTGATTCCTCTTCTCCCTGCCTGCCCTGCTTCAGGCCTCTTCCTTAGATTATTTGACACACACACACACACCACCACCCCTTTCATCTCCACTCCTGAGCCCTCTGGCCGTTGGAGTGCACACACAGGCGAAGCTTTCCAGTGCACAGCTCTGCCCTGCTCTGAAACCACTCGTAACTCCCTGGTGCTGAGTCAGTAAGCTCCAGCCCCTCTCCCAGCCTTTGAGGTTCTCCAAGAAATGTCTCAGCCTTCCTGCTGGACCAAGGTTGACCTGCAGAGACCCCCCTCAGAGGGTCCTGATCTCAGCCACCCAGATTCTGAACGGAGAGCCTCTGCAGCCTGAGTCTTTCTCAGTCCTGACTGTCCCATGTCCCCCTGGCACCTGGTGTCTGGCAGGGCATGCAGTTGGAGTTCAATAGGTGCTCGCTAAGGCAAGAGTTCCCGCTGTTCATTCGGCCTCTAGACAAATGTTTGTTGGGCACCTCTTGCACCCAGGCGTGCTGTTAGGGACCCTTGTGCTGAGCTCGGCCCACTTGAGATAAGAGTGTCTTTCAAGCCGTCTCCTTGTCTCCTCTCCTCTTGCCCTAGGGGGTCTGCAAAGACAAAGATCCTACCTGAAGAGGGTACTGAGCCCGCAAACACAGCCACTCTGCCTTTCATACCATGACTTCTGTTTGCTAAGCTGGGTCATAGATGATCCAGCCAGCTCCAGCCGGTGGCTTTGGGAGGATTAAGGCAGAATTACCCAAGCATAATTACATGTCTCTCTGCTATCTGCCTTGCACAGCTCTCTTAATGGGATGTTTGCACTCAGCCTCTCTGTTTAATTGATTAAGTTTCCTGAGGAACCCCCAACTGGGCCAAGGACAGAGTGGGTGTGCCGAAGCCGTCCTCGAGAGAGAGGAGCTGAGACTGGGGCAGGGACTGGGCGGAGTTGAGTCCAAAAGGACCTTTAAGAGGCCTAGGGCTTTAGAATGATTTGTAAACTTGATCTTGCCTTGCCTCCCTCCAGCCTCAGGCCTGATAGTGAGTGACAAGGGCACTGTGGGGACAGAGATTAAGCCGCCTTGCCCAGGGAATCTGCCAATAATAGAAGCAAAACCACAAAGCAAACTGTCTGCAAACCCAGCAGCATCTGAGACCCCCAGTGAGGGTCAGCCGCTCTGCTCTACTATCCCCAAACAGCTACAAAGACCAGCCCGCTGCCCGGCCTGCCAGCCTGTGCGTGACGCAAATCAGCGTCCCTTTGCTCATCCCACGGATGCTTAGGGAGCAGCTCCCTTGCTCCAGGGCCTGTCCTGGGCTTTGGAGGGCACCTGGCCCCACAGCTACGGAGGCTGAGACCCAGTGAGTGAGCAGCTGGGTGCCTGGCTCTTCCCCAGCAGTTAGAGGCCTCTGTCCCAGGGGAGGACCTGACGCTGACCCCGACCCCGACCCCGACCCTGACTCTGGACCTCTGATGTCCTGCTGGCATTGGCTACACACAGGACGGTCTCCACTGAGCTCCCTTTTTTGTTCACCTCCCCCTCTGCATCTCCCCCTTCAGCTGTGAAGGGTCTGCCACCGAGGGGGGATATGGTGGACTTCGGGAGGCTCACCACCTTGGGGGCCCCCTCCTGGAATGAGGGAGGCAGCAGGGCTGTCCAAAAGTTTATCTCCAAACACATTAGCCATGACAGTGATGGGCGTGAAGGAGGGGATGAAGACAATGGCTTGTGGGAGAGGAGACAGGAGGGAGAGACTGAGTACTCAGCACCCCATTCTCTGTCTGTCTGTCTATCCCTCCAGGTCGGGGTGTGGAGTCCTGCCGAAGGGCTCAACATCACAGAGGTTGCCAAGGGCCGAGGCCCTAACGTCACCGACTCTCTGACAAATAGGTCACTCATCGTCACCACAGTGCTGGTAAGAGCCTGCAGCCCCGCAGGAGGGACTGTCTGATCTGTGGGTGGGGTGGCCAGCAGGGCTGGAGAGACCCCTCCACCATTCACCCACCCTGGGCCAGGGGACCGCTTATGAGGCTGCGGAGGCTGGAGCCTGGGGGAGGCAGAGCTGCGGGAGGGTAGGCACACTGAGGGGTGCTCCAAACGGCCCGCAGAGGGTGGTTGGGACACAGCAGCTCCACTCAGGGCCACAAGCCAGAGGCCTCTCCCCAAAGCCAGAGCACTCAGCCCTCGTGCCTGCCTGAGACCTGCGTGGCCAGTCCTTCTGCAGAGGCCTGTGTGTCTGCATCTCACCGTCACCTGCTCCCTGACCCCAGAAGTCTGAGTAGAAGCCGTGATGGTGTGGAAGACAGGAGGGTTGAACTGACCTCTGAACCAGGACTCAGGGTCTACCTCTTCCACCTCAATCCCCAGGGAAAATGTCCTTCCCACTGGTGTCCCCCCAGCTGTGGTGGGTGCTCTGGTCACACCTGGAGAGCACATCAGGTGCTGGGGGCCCATACACATGCTACACTCCAAAGTGCCCCATCCTGAGACCTGTTGGCAACAGTCACTGTACCTGCCATCCTCCCTCCATTCCCGGTACTGAATAGTGTCACCTTCTTCTGACCATTTCAACCGAAGGAGTAGCTTTGGGGGTTCCTTAGGGTCTCTGCACTTTGGAGCTCAATCAGGGTGAGGAGGATGCACTTAGACCACTGCCTTTCTTTGCATGGCCAGAGCTGGGCCCACTCCATGTGTGCCAGCCCCTCCTGGAAGGTTCCAGGGTGACCAGAGGTTCAGAACCCACCCCCTTAGAGACAGTGCTGCTCTTGGGGGCCCACACCTGGCCATGTTGGGGGGCGGAAGCCAGGTCACAGCCTGCTAGATTCTGACCAAAGACCCTTTGAGGACAGTTCTGGCCTTGGTCAGCTTCTCTTTGTAATAAAGTAAAATGTTTACAAAGGACCACATGGTAAGATTATTGTCTTTATAAAAAAGAAGAAAAAAAGCTCTGATTGGAGTGTTTGGATAAAATAAGGCTGCCACAGGATGGAACCTGGGAGCAGAGTTCAGCACCCCACACTGGGTCCTTCCATGGAGTCACACAGGCTGGCCCCACCTGCTCCCACCAGAGGCAAGCACAGCCAGGCCCTACTGGGTGGTCATCGGTCCTCCCTCTAGTGTGATTCTCCAGTGATATGCTTGGTAGCTGGGTGGTGGACATCATGCAGCAGGAAGGGATGTGAACCCCATTCCCCAGGAACCCCAGTGAGCAGCAGACACCAGGGCCACCATCAGCTTCTAGGGAGCAGTTGTAGGCTATGGATCTCAGCCCCAGTCTCCAGGGTGATGGCTCTCAGCCCCAGTCTCCAGGGTGATGGCTCTCAGCCCCAGTCTCCAGGGTGATGGATCTCAGCACCAGTCTCCAGGGTGATGGCTCTCAGCCCCAGTCTCCATCATGTTAGAGATGATGGAGACCTCACAGGGGTCTGGACGTGGTGCTGAGCCAAAACGGAAGGACTTGGGAGTCACCTACCCCCCCCCACTGTGGGGGAAGACCCGCACTGGCATCTCCTCCTGATGACCATCCATCCTGCCCGTCTTTATTGATCGACTTTTTGTTAACTAAAAAAAAAAAAAAAGTAAAAAATCAAACTCTTAAAACCAGTCAGTCCAAAGATCTCATTAAGAACGGGGGAGGGGGGGAATGCAAAAAAAAAATCTAAAAGATTAAAAAGAGCAAAGGGTTTAGAACGAAGACTGATGAGCAATTAAAGGAATATCTATGTGGCTAGATATAGAACAAGATAAAAGGAGAGTTGAAAGAGAACAAAATTAAAAAAAAAGGTTAAAAGGGAAATAATAAAGAGAAAAACGAAGAGGAATGCTATCAAGAAAGATGAAGAAAAATTAAAATAAATAATTAACAGCTTCAGCTAGACAAGGTAAGAAATGTAAAACCAGAATGTCAGGAAGCAAAAGGATAAAAGGGTGACAAAGCTAAAATTTAAAAGGGTAAAAATAAAATAATAAAAAGGTGGTAAAAGATTAAAAGCCAAGGTGCATAAAATGTGAGCTATCAATATCAATAAATAAAGCGCTTTTCCCCAGACAAGGCTAGAAAAGGGAAGAAGAATATGCTGTGAGGAATCTGGAGGGGAGGCAATGAAATACACCACAGACGATTCGGCCGCAGAACAGGATTCTAACGGCATGCGGTGAGCCAAAGATAATATAACCAAAATGATGCAGAATGCATCTTGAAAGACCACAGGGTCAACTTTTATCAAAATGGCGGTAGTCCGATTTCAAGGGCATAAGATGCGTCTGCAAAGGCACAGATTTTTCTACACTTAGCAATGACAGAATCCTGCAGATAGTCCCCTGTTCTTCTCGAAGTTTCTTGGTCAATACTTGAAGCTTCTTGCAAAGCTGCCGACCTGATTGTACTAGGTGGCTCACCAGAGGTCCCTCCCACTTGCAGCATCTGGCTGGCTCCCAGGCACTCAGGGGACAGGGAAGGAGAGAAGCCCCTCTTGGCCCAGAGCCTGGACACATCCATCTGTCCCACTGACCTTCATCTGGGCAAACATGGGCCCTGCATCTCTTTGGGACATGCAGTATGACAAGACACAGGGGCAAGACTGTACAATGATGGTTAAGAGAATAGAATGTTGGGTGTGAGTCCCCGCTTTACTGTCCACTAGGTATAATACATCCTAGAAAATTAGTTAACCATTCTGTACCTCGGTTTCCCATCTGACAAAGAGAGGTGAGAATAACTGTACCTACTTCATAGAGTTAAGAGGAATAATGATTAATAAATATAAATGGCACAGAGTACATGCTACGTGATAGCTGTCGCCATTATTAATTCATATTATTATTAATTACAAATCTGATCCCCAGGAAGCTCAGGCTTAATACAGTATGCAGATTGACAGTTCTAGAGAAGACCTCTGCTCTGTCCACAAGCAAAACCCTGAACTTCACTAAAGACTAACCTCTGACCATGGTCACAGAGGTGACCTCTTAGCACAAGGTGTAATATAAAATATGAACTTGCATTTGAATGCCTTTCAGGCCCGGTGGGCATTCCCTGGCTCACCAGAGACCCCACCGCTCTCTACTGTTTACGTGTGGATGCCTCTTATATAGTCGTTTCCTGACTGGCTGCTGGCATTAGGGCTTGTGACCTCATGAGGCCCTCAGAGCTATAGTCTCCTACTTATCTATAAAACTCCAGATCCCAACCACCACCTCATCCCCTGCCTTGGCCAGCCTCTGAGCTCCTGACCCTGACATCCTGAGTATTCCCTACCTGGCCCTAGTGCTTTGACCTCTCCCGGGGCTGCTGCCCCAACATCCTGAAGCAGATAGCCTTCCTTGGAGTCTTCTGAGAGTGCCCCCTCCCACACAAGGACTGCTTTGGGGCCACCTGAAGACCTAGGGCTTGTCCAGACCTTCCAAAAAAATGTACTGGAAAGTCTCGGCATGGTCTGCACAGCCCCGAGCCCTGGGTACCCCCAGGCTTGAGTCCTTTGAGACAGTTGCACCAGCTGTGGGCAGAGGCCCAGCCCCTGCTGCTCTGGCTGAAAACTCAGCCCTGTGCTTTTGGCAGCCTGCAAGCAGGGCCAGCATCACCCGCTGAGAGCGCTGGTGGTGGTGGGGGGGTCTGCCCTTCTGAAAGTGTGTTGTCAGGGCAACAATACTTTGAGTGACAGGCAGGTAGGAGGAACTAGTACAGAAAGATCTGACTGCTCTGCCTCTGGAGTCCAGAGCAAGCCCCCCACCCCCCACCCCCAGAACCTTGGAATTTGAATGTGGCAGAGGGCAGCAGCTCTGTGTGGGCTCTCCCCAAACCACCTCCTCTTTATCCTGAAGCCGGGTTAGTTGCTAGGGGCACCTTACCCTGGACACAGGTAGACAAAGCCCTGGCCCCACCCTCTCTGGCTCCTCCTTGCAGCAAGCAACCTTCCCCATTCCTGAGGCCAAAACAGCTACAACAGGAGCCTGGAAGCCTGCCTTCCCCCACCCCCTGCCTGCCTGGCCCCTGTCTCTGTTCTGGTTCTGCTCTTCCATGAGCTCATGAAAAATTCATCCGCCCAAACCTCGGCTCACCGAGGAAGCCCACCCGATGCATTCCTGGGGGCCCTGCTTTTGAAGGTTCAGTGTTCTTTTGGCGGCTGAAGTGAGCAGCCGTGTCAGCATGCACATGGGCCCGTGTGTGTTGTGGCAGGGTAAGAGGGAACTGCTATGCACGGGTGTCTGGATACGCACCAACGGGTGTATTTGTGCTGTGAGCACATCGTGACCCATATAGACTCAACAGCCAGGCAGGTGGACCTGTGGCATCCAGCACTAGGAGAGGGAAAAGTTAAGGAAGTCTAGGATATGAGCTGGGACAACCATCCCAGAGCAAGGACCGCTCGAGGCCCCACCTGCTGGGAGAGCAGAACACCTAATACCTTGTCCTGGTTTCAACTGGCAGAAGCCAAGGCCTCAGGGTTAGGGTCCTTGACCTGTTTGACCCAGTAGGGCTAGGAAGACAGAACATTCAAGAATGTGGTATATGTGCGCCAGTAGCATTGTGTGCACATATGTGTGGCTCTTGCCTGAGTGAGAAAGGAGAGTGGGAACCCAGCTGGTTCCCTCCCTCAAAGACCCCTCTCCAGCTCCACAGGGCCCGTTGCTGGGAGAAGCCTGGCTCTCGCGTTGGTATAAGTGATCGGAGACAAACTAGACTATGAGCCCTGGCAACGAAAAGTCAGAAAAGGTTATTTTTCTGGACCTCTGTTTCCTGTGACTTGTTGAAGAGAAATATTGCCCCTGCTCCTTTAACTGTTCTCCCAGAGCAATAGGAGAGCGTGAAGTTATGAAATTGAGGGCACCTTCACCGAGCAATCGATTAGCAGCCGAGAGAGCTTGTGAATTGGCTGTCTGGACATTTCCAGTAATAAATTGTGAAATAGTCCATGAATAAGTAGTTGGCGGAGTTCAGAATTACCCCCTAGGAAATGTTGCAGGTCTAGAGACACATTACTAAGGCGAGCACCATTTTAATGCTCTGGGCTTTGGCTGTTAAATATGTATGCCATCCGCAAAGCACTTCCCGAAATTAATGGCATTTTACAGCTGCTCCGAAGGCAGCGTATTTATATGGAGATGTATAGATTCTGGGGCTGTGGTGGCTTCACAAATGAAGTGCTAATTTTAGAGGATAGGGCCAGGGAGGGACGTGGAGAAAGGGTCAGAAGTGAGCTACCTCAGGGCCTTTCCCCAAATGGTTTTCCCGCTGCCATGATGATTTTTAACCTTTGGTGACATTGGTCATGGTCTCTAGGCTGGAAAATGGCCACCCAGTACACAGGGCGAAGAAGAAAAAAAATGATGATGATGATGGTGATAATAATAATAATAGTAATAATAATAGTGGTAGCTGACATTTGCCAGGCACTGTTCTGAGTGCTTTTCATAGTTTGACTCATTTAATCTTCACAATAACCCTATAAAGTAGGTTCTATTATTATCCCTATTTTACAGAAGGAGGTACATTGTGCCCAGGAATCTATGTGTGGTTGGCCATTGTAAGGCCAGGGGCCACCGCCTTCACGGCCATGCACACGCAGGTTCTCATTAGACTCGGGCAGACGGTAAAGAAACAGTGCAGCCAAAAATGGTGAGCCATTCCTTTATTCTAGCCTTGCAACTGGTCGGCAAGTAAACACACAGCAGGAAAACACTTCCTTTTCCATTCAGGGCTCCCAAAGCCAGTGACTTTCTCTCAGTTTTCCTAGAATCAAAGGCCCCCACCAGTCTCAGTCACCTCTGGTTCCCCATCTGCACACCTTCTCCTTTCTCCTCTCTGCACAAATGGGCTTCTCCTTCAGCACCCTGCCATCTTTGCTTCTCTCCTCAGCACAGTTTCTTCTCTCTCTCACTCTGCTAAAAATGATTTTCTTCCTCCTTCTTCTTCTCTCTTTTTGAAACTCTTTTTGGTGCAAAAACCCCTCCTCCAGCATACATTAGCATAACAATGGCCCTTCCCAGGCAGGAATGCAATCAGTAACCTCATAGACCAGTGCCATTTTTAACAATGAAAGTGAGCCAACTCAGAAATCACAAATTTTACAAACTCATTTGCCCAACAGTCATTCTCCTGGGAAAGATGGTACCTTCTATCCAACTATTCTCTTGAGCCAACATTAGGCCACTGGGAGCAGTGGGGAAGTTGTCACTCCTCAAGAGCATCTGACCAAAGGAAATGTTGGGACTGAAACCCCACACAGGCCTTGCTCAACAGGCCCCATTCCAGTGCTCCAGACAGCACCTTCCCCAACACGAATTAGCCCAAAGGCAGAGTGTGCACCACCCAAAATCCCCTTTCCTCCAGGCAACCCCATCACCTTCTCCAGGCCCACCTGGATTCTGTTCTCCAATCTTGTGATCTGCCTACTTGGTTGGAGGGTGTGGAGAGGATCCACCAAGCATTAGCATGGAGTCTAGCCCAAGGACCCAGCTTTCCACTCAATTAGACTGAGAAGTGGTTTTCTCAGAATCCCTGGAGAGACAAGAACCTCTTGAGGATTCAAACACTCCCCAGCTCTTTCTCTGAAGCATCCCAAAGGACTGGTGAAAACCTAGAATGAATCTGTTGGGCGGTGAGATGGGATTTTGAAAAGCAGTTGTTGGGGATCCAGGGCCAGAGACTCAAGCCCACCTGGAACAGCGGGAGCCTGTCAGAAACCCTGCTGGGTTTCTGCACCCAAGAACCTCTGATGAGGGTCTTTACCTGAGCCTTTCATTGCTCACTCCATTCCAGAGTCCCACGATGTCAAAGGAATGGACATACCAGTTGAGAGAATGATGAGACACTTGCATAACTAGGTGTGTACCCTTCTTGTGGGTGTGCGTTCATGAGATTTCCATGACACGTGCATTCTGTCAGCTAATGGTTTTCACCCATCAGCTGAAGGCTTGAGGCATTCTGACATGTGGGGGTGCCAATATGGCTTTGGGGGAGGTTAAGGCCCGGAAAGTGGGGGAAGGAGTGGAACTGAACTCCATCAGACCATAGTCTCACTCCTGTGCAAACTTGGGCAACTTACTGACCTTCTCCAAGCCTCATTTTCCTTATCTATCAAGTTGAGATAATGTCACCTACCTTGCAAGCTTGTGAGGCTTCAATCAAACAGCCAGCCTGTGAGAAAGAGTTGAAGCAGAAAGCCAATAAACTTTGAGTTTGCTAAGCGTTCAGGTCATTCACCACAGGCCCAGGACGGAGATTTGTCAGTGGAGCTGGGTGGGTGGGGCCAGCAGAAACACGGACTTGCACTTAGACCTGGATCCTGGGACAATGCTATGGGCCTGGACTCTGCCACAATTCCTCACTCTGTCTCTCAAGCTGGATGAGGTCAATAGCTACTTCCCACTGTTTTTCCTGCCTCTTCTCCCAACTATTCTCTGCAGGGTTGCCAGGGATTTGTTTCTAAATGAGAAGCCAGAGCAGCACCCTGTTCAAAGCCTTTTACTGACTCCCCATCACCTGGGAGGGAGGGAGCCTGACATTGGACAGCTGTCACCTGTGCTCTGGCTCCACAAGCTACCTTCTAAGGACTCCTGCCCAACAGGGAGAGAACCTTGCAACTCAGGACCTCTGACAAAATGAGGTGGTTAAGAGCTCGTGCTCTGGGGCTACACCAGCCTGGATTCAGATCCTTGCTCTAGACCAGTGGTCCCAGCCTTTTTTGGGTCACGGACCGGTTTAATGTCAGAAAATATATATTTTTATGGACCGGCCTTTAGGGTGGGACAGATAAACATATCACGTGACCGAGACAAGCATCAAGAGTGAGTCTTAGACGAATGTAACAGAGGGAATCTGGTCATTTTTTAAAAATAAAACATCGTTCAGATTTAAATATAAATAAAACAGAAATAATGTAAGTTATGTATTCTTTCTCTGCAGACCGGTACCAAATGGCCCATGGACCGGTACCGGTCTACAGCCCAGGGGTTGGGGACCACTGCTCTAGAGGACAAATAAACTCACCCAAGTCACTTAGGTTAGTGAATTCACGTTCTGCACCTATAAAATGAGATTATGGGTACCCACCCTTAGAAGGTTGACAGTAAGGTTTAATGAGGCGATATCAGCTACTGCCTCTTGAGCCCTCTTGCTCTGCTGGGCCCCCGTTCTAGGCCCTCCACTGACACTATCTCATTTGCTGCTTTACTGGCGCCCAGCACATGAACAGACAAATGCAAGCTGTCATGGTTATCAGGAATCACTCACCTGGCAGACCTAGCCAGGGACTGAGATCCTTGGAAAGGGAGCGGTGTCAGGGAAAGTGTAGATCTAATCTTTTAAATAAGAGTTGGGAGAGACCTCGTCTGGGAAGATACTTGATGACAGGCCTTCTGCAGCAGTGTGCTCAAACTTGAGCCAACATCAGAATCCCCTACAGGGCTTCTCACAACACAGATGCCTGAGCCCCACCCCAGAGTTTCTGGGTGGGTGGTCTGGGTGGGGCCAGAGAGTGTATAATACTGAGAAGTTCCCAGGTGATGGTACGAATGCTGGTCTGAGGACCACAACTGAGAACCCCTGGCCGTGTTGAGGGTACAGCAGAGAAAGCATGTGATTCAGAACCAGACAGTCTTGAGTTCAAATCCTTACTCCTCTACTTACTAACTGTGTGAACACTGGACAGTTAATGAATACATACCTCCCGAGCCCCACGTCCTGTGGGAGACACCAGTAGGTGGCCATCTGGGAGGCACAACGCTGACTCTCAGAAAATGTGCTTTTCTTCCCTGACTTAGCAGACCATCCGTCTAAGCCACCCAAAGGATTTTTTTTAACACAGGAGCAGAAGTTTCCGTTCCAGCTCTCCAGCACCAGCCAGCCTCCCTCCCCCCACCACTCAGCCTTCCTTAGCTCCTCTCCTGTCTGCCCCTGCAGGAGGAGCCCTTTGTCATGTTCCGAAAGTCTGACAGGACCCTGTTTGGAAATGACCGGTTTGAGGGCTACTGCATTGACCTGCTCAAGGAACTGGCCCACATCCTGGGATTCTCTTACGAGATCCGGCTCGTGGAGGACGGCAAGTACGGGGCGCAAGATGACAAGGGCCAGTGGAACGGCATGATCAAGGAGCTCATCGACCACGTAAGTGGGGTTGAGGACCCCCTCCCCAAAGGCTTGGTCAAGTCCTGTGTGCACGACGGGGTGGGGCATCCTGGCAGATGAGGGCCCTGGGGGCAGGTGGGATGGAGTCAGGGCTCTGACCAGAGGGGTATGGGTGCAAGGAGCTCCCTTTGGCCTGCCTCGTTCATGCTCCCAACTCCCCGCCTCTGCCCGCCATGTCAGCCCCCACACACTGGCCCCATCTTTCTCAGAGCCGTTCCCACTGGTGTCTCTGAGGAGCTTGCTCTGTAGAAGCACCGCCTCCTGCTTCTTTAAGAGCAACCAAAGGATGCCCCAGCTATGTGAGTGGGCTATGCAAAACACTTCACCAACTCCGGGAACACTGAGATAGATCCATCACAGTCTTAGTAACCTGGGGTCCAGTGGGCAGAGAGGTGCTCTGGGGAACCAAGAGCTGGGACGAAGAGATGAGCACGGCTCAGCTGGAAGGTACCAAGAAGGCAGGTTCTTAGTCTGAGTTGGGAGATGACCCAGAGGAGCAAGGAGCAGAAGCAACAGGCAGAGTTCTGAAAGAAGGAGCAGGTGGTGGGAGAATCCTGGAGTTTGTGGGACACTAAGAAGAAGATGAAGAAAATCCATAGTCTAGGGACACCACAGTAGGGGGAGTCAGAAGGCCTTGGGTTCGAGTCCTGATTACTCATTCATTAACTACGTAAACAGGCATGTCACTGGACCTCTCCAGGTGGCTTTATCCTCTGTCAATGGGTATAATTTCTCCCTCCTCGTAGGCTTGCTGTGATACTGGGCATGATGTACTAGGTGCAGGGCCCAGCCCACAGCCAGGCCCCCGTGAAAGGGAGGCTTGTAAGATGAGGTGAGTATATGCATCACCATGGTTAGAAGCCCAGGCTGTGGACTGCTGGGCCAAGGTTCAAGTCCTGGCTTTACCAGCTAATAGATGAGCAGTGAGGTAAGTTCATCAACATCACTGAGCCTCAATTTCTTTACTTCTAAAATAGAGTAATTCGCAACTACCATAGCTCCTACGGTTGTGGCGGGAAAAGAGGAGGCAACGCTTATACAGGCTCAACCGGCCCATGTATGACCTCCCTTCCAACTCAGGGCCCTCAACTCTCCAGAAACATTTCCTATCAGAGACCTGCTAAGGAAGGCAAGAACCTTATCTGTACCAGACCCCTTATGATCTTTCTCGCCTTATCCTGACAACAACCCAGCAAGGAGGGTACTGATGCTACCACCCCTATAACAGTCAAGGAAGCCGAGGCAGAGGGAGGTGAAGGCCCCAGCTAGGAGCCCATCTTTGGAGAATCTCTGCCTCCAAAGCCCTGTGCTCTGAGCTCTGCAAAGAGCCAGAGCAGAGGAAGGCTCACTAACCTCAAAAGTGCCTAACGAAAGAAAGGATTATTCTCAATTCACCTCTCCAGGTCGGGGTAGGCAGCATCAGGGCCTCCTGTTAGTCTTCCTGCCCCTGTTGGAGGGGACTGCCACATGGGGACCTTGAGGGCTAAAGCAGGGAGGAGGCCAGAGCTCAGAGCAAGAAGGCTCAAGCAGTGTTACACTGGGCCTCCAGAAATCAGGCTCCAGGAGAGGCTAATAATGGTAAAGAACATGAACTCAGCTGGGCTTGATTCCCACTCTATCACTTATTAGCCACGTGCTACTGGACAAGTTTCTTAACCTGTCTGTTCCTGAGTTTCCTCATCTGTAAAATGGGAGTGATAATAATAGAACCTACCACACACACAAGGCTGTTATGAAAACTAAGTTCACACATGTGCATTACTCAGTCTGCACTATGTCAGTACTAACTCGTATTATTTTTATCATTACGGGGGGGAGGGGCTTTCAGGAAGTCTCTTTATCTTTCTGAGTTCATTTCTTAACTCAGTGAGAGCAATAATACCTGCCCTGCGTTCTTCTCTTCGAGGCAACTGATAGGGAGGAAGCTCCTAGGTTGTGGAATTCATAATATAAACAGAAGGGAGTGGTGTTGTCACCTCATTAGTAATATGTGTAATTATTATGGAAATTAGTCAGCAGGCCCCAGAGGCATCTCCATTTATTTGCTCCCTGTGCACTCCTGAGTGGGGCTCTGGCGTGGGGGGCTCCCGGTAGGTTCAGAGCCTGTCGTTTGCAGAGCTGAGCTGGGCTGGGGAGGAAGAAAGGATCGCGTGGAGCGGGGAAGCCACGTGCAGAAGCGAGCAGGGTACATGCCAGTCCTGTCACCACAGCGTCTCCGGCAGTCAGAGAGCTCTGAAGAGCTGTTTGCAAGGGGGTGGGTCAGAAAAGCACAGCAGCAGCCAGACCTTCTGAAGCTGACCCTCAGCTGGGGAAGAGGAGGAGTCCTGATCCGCGGCCTCCCTGCGGCCCAGTCTCCGTGGAGGCCACAGGCCCTGACGGGGCATGCAGGTGACCTTGTTAAACCAGATTCCCTACAATTGATGAGCCTATTAATCCTAGCTTGGTGCCAATTTTAAGATCATCATAACCATTTATTAGTGTCGTCAGATAATTAGTCTTCTCACTAGCTCATAGAAAGCTACTGGTAAAGACTTGGCAATATTATTACTTTCTTATTAGGGATCTGAACGTAGCCATAAAAATGATGAATGCTAACTTTGCAAGGATCTGCCCCCAGAGGCCCATTTGGAGACCCTGGGTGGAGCTTGTGACCAGCAGGACTTAGGAAGTCCTTCCCTGACACTCTCTGTTTACCTCTGTCCCACGCCACATGGCCCTCCAAGGAGCCAGGACTGTGGAGGAAAATGGGGCCCCTGGAGGGTGTGTTCCCCTCCTGCTGACACACTCACCTCGCCAAAGTCACCTCCAACTATGGAAGCAACAAACGCGATGGGGCAGAGCAGTGCCTTCTCCATCCATCACTCCGTCTCTCTCTCTCTCAGATCGTCACTGTCTCCGTTTTTACTGCCGGCTCTCTCTCATTTTCCCTCTCTAAAAACTCTTCTACTCACATCCATGCCTTTCAATTATTTCCATATGTTTTAATGACTTTGGAATCCAACAGCAATGGGTTCAAATTTTGAGTGTGGCGCTCTTAAGCTGACAGAGGAAAAGCTCTTCAACCTTTCCGACCTCCATTCTCACATCTATGAAATGGGATGTGGATGGACTGCAAAGGTGGACTCTTGTCAGGGCAGCCAGGTTGACCAGAGGTCTGGGGCACCTCAGGAGCTGCCTGAGGACGACCAGGTAAGCAAGTGAGGCATTCAGGAAGGACTTGGGGCCACGTTGAGGTTCACCACAGGTCAGCTGCGAGACTCAGCAAGCAGAGACCAGCTTGGGAAAGGCCTGGAAAGGGCCTGGCAGGGGTCAAGGTTCAGATAGCCAGCAGCAAGAGAGGACAAGAAGCAAGGTAGCAATGGGGCATCAGGGGTGAAAGAGGTATTAGAGGGAAACTGAGGTCAGAGGGAGCAACAGGCACATGCTGACACTCCTGCTGAGGACTACCTACCTGCTCCTTCATTCATTCCACAAAATTTTACTGAGCAGAATCTCAGCCGGGGCTCCTGGAGAGCAGAGCCTGAGGCAGAGGCTGAGAGGCCACTACTTAGTTATGGGTGTGATGCCAGGGAGAGCGTGAGGGGCAGGGCAGTGGTGCAAGAGGGAGGGGAAGTCGATATGAGGCTGTGAGGATTACTGAGCCATTGCTACTGAGGATGACTAATGGCTTGATCCACGAGTCTGCGCCCCAAGGAAGACTTACAAAGTGTGTCTCAGGACCAAAGTGTCTCGTAGAGTGAGAGGAGAAGAGGGAGCAGGAGTATGAATGAACTGCCTCCTGACTTCCATGTATTTCTGGGCTTGGCATGGCGGGGGGGGGTGGCAATGGCAGCTAATCAGAGCCCTATAGCAGTGTCCATGGGAAGTCCTGGGGCAAGAGGTGGCCAGGTGGCAGGAGGTAGGATGCTATCAGCTTGTACCTGTGTGAGGTTGGTCACAGCCAGAGGGTCTGTTCCAAGCACCCATGACGTGCCAGACCTGGACAGTGACTAGAGGTGTGGAAGCAACCAAGGCTTATTCCCTTTGGGAATAAACAATGAATCAATGGGACATGCTGACACTCCTGCCAGGACTTGGGAATCAGCCCCTCTCCCAGGCCTGGGGAAGACACAGGCTTCACTTCTCATCACAGGGCATCCATCAGCGCAGGAGGCCTGTGTATGAAGCACAGGTACCTGACCGGTGGATCAGCACTTAGGACTTTTCTAGCACCTGTACCCATCTCTTTAGGTACATACGGGCTGTTACAAGGCTGTCAGTGGCCACAGTGCTGATTGTTAAGGGTGGTGGCTGGCTGGTGGGTCATCAGCAGATAGCACCGGTGACTCAGTGTACCCCACCCCCGAAAACTGCTATGCAGCAAGCTGTGTAGGAGTGCTTGTTGGGTGAGCTCTTTGAAAGCTCCAGTGTCCCCATTGATCACATTATTCATTTATTCAATAAATTTATTAAGTTAGGTCTCATGCTAGGTGCTGTGGCTACATGGGTGAACAAACAGGCAGGACCCCTCCTCTGAGCCTCAGGATCTGACACTGCAATGGAGGAAACAGACAGTAATCAATGAATGTATGAATAGATGCAACTATTCAGCCAGGGTTCCGAGAGGAGCACATGACCAGGTTAGAGAGGCCCGGCATCATTCCTCACAGTCAGGAAGTGAGGCTGCCATCAGCTCAGGAAGCCGGTGTGGGAATCACAGGTGTCAGTGGCTGACCCGCCCATTGACACTCATGAATCTTCCAGCAGCCATCTCCCCTCTGCTCAGCTGTGTGGTTGTTCAGGCTGCTGTCTGTCAGGTTAATGCCCAAGGCCTTCCAAGGGGCACTGTGTTTTCTTAAGGTTGGAGACTGGGGGTCATCAGCAGACATCATCTGTGACGTGCTTTGCCCTCTTATAATCTGCCATGTGCTCAGACATGCTTGTGAGATGTCTTTCCTAAACCATCACCATCTCCATTCATTCAGTCCCCAAATCTCTACCGCAGGCCTGCTATGAGCCAGGCACTGTGCTAGGCATGGGGCATACAGTAGTGAAAAGATAAAGGCTCAGGCCCTACTTGTGAGCTTATGGGCCAGTAGAGGAGAAAGACCTGGAGAATCATCTAATACCTCTAAAATCACAGCTAGGAGGAGGGCGAGGGGTGAAAATACCAGATGCTGTGAGAGTAATCACCAGGGAAACCTGACTCTATCTGGGGGCTTTGTCTGTAGAAATGACATTTGAGCTGACATCTGAAATAGAAGTAGCCATTAGCCAGACAAAGAGATTGGGGAAGAAGTTCCAGGTAGAGAAAAGTGCACATGCAAAGGCCCTGAGGTGAGAAAGGACATGGACTAGAGGGTGTGAAAGAAGCCAGGAGGAAGAGAACAAGGGGGAACATGGTGCAAGGTAAGGCTGGAGAGGCAGGCAGGGCTAAATCTGCACCTTCCAACTCAGTAGCCACCAGCCACAGGAGGTTATTTCTACTTAAACTTAAAGTAATTAAAATTATTTAACTTAAAATTAGTTAAGTAAAAGTATAAATCCAGTTCCTCAGTTTCACAAGCCCCATGTCAAGTTCTTGATAGCCACCTGTGACTTGTTACCATAGTTGTTGAACGGTGCAGTTACGGAGCACCCTCATCGTTGCAGAAAGTTGTATTGGACAGCGCTGGCCAGATCATGAGTGGCTCAAGGAGCCCGTAGTAAGAATTTCTTATCCTAAAAGCAGAGGGAAGTCTTGACATATATTGAACAGCACTGGGAATGGGCAGGGGGATTCTAGCTGGAGAAACACCGCGTCAGGGAAGAGTGGAAGGTGAAGTCCATGGATACCGTGTACCAGAGATATATAGGCAGAGAGCCAGCAGACGGAACCCTGGGGACAAGTTCTGCTTGTGTGGCTAGAGTGAGAGTGGTTTTCCTGGGTGGCTAGGGAGCAGAAACAGAGGGATCTGGAGGGAAGCAGAGGCAAATTGGCATGTACCTGCTGCCATAGGGCTGCCAAACCCCACCAGGCAATGTGAAGTGTATGCTGGGTATAAACCTGGGTGCAGTCATGGTCAGGAGCTAGAGTCAAGTTCGGGTCTCAGGGAATGCAACCTAAGCTCAGGACAGGGCAGGGTGGGCCCAGCTATAAAGTGTGTCCATCAGAATGGCACAGACGCCGGTAGGGGCTGGCAGCAGGCAGCAGAAGGAGCTCCATGCATCTTTCCCACGGTCTATGTGGCAGGTGTATAAGTTTCCTAGGCCTGCTACAGAAAATGACCACAAACCAGGTGGCATAAAACAACAGAAATGTTGCCCTGCCTCTCTCCTGGTTTCTGGTGTAGCTGTCAGTCCCTGAAATGGTTTGGCTCATAGCTGCTTCACTCCAACCTCTGCCTCCGTCAGCACATGGCCTTCTTCTGTGTGTGTGCCCTCTCCTCTTCTGGAAGAATAGCAGTCATGGGAGTTAGGGCCCACCCTAGTCCAGCACGACTCCGTCTTAACTTGATTACTTCTGCAAAGACCCAATTTCCAAATAAAGTTGCATTCACCCATACCAGGGGTTAGAACTCGAACATATTTAATGGGGGGTGGGCACAATTCAACCCACGACAAGTGGTTTGTATGGTAAAACATTGGGCTTTGAGGTCACGGTAAACTAAACTGAGTCCAAGTACTGGCTCAGCCACTTGCCAGCTTGCACATGCCTCTCAGCCTGAGTGAAGCTCAGCACTCTCACCTGGAATGGAATGATAGCGTTTACCGCCTCAGGGGGCTGCTGGAAGAATCGCATAAGGCAGTATATGTAGCACACTTGGCGGTATTTAGAGTATAAGAAGCACCCATGAATAATAGCAGTACTTACTCTTTTTACTATAGTAGGTCATAATCTGAGCAAGCAGATGCCCTGGAGGATCCCAACCAAGAGACAGAGCACAGAAGTGGGGAATCTAGTGGACACCATACTTGGAAAACGAAGTAGGCAGGTACCAAAAGGGACACCAGACACAGAGAGCAAGCTGGGGCTCAGGGAACAGAGCTGAATCCCTGGGGAGAACCCCCATCCTAAGAGAAGATCAGCTAATGACAAGTTGCCAGAACTGGGACCCTGATGACAAGTCTTTTCTTAGAATCTGGTAGGAGGTTGCCCAAGTTTCAGTCTGGGATGCAAGGCTAGGGCTCAACCAGCAGCCAACGTGGCTGGATGCTCAGGGCCCAAATATGGAGCTATAGCTTGTTACATCATTCTTGCCTTCAGTTCTAGTTGCTGGGGATTTTATAGAGCAGGTGGGGCCCAATAGCCTCATGCAAGGATAGAGTAGAGTAGCAAAGGCTGGAGACAAGCGGGTCCTGACAGATTCTTGGTAAATGGAAAGCACTTTATGGGGATGAAGTAGTGTCCTGGAAGGACCATTCTGTCTGCTCTAGAGGCTTATCAAATATATAGAAATGTTCTTGGGGAGGCAGGACAGATCAACAAATCACCCTTCACTCAGGCTGAGAGGCATGTGCAAGCTGGCAAGTGGCTGAGCCAGTACAGGACCAACAAATGTGTTGGGCAAGTCTGAGGTTTGGGAGTTTATTCAAGGATGTGATTACTATAAATATGAGAGCAAAGACCTTGGACCTTCTCTGAGCCTTAGTTTCCCTCCATAGAAAATTTGGGACTGGAATAGACATTGTTAAAAGTTCTCTTGCCCAGCTCTGACAGCCTATGATTTTATGAATCATCCTCAAAGAAAACTTGCCTGAGTGGGAGGAACCTGCCAAAATTGGGCCTTTCATTCCGAGTAATGAACCGAAACGGCAAAGGCTTGACATCTGTTCTGCCATTTCAAGAGAACTTGGACAAAATAAGGCTTCTTTCAGGGAAATCATAACCAAAGGTAAAAAGTAGTGTTTTCTTGCCTAAAATAAAATTGAAGTAGAAAGATCTAGCCTTCCTGAAACCCAAGAGAGAACACACATAAAAATTTCCCACGAAGAAGGTCAGGTTGACCGGTTGTCTTGCTGCTATAGGCACAGATTGTCTAAGATGCTCTATCCCTAACTCCATTAGAGCAGAAAATAGAGAGGTTGGCAAGGGGGGGGGGGTCTGAAGGTTCCCAGTGGCCCTGGAAGAAGAAAAGAGAGCCCGTGGCCTTATGATTGTCTTTCTTACCAATCCTTAAACATTTCTGGTAGAGGGAACAAAGCCCTGGCTGTGAACACCTTGATCCCCTCCATAACTAATGCTGTCATCCAACTTGCCACCAAACCAAAGGAAGATTTGCCTCCACTGACTTTGAAATTCTTCCCAAGAAACCACTGCAAGCCCCAGAAGCCATTCATTCCCAGAGACCAGTTCCAAATGCATTCTGGACAATGACGATGACTTTGGGTTCAGAATAGAGCCTCCCAAAACATTGTGTTTTGAAGGGACAAGGCTAGGGAAAGCCAAATTCTAGAATCAAAAGCCCATCTCACCCATGTCATGCCAATATTATAGAGCAGAGGTCCCCAGACTACGGCCCGCGGGCCACATGCGGCCCCCTGAGGCTATTTATCCGGCCCTCGCTGCACTTCCGGAAGGGGCACCTCTTTCATTGGTGGTCAGTGAGAGGAGCACAGGATGCGCATGCTCCTGGAGTCCTGTATGTGGTGATGCCGCAAAGTGTGGCGTCGCTCACGTACAGTACTACTTTCGTTTTTTTGTTTTGTTTTGTTTTGTTTTTTACTTTAAAATAAGATATGTGCAGTGTGCATAGGGATTTGTTCATAGTTTTTTTTATAGTCCAGCCCTCCAACGGTCTGAGGGACAGTGAACTGGCCCCCTGTGTAAAAAGTTTGGGGACCCCTGTTATAGAGGATCCTAGAACTTTCAGACTGAGAGGTATTATCCAGGGGCCCAACTCCAGCTCCCACCCTACTCAGAGTCCTATTCTCAGCCCCCAAAAGGTTGACCAGTAGCTCCATGAGAGCAGGGGCTGGGTCTCTTGCTCACCTCTGCATCCCAGACTGGTGCATAGTAGGTCTTGAGCAAATACACATTAATCCCTCTGCACCTTCCCAAATAGTTCTCTTTCTTTTGTTGTTTTCCTAAACTAAGAGGGCTCCAGGGAACTGGGTTGGCCGCAGCTGCCTGTTTCTTCATCCTCTGCCTTAAAAACTAAACAAGTTCCAGCCCACATCTTCATACATTTACAAAAAAAGAAGGTCCCAGTATAAAATAATCATTTGTAATAGGCTCCTCTTTCCGGTCTTTCCCAGGTTCTGAGGGTCACTGACTCCTTGTGCCCCAAGTGCCAATAGTTGAGTGTTGGGGATGCTGTTAGAAGGAGAAACAATGGAGTGAGCAACATCGTGGCTGTGTTTCCCAATGTCCCCAGTCTAGAATGTCTGCAAAGCCATTCAGAAGCTGGGGTTCCACCCATATCAGTCCTCCCCTTGTTGGAGTCTTATTTCAACTTGGTTCCTGGGTTCTATTCTAAGTTTAGTGAAATCAGAGATAATGTCAACAGCTATCATTTAGTAAACAATTTGATTAGTGTCCATTTTCCTCAACTCAGTATTTTTTAGTGCCCAGTGGGATCTCATAACTATCGGATGGGTGGGTGGATGGATGGCCAGATGGATGGATGGAGCTGGGCCAAGGCAGTGGGTGGCTGCTTAGAGGCGTTTCCTTGGGAGGGGATCTCAGAGGTAGCATCCTCCCATCTTAGCAAAGGGGTCTTTAGTGCTGTTCTTTAGGGCCCAGCCTCCCTTTCTGATCTGCCCCATCTGAGGAAGGGAAGTGATAACTTGGTTCATATTCTAGTGTGTAAATATTCACAGGAACCCAAGCTGTCACCTCTCAGAGGGAAACGTTATTAATGAGCAAATATTACAGAGGCTGAGATGGGGCTTGAAAATTGAGAAATGAAGCAGTACATCAGCCACAGTCCCAGCTGTGCTTAGACACTCACAGGTAAATAAGCAGATAAGACAAAAGGTCACATGGCGACACATACTGCCGTTCAAACTGAGAGGCTAAAATCTTACCATGGGACAGAGCAAACTTCATGGGATTTTAGAATTGGAGGCTATCAGGGAGGGCTTCTTGAAAGAAGCAACATGTGCAAAGAAATATGGAAGGTGGTAAAATGCCACAGGAAGAGGGCATTTCAACAGAGCACAGTGTGCCAAGCATGGATGTGGTCAACAGGAAGACGGTAAGTGGGGCCTCATTTA
The DNA here is from genome assembly GCF_036850765.1 of Saccopteryx bilineata. NCBI lineage: Eukaryota > Metazoa > Chordata > Mammalia > Chiroptera > Emballonuridae > Saccopteryx > Saccopteryx bilineata. The sequence continues at coordinate 264,898,631 of NC_089492.1, forward strand.
GGAAGAGAGTAGTGGGGTGAGGCTGGGAAGATAGAAATGAAGGGGTACAGATTTTTAATTAAGAAAAGCTCAGATCCAAGAGATAGAATTTTTATTATTCCCTTCAATAAAATTGTGATGGGCTAAGATTTATCAACCTAGGAACATTCCTAGCCTTCCCTTCTCCTCTCCTTTCTTCCTCAACTCTCTTCCCTCCCCTCACCGATTAAGGAGGACTCTGCATTTCCCTGTTTAGTTCCTTCCTTGCCTTCTCCTTCCCAGGAAGGTATTATTTTTACCTAACTGGTTTTGGGGGCTTTTAGGATATATAGAATAACTAGAGTGGGGTGAAACAGTTGAGGAGTGCATAGGAGAGGAAAACATTTAAATAAGGTATTCCGTGTTTCCTTCCTGATGTTTGAAATTCACAAATAAAAAACATGAGTGATCTTCAAATGTTTTCAGGCTGCCGAACTGTATTTGACAAAGCACCATTTTGAGAATAGACCACATGGTAACAGTTTGAATGGGGCTCCATTGTCTGCGTGTTTATGCCGCTGTCCTTTTCCTCAAGGTCATGAGTTCTTGGAGAACAGTTCATCATTGCCTTCCCGTACCCTGAGCATGGCCTGGCCCGGAGGAAGGGTTAGTACATGTTGAAACTGGAGAGCGGTTAAGTGATCCAGGGCTCAGGCAACTGACTCCACTCCAAAGAATGCTCTGTCCACTGCTAGTCTGAAGCTTTGCTAATAGTGTCTCTCTCTCTCTCTCTCTCTCTCCCTCCCTCCCTCTCTCTCTTCTTTTCTCGCTCTCATTGCAGAAGGCGGATCTGGCCGTGGCCCCCCTGACCATCACCCACGTCCGCGAGAAAGCCATTGACTTCTCCAAGCCCTTTATGACGCTCGGTGTCAGCATCCTGTATCGCAAGCCTAATGGCACCAACCCCAGTGTCTTCTCCTTCCTCAACCCCCTGTCCCCAGACATCTGGATGTATGTGCTCCTTGCCTACCTGGGTGTCAGCTGTGTCCTCTTTGTCATTGCCAGGTAAGGGTAATGCCATGGCTGAAGCTCTGGCCCAAGGTTGGTGGTTTAGATAGCCAGGCAAATCACCACTCAGACCACTGCTATGCATGCTTCTCTCTCCTTCTCTGTAGCTCAGATCCTTTTCTATCCCTCCAGGAATATTCCATGTTCCTCTGAGCCCGAACTGGCGTCCCCAAACTACGGCCCGCAGGCTGCAATGCGGCCCCCTGAGGCCATTTATCCAGCCCCCACTGCACTTCTGGAAGGGGCACCTCTTTCATTGGTGGTCAGTGAGAGGACCACTGTATATGGCAGCCCTCCAATGGTCTGAGGGACAGTGAACTGGCCCCCTGTGTAAAAAGTTTGGAGACCCCTGCTCTAGTCCTTGCCCTGGTCTGTGTACTTATGCCCAAGCCTTATGAGCAGGCTAGGAGAGGTTAAGTCATTGCCCAGAGCTGCACCACCTGGGCCAGGCACCAGGTACTGCAGACTCAGGTGCATTGGGTGGCTCAGCAGCTGGCTTGACGCTTGGGAAAAGGACTATGCTTATTCAATCCACAACAGCAAAGAGAATAGTACCAAATGGACTCACACACCTGCACTCATGCAAAAAAGTGGCATACACACCCACCTCCCTGTCTGTAAGACACGTTAGCAGTACCCTTGCACATTTGGTTGTATAAATGAAAGAAGCTAGCACAGGGGTCAGGAACCTATGGCTCGCGAGCCAGATGTGGCTCTTTTGATGGCTGCATCTGGCTCGCAGACAAATCTTTAATAAAAGAAATAATAGCGTTAAAAATATAAAACATTCTCATGTATTACAATGCATTCATTTCCTACCGCTCATGTTCATGGTTGCAGGTGGCTAGAGCCAATCACAGCTGTCCTCTGGGACAACACCAAATTTTTATTGGATAATGCATAACGGACACAGTCGTTGTATGGCTCTCATGGAATTACATTTTAAAATATGTGGTGTTCATGGCTCTCTCGGCCAAAAAGGTTCCCAGCCCCTGTGCTAGCACATTCTTGTGGTAGTCAGCAGGAGAAGGTGACTAGGGCCACACTGAGTTCAGTGTTTGCTGAGCACCTAGTGTTTGCCAAGCACCAGATCCTTGACAAGCAATGTATTATTTAATTCCCACAGCCTCCCAGTCAGAAGAGACACCTGGGCTCAGTACTGGCCAGGGCCATTCTAGCAATAAGTGACACATTTGGCCTTTGAACTAGAGTCACCTAGTGTTTTATCTGGGGCCCACATCTCTGGCCACTTGGACATCTGTCCTCTGCCTCTGCCCCAAGTGGGTAGTTTCTGGGCCCAGCTTCCCCTCCCTTCCCAGCTGGGCCCTCAGTCCCCTCCCCCCAGGCTCCAGCCCAGCCTCTGCCCTGATTATCTTTTCTCTAAATCCTAACAAAACACGAAGAGAGACTTCTCTGGAGAGGCAATTTGAGATCCAAGGACTTGGTGTTTCAGCCATTTTTTTCCTCCTGGGTCTTCTTTGAAAACCTTTCCCCACCCCACTCCCTTTCGCTCCCTCCTCCCACATAGAGAAAGACCAAAGGGAAGGATGGCAGAGATGAAATTGTCCTGCTTCCGAAACCCTTTGCTGCCTGTCTGCTCAGCCCAGCCGGCAGCCCAGCCTGCCACAGAGAAGCCTTCATTAGGCCACTTGTCTCTAATGGTCTAACAAGCCTTTGAAAGCCAGGAGCCACTCTCTGCAGCTCTCTTCGTAATTTTAGCAGCTCCAGCCAGTCACTCTGGAGCTCCCCCCCAAAACAGCTCCAGCTTTTCCAGCCTTGGTCCTGCCCATGGGATGTGCGTTCCCTCCCCCTCCCAGGCCTGGCCTTTCATCAGCTGCCGGCATCCACGCCTGCAATCTACCACGTCCCCCCTGGCCAGGAAGTAGGAACCCCCTTCCCAACGTTAGGTTGGGGAGACCTTTGGAGAGAGATGGGATTTCTGGAGCTTCTGGAATGGCATGGGACCCAGGAGGAGAGAAGAAAAGAACAAGAAAAGGTCTGGCCACAAAGCCATGAACAGCATTATAGTACAATTGTGTAGCACTCACAAGACATAATTCGCACACATCCTGTCAAACCTTTACAACAGTCCTGTGAGGTGGGTATGGACATTCCTACTTTACAGAAGTAGACACTGAGGCTCAGAGAGGTTAAGTCATTGCCCAAAGTCATAAAGCTTTTTCTTGGCAGTTAGGCTTCAAATCATAACCTGTCCATGTTTAAATCGTGGGTGGCAAACAGAGTGTCCCGAGGGGCCAGTCAGAAAGCATGAGACCATGAAGCAGGCTGAGTGGCAGGTAGCAGGGCCTGAAAAGGACAACAGCAAACTGGAGGCGCACACCTGAGGAAAGAAGCAGCCGCTGCTCAGCTCCAACAGCTGCGCTAGGCGGGATGCAGGGCCATCGCTGCAGAGTCCTGATTTTTAGAGACAGATTCAAGCTTATATGTGACACCACGTGGCTTTTATATGTAGCCATTAGTTCGATTTTTTACAACACTGTCAGGGTCGAGCACAGCACATCTGTATGGCGCATGTGGCTCCCAGTCCCCTTCTCTATGTGGCCTGGGTCCTTTAGACCACTTCATGCTGGCTGCTGAAAAACCGGACACAGCTGCCCAAGAGATGAGGTCGGTGAAGGTGACAGGTTCCCAGGTCCACTCACGGCAGCTCTGTCTTGGCACAGGGCTTATCCATCCAGCAGATCGGCCTGGCCTGCCTCGTGCCTGCCTAGAAACAGGGCATCAGCATTGAGCAACACCTTTCTCTGCCACCAGGATATCCTGCTTCGTGCCACGGAAGCCCTAACAGCCTCCTAGACCCTCCCTCCAGGGTCTCCCATCTCTCGGGAGTGCTCTAGCTTCCTCCATCCTCAACTCCCTCAGTGGAACTCCAGCCGTACACAGAGGCCCCCTCTGGTTACCACCGGGGCTTCTCTTCCTTTAGAACAGGGGTCTCAAACTCGCAGCCCGCCGAACAATTTTGTGCGGCCCGCAGACTAATCCACGAAGTTCAAAATATTTTGGATAAAATTAAGTAAGCCCGTGGATTAGTCTGCGGGCCGCACAAAATTGTTCGGCGGGCCGCGAGTTTGAGACCCCTGCTTTAGAAGGCAGTGGGGGGGGGGGGCTTAAAGGAACGATTCTTTTCTGTCATACATGCATTTGTATATTCAGAGAAAAAAACTTGAACAATTATATAGCACACTGTTCTCCCCAGGGGATGGGATCCTGGAATACGTTCCCTTTCTCACTGTATTCTTCTGCGCTGTTGGAATATTTTATGGAGAGTGTATTTTACCTTTGTTTCCCTTTAAATTTTTGAGTGATACACGAGTAATTCAAAAATATGAAGAAATGGTAAAATAGTAATAATAGTAAGTAAGTAAGTAAATAAATAATACACATAACGCAAAAACTCATTCTCATTTTTAAAAATTCATATAAGGCATATGTCGCAAAAGGCTTTCCTAAAGTTCCTTCTGCCATTCCAGCTTCCCTCCCCAGAAGAAAACACTGGTGTTTTTCAGAATTGGCTTCTTCCAGGCGCTTTACATGCATTTATGTACAAATGGACATGAAAAGGTAGAGAGCTGTGTCTTCGGGAGTCTATTTACATCACTGTGACCCCATTGTTCTTATTTTTGTCACTTTTATTTTTTTAAACCAAAGAATAACGTGTTGAAGATCTCTCCCTGTCGGTACAGCTAGAAGCATCTTGTTCTCTTCTGTCGGCTGCATGATATTTCAAAGGACGGTGGTGGCAGAGTTTATTCCATCATTTCTCCATTAAAGGACATTTCCGTTTCCAGCTCTTTCGCTTTTACAAACCATGCTGTGATAAATACCTGCATGCGTGCGCTTTGTGCTCACGTACTCATGCTTTTTTCCAGGTTGGATAATGAGTCGCTGAATTGCTGGGTTGAAGGGCAAGGGCATGTGTACTTTTAATTTTTAAAAGATACTGCTGGATTACCATTATAACCAGCAAAAGCCACTAACAATAAAGAACAAGACAGAACGGTCCTGATTTCCCGTCCCTGCCTCACCAGCAGAACAATGAGGCAGTTGATGCTGAAGGTGGTCGCACATCAACGGGGTGCTAAACCCCTGGCTGGTGTGACACGGACGGATGTCCCTTCCCGATCCTGTCTCCCTGCAGCTGGCCCTCACTGCTCCCCCCTCTGCTCCCCGCAGATTCAGCCCTTACGAGTGGTACGATGCTCACCCCTGCAACCCTGGCTCCGAGGTGGTGGAAAACAATTTCACTCTGCTAAATAGCTTCTGGTTCGGAATGGGCTCCCTGATGCAGCAAGGTATGTGCCCCCTCCCAGGGGCAGCCTCCTCGTCCCAGGGGACCTCTTCTCTTGGGGGTGGGGGTGGGGGGGGCTTCAGCCTTCATGGAGTCAGCAAAGTCAGCCCACTCTCCAGGACTATCACAGGTTTGGAGACACCTGGACACTCAGGTGCGTGCCCTTGCTGCAGGTCCCTGCCCTTGGACACTACTGTGTCTGGGCCCGCTCGGGTTCTAAGGCTAAAGCCCCTAAGCCCCGCCCCTGTGATGCAGGGCTCATCCCCGCCCTCCTGCTCCAGGTGAAGTGGGCATGGAGCATCCTTCGTGCCGGAGCCAACCCCACCGATGGCCCCACCACCATAGTATCTGTCTGAACAACATTGGGGGAAGGCTGGAGGCGGGGAGGCTGGGTGAGAGGTCATTGCAGGAATGAGATAATGAGACGTGAACTGGGGTAGTGGCCATGGGGTAGAGGACAGAGATGGACTAAGAGAACTTCAGAATGGAGCAGGGACAGGACTCAGTGACCGCCTGGCTGTGGGGAGCCTGGGTGTAGGAGGGATACGGTCTGAGTGGGGACGCTAGCCTGAGCGCATCAGAGATGGGACACACAGAAGGACACCGTGTGCTTGCATCCTCTTGAGGGAGGGCTGAGCCTGACCCTGGGCTGGTGGCACACCCTTTGGGGACATGTGCAACTGCTCACAGATCTCAGAAAGTGGAGCCTCTGCTCTGGCTTCAAGGAGTGTGGTGAAGAGACGCCATGGGCCGGAGCTGGGCGCAGGGAACGAGCCCTAGTCGGGAAACACCTGCAGAGAGAACACACACCCAGGTCACCGCCTGTCTGTCCAGACAGAGCCTCTTTGTTCGGGAAATGGAGGAATCAAAATCTCTGCCTATGTTAGGGTCCCACTAAGGGACTGTGGGGGACACAGGGGCATGGGAGGGAAAAGAATCCAAAGACAACATCCTTCTCCCTCACTCATCTGTGTGTACCCTCAAGGCCCAGCACAAATCCTGGTCCTTAGTAGACACCTACCAGCAAACAGTGAATGGATGGACGAATGAGTGAATGAATGATATACCCGTTGTGTCCTGAGTGCCCACCACAGCCAAGCCCTGGGCACATGAATGAAGAAGGCTGAGGAAAGATAAATCTATCCCCCACCTGATGATTTCCCATCCATGGTAGGGATACAACAGAGCCTGGCAAAGCTCCTCAAGCAAACAACCAAAATGGATCATTCTCTCTTCGGGAGGCAGCTGTTCCCCTCCCTCAGAGCAGTTGGGGGGAAGGCCAGGCAGGTGAGGCTGGGGTTGGCTGGCGAGGTGGGGACACTGAGGAGTGCTGGTGGGAAGTGACAGGCAGCTCTCAAGGGAAGTGCCTCGTTCTGTCCCCGCTATTAATGAGCGTCCTGAAGCCTCACCTTGCTTCTTTGTCCATCATCTTTGTTCAGTGACAGTTGGGAAAGACCTGGAAGGCCCTCAATGCAGTAATAACTTCTCTTCTTCCATCTCCTGCTGCTATTCAAAGCACTGGCCCCTGGTGTATTCCCCGTGAGGTTTTGATGAGGAGGGAGAAAAATAGTTGTATATTTGAAAACCTCTCCCTTGAGTGATTTCTTTGAGGAGAAAAAAAAAACATCCATATCAAAGCAGACGCTTTTCAAATTGCAGGCCCAAATATTCCGGAAAGTTCAGGAGTCACTTGCTATTTAAATCTCTTGAAAGCCGCCTAGTTAATTACTTTAGTTAGAAGGTTTCCCCTAAATTGTGCTCCACACCCAAGGTCGGGGAGGAAGAGTGATCTATTTTGGCAAAGAGCTTCAAAAAATGTTGATTTTTCTCCTCCTGCAAAGCACCGCATCGCAATCTTGTATTTGTATAGCAATTGTATTTCCAACACAATTTCTCCTCAAATTATATTAACATGGCGTCAAGGTGCGTGTAGGAGGCTGGGGTGGAGGAAGGACGAGTCTTTGCAGAGTCCCGGAGAGGGGAAGGGTCTGACACAGCTGTACAGAGTGTCAGGAGCAGGATTCACTTGAGAACCCAGGGGTCTGACTCCCAGGTGTTCAGAACCTGGGACCACACAGGGGTCCATGCAAAGGCCTCAGAAGGTCTGGCAAACGTGTGACATGCTGTTCACACGCCTGTTGTTCTAGAGCAGTTCTTACATGTTAGCCTGCATCAGAATCACCTGGAGGGCTTATCAAACCCCGATTGTCGGGCCCCACCCCTGAAGTTACTGATTTAGCAAGTCCCGGGGTGGAGCCCGAGAATGTGCGTTGCTAACAAGTTCCCAGATGATGTCATGCTGCTGGTCCAGGGCCCACGCTTTGAGAACCAGGGTTAAGGATACGGGCCTCAGCTTTCATTAGCTTGTCAATGGAGTCCATGACCCAGAGGACCTGAGCAGCCCTGATCCAGACGCTGTCAAAGACCACCTGCCTCTTCCCTTCTCCCAGGGTCGGAACTGATGCCCAAAGCCCTGTCTACGCGCATCATCGGTGGCATCTGGTGGTTCTTCACGCTCATCATCATCTCCTCCTACACGGCCAACCTTGCCGCCTTTCTGACTGTGGAGCGCATGGAATCGCCCATCGATTCTGCTGATGACCTGGCCAAGCAAACCAAGATCGAGTATGGGGCTGTCAAGGATGGGGCCACCATGACCTTCTTTAAGGTGAGGCCCCTCCTTCCCACTGCAGCACTGCAAGCTGACCCTTTGCTGCCCTTCCCTCACCGCATAGAGCCGAGGGACCAGAAACCCCCCGGCACTTAGTCCCCCCCTGCAGGGGACCGGTTAACTTTTGGGAGTTGTGATGATGTGTCCACCTGTGTTAGTCTCGGCACAGATTCTAAAAGTTTCTCCACCTTGGACAAGCAGTGTGAGTGTGGTTTTCCTAAATCCCCAGAGGAGGACAGGTGGAGAGACGAAGCTGGAGAAGGGGCAAGGAGAAGGGAGGCCAGATACACAAACAGGCCCCAGGGCCAGTGGGCTCCCTGCCCTTGGCTTTGGGTCTCGGCGGCATCCATCTCCACAAGGCTGGCCTGGGCTTGTGGGTGAGCTCTTCACCAAGGAGAGCACAGCAGGGGACACAGCCTCAGAGGGAGAGAAGAGGCATAAAACTTAAACACGTGTTTACAAACATTCCTTAGCACCTGCTCAGGTTACTTATTGATCTTATGGGGATCTGGCCAGGACCTTGCTGCTCCTCCTGCTTTGTAAGGTATTGGGCTCAGTTCCCCAATGTTTTTACACCTTCTAGTAGAGTAGCTGAGGGTTTAGAAGACTGGCTGACTCTGAAAACTAGTAGCTATAAATGTTCTTCTGAAATTAAAGTACTTGTACCAATAGCTACCACCGCTATGGGCTCATGGTAAGCCAGGCACTGTGCTGAATGCTTGCCTCCTTTAATCTTCATGACAAATCCACTTTGCACATGTGGAAACTGAGGCTCAGAGTGGTTAAGTGGCTTATCCAAGGACTCACAGCTGGAGAAGTCAGATGCTGACCCAGGTCTGCCTTCCTTCATCCAAGGCCCATGGTCAGGCCATGGTTGTCAGACTTGAGTGTGCATTCAAGTCACCCAGAAGGCTGAGCCAGACCCAGATTGTTAGGCCTCACTCTCAGTTTCTGGTTCAGTGGCCTGGGGTGGGGCCAAGAATGTGCATCCTAGCAAGTTACCAGGTGATTCTGATGTGCTGATCCAGGGACTATACACTGAGAACCACTGTCCCAACTATTTCTCAGAAATGGTCCAGATTTGGGAACTCTGTGGCTATAGGTCCATTTGTTCATTTATTTATTTATTAGTCAATTGCTTTCGATTAGTCTGAAAGCCTGTGGTATGTTCCTTTCCTCTGGGCCCAGGTGGCCCAGCCCCGGCCCTTGCCTCCTTCCAGCCTAAGCCTGTGAGTGACAGAGTGAATGTCCAATGGGGCCTGAGGAAGGAGACAGGGAGGGGTTGGGTGGGAAAGCCCTCTGCTCCTGGGCGCTGGAGCCCCACCAGGACTCTCTCCCACCCCCTTCCCCTGACCCCTTATTAAGGATGGATGCACCTGGTTAGGAAGAGAAAAGAGGAGGAAAATGGCTTTCCTCTTGGGAGCTACTGACTCTGAGAAGCAGCAAACGTGCCTTCCTATGAGGTCACTGCCAAGTGCTTAGAGTGGAGGAAAGAGAAAAGCAGGTCATAGGCATGTTAGGAGCTCTCTGGGACCCTATGTATGTGCTCATGAGTGTGAGCAGTATGGGAGTATGTGTTACATGAATGTGTGCACATAGCAGCAATAATACATGTAAGTGTGCGCTCAAGTATGTATGTATGTACACTTGTGCCCATACAAAGAGTCTGCCTGTGTGGGGGCATGTGTGTCTGTGTGTGAGCATGAGTGTCTGCACATATGTGTATGTGTTGGTGAGCACATGTGTGCATGCATCCCTGTGGTCTGGGTGTGTGGATATGTACGTATGAGTGTCTACATGTATATATACGTAGAGAATACATGAATGTCCATCTGTTTAAATGTCCCCATGGTTTGCCTGAATTAGTGTGAGTGAGGGGATAGCCTGTGTGTATGTAATAGCTAGTGTGTTTGTGTAATGGCCCGTTCATGTGTGTGTAATAGCTTCTGTGTGTGTGTAATGGCCCATGCATGCATGTGCATGTGTGCATGTGTGCATGTGTGCGCATGCTTGCTCGTGCCTATCCCCAGGCTGTGGCCCAGCCCTTCAACTGTGCCAGAGCGGAGCGTCCTCATGCATTACTCATGAGCACGTCTCTAAGCAGGGCTCCTGATCAAAGGGAAGCAGCATAAATAAGGCCAGGACAGGCTCATTGCCGCTGATTGGATGTCCTTGCCTCCCTCCATCCTAAAATGCTCAGATTGGCTTCCCAGAGCCTAGTCCCAGCTCCCCTCAGTTGCTGTCCTCAGCACCAAGCAGCACATCCTACAGCCTGCTCTGCCTTCACCCACCTTCTCTGCAAATGGCACAGTGAGGTGAGCGGGGGAGGGACTCACACACCGCCACCCAGCTGAGATGCTGGGGCCCAAGGCACCAATGCTCATAAGGGCCTCCGGCCAGAAACAGCACTTCCACGTTCCCCTGCAGAACCAACTCCACTTTCTTACTCTCCTGATCACCAAGTAATTCCTCTTGAAGCCTGGCCTTCCTGTCTCCTGCTTCACTTCCAACAAAACTCTCCTTGCACAGTCTCTCACTGGCAGTAGCAGTGGGACTGCTAAGTAGACGGGTCCTGAATGTGGACACATGAGCCCCACCCCAGACGAGGAGCTAAAAGCACACAGCACCCTCCTGGAAGGTCCCTGCACAAACTTACTTTCTCTCACACACCCCTGTCCTCTATAGTCACACCTCCCCGGCCCCAGGCCAAGTCATAGCCTCATTGTCACTTTCAAGTTAGAGCTGGAAGGAAACCTGAGCTTAACCTAGAGAAAGAGAGGTCCAGAGAGGTTGGGTGATGTGCCCGTAGTCACACAGCAGATCAGTGGTGGAGCTGGGATGTGAGGTCAGGTACTCTGTCGGCACATGAAGTGCCCCTCCCACACCCACTCCGGGGTCTGCTTCTGGAGGTCTGTCCCCTCCCCTGCCCGTGAGTGTACATGGCAAGGCTGGCACTCAGACTGAACAGGGATCAGCTCCAGGGGTACCAACAGGTTGTCTAGGAGACATTGGCAAACTCGACAATAATGGTAACACTTACTAGGTGACAGGCAACCTTCCAAGCACTTTACCTGTAAACTAGTCCCCATATTTTGGAACGTGGGGGACACATTCCAAAAACCTTCCATGGATGTCTGAAACCACAGATAATGCCAAATCCTATATATACTATGTTTTTTCCTAGACATACATATACTTTGTAGCTTATCTGTGTTATATTCAAATTGCCGACATCACCACACTTGAGCTTTGGGGACATTATTAAGTAAAATAAGGGTTAGTTGAAAGCAAGCACTATGATACCACAATGGTCAACCTGATAACTGAGACATCTACTAAGTGACTAACAAGTGGGGAGCACGGGTGGCGTGGATACGCTGGACAGAGGGGTGACTCCTGTTCTGCACAGGACAGATCAGGACAGCTCGAGATTTTATCACACTGCTTAGAAAAAAATGCAGTTTAAAACATATGACTTGTTTATTTCTGGAATGTTCCATTTAATATGTTTGGACTGTGGTTGACCGTGGGTAATTGAAATTGTGGAAAGTAACCCAGCGATAAAAGAAGACTACTGTATTCACACATGTCGTTCTCTTAACTAGCGTTAGAAGATAGAGACTGTTGTTATCATCTCCATTTGACACAAGATGAAAGTTGGCTCAGAAGGGAACCTGAGTGAACACTGACTTGCCTAGCATCAAGCAAGTGAAAGGTGAAGCTGGGATTTGAACCCCAGCCACCTGGCTCTACTGCCTGTGCTCTTTGTCACTGTGTGCATGTCGCCTGTCTAAGGAGCCAGCCAGTCCAGGAGTCAGCTGGGGGGAGAGTGGAACCACAGTCAGCTGAGCCAGATCCCCAGCCTAGAACAGCCCTGGCACATTGTAGTTGCTCAAATAATAAATAAGACAATCTATCTGATAACTGAGTGCGTGTGTGTGTGTGTGTGTGTGTGTGCTCCCCTGCACGTGCGTGCACACACCATTGTCAAATCAAAGGCTAGAATTAAAAGATGCCAGGAGCCACGTGGAGCAAATGCGGGAGACCCTGTTGAGGACAGGAACCAAGCAGGTGGTACCCCCGAGAGTCCCAGAGTCCAGGGCAGATTAACTTCAATTCTGTGGTTAGCCTGTGTCCTCGGCTAAGCTGCAAACCATCCTAAAAAGCCCCCAGGACTGAGCATAGAACTCAGAGGACAGAACCCATTCCTGTTCAAAGATAGCGGCAGGAAGTGGGATGTTGGGCTCTCTCTCTATCGGGTGAGCTCCAGACCCCTCGCCACTCCCCCAGCCTGCAGCCCAGAAGAGGCACGGCTAGAGGCAGCCCCATCATTCCAAAGGAAACTTCATTTGAAGAGTTGTCAGGGAGCAGCAGACATCACAAACAGCGTCTTCTGTGTTGTCCTCCCTCCGTCTTGGCAGATAAAAATTAATTAGGAGATGAAAAAGGAGGCCTTTGAAAGCACCGTTTGGCTGTAAAAACATGCAGGCAAAATGTAAAAGAGAATGTTGGGAAAGCGAGCTCTGTGCGGGGAGGGCTGGGCAGCTTTGAAAAGGGAGAGTTGTCAGAAGACAGCTTCTCCCAGGATTTAGCCCTCTTTGGTGTTGGGCTGGGGGAGGAACATCACATGTGGGTGGGATTATTGTATGAGGACTAGCTGCTTGGGACAGAGATGGGGGCTGGGAGCCAAGAGCTCAGGCTCTCCGGGTCCCTGGCATTGTCAAGCCCTCCCCCTTGCACAGCCTTGCTGTGTCCTAGCACCCGAGCCTGAAAGGCACTTGGAGAGTCCATTCAGCCCACCCCACCCCCCTTCAGCAGCTCAGCACTCTTCTGTGAGCCGGAGGGCCCAGGGAGCACTTCCCAATCTCAGCTTCCTGTTTCTCCTAGCCTGTCTGCTGGCCTCTCCCGTGGTGCCTCAGCCCCGCCCTCAGTCAGTAATGGGGTTGGAAGACCAAAATGCCGTGACCAGGCAGAGCTCGGTGGGGTGTCTGTCAAGTCACATCAGCCTTAAGGTCAAGCAGACCAGGACTTAATGAGCTACAATATGCACAGTGGCTGGCCCAGTGCCAGACACACAGGAACACTGAAGTCCAAGGCTCTCTCCTCCGGATACCACTCCAGGTGGCTGGTACAAAAGACTGGACCGTTTTCTCCTGTTGTCCTTAGTCCCACAAAGGAGTGCATTGCAGATACCAGCCAGTGGACACCTGGAGACCCTTCATTCTCCCAGGTCCTTCGGGATGAAGCCTTTGTGAGGTCATGGGGTGGCCATTTTCCTCTGCACAGAGCTAAGCATGCCAGGAGGTACCCAGAGGCCCTCAGAACAGAAGAGGCCCAAAGCGGGCAAAGGAGCAGCAGCAGGTGCAGAGGGAGGGCCAGTGAATGCTGGAAGTTATTGAATACCACTGAGTTACTGAGGACATCTCTGTGCCTTAGTTTTCTCCTCTATGAAATGGGTACGCTAATGGTACCCACCTCCTGGAGTTAGTGAGGTGATGACATGGGACAATTCACATAAACGTCTTAGAACTGCACTTGGCACAGAGTATGTGTGCCACAAATGCTAACTATTTTTATTGTTGACTGTTGAAGCCACTGGGCCACAGGCTTCTCAGCCCACGGATATGATTTTGAGGACCATGCATTGCTTATATATATTTTTTAATTAGTTGCCAGCATTTTAAAATTGGAAGATTTTTACGTTTTAAAAACTTTACATTTTCAGCTTTTTGAAAATGTGAAAGGTGGAGCATCACGGAGCCAGCTCTTCCACGAAGCAGCAGTTGTCAGGGCTGCGAGGCGAAGGCTCTCTCCTGTTTACGGGAATTCTACTCCGCGTTCTTTACTTATTACAGTGCCCTGCATGGGTCCGGTTGGCATTCGCTGACTATTGTGTCATTATCATCTATAGCACTCTGTACTACAGAAATTATTATCCCCAACTTGTAGATGAGAAAACTGAGCCTTACAGTGAAATGATGATGCCAGGCACTGGCTGAGTGCTTCATGGGCCAGGCTGACCCCCATTTTACAGATGTGCAAAGTGAGGCTCCCAGATGTGATGTCACTTGCCTGTGATAACAGAAGGAGCTGGTGCTGGCATTTAAAACCAGAGTTCATGCAGTGGAGTTGACCCCTCCCACCACTGCCTGCTCCCCAGCCTGCAGCCCTCACCTCCTGACTCCTCCCTTACAGGGGCCAGCCTGCAGCCCCACACAGGCAAGCCTCAGGGGCTCATGCAGACAGCAGGGGCTGCTGCTGGGCTGGCGGGTCAGCCAGCCTGTCCTGGCCAGACAGGCAGAAGCAGTGGACTTAGGGAGACCTCCTGGTCCCCATGGAAATAAGCCAGGAGACATGATTAATTGCTTGAGTACGGGGATCCGATAAAACCAAAGACTCCACGCCCAGGGATAAGAAACCCAATTACTTTGGGAAAGGTCTCCTTTCCAACATGGAAAATACCCCCAGTCTGGTGCGGAATCACACTCTTACTATCTCCCCACACACGCTCCCAGGGATTCCGCTCCCTTCGGGATTGATATATTGTATATATATACCTACATACATTTTCTTGTACAGGAATCTTAAAGTCTCAAGATTAAGTATCTTCAGTTGGGGAAAATCAATTTACTTCTTTGAGGAGGCTGGAATTGAAAGTCGTGAGTCTGAAACTTACTTCCTTGCCAATTTTACTGATAAAAAAAAGAAAAAAAGTCTTTTCATCCTGGCACATCTCCCTGTATTGGCTGCTCCAAATGATTCCATTAATTGATTTGGGTGACTGGCCCTCAAGCAATGATTATTAAGGTTCCCAGTGGAGCTGAGACAGGCAGGATGACTCAGGAGCCATGGGTATGCGAGACTCTGTTCCCTGAGGGGAGTGGGGGGGGCGGGGGGTCTCCACAGCTCAGGCTGGTAATAGGAACTCAGGCCTCAGGTTACCCGGCCCAGGAAGATGGGAGCTCTCTCCCATCCTGAGATTCCAGGAGGGACCCTAAATGTATCCCTCCTTGTCTCAAACATGCCAGAGGGAAGTTTTTCAGAAATGTGCCCAGAATCACAGAAGGACAGAACATAACGGGGACAGAGACCATAAGTGGATGTGTTTGAGAATGGGGGCCTCAAGATACAGGACAAACACAGTGGGTGGCTATTCTAGGGAAGTAGATTTCAGACCCATCTGCCTAATGGTGATCGAGGTAGTGAGTCTGTTGACACGAGCTGGCAGAGGAGAACCTCTTGAAATCAGCATCACAGCCAGCTCCCTGCCTTACTGTCACCTCTCATCTTAACTGGCCCAAGCACTCTGGTGTCCTTTCCCATCTTCCTTATTCTATTTCTTTAACCGCTTGAGGCTTTCCTGTGTCTTTTCTCAAAGCCTATAGGCCTCAACACCCCTCCAGCCCCCACTGGAAATTTCTCTCTCCTTTTATACTGTAGTGTTGCTGGAAAGAGCATATGTTTTGATGTCAAGCAAGCCAATGTATAGTAGGAATGGGTATTGGAGGCAGGATGAAGGGAGGAGTTTACAGAATAAGAAGCAGCTCTTATTCTATTCTGAGACTGAAGGAGTAGGGCAGGGCTCCCTGAATGGTTCATTGTCAAGTTATTTTTGTCAGGCTTGAGAGTTTACCAATGGCTGACTGTGTGCATGGGGAGAGCGAGTAGGTAAGATGGACGAGGTGTAGAGGTAGATGGATGATTGGGTGATGGATAAACGGGCAAGACGGTGGATGAATGGACAGATAGTTGGCTAAAGAGGTGAATAAAAGGATAAACAGGCAAAAGCCTAGGTGGATGGTCAGATAGTTAAATAAATTAGTGTGTAGATAGTGTGTGAGTGAATGGGTGAGAACATGACATGATGAATGAGGGGATGGATGGATGGATGGATGGATGCCGAGTGATGGATGGATGGATGGATGGATGGATGGATGGATGGATGGATGGATACTGGATGATGGGTGGATAGATGAGATGCTGAATGATGGGTGGGTGGATGGATGCTGGATGATGGGTGGATGGATGCTGGATGGTGGATGGATGGATGGATGGATGGATGGTGGATGGATGGATGGATGGATGGATGCTGGGTGGTGGATGGATGCTGGATGGTGGATGGATGGATGGATAAATGGATGTATGAATGGATTGCATGCATGCATTGAAAGTATAAAGGGATCCCTGATGGCCTCATCAACCCCTGGTTCCCAGCTCTGGTAGAAAGAAAATATGGAAAGCAGGAGAGAATGGGATGGGAAAACTAGCCAAGGTGCTGGAGCAACTGATGGGAGAATAGTACTCAGTTACCATACCAGGGGGCAGAGTATCTGAGAGCAGAATACCTGGTAAACAGAAATGATAGGACTTGGATAATCTGATTTAAAAAAATAGTTAGAATTGATTATCTGGGGGGGGGAAGCTATATTGGAAACAGAAATAGCTTGTGTGAGTATGTAGGAGAGTGTATCAGTTATCTGTGGCTGTGTAAAAAATCACCCAAAACTTAGTGTCTTAAAACAACACCACTTATGATCTCACTGTGCATGGGCCAGGATTCAGTGCAGCTTGATTGGGTCCTCTTGCCTAGTTGTCTTTCAAGCTGCAGTCAAGGGGCCGGCTAACACTGCAGTCACCTCGGGGCTCTGCTTCCAAGCTCCCCTGCATGGCTGTTGGTGGGATTTAATTCCTCCTTGGCTGTCTGACCATGGATGTCAGCTCTCCACTGACCATTAGCTGGAGACTGCCCTTGGTTCCTTGCCATGTGGGCCTCTCCATGGGGTTGCTCATCCCGTGGCAGCCAGTTTCCACCAGGGCAACAAACAAGGGCACATATAAGATGGCAGTTCAGTTTCATATAACCTAATCTCCAAGTGACACTTCCATCTACTGGGGGGAGTTAAAAGCGAGTCTCTACATCCACCCCACATGCAGGGGTAGGGGATTACACAAGGGCACGAACCCCAGGGATGGGGATCAGTGGAGCCATGTCCTGCCACAGAGAATCTGAGCAGGCGAAGGAGCTCAGTGAGAAAGGACCCGAGGGATAAAAGAGCCAGAGTAGGGGGAAGTCTGGATACCAGAAATGATCTAGAGAATAAGAAATGCCTGGGGAGTCAGAAGAGCTGGGAATTGGGAATGATTTGAAGGACAATAGTAGCTCATGGGGGAGGGGACACCTGGGCTGCAGGAGGAGCTGAGGTGGAGGAGGAGCTGGGAGGATGGGACAGCTGGAGAGCACAGAAGGTTTGGAAGGAAGAGTTGCAGCGGTAAGAGAGTAGCTGTGGAGGTGGAGTAGCTGGAGAGCAGGAAGAGCTGAAACAGGCCAGGCTGAGGCCCGGGAGGAGCTGGGGGCAGCCTTCTTGATGCTCTGGTGGAACCCATTGAAGCACCAGGCATCTGAGCCCTTCCAGGCCTTTGGCTTCGGGGCAGATACATTTGCAGGTGGGGGGGGAGTAGTTATTTGATCATGAAGGTGCCCCAGACCCTGTGCCCAAAGGAGCTATCACTGCTACCTGACAGAATCTGGGCTCAGATGGAACTCCAAGTGGGGTCCTGCCTGCTGCCTTTGGGGTCCTCTCCTCCCCTGGTGTGCCGGAGTCTCCAGAAGCCCGCTTCCGGGGGGCAGTCCTACAGAGCTAGGAAGCACCTGGAGAGTAGAAGGTACACCTCCCCCCAGCCTCTCCTCACCCCCTCGGCCTTGACTCCCGGCAGACAGATGCAGTTTCTTCCCCATCTCCTGCCCATCCCCCAGTCCCACGCCAGCCCATTTGAGCACACCCATGCCAACAGGCACACCGAAGCTGGGCCGGGTGCCAGTCAGATAAGCTGATATCGCAGACAGGAACAGCCAGACTTAGAAACTGCCAGGGACAGTGGGGCCTGCAGAGCCACCTGCTCCCCTGGGACCAGCGGGGCCAGGGCCCAGGCCTGCTGGGAGCAGGCAGCTGGCAGGAGCTAAGTTCTCCAGAAATCTCATGAAGGCCATGCACCCTGGTTTGCCCAGTCTCCTCCACGGCAGGGGACATTCAGTGTCAGCCCCCTCTCCCGGCCCCAGTGCCCTCCCCGAGTCTCCCCAGCCAGCGGCCCATGCACAGCAGCCCACCTGCCGGGCCTGGTCTTAGGGATGCATGTTCTACTCATGCAGCGGCATCAAGCCCAGGATGCTCTGGGGACAAGGAGGTCGGGCGCCTGAGGGCACCGGCTCTGGTGGCCCCCACCCCCCTCCCCATCCAGCAGTGCTCACCCTGCTTCTCTCTCTCTGTAATGAAGTAGAGCACACAGAAACCCTTTCTCAGATGAAAGCTTCCCTTGAGACACAGTACATGAGAGGGACCTGCTGTGGTTGAAGTGGGGGGCACAGCACTCACCAAGCTTTGCCCTCATTGTCACCCACCTCTCCTTCTCAACCCTCGGTCGTTTCTGTGAGGCAGTGCAGCCCAGTGGTTAGGAGCATGGACCCTGAAGCCGCAGAATCTGAGTTTCAAGCCTGGCCTTGCCACTTAGTATCTGAATGACCTTAGGAAAGTTACTTAGTCGTGCCTCAGTTTCCTCATATGTTAAATAGGACTAATGTACCAGCCTCTTATGATTGCTGGGAAGACTCGATGAATAGATGCAGTTATGCACTTAAAGCAGGGCTTGCTTACACTTGTAATTATTTAATAAATATCAGAAAAAGAAAATCAACTTTTTAAAAATCAATGTGAAAACCACTTGTGCTATAGCAAAGAGCCAAAGGTTTCCAGATAGGCAGGCCTGAGTCTGAATCTTGGCTTTATCACTCTCTAGCTGTGTATTTTGGGCCCTCCCCTCCCAGGGCCTCAGTGTCCACATCTGAGCAATGGGTGGCACTCCCTCACGCTGAGGATGAGGCAGAGTTCCATGCCCCGAGCCCTGTGAGGCGAGGTGAGCAGTGCTTGGTCCCTGGTGTGCTCAGTAACTGTGTGTGCATCACCCCTCCCCTCGTGGCCCAGAAATCTAAGATCTCCACCTTCGAGAAGATGTGGGCCTTCATGAGCAGCAAGCCCTCGGCGCTGGTGAAGAACAACGAGGAGGGCATCCAGAGGACGCTGACGGCGGACTACGCGCTGCTCATGGAGTCCACCACCATCGAGTACATCACCCAGAGGAACTGCAACCTCACCCAGATCGGGGGCCTCATCGACTCCAAGGGCTATGGCATCGGCACGCCCATGGGTGAGTGAGGGGCTGCGGCGGAGGAATGGGGGGTGCTGGGCGAAGCCTCTACGTCCACTCAGTCTCCTGCTCCCACCCCCAGCCCCTCCCACGGAGCCCAGGTGACATTTCCGCAGCCCAGAGACCGGTGGAGCCAGGCACCTTGTGAGGTCAGCCCTGGCCTAAGCAGAGAACTCGGGCAAGCACAGAAGCGGGCCGTTTTGGAGATCATGTCTGCTCTCCTGGCTGCACCCCTGTGGAAAGCCCAGACACAGGGTGCCACCGGGGGCCTATGAAAGCAGGGATTCATAGGCAAGACTCCCCGCCCCAAGTGAGGACCCTTCCTCCCACCCAGATACCCCATATAAAGAGAGGCCTTCCGGCTATAGGGTCCCCCGTTTTATGAGCTTAGCAAGCGGTCTAGTGATGGTGGCTAACACCCACCAGACTGCTGGCAGGGACACAGAAGATCGACCGAATGTCGCTGATACCCACCCCCTCCTCCCAACTCAGGCTCCCCGTACCGGGACAAGATCACCATCGCCATCCTGCAGCTGCAGGAGGAGGACAAGCTGCACATCATGAAGGAGAAGTGGTGGCGGGGCAGCGGGTGCCCGGAGGAGGAGAACAAAGAGGCCAGTGCCCTGGGGATCCAGAAGATCGGGGGCATCTTCATCGTCCTGGCCGCCGGGCTGGTGCTGTCGGTGCTGGTGGCCGTGGGCGAGTTTGTGTACAAGCTCCGCAAAACGGCAGAGCGGGAACAGGTGAGCCCCGCGCATTGGCGCCTGCACGGGAAAGGGAGGGAGACGGAGGAACGGGACAGGTGCTGGCGTCACACGTCCGACATGCCAGGCACAGGGTAATGTCTGACCCCATCTTCACCACAGCCCGCCCCGTGTCCTATCCGCCAGGAAGCCCAGCCGGTCCCACCTCTGCACGGACTCTGAGCACCCTTCCCCACCACTGTTGCTCCATGCCAGGCCAAACCCGTCACCTCTAGCTGGGCCACGCTGCAGCCTCCCAACTGGCCTTCCTGCCTCCACGCTTCCGCCCTCCATCCACAGCCCATGCCCCGTTTAAAACTTGATTCTAACCATGCCATTCCCCTGCATAAAACCCTCCAGGGTAATTATTGAAGCTGGGTGATGGATACATAGGGGTTCATTATACTGTTCTCTTCTTCTGCATAGATTTGGAAATTTCCATACTCAAAAAAGTTTCAAAAAGGAAAAAAGGTTAAGAGGTCCGGCCCAAGCATTCAGATGGGAGAAACTAAACTCAACCTGTTTGATTAATTCAAGTCTGGTTGGGCAAGGGTTCTGGGTCCCAGTAGCAAATTAGAACCACAGGAAGAGAGTTTTTTAAGTGCTAATGCCCTGGCCTCACTCCCGGAAACTGTTTTAATTGGTCTGTGGTAGAGCCAGGCAGTGGGGTCTTAAGAACGTGTGCAGGGTGATTTCAGTCAGTACCTGAGCTAAGGGCTGCTGTGCTGGGGGGGGGGGGGGAGGGAGGAGCTCCAAGCGATACAGGGCCAGTGTGGAAAGAGACTGTAGCTGAGGCATGTGTACAGGGGGCATTAAAAACAGGCAGCTTTTATAACCATCAACAATGAAATGGAGTCCTTTACAACCAGGAAGCCTGAGCAGCAATGCACCCACTAGAACTGGCCATGGATATGTGTGGTTTAATTCACAAAGATGTTCACTGAAGTGTTAATTATCACATGAAAAAAAAAAATAGAAAAAAGCCCTTAATGCCCAATAATCAGGAGTGGCTTTAAAAGTTATGATACATTTAAAAAAATTACTCTTTAGGAATTTCCATTATAATTGGAATGAGCTCCAAATTCTTACAGGACCTGGGTCTCGCCACCTCTCCAACTTCCTCCTTTCCACCCCACTCCCTTCTCTGCTCCGTACACACTGACCTCCCTTTTAGTCTTTAACACACCAAACATGTTTCAGCCTCAGGGCCTTTGCACATGCTGTTCTATCCACCCAAAGTGATTTACCCCCAGAGTGCCATACTTTTGGCATCTTCTGGTCATTCAGTTTCAGCTCCAATATTGCCTCTCAAGTAGCATTCCCACCTATCCCTACTCCCAACCCCTCTCTATCTCATGTCATTGTTTTGTTCTTAATAATAGTTATCAGTCTCTGAAATTATGTGTTTACATGTTTAGTATCTGCTTCTATTCCATCATTAGACCTTAAGGGCCCTGAGGATGGGGCCCTTATCTGTCATTTTTACTGCTATATACCTAACAACTAGAATAGTGCCTAGCACATAGTAGGTGCTCAATATTTTCAAAATAAAGTAAGGGATGATGTTTTGTGTTCAGTGGGGGAATAAGGAGAAGCTGGAGAGGTCAGGCAGCTGTTCAGAGGCAGAACCAGAAGTCAAAGCCAGGTCGCATTCTCCTGCAGCACATAGCCTGTGTGCAGGCTGTCTGGGTGCAGGTGCCCTGGCCTCACAGGGTAAGTTTGGGCATCTGTAGTCTCTACTGCCTTCCAGACGGGCTGCAGGGTAACCTCTGCCATCAAATACCTGCAGAGGATGCTGCACTTCTGCTGTCCCTGTTGGGTGCCACTGCTACCCAGCTGCCCTGCAGTGACCTAGCTCCCAGGTGTCCAGCTTGAGAAACACAGGCTGGACTTCCCTGAGTGGGAACACAGCGATTCTCCCTTTAGTTGGAAGTCACCCCAGGAGAGGGGTCATTCACACATTCATCAAATGTTTCTTAAACCCTAACTCTGGGCCAGGACTATTGCTGGGGGCTGGGCTCATAGGGAAGAAACTGACAGGTTGCTGCTATTAGAATCCAGTGGAGAAAAGTTAGACAGGCAAACTCCTCAAACTTTAATTGTATATGCTAATCAGAGCCTCAGTTGGCTCATCTGTAAAATAGGGATAAGATGATACTACCTGCCCTGCTATGCTCTCTGTAGGATGCTACACAAACTAGCCCTCTTGCAGGAGGCAGGAGGTGGGTGGGGTTGAGGGGCGAGGGGGACCTGGTAGCCTTAGCACAGGCTTGGGAGGAAGGGCAGGAGTTGACCTTTGGAGGTGCAGAGCCAGGCCTCACCCATCTGTCCCTTTCCCTTCCACGCCCACCCCAGCGTTCCTTCTGCAGCACGGTGGCCGACGAGATACGCTTCTCCCTTACCTGCCAGCGTCGGGTCAAGCACAAGCCGCAGCCTCCCATGATGGTCAAGACTGACGCTGTCATCAACATGCACACATTCAATGATCGCCGGCTTCCGGGCAAGGACAGCATGACCTGCAGCACATCATTGGCCCCTGTATTCCCCTAAGCACTGGTAGGGTGGGGAGTACAGGCCTGGGGGCAGGGTGGAGGAAAGCAAAGGAGACTGGAAGGAATGTCCCTTGTTCCTACACTGGGCTTAGGGACCAGAGCTGCTGCCTGCCCCTTGAGCCAGGAGCCCTCTGCCCTTACCTACCGGGTAACCAGCAGGCTCCTAGGCCAGCTGCTTGGGCTTCACTCTCCTCTTGTTTCGTCTATGGGTTTCTAAAGCTGCCAGCCGAGACAGCCAAGGCCAAAGGAAGCACATGCCTCTCTCAGGCCAAACTCACCTGCCCCTCAACTTTCCTCTGCAGTCAGAAGTTTCTAGCCTGCCCCTGCAGAGGACAAGGAGAACAGACAACAGCTCTCTTATTGCCACTCCTTCCCCATGAGCCCAGGTCTCTGGGGGCTTGACTATGAGACCAGAAACACAAACCCTGGGCATCTTAAAGATGTTATCGTTTGGCTGCCAGTGGGAGCTGAAGATGGAGGATGGGCATCCCATGTGTCTGGGCAGAGGGAAGAAGGCATCCACAGGGGTTGCTCACATGGTTCTGAATTCCTGGATTTGGCACCACTCATGGCAGCCCCTGTTTGGGCAAAACTGAAGGCAGAGAGCCCCATGGAAAGAAAGAGGAGTTTGGGGTCTGGGAGAGAGAAGAACACAAAGAGGCTGCCATTTTGAATTCTTACTGGACAATGTCCAGTGGCCCCCCACTCTCTAGGAAGTCTCTAGGAGAGTGGGGGAGTGGTCAGAGCAAATCCTTTTTCACTTTCTGGCCAGAGGGGAGAGGACCCCCTGAATCTCTCATAAAGGATGCCCAGAGACTCAGCCAATATTTGAAGCCTGGAGGAACGGTGGACTCCATGGAGATCCCACAGGTCCTCAAGTCAGTGGAGTTTACTTTGCTGGTTAACCAGCTGTTTTTCAAACCCTGATGGCGTTAGGGAGCTTGGACTCTTTGCCGTCTACTCATCAGCACTCCTCATTCCTGGTCAGTTGGGCTTGAGATCCTTCTGTCATCTTGGAAGAAGAGTAGCCTAGATTAAAGTTAAAGTCAAGTCACTCCTCACAAGAGAGAACCAGGTCCTACTGCACAGGCTATGTTGGGGTAGATGGAGACAACCAGAGGGGCCCTGAAGAACTTGCAGCCTCCTGGACTTGCCAGACCTAAAGACACCCACCAAAAAAAAGAAAGTTTTTAGGGGCAGGATATCATGGCTGGTAGAGGCCCCAAGGGCGAGAAGAGAGAAGTTTCCTCCTGGAGAATTAACCAAAGACCCCATACAGAGACACAAGGCCATCCTGGCCCCCGGTCTCTTGTCCAGAGCAGCTGGGACCTTGTGGGGCTTGGGAGTTCAGCAGAGTAGTAGTAGAAGGGGTAGCGGGGAAAGGGAGACCAGATGATCTCTAGGTTCCAGCTAGCTGTGGTGGATGCTCTAGAGGTTGGTGACTAAGATTCTGGGGAAAGAATGAGACATGAAAGGGTTAGGAGCAAAGTGTCCTTAAAGAGAACATACAGGGCCGGCAGGGCTTCCCACGGTCAATGGCAGAGGGCGGTCTTTGAGCAGGGGACAGGGACTAGAGATTCTGGACAGGGACCCAGAGGCACCAGCCAACCCCCTCCCACCTCTCTCTTGTTTCTGCTTGGGGAGCCTAGTTAGGGAAGAACTACATTTAGGTCTCAAGGACCATCTCAGCTGGGGCAAAGGATAATCTCTAGCTCCCCCAGGGACTTCCAAAGCAGGAGAGCACAGTGGGCTCATGTGATAAGTACTGTCCCTCCCACAAACTGTGAGCTGCAAGACCGAGTCAGCTGCTCTCCAGAATCAGAGCCACTCCAACAGGCTGTGTGCCCTGGAGGCGGGAGCAGAGGCCAGACATGCAGCGTAGCTGACACACGTAACAATAGGAGAAGCCATGCTGTCGTGAGCTTCTGGGTGCAGGAGTGTGTGTGTGCACAGATGTGTATCTGTGTCTTTGTATGCGTGGGGTGTGGGAGCTGGGGAAGAAGGACCGATTTGGACACATACAGAGTCCAAGGCATGCAATAATAGGAGAATCCTCTGGGTTCTGATGTGTGCATGTGTGTTTTCATGTGTGTGCATTGGGGATGAGGGAGACCACTCTGGACAAACAGCAGAGCCTCATACCTGTAAAAGCAGGAGAAGCCATGTCATAATGGGGTTCTGGTGATTACATATAAATGCATATACGAGTGTGTATGTATGTGGGTGGGTGTGTGTGCATTTGTGCACCAAGTGGCAGAGGAGAGAGGACAGGATAAAACCTGAAACATTGCCAAATATGTTTTAAAGGAGAAGCCATGTCATCAAAGGGTCCACGTGTGAGCATGTGTGTACAGGCGTGTGGGGGCTCACGTGTGCGTGGTGAGCAGGAGACAAGATGGAACCAGACAGATGTGCAGCAAGGTCAGTGCATGTTGTATGTGAGAAGCCATGTGGAACTGGAGTCTGTGAGTGTGTGCCCGTATGCTCACACATGTGTTCAAATGTACACGTATGTTCCAGCTCACCGCAGGAGCAGAGACAGACAATCAGGAAGGCAGGGAACCAGGGTCTGTTTGCACTTCTGTCGTGGGGAGAGATCTTTTGTCACAAAGACTTGCCAGGATTGTTTAAGCATAAGTGCAGGGAGACTAGCCAAGTGGGGGCAGAAGATTTCAGGGACTCATGGCTGGTGACTCCTTTGCTCTCCGTGGAGTGCTCTGTTTGAAAGGGGAAAATGACATATTTTTGCAATTTCCAGGTAACAGGAGTCTAGTGAAAGTATTTTCCCATTTGCTCTCACCAACTACAGATATTAATAACTGTCTTTCTTCATCCAATATAATTTCTTGGCACATGCCCACATCCATGCTCATATCACACAGGCACATGTGTGTGTGCTTCTGTGTGTCACACTCCATGAACATGCTGTGTTCTTCTGAGCTATGCACATAGACTGTGGTGACAGAAAAGGAAGTGGCATGGGGTAGGAAGACTTGTCATCAAAGGAGTGAAGAATGGTGGATATCGGAGGTACCATTCAGTTAGGGGAGGCTCCCAAAGGTACGGAAATGAATTTGGGGGCTCCAAAACATAAGTGGGATGACATGCTGCCTGATCTTCCTGCCATTCGAGCCTTTGTCCATATGTGTGGCTAACGTTCAACTTCTGGCTGATGTCCTGTGTTTGTCTTCGAGACCAGCCCAAGGTTCAAAATGCAGTGGAAACCACTTCTGCCCAAGTGTGAGCTGTGTCTCTCCCAGGTACTAAAGGTTCTGCTATGTCTTGGTGATGAGGGTGGGAGAAGGTGTTCCCAGCAAGGCGGACCATGTGGAATTAAAGTTTAGGCCCGCCTGCCAGCGGGTGTGGACTGAGTCACAGCGGGTGCACGTGGGTGCATGCACAGAGGCGCTGAGGTCGGGGCTGGGGGGGGGGGGGATGGGGAGTGGAAAAGCTGGTTTGGATGGAGCAGAAGATGGGATTTGCCTGAGCAGATGCTAGACTGTCCCTGTCTGGTCCCACATGCTGGCCCTAAACAGAAGAGTACCCCCACCTTCCACCTCAAAATGCCAGTGCCTCCTCTTGATCTGCTCAGATTGGTCAAATTAAGGGGAAGCAGTGAGGAGACACCCCCCCCACACACACACACCGAGGCCCTTAGGCTTTTGGACAATAAGCCCTCCTTATCTCTCTCCCCATGACCTCTTACTGGTCTCTCTGCTGTGACACAGCTCAGACCACCCCACCCCCCCGCCCCCATGACAGCCAAGACTCTGTCTCAGCTAAAGGAGCACACCGGCTCCCTCCTGGGCACCGGCAGGGGTCTAGCTGTTCCGTGAAGACTCCATATGGCTAAAAGTCACTCCTCCTCCTTAGGCTCCCGGAGGGCGGAAGTTAGACCAGGACAGTCAGAAGCCCCCTTCCTGCCTTCTTTTCCAGGGGGTGCTGTGTGGGGGTGTGCAGCTGCCTCTGCACTCGGCATGAAGCTGATCCTTCCCCAAGCCATCCCCAGCTTTACGCACAAATATCTGGAAACAAGTCGAACTCTGGCCCGCATCTGGAATGGTCCTGTGTGGAGTGCCATCTGGAAAGGGCCTAGCTCTGGTCAAACAGCTGTATGGACTTAACATCTGGGGCCAAACCAGCCCCTGAGACATGCAAAAAGTGAGCCCAACCTGTAGACAGGTTCTCTGGAAGAGACACATCTGGAACAGTCCCCCAAGTTGGGCAGACACATCTGGAATGGGCTCAGCTGCTCGCCATAGTAGAGGGGCCCTGCCTTCTGTCCCCATGCTGGTTTGAATCAAGCCTTCATTTCAGTCCTGCATTTGCCCTGTAGTTAAAATTTCAGCTGAGGCCATTCATGAAGTCACAAAACTGCTTTTGGTAGAAGGTGAATGTTCTGTACAATATATATATGAATGTAAAATATATATATATATGCTGTATATATATATATATGCACAGTGTATATATGACCTGTAGCCCATGTGTATACGTACCCCTCCCCGCACGTCTGCACACAGAGTGTACATAACCCAGCCAGTATGGGTGGGGACCAGGTGAAAATGGGGGCTACAGCAGCAAAGTGTGGGACCGAGGCAGCCTGAGGGAGGGGCTGCAGAGAGCCCCACGGGGGTTGGGGAAGCCCTGCATTCACCAGGACTGCAGACCCCAAGGAAGAGGGCAGAACTGTGCAGGCTGGTGGGGGCGTGCCCTTGCACAGCAGCTGCGTCCTGGGGAGAACGGGAGTGGTGAACCTTGTTTCCATCTGAGAGTGTCAGAGGTAGGACAGCAGGGCCTGTGGCTTGGGATCAATGTCCTGCCAGGACTTGCGTCCTGAGACCTGCTCTAATACCTGTCTGCACAGTCGCTGGGGAGATGCCAGGTTCCACCCAGCATCCTCTGAAAGGGTCGGAGTACTGCAGGTGGCAAGGACCTCTGCCTCAGACTCTCACCCCCACGCACAGGCACAGCTCACAGTGAGGGAAAACGCTTTTTAAGGAGAATGGCACCATGGACATTGCCAGCATGCCAATATGATGTCCCAGTGCCCTAGTTATTGACCCTGCCCCCACCGTCCCCAGTGCTGTCTAGAACAGACCTCAACCCACCCCACAGTGTGTCTCTACGGATCAAACCGCCAAGGCCTCCGGGTGCAAGAAAGCAGCTATAGACCCTGTGATGCCAGCTAAGAGTCTGCCCCACCTCCATCCACCTCCCCAGCTCCATCTGACCCAGAGGCCAGCTGTCAGAGACCCAGAGCCAGAGACATGAGCAGAACAGTGATAATGGGGGAAGATGAGAAACGAACAAAGCACTCCCTGTCCCAGCACAGCCCGTGCCACCTGTCTGTCTTCTCTCCCCTGTGGCATCCCCCCCCCCCCCCGCACAGCAGGGCAGTTGGCAGAGAGCCCCAGAAGAACCTGCAGGCCTCTGTCCCTGCCCATCCCAGATCTGTCTGTCCTTTGCCATTCTGTTCCCTTAGCTGGTGGTTGTGCTCTGTCACGGGTCAGAGCATCTCTGGAGCATACGGGGGAGAGAGATCTGGAGTGGATCCCCTGTTCTCAGCAGCCTGCCCTCTGCTTTGGCCCCATGCATTAGGCTGGTCTGCACTTAACTCTGGGCCTGCCCCAGGGGCCCTGGACAGAGCACCTCTGAACCCAGCCCCCTGAGGAGGGGTCTGTCACTGTGCTCCAAACCCCCATCCCATCTCTGCCTGGCGGGGCCTCCCGTGATGGGGACTTGGGTTCCCAGACTCCGGGCTGAGCCCCCAGCCAGCACCATGCGAGACCCCTGGCCTGTCCCACCACCCAGACCAGAGTGCCTGGACGTCCCCCGCTCCCACCCGACATGGTTCCCACACGCTGGTCTCTGGGCCATTCAGGGGATGCCCTTTGTGGACATGCAGAATTTCTATGAATATAGTTTTTTGTAAACATTTTGTAACAATTTGGGTTTCATAGTAACTGTGTTACTTGCCAATCATTCTAGGCTAATGTAAATAAATTTCCAAACAAATCCGATTATTTTCCTTTTTAAGACACTGTGATATATCCAAGTGCACAGTTTGCTGTATGAAGTAATATGGTTTTAAATTTTAAATAAAGAAATGTTTCTAGAAAACAGGGCTCCTTTGAGGTGTGGTGTCTGCTTCTCTTCCCTCCGTAGTCCCAGAGGGTGCTGGGCAGTTGAGTTGTGCCATCTTCACCCAGGGCTGACTGTGTCCCAGGCCAGAAACCCCGGCAATGAGTAAGTGGGTGGCTCCAGCCCAGGCTCCTTGTTCCCACTGCAGACATGAAGGGTGTAGAGTCTGTCCTTGACATTGTATGACATCTATCTTCCCTTCTCACGGGTACGTCCTTCCGCAACTCATCTCCACCCACATAGCTACCTTGGGAGTTGCCGTGTCCTTATGTTTCCCTGTCTCTTTGGCCGCCGTTGGGAAAGATGGAGTGGGCCCCTTATCCGAGCTTGGCCAATCAGAGATCTTGCCTGAGATTTTCAAACAAGAAATGAGAAAGCTCTGAGTCTTGTGCAATGGAAACTGTTTATATATATATATATATATATATATATATATAAAGGGTTCAGGGTGGAGCATTTTAAGAAGGAAGGGATTGAACCCAGACGTTTACAAAATCAATGAAGATAAGAGGAAGCAAGGTCACGCTGGGCCTCTGGTGGCTCCCGGAGCAGTGCAGAACTGACCCCATGGCGGTGGCCACCTCTGAGACTGGAACGAGAGCTGCGGCCCAGGGCTCAGAAAGCCCATGTCAAGGACCTGCTGCCACCACTGCTCCTGCGCAACTGCTTCTCATCACCCTGGAAGCTGGAGACAGGTACCAGAGTGACGCTGCTGAAAAAAACCTCATGTTTCCATGACAGAAACATCCCAAAAAAGTGGGCAGGAGGAATGGCCTCGGCCTCCCTTCTGCCTTCCACACTCATGCAGTCAGATTTAATTGGTAAGGACTAATTTACACCCATGATCCCCTACGACATCATCATAACCATAGCTGAATTGAGCACTTCCTATGTGGCAGGTGCTGTGCTAAGTTCCTGACACATATTATGTCCTTCCACCCTCACGCTCAGGCCCTGGCACAGCTCAGATCCTGAGCCAGTCGTTGCGGAGCCCCGGCCACTTGGCAGTGATCAGACCAGGCAATTCTGCAGCAGATTCTAATTGGGCTCTTTTTTAGCCCTAGGTCAGGGGCTGGGGGAAACCCATCCCAGATATCTCTATCTTCAATATCAAGGGCTCCCTTTCCTTTGATTTTGGTCGTCTCACCCCACGCAGAGCACAGAGGTCTGAGCCCCGTTGAGCCAGCTCCCACCTCCCGCCGGTCCCCACCATTCTCTAGGTCAGAGGCCCGGACTCTCTTGCCATTCCCCATGGCAAGGGCCCCCTGTCACTCATCTTCAGGCGACAGGGACTCAAAATCAGAGGCAAGCTTGAAGGTCCCTCTGCAGCCTTAATTTAAGCAAGCGACCTTGGACTATTTATAAGCCTAGTTTACTCACCTGTGCTTTGGAGCTGCCCATTGCCACCGCCACAGGGAGCTCATGTGAGAATAAAGAAGAAAGCTTCCAATGAAAGCACAGGTTAAGGGAGGGGGTGTGGGGAGGGGGAGGGGCACAAAGGAAACCAGATAGGCGGAAGAAAATAAGGCAATTTGACTTCGGGTGATGGGTATGCAACATAATCCAATGTCAAAATAACCTGGAGATGTTTTCTCAGAACATATGTACCCTGATTTATCAATGTCACCCTATTAAAATTAATAAAAAAAAAAACCCTTTACACACCATAAAAGAAAAAAAAAGAAAGCGCATGTTAAGTGTGAGGAATCAGGCTTACTGTTTGTGAGGGTCCCTCTGTGTCCGTCTGTCCGTTCCCCCTTCTCCAGCCTCTGTCCCTCCGGTCCATCTAGAGTGAGCTGGGAGCAGCAGGAGGTCAGGGCCCGGGCTCTCCTGGGGCTTCAGGTCATCATTCCGAGAGTGAGGCTGGGCCAAGGCAAACGCTCACCCGGGGCCTTGATGCCACTTTCTTGGAAACAGAAGCTGAGTGTTTAAGAAGCATCTGTCATTATGGAAACAAAGTTGCCAGGCCATTTTTTCTTTAACTATTTTTACTGCAGTTTCATTATCTTATGCAAATGAGGCCGCTGACGAAGTCTTTCCGCAGGGTGGCCCATGCTGGGCCCAGCTCCATCCAGGGATTTATTGCCCACCTCAACCTCCCGCCAACTCTGGGATGAGGGGGCCCCGTGGAGAGGGTTTCCAGAGCAGGCACCTGCCCCGGGAACACACCGCTTCCTGCCAGACAAGCCCCCCGGTCCTACCGCTGTCTCAGGAGGGCCCTGGTCCTTTATTTCAAAGATCAAGTGTCAGCTTGGCTCTGTCCCCAATTCCTCAATAGTAGGAGCCCCTCAAAGACTGAGGTGTCAGCACCCAGCCAGACCTAGAAGAAAAGATGGGGAGCATTAGGGTTTCATCTCACATGGGATCTATCGGAGCAGCACATAATACGCTGCCCCGTCACCCACTCAAGGGGAGGGCCAGGGCACATTCGCGCCAATCTTTAGTTAGACTGGCTTATGAATGTTGTCAATCCCTGGCACTTCTGGCGTGTCACTGGTGGCAAGGTAGACACCAGGGCAGGATAAATTTTCATGGAAAGCAAATGTTGGCATTAGGAGGTGGGCATTTTGTGCGGACGTGATAAGACAGGAGGTATGTGCTAGGTGCTGACAGCATCTGCTATGGCCCCATTTTAGAGAATAACTGCCTGAGGCTCAGAGCGGCCTCCTAACTTGCCCAAGCTCCTGTGAGTAAGTGGCAAGGCAGAGCTCACTATCTCCTGGCCCTCTGCTCCTCCCTCACAACGCAGGCTCCCAGGCGTCCTGCCCAGGCCTCCTGCCCAAGCATCCTGGCCAGACCTCCTGCCCAGGCCTTCCCAACACTCCTCCCTGCAGCCCTGGCCATGCTGCGAGCTCCACAGTCCCTGCCTGCTCCAGGCGCCTCCCCGGCCACTTTCTCCCAATGGGACGTGTGTTGGTGAAGCACACCCTCTCCCCTATGAATCTGTCAGCTCCCAGATGTGGAGAGATTTTCCTTCAACAAGTTGCCAGCCTCTGTCCGTCTGGCCTAAATCTTTTACTTTCAGTTTGCAGTGAAAATCAGCTTTTCCTTCTCTTTCTCAATTCAACCTCAAGTCAATAAGACTTCTCTATACTCTGATAACGCATCCTCTGGGACAGAAACAGGTCCAGGCATTTAATAAGAGCCTCTGCCCTACATGGGGACTTTCCTCCTCAGAGAAGTCTTACTCAGCCCCACATTTCCCAAGAGCTGGGCAAAGGTGAGACAAAAGACATGGAAAACCAGAAGTTTCCCAGCCCCACTCCCCTGCAGGTGAGGATGAGGTCACAAGGGTTGCTATACCCCAAATGTTAACCCAAGTCCGTGCCCTCTGCATACCCTTGACCTCCAGCCCCCAGCAAAGTCCAAGGGACAGACCCGCTCTCCACTCAGACTTGCCCTCTCATCTGATGATCAGAGGCTTGGGAGCTTTTAATGCTCAGCTCTTTCTTGTCCAGAAGTAGTCGTTAATAATTCATATAACAATAATAATAATAATGACGATGATGATGACAATGATATGCTCCAGCTAGATGAGTGACAGCTCCAGGCCTGACACTGTGCCTAGCACTTTGTGTCATCCCCATTTTACAGGTGTGGAAACCAAGGTTTAGAGGAGTTGAACAGCTCTCCCACAATCAGCCAGAAAGCATCAGAATGAGGCCTTCAGGCTGGGACCTGCATGTCATAGATTTGATAAATGAGTGAATGAGTAAATGAATGAGTGAATCAGAAAACAGTCAATAATCAATGCTGTTGCCAGACACTGGGAAATTTCTATGCTTATGGGGGGGAAAAAAAAACCAAAACTTGATTGGGCCTAAAATGAGAATTACTAATTACAGTCGCTCGCAAGAACAACCTACCATTTATGCCTAATTGTAGTGCAGTCCAATAACAATTACACACATCAATAAATGTGTCAGATTAACTTGGTTGTAAGTTTTATTTGATTGCAACACTTAGCCCTGTTTGTGGTTGCTCAGACTTGGGAGGCTGTGGCCACCCCACCCGGTTCCCTAGGTCCCCTCCAGAAATAGGGAGGACCGTTGGCACTGGAAGGAAGAAAGTGGGAGAGGAAAGAAGTGTCTCCGGCCTCTGCCGCAGCGCTGCCTACCCTGGCAAGCTTGGGGAAAACAGTCTGGCAGGGGGGTCTTCGTAGGGCATGCAACATCACAAGCCTCCCCTCCCTTCCTCAGTGCCAAAGGCAGCTTCCTAATTAGAACATCCATAACCCTCAGCATCTGCTCCAAGAGAATTCAGCTGCTCTAAGATGGAGAAGTCCATTAACTTTATTGCACAAAACGTCGGACGTGCTTTTAGACAGAGGATCAGAGCCAAGTGAGATAAACTGCCGAGACCGGCCGGAGGGACAGACCAGAACTTCCTGCAGTCCCAGCTGGGTCCTGGAACTCCCTCCTCTCCCTGCCTAATGCCCTGAGTGGTGCTGTGTCATCCTGGGAGGTTGGAGCTAGGAAAATTGGGGATTTCAAGTACAGGTACAGCCCGAGCACCCTGGCCCTTGTCATGTAAGCCCTCGGCCTGCTGAATGTCAGCACCATCTGACTCCCAGAATGCATCAGGATTCCCACCTGGAGCCGGGGCGGCTCATTGCTGCATCAGCAAGAGTTGGATTAGCTGGTGTCACCCGAAGCAATAGAGCAAGGCGACAAAGAACAGGCTTTGGAATCAGATATTTCTGGGACTGAATCTCCTGGCGTGGCCACTTAGGTGTC
Organism: Saccopteryx bilineata; assembly: GCF_036850765.1. Taxonomy (NCBI): domain Eukaryota; kingdom Metazoa; phylum Chordata; class Mammalia; order Chiroptera; family Emballonuridae; genus Saccopteryx; species Saccopteryx bilineata. The sequence continues at coordinate 264,932,011 of NC_089492.1, forward strand.
ACTGCGTGACCTTGCAAAAGTTAACTTTACACACTGGAGCTATTCTATACACTGGGCTGAGTCAATCCCTCCTCTAGGCAGGTTCAATGTGACGAGGCTGGAAATGAGATGCCGCGGTGCCTGACACAGCGGGGGCTCTGTGAATGAGGGCTCCCCTTTCCACTCTCCAGTGTGGAATGGAGAGCAGACAAAACCCACAAAGGAGAGTTACGAGGGAGAGTAACACCAGTTTGGGGTCAAAAAGTCCTAGGTTCTAACCCCAGCTCGATTGTGTGCCTTGGTCCTCCAGGCCCTCTGTTTTCTCATCTGTAAAATGGGGTTGATAGTCCCTGTCCTCAGGAGATTCAAGAAGGCATGAAAAGGTTTGAGGCCACTAAAGAGATATTCAAATGTGCAGCATTATTGCTTCCATTACTTTGATTGTCAACCTAGTGTCGAGTGTTCCTGGGACATGCCAGGCCCAAGGCTGGCTCCTGGCTGGCGGTCCCCAGCTCCCCAGCCTGGAATCATCTCTGCCTCAGCACACACCTCACCACAGCCATCCCATCCCACCCTGTGCAGCCCAGGTTCCCACCAGGAGCAGCCAGTGACCTCCCAACCTTCATGAATATCTCACCAATTGGGCCTCCCGGGCGTCTTTTCTCAGATTTGGGTTCTTCTTAATATGAATAATTAGCAGAAAGAGTTCGAGGGAGCAGCAGCAGCCACAGCCATCGCCCCCAGTGATTTCCAAGCCTCCGGGAGAGCCCAGGTTCGCTGCAATCCGCTGCTGTAAATTCCCATCAAGCTAAGAAAATATAGTGCAATTTAGAAACACTGATACGGCAATAAAACACAGATCTCCAGCAAATGGAATTCGGCAACATCTAAAAATGGAGCCATACATTACTCCGCTTGCTAACCGCCTCTGGGGACGTGATGCTGGGAGAAGTTGGGTTCAAGCTGATCTTTCTTTCCTGGATGAAGGCAAGACGACCTGCAGCTGGGCCCCAGGTGACCCTCTAGGGTAGGCCTTCTCCATGGGTCCGAGGAAGGGCCCAAGAAGAGCCCCCCAGCCAGAGACGACCTATGGCCTGGGCTCTGTTATCCACGGGCAGCTGGAGGGAGCATTCCCAAAGAGTGGGAAAGGAGGGAGGGAAAGAAGGAGAGAAGGAGGGAAACACTGTATGCCATTTAGTCCTCACAAGAGACCTTCAAAAGAAATGTGATTGTCCTTGTTTCATCATATGGGGAAACTGACGATCAGAAGTAAAGAGATTTGTTCAAGGTCACTCGGGTGCAAGTGGTAGAAGCTGGGTTTGAACCATGTCTGGCTGCCTCTTTCTATTCTACATGCTCTCTTTCCCCAGCTCAGAAATCAGCCCTTTACAAAAGCTGAAACTCAGCCAAATACCCACTGCTCGTTGCCTTCTGAGAGTGTATATAGGACTGCAACCCACAAATGGGTTTATTACTCTGCTTATGCTGTACCTTGAGAAGCAGGATAGATACACTCATACAGTCCCCTGCCTCCCGAACAGAAAAGCAGGGAGACCAGGGTCCCTTGGGGAGGATTGATGAGTAGTGGGCCGAGTCATGGCCCCCATTAAACCCAACACACAGCCACTTCTCTCAGGGGTTTCCATCTGGTCTCTCTGGCCTGGGGTACACCCTCCTCCCTCCCATCAGCACACTGTCACCTCTAATCAGACGAGTCTCTCGCTGAACTTATTCCATCCCACCCTCACTCACTCACACACAAAACATACACACTCCCCTCATTCCAACCGCCATACTTGTGCCTGTCTGGTTCCTGCCCCAGACTGTGAATTCCATGGAAGCAGAGGCTACTGTGCTTGTTGTCCTTGACCAACTTCACTCAGGGACTCCACTAATGCTTAGGACACTCTAAACTGAGGCAGCCCTGCTGCCTGGAGCCCAATAAGGGCGGACAAACTAAGCTATTCTCTTTGAAATGTTTGTGTTAAGGATCCCAGCACTGGAACCAGACAGACCTGAGCTTGACTTCCAGCTCTGCCACCTACTAACTATGTGATAACTTGTAGAAGTGACTTAATAACTCTGAGCCTCAGTTTCCTCATCTGTAAAATGCAGTTCATAAAAGGCCCTGCCTGGAAGGGGAGCTGCAAGGATTTGGTAAAACGTTACATGGAAAGCACTCACCACAATACTGGGCATATAGGAGGTGAGCAATGAACTGTGATTGGATTAGTCAGGATAAGATAAAATGTGATATGCTGCAGCAACAAACAGCCCAATGTCCTCATGGCTTAACATACGATGCTTAGGCCCTGGCCAGTTGGTTCAGCATGTGGATGTCCCAGGTTCGATTCCCAGTCAGAGCACGGGGCATACAGGAGAAGTGTCCATCTGCTTCTTCATCCCTCCTCTCCCCCTCTCGCTTCTCTCTCTCTCTCTCTCTCTATCTATCTATCTATCTATCTCTTCCCCTCCTGCAGCATGGCTCAATTGGAGCAAGTTGGCTCTGGGCACTGAGGATGGCTCCATGGCCTCCACCTCAGGCACTAGGAAGAGCTCCATTGCTGAGCAATGCCCCAGATGGGCAGAGCCCAAGTGGGCTTTTTGGGTGGATCCTGATTGGGGCACATGTGGGAGTCTGTCTCTGCCTCCCCTCCTCTCATGTACATTTATTTCTCTGTGGGGCTGGAACTGTCTGAGACAGCTGTCCTCCATTGCGGAGATTGGTAATATGAGCTACTTCAGTCTTGTGACTCCATTATCTCTACCTGAGACATTCTCCACAATTCCTCGACAAAGCAATGAATGGTCTGAAGAAGCGTGTAAGTGCCTCTTACTGCCTCAACCTAAAAGTGACACACATTTCTGTCACTCACATTTCATAGACAAGACCCATGACCCTAACTGCAATCAGGGATAAGAGTGGAGAGAACGACTGGATATTGGCAAGCACAGTAACAGCTCCCACTATCCAGAAGTCATCCCCCCTTCCCTGTATCCGGATCCAGTTTGTTCTAGACCCAGGGCCAGCTCACACTCTGCCTAAGATTTTCATAGTCTCTGCTGCATTTCTGTTGTGTGTCCTTCAAGCCACCCTGCTGCCCCTGTGGCCGAAGCCTAGCCCTGGCCCAAGGGAGCTGGTTCTTACAGAGGATGGGCTGTTTGAAGCCCTCCCAACCCTTTCCTCTGGTCCCTTTCCACCAACTGAAGAGCCCTCATCAATTTGTTGACAACACAGAATTTAGGCCTGCGGCATCTGATTAGAGCTGTGCCTCTGTCAGCGATAAATGTCTGTTGTCTTTAGGAAGAGCTACCTTGATGGAGGTGTCAGCAAAGACAGTGGTGGCAAACCGAATCCCTGCCCAGTGAAATGCCTGTCGTTTCTGGGCAAGTTAGAGACTTCCGGCTCCTGACAGAACTCAGGCTCCTGGTGACAGTGGAGGTGGGATCAGGGGCAGATGTGGGGTGAAGGAAGAGCAGGGAACCAGAAACTAGAAATGACCAGAAACTAGAGTGACTTCTGTGGGTGAAGATGATGAGTGAAATGGAGCCAGCAGCCCAGAGGGGAAACTACTCAGAAGATGCTAAGCAGCTGGGCTTCAGGAGACAAGGATGATCCCCCAAAGTGGAATCCGGCAAACCTAACAAGCACAAGGACCAGAATACAGAGCCAGGATGGTCTTTGGAAATGAGATTTGAATCCTGGTTCTACCATCCAACAGCTGTGTGACCTTGGATTAATTGCTCAGCCTCTCTGAGCCTCCTCAGTAAACACATGCCCCAAAACCCTGCCTTGTGAGCTTCTTGTAAAAATGTGGTGAGATGGATGTGAAATGTTTAGCACAGGGTTTGGCCAGCAACAAGGCCTCAATCGGGCGTAAGTGGAAGCCTGAGAGGAAGGCAGAAACCCATTCTGGAGATGCTGGGCCACTGTAGTAATCAAAATAGGTTCCCCGCCCAGGTCACCTTCTCCGGGACTATGCACTCTGTCCTCCGCCTGTGAGTGTCGGCTGGGAATGGCTCCCACCGTGCCCTCTTCAGCTGCTTCCTCATCCACGAAGTTATATTTCCCATCTCCCGGCACCTGGGGCCGCTCAGAGCCAATAATCTCCAATGGGCACAAACAAAAGGCTTTCCATCTCTTTAAGAAGGGACCAACTCTGGCCCTGGCCGATTGGCTCAGCGGTAGAGCGTCGGCCTGGCGTGTGGGGGACTCGGGTTCGATTCCCGGCCAGGGCACATAGGAGAGGCGCCCATTTGCTTCTCCACCCCCCCCTTCCTCTCTGCCTCTCTCTTCCCCTCCCGCAGTCAAGGCTCCATTGGAGCAAAGATGGCCCAGGCGCTGGGGATGGCTCCTTGGCCTCTGCCCCAGGTGCTAGAGTGGCTCTGGTTGCGGCAGAGTGATGCCCCGGAGGGGCAGAGCATCGCCCCCTGGTGGGCAGAGCGTAGCCCCTGGTGGGCATGCCGGGTGGATCCCGGTCGGGCGCATGCGGGAGTCTGTCTGTCTCTCCCCGTTTCCAGCTTCAGAAAAAAATCCAAAAAAAAAAGAAGGGACCAACTCCACAGTGCTCTCTGTGCCTCAGAGATGGCAGTGGACCAGCCTGATGCTAACTCCTGCTGATACCACGGCCTTCCCCCTGCTGACTGCTGCTTCCTCAGTCCCCCTCCCCAAAAAGCATTCTCTCAACCCATTAGAGGCATTCAAGTCTCCATCTCATCTCAGAATCTGCTTCTAGAAAGTCTGACACACGCCAAGAAGGAGTCAAAGAAATGAGGTCTAAGGCCCCAGGGTGGCCTGCTGCTGATCATGGCCCAGGGCTGGTCCAGGCCGAGCAGCCAGACAGGCCTCATTCTCAGACCCTAAGCTCTGTGCCCCCAGATGAACGGCCATCCCTTGCCTGGGGGTGTGCCTGGAGCAGGACTGGTGTGGGTCGGGCATTTGGTATGAGCTTCAGGGGGAGAGAGGGGCGACATGAGAAGAAGAAACTCACAACCCTTCCCGTTTCTCTGTTTACTGCTCCATTCAATGATGCCTTATCCCACATACTTAAACAGGATTGGAAGAGCTTAGAACTAAACGCACTTGAAAGGGAATGGTTGTAAAAGCAAAATCGCACAAAAACCGTGTTAAAGAAGTGAAATAATTTTATTTCCTTGAAGGCTCACTGGGATAATGAAGGGCAGAGCTTCTGACGTAGACCATCAGGGATGTGGGTTGTTGAAGACAGGGCCCCCGAGGAGTCCACGGACCCCTCACTTCCCTGGAACGTTACCCTCCTGGAGTGCTAGGTCCCTCTCACATAGCCTCCCATCTAACGGCAGAACTATGGTTCCCACCTGCAGACAGAGGAGGCGACGGGTCGAGGCGCCGTCCCGGCATTTTGTTGGACCCGAGGAAAGTCTCTTTCCTATCTGGGCACCCAATGTGACCCTCTGCAAAATGACAGGGCTGAGACTGAAGATCTCAGGGTCTCTCTAGCTATAATGCTCAAGGACTCCTTCTTAAAAAAAAAGAAAAGCCAGTGGCCATCAGCTCCCAGGGCCTCTGGCAGGTGGTATGTGAATGTTGCATGCCCAGTCCTGGGATGGGAGGCACAGGCTCCAGGAGATACTGAGGGCCCCACAGGAGTCAGGAACTGATGGACAAGGGCAAGGAGGGTGGGATCAGGCTTCAGCTGACCCGGAGATGAAGAAAGCACAGGAGAGGGGGATCCACACAGGAAAGGCGGACCCAGGCAGGAGAATGGAGGGGTAACCTATATAATCCCAGAAGCGGGCTGGAAAAACCAAGGAGCCCAGGTTGCACTGGGAACGCTTGGCCTGAGCTGGGGTTACAGCCAAGAGAAACAATCAAGGAAAATAGACCACACTGTCCTGGGCTGAGGGGCCAGCAGCAGGCAGAAGGGAGCACAGGGCCCTGGGCCAGGGGTCTCCAGAGTTTCAGCCTCTTGGTTACCTTGCAGAAAGCAAGCACTGTGCTAAGCACTGGTGTGCACTCTCCCATTCAGTCCTCCTAGCTTTCTGAGATGGATCCTGCCATTAGATCCATCTAAGGGGTGAGGCAAGGGCTAAGACACTGGCTCAAGGTCACCCAGCTGGTTGGAGTCAGAGTTGGGTTATGCCCTCCCTGCGTAACTTCTGACTCTAAGCTGTGCTCTGTACCCGGCTTCCCTCGGCCTGACTCCTGGTGTTCCCAGGCCCAAAAGGAGCTGGGTCCTGTTTTTGTAATCTTACCCAGTGTAGATAGCAAATTTGCATTCTAATTTGCCATTGGAAGATAAGCCCTTCACCCTAAGGGCCCTAATGGGGGAACCTAAGGAATGTAAGGCACTGAATCAGGACAGGGATGGGGGAAGAATTTTGGTTCAGTAGAGCCTTTTGGTATCCACAGATGTCAGCCTGTCAGCAGGAACCCCCATGTGATCTAGAACCTGACTCCCACCCCACCTCAAGATCTCTGCCCTGAACATTTCCAGGAACAACAAGTCCGCCTCTGAGTCTCAGGGTAGCCATCAGCGTTGGCTGCGAGTGCTCCTGGTCCCCCTGTGGGCACAGGGGAGACATAAGCTGCATCTGCCACTTAAAAAGCATTTCTGAGCAGTGCAGAGGCGGCAGGCGTGTGCAGCAGACTGTCTGGGTGCAGGGATTAGTGGGCTGGCTCTTGCTCGGCAGGCAGCTCCCTCCACGGCACTCAGAGAGACAAACGGCATTTCACTCGAGGCACAATGATCTTTGAACGTAAACCCAGAGGAGGGGACAGGAGAGAAGCAGCTGTTCACTGGGAATGGCACCTTCTGGGCAAGGCAAGCAGGGGCCCCTGAGGACCCAGAGGACACTGGAGGCCATCCCCCAGACCCCCTAGCACTTCAAGAGCCCCAGAGAAATTCCCCAGTTACCAAGATGTCAGGCCATGCAGTTGGTACCGTCATTATCCCCTTCCTTCAGAGGGAAACAGCGGCTCAGATGAGAGAAAATAGTCATGATGGAGTTAAGAACGTGGGGCACTGGCCCACACTGCTTGGTTCAAATCCTGGCTCTACCACCTTCCGGCTATGTGTCCTTGGGCAAGTCCCTTGACCTCTCTGAACCTCAATTTCCTCACCTGTAATATAGAGAAATAAGAGTACTTCTCCCAGAGGTCACTTGGGAATTAAATGAAAAATGCAACTGATGTGTCAGACCCATAAATCCTGATATACAGCAGCTTTGGTTATTATTAGATTATTCAGGTCAATTCAGCTCAATAATTATTGACTACTTGGTTGAATTCATTAAAGTATATATAGTCAAAATAAACCAATTCTTTCCTCCTAGTCATGATAATGTCAAATTTTTCCCTGTTGGGGCACTTGCTCTGATTTATGAGGATGCAGCTACTAGACTATAAAACCCTAGCAGGGTGGGGCCACCTCAAAGTCACAGCCCCCAACCTCCTCCTTTGCTTCATCCTCAGAGACAGAAATGAAAGCCATCCACACAGAGGGCTCTGCCCCTGCTGGACGACAGGGCACCTGTGAAACGTCCAGGTGGGAGAGGTCGAAGCTCAAGATGTCATAGGCTGGGGGTCAGCACCTCAAGAACAGATGTTGGGGCTTGACCAGGTGGTGGCGCAGTGGATAGAGCATCGGACTGGGATGCAGAGGACCCAGGTTCGAGCCCCCGAGGTCACCAGCTTGAGCTCAGGCTCATCTGGTTTGAGCAAAAGCCCACCAGCTTGAACCCAAGGTCGCTGGCTCCAGCAAGGGGTTACTCGGTCTGCTGAAGGCCCGCGGTCAAGGCACATATGAGATAGCAATCAATGAACAACTAAGGTGTTGCAATGCGCAATGAAAAACTAATGATTGCCTGACCAGGCGGTGGCGCAGTGGATAGAGCGTCGGACTGGGATGCGGAAGACCCAGGTTCGAGACCCCAAGGTCTCCAGCCTGAGCGAGTCCTCATCTGGTTTGAGCAAAAGCTCACCAGCTTGAGCCCAAGGTCGCTGGCTCGAGCAAGGGGTTACTCGGTCTGCTGAAGGCCCGCGGTCAAGGCACATAGGAGAACGCAATCAATGAACAATTGAGGTGTTGCAATGCGCAAAGAAAAACTAATGGTTGATGCTTCTCATCTCTCCGTTCCTGTCTGTCTGTCCCTGTCTATCCCTCTCTCTGACTCCCTCTCTGTCTCTGTAAAAAAAAAAAAAAAAGAAAGAAAAACTAATGATTGATGCTTCTCATCTCTCTCCGTTCCTGTCTGTCTGTCCCCGTCTATCCCTCTCTCTGACTCACTCTCTGTCTCTGTAAAAAAATAAATTAATTAAAAAAAAAAAAAAGAACAGATGTCAGGGTGAGAAGTTGGGGAGAGCAAGGCCAGGTCAGAGTTGGGAAGTGACTCTCAGGAGGTAAGAGATTAGAGGTGAATTTTGGAAACAAAGTCAGTGAGGAGACTCAAGGATCAAGTGGCCCTAGAGGGCAGGACTGGCGGTGGGAGTTGGAAGGGAGAGATTAAACAGGATTCCTCAAGGGCAGCTTGGAGGTGAGCACTGGTGGGTCAGGCTCAGAGGTCAGAGGGTATTATCTCAGGAGCCATATTAGCTTCCTATTGCTGCTATCAAAATTACCACAAAGGAATGGCTCAAAAACAACACACATTTATTTTCCTTACAGTTCAGGAGGCCAGAGCCTAAAATCAGCTTTATGGGACTAAAGTCAGGGGGTCATAAGGCTGGCTCCTTCCAGAGGCTCCAGGGGAGAACCCATTCCTTGTCCTTTCTGCTTCCTACACCCTCAGCTCGTGGCCCCTGCCTCCCCTCACTGCCTGTAGCATGGCGTCTTTCAATCTTCTCCCTCTGTCCCTCGGCTCTATCATCCATTCCTTCCCGACACTGACTCCTCCTGCCTTCCTCTTGTGTGGATCGTTGTGATTACATCACACCCACCTAGATAAACCAGGATAATCTCCCTATCTCAAAAATCCTCAACTGGATTGCATCTGCCATTAGAACATAGCCATCTTTGTGGGGTCTTTACTCCACCACCACAGGAGGTGAGAGATTGGAGGGGAGCCTTGGGTTTTATGTAACCAACAGAGGAGATCTCTCCGGCAAGTGGAGGACACAGAGCACCAGGACACAGACCTCAGGAGGTGGCGGGGTCAATGCAGGACCTTAAGGCAGGGCCTGTGGAAGCAGCCAGGAGGTAAGGAGAAGACGTGGTGGCCACTACCACAGGCAGGGCTTTGACATGCCCACAGCTGCTTTAGCAGGCCAGGGCATCTCAGTGGTGCCTCTGGGCACAGACAGGTGCAGCTGGGGCTGCAGAAGCTCAGTCCACTGGGCATTTCTTCCATGCCCAGCTGCTTCCGTCTCCACCTCACACACCCACTCCCGGCACCAGGAATAGCCCATCTGCTCACGTACCTACTGCTGGTCCAGGAATGGTCAGCCAGTTAGGGGTGGGAGTAGGGGTGGTCCGTGGCTCTGGGGAGAGCACAAACCCACATCCCACCATACTTACTGCCACACCCTGGTGGTGCCTTCAAGACACCCTGAACATTACAATGTAATGGAAAAGTCCGCCAAGGACTTTAATCTCCCTTGTTCTGCCTCGCATCCCCAGTGCCCAGAACAGGGCTTTGCCCAGAGTATGTGATCAGGAAGCTGCCCGTGTGGTCCAGGTCTTTTCTCAGAAGGTTCCTGAGAAACTCTCTCTCTCTGTCTCCATTTCTCAATCTCACTTTCTCTTTCTCTCCCTATATCTGTCTCTTTTTTCTTCTGTCCTCCCCTCCCTCTCTTCCTTCTTTATTTCCTTCCTTCTTCCTTCCTTTTTTCCTCCTTCCTTCCTTCCTTCCTTCCTTCCTTCCTTCCTTCCTTCCTTCCTTCCTTCCTTCCTTTCTTCCTTCTCTCCTTCTTTTCCTACCTAATTTCTCCCATCACATTAAAGTAAAGAATCCAAGGCAACTTAAAACAATATGCACATTAAATGAACACTGAAGTGAGGAAAAATGAGGGTAGGAAAATTCAGAGCACAGGGTCAAGACAGAACATACAAACCATAAATTACTAGCAGGAATTTGGCTCCAGGCCAAAGCACAGGGAAATGGAATCTGTCGCTGGATTTGGAGGCCCACAGGATAAAAGCAAATAGGTTGTACACGTGTTCTTGGTCTGCAGAGCCATCTGAATGCTCTCAAAGGCAGCCTAGAAAACTCCCGCCCAAAAACCTCTGCCAAGGACTGGTGCTAGTGGCCATGTCTGGGCCTGCAACCCGACACCTCGGCCGACAGAGGACAGGGACCCAGACCCTGGGCCAGAGGGGCTGAGCCTGCAGGGACAGCCTGCCTCCCTGGCCCTTCCATCTGGTGCCCAGTGGTGCCAGTGCCTCTTACCCAGGGCAGTCGCTGTCTCGCCCCCTTGGACTTACTGAGAATCAGAGGGCAGAGAGGGAAAGGGAGGCACACTTACCGAGACCCTGCTGGATGCCAGGACTTGTAGCACGCGCGTGTGTGTGCGCGCACACACACACACACACACACACACACACCCTGAGACCTCTCAACCGCACTTTTCCACGTGATTCTTTGCTGCCCTCTCTGCCTAGAAGGTTCTTTCTCTCATTTGCCACTAAACAATGCCTCTTTCAGGCTGGGCTTCCCTGCTGTTTCCTCCTTAGTGCTCCCCCCGACCATCCCAGCACCGTGCTCCCTGTGATTCTCGCTCGTAAACCTTTTCTTTTCCTTCATTAGCACATGTCACAATTTATTTATTTATCTATTTTAGATTTTTTTAAATTATTCATTTTAGAGAGGAGAGAGAGAGAAGGTGGGGGGGAAGAGCAGGAAGAATCAGCTTCTATATGTGCCTTGACCGGGCAAGCCCCGGGTTTCGAACAGAATGACCTCAGCCTTCCAGGTCGATGCTTTATCCACTGCTCCACCACAGGTCAGCTCACTTTATGATGCTTTATAAATGGTGGTTAAATATGCACGTCTGCCTTTTCTTTTGTGCTCTGTTCTTGTGTGTGTCTGCAGCATTGATGACAGGGCCTGGCACCTAGTAGGTGCTCAGTAAATTTTGGTTGAAGGAGTAAAGGACAGAGGAAGAGAATATTCCTGCTTACCTGATGTGTCTCAGAGAAATTAGGTAACTTACTCAAGGTTTCATAGCAAGGAGGATCTGGAGCCAGGATTTAAGCCCAGACTGTCTGGTTCCAACATCCACTATCTTTCTGTAGCAGTATCTGCCCTGAGAGGAGCAGACCCCAGCCAGGATGTGTCAGTAAAGACAGAGGAGGAGGTGGCCTGGTGTGGTCCCCAGTGATCTCTGGCAGCTCCGGGCAGTAGGAGGGAAGAGCTGTTTGGCTTTGAATCAGTCCTACCACAGGAAGGAAGGGACTCTCTTGCATTGCAAGGGACATTTCCTGCCACCTCATATTCATAAAATCTAGAAACACTTATTGAACGCTGAACACTGAGCTCAGTGGCAAGGATCCAACAGTGAGCCAGACAGAGGTGGCCCTGCCTCTGGAGACTGTGATCTAACAGTACGCTCCCAGACCTGTACCAGCGGGTGTGCAGGAGCCCGTGATGGTTAACTTTGCAAGAATCCAAGCTGGCTGTTAAACACGGTCACAATTAAAAATTAAAGTATGTCGACTCACAAGTAACTACACTATATTATGCTCAAAATTCATCACATCTTAATTCTTTTACTATTATCTATAAACCTGGGGTTGTTTATATCCATTGAATCTGGAAATACCATATATCGGTGTATTTCCACAAATCTCTTCCCAGCTCTATGTTTAGTGAAGTCACATCTGTACTTTGAAACTGGTAGCATTTATACCATGGTACCTAGTCAACTCTATGCATCCGAGGTTTGTTTATTTATTGGGGAAGTTTTTTTTGGGGGGAAGGGGACTTGGTTTTATGAAAGCCAGTAGCTAAACATTTATAGCACCCTACTTCCCATTATATATTCCAGACCATCTTAGACCATGTTAGCTCGTGGCTGGAAGTTGATTAGCTATGATTCAAGGTGGGAGGTCGGGACCATGGCGGGAGAACATTCTGAACCCTCCTCTCCTCCTTCTTGGCCTCCAGGTGAGTTTACAGACATGCAGGGCCTCCCACTACCCTGCCTGCTCACCTCCTCAGAATAAAACCTAAGCCTGGCAGCCCAATCTGAAAACAGCTGTTCCCACGTAGCTCTCAGGCTTATTTCCGATCGTAGACACAGCTGGACCACGGCTCCCACGCCGACATGTAACTAACTTTCACTTCACTCACATTCTCAGGAAAATTGACGATTTTCTGCCATTTTATTACACTTGATGATAATTTAAAAGGCAGGTTTAGTGCCACCATAAAACCGACTTTGCAACAAGCTTATTGTGATGATAGAAAAATATATTTGGCCGGGGCTTATTGGTTGTAAAACAGGCCATAGAAGGTCCTCTTTGAGGGGTTGTACCTACCAACATCTCCTGCTCCCGAAACCTCAGGCCATCACTGTCCTATTTCTGGGAGTGTCCAGGCCAGCCTGAGTCATTTTCCTGCATGTCCCCATCTCAGCCTGAGCAGGACAGGCCCCTACCTCTATCCCTGATCACCTGCTCACTGACCAGCCAATGTTCTGGGACATTCATGCACCAAACAGCCACACCCAACAGTCTTCCAAGGCCTTCCATGGGCAACACTAGCTTCCGAAAAGGAATTTATAGTTGGCTAATCAAAGCTTAATTACAGCAGCTCAGCGGGCTATGGCAGGAACTCAGGCCAGAATGGTTTGCTAGGAAACTTTTTATGAGCTTAAGCAGAAGCAGCAAATTAGCAGGAATGAGAGGAAAACGGTCCTGCCTTAACTGTGTCCTCGAGCTGGGGATCTGCAGAGTCACTCTGCGGAACGTGGCTCTGAGCGGACCTGGGGAGGTAGAGTAGGGGTGGAAGGGGTCATTCTGGGGGCAGTCCCCTAGGGCCAGTAGACAACCCCTGTGACTCGTGCTTCGGCCACCCTTGCAGTGAGAGACATGAGACAGCCCACCACCCAGCACCGTCTCTCCTCACCGCCGTCCACCGCCTCTCCATCCCGGTGGCCACTGCGCAGGGCTGAAGGCCGCCACACACCCGTGTCTCTCCTCCCTCCCAGGTATCACCCTCGCCTCAGCACTCAACTCCTACTTCTGATTGGTGCTTCTGATCGGTAAACTCTCCCACCTTCCCTTCTCTGTATTATAAAATTCCTCTCTTCTCCGTCAATCTCCAAACCACCACATCACTAACTCCTACTCTCTGATCCAGCCAAGGGCCTGCCTCCAAGTTCTCAGAAAAGCCCCTCCTCAAACCCCTGCACCCATACTTTCCTGCACGCCACCCACTTCTCCCCCTCCCTCACTTCTCTGAGGAAAGGTTACTTTAGAGCAAGCAAGAGGCAGACCGACTCGCGTTTGAACCTTGTCACTGCCACCAACTAAAACGTTCTGTCTTAGGCAAGTCATTTAGCCTCTCGGAGCCTCAGTGTGTCTTTGTCTATAAAATGAAAATAGTAAAAATTTTCACACAAGCTGGTTGTGAGACATGACATTGAATAATCCATGAGCCTTTCTAAGCCACACTGGCACGTTGTACCATACAATCAATGACAGGTATTAGATTTAACTACAAAATGGGCAGCAGAAATCTATAGAGATTCTGGTTTCCCCCTTAAAAAAAAAAAAGATGATCTGGGGTTCTAGAACTTCCAAAGCCCTGTGCCAGACCTAAAAAGCCCCAGCTCTGCAGCCAAACTGGGAAGAGAGTACCCCAAAAGAGAGGAGGGGAGAGAAGCACTAACAATGAGTGAAGCAGGCGGTGGGGAGAAGGGTCTTAAGACAAAGAAAGGCAGCTGGCCACGGACAAGCAGGACAGGCGCTTCCAGCAGGGGCCGGGAGACAGCATCTAACTCCCCAGGGTATGGAGCAGAAAAGAGGGGGTCTAGAGGGTTTGTTTCGACTGTCAGTTACAGTAGGCTTTGGGAATTAATAATTGTATTTACAAATTAAGAAAGGACTGAACATACTTTGTGCTGTTCCAGCCCACGTAGTAGATGCTTTCTTTCAACTTTATGAACTCCTGTAACAATGAATAAAACCACTCTGGCATGACAGGCGCCTGTATTATTCTGTGCGGCTTCCTTATTCCTAATGTCATCAATTACAATAATCAGATAACTGTGACACCGGGTTGGAGCAGGGATGTCGCTGAGACGCAGGCGTGCGAGGCCACGGCTCTTCAGAACCGCTCGCGCAGGCTTTTAAAGCACCAGAAGGTGGCTGGCAAATGTGATTGCCCTTAAGTTCTAAATTACCTGCAATCATTAAAATAATCTAGTTCATATTCATAAAGCTGTGATTATATTTTACATACCTGGTAAACACTTTATGACAAAACCCCACAATTCTGCAGTGAAATAAAGAAGCTTGATCTTGCGGTGTCAAAATGCTAAGATATGTAGGTGTGAAATCAGCCCAAAACACAGAGTTGGACATTGAACTCTATTCATGGAACATATTCCTTGCCTCTGTGGTGGGTGGTAGGGTGAGTTTTTGAAAGGGTATTAGGGAGATGGGCAGAGAAAAGACAGGTAAGAAGAAAATAGCCTATTTCCAGAGCTGCCAGCATTGTCCTCAGCCCAGGTCTCTAGGGGACCCTTGTCCATCTGAACCCACTGCTACCAGTGGTGAAGGTCACCGTTCATCTTACAGTCTACCCAGCACGAAGAGAACGTGCTGGGATCCCTCTGAAGGGGGAACCCTTGTTGCTCTCTTTTGATAGATGGGGAAACTGAAGCTCAGAGATGTTAAGTGATTTTTCTAAGATCACACAGTAAGTTGAGAAGCCTCATTCCAATCCCAGGTCTGTATGACTCCAACCCACATCCCACACTTTTGCTTAGGTGTCTTGTCCAAGGTCAGGTGGTAGTGAATGGCACACTGGCACCCTGCTGGCTAGGTGACATGCCTGGCCTCACCACGCTGAGGCAGTCTTCATTATGCCCAGTCATACTGTGATGTGGGTCAGCCGTGCTCAATATTCAGTGGGGTGTCCGGTGTGAAGTGTCAAGGGCAATGCCCACTGGGCACTAGATCTAAAGTCAAGCATTTTGCAAAAGCCTCACCTTTTAAAAGAATTACTCATTTCTTCTTTTTTTTTTTTTTAGCAAAATACCTTATTTTTTATACTAACAAGGCTTAAGAATGCCCAATAAATGACATTCATTTCTTCCCACCAAATTTAGACAAATGGAGCTCAAAATATCAGCTTTGGCACATAAAAGAACACGGTTTCGGTGTGAGAGTCACATAGCCTCGTAAGAGTGAGCTTCCCACATTGACCCTCCTCCCTGGAACCGCAGACCTGCCTCTGCGGGCAGAGCCTGCCCACTACAGGAAAGAGAGGATGGGAAACCGCTCTGCAGGCAGTCAGAACCCAGGGGTCAGGGGCTGAGCTGCGCATGCTCCGTGCCTTCGCCCAAACCACCAGTCCAAGTTCCTCCTCTTCCCAAGGGGATGAGAGGCAGAGTCAGTGCAGAGCTGGTTCCTGAGGGTTACTTCAATGTAAACACCTCTACCGGGAAATCAGAGTGCTGGTAAATGGTTGCTCCTCTCACCCCATGAGCAATAAAGAGTCTGTTAGATAAAGAAATGAAATCATTTCATATCCCCTGGTTCCCCAAACCTTCCCTTTTGCAAGTTCCCTTGGTTGTTTGCACATTTAATATGACTGCTGTTACTGGGCACGTCAGTGCCATTTCAGCAGCTGCTGTCACGAGGGTTTCCCAGGGCTGCTCCATAATCATCAAGCTATGTCTATTGGCTGGGAGAGGTTCTGTGGGGCAGGAGCCCAGAGCTGAAGCACCCTCAACTTCTTGGTGGACCACAGACACCTCCAGAAGGAGTCATTACAGATATCGCATGGTGAGTATTGAGATTTAACATGGCTTCAGCCATTCTCCCCCAGGTGTGCAGGCCACCCTCACTCCCACCAAGTTCCAGCATGACTTTGGTTGGAAATATCCAAAGAAACAAAATATAAAAATGCCATTTCTTTAAAGTTCCAGAGGCAGATGTGGCTTTTCCAGGTGTGCATTCATCTGGGGACTTAGTAAATCGTGTCCTTAGTAGGAAGGGGCTGGAGCACCACTGGGCATAGTTGCTTCTGCATGTCCCACTGAAGTTTAAGAGCCTCTCTGGAGCCTTCTCATCTGCTAGCTATCACTCCACATGTCTGCAACCTGCTGTGAGGTCCTGAGCCCCCAGTGTTGGCACCCAGACCACCAGAGGGTAGCCAGAGCAGATCACATCCCATATGTATGAAAGATAGGTGATCAGGATGGCCTGACACCCACTCTGCAAGCCAGCTCAGAAAGGAGGCTTGACACATCTCAAGAAAACCCAATAGAACTTGCCTTTTGCACCAACTCCAATCCATTCGTGTCGGCTGCCTGGAAGCTGTGCTAAGGGGGATTTTGAGGCTGCCCAAAAGAACAAGGTGGGGCTCAGGTTCTCAGAAGGGAGCCCAGGTTCATAGCAAAGCCAAGATGCTAAGGTCCTGCATTCTCTGGACTCCTGTCTGCCCCTTACACTAACCCAGTCCACCTCCAAGGCCTGTCAACACTAACCCAGTCCACCTCCAAGGCCTGTCAACGCTGCCTCTTAATACCACTCTAATATTTACTGCATCACCCCATTCCCATGGCTTCACCTGCCCAGGATACCCCCTCTCACCTGAACCCCTACCTGCCACAGCCCCCTAGCTATTCTCTCTGCTGCCACTCCTGGATTCTTCTAATCCATCTTCATTCCAGAAAGATGTTTAAAAACACAAATAAGATGTTTCAAGACCCTCCCATGGTTACAACGCCCAGCAGAACATGAACCCTGCCCACCCCTGCACCCTCATCTCCACCATCCCCCCCAACAGTGGGCTAGCTCCTCAAATACACCATGGAGGTTCGAGGGAAGGATGAATAATACTCTTTCTTTCCATGTTCAGTCTCGCAAATGACCAGAGAGGGACATGGAGGAGCAGGGGGACAGGGGACAAGGTTACTTTCCCTAGAGTAGACATTTCCCAGGAAAGGGACTCCTCAGGGAGGTCACACATGCTGTTCCCACAGTCACCATGTGCTTCCACCCAGACCTCTTGCTTACCTAATTCCCCCTCATCCTTGAACACCCAGCTCAAGTATCTCTTGCTCCAAGAAGCCTTCGTGGTTCCCCGTGTCAGGTGCTATCACAGCTCCTCACGCTTTTTCAGATCACTCCTCACAATTCTAACTAGACATAACTGAGAAAGCCATTGTTGAGTGTCTGGGCCCCCGTTAGAATGGAAATGACTGAGAGCAGAGTCTTTTCTGTCTGTCTCCATTACAACTCTCCTGAAGGCTGTTGACTTCAGGAGGCATGCATTTAATCTTGCTGATGGGGGAATGAAGTCTTCAGTGACACATCCACCCACAGCAGCAAGGATGGGCCATGTTGTGTCGCAGTAACAAACAACCCCAGGATTTCAGGGGCTCAAACAACAAAAATTTACTTCTTGCTCATGCCATGGGTTTGTCACAGTCATCTGGGTCCTTAACCTCTCACTCGGAGACTCAGGTTGACAGAGTAGCCACATCTGGAGCACTGCTGGTCCCAGTGGCAGAGGAGGAGACAGCAAGGTGATTTGTACACTGGCTAAAGCTTCTGCATAGAGATCACACATTTCATATCTGCTCAACTCCACTAACCAAGTGAGTCACAGGATCACATCTTCTCTCAGAAGCTGGCAAATACAATCCTACCTCATACTCAGGACAACTGGAAATATTTGATGGTACACATCAATGACTGCCACCCCAAGTCATGAATCTTAGGCAGAGCTCTCTAGAATTGAACTATTCAACATAGTAGACACATGTGGAGCGTAGAGCACTTGAAATGTGGCCGGTCCAAATTTAGGTGTGCTCTCCGTGTGAAAGTACACACCCAGTTTACAGACCTCCCATTACAAAAAAAAAATTTTTTAATGTCTCATTCATAATTTTTAATTTGTATTATGTATTGAAATGCTGATATTTGGATTAAATAAAAGATGCTATTAAGTTTAATTTCACACCTGTTTCTTGTGACCTTATATAATGTGGCTGCTAGAAAATTTACAATTCCTTATGTGGCTTGTGTTACGTTTTTGCTGAACAGCGCTGCTCTAGAAGCTCTGGTCCCAGCTGAGGTGTGGCCGAGCTTGCACGCGAAGTCTACCAGGCCAGCCGTGAGAGGGAGAGAGCCGAGGAGGACAGAGCCAGCGCACAAGGGGGCCCAGCCACAACTCTCACTCCTTTCAAAACCTCAGGAGACCTCCCTGATGGGGAAGCCACTTCTCCAGAAGTCTGGTCCCAGACTGCACTTCCTCATCTGCCTGGGAACCCCTGCTTTCTCACGGGCAAGCCGTGGGGTACGACACAAGCATCGCTGCACAAGGAGCTGCACCCGAGCAGGAGCTCTCGCCCGCGGAGAAGTGTTAATAAATATTTACAGAGCTCTTTGACAGTGCCAAGGGAGAGAGGGAGAGTACAAGTCAGCCCCAGCAGGCGCTGAAACCAGCCACCCTGAGGGCCGGCAGCAAGAGGCGCGGGCCACGCAGGGCCGGGCAGCCCGCTGACCTTCGCCTGCCTGCACCTACCGTGGAGTGGCCCGGCCAGCCCCGTTTACAGAAGCTGTGAAATAGGACAATCTCTCACTATTGATTTTGTGCCTCTCCCTGCAACCACTGCCCTGGATAACTCACATCATATGGATTTTTCTCTAAACCCCCAAATTAATATCTGCAGTGGGAGGAATTTATTGCTGTTGGTTGTGGTCAAGCCTTCTGGCCCCACTGAGCTGGGGATTGGAGAACACATGGCCTTTGACTGCCTCTCCCACACCTGGGTTCACAGCTGGACCTCTGCTTTGTAGCAGTTGCAGGCTGAGGGCAAGAGGCTAACCTGTTGGCCTACCGATCCACCCATCAAGGTCTCAAAGTCTACTCTGTTTGAATGAGCTTGTGCATGCAGGAGTGTCACCTCAGAACCCTATGTTAATTTTAAAATGACTCCAGGAATGGCAAGGGAAGAGAAATCAGTCTGTTTGCTTTCACTGGACTTCAGTTCACTCCCAGATCCACCACTGGCCTGCTGTGTGACCTTGGAAAATTACTTAACCTATCTGTGCCTCTATGTCCAAATCAGTAAAATGGGGATAATATAATATTACAGTGTCGTCGTGAGAATTATTTACTTATCCAACAAGTACAAATATAATTTCTACTTGGATAAGAACTATGAAGGAAATAACAGGGTGATGATCAAAAAATAATTTGGGGAGGTCACTCAAGGTAGGGCTGTCAGAGAGGGTCTTTCTAGAAGTAACATATGAGCTCAGACTTGAAGGGTCAGAGGAACCATGCAAAGAGCTGGAGAAGAAACTGGCAGGCTCCCTCTCTGGGTTCAGGCACAGACCTGCTGGGAACCCTCTCTCCTTGTCAGGGGGACAGAGAAGGAAGGAGCTGTCACCCAGGGTGGCCGTGAGGGGACGAGGTGAGACAAGGTGAGAGACGCAAGGCAGCGTGTGTTCAGCACTCTGAGGGCTGATGATTGAGCGAGGAGCAGACACATTAATGAAAAATGCACAAACTCCCCCAGCTCGAGCCAAGCAAACGTTTGCTGCAGACGCGTCTAATCCAATTGTCTTTAATAAAACTGCTAATTGGGTTTGGGAGTCTCCGTGGGGCCCGGCCAAACCAGGCGGCTGCTTAGCTGCTCCCCCATCTCCCCCACACCAGGCCCTCCTCTGCTGCCATGAATTAATTCAATTTGACACTTCAGGGGATACGGAGGCGGAGGACAAGTTGGGGTCAGAGGGATTCTCAGGACCTGGGCAGACGGGGCATGTGCTGGGGTGAAGGTGAGCACACCTGTGTCACAGGAGTGGGAAGTGGGAAGTGAGAAGGATTCCAGGTCTTTTCATTTTTTGTTTTTTTTCCTTTTGCTCAATCCTTCCACCTTGAGTGGGGCTGTCTGGGTCCCAACCTCAGCTCTCCCCAAGCCTGCACTACTTCCTTAACCTGCCAGGGCTCAGTTTACTCATCTGTAAAAAGGGGATGATAATAATAGTGCAAGCCTCAAACTACTATTGTGCGGACTCTGAGATAATTCAGGTGACGTGCTCGATGACCGTGGGCACCTACTCTCTGGTCTGCTCTGCTGGCCCTGTCCCGGGCTTGGCTTTGAACCTCGGTTTTCTTATCAAGTGCTTCTGTGCCTCCTCTGCTTGGCCTGAGCCATTCTGCTTGATCACACCCCTTACACCTGCAGAAGTCATGCCAGCGTCCTGGCTGGGGGCTAGATGCAGTGCCCCACTGCTGTCCTGAGACAAGCCACGAGCTCATCCTCTGTACGTTCCCTGACCGGGGGCCATGACTACATCAGATCCTGCCTCTGCTACCACCTCCTCCCTCAGACTGGCCCCTCTGCCCCACCACCTGGCCTGACTGGGCAGCTTTGAGCTTCCTGGTTCCTCAGCCAATACAGGACCCCAACATCCCGAGCCGCCAACCTCTGGCTCTACCCTCCCCCCTTCTGCCCATCACACGTGGGAGGGTGCGTGCCCTGTGTCCCCTGCTTAAGGCTCTTTCCATTAATATCTCAGACACTGAAGTGTGAGTGTGTTTGTGTGTGTGTGTGTGTGTGTGCATGAGAGAGAGAGAGAGAGAGGATGTGGATGCACATGAGCATGTGTGGGAATACAGAGGAGAGCAGGGATACATTTTGGGGGTGGACCTAGTGGCAGACACATATGAGAAAGAAGGCAACAACCACACCATAGGGGCTGAATGGGGTGGCCTAGGACAGGGAGCTGGGAGCCCAGAGGGGCCAGGCCCCACCGCGGAGGAGGTAATGGCTGACCGGAAGCATGGAGAAGGTGTGGAGCACGTGAAGCAGGTGAAGGGTTTCAGGGGCAGAAACACGGTGAGTGGACACGTGGCGGTGGAAGGGTCACTGTATAAAGCCACCACCAACGGTCTGGATTTGCTGGAGGTGGGTGATGGTCTATGGCATTCAGGGGCCCCACTTAGGTAACAGGGAGGGATAAGGGGGGAGCTGGGCAGAGCCTGGAAGACAAGGGGAATATGGGGAGGAGGGGCAGGTAGGCGAGAGCGTGCAGGGCAGGGGCCGGCAGCGGGGCAGAGGCGAGAAGCTGAGCAGGCAAATCAGTCTGGCAGACGGTCGGCTGGACGGCTGGTGGAGGGGGTGAGGGTCACTCACAGGGCAGGGTCCACGGAGCACAACGAGCACAGGGGGCCAAGAATCAGAACCCTCCCTGGACAAGGAAGGCCTGGAGCTCGCCCCTGTGGCCCCAATGAGAGCCAAGACCACAAATCTTCAGGGTGCCACAGGACACGTCACATGGCCTTGCCCAGGTGGCAAAGCCACCGAGTGAAAGGTCTGGAAAAGAAAGGGGAGGAATCCGTGCAGAGCGGGACCTACCGGGCAGGCAAGACCTCGGCCTGCCAGGTGGGAAGGTGCAGGCAGGGGGTGTGGCGGCTCCCTCCATGGTCCCAGGCTGAGCAGGAACAAGACGGGTGGGAGGGGGCGGAAGGGAAGGGGACTGAGGAGGAAACAGAAGCAGGGGCCACCACAAGGATGCCTATGAAGACCCGGGCACTGGGCTCCCACTTTGTGTGCATTAACACACTCAGGGCTCGCAGCAACCCTGCAAGGAGGCAGGAGCAGTAAACCCATTTAGAGGCCAGGAAACGGAGGCTCAGAGGGACTGCTTGACTTTCCTGGGATCGCACAGGTAATTTCTTCCTCTGAGTGACTTAAAAAAACAATGAAATGTTAGGAGGTCGCAGACAGAGAGAGGGACAAGGAAGTTAAGGTGGCAAAGCCACATCCATTTTGAGCAAGGAGTTGCAAGCGGTGGTGCCTGCAACTGAGAAGCCAGGTTGTCCACATGGCCACTGAATCCCCCAGCATGATGGCAGGACTTGGGGTGAGTCAGATGCCATAGTCATCATGAGATCTCCCTACTGCCTATCTTTCCTTCTTCTCTTCTTCCTTCCTTCCTTCCCTTCCTTTCTTTCATTTCTTCCTTCCTTCTTCCAATAACCCAGTATTCACTGAGCGCTGGGGTTCTAGCCATGAACTAGATCAGGGGTCCCCAAACTACGGCCCGCGGGCCACATGCAGCCCCCTGAGGCCATTTATCCGGCCCCCGCTGCACTTCCGGAAGGGGCACCTCTTTCATGGGTGGTCAGTGACAGGAGCATAGTTCCCATTGAAATACTGGTCAGCTTGTTGATTTAAATTTACTTGTTCTTTATTTTAAATATTGTATTTGTTCCCATTTTGTTTTCTTACTTTAAAATAAGATATGTGCAGTGTGCATAAGGATTTGTTCATAGTTTTTTTATAGTCTGGCCCTCCAATGGTCTGAGGGACAGTGAACTGGCCCCCTGTGTAAAAAGTTTGGGGACCCCTGAACTAGATGAATCAGTCTCTCCCTTTGAAGGACTTGGGGGAGAGATAATTTAGAAAAGGCAAATAAATAAAAGAATCTCAGTTACAGATAAGTCTATGAAGAAAATGTTTGGACTGAGTGCCCAGGGAAGGTCTCCCTGCACAGAAACCTGGTGATGAAAAGAGCCAGCCACGCAGGGATCTGGGGACAGAGCATCCAGGCAGAGGACACAGGCCGGAGGTGTGCCTGAGTGGTTAGAGATGCAGAGCGAAGGCTTGGTGTGGCCGGAGTGCTGTGCGAGGGTGAGCAAGGCATGGGGGTTTGAGAGGTTGCCAGGGTTCGAGCTTAAGGGGCCCAGAGAGGCTGGAATCTATTCTAGCTACAATGGGAATTTTATTCAGGGAAAAATATATATCTTGATTCACGTTTTAAGAAATCTACTCCAACTGTTGCGTGGACAACGCGGGCTGCGGAGAACAAGAAGAAGAAGCAGAGTGAGCTATGGTGGAGTCCAGAGGAAAGAGAGAAACGCTGGTGGCCTGGACAAGGGACGGGGAGGAGGGAGGAGACAGTGTTCAATCTGGGAGATAAGAACAAAGAGGAGTCACCAAGAAGCAAACAGTTCCAACACCTCCCTGCGCGTTATGTGTTTACGTCCATCATTCACTCATTCGTGCTTATATGTAGTGAGCACCTGCTATGACCCGATGCTGCCCTGAGCGCTGGGGCTACAGCAGCAAATCAGAGAGGCGAAACACCCAACCTCAGGGAGCTTCCGTTCTAGAGGAGGGAGAGAGACAGTCAGCACGTACAACTACGGATTGTCAGATGGTGACTCACCATCAGCCCCGCCTCACAGATGAGGTGAGGGAGGAGCACAGGAATGAAGGCCTTGTCCATGGTCAAGTTGCAGCTTGCCTCAGAGTCAGGATTTAAACGGGCTGGTTCCAAAGCCAGTGCACCTGAGTAAGTGCTACTACCGTCCCTGGCTGTCATAAACAGGAAGGGACAAGATGAGGGATGCCCCTGGCTGTGAGTACCATGGAATATCAGCGAACTGCTATTATTCTAATATTGACCCATTTTATACATGAGAAGACTGAGGCAAAGGATGTTTAAGTCACTTGTCTGAGGCCATGCAGTTAGAGTGGTGGAGCCGGCACCAGATCTGTCTGTCGCTGGTGCCACACTCACGCCAGCTGCTATATTAGCTAATCATCCTGAGTTTGGACAAGGGTGGCACTCAGCCCAGGAGAAGAGGCCAGTAGGAACAGAATGGAGCACAGACTCCAGGCTGTAGGGATATGGCCTGTACCCTGCCCACCCGTCCATTTATCCATTCATCCAACCTTCTACCCACCACCATGGTTAGCTGGCTCTGGATTGGGAACCTGCTCCTGGGCTACAAGCAAAGGGCTTCCCTACAGCTCAGGGATGGCATTCGGGCTGACCCCTTGAGTCACCTCTCCACCATACTCCACACTCCCGAGCCAGCCAACAGCCCCACCCACCAGCTCCCCATCAGAAAGACATGTCCTGGGACTTCTCTCATTTCCCATCCAAGATTCCATTACGACGTGTGATTGCTGAAGTAATAGACAGATACGGATCTGTCCGAGCCCTGCCTGGCGCACCGGGCAGCTGCCAGGTTTTTCCCATTAGCCATAGGGCTTGACGGACAGTAATGGATTTCATAACTGATGCTGGAGCCTGCGGTGGATAATTCCATGATAACGGTTTATCAGGCACTGACGGGAGGTAATGGGTAATCACCAGGCAGAAAGCAAACCCATCAGGGAGCCCCGGCCTCCGCCCCGCCTGCCCCTGCTTTTGTTGCACCAACTGCCACCTTCCCAACTTACAGGCCACCTCCCATCTGTGTCCTGAAGGACGGGAGAGCGCTGGTCATCTGGGCATGTGCGCTGCAGGCTCAGCCTGAGTCCTGGCTGGGGTCCTTGGGACTGTTTGCAGAGGAGAGTCTCTCAGTGACATCCTCCTAGCAAGCCCCAGACACTTTCCTGCCCACTGGGACCGGGACTTAAAGAAATCTCAGAAGAATAAATGGGAGCTTCAAGGACAAGGCAACCCAGTGTGTCCCCCAAGATCCAGTCCTCCTGTCACACAAAGCCCCAAATCCTAGTTCAGGATTTCAAAGGGGAAACCAAGCCTGAGCCAGACTGGCCACTGTGCGCTCTGGAGCGTTCACCAACCTCCCTGCCACCTGGAAACCCCTCCCTTGGGGCCTAGGGGCTGCAACAGCCCCCCTGCCACCACCTCAGTGGCCCCACACCTTGTCCACACCTGGAGTGCCATCTGCTTTTTGCCAGGACTGTCCTTATAGAGTCTGTCTTTTCCAAATCTGCAGAAAAAATAATGAAGTAAATTATTAGACTTTTTCCCACTTTCAAGTTTTCTCCCTTTTAATTATTTTTAAAACATCCAGGTCCTCCTGTCTCCCTATGAGGACTGGAACGAGATGAAACAAATGAAAAGGAGCGAATGATCATTAATGAGAAACATACAGGGGGTTCCCCGTGCTCGGGTCCACCTGGGTGTCCTTGTGTGTCTCCTTGGGCAGGGCTTGGATTTCCCAATGTTTTTAAAGTATGTGCAGATCATTAAATTTAACATTTCTAAGCTGCTCCAACAAAATTTTTTGAGAAACCCCGGTTCCCCTGACAGCATTTCAGTTGGAATGTGAGCAGATGCTCAAGACCACCCCCACAAAGGACCAGCCTGGGACCCCAGCTCCGGCACAGGGAGGCGGGAGTGCTCCGGCCACTGGCTGTAAGTAGTGGCCACAGAGAAGAATGTGCCCCAGAGTTAAAGAGTGTCTCTTCTAAATACCAAAGGAGGACCCGGAAGAGCTGCCTGGGTCCTAGGGATAGTAAGTGATGGTCATAGACTGGCGACAGGTGCCCAGATTGGGAAGTGGGGATGCACAGGTCTTGAAAGGGAAAGGGAAAGGCTTCTTTGTTGCTGAAGGCACCACCCAAGGGTTTATTAAATACTTACTGTGTGCTAGACGCCTTTCTAGGTGCTTTTACAAGCAGGGCCCGATGCGATCCTCACGCCCCTCTAGGAAGAGTTTATTATCATCATCCCTATTTCACAGATGAGGAAACTGAGGAACGGTGAAGTTGGGTAAGCTGTCCATGGTCACACAGCTAACAGTGGTGGAGCCGGGACTCAACCCGGCATTCTGCTTTCCTGCACGTGTCTTCTAACCATGACACCATGCCATGACACGGCAAGCAAAGTAGGGACACCCAAGCCCAGAAGGGGAGCACACCAGGGCTGAGCCCCAGGGTCTAGGAAGTGGTGCTGAGCTGGGCCTGGAGAAAAATTAAGGTGGAAAAAGAAAGGCATTCCAGAACAGGAAGAGGTATGAGCCAAGAGCATGAGGACAAAATGCAAAACAGGATGAACGATGAGCAGGCAGATCCGACTGACGTACAGTAAGAGGGAGCCAGGGGGTACCACGCGTTGAGGCCAGGCTGGGCATCTGGACCTCACCTTGCGGGTGTGGGGGTGTGCAAGAACAGGGTTCCGACAAAGTAGTTCTGCTGGCATGTGACATCAGGATCAGAGGGACAGCTCAGGAAAGCCATCAAGGGCATGCAGGTCTGACACGCAGAGGTCCCCAGCGGTCCCCAGCTGCTGGATGAGAAGGGGAGGCACACAGCAGGGCCGGCAGCGTGTCCGGGCATGGGGCTCAGTCTCACCGGGAAGTCAGAGAAGCCAGGATGCCTGTTAGGTCCGGAACTCTAGCGCCTGAGGCCCAGCAGGGCAAGCCTGGCGCTGACCAGCCTGTAGGCCCAGGTTCCCGCACAGCAGCACGTCGGGGCAGTGGCGGCCTGGGGCCAGCTCGTCCAAGCACTCGCCCTGGGCATCCCCTAGCAACTCTGCATCCAGAGAAGTCGGGTAGTTAGCTTCAAATGGGCCGCGCTAGGCATGTTTACTGAAATCAGCAAATGCCATAGATTGGGCTTCTCCCCCCTCTGGACAGCCAGTTGTTAAATGTTTGCCAACGCACCACCAGTTTCAGGGGCTAGGAGAGGTGACAGATGTCGGCGCACGGTCAGTGAGCATAGGAAGGGAAGAGTGGGCACATCAGAGGGCCCAAGCTCCGTCAGCATTGTCCTTGAGGGCAGACTCCATTCATTCACTCACTCCTTCACTCATTCATTTATTCATTTCTCATTTATTTAGCACAAAGTTTGGCACCAAAAAGACAGACCAAGAGCAAGGGGAGCCCAAGTGGGGAACAGGCAGTAGCCGCCATGCAGCCTGTGGTGGGTGGGGCCAGAGGGAGGGAGCCCTGAGCTGACTCTGCGTGAGCGCCCCCTGCCAAGGGCGAAAGGGGGAGCAGGGAGGCTGCCTTCCAGGCAGAGAACTCTGCCTTCCACACTGCAGCCAGCACCGTCTCCTTCCAGTGTGAGCTGATCAGGAAGCCTGCCGAAAGCCTGCGAGGGCTTCATTGCTCTGCGGATCCAAGACAGATGTACAGCCTGCCTCCAGCCCAGCCTCTTCTTGGCCTGACTCATTCCCTGTCCCCAGATACAGGGTACACAAGCATACCCTGCTCCCTCACTGCAGGGACTCACACTCAGCGCCCTGTCCCCTCTACTTGGAAAACCAATGTGCGTGCGCGAGCACACACACACACACACACACACACACACACACCACCACCACCACCACCACCACCCCCTAAACTCATTCTTCCTTACCTGGCTGACTTTTTTGCCCTTCAAATCTCAGCTCGGGCCCTGGCTGGATATTCAGTCGGTTAGATTAGAATGTTGTCGCAAAACATCAAGGTTGTGGGGCCCCCACACTCTCCAAATGCTGCACCCTTCTCTCTGAGCACACTTCACAGTCTATGACTAAATACCGATTTGTCTGTGTGATTATTTGACCAATTATTCATTGCCCACCTCTAGACTACAACTTCAAGAAGCAGAGCCTTGGCCTCTTTTGTGCCTAGAACAGTGGCCAGAAAGCAGTAGGCGCTCAATCATGATTTAATGGGTATGTGCATGGGTGGATGAATGAGCAGCAGGCACAGGTGGAAGTGGGGCGGGGGGGGAAGCGGCCCTGATGCAGTGGGGAAAAACAGGAGGTTCAGGTCTGTCCTTCCTGGGGGAGAGGCAGAGTGAATCCCCCCCCAGCCACCCCCACCTGCCCTTTAACCCTTGAGGGCTCAGCACGGTGGGAGAAGGGCCGGGGCAGACAGAGGACAGGGACTAGCCTGGCTGCCTCAGAGAGGCCAGCAGCTGAGCTAGAAGAAGCTGCCACCCCACCCCAATCCATCCCCACCCACGCAGGGCTGAGCACCAGGCTAATTAAACTGGGTTTGCTCAGCCAGACCCTGGAGGGGCTGGATCCAAGAACTCCAGATGGGCTTTATTTGTCAATTTGAAAACTAATCTCTGACTATTTAAACAGCAGCATATCCAGGCCCAGACCAGGATTAGCATTTGGCACCTTGGTTAAAGAGGGTGGGTGATGACCCCCAGGTTTTGGGGAAGGATTTGTGGGTGGATTTTCATCCAGAAAGAGGAAGAGCCCAGAGCACCCCTAGCACCTGGCCTGACAGCGCCTTGCTCTGCAGAGCTCCTCTCCCTCCTGTCCCCGTGAACCTGTGACTGCCTCTGTCCTTACCTGGGGAGGTGGAGAAGGCAGGACAGGTCCCTTGCCTACTCCTTGGGGTCTCGTACCCTTGACACTCAGGCCCCTGGGAGCAGGTCCCATATGTCAGCCGGTCACTTGGAAAGAAGCAGGCATTGTACAAAATGACACACTGGCCTCTCGTATTCAGCTCTCAGTTGAGCTGTCAGCCCTCCTGTCCTCCCCAGCGAGGCTCTGGCTTCCACCTCTGGATTCATCAGAAATTGTTACAGAGCTTCTCTCATGTGCCAGGCACTGAACTAGGCCCTGAGAATCCAGGGATGATCAAAACAGACATGGTTCCTGCCCGTTGAGGGTCTCAGTTTGGTAGGGGAGGTAGGCATTCACAAATAACGCTATGGTCCAGGCCTGGTGTGAGGGTATATTGAAGGCTGCTTTGTCCCATGCCTGAGCTCCATGGAGCCAAATCTAATGATCAGTTCTCAGGCCTTATCTTGACCTGTCTGCAGCATTGGACCCAATCAATCACTCTCCCTTCCCACCCCACCCCCAAAAAAATGTTTTTTGCTTGCTTCTGGGACATCACCATCACCTGGTTTCCCCTATCTGATCGCCCTCATCTCTGTGTCTGACCACTGCCACACGATAGCCCCAATGCCTTTGCAATCTAATTTTATTCCTCTATGCATGTCTCTAATTGTGCCTTTTCTGTTTTGAAAATAAATCAAGCCACTCAGGGATGAAATTCCCTTCTTTTGGCCCCTCTGGCCAGGACAAGCAAGAACAGAAATGTGCACCTGGTGTGCAGAAGGAGCCATGTGTCTGCCTGTGTCACCCGCCCGGATGGAGCCAGAGGTGGAGCAGGCCAGGGCAAGAGCAGCTGCGAGCTGGTAGCCAACTCCGCTTACTTGTGAGGTTCTTGTAAACTCGGGTCCTTCTCCACTGCCTCCTGAATTGTGTTCCTTTTTTGAAGAGAAGACGGTGATCTCAGCCTTCAAGCGTAAATAAACTCCCTGCTTTTCAATTTCTCTAAGAGTCAGCTGCCCTCGCCACTAGAAAGTTTTCATCCACTCGCGGACTGTCCCTGCACTTGACCTCACATAATTGTCCAGCTGTCATCTCCCCTGAAGACCTTGCTCTCAGACGGAAAACAAAGAGCTTCCACCTCCGTCCCTCTCCTCTTGTCCTTTCTCCATCCACTGCTCCCTTCCCTGCTCCTGACCCCTCCTCCTGCTTACCTTTGCTCTCTTCTCTTCCTCCAGTCTCCCCACTGGCCCCTCACTGCTCTCCCCTTCTCCTCCCTGTCTCCTTCCTTCTCTCTTCCTGTCTCCGGTCTTGGTTCACGCCTTCCCTTCCTGGCACCCTGGAAAGACCTGAGGCTTACAAGTCAAACACATGGGGTTCAAGCCCCAGTTCTGACACTAAGCTTCCATGTCTCATCTATAAAATGAGCCAAATGAGCACTCCTTCTCAGGGTTGTTGTGGAAACCCAATGCAGTCACGTGGCTGGCAGTGCCTGACCTAGGACTTGGCTCACGGGAGATGCAACATCTATTTTCACTCCAAACTCCACGAGAGACATAACACAGATTGGAGTTTCCCCTGAGAGGGAGGAGATGGACGAGGGAGATGACCCAGAAAGTCCCTCCTCTTCTCATTAGCACTTTGCAGTGTGCTGAGAGGGAGGCTGCCCCCAGGACTCATTGCCACCCCTTTCCAGCACCCCCCCCCCCGCCAATTCTTCTCCTGGGGTTGAGAGCAACGTCTGGCTCGGGCTCCTCCAGCACGAGCCATCAAAGTGCCACTATACCATCTGGTCTGCCCACATCTTCATGCGGGATTTATTACCTATTCGCTTCCATTAGCATAAATAATATGGAGCTTGGGTTTCATGATGGTTTACATAATAAATAAAACAGGTCAATTGCCCACAAAACTAGTCTCTGTGAACAGTAACAGATTTAATTAGATTTATTTTACCCTGGGTTTTCTGGAGTAAAACAGATATCTATTCATGCCAAGGATAAACTTCCCCATAAATTTCTATTTCTGGGAAGGCAGCTCCCCATCTTCCAAGGAGACAAAAGAGAGGAGGGAGAAAGAAAGAAGGTGGAGAGAGAGGAGAGGAGGGGGGAGGACAGGACAGAGGAGGAGGAGGGGAAGGAAGACAAAGGTGTGGCCCTGTACGGCCCTTGACCTTCCACAGGTCATCTCCCCCCCCCCTGCCTTCATGCCTCCCCTATCATGTGTTATGGCTGAGTGGTGTGTCTCCCTGAAATTTATATCCTGAAGTTCTATCCCACAATGTGATGGTGCTTGAAGATGGGACCTTGAAAGATTAGACCAAGAGAGGTGCCCTCAAAAAGAGATTAGTGTCCCTTTTTTGTCTTTCAGTTATTTTAGAAATTAAATTTAATGGGGTGACAATGATCAATAAGAGTACATAGGCTTGCCTGGCCTGTGGTGTCACAGTGGATCAAGCGTTGACTGGAACGCTGAGGTCACCGGTTTGAAACCCTGGGTTTGCCCAGTCAAGGCACATATGGGAATTGAGGCTTCCTGCTCCTCCCCCCTTCTCTCTCTCTCTCTTCTCTAAAATGAATAAATAAATAAAAATAATATTTTAAAAAAGAGTACATAGGCTTCAGGTAAACATCTCTATAGCATTTGAACTGTTGATTATTTTGTGCCCATCACCCAAAGTCAAATCATTTTCCATCACCGTATATTTGTCCCTCTTTACTCCCTTCCCCCCACCCCCTCCCCCTGGTAAACACTTTGCTTTTGTCTATGTCCATGAGTCTCTGTTTTATATCCCACCTATGTGTGAAATCATACGTTCTTAGCTTTTTCTGATTTACGTACTTATTTCACTTAGCATAAGGTTCTCGAGGTCCATCCATGTTGTCATAAATGGCAATATATCATCATTTCTTATGGCTGAGTAGTATTCCATTGTATATATGTAGCATCGTAGATATATAAGATGGAGAGAGAGAGAGAGAAAGAGAGATCACTCCATGTTCACACACTAAGGAAAAGCCATGTGAGGATATAGGAGATGTCAGCCATCTATAAGCCAAAAAGAGGGCTCTCCTCAGAAACAAAATCAGCTGGCACCTTGATCTTAAACTTCCTTTCCAGTTTCCAAAACTGAAAAATCAGGGTCTGTTATTGAAGCGCCCCAGTCTGTGGTGTTGGTTATGGCAGCCTGAGCTGACTAAGACACCCGACCACACACATCTGAGTGAATCAGTCTCCTGCTCAGAACCCTGTACTGTCTTCCCAGGGCAGGACCTCAAGTCCAGCAGGGTGCTCCCTCCCATTAATTTCCTTTATCTTGGCCCTGTCTCTCACTATGCCTCCCCATAGCCTGCACCCACCTGAAGAACTAAATGCTCTTTCCTCTCCCAGGTCGCCACGCCCTTGCCTGGGCTATTTCCTCTCTCTGGAATATTCCCCTCTAGGTGCTTCCTGTCTTTACCAGTCGTGCTTAAAGTCTCAAAGCCTGGCCTTTTCTGACAAGGCTCATCTCCCCCCCACCCAGTTGGTCTGGTGCCTGTCCTCTGCGCTGTCAGGGCGCCTTGCGACCTGCTGACTCTGACCATCTGACACCTCTGCCTGTGTGTCTCCCACACAGACTGGAAGCTCTCCGAGGGCAGTAACCCTGAGGTTTGTTGCTTTGTCTCCTGGGTCTGGAACAGTGCATGGCTCCCTCCAGAGGGCCTAGCAGCTCCTGGCACCCAGTGGTTTTCAGTCCCTGTGCAGCCATGATTCTCTTGAGGATTTGGGCCTTCCTTGATCCTCTGCTCCAACAATGTCTCCACAGCCACTGAGTGATCGCTTAAGACAACATCTGATTGAATACTGAGAGAGTTACCAATGCCCTTGCTAGGGGTGGGCATCTACGGGGTTTGCTGTGCAGCATCTTTCGGTAACAGGATCCTGATTATCTATTGGGAAGCCCCCTTCTCTCACTCTTAACCCACTGGGTTAGGTGGACAGCACCTCCACGTTCCAGGAGTAGGTGTGTGACCCAACTGGCCAGTTGAGGCACCATCTCCCAGCCTTGGTGTCCAATTCAGGAACACCAGCTGATCCCATGAGACTCGGCCCCGGACTTGTGCGGATCAATGAGGAAAGAGATGTTATCTTTGTGTGCGGATGGCTGAACTAGTGGGATCCAAGCCTGGAGCTTCCAGGGGCAGGTGCAGGGACACAGGTGAGAGAAAAATGACAGGAGAGAGGACGAGCCGGTGACACTGGGTCCTGGACCCCACCAGGATGGAAGCCACGTCTGTCCCCTGGGCTTTTCCACTACAGAAGAGCCAACTCATCTGGTCTTGATAAGCCAGCTTGAGGGGGCTGCTGTCACTACAGCCAGGATGTTTTCAACAGATGCCCTATGCTTTGACGCAGAAATTTCATTTCTAGGAATTTGTCCTAAAGAAAAATAGTTTGGGCCTGACCTGTGGTGGCGCAGTGGATAAAGCGTCGACCTGGAAATGCTGAGGTCACCGGTTCAAAACCCTGGGCTTGCCTGGTCAAGGCACATATGGGAGTTGATGCTTTCAGCTCCTCCCCCCCTTCTCTCTCTCTGTCTCTCCCTCTCCTCTCTAAAATGAATAAATAAAAAAAATAAAGAAAAATAGTTTGAAATGCAGACAAAGGTTTCTGTAAAAGATGTTCACTGATGTGCCCTCAGAGACCCACTCAGACCACAGCCCCCTGGAAAGCCCCCTTCCTAGGCTGAAGGAGGCGCTCCCCTGGGCCTGTGTGCACACCTGCTCCCAGAACTCCACCTGGCAGCCTGGCCGACAGTCACCTGTGCAGCCTGCACATCCACGCCTCCTCAGCTGAATGCTGCAAAAGGAAGTCACACTCCCAGGAATTGGTCAATGACAATAACTTGTGCCACCCATAATCCCCTACTCTCATAAGAACCTCGCCCACCTCAGAATGCCTCAGGGTGCTGCCTGCTGCTTCCTCAGGAGCACACCCTCCACCATGTCCCCTCACCATGTCCCCTCAGGCCCCTTTTTCAAACTGCCACACGGCTTCAACTCACCCCCACCAGGGTGCCGGCCTCCCTTCCAACCCACGCTCAAACCACCAAGGGGACTTCAGCAAAAGCAGGACCTGGTCCTCTGCCTGACCACGCTGTTCCAAACAGGGAGGAGGCTCTTTGTGTTCCCCAGCGCATCTGAGACCAGGGCGTTTGATGAATAAGGCTCCCTAAGGAACTATAGATAACTACCTGGAAACTCCACATAGTAGCCTGCAGTCACTACGGGCATGGCTTTTCTGAATGTACAGGCTAAGCAGCCCGTGACAGGTACCTTGGTGGGCTCCACAAGGCAGAGGCCAGCTCAGCTCAGTTCAGACCCAATTGACACAAAGCTCAGGGGGAAAATTTGGTGTTCCCTTCCTCAGTTCAAGACAGAGGACCACAGTCTTCATTTCTCCTCCCAGGACCAGTAACTTCCCTGGATGGTTGGCCAGGGAAACCTGAGCCTAGAGGAGCCTTACCCAAGATCCCTCACCAGCCAGGCCAAACTGGAAACTCGGTCCAGGAAAGTGACTGGTGTGCAGGAGTAAGGGAGTCACAGCTGCACCTGGAGGTGGCTCTGTACCTGGGAGGGGACAGAGATGGGCCCTGGCTGGACCCTGATGTTGCCACTGTCCCATGATAGCCTCCGAAACGAAGGTCAGCCCAGGAGACCCTCGGCTGGAAGGGAGTCACTGAAGTCCAGAGATCATTTGAGGAACAAGAGCAGGAAGCCAAGGGCACCAACCCAATCCACCAGCTTCCTTTGGGAGCTCATTTTTTGCAGAATTATGCAGCCCTCTTCACCACAAATCTGCTAATTATTAGTGTACACTCAGTCTGCTGGAGCCCCACGCTGGAGCTGATGGGGGAGGGCAAGGAGGGTTTCAATTAAAGAGGAAAGTGGACAGAATGGGGCCCAATGGCTGGCAAGCTTTGAGAACACCCCTGTGCCCTGCCTCTGCTGCAGTTTTGGCCTCTCTTCTGGGCAAGGTCAGGGGACGCAGTGTCCCTGTCTAAACCCCTTTAGCCCTGTCACCTAGGTTCTACAATATCTTCGGGTTAAGCTGTCACCTAGCCTAACCATCTGGACACCCGAGTCTCCGTTGTCCTGGAGTTCCTCTCCCCAGCGGTGTTCTATTTCCAGCCTCACTAAAGGTACCACATGTCATCTTTTAAACCTGGATTCCCTGAGTCTGGGGCCTGCTTCCTGGCACCTTCAGTGATATCCCTTGGACACTGCTCCTGGTGCTGGCTGGCCAGGCCCGGCCATGACTGACAGAAAACCAGTGCTAAACTCTGACCTTGTTCTACAACCAGGCAGACGGAGAAGAACCAAGGAGGCTCTCCCCTCCCTAATTATAGTTAAACACTAGATTTAGATAGACTTCTTTTTAATTCAAAACTGGCGAGGGGAAAAATTCAACAATATAGGCTATTTTTTAGCCGATATATTTCATAGCCTATATATAAGATAGTGGTCATATCAGTCTTTCTAAGGAAATAAAAGTGTTTTTAGAAAGTCCCCAGCTTTTGTTTCAATCACTTTATAGATTGACTCTTTATTCTCTGTTGCTATGGCCTTTCCTTTTCCAGAATGTCTTATACATGAAATAAAACAGTATATAGCCATCTGAGACTTTTGAGTCTGGTTTCTTTAACTTAGCATAAGTTTTTAATGTATCTTGGGTAAATATCCAGGGGTGGAATTGCTGAATCATATGGAAGGTGGTATATTCCTACTACCAATGTATGAGAATCGCAGTTTTTCTGCATCCTTGTCAGCACTTGATATTGTCAGGTTTTTTTTACTTTAGTCATTCTAATGGATGTATAGTAGCATGAGGTTGTGATTTTATAAAACTGACTTTTTGAAACAGCCAAAAGGAGTGAAGTGCTATAGTTACACTCAGTTGATTTGGGGCTTGGCCATATGACTAACTCTGGCCAATGGTATGTGGGTACAAGCGACAATGTGTGAGTCCTGAATCTCAGCCTTAGGAGTCACAGAGTGTTATCCTTGCCTTTCATGGAGCTTTGAGATTTCCATCACGAAAATAACATATTCTAGGTTGTCACTGGCCCAGAATGAGATATGAAGTAAAGCAACCCTAGTCAACCTGTAAGCCCACAGCCTGAGCAGAAAATCCAGCCGAGTTTCAGATTTCTGAGCATGAGAATACATACTTATTGTGGTTTATCATGGTGTTTGGGGTAATTTGTTACACAGCACTATTAAGGCAATAGCTGACTGATACACTAAACACTTTAGAGATAGTATTTTAAGGTTTTACAACATAAAGCTAAGTGAATCAGCTCATTTTTATGTTCAATCAATTGAATTTTTAAGTGAGGAGAAAGTGATAAAACAAGTGGTTTAAGTGGAAAAGAAGCTAGCTGGCTGAGAGGCAGGCAGAAATAAAAAGAGAGTTAGATAAGGAAAGATTGTAAGTAATACTTAAATCTTCATGAGAAGTCTATGAAGACAAGAAACCCTGGGGCAGAAAAATGGAATCAGTGATGTGAAGGACACACTTTAAAATTTTCCCAGACAGAATGCAAAGGAAAAACACCAAGGGATTCAAATACTAAAAGGAAAATGACTGGAGTCTAATAGACAAATAACTAGTGTTTCTAAAATACATACAATAGAACCAAAGCGATTATCAAAGATAAATTGGCTTGAATTTGTTCTGGTAAAGAACTGAGTCTACGATTTGAAAGGGATCACTAAACAGCAAACAAAAATATTGAAAGAAATTAAGGCCTAAACACATCCTAGTTAAATTTAATTTTTTAGAATAAAAAATATTATCCTCAAAGGAACACTATAGAAATATTGATTCCTGCAAAGAAAAAAAAAATAGTCTTAGACTTATATTCTAGAACTATGCTATCCAATGCAGTAATCACTGCCCACATGACTACTGAGCACTTCAAATGTGGCTGAGCTGAATTGAACGTGATAAAAGTGTACACTACAAACCAGCTTTTGAATATATACTACAAAAGAAAATACTGTAAAATATCTCAATGATATTTATGTTGATTATATGTTTAATTGATAATATCTGGGATATGTTGAGTCCAATAAAATATATTAATTACATCTATTTCTTCCTATTATTTTTATACAGCTACTAAAAGATTTTTAACTACCCATGTGGCTTGCATAGTATTTTCAATGGACTGTGCTGCTCTAAAACAGGAATTGGCATAAATGGCCTATGCACCAAATCAGGCCCACCACCTGCTTTTGTAAATAAAGTTTTATTGCAACACAGTCACACTCATTTGTTCACATATTCCTGTAGCCTTTCCACACTACAATGGCAGAGTAGAGTAGTCGCAACAGAGATCAGAAGGCCTGCAAAGCATAAGATAATTGCTATCTGGCTATTTTAAGTTTGTCAACCTCTACTCTAGAATCATAAATACCAAATGATGGTGTGGAAATTTCAAAAAGATTTTGTGATTAAAAGGGAGTATAATGTCTAAACAGAGCCAAATTCTCAGTTATATGTGTTTTTCCCTCTTACAAAGTGGCTGAGAGATTTATTTCCTTCTTTACTTCCTTTCTTTAAAAAACATCTATTTAAGTGTATTTTAGTCCAAAAAAATAGTCAAACAGACCAGAACAGAAAGCCCAGACACAGATCCTAGAACTGAAAATAATTCAGTGGGCCATAAGGTGCCCTTTCGAAAGTGTAGTAAAAGGATAGATTGGTTCACACATGACATTGGGGAAACTAATTGACTATTTGGATGGGGAAATATTTACCTCACCCAAGTCAAAATAAATTCCTGATGAATGAGTAGTTGAAACTATTAAATTTTAGAAGAACCAAAAGAAAAATTATTGAATATTTATCTGATTTTTGGAGTGAGGGAGGTATTTCTAAGCACTATTTTTTAGAAGAAAGTACAAAGGGGAAGACTGGAAAATCTGAAAACATAAAAATTAAACCATTATGCAGATAAAAAAAATATTATAAACAAAGTTAAAAATCAAACTAGGAAATAATATTTGAAACATATATGACAAGGAAGGTGAATAATTCTTACAAATCAATAAGAAAATCTGAAAACCTCATTAGAAAAACAAGCAAAGGACATAAATACAAAATTTACAATAAAAAACTACAAATAGCCGATAAATAAATGAAAAATTTTAGCATCACTAGTAATAAAAGAAATTCAAGTTAAAGCAAGGAGATATAGTATATGTTTTGCCTTTCATCTCAACCAAACTTTTTTAAAAAAAATCATAGTACTGAGGGCTGGCAAAGGTTCAGATAAAGGGAAAATTTTTTACCCTTTGAGGGGAGTGTGAATTGTCACAACCATTCTGTAAGGCAAATTATTCATATGGATCAAAGTCTTTAAAACATCCATACTCTTTGATAGAGCAGTTTCATTTATAGCAATTTCTCCTAAGGAAATAATTAGAGATGCGCACAAAGATTTATTTCCAAGGAAGTTCCTAGCAGCGCAGTACACAATAACAAAAGAATGAAAAACTAGACAATTTACTTACGATCCCTTATGCTAGGGGATTTGTTAAATAAATTATATTAGATTCACATGATGAAAGTCTTGAGGTCATTAAAAATTACATTTTCAAAACGTATTTAATTTTAAGGGAAGATGCCCAAGGTCTAAAGTCAAATGGAAATAAAAAGAACATTAGACTTCATTGATCGCATATACGATTAATTTCACAAGTAAATCTGCTCAGTCATATGACTTGTTCCCGCTTCCACCAACCTGCAACTTTCTCCTTCTTCTGCCTATGCTGCTTGGCAGTGTTCCCCAAGCACTGCTTTTCTTCTTGGATGTCTCTGTCATTCCCTCCCCCCAGATAACACCACCTTTGCTGGACACGCCCCTCTCATCAGGTACCTTTACCATCCTTGGGTTTCCATGGTCTCCAGCTAGACCGCCCCATCAATGCATCGGAATCATCCAGTACCAAAACCTGATTGAGACTTTCAAATTCTAGAATCCAAACCTGAAAGAGCTCATTGAAGAAATTTTTTGGGCCACATGACCAAACCATGGGAAGTAGTAGAGAGGTATACTTGGATTACAGAAGTCGCCAAAGCCAGGAGTTTGACCGCCCTCCAAACCCTCTCCCACACCATTTCTCAGCTCTTCTTCTCTTTTTTTTTTTTTTTTTTAATTTTTTTAATTTATTTATTCATTTTAGAGAGGAGAGAGAAAGACAGAGAGGGAGAGAGAGAGAGAGAGAGAGAGAGAGAGAGAGAGAGAAGGTGGGGAGGAGCTGGAAGCATCAACTCCCATATGTGCCTTGACCAGGAGGGCTTCAAACCGGCGACCTCAGCATTTCCAGGTTGATGCTTTATCCACTGCGCCACCACAGGTCAGGCCAGCTCTTCTTCTCTTGATGTGTTGGCTCTGTTCTCTCCTACTCAGACTGATCTCTCCACAGAGTTGTGGAGGTTGCAGCCAATAAATGCTGGGGTCACACCTTAGGGCTTCGCCTTCAGGAAAGATTGACTCTTTCCCTTTAGTTCCAATTTCAAATTCTCAGGAAGGTTACTGAATGGCCAGGTGTGGGTCGTGCACTCACCCATTGTCTGTAAGGTGGAATCCTGTGACTGGCAGCCCTCACTTAAACCACAGGGTTGGCATAGGGGATGAAGCAGTTCCCCAGAAAAGGGAAGGGTGGCAGGCAGGCAGGTCAGCTCCTCTCTCTTAGTGGAGTGCCAAAGGAGGGCTGCTGTCCCCATGGTCTTATGGCAATTTTAGTCAAATTTGCCCATTTTATTTTTGCTTAAGGTCCCCTCCCACCTTCCCAAACACATTCACAGGAGTCTATGGGGCTGTGCTCATGCACTGGGCCAGTGGTGGGATTCAGCCTGTTGCAACCAGTCCAGCAGAACCAATACCTAATTTTTTGTTGAGTTTGGCAAACCAGTTGCTAAAATGGCACTTGTAATAAGGGTTCTCTCTAAGGTGAGTGCCTGGGCAGCTGCTCAATGTGGAAATCACAAATTTACATTCCTTCCTCTTTTTAAACGTTCATCTGCGCAACAGCGTATTCTAAGCACCCATAGTAATGTTCATTCTATCCATAGGTGAAAAAAATTGCAAGTGAGGACATAAATCAAGAAGCAGTATGGGCCTGACTGGGCGGTGGCGCAGTGGATAGAGCATTGGACTGGGATGCGGAGGACCCAGGTTCAAGACCCCGGGTCACCAGCATGGGCACGAGCTCATCTGGTTTGAGCAAAAGCTCACCAGCTTGGACCCAAGGTCGCTGGCTCGAGCAAGGGGTTACTCGCTCTGCTGAAGGCCTGCGGTCAAGGCACATATGAGAAAGCAATCAATGAACAACTAAGGTGTTGCAATGAAAAACTAATGATTGATGCTTCTCATCTCTCTCCGTTTCTGTCTGTCTGTCCCTATCTATCTCTCTCTCTGACTCTTTCTCTGTCTTTGTAAAAAAAGAAAAGAAAAAGAAGCAGTATGGAAATATATTAAATAACAGTTTTATTGTTTTTTGTCAGGTATTATTTAATATTTTTTCATAATATTTTAGAACTCTTTCTCATAATATAATCTAATTTTGTATAGCTCTTTTATTGTTCTTATTCAAGCATCAAACGCATGAAATAATAAACTACCTTTCGGTATATTGGTTTTTTACACTTAAAACGATCATTAGAGCAGAGAACGAGATGTTAAATTATTTGACTCCCACCACTGCACTGGGCTCCATGACAGGTCAGGCTCCCCGCTATCATATGGCCCCAAGACTTTGAGACTAACTGCCATTCACTGTGTGGCTTCTGTGAGCCAAGCACTCTAAGTACTTAAGGTGCTTATATGCAGTGTGGCCCAACTCAGCAACTAAAGGCATAAATGCAGACACATCTGTTAGTGTAGCTTCAATTATTAAGTCCCCACCAATTTTAATACTAGGATCCAATGACTTCATCTTGAGATCTCTGTCCCTATTCCCCTGCATTGTTCAAAAGCCTTCAGGGCTCATAAAGTCAAAGGGAGTCAAACTTACTTCCAAACATCAGTAGAGAGAGAAACAGGTGCCACACCCAGTTGAAGACTGGTCCTGCCTACCCATACATTGGAAACCTGTCCATGCAACTGGTCTAAACCCTGCCAGCACTTCCTGGGCATTCAGGGTGCCAGCTCTTTTATTATCCACCTGCATGTGCTTGCGTACACACGCACACCCAGAAGGTCTTGTTACCTCTCAGTAAGTTTGCTCTCTAGGCTTCTATTTACATTACTCGGAGTAAGACCAGTCCCCAAACAAAGGACCTCCGCTCCATTCGAGTTGCTGTCTATGCAAAGAAATAGTTGGTGACTTCTGGGTATGAAGATATTGTCATCTGTACCTTGTCATATGTATTGTTATCTCATTTAATTCTCTCAACAGCCAACGAGTTGGGCATCATAACCCTTTATCTTATAGATTAAGAAGCAGAGACATGGGCACAAGTTCACCCACCTACCAATGGCAGAGCTGGTGCTCAGACCTAGTCCGTCCGTCTTGGAGTTCACCGATGCTGAGCTGTTCCTGCCCAGCTGCCTCTGCCCTCAGGGTAGGTTTCCTTGCAGGAGATATTTCAGTCCCAGAAGAAACGGTGGTGGCCCTGTGCCACCAGCTCATTAGATGTGCTGAAGAGTAACTGAATCCCAGAGTTGGACACAACTCAGGCCGAAGCTGGGAAGCTCTGTGCACACAGTATGCACATCCAAAGACGAAACATCAGGCAGAACCGTGACAATAAATGTTAACAGCATTTATTGTTAGATGATGGGACTGTGAATCATTTTCATTTTCCCCTCTAAGCTTTTTCTGTAGATCCTTGGTTTCCAACAATATAAACAGGAATTGCTTTTATTGCTTGAATAACATTAACAGATATATCTAATGTTAAATCTTAGCTAAATGTCTGTAGCCTATATTAATGCTAATGCTTTTCCATATCCACCACATCTCAATAATGTCCTTCAGAAGATCCGATATGTCTGGCTGTCTGCCTGGGAGGCAATATAACAGAAACTTGAACTTCATCTCTGTTTCCTTTGTGTTAGAATGGTTGTCTGAACTCTCAGCAAATGAGAGTCACCCTTCTCAGCGATATAGCACTTCACACCCATGGGCTGTTTTTCATAGACCCTTGGAGCTGGACCTCGAGGGGCTGGGGGATTCAGTTTGCTCCCAGGGGGACCTGAAACTGATGTCCCCAACAGGTCCGTCTAGCAGTGTGTTTGGCACTTTCCACCACATTCACACTCCAAATCCCTGCCCCCTTCACCTCACCACAGGCAGAAAAGAAGACAAGAAAAGAAGAGGGGGAAGCATTTGTCCCTGGAGCAGAGCCAGCCTGTCCATCCCCCTGGTGCTCTCCAGGGAGGGGCAGCACCTGAGTAAGAGGCAGCCCAGGCTCTCCTCACCAGGCTTGCCTCATTGGAAGGTCTAGAGATGCCCATTGGATATGAGCCCAAGAGATCGGCGTCCCCAAGGAGGAATGGAGGGAGAGAGAGGGAGAGGGACAGAGGAGGAGCGTGGTGGGAGACTTAGCGCTCTTTCCATGGCATGGTCAAGCTCCACCTCCCAGCATGGAGCTCATACATGTCTTTGCCCTTCATCCCAGCCCACCCTGGGAGGGGAAGGCAGGGGGGAGAGGAAGAGATAGAGTGAACCATACAACCTGGGTCTCCTTTCATGCCCCTCAGCAGCACCCTGGACGGGACTGAGCACAGGGGAGGGCCCACTAGAGACTGACTCATCCCAGGAGACCCTGACCCAAGAGGGCCAGCTGGGAGAGCAGGACAGGCCCTCCCCTCCCAGGACCCCCAGGGCCCAGGAAGCCTATGGGTGGAGGCTGAGCTTGTCTCCTTCCTCCCTTCCAAACCCACTGACCCTCCCCACAAAGAGAGGCTTAGAACTGAAATGGAAGCATCCACACCGCCCTCTCACCCCGCAAAACCCGAACCCCCCTGTGAATGCCTGCGAGAAGGAATCTTGTCCTCAAAGACAGGATGGGCCTTCCTATTCAATTAACCTGGTTGTGAGCACACGGGACGCATGAGGGTGCTGTGGGTGTCAGGGGAAGAGGAAGAGAAAAAAAAACTGCACGATTTTCTTCCTGTCTCCAAGATGAAGGCAAGCCTGCAATTCTCCACCAGGAGCCAAAGCCTTTTTTTTTTTTTACCTGTGATAACAGTAAGGGTTTGTTTTCTTTCATGGAAACTCTCCCAAACTTAATTTAAAGTTTTCCCCTTTTAAATATGTCCTGGCTGCCGAGTGAACAGCGATGAGCTGCCAAAGGAGAGCGGAGGGAGGGATGATTGTCTGAGCAGATACTGCTGCGGCTAAAATGAAAACCTGTGTCCGTGGGAGAAGCGGGAGAGGGAGAGGGACCAGGGCAGGAGGCACAAGGTAGGGGGTCCCCAGGGAATCTGGGCAGGCCCCAGGGGCCCCGAGCAGTGCCCCCACCTGCCTCCCACCTCTCCTCTCTGCCCGGTCCAGACAACATAGCGTCAGCCACATCGACAGAGGCCAGCTGCTTCCACGACTGTGCGCTCCTGCTGCCGCCCCCCCCCCCCAGCCTCCCAAGACACCAGAGGGTCCTCTTCAGGAGGGCTGTGCCCAGATTATGTCATAGCCACCCAGTCCCTTCATGGAAAGGACTTCTTCCAGGTAAGCCCAGCGAGGAGGGGAAGGCAGGACGTGGCACTGAGCAGCACAGCCCCTCCGTGCTCACGGGGGAAGGAAGACCGCTGGCCCAGAACAAGCAGCGAGGGAGCCCCAGGCCGCGCCGCGCCCATGCTCTCCCCAGAAGCCTCCGACTTGTAGAGATACATACACACTCGGAAGGGAGACATAGAATTAGACCATTCGCAGGGCTGAGGCACTGAGTGACGACATGATGGTGGGCAAGGGCCTCCCCCCTCAGAGCCTCGGCGGCTTCTAAATAAGAGGCCTAAAGGGTATTTGTTCCGTTTTGATTCCCCAAGACCCATTCTCTAATGTCACCCAGATTTGGGGGTTGGCGAGTGGGGTGAGAGTACCTCTGCCACATTAAGTATTTATTGACTT
Source organism: Saccopteryx bilineata (assembly GCF_036850765.1). Taxonomy (NCBI): domain Eukaryota; kingdom Metazoa; phylum Chordata; class Mammalia; order Chiroptera; family Emballonuridae; genus Saccopteryx; species Saccopteryx bilineata. Next base: position 264,975,272 of record NC_089492.1, read on the forward strand.
GGCGGAAAAAAAATTCCAGGCAGCAGCCTTCTGGTCTGGAAAATGAGCTTTTTTTCTCTCCTGACTCCAGCGAAGCCAGGGAATGGGGCTGGGACCTCTGCTCATCTTTCCATGTGACTCTGGAAAGGGGACGGTTAGAAATCAGTCTTGGCCTGACCTGTGGTGGCACAGTGGATAAAGCACCAATCTGGAACACTAAGGTCGCCAGTTCGAAACCCTGGGCTTGCCTGGTCAAGGCGCACACATGTACAGGAAGCAACTACTATGAGTTGATGCTTCCTGCTTCTACTCCCTTCTCTCTCTCTCTCTCTCTCTCTCTCTCTCTTACTCTCCCCCCCCCTCTCTTCCCCCTCCCCAAATCAATATAATCTAAAAAAAAAAAAGATTAAATTACAGAAAAGAAGCAGTCTTGGCCACAGCTGCATTCCCCCAGACTACACCTGCCTGAGACCACATTCCCTTTAGCCTGACGCTCCATCAAACCACGTGCTTACGTCTCTTAAAGTCTGAGAACCCCAAAGACTTCTAGCCAATGCCCTTTGGCTTAAGTTGCCCAGAGTCCACTTCTGTTACTTTTAAACAAAAACCAGATTGGCCAACTGACCCTAAAAGGGCTGGACATCCATGTTTGAATGACAGCCTTTCTTTCTAACAGGACTTGCACTGATGAGATTAGTCGAGGTCAGAGCGAGGCCCTGGTGTCAGGTCTGTTTTGAAAGGAGGTTGGCCGCCTCCTACCTACTGCCGCCCCCACGCTTCTCACCACCACTAACTGCCTCTACCCCTCCTCCCAAAGAAGTGGGGGTTGTCCTTGACGGCTGTAGTGCCTGCCCTTTGCAGTCTGTCAAAGGCCTCTCCTGGCTTTGCTGTGTCCCCGCTGGCTGCGGTGTCATTAGTTTCTGCTGTCTCCCTCAGGGTAGAGCTGAAAAAGTCTTGCCCACCTTCGCCTCCTTTCCTCCTCTCGTCTCCCGTTTCTCCTGACTCTGTGGACAAACATGGTGGAGAGCCCCCAGCTGGGCCTCCAGAGCCCAGCACTGGTCCCTGCTTGCTCTCTGACCGTGGGCAAACCTCTGCCTCTCTGGCCTCAGCTTCCCCATCTGTAAAAAGATGGACTGATGCCCCACCCCCATCTCATCCTTCCTGGGGAGGGTCTAGCAGACAGATCAAGAAGCAAACGGGAGTCCCATGAAGAAGAGTTTCCCTTGACTGACAACCACAGCCTCCTAGAGCTCTCCCTGCCTCCAGGATCACCCAGGTTCTGCTACTCCTTTGTTTGGAGTTCACACTGCCCCAGCTGTCTGCACTGTGGCCCCATCATCCGACTAGGGGTACAGTCCCAAACACTGAGCAACCAGTGGGCCCCACAAGGTTGCCCTGCAACAGAAACTGGAGGCTCCTTGCTGTTAATGTCATTGACCTTCTAGTTACCAGAGCACGGGAGGTGGGGAGGACATAAAGGGGAGGGCTGGGGGACCCACCAGGGACCCAGCAGCAGCTCTTTACTAGCACAACTGTATTTTAATACAGTGTGTCCGTAAAGTCATGGTGCACTTTTGACCAGTCACAGGAAAGCAACAAAAGACGATAGAAATGTGAAATCTGCACCAAATAAAAGGAAAACCCTCCCAGTTTCTGTAGGATGATGTGGCAGCATGTGCACATGCGCAGATGATGATGTGACACTGTGTATACAGTGGAGCAGCCCATGGCCATGCCAGTTGAGATGTGGATGGTACAGAGAAAAGTTCAGTGTGTTCTGTGGCTCGCTAAATTCGAATCCGTGACCAAAGTGCAACGTGAATATCAGCGCGTTTATAACGAAGCGCCACCACATACGAATAACATTACTCGGTGAGATAAGCAGTTGAAGGAAACCGGCAGTTTGGTGGAGAAACCCTGTTCTGGTAGGCCATCAGTCAGTGATGAGTCTGTAGAGGCTATACGGGATAGCTACTTAAGGAGCCCTAAAAAATCTGTGTGTGAGCCCACATCGAACTGCACTGAATAGGTATGAAACTGGGAGAGTTTTCCTTTTATTTGGTGCAGAATTCACATTTCTATCGTCTTTTGTTGCTTTCCTGTGACCGGTCAAAAGTGCACCATGACTTTACGGACACTCTGTAGATTACTGGCTTGTGCAGCCCAGCTATTTGGTGTCTCAACCCTTCCCTCATTTGTGTAACCAATGCTCTGCATTAAATTCCTTCTGTTCTAAACATTTGAAGAGGCTTCTCTTTTCTTGGCTGGATCCTGACTGATGTAACATCTGACACCAGAAGTTCTTTGTAGGGTTTGGCCTGGATTGGGGGTGCCACTTGACAGCCTCAGGATATTGAGTGCCCCAATTAGCGAGCATATGGGGTTTCTTTCATTTAGGGTTTCTACAGTATTTTTTTATATAAAGTTTTATCATTCTCCACTGGGAGGGAAAAAAACAACAGAATTCCTCTTAGGGAAATAAATGTCTTTGTATAAGAAACCGCCTTGATAAGGCACTTGGGGGGTGGCAGCATCCTGAGGGCATGATATGACAGGCAACAAGGAACCGAAAGAGATAGTTAAACCGTTCTGCATGGGAAAGGAGTAGGAATGCAGAGGTAGAGAGAGAGGCAGAGAGCAGAGGGGAAACTAACAAAACAATGTAGCAGGAAGCTGATGCCCAGGCGGTGGAAATGGCTGAGGGACTTGTAGGAACGGAAATGTCAAATATAGGCTTTGACGCTTCTGGTGTTCTGGCAATCCATAAATCCCTTCTTCTCTCCATCCTTTGAAAGCATCTGTTACCCACAGGGGCTTTGTGTGCCCAGCCATGCTTTGTTTTAGGGGTGAAGCTGATTTTATTTTTTTAATAGAATGTAAGGAAAGGATTGAGGGCCTTGTCTGGGCAGACTCAGGATGCAACTGGCTTCACCGGCAGGGGGGTGAAAAGATGCACAAACTGAATTAATTCAATGGAAGCAGGAGCTCAGAGCTCGAAATGCTGATGAGGATAAAGAGCTAATCTTTCCGTAGTGCTTACCATGTGCCAGACTCTGCTCCTAACAACCCCACAAGGTAGGGACTGTTGCCCTCCAGCTTGTACAAATGTGGAAACAGAGGCACAGAGCAGTTGAATAATGTGGGTCCTAGCTGGGGGTAGAGCGAGGTAGAATTTGAACCCAGGTGGTCTGCCTCAAGCCTGTGCTCCTAACCACTACCCATGAGCAGCCCTCCAGGAAGGTACGGGAGTCTTGGGAGGTTTTCTGTAGTTGGTCGGTTGAATGGGGGTTGAATGGATCTGACCTGGAGCTGAAGGAACAAAGAGCCTAAGATGGTGGGGGGGGGGGGGCGGGTAGCTCTGAGCTCCCCCAGGGCAGAAAACTGCGTTTTATTCTTCTATGGCTTCAGATCTACCAAGGGGCCTGGCACTGAGCAGGAAGCAGCTCAAGTTCATGCTCATTGCATGAACAAGTGGGAGGGAGGGCAGAAAAGAGAGAGAGACCCAGAGAGTAGCTGGGATGTTCCTCTGGGTCAGGCTGGGGCTGAAACCAGGGCCAGGGGAGACATTTGTGGCCTCCATCGCCTCTCCTCCACTCCCCAGGGCTAATTGCAGCATTGCCACCTCCCAAGCAGGCGTGAAGCTGTGGATTTTTCCTAATTGAGAAGGAAAACATCTCTGTCTAGCCAAGGCAGCCGCATCAAGGCAGGACTGCGGAGGCGAGCAACCCAAGCTGGCTGCAAACAGCGCGTTTCAGAACTGTTTTTCTTGCTGCTGTGACACGTTTAACTCTCCCTGTATTTTAGATTGTAAAAGCCACGACAGACACCCACTTTGAAGTCCCCAAAGAAAGTGCTGGCATCTCAATAGGGACAGTTCTTTGGGGGAGGGCAGAGGGGACCAGGAGACTCTACAGCAAAGGAGTAGTCACTCTACCCTGTTGTCTCTTCGGGGTCTGTCCCAGCATCGTTTATTTCATTTTCATGTGATAAGAAATTGAGATGTACAACTTGTCTCAGCAAACGTAGGCAGCAGTCAGTTGGAAAGAGCTTTGTTCTCCTACGTGGGCGGGTGATGGGCAGGAAACAGGGTCTTAAGAAACATCTCTAGGGACTGTGAGAATAGGGGCCTCTCCTTGATTGCCCAGCCCCAGCACATACACACACATGCATGCAGTACACACACGAGCACATACAACATGCAGGTGCACATATGCACATACAATACACGTGTGTGTGCACACACATGCATGCACACATGTGCACATATCTCTTCTCCCAAAAGCCAGGCCTTGAGTCACAAGAACCAGAACTCCAGATCTGTCCCCAGTTCAAAGCCTGCCCCAGTGACATTGGCAGATACCTCACCTCCTCCCTAGAGTGAGCACTGATGGCATCCTGGGGTCAGGGGACTAGAAGCTGGGAGGCTTGTGAGGGGCTATGTCAGTAATCTGGGTGAAAGAGCCCACTGGCCTGGACTAGAGCAGTGGGGTTCACAAACTGAAATAAAGGACGGACTGAACAGGCAGTGACGACTGGATAGAGCATCAGACTGGGATGCGGAGGACCCAGGTTCGAACCCCCGAGGTCGCCAGCTTGAGCACAGGCTCATCTGGTTTGAGCAAAGCTCACCAGCTTAGACCCAAGGTCACTGGCTTGAGCAAGGGGTCACTTGGTCTGCTGAAGGCCCATGGTCAAGGCACATATGAGAAAGCAATCAATGAACAACAAAGGTGTCGCAACAAAAAACTAATAATTGATGCTTCTCATCTGTCTCTATTCTTGTCTGTCTGTCCCTATCCATCCCTCTCTCTCTCTCTCTGTCTCTGTAAAATAAATAAATAAATAAACAAACAAACAAACAAATAAATAAATAAAGGACAAGTTCAAGAGCTATTTGAGAGGTAGACCTGGCAGTACCCAGTGATTAGATGGAAGCAGAAAAGTAAGAGAGAGAAGAGTCGAAGGGTAGTGATCACGGCTTTCTGACGTGGGCGCTGGGCTGGCAGAGGGGGTGATGGGAGGAAGATGATGAGCTCCCTGTTGGACACGGTGAGCTTGAAGGGCACTCCATTAGCAATGACCAGTGAATAGTTGTGCTCATGAGAAAGGCCTAGGCTAGAGGTAGAGGTTCAAGTATCCTTGGTACACAGATGTCAGACATAGCCACCCAGTGGATGGGCTCACCCAGGGAGCGTGTGAGGCGTAGAAAGAGAAGAAAGCCAAGTGTAGATAGAACCTGGGGACCATCAACAGCGAAGAGCCTCCTGAGAAAGACAAGATTGAGAATCTGGGGCCAGCTGGAAGGCTGAAAACCAGAAGAGAGTGGTACCTTCAAAGCCAAAGCCATGTCCAAAGACAGTGGGTGTGATCGTCAGCCCCAAAGGCTGCAGGATGCCTGGTGAGATAATGGCTGAGAGCTGTCCATTGGGCCCACCATCAGGATGCCACTTGTGACCTTGGAAAGGTCTTTGTGAGATCAGAAGACCAGCTACCCAAGCACGAGAGGTGAGGAAGTGAGGACAGGGATAGGGGCTGTATAGGAAGCTTGGCTTCAAGGCAAGAAGAGACAGTGTCAGAGCCACAGGGGGCCACCAGGTCTTGGGATAGGTGTAGTTGTTTGTCTCATTATTGGCTTACTTTTCCAATGGAAGAGCCTTCAGTAGGTTTATGGAGGAAAGGCAGTACAGAGATAAAGGTTTTGATATTGAAGAGAGAGGAGCTACTCAGGCAAAAATGGCCCAGGAAAGAGGGTAGAAGTGATGGAGTCAAAGGCACAAGGGGAGGTTGACAGAACACAGCAAGAGGAGCAGCTACTCATCAAACATGGGAGGATGTGTGAGGCTGGGAGGACACAGATGAGTGTGGGATAGGGATAGGGATAGGGATGGGGACAGGGATAGGGACACGGACAGGGATAGGGATAGGGACAGGGATAGGGATAGGAACAGGGATAGGGATAGGGATAGGGATAGGGTTGGGGATGGGGATGGGATAGGGATAGGGATAGGGACAGGGACAGGGATAGGGATGGGGATAGGGATAGAAACGGGGATAGGGATAGGGACAGGGACAGGGACAGGGATAGGGACGGGGATAGGGATGAGGATAGGGATAGGGACAGGGATAAGGATAGGAATGGGGATAGGGATAGGGACAGGGATAGGGACAGGGACAGGGATAGGGATAGGGACGGGGACAGGGATAGGGACAGGGATAGGGATAGGAACGGGGATGGGGATAGGGATAGGGACAGGGATAGGGACAGGGACAGGGACAGGGATAGGGACGGGGATAGGGATGAGGATAGGGATAGGGACAGGGATAAGGATAGGAATGGGGATAGGGATAGGGACAGGGATAGGGACAGGGACAGGGATAGGGATAGGGACGGGGATGGGTATGGGGACAGGGATAGGGACAGGGATAGGGATAGGAACGGGGATAGGGATAGGGACAGGGACAGGGACAGGGACAGGGATAGGGACAGGGATAGGGATGGGGATAGGGATGGGGATAGGGATGGGGATAGGGATAGGGACAGGGACAGGGATAGGGACAGGGATAGGGATAGGGACAGGGACAGGGACAGGGATAGGGACAGGGATAGGGATGGGGATAGGGACAGGGATAGGGATAGGGATAGGGACAGGGGTTGGGATAGGGATAGGAACGGGGATAGGGATAGGGACAGGGTCAGGGATAGGGAGCAGAGGGAGCCTCAGGGCCAAATAGGTTTCAAGGAAGGGAAAAAAGGGGGCGGAGCCTCAGCCTTAAGCCTAGGACTGGAAGGGCACTTGGGGCAACCAGGAAGGTTGGAGCAGCCCTGAGGACAGGAAAAACTGTTGTGCCATGGCAGAAGGGCAGCTCGAGGCCCAGTGGTGGCCCTTCCTTCATTCCAGCTGTTCACTGTTGTTATGTAATATCCTCTTCCTGAAGCCCCAAGAGAAAGAGCTTCTTAAGCCTTTCCCAGCCTGCCCGGGACCAGGGAAGCTGAAGAGACCTTGGAAAAGGAGAAAGTCTAAGAGAGTGAGAATTCCTCTCCAAGCCTCTGTCTACTGTGAGTTCCCCGTCAGTCAAGTAGTCTAAGCCAAGAATCTCTACTGGAGTCTGTTGTGGGGATTCCCACACAATGTCCTATCCTAACCTGGGTTCCAAAGGCTTCAGACAAAGTCTAGTTCTCTCTCTGCTTCCCCAGCTTGCTGAGTCTGGCCAAGCCAGTGCCCCATCGACATGCTCCTCAGCCCCCCACCATGGCCCCACATGGCCTTTGGGAGCTCCCATGCTCGAAACTTCCCGGTGTTCTGAGAAGGCCTGCTCACCCAGGTTCTCTGCTGTTAAACTCAATCAACTAATGCCTCCCTAATCTTCAGAATGTCCCCAGGGGGTTATGGTCATTTGTTTTCTATAATTTTCAGATGGAGAAACTAAAGGTCAAAGAAGTGAGGACTTTTGTCCAAGTTCACAGAGCCAGTGCGGGAGCAGACAGTACCCTGCAGCGCTGGGCTTTGTCCCGTCTGTTCCGCTCTGCAGAGCTGGGTCCCTGCCCCGCCTCGAAGACCTCCTTCCCAGCCCTGAGCAGGGGCGGCAGCACCCCAGCCACAATACCCAGCAGTGAAGCAGTCCCCCGCCCATGCCTTTTCCATATCATCACTGAAACCGGTCACCAGCCAGAGTCCCCAAGGACGGACTAGAGATGCCTCAGTGTCCTCAAGTCTCAGCTGTCTCCTCTCTCTGCCTCAAGAGCTGGTCCAGAAAACCCACAGCCCGGCGGAGTGTGCTGGCGCTCCTTGCCAGGGACACTGCTCTTTCTAGCTCATTAGTTTTCATGGGATCCTTGTGAAGGAGGTGTCCCTGCCTTACAGATGAAGGAACGGAGGCTCAGAAAGGTGGAGTGACTGCATCTAGGTTACAGAGCCGGAAGTACCTCGGCTGGATCAAGAGCCCAAATCTCCTGATCCCCAGACTAGTGTTGCTTCCCTTAAACCCGCTCCCTCTCCAGCCCCTGGAAAACCAGACTCGATCTCCTCTCTAGTCAGACGGCAGATGTCCGGACGTGGGGACTGAGTCCCCTGCACTACACGGGTACTAATCAGCAAATACAAGTTCTCTCCCTCCCAAAGAGGCCTCCTTTGTGGGGCCTCTTTGGCAGCACCTCAAAAAAGGTCTGGCTAAGGGCTGAGGGAACTTAGAACTACTTAACATGGAGCTAGGAAGTCGTGGTCACTTGCTGAAGATCTCTGAGGGCTGTCCGGAGACATCTGGAGTGGTCACATCCTGAGTGGTCCCTTTAGAGCTAGGACCACTGGGAGAGACAAATGGGGAAAGTGATGGAGGTTATAGCTCACTCTGAGGGAAAATTCCCAGTAACAAGAATTGCTGCCCCGAGATGGAAAATCTTGCTTTAGGATGGAGTGAGCTTCCTGTCGATGGTGAGGAGGGTACCCCTCCCCCATTAGGATGCCATAACAAAATTTCTCCCACAGGCCCTGGCCGGTTGGCTCAGCGGTAGAGCGTCGGCCTGGCGTGCGGGGGACCCGGGTTCAATTCCCGGCCAGGGGACATAGGAGAAGTGCCCATTTGCTTCTCCACCCCCCCCCCTCCTTCCTCTCTGTCTCTCTCTTCCCCTCCCGCAGCCAAGGCTCCATTGGAGCAAAGATGGCCCGGGCGCTGGGGATGGCTCCTTGGCCTCTGCCCCAGGCGCTAGAGTGGCTCTGGTCGCGGCAGAGCGATGCCCCGGAGGGGCAGAGCATCGCCCCCTGGTGGGCAGAGCTTTGCCCCTGGTGGGCGTGCCGGGTGGATCCCGGTCGGGCGCATGCGGGAGTCTGTCTGACTGTCTCTCCTCGTTTCCAGCTTCAGAAAAATACAAAAAAAAAAAATTTTCTCCCACAGTGAAAGGGCAAACCAAATGATCCCAAACACCCTTTCTCACACTGAGATCCCGTGGTTTCAAAAAATATGGCGTGTGGCTCCCAAACTCACTCTCTCTCTCTCCCTCCCTCCACCACTAGTCTCACACTCATATCTGTATCCTTTTTTATGAATATTTAAATGTCATCTGATTGAATTATGTGTCACGAGTTGGAAAAAAGAGTCCCCCCCTCTGCCTGTCCCCCCTCCATCACTGCCTTGAGGGAGCCAGAAAAATAAACTTATCTTGGAGTCAGTTTTTGTCACTCTCTCTTCCCCTCCCCCACTCCCACCCCACCCCTGCTCTCCTGGGGCTCATGCAGACCAGGCAGGCCCAGGAGCCGCCTGGCCCTGAGCCGCTGGGGTGGGGATGAGAGGGACGCTTTACTCCTCACAGGCAGAGGGGCCTTGCCATGCCCGGGTGTTTATTCAAGCGAAATGTCCCTCTTCAGGGTCACTTAACCTACTTTTTCTGACCCCTCCCCCCGCACATGCACCAATCGAGGTCCAAGGTCCCTGTGACCATCCATCATGCCAGCCCCCCCTCGCCACCTTAGTCAGCTCAGGCTACTATCACCAGGTGCCACAGACCGGGCAGCTGATAAGACCGGGCAGACTTTTCTTTCTCATAGTTCTGGATGTCAGAAGTCTGAGGTCGGGTGCCAGTGTGATAAGGGTCTGATACAGGCCCTCTGTTGGGCTGCAGATTCCCGGTGTGGCCTCACGTGACAGAGGGGTGACAGAGGGGCGGGGGCTCACTGGGGTCTCTGTTATAAGGGCACCGATCCCATTTGAGAGGGCTCCACCCTCATGACCTAGTCACCTCCCAAGGCCCCACCTCCTAATACTATCATGTTGAGGATTCCAACCTATGACTTTGGGGGGAACACCACATGTAGTCTATAACAATTCCTTTGTGCTGATCCCAAGCTCAGAGAATAGTCACATCCTGTATCCGGGTCTCACCTCAGCTCAGCTTTAGTGAAGCCATTCACTCAGCAGGTTAAAAAACAAAACAAAACAAAAAACAGGTGGAAAAAAAAAACAAAAACAAATCTGCTGCTGAGCCAGTAGATGTCAGACTGTGTGAGAGGAGGAGGCCTCCCAAGGAGACCTGTGACCTGTGACCTCACGTAGAGACAAGAAGAGAGTGGGGTGGGGGGAGGGGAATACCCCACCCTCTCTCCTCCCACCCTCTGTTCTCTTAACAGCACCTCCTGTTGGCAAACCTAAGCAGAAGCCAGAGGAGAGGAGCGGAGCCTCTTGAGATCAGGGACATTGGCGGGGGCCAGGCTCAGGCTGGGAGGTCCAGGCAGGGGGAGGAGGGAGGCGATAGGCTATGGAAGGGCAGCCTGAGAGGAGGACCCAGCAGGGCCGGCCTCCCGCGCTCTCTCTCCCTGATCCCCTCCCTCCCGCCTTCTCTCCTTTCTTCTCAGGAGAAACACTAATTCCTCTTATTTCTCGAGCAGAACAATTTGGCCGATTCGTTGTTCTTACGGCCGTGGCTGCTGCCAACTACCTGTCCCAGGACCACACCCCTCGCCCGGGCAGCTAACTTATCAAGGTAGTTCCCTGCACAAGACCCGAAGAGGAATTGGGCTGTCAGGCTGCTCAGTAATCTCTTCTTTTCACCTTTAACTATACTATAAAGGGGGCAAGAAGGGAGGGAAGTGTTCCCTGAGGGAGAAGCTACTCTCCTGTCCCAAAAACTGCTCTGCCTAAGGCTGCAAGCAGAGGGAAGGGCCTTCGGGCTCTTGCCAGGCCTCTGTGGTTCTGGGATGGTGGCTGAGGCCCTGCTTCCTCACCCATCACCCCAGAAAAAGTGGGGCACGCCTTTGGGTCCTCCACCTACAGGATCTTCACCTACCTGCCCAGAGTTGGCCAAAAAGCCTGCTCCTGCCCTCTGGGTCTCTCCCCAGCTCAGGGTGCAGCCCTGCCCTGGAGGATAGAGCCTTGTTCCCTCTTACCCACCCCCCCACCCCACCCCCACCCCCACCCCCCACACACACACACCAGATCCGGCAACTGGGACCCAGGGCAGCAAATACCACAGTTAACAAAGGCTCCCCGCTGAAGTCTGAGGCTCTCCTGCAGGAGCCACTTTGCTAGCTAAATACCACCCTCTCAGTCTGCCTTGGTATTTAGAGAGCAGCCTGGTCTCCAGGGAGGGAAGGGAACTCACTACCTATTCATGGCACGTTGGAAGGCTGGCCCCAAAAAGAGAGAAAAGGCTCGTCTCTCCCCTCTGGAGGCTGATGCAGGGGCTGCCAGCCACCATTCCCCCCACCCCACCCCCAGCCTGCAGCAGGCTTGGCAGCTGCCTGGCAATGCTGCAGTCTGACAGCTGTCACTCAGGCTTCCCACGCTGGTGTGCACGTGAGAATGTCCGGGAGCTTTCTTACATGTGTTTGCATGTGCCAGTGGGAAGCCAGGCACACATGTGGGCACAGGCTAGTGGGGATTATGGGTGCGGACACAGGGCCGCGGGTAGGTACTAGGGTTGTGGCACTGCGATTCGTTTGTCTGTGGACGTGGGGGACCCGGACTTGCTCGTGTGCACACCTGTGAAGGAGTTGAAGGCATGCCATCTGCTTGTGCACAGGCGCACAGGTTTGTTGGTGGGCACAAGTATGTATGTACACAGGGCCCGACTTTACTGAGCCATCAGGGACTGCAGGCCAATTCCCGCAGCGGGGGAGCTGGCCACAGCAGGTAGGGGTTTGCAGGTTCTCCAAGCAGAGGTTACATGGGGGGAGGGGTGCCCTGTCCCCCCTGTTCCACTGTCCTCAAACCTCACACATCTCTGGTCTGTCCTCTGAGCTTCTGCCTGCCCCAGACCCACTCTTGCCACCATTCCCTGGGGCTCGATTTTCCCTTCATCCCATTGCTGGGCTACCAGGAGCTTCCAAAGTGGGTAGCACGGCATTGCCCGGGTCCTGGTGCGCTCTGCGCTGCCCACCCTTCTGGCTGGGGCTGCCCAATCAGCCTCCTTGGACCAGGCAGATGATTCCAGGCCCAAGAGCTGACTTCCAGCAAGTCACTGCCAGTGCCCCAGGTCCCAGCAAAGGGCCTGGCACAGAGTAGGCACTCAATAAGCATGTATGGGATGAATGAGCACATTCTAGGCAGAGAGGAGAGGCTCCTTTAAGGAACAGAAGTGTACTCAGCATGTTGCATTTGGGGAACTGTAGCAGGTGAATACATTCAGCTGTAGCTGGAGACCTAAGTGTGGTTGTTGCTGAGAAAAAGGTCAAGACTGTAAATTTAGACCTGGGATTGTATCGCGGAGGCTGCGGCGCTGCCCAGTCCCCTCCAGCGCAGGCCCTTGTTTTTCCAGCTGCCCTGAACGCTGGCTGCTCTCGCTCAGGCTGGGCCATTCTTCAGGAAGTGCCTTTGGCAGAAGGAAGCTGCTTTCTCCCAAGACAATGCCCTTCCCCAGGGCCAGCTGACATCCAGTGACTTGCCACAGCAGGGGCGCAGGGGCTTGGCTCCCTTGCCTATTTTGGGATAACTTTGAAGGGCCATTGCAGATCCAAGGCCTCAGGGGACCATTTGATGCCTTGCTTGCTTGCTGTCCCTCTTTCTGGGTACTCCTGGCCCCTCGGGTGTTGTTTCCATGAGCATTTCTCAGGACGCTTCCTGCCCACCATTCTCCACTTTACAGTCTGTGTCTGAGGACCCTGACCTGAGACAGCCATTGTGGGTGAAGTGTGTTAGACAACTGTGGGGAGTGGAGACAGAGCCTGAGGAAGTGTGTCCAGGGATTCGAGAAGGAAGGAGATAGGGAGAGGAGGAGCTGGAGGAGAAGGGAGGGGATCAAAGACGAACCTCTGAGGAACAAGGACTGGTGACCCTCAGACCAAAGAAGGATAGGTCTGAGTCGTGGAGAGAAAACCTAGAGGTCGTCTTGTCACAAAATTGAAAGAATAGAACATTTCAAGGAGAAGGGGGTGGATAGCATCAAACCCCACAAACAGGTCCAATAAGATAAAAACTACAATTACTAGTTGTCACTGGATTAACAACCGGAGGTGGCTGATGGCCTTAACCAAAGCAGTCCCCAGAAGGCGATGAGGCGGAAGTCAATGCCACTGGGTCAGCAGTAACGGGTGGGGGAGCAGAAGGAGGGGAAGGGACTTAGCTCATTCCTTGAAGAAGGGAAAGCAGGAATAAAGACAGTGCAATGGCTATAAGTGATATCATCATCATCATCATCATCATTATCATCGTCGTTTTTACGATCAGAGAGACTAGAGCAGAAACCATGAGAATTTTCCAGCCAGAAGGCTGTATCCATTCATGGCCCCCATAGAAGTCTCAATATGTGACCATGTGGGGTTTTCTTTTGCCAAAAACAAAATTAATCCCAACCACTTAAACAAAAGGGACCCATTACTTTGAACAGAAAGGACACTTGTTACGGCAGAACACCCTTCATGCGAATAAGAATAGGGTACCAGCTGGTGAATGCCTTGGCAGACTTTTGGGGTCTCCCCGAGAACCCCCTCCAGTTGGACATTGTCGCAAGCATTGTTTATCTGTCCTTTGGCCTTGGAGGGCAGCCCAGAAAAGAAGCTCAGTGGCTACTGTTCTTATAATGAGGTGACATATGGAACTATAGTCCCTCACCAAGGAACTCCCCAACTGTCCTTTGCCTGGGTCAATTTTGTTTTTTCTGTAGAACTGGAAAGACAACCACTTGCTCATTAGCCAGTCTAAACACGCGGTGCAATTGCTGTTCCAAATCCAGTAGCCAAGGAGGGAGTGTGAAGCCAGCTCCGGGCAGTAGGGACAGTCTAGAATTCACCGCAATACTGACTGGAAGGCTGGGCGGGGAACGAACTGAGTCCTGTCTGATGTCAGGCAGACTGAGTATAAATCCTGGCGTCACCACTCCATCAGTTACAGGAACAGAAAGAAACCTGACGTCAACACCTATGGTTTATTAAGTATCATAACAGAAGCCTAACAGAATGTGGGTCAGGACTGGTATAGTGTATCTACACCCTCATCAGAAAATCCAGTTCCGCCTGACCTGTGGTGGCGCAGTGGGATAAAGCATCGACCTGGAACACTGAGGTCACTGGTTCGAAACCTTGGGCTTGCCTGGTCAAGGCACATATGGGAGTTGATGCTTCTTGCTCCTCCCCCTTCTCTCTCTTTCTGTCTCTCTCTCTCACTCCTCTCTCTCTAAAAAATCAATAAATAAAATATTTAAAAAATAATAATAAAAAATAAAAAATAGAAAAAAAAGAAAATCCAGTTCCTAGCTCTCTGTTCTGACATGCATGGCTTCCATTCTTTATGGTCCGATGTGGCTAACAGTACTCCAGCCATTACATCTGCATTCCAGGCATCAGGAATGAACACAAGAAAAGGGGAGAAAAAGGATTTGCCCCTCCATTTGAAGGATGCTTTTTAAAATGGCCCTTTTAGCTACATCTAACAATAAAGGGACTGGGGAAAATGTATTCTTTTATCTGGGCACATTGCCAGTCCAAATATAAAAGGGCTCTGTTAGTTATAAGAAGGATGAGAACAATTGGTAATCAACTAGCAGTTCTTTCCACTGCCTGTAACTTCAAGACAATTTGCTTGAGCCCTCTGGGCCTGTTTTTCTACCTATAAAATGATAATAATGGCCCTTGATTAGTGTTATTGTTGACTGGTATTACCTACCAATAGGGGTCAAAATCTCAAATGTCTGCAGAGCTCAACGAAGTAATTTAAATAAGAAACAATTGGGAGTGGTAGGGACTAGGGCTAACTGGAGTAGCCAGCCCTGTCTAGGACGGAAAGTGTCAGTGGAAGTGCTGGCTCAATACTTCTAGATCTGACAGTTTTTCAAAAGAAACTGAAAATCTGGATTATATATTAAATCTTACTAATTGTAAACTTTGCAATGATTCACATTATTTTGACCCTATAAGAGTCAAAATACAAACATATCTGTTGGCTAAATATGGCCCTGGGTGTTGGTTGCTCTGACCGAAGCACAATACCATCCCTATTTTTCACCTTTTCTCAAGACATCTTGATTTTTATTTTTATTTTTTTGGTATGATATACACCCTTTCCCTGGTGACAAAGGCTTATTTGGGCAAAGGGCAGTGGGGACATGCCATTCAAAAGTCTATACTGATAAAAATCTAGGTTTTGTGGGTCTGACTACAACATTCTACCCTTGGTTTATTATAAACATCAAACACTGGGCACAACCAGATAGATATTATAAAGAACTGCACCACTCTGCATGCATTTTAATCCTTTAAGCAAACAATTGGACCAAGTCAACAAAAACCTGGACAGGAGACCTGCTCGCTAGCCACAATCTAAGCCTGAACGTCCAGCCATGTGACTTGATCAATATCCTTCTGTAAACCCTATTGAAAATTGGCGGTCTCCATTCCAACTTCCTCTGGCACACTTCCTACAAATTTCCATTTTTCAATAGCTTTATGGACTTAAGCTCTTTCATGGACTTAGTTTGTGCCGCTTGCTCATAATGACTGATTTTTATGCTCAGATGGTCTCTGTTTGGTCATCCTAATGGGAGGGTAGAAGAGACTCTTTGGGCTGGCCTCTGGGCATGTTCCAATTTTCCTCCAGGAAAGCTTTGTTGCCTTCCAGCACAGAGCGCCTCCACCCCAAGGTGCAGCCCAGCTTACCCTTCAGTGCCAAGTGATTTGAATGGCTAATCCATGGTCAGTGGGGCTGCACGCTTGTCTGACAACACCCGGGGCAGAGGCATCAGCCCGGAGGCCGCCTGGGTTATTTCAGTGATGGTGCAGAATGTTAAAGTCATACGTTCATACTGTTCTTTTCGATTCAACTCCAGGGCTTCCGAATTCTTTCCCATCACGCTCCAGTACACCTCTCTCAATTTCTATGCTCCCTTTCCTCTCTGAGCACCTAGCCCTTCTCCTCTCTCTTATATATGACATACTCATCTCAGATTCAACCTATAACACAAAACACTGTCACACCAAACCATGTGTTGAATTACAATACTGTCCAAATCTCAAGAAACGTCACTTAAATGTCAAACTGTTAGTAACCCTTTGGGCCACTGGGTCCACGACTCTAAGGCTCCTGCATTCAACTTCCCTACTTTACTCAGTGTATCAAGAGCAATTTTATAACAGATGGATTCAGGATGGTCTATAATTGGTGCCACTTTTACTCAAGGCTCCATATCTTCCTTGGACTTCTCCAAGGAAGACCTTGGAGAAGTGTGGACCTTGTCCACACATCTCATAAGGAAATACTCACGAGGTATGCGTCTGTGTGTAATGACGCTACTACAAAACTTGCCACAGTTAAAATCACCATTGACACAGTGGATTCCACACGGTCAGAATGGCCCCAGGATAAACAGCATTGGGTATTCCAGGCAGTCTGTGTGCTTTGGCCACTGGGAACTGGGGCCAGTTTAAATTTTGCTAGCAGCATCTGCTCTAAACAAAACCAAAGTGATCGTTTCAACAGTTAAATCAGATCATGCCTTTCCCTTACTCTAAACCCAATAACTTCCCATCCCACTTAGGCTGAAAGCCAAACCCGCCGGGACCTGCCTCGCCAGCTCCGTCCAGTCCTCTCCTGCAGTCCCCACCACTTGCTCCGCTCCAGCCAGGCGGCTTGTCTCTGGGCTCACTCCTGCCTCGGGCACTTTGACCAGCTGTTCTCTCTGCCTACGGCTGTTTTCCATAGTCTGCACCTGGCTTGGCTGGCATTCAATGTCATTCAATGTCACCTTCTAAGAGACACTTCTCTGAAAACCTACACTAATGTGGTCTCTTGGTCGCTCCTTCACCATCCCGTTTGAATTCTTTCCATGGCCTTTGTCACTCTTTGAGGTTTTATTTGGTGCTGCCCCCACTAGACTCAAAGCTCCATGAGGGCAGGCATCCTGGGGAGCTTGTTCACTACTCTGCCCCAGCATCTGATACAGTGCCAGCAAATAGGGGGTGTCTCATAAATGTTTGATGGATGGGCGTATCGTTGAAAGAAAGCAAGACAGCAGGAGAGAGGGAGGATGGGTGGTGCCCAGCTTCAGTACACTGCCCAGGGAGGGGGCGCAGCCTGTCGGGGGGAGGGGGGGAGGAGCAATGCCCCTCCTCCAAGTCCCTTTTTCCAGTCTAGCCAGGCTTACCGCCCCCATGCCCAGCCCTGCTCACCCATCCGGTTACCCCCAAGGCTTAGTGCAGGCACATCCTGCCGTTCACTTCATTCCCCCCGCCCCAGCTGGACACACCTCTTCTTAAAGAAGGCAGTGGAGCCGAGACTCAAGGAGCTAGTCAATTCATCACTCAGAGGAAAGAGCCACAAATTCTGAGGTCTCTGTCTGCACCTGTCATGCTCAAGGGCAACCTTGCCAGGGCCGTGGTGCACAGCCACTCCTCCCTGCTGATAGCTGTGCTGGCTCAGGACTCACTCAGTGACAAATCTGTTGTCTGCTCAGCAGCATCCACTGACCGGGGCCAGGGCCAGGGCCAGGGCCAGGGGGCTGTGGAGTTGGGGAAATTTACAGCCAAGTTCTCCTTGGATAAAGTTTGCTGAGGACAAGACTGGGTAGTCACGCTACCCTCTGGGGCAGTCCAAGGGAAGGGGCTGCCCCAGAGGGTAGCATGGACACCGCTTCCCAGGGGTCCCACTTTATCTCCCAGATGGACAGGAGGCTCTCCTGGGCAGGGTCTGGATCATGACCCTGGTCCCCTCCCAACGCAATACACCTGGACCCTCCAGGCTCCTCATGCCATGCTGCCCTGTTGACTTGAATTAAGGGGCAAACCACTTCCATACATTTGACCTTGAGTGATGGTCAAGAGCATCCACTTTGGAGTGAGACAGACCTGCATGTGAATTCCTGTTCCTTTCTACCCTGAACAAGTTGCTCTTTCAACTCCTCGTTTGTGAAACGGGGTGATAGCTCAGTCTTTGTGAGGACTGCGTGACAGGTATGCGACATGCTCACTGGTGCGTGTTGGAGAGTAAGCACTCAGAGATGGCGTTGTCAGCATCATTGTTGAGATGTTGCCGTCACCATGGTTGTTAGTGTCACAGCCTACCTGCTCAGCCCAAATTGATCTTGCCAGTGGGGACAAGGGGGCCCAGAGGCAGGACTCCTCCTCCCAGATCACAAGCTCCTATAGCCAGAGAGAGTCTAGTCTGAAAGCAAGCAAAGTAGAAATGGCTGGGGTCCTTAGAGGACTCTCCAAAAGCCCCACAGAGCAGCCCCTTTGTAGCACCTGAAGTTCTCAGGAGCACACAGCCTTTCTCAAGGTGTGTGTGTGTGTGTCGCTGAGAAAACAGCAGGCCGAAGGCTGCCTTCCAGCCCATCCCTGCCTGCACTGCCCTCCTTCAGAGCCCTTCCCCCTGCCCTGGAGGTCCAGCAGTCTGCATTCTCCATCAGCCTCCCTGCTTATCCCTCCCCACCTGGGTCACTCCATACACACACATTCTTGCGCAGCACACATCCTCCTACCCCAGCTGGGCCGTGGCTCTTGCTCAGACCAAGCCATCCTCTTTCATCCCCTCCCCCATCCATAAAACCTCATCCTTCTCATGTCCCAGCCCCTCCAAGCCCTGCCTTAGGTACCTTCTAAATGGCAGCACTTAATTTACTCAAGCCACACCAAATGATACCTGCCCTTCCCAGGTAACACACACACATTGTCACATGGCTCTTCCAGAGTCCAAGCCTTAATCAAAGGAGTGACCCTGAAGGTGGAATTCCAGGTCATGGCATAGCAAGGGAGTGAGAAGTGGAGGGCAGGTCCTGGTGCCCCTGCAATCGCAGTTGGCAGGCTCCGCCTCCTTAAACCAAAATATATGGCCTTGAGCTTCCTGACCAGGGCTTTCTCTGCCTCCCGTCTCCCCTCAAGTGAGCACCTTAGATGAAAGTCAGAAAGCTCCCCCTCCCCTGCAGGAGCTGAGGTGAGGCCCAGGCTACTCCCTGGTCCAGCACAAGAGGCAATAGTCATTTCTTTCCTACTTCCTGCCACCAAAACCCCGCGCCATGGTCCATCCACTCAGCCCTGCTTCCTGGTAGTTTCCTCTGAGGATCAGGTACAAGGGGGGTGGGTGGAGCTCCGCCTGGGCAGCTCCAGGCCGAGGGGAGCTCCAGCCCGGGTTCCTTTTTCATCAGCACTGTTCTATCCCCTTTGGAACTGGCGAACTGGCGTACTGGCGCCTGACACTTCACGGGCTACTGGTCACGGGCACATAGAGGCAAGGAAATGGCTCGCTTTTCATGTAACAGGCTCAATTAATATCTGCAGAGTGGACAGTTTCCACTCCTCTCAACCCCACATGCTGCCTTCCTTCTTACAGAGTGAGCCCCCAGTGCCCCCCCCAGGCCAGGCAATTTGTTGAGAATCTACTGCGTGTCCTGCCGCTGGGCATGACCCTTCCCTGGCAGCCAGATCTGGGTCTTCTCATTGGTACAGTACAGGGATGTCACAGAGTGATCGCTGAGGTCCTTTACAGCCCTGACAGCTGTTCCACTCTCCCAGCTCAATCACGAACTTGTCTTACAAAACCCAGTTCCTTCAAACGCTCAGAGGAATCCCCAACCACCTCCCCACTGCCGCTCTAGTGTCTGGGGTGCAATGCTTGGGCTCCCGCTCCCTCTGTTAGGACTTTTTCTGACTTCTGCAGCTACCCACACCACTTATTAAAAGCTTTGGTTGAGATCACAAGCTTGGAGTGCACACCTAGTAGAATGTCCAAAGTGAAAAAGAAGAAATCCTGGCGATCACCACGTGCCGGAGAGCATGTGGAACCCCGGGCACTCTCCCGCCCTGCGGTGGAGATGCCAAGTGGTTTGGTCACTCTCGAAAGCAGTCTGGCAGTTTCTTACAAAGTTCATCCTATGACTCAGCAACCGTACTCTTAGGTATTTATTTACAGAGAAATAAAAACTGATGTTCGCACAAAAACCTGAGCACAGAGGTTTATAGCAGCATTACCCACGATGACCAAAAACTGGAAACAACCCAAACTTCCTTTACCAAGTGAATGGAGAAACCAAATGCAGTGCAGCTGTGCGATGGAATATTACTCGGCAATAAACAGGAACGAGCTTGTCTTGTACACAATGCCAGGATGAATCCCAAATGCATCACATCATGCGGAAAAAAAAAGCCAGCCTCAAAAGATTTCAGGCTGATGATTCTATTTGTAGAACATTCTAGTGGAAGCAAAACTGTAGCGACAGAGAATGGTTTTGTCGAGGCCAAGAGGGACTGATTACCACAGGCTGGCATGCTGGAATTTTGGGGGGCACTGATCCTGTTTGTGGTGGTGTTTCCAAGACTCTCTACATGCATTGAAGTGCAAGAGAACTGAACAGAAAGTTAAAAAGTTAATCTTACTGTATATAAGCTACAAATTTAAAAATAATTGGGAAATTACCTTTAAAAAAAAATCCATGCTATCATTCTTGGGAAGTGAACGGCCTGGGTTCAAGTGTCAGGTCAGCTACATTAGTGGTCACCTGCTGGTTTGTGCCCACATAGCATCCACTCCCCCTCTGGTGACATGCTGTGACATTCTACTGGGGTGTCAACCCTCTACCACTCTCAGTCCATGGGAAGGATCAGCCATCTCTGTGCTGAAGGGGAGGACTGGCCGTCTCTGGGCTCCACTGTGAGCATTTGACCAGGCCTAATCAGCATATCCCCGCCCCCAGCCACAGAGACTGGTCTAAGAGAAGGCCAAGAACCAGCATCAGTCAATATTAGTTAAGTGGGGCTTTTTCAGACTGGGGTTTAGAGGAAGCACTGCATCCACTGGACTTTCTAAATGATTACAGTAGCACATATATTCTGCTTGTCAAGGCCTGTTCTCAGCATTTTACACTATGAACACCCCTAATCTTCACAATAGCCCTACAAACTAAGTACCACTCTTAGCCCCATTTTACAGATGGAAAATTGAGGCCAGAGAGGCTAATTCGCCTGCCCAGGGCTACACAGCAAGGCTTGAATTTGACCCAGGTACTCTGACCCCAGGAATGGAGCCTTGAAGCTCTACCATTATTTTTCTTCTTGGAATGGGCATCCAAACTGTCAGCAGACACGTTGATGGAATCAGGGAAGAGAGGACTCCTGAACTCATCATTGGAGCTCTTGGGTGAAGATTTTGCTGGGACCAAATCTATCCCTTGGCACTGACTCTGAAGTGATTTCTCCATTCTTCCCAGGAAACGTTTCGTTTGTTCTCTGAGCTAAAATGAGAACAATACATCCTGTAAACTAAGGGGAAGGCAGCAGCATGTCCACCAAGGAGCATGGGCGTCAGTTTCTCCTCTGTTATTAATTTGCCGTGGGACCCAATGCAACTAAGCACCTCAGTTTCCTCTTCTATAAAACGGGGACCATAATAGAACCCACCTCATAAGGTTTGGGCGAGACTCAATGAGATAATACATGTGAAGCACTGAGCACAGTGTCTGGTACAGTAAACTCTCAAGAAACTGCATTACGACAAAATATAGGAGTTACACATGGATGTGCACATCCGTGCACACACGTGCATGAGGTCCAGGCACCATATATATGGATCTGTCCCTCATGCGCCATATATCTAACATATATAATTTCACGACTAATTGAAGAAACATTAGGCATGAATTTAAACCGTGCTCTACATTGCTGATGTTTTATAACATGGGATTGGTTGATAAATTACTTTTTGGTCTACAGAAAAACACAAGCAGCAAACATTTTAAATGAACCTAAGTGCATGTCTTACATGTTTCCTCCACTAGCCCGAGAAGCAGTTTTTTCTGATGAATTTAGACCATTACGAGGTCAAGCCACAGGCCCGGGTCTTTGAACCTGCTTTAAACTCCCCACGCTGTAGGGTGTGCAACCAGTTTCAGAAGTGATGGAAAAGAGTGCTTGCAACGCAGCGGCAGGAGCTGTAATGGGTGAGATTGTGAGCTTTGCAGCCAGGGAGACCTGGCTCTCACTCCCTTGCTCTGCCACACCAAGCCACGCAGAGGTTACTGGCAATCGGCAAAATGTATAGCCAGTGTCTGGTTCCTGGTGAGTCCCCACCAATGGTAACAGTGTTAGTGTCACTGAGTTTGGGCCCCTTCACAGCGTCAGGAGCAAACCTTGGAAACATCACAAGGAATCAGCAGCCCCCTTTTCCTGCAGAGAGGCCCCCACCCTTCCAGACACAAGGACTAGAGTCTTGGTAGGGTGGTTGCCATAGGTGCCCATGCATGTGAAGTTCCTCGAACTGTGCCTGGTCTTGAGATCACACTGACATCGGACCCCGGTCTTGGTCCAGTGATTGGTGACCAACAACTCCATGGGAGGCTCTCGGGAAGTATTTTGTCAATCTGAAGCGTTTGATCTGGTTGATCTTCTTTCTACCCTGGGCTCTCTCTCATAACACCGCATGGTGAATGACCAATGAATGGCATCTATTACTTCCTTCCAGTTTTCTTTTTAACAATAAGAGCAAAGCACTTGTGTAGTGTGTATTTTGTGGTAGACACAGTTCTAAGAACTTTGCACTTATTTACTCAATTTTTATTATAACCCTTTTAAGAATCATTATGATTATCCCATCTTACAGACAAGAAAACTGAGGCATGCACAGCTAAGACACAGCAGAGCCAGAATTCCAACCCAGGCAGCCTGACCCCAGAGCCCATGCACGTAACAGCTGCAGAGTATAGGCTGTTAAGCCAAGCAGGGGCACATGACAGGAACCGCCACACTCCCCTATCAGTCTCAAATCCAGCATGACACTCTGGGCTGGACCCCCTGCGGCAATCCGTGCCCACTCTGGGACAGCACCCAAGACTGCTTCCTCTCTGCCTGCTCTAAGCAAGCAGGAGCCACTTCAGAACATGTGGGACCACCTTGCCTAGCTAGGCCAGGCCCTAAAACTGTGTCCCCAGGAATTACAGAAGGAGGAAGGAGAAAAGGAAGAGGACAATGAAGAGGAAAGGGAGAGGGAAGACAGTGATGTCAGAGTGGTCACAGACACCAAGGATGGACAAGCAAGTCCCTTGAAATAAAACCCCAGAGGATTTTACCTGCTGGCTCATGGTTGATTTGAGATTGCTAAGGAGAAACTGGGGCCCCTCTAACATTTATCCCAAACTCAGGGCGGAATTATTAGAAATTAAGAGGAACTAGAGAATGCAGGATTGGAAACAGAACCCCACCTTTGGAAGCAAATGTTTCATCACAATAGAAACCAAACACACAAAGGATGCCAGCACCTCCTCATCACTCACTCCCAGGCTCCCCACCACAGATACTGCCGTTCTGCCCCTGCTGGTGGCCCCAGGTGAGGCAGGCGGCTGGGGCTGCTTCTGTCTGTGTGTCAGTGACAATTCCTCAACCCTGAAGACCCCTACCTTCCCTGGACTCCGATAAGCAGAGAGGACGCCTTAGACCCCAGTCACTTCCATTTCCACCCGGGGACTCTCAATTTCTTCTCTCTCTTCATTCACCAAAAATTTCAAGTCCCCCTTTTTTCTCTTAAAAAAAAATCTTTATCATTTCAGCAGGCAGTGTGGGGGGATCTGCCAAATTGGTAGCAATTCTTGCTACAAATAAAGTGTCAATTAAGATTGATTGTGCTGCTCTGGGAGGTTGGTGGTTTATGCTAATATTTTAAAAGTCTATTTCATAGGTCTTTATGCTGAGACGTTTCATTGGGTTTATTAAGAGCCCAATTGATACATTTCTTGTTGATTCCAAATATTCCTGCAGTTATTAATTCTGAACAATGGGGTTAATTAGTCTGCAGACTTTAGAACGCTTCTTTAGGTGGGAGCTTAAGAAACCAGTTTCCAGGGAATGTAATCTCCAAAAGAATGACATTCCTTTCTTCTAAAGGGAAGGGGGCGGGAAGTCTCCCTGGGGAAGAAAGGATGCCTGTGATCTCAGGCAGAGTTAAATGAGTGTTAAACGCCAATGGGCCTCTGTGGTTTGGTTTGGTATTTTAATGCCCTGCCCCTTTATTTTCTTTTCTAACTAGTAGGTAAATAGCTTGAATTTGGGAGGTGGGTGTATGGGAGATGGGCTGCATGTACGGACCCATAGGGAAACCAGTCTGCCCAACAGAAAATGGGGACCTCTTTCTTCCCCCCCACCCCTTAAATGGAGGTGGGACCTCATGCCACCCCCAGCAGAGCCTTACCCTCGGGGGCATTCCTTCATCCATAAAATGGGAACAGTGACACCCACCCTCCCCCAACACCGCAAGCTCTGAGGGTGAGATGAGATCACACGTGTGAAAGCCCTTTGAGAATAAAACCCTTTTTCCCCCCTTTTTTTAACCTTTGGAGAGGGTTAAAAAAAAAGGGATCCATTTTAGAAGTGGGCTTTTTTAAACTCTTTTTTTATATTATTATTCCCTCATGAAAGGGTTTCTTCTTGTAGCTGGGATTTTTCATCTCGTGTTAAAGAGAGAGAGAGAGAGAGAGAAAGAGTGAGAGAGTTTTAAAAATAGCTATTTTAATGAAAAGAACAGCTCCCCTGAAGAACTGGGCAGCCCTTTCTGTGGGCTCTGCTGCCGAAACTCACGGTCCAAATTGATTTTTTTTTCCCCCTCTTCTTTAAAGGTAAGTGATGAAATACGGTGGGTTTGAAAGGGCTGACATTTTGGGTAGCAATTAAACTCAGTCCCATCTAGCCGTGCGGCAGCGGGTGGCGGGCCGCTCGTTATGGCCGAGAGGCAGGCAGAGGAGTACAAGGTGGGCCTAGCGGTTCTCAGAAGAGCCCAGGCCGCTGTCTGCAGCCAGGTAATTAGATTTAACAAGCTGGCCTGTCACCCTCCTTCCCCCACCCACCTGGGGACCCGCCTCACACCCCCTCACCCATGAGCCGCAAGTCTCCGATCCTAATCACTGCGGTGATGGACGTGGGAGATATTAATGTTGAGATGCTAACGACCACACCAGAAGCAGCCATAGTTAGGAATTCACGGCAAATGGAGATGGCAGGGCCGCTGTGTCATTAGAACCAGCCCAAGGGCGAGGCGCTCCCAACAGGTCAATGGGATGTGATTGGGAACATGCAGGCAGGGAGGGACCTGCTGGGCCACTTGACACGTGTTCCCCTCCCTGTCCCGGTCGTGTTCCCATGGAAATACAGCTATAACAAGCCATACTTCCAGCCTGTTCTTCTCCAGAAAACCCATCCCCAAAACTCCCCTCTGGCCGGGACTTCGTGATCTCTCCCATAGAACTTGAAGACCAGCTTGGCCATAAAGGAGTCACCTGTGGAGAGGGCTTCAGACAGCCTGAGGTGGGCCGTGGGCCGGGCACCTTTCTTTTGTTCTGCTCTCTAGGTGACTCGGACATGCAGCCAGGGCCGGGAACTACCTATCTAGATGCAGGCCAATGGTTTGCCCAGCATTGAGATGCAAAGTGGGCACCGGCCTGGCAGACCCTGGCATGCCTGCATCATTGACTGAAAGCTCCCAACGACATTCAAGTGGTAACAAGCCTCCAGGGAAAGACAACCCAACCAGTCTGCTATTGTCTCCCAGCCGCACTCAATAGGCACAGCAACTGCCTGGGCAGCAAGATCCATGCAGGTCTTGGACATTCAAGTCCTCTGGAATTAGAGGAACCTGGAACCGGAGCCCTGAACTGTCCTAATCCCCTTTGCAGCACCGGTGCCCCTGCCTCTCCAAGTCTCAGTTTGCCCATCTGTAAAAAGGATGGATTGGCCAAGTTGAACTCTCCATCCTCCCCAGCCTGAAATGCCAGTGACTGACTCTCCAAATTCATTTGTTCCTCGGACCCCTCCTGAGATAACCACACGGAACTCCTACCACTAGGTGGCGCACCCTCAACACGTCAAGCTCCACATGCGCCTTTGCCCTCACATGAAATGCCCTCCACACCACCCACATCTTTGCTGTTGAAGTACTGACCC
This sequence comes from Saccopteryx bilineata, assembly GCF_036850765.1. NCBI lineage: Eukaryota > Metazoa > Chordata > Mammalia > Chiroptera > Emballonuridae > Saccopteryx > Saccopteryx bilineata. The sequence continues at coordinate 265,001,077 of NC_089492.1, forward strand.
TTCTCTGTGGCACAGCCAATGAGTGATGTTTCTCACCAAAACTCTCCAGGACGTCCCCTGTCATTGCCCTGGGCACCTGGTTCAGCTCTCTTCCAGGATGTGGGAGGTAAGAACCCATGCAAATTGCCAGTTGATGATGACAATGGCAATCACCGAGCACCAGGCTCTCCAGGGCTCCTGCTCAGCCCTGATCTCATAGGTTGCCCCCAGCAAGGAGACACATCCACTGTACAAGCGCTCAATGTACAGTGGAGACAATGAAGTCACAAGGTGAATTGACTTGCCCAAGGTCGTGCAATTACTAATGGTCAGAACCAACACTTGACTGGAAGACTAACTCTAAATCCAGGATCCCCCTCTCATTGCCCAGATGATTCTAGATGTTATTGTCTGGTCAGTTTGAAAGCTTTAACAGATTGTGGCTTCCCTCCCCCAATATGTGTACACACATGCACAAACATATACATTCACTCAACAGGTACTGCTTGAGTCCTCCTTCCCAGGAGTTCATTAATGGCTGGCTTTCTCCCAAGTCTCTGGCCTGCATTCAACACCCCTTTCCCCGAGAGGCACGGGGGGGGGGGGGGGACGAGGTCTGAGTGACAAAGGAGGATGGTCACCAACTCCCACCAACAGTTACCCAGAAAATGAGTCATTGTAAATACACCCAGGTTCCAGCCAGCAGGAAGGGAGTGGGGATCATGTGGGGGCTCTGCAAGTATGAGGGAGGGAGCAGAAGCAAGGACAGGAAAGGGAGCCCAGGGAGGCAGGTGGCTCCAGCATGGACTCCGGCCACCCAGGTGCTGCATCCTTTACAGATACCACCACCACCCCCATGCTCTGCACTGAGGGGAAGAGAAGATGGGGAGGAGGATCCCATTGGAGAGGATTCCGGGAGGCCAGGTGGAAGTAAGAGGGTGTAGCAGAGCAGAATGGCCTCTAACATAATTAGAGGGATTAAAGATGGCAGTTTCGATTCTCCCCAACCCAGCAGGATTTGTTCAATGAATTGAGTGCTCACCTCGTGCACTTTACAAGGAGGCTATTTCTCATTTTCTTATTTTCTCCTAAGATCTAGTCAGGGAGGTGGGAGTCTAATCACTGTTCTTTCCACTTCTCTATATCACCTGGGGGGGGGGAGGGCAGGGGACATACTAATGCTTAGACATCGCTTACATTTTTACTTTTACAACCATGTCTTGTTCAATCATGAGGGGCCAAGAAGTGCGACCCTACCGTGTGCTCAGAGGTGCCGAGGTAGAACTATAGCCCTATTGACTCTAGGGAATACTTCATCTGGTGGGAGATTGGGGAGAACTGCAGAACGTGGGCCAACCCCTTGGGCTGCCTCTAGGGGAGAGACCTGCAGCTGTCCGGTTCTGTCTGTGCCTGGAGACGGGGATTGTATGGGACCCCACTGTGGCCACACTTCCAAGTCTCATTCTCCATGACTCTATCAGCCCAACTCCTGAGTTATCACTCAGTTGGTTCTGAACAAGCTTGAAGGACAGAGTATAATTATTGTCCCAAGCCCTAAACAAATAAAGAAAACTCATCCTCCTGTTTCCTCGTCCACTCAAAGTGAGATAAGAAACAAAACGTGAGGAAGCGTCCTGTACTGGTGACCATGGGACGGGGTAAATGGCAGAGGGTTTAGAGATAAGAAGGGTGAGATGGGAGATAAAAGGGTGTAAAGGTGCAGGGTGATATTAGGCTGGGCTGGTTTGGGGTGGTGTGGGACAGGATGGGGCAGAATGGGGAACCAAGGCCAGAGGCAAAGAGGCCCCTCTGTGCAGAGTGAGGCTCCCACCTCGGGATGCGCCCTTGCACCCCGTATTCCTGGCCAACCCGAGTGCAACCAGGCAGCCCCTTCCCCAATTGCTCAGCAGTGCCAGAACCAGGAGAGGGAGCAGACGACTCTTCAGGAGGTTGGCACCAGTCCCAAGCAATCTGTTCCCAACTTCCTTCTGCGTGGGTGGTGGCGGCACGTCCCCAGCCAGCCCCCGCTCCTCTCACCAGCCGTCAACGCGCCCTCACTCTCTCCTTGTGTGTGTTGTCAAATCTTCCCAATATAGCAGCCCAGAGTCTGTCAACAGTTCTGTTCCATGCCTACTTCCCTTCCCCAAAGGATGCCAAGTCTGCTGTCCCCTGCCTCAATGGGCGCATCTCCTATCATGCCTCACCCGCAGCCCTGGCAAGCAAGGACACACCACCTCCCCAGAGGAAATGCGCCATTCCAGCTTCTGTGGGGTACCCGGCACAGGTCCCACCCTGTGCCAGGATGCATTCGAGTGACATTAAGGAGAGGAATCCAGGGGACTTGGAGATTGATTGAATGGGGTAAGAGGGAGAGTAGAGTTGAAGGTGATGCTCAGCTTTCTGGCTTGAAACGTTTAGAGGAAGATGATCCTAGTCACTGAGCTGCGAGGTCCCAGAGAAGGAGCAGCCTAGGGGTGGAGAAAGAGACAAGAGCTTGTGATCTAGGGTGTCCACGATGGCTGTGGGCTCCTCATGGGGATGCCTTGCTGAGAGTATGCAGACTAGAAGCTCAGGAGGCCTGGGCATGCAGAAAGTACCAGAAGGTGAAACGCAATTGTCCACAGGAAATTCAGTACACATCCATTTGGTCCAACAGCATCAGGCACCTGGTCGTTATCAGTACAGCAATCTCGATGACTTATTTTACAGAATTGCCCTGTGCACCCTGCAGGGGCTGCAAGGCCTGGGCTGGGGGCTGCCATGTGGACAGGCCTCCATCCCTACATGTCGATGACTGTGTTGCATCAGCTGCCTCCTCGTCCCCTGTTCTGTCTCTGGACAACAGAGAGTGGCGTGGTCCGAAAAACAAGAGCCCTGGGACCCAGCCCTAGTTCTACCAACTGTCATCAGCAATCTGAACAAGTCACTCACCCTTGGCCTCAGTCTCCTCAACTGTAACATAGGACCAAAGACTATTAGGGTCAAATAAGGCCATGCCAGCAGATACTTTACATACATGAGAAATTGGGGTGGCAGTGCCCAAAGGTCTGGCCAGGTTCCCCACCACCACCCCGTCTGCCTGCCCTGACCCCACCACTGGACCCATGGCACTTCCTGCTCCAGGTGTGTGTAGCACTGTCCCCATCCTTTGTTACGTCCTCCAGGGAAGCTCCAGGACACTGCCTGGGTCGCCTAAAGCTTCCACGGACCCCACCCCTACCCTTCATGCTTCACCACATGACCTCACAGGTCAGGAGACACCACTAACAATGCTCAGGTGGGGACATTTATCGCGGCCCGAGGCAGCCCCTGCTTAGCTTCCAGGGTTAGCAGGCAATGACAGGGAGAGTAAATCACTCTTTACAATGCATCTCGAGCAGAAAACTGTAAGGATACTATTTGCCAATCTCAACTGAGACCTTGCTGTGGGGGTCAGATCACCCCCACACACACTTCCTCCCAGCTCAAACACTATCTCATGGCCTCTTCGTCGCGCCCACTTGAGAGTCACCAAGAGGCCAGGGCAAGGTGAATTTAAGGCAGAGAACCAAGCTCCGGTCCTCCTGGGACGCTGTCTCTTCCTTTCAGGAAAGGGAGTGAGGGGTGGGAGTTGCTAACCTGAACCTCAAAGGTCAGCTCTTGAATCCAAGAAACAGATGGTTGCCTTTGTGCCAAAGGGAAAGTGTCACATCCACCGTAGGCTGTGGTAGGTGCACATTGCTGTGTCCGCTCAGTTTATTCCTCCACAAGAGAAAGCCCTTCGTTGGAGAACGTTCCTTCCCCCTCACCAAAACTCAGTCCTGGCTGCCAACCAGAGGACCCTACCCCCTGGCCGCATGGGCAGGGTATGAGCCAGTACAGGACAACAAAAAGTCTCCTCTGAGGTTTGTCCGGGCAGAACCAGAGGAAGACAGTGAATCAGGGAGCCTGGGGGGGCAGGAGCTGCTGGTGACCATAGTTCCAGTCCCTGAAGGAGCCAGTCTTCAAGAGAACATAAAAAAAATTAAAAAGTATAAAGGTGCCACAGAGAAGAAAGAGGACCCATAGAGTAGAGAAATGGTCTTATGGCTTTTGAGTTCCTGGTTGTAACTGTCCCTGAGAACCAGGTTCTGTGAGCCAATGAAGGCCACTTTTTGCCTAAAATGGCTCCACCGGGGTCTCTGTCCCATTGCACTTTTAGACATGCATTCTCTTCAGAGACTTTCTGGAAGCAATCCCCACATCTTTGCTGACCTAGACAGAGCAGACTCAGTCACCAGACCCTTCCACCCAGGGCCCCTCTCCCAAAACAGCTGCAGAAACACCTGCCCCTCCGCCAGCCCCTTCTAGTTCATACTCTGCTGCCCTCTGCTGCCCCCTGCTGGCCTACACTGTCGTGTGCTCAGCTCCACAGGCCAGGGATGGGTGGGGGGCTACACAACAAGGACAGGTATTAGGAAGCAGAAGACACAAGTCTGAACAGAGGCAGCTTTTCACAGCTCCGTCCTAATAAGAATCTTATCTCTGGAAATAAAAGCTTGGAAAAAAAATCCCTACTGTTACATGCAGGCTAACATACTCCTGTCTTCCTGGGGAGAGAATAGCATAGCAACATAAATTGCAAACATCCCCTTCCAAGTGAGAACATCTGAGCAGGTTTCCCAGGAGACTGTGATCGTGGAGCAGGGGGTCTGAAGAGCTGGGGAGAGAAACTGAGTCAAGGAAACAATCAGAGCTAAAGGCAGAGTGAGGAAAAAACTAGCGTTCTGGCTGAGAAAGGGGGGGGGTGATCCCAGGTACCCAAGAGCACTCAAAGAAGCAGGGTAAGCCCCTAAAACAAAACAGCCTCTCTGAACCCATATTGCCCACAAATACTGAAGGAGGAAAGGATAATTCATGTGTTTACAGTTTACAGACCACTTTAGCACATAATATTGTATTTGATTTCACACCACCTGATGAGATAACTGCTATTGTCTTAATGTTGTTGTTTTTTTTCTCACAAGGTAATAGAGATTCTGAGAGATTTAGTGGCTTGACTGAGAAAATCTCTCTCAACAGCAGAGCTTAGACTCCAACTTACAGCCAACTCCAAGGCCCGGACGCTGAATGAGAGCACCTCCACATGGCTGGGGTTGCATCCATGTTAGTCTATCCGTACAAAGTGAAAGCCCAGCCTTCTGTGGGGGTCAAGGAATGGAACCCAGGGTCAAATGCTGACCCTGCTGCTGACACACTGTGTGCCTTTGGACAAGTTACGTCACTACTCTGAGTGATCTCCTCTGAGTAGGTATATCTCATGGGATTATTTTAAACATCATAATGTCTGTGAATAACCCAAAGCAGGCTTGACACGTAGTAGATACAATTACAAGGGTCACGAAACAGCACATGCATCTATGCATATTTCCAAATGTAATTCTCCAGTGATGTTTAGTCTGGCTTTGTGTTTTCCAGGTGAAGTCAGGTCCAAGTGGTCTACCCCATAGCCTCACCTCCTCATTTTAACCACAGCAGAGAAGACCCTGGGATGCCTCGTCTCCAAAGCAAGAGGGTGGCTTTCATCCTTATTCCACAAATGAGAAGCTGAGGTTCAGAGAAGTTCAGTCATTCCTTCAAGGTCACACAGATAAAACTTGGCAGAACCAGGATATAAACCCATATCTGTCTGAGGGCAAAGCCCTTACTCTTTCAGTAACACTCACAGGCTCTGTCAGTGGCGATGGGAAAGGAGTAGGGGATGAGCCAGGAACCAAACGCACCAGTTCGGGGCTGTTGCAATGGTCCAGGTGAGGGATGATGGCAGGGTGATAGTGGAGGAGGTGGCCAGATGCGGCAGATTTAGGTTACATTTCAGAATAGAGCAATATAGGGGCTTACCGACGGAATGACTTGCAGATGGTTTTCAGCTGGAGTAACTAAGCAAGTCATGGTGCCATTTTGAAATGGGAAGACTAGAAAAGAAACTCATTTGGGGGTGGGCAGGATCTAGGCTCCTGCTTTGGCGGAATTAGGTATGGAGGCCTGTTACACATAAAGGGGGACTTCTGGGTAAATGCACGTGGAACTCAGTGATGACGGTAGGAGGGGAGATATCAGCAGAGAGACAATACGTAAAGCCAGTGCATTAGATGAGATCTCCCAGGGAGAATAAATGTAGAGATTGAGGGTCCGGGTCCTCCAATATTTGGGGATCCAACTGGGGAAGGGAAGGACCAGTGAACCAGAATGCGGTGTCCTGGAAGCCAAGAGGAGACAGTGTTTGGAGAAGGAGAGAGTGCATAATTCTGCTCAATACCCGTGAGAGGCCAAGTGAGATAAGGACCAAAAAAAAAAAAAAAAAATGAATAGTGGATTCTGGCCCATGAGCTTGATTAGGGCAAATACCAAGTACAGTGCCCACCCCGAGCTCACCTCTTCCCCATTTTCACCCCATCCCTCATCCTCTCATGCACTCTTTACTAGTAAGATAAGGAAAGCCAGAGATGTATTGGACTTGGAATTTAAAACCCATCAGAATGTCATATACCACTCCCACCATTCAGGAAGGGGCCAAGCACAGAGGCCCACGCTGAGGATAAATGAATGAAGAGATTTCACTGCAGATCGTGGCAAGGGAGACTGGGCCATCCCTCTCCACCATTTTTAAGACTGAAGAGATTTCCATTTCAACCCTCATTTATGCCATTATTCAGCAAATAAATATTTATGCTCTCCCACTCTGTAAAATGTTCTGTTGGTCACGGGGGACATGGCCATGAATACGAAATCACTTTGACCTTGACCCTGAGGAGCTTAACAGGAGGACAGACACATGAACAGCTCCTTACTAGAGATTATAGTCACGCTCTAGAACAGGGGTCGGGAACCTATGGCTCGCGAGCCAGATGGGGCTCTTTTGATGGCTGCATCTGGCTTGCAGACAAATCTTTAATAAAAAAATTGATAATGTTAAAAATATAAAACATTCTCATGTATTACAATCCATTCATTTCCTACCGCTCATGTTCATGGTTGCGGGTGACTGGAGCCAATCACAGCTGTCCTCCGGGACAACACCAAATTTTTATTGGATAATGCTTAACATGCACGGGTCGTTGTATGGCTCTCATGGAATTACATTTTTAAAAATGTGGTGTTTATGGCTCTCTCAGCCAAAAAGGTTCCCGACCCCTGTTCTAGTAGAAGGATATATCAGGGACTCTGGGAACACAATCAAGGAGAGCTTCATGGAGAAGCTGATACTTGATCTTGGTCTTGATCTTGAAGGATAAACAAGAGTTCAGCCAGCAGACAGTAGGGCTACCTACATCCTGACAGAGAGAAAGGAGGCAGTGAAGAGCGTGTGATGGTTGGAAGGCTTCACCTCATTGAGTGGGCTGGAGCCAAGAGTAAATGGAGGAACAGGGGGACCTAAGAGGTGCGGGACCCAGGTCTTTAGGGATTTTAAACATAAAGCTCAAAAATTTGGACTTGACTCTGTAGGTCAGCATTTCCCCAAGAATTTCCTGAGAAACATGAATCCCAAATTTGCCCTGCAAAATCAATGAATCAATAAATTCTGGGATCAAATACATTTGGAACCTGCTGCAGAGTAAACCCTTCCTCTTGGAGATTTGCCTCATTCATTAGCATATAAAAGCTCAGAAAAAGCCTACAATGAAAAGAAAAAGAAGAGAGAGGTGGAGGGAAGGAGGGAGGGAGGCAGGGAGGGAGGGAGGAAGTGAAGAAAACTTACCTTTTAGTTTTCTAAATGTCTGTCCCACGCTACCCTTTGTTCATGTCACACACACTGGCTTCCCCACACAATTAATGCTTCTCAGTCCCGCAGTGCGAAGAGCTTGGCATTTTAAGCAGGTAAGTCATTCACCTGGAGGCAGGAGGATGGAACAAAGACTGTTAAGGGGCCCGTTAGCTCTGGAAGCCATAGATGGGGTCCAAGTTGACACCTTTACCCTGGGACTAAAAGTGTCTTACCTTATTTCTTTAACAAGTACATAGTGAGCACCTTCTCTAGTCATGTTGTGCTGGTGCTGACAATACAATGGGGGGCATGGGGGGGGTGAATTAGATTCCTGCCACATGGTGCTTGCTGGCTTGCAGACATTATTCACATAATCACATGTGTTGAGATTCAAAGGAAAAGAACACAGTCTGCAAGAAGCAAACCTAAAATCAAGGAGGATTTCCTTTAGAAAACCATACCTGGTCTGAGATTCAAAGGGTAGATAGGAATTAACTAAGCTAGGAGGGGCAGTGTTGAGAAAATGGCATTCTGAATAGAGGAAACAGTATGTGCAAAGGCCCTGTGACCAGAAGGTAAATACTGCAGCTACAAGACAAAAGGAAGAACAAAAACCGGTTGCATCCTGAGCATTTAGTAACTTCATTTGCAGTCCTGTTTATGGCTCTATCTATGTCTGGTCACAGATTAGAAATAAAATGTCTTCTGAGTCTGTATTTAGACACTATGAAAAAAAGAAAAAGAAAAAGAAGATGTCCAGAAAATGGACCAGAGGTACAAACAGGCTGCACTGGAGTTTCCTTAACAAAGGAGAAAGTGAAGAGTGAGGAGGAGAGAGGGTTCCCTGGGGCCTGGTGAAGATGGGATCACGGGGTGCCTTCCAGCCGCTCTTGTTAACCCAACTGCTTCAAATCCAGCTCTGCTAGGCCACGCCTCCATGCCCCTGTGAGTGTCTTAGTGCAGAAAACCTCCTTCCTCGGAAGGGACGCTCTTTATCATCCCCTGAGCAATGAGTGTGAGTCAAGCACCATGCTGGGTGCTTTGCATGTATCACCTCGCCTCACCAAGCACCTGGACGACCCCACAGAGTTCAATCTTGTGGGTTCACCCTTATTTTAACATATGAGTAAAATATTCCCAGCATCCCATCCTAAATATGTTAGGAAAATTGCAAGTCCAACAATACCTGCAGGACTTAATTTCTCCCAGATATCACTCAGCTGAATTCTCATCTCATACAGGTCTTGCTTTCTGTTCCTGGAGACTTCTCTCTGCCCTGAACTAACCCTGAGAACTTGGCAGCCTTTCCTTCCTTCGACTCCCCAGAGCAAACACGGACATAATGCTGTTCCACATGACTGAGTTTTGCTGAAAGTTTGAAGGTAACGGCAGTGGTTACGCAGCACAGTACATGACTAACAATTGACCTAATGCTCTTGAACCTCAGCCGCTCCTGGTAATATTTCACTGCCACCTCTTAGCGTCAGGCCCATGGGTTCTTGTCATGTTGCTCAGGCTCCCTGTTTTTCAAAACCCTCCTTTCCTCCTCTCTTCTCTTACACCCTGGAGAAGCACCCGTCATCTGGGTTCACCAAGACGCAGAGTTGAGATGAGGATTTGGGTGCAAGGGGTTCATTTGAGATGCGCTCCCTGGAAGCAGAGGTCAGAGAGTGGGGAGACAGGGAGGGAAAGAAGCCGATATGGGCATGCTAATGAGTAGGTCACCATGGTGGGCACCTGAAACTCAAGCCAGCTGGGAACCTCTGGGGATGGTGTGGAACATGCCGCACAGGTGGCCCACCTGAGGGTCAAAGCAACCATGTTTATACTCCATTTTCACCCATAACTGGCTGAGGGCTGTTCCCAGTGGCATCCACTCCAGCCTGCTCCTGGCGCAAGGCAAGAGAAAGCCCTCGTTCCATCGGAGGGTTGCAGGAACTTGCGGGAGCTGCTGGGGCACACGGGCAGGGCGCCACTGCATCATCTGCTACAGTGGGACAGGCAAGTTCAAGCACAGTCCCCGCCCTTGGAGGGCGGGGGCGGGCAGGCAATTTTCACTCCAAAAACAGCTAAACATCAAGCTCTGTTCTCTCCCTGTAGCTACCCTGGAGAGTAATGATGCCTCTTTCCCAGTGATGGAAGGATATATAAAATATATACTGCTTAGAAGAGCAGTTGCTTCTATACACCACAAGGTAGGTACTACCATGACCCCATTTTATAAATCAGGTAACTGTGGCCAAGAGAGGCAGCGAGGCAGTAACAAAGCCAAGATTCGCACTCCTGCTGCCGTGACCACACACGTTCTCCTCTGCTATGATGTCTGGTCTTCGAGAGCCTGCACAGCGCTTGGGTTCACAACCTTGAATAACAACAACAGGTCAACAAAACTGCAGGTTTACAGTTCCATCCTCTGCACTAGCCAGATGAGGGTGGGAGACGTTCTCTCATTGCGCCCATTTCACCGACCAGGAACCAGAGGCACAGGTGGATCTAAGTCATGTGCCCAAGTTCTTAGACTTGAACTGCAGCTGCCTGACAACAAATTCCAGGCCCCACAACTGCCCCCTGGACTCCCTTGAAACACCAAGTACTAATGGCTCCAAGGCGACTCCATCCCATCAGCCATCAAAGAATGTACTTGGCACCAGAAGGGGGATCAGAGGCGTGCCTTACAGCGGCCGAAGGCAGCCTGCCATCCTAACTGTCCCTTCACCGTGGCAGCACGAGTCTTAGTTAGGTGCAGCCCCGCTCCCACCGGCATCTGTCCTCCAACCTGCAGCCGGAGTGATCTTCCTAAGAACAAGTATGACCAACATCTCCCTGTTTAAATCTTCAGTGACCCACCATTTGCCTCAGGACCAAGGACAAACTAGTGAGTATGGAGGGTGTGGCTTCTCATGGCCTCTGCCCCCACCCCCCGGCCTGCTCCTGCAGATTCACCCTGGAGCCGGGACTTCAGGTAGCATCCACCCTCCTAGGTGCCCTGCAGGTAGGGCTGGGATCCGAGTTATCTCTGGGTCTTGGAGAGCCCAGAGAGAGAATAAGGGAACAGACATGGCCAGCGGGGCTGTGTCTTTCTAGGCGAGAAGGTCTCCACAGCCTGAAAGGCACCTGGTGGGGGAGGAGCAGCTAGCACCTCATCTTGAAGGAGAGCCAGCTGGTGCGGGAAGGACAGGTACTGCCAGCCAGAAAGCCACCTTCCTCCTGTGACCTTTTACGAAAGACATTTTCTCTGAATGTCACGTTCATTAGACACAGGTCTGAGGGTGGAGGAATTGCTTTAAAACGGAACTAAAGACAGGACAGACAGACATCATTCATGCTGGTGGTGACAAGCCAGCCTGGAGAGACACAGCCCCTCTGTGGGCCATGGTTATTCTCTCAGACGGGGTCCCCGTCTCTCAGAGCCGAGGCCATGTCTCTCCTTCAGAGCAGGGTTCCTAGTACCTCCATATTGTTCTCCACCCCAGGGTCCCAGGGAAGACTATACACAGAATGGACCCTCAGTCCATGGAGCTCACCAACTGACTGACTGACCAAGATCCAGTGCCCTGACGACCCCCAGGTTTGGAGCATGTTGTCTGCCCAACCTCACCCCTTAGGCCCAGTCTGGGTCACCCAAGGATCTGTGTGACTGAGAACCCACTCTGGGTCTACCCCCTTCTTGGACTTGGGGCAGAGAGACAAATGAGACATTTGCCCTCTAGGAACTCCAAGTTCCACGAAAAAGACATATAAGTGCACAAATATCATCAAATGGTGGTCTCAGTGCCCTGACAGGTTCAAGGTAGAGGTGTAACCAGAGGAGAGTGTCTCTATATAGAGATTCATGAAGGGCCTCCCATGAGAAGGTAACATCTGAGCTGGGCTTTGAGGGATGAATAGGAGTTTGTGACCTTGTTTGTTCTTTCTAGGAGACAGCGGTTTCCAAAAACAGAATGGGCTGCTTGTATGAGCTATGAACTCCTTAACACTAAAGAGTGCAAGGTGACTGAGACCTTGGCCCTCAGGTCCCCCTCAGCACTGTGTGTAATGCGGTCAGGGCACTGGAGAGCAAGGGGTGAGCATGGATCTCACGCCTGCTTACTGCCTCCTGGCTTTCCGCCGTAGCTCCCTGGCGTCACTGATGGTGCAGTAATGCATGCTAGGCACCTGCTGCTCCCCGCCTGGCAGGCCTTTCCCGGTCTGCTGCTGCCACACTCACAGGAATTGGGCTCCTGTACCATCTGCTATGGCTCCCTGTGTCAGTGCCCAGGCCCACGGTTGGCTAGAGTGGACAGAGACAAGATGCTGAAAAGCAGGCTTCTCCTTTCTGAGAGCTGCCAGGCTTCACTCGTCCCCACGCCCCTCACACACATGCGCACATGCATGTACACACCTACCAGACTCAAACCTCATCCCCCATCCACCCATCTCCAACTCCCCCGCAGACCTCAGGCTTCTCCCAGGGCTCAGCTGCCTCGACCCCACAGCTCCTCTCGGCACTCCCCTGGCTCCTCTCCTCCCACGAACACTACCATTCACACACACACCCCGAATGCAGAACAGCCCCCCTCCTGGCTCTGCGCCTGCCACAGAGCCTCGACTGCCAACTCCGCCTTCACGCCTCCCAGAGGAGCAGCTGTTAGCAAGTTCTGGTGGCTGAGACGGGAGGGACAGAGACAGAGAGACACGGTGCAAGGCAGGGAGAGACAGCAGGGGAGATGGAGGGAAGCAGAGACAGAGACTGGAAAGGAAGGCGAGGGAGGGAGTCAGAGGCAGCCATGAAGAGAGAGTAGGAGAGGAAAAGGCAGCAGAGGGAAGACAGAGAAGGGGAAAGGCTGGAGCAAGAGGCAGAAGGCAAACCCGAGAGAGAAGAGGAAGCTCCGACTCACCTGCTAGAGGACATTCGTGCCATCCGGAGAACTGACTGAGAAATAAAGAAACAGAAATGCCACTTTCCACTCTCTGTGAGGAGTCAAGGACAGATGGCCCAAGGAGGAGCTGGGCTTACACGGGGTTTCCAATGTCCCAGGGCCAGGGAGGTGGGGGACATGAGGAGAAGCATTTAGCTTAGCACACAAGCAGCCCAAATATACACCTGAGCACACATATACACACAGAATGACATGCACACACACAGAGACACACATATACACAGAAAGACACGCACACACAGACGTGCACATGTGTGTGCAAACACACACACAAACACAGAGACACAAATGCACACACATACCCTTCAGGGCCTGAGTGGGCCGGTGGGCCGTGCTGTGTGTGTCAAGGGACAGAGGGTTCTTCTTCACCACAGAGATCACAGATGCCAGGCCGACCCTGCTTCCCCACTCCTTGGGAGGGGAGGGTCTACACAGGGCACAGGGGGTACCCAACTGTTTCACATCAATCAGAGTCCTGGTGAAGCTGCCCCCCAGCCCTCATGGCAGAGGAGATGGAGGCTCCAACAGGGTCCCTCACCCAAGCTGCATGAAGCAGAGACTGGAACCCAGGTCCCCTAGCCCTGGTTTCCATCTGACTGCAGCCCCACTGCAGGAGCCGCCTTGGGGATGAGAGTAGGGACTAGGCAGACTGTAGGCACGGAAACTTTTCTCACCTCTCACACTACCAGTAGAGGTGGCGTGAGAGGCAAGCTCTCTGTCACGGCCCAACCCAGCACAGCTCCTCAAGATGGAGCCAGAGATGGAACCTCATCTGCTGTGTCCTTCGAAGAGTGCTGCCTGCCCCTCTCCTCTCTGCCCATGGCAGGCTGGGCCAGCACTGTCCGGGCTGGATGAGGCCACTCGGGCTGGACGAGGCCACTGCCAGTGACGGGTGGGGCAGCGGGAAGCACACTCATTGGCTCAGAGACTGTCTGTCTCCCACAGGCCTGGATTAGTTTCCTCCTAGAGCTGTGTTGTGGGGGTCAGGAAGCAATGGAAAGAGTGGTCTCTCTGCTCCTGCAGACCTAAAGACAGGAAGAGGGGGCCTCAAGGCGGGAGAGGCCCCAGCAGGAGGCACAGACGTGAAGAGGATGGAATGAAGAAAGACCGCACTCGAGGCCAGCTATGGACAGAGGTCCCCCCTGAGCACACAGGAATGCTGCCCAATGAGCCCTTTCTGGTGCTGCCCATGCTGACACCATGCTGGGAGCTGGAGACAGAGGCGCTGAGGATCACGGCCACCATTGTGTATGTTACTAAGCCATTTCACAGGACAAGAGACTGAGCGTCAGGGAGGCAGAGTGACTGGCCCAAGAGCCAGGCCTGGAGTTCCAGTCCGAGCAGCATGAAAGCTGCCCCGGCCTTCTGAGCCTTCCGGCCGCTCTGTGTGCGGAGACACAGGAGGGCACAGTTAGAGCCAGGATTTCTTCTTTTTTTTTTTTTTAATTTATTCATTTTTAGAGAGGAGAGAGATAGAGGGAGAGAGAGAGACAGAGAGGGAGAGAGAGGAGAGAGAGACAGAGAGAGAGACAGGGGGGAGGAGCAGGAAGCATCAACTCCCAGATGTGCCTTGAGCAGGCAAGCCCAGGGTTTCAAACCGGAGACCTCAGCATTTCCAGGTCGACGCTTTATCCACTGCACCACCACAGGTCAGGCTAGAGCCAGGGTTTCTTGTAAGGAGAGATTGTTTGTTGGGGAATTTTTTTTTTTTTTTTTTTTACTCTTTTATTGATTGACTGATTGAGAGACAGAGAGAGAAACATCGATTTGTTGTTCTGCTTATTTATGCATTTATTGGTTGATTCTTGTATGCATCCCGACCAGGGATCAAACCCACAACCTTGGCGTATTGGGATGATGCTTTAACCAACTGAGCTACCCGGCCAGGGCGGAGATTTTTTTAATATATATATAAAGTTACAGAATTATCAGTTTAGCCCCAGAGCCTAGAGCTAAGGTTTCAGAAAGGCCAAGCAGGGCAGTGAATGGTGGATCCCTGGGCTCAGGGCCATACTAACTGTCTGTATAAAGTGTGTCACCCATTTCTGTCCCCAAAGTGGGGATAGTAAAAGCATATACTCACCAATGTCTCATGAGTTTTAAATGAGGAGACTCTGCAAAGTGCTCAGAATGGCTCCTGGCCCTTGACAGGTGCTCGGCAAATGGTGGCTCCTTGTGTGACCCAGGGAGAAGCCCCTCTGCTTAACAGGGGGAGCAACAGAATTAGCGGGGGGGGGGTGAGTGGCAGGGAAAGGAGCTGCCAGACAGCACCATGGGGTGAGCCGTGCCTTGTGACATCCCTACCACCCCGTTGCCATCACTCCTGAAATGCTTAAGGAAACCAATTTGCTGGGAAAACCAGCCAAGTAACATCTGAATTCTTCAGCCAAGTGGCCTCAAGGTGAATTGGTAGGAACCAGAGACCTACAAGATATTGTAGCAATCCTGACACAGACACCGGACTTCCCCAAGTTGTAGGAATTGGGAAGTTTTCCCCCAATTTTAACTCACTTGCAAGAACAGGAGGCTTCCAGCTGACATCTGGGTTGAACTAGCCAATGAGGTTTGTACAGTGCCAAGGTATGAGTGGTGATAGTCGTGCCAGCTGACCCATTCAGCACTCACCAGGTGCCAGGCGCTGGGCACAGCATTTAGACACATTAGTTTATTTAATCCTCAAAACAATCATATGCCTTGGCACCATTTTTAATCCCATTTTACAGATGAGAAAACTTGGGAACAGAGAGGTTAAATGACTTACCTAAAGTTGCACAGCTAATCAGTGATGAGGCCAAGAGGTACACCCAGAAAGTCAGGATCCAGAGTCCACCTTTTCAAGCCACTACTCTTACACGCAGGGTGGGTGATGAGGGGTGCGAGTGAGAGAGACACACGTGGGGCTCTCAGGAGTAGAGTGGCCCCTGAGCCTGACCTCAGATCTACAGATACGGTCACAGCTTAAAGGTGACGACCTGGCCCAAGAGCCCTCATATCCCTGCCTCCAGGTTTAGCATCTCTCAGAAGCTCCAGTGAGCTTGGCATGTGTACCACTCCCTGCCAGGCACTGATCTCTGATTCCTGTAAAATGTCAAATGCCAGGGTCAGGGCAACAGTGCCAACCGTGGCCAAGCCTGTCACAGGCCACACTTCTAATCTACATGGCACTCTCCTTGAAGCCTGGCCATGCTCTCCACCGAGCACTTGTCTGACCAGCTCTGGCCCCACCCTCTCCTGGCACCTCTCCCCTGCTCCATCCCACTGCTCAGGTAATGCCACCATCTGGGACCCACCTGCAGGGAGCCTGCCCACTTGTTGGGGAGAGGGCATCTTCCATCTGCATCTGCAGGAGTGTCCTGGAACTCCATCAATCTCAGGATGGGCAGGCAGCCCCTGCCACCAAGAGACTGGGACATAAAATACAGCCCTGTGAGCATCCTGCCAGAAAAGATGCAGGCTATGCACTCAGTGTGAGGCAAATCCATGTGGTGGGAGGAGCATGGAATGATGTGAGATCAAATTCTGAACTTACCCTCATTAGATGGTGGCTTCAGACAAGCTAGTTTAGCTCTCTGAGCCAAGTTTTTTATCCATAAAACTGAGATAATATAGGACGGTTACCAGAACTCCATCTTAAGCATTTGCCTAACCCTTGCACTTAGAAGAAGGCACAGGAGAGATGTTTGTGGAATGAATGGAAACAGCCACTCTGCCTTCTTCCTTGCTGACAGAGTCCCAGTTCAGATGCCAACTGTGCCTGATCTTTCTAAGCAAGTCATGGCCTCCTTTTTTTCCCCCTTTATGCTGATTGGTTAAGGGGTGGGCAGGGGACCCATTTCTAGCCAATGAGATATAAGGGGGGAAAATCTACTGAGGGTCTGGGAAAGGCTTCCATACCTGATAAGAGGAGGGGAGTGTGTGAGAAGAGTGCCCTGCTCTGGTACCTTTCTTCTTCCTCCTGCTTTCCAGGGTACTTGGGAGTAATGAGGTGTTTGGAGATGAAAACCCGCAACCACAAGTGGCAATGTCACCATAATTTGAGGATAGCAGAAGAAAAAGAGAAGAGCATGGATCCTCAGTGACACCACTGAACTGTCAGATCAACCTTGTGACCTCCTACCATGAAATTCCCTGTTAATTAACAGCAAACGTCTGCTAGTTGGCTATGCAGACGCTTGCAGCTGCAAACATTCCTCTCTGATACAGTGACCAGGGAGTGAGTGAACGAATGAATGAATGAGCGTCTTGTGGCCTGAAAATAATTGCACAAATGTTTGTCATTATCAACAATGTTAATACTGTAACACCTCATTTATTCAACATTATCAGCAACAGGCTTTGCTCAGAAGGACATTTTCAAGATAATTGAAGTTTACCCCCTTTAGGCACCAAATATTGTGTTAACTGTTGTTGTTTTTTCTTTCCATTGATTTGAGGAGGGGGGGAGAGAGCAAGAGAGAAGCATCAACTTATTGTTCCACTTACTTGTTCCATTTAGTTGTACACTCATTGATTGCTTCTCCTACGTGCCCTGACTGGGGATAGAACCCACAACCTCGGTGCACTGGGACGAAGCTTTATCCTCTGAACCACCCAGCCAGGAAACCGGTTGTTGTTTTTTTTAATCATCTAAAATGTATCACGTTCCCATATATTTATCTCCTCTCACTACACTCCCTTAATACACACACTCACAATACTCATATGCACACACTCAGAGGACACCGAGAATTAATTAAGCTTGGCTTGGACACTGTGCTCACCAATGAGACAAACTGCTAAAGTGAGGTGCCAACCAGCACTGCCCTGGGGCTGGCAGAGGTGAGGGGCTGCAAGGTTTTTCTCTGATTTCCAGAGTCATTACCCCTCCCTGCCACGTCCCATCGGGTTGCCAGCCGTCACAGAGTGACTGACTCTTACAGTCCCTCGCGCTAGACAGATTTCTCAGCCCTGAGTTGTGACACCAGACTGCCCACTTGCAGAATAACTTCTTTCAGCAAGCCCTGACTGAGGTGCTGCTGCAAGGGGGTTAGACCCCAGGGAAGGAAGGCCAGGCCCCCATCCAAAAGAAAGGATCATTCATTTTTTTTACAGATACTTATCAGGCATCTTCTAATCGCAGCAGTAGAAACTAAGAACGCAAGCCTTGGAGCCAAAGACCTGAGTTCAAGTCCTGACTCTATTTACTAATGGTGCAACCCTGAGCAGGTTACTTCACCTCTCTGAGCCTCAATTACCCCATCTGTATAATGAAACTAATAACCATACCTTCCACATAAGAATGATGCAAGGAATGAGTAAGGTCTGTGTTTATGCTGCTAGAACAATGCTTACCACTTTGTGAATTCTCAACAAATGTGTGCAATCATTGTCATTCTTGCCATGTACTGGGATTTTTTTTTCTGGGCTCTAGAGAACAATGGTTAATAAGAATGGCATGTCTCTGCCCCCTGGAAAGTAACAACTAATTGGATAGATCAACTATGCTCCTAATACATTGGAATCAGTGCTAACAGGAGGGGTCAGAAGCCCAAAAAGGGGCTGGAACCCACAGTGGAGAGACCAGAGAGGCCTCCCAGATGTCCAGGCTGGGACTAAAAGGTTAACAGGTGTCTTAGTTTCTTGGGGATGCTATAACAAATTAGCACAATCTGGGTAGCTAACAGCAGCAAAAACGTATTCTCTCAAAGTTCGAGAGACCAAAGACCAAAGTCCAAAATCAAGGTTTCAGCAGGCCTGCATTCCCTCTGAAGGCTCTGACAGATGATCCGATCCATTCCCTGCCTTCCCCAGCTGCTGGGGGGTGTTTGGTGTTCCTGCATCACTTCAAATCTCTGCCTCCATCTTCACATGGCCTTCTCTTCTCCTCCAGGTAATATGTCTTCTCCTCTTCTGTCTCTTATAAGGACCCTTGTCATTGGATTTAGGATCTGCCGCAGCAATCCATGATGATTTGCTCTCAAGATTCTTAATTACATCTGCAAAGACCCTTTTCCCAAATAAGATCCCAGTCACTCCTTTTCCAAATAAGATCACAGTCACAAGTTCTGGGGGGTTAGGATGTAGACATCTCTTCTTAAGGGACACCACTCAACTCACTACAGTGGCAGGATGCCAGGCAAAGGGGAGCAAGACATGGCCCCAAAGGACAGAACGCCCTGCAGACGTGAACTGCCATGCAAGAAGAAATCGGGGTGGGCACAGTCAAGACAGAGACAAGCAGCCTGAGGTTTCAGGATGCAGAGCAGACACTGGGTTCTGTCGCCAAAATCAGCAGGGAACCCCTACCCAGACTGTGTATAAGAGGTGAGGTCGGAGGCCCTAGACTGGTGGCTCAGTGGATAGAGGGTCAGCTCAGTGTATGGGCGTCCCTGGTTCAATTCCTGGTCCGGGCACACAGGAAAAGCAACCATCTGCTTCTCTCCCTCCCCCCCCCACCCCACCCATGCCCATCCTCTTCTCTCTTCCTTTCCCTCCTGCGGCCAGTGGCTCAACTGGTTCAAGTGTGGCCCCAGGCACTGAGGATAGTTCCATTGGAGCGCATCAGCCTCAGGAACTAAAAATAGCTCAGTACTAGAGCATCAGCCCCAGATGGGGTTGCTGAGTGGATCCCGGTCAGGGTACACATGGGAGTCTGCCTCACTATCTCCCTTCCTCTCACTTAGAAGAAAAAAAAAAAAAGAAGTGGGGTTAGAGAGCGCTGCCATTTGGTAAGCACATGAGTGCCCAAGGGACTTTTTTAGACACCAAGATTGCCAGTTTTAGGGCAACAGGCTAACTCTAGACTCCTCTCCTTTCCCTGATCCTGGAATGGAATTGGACCTCTGCTGCTTTCTTGGCACAGAGCTTGTAGTCTGGCTCAGGCATTGGAAGCCTGGTGGCTCTGATGCCTTCTGTCCAGGCAGCCCTCCAAGCCTCCACAGAGCAGCTCCTTCCTCTGCATCCACCAGGCACCAGCTCCACAGGTGTCACCATCCAGCCACCCTTCTGGTTCTATTGAAATGAGCACAGGTCTGCACTCAACATGTTTATTTATAGAGTAGACCCCTGCACTAATATTGTACTTGCATTGTAAGACAGAATTTAAGTTATCCAGATTAAAAATGATAAGATAAAGATAAAATAGTTTGAATTATTTGATTTTATCATATTAATGGTACAAAGGGTTTTTTGCACTCACTAAAAATTTTAATGAGATCCATGTGATCAAAAATGTTTTATTTTTAAAAAGCAAAGCTTTATGATACAGCGGCTCAAAGGTATGGTTCTTAATTCAAATTATTTTGATACTTGGTTTCAATGGCTGTTCTAGCCGGGTGGCTGGGGGTGGAGGGAGATACCATGCAACGATGCATTGATCCAAATGGGAAAACAGCCAGGCTGACTGAGCTTACTAAACCTCCACAGTTATTTTTCATTCCCATCCACCAATTATGCAAAGTTTTTTGTTGAAATTCAGCAAGTAAATTTCCATCTTCCCTGATGTCAATCAGGGGTTCTTGCAAACTAATCAAAAGGTGTTGCATTTTTATATTTTTAGCAAATAGGTTCTGAAACACTTTGAAAAAAATTGTTTAAACAGGTTAAAAAGTGCTTGTTTCCAAATTTTTAAAGTTTACATACACACGAATTGTTACAGCTGGTAAGGGCACATCACTTTCTATTACAAAAATCATGAAACAGTGGAAACATTTCTGTTTTTAAAATGCTCTCTCCAGCCCTAGCCAGTTGGCTCAGTGGATAGAGCATTGGCCTGACATATGGATGTCCTGGGTTTGATTCCTGGTCAGGGCACACCAGAGAAGCGACCATCTGCTTATCTTCTCCTGTTTCTCCCCCTTTATTCCCTCTTCCCTTCCCTCAGCCAGTGGCTTGATTGGTTCGAGTGTCAGCTCCAGGGGCTGAGGATGGCTTGGTTGGTCCCAACACATCAGCCTCAGGCACTAAAAATAGCTCAGTTGATTTGAGCATCAGCCCAAGACAGGGTTGCTGGGTGGATCCAGGTCAGGGCATATGCAGGAGTCTATCTCATTATCTCCCCTCCTCTCATTTAAAAAATAATTATAATAAAATAAACTTATCTCTCCATAATACTGGTTTCTTTCAAATAGCAATTTATCCTTCAATTATCATTTATATATCAAATAATATCAAATATACCTTGGAGGGACAGTGTGTGTGTGTGTGTGTGTGTGTGTGTGTTCAAAAAATATCTGTAGCCTAACTGTAATGTGAGATCCTGAATTGGAGTCTGGACCAAAAAAGGACATCAGTGGAAAAACTGGTGATATTCAAATAGAGACTGAAGTTTTGACAAATGTATCTTGGTCATGTATGAAGTTACATTATGGGGAACTGGGAAAGAGTACACCGGAGTTCTGCAGGGTCTCTGCAATGCCTCTGTAAATCAAAAATTATTTAAATTTTATTTTTTTTAAATGTTGGTGATATAGTATACTATATTGGCAGCCAGTTGTCATTATAGAAATAGTTGGCAAGTTTCAAAACTTCTCTTTTTTGTAAAAGAAACATGCATAACTCATCTTTGAGTCCCCACACCTCTCTAAAGTACTTCGCCACATGAT
The DNA here is from genome assembly GCF_036850765.1 of Saccopteryx bilineata. Lineage (NCBI taxonomy): Eukaryota > Metazoa > Chordata > Mammalia > Chiroptera > Emballonuridae > Saccopteryx > Saccopteryx bilineata. The sequence continues at coordinate 265,022,280 of NC_089492.1, forward strand.
AATCATCAAACCTCTATCTTATTACAAAATAAGCTGGCTCTCTATCCTTGTTGCAAAATACTGTAAGGATTCTACTCTGTATTAGAAGCCTTATTTTTATCATATAAACCACATCGGCGACATCCTGCATCATTTTGTGCACGTCTGGCCCCGATTTCTTTGCTTCAGCAGCTAGTCTTTGAGTAAATTTCATGTTTGGAGTGATCTCTTTAACTTCAGCCTGAAATCCTTCATGTATTGCACTTAAAGTATCCACTCTATCAGTGGTTATTTTCATACCATTTTCCCATAAAACATTCTTTTATTAAATAAGTCATTGGATATTGAAACTATATCTTCTCCGGTACATCTCATTAAAAAAAAAGTAATTCTTTGTGTATTTCATTATTGAAACCCAAATCTAGCACATACTATAAACTGAGACATGTTAGGAGCACCTGTACTTTCACCCAATCACAGAGCCAATCTCCCACTCTGTGTGATTTGTTCTGATGCTTGTTCTTCCACATCTTCAGCAGTACTCTGCCTCTTCTGACCATGCTCACTGACAAAGCGATGCATTTTAGTTTGTCCAAGGCTGGTTTCCTGTGGGTTATTTCATCCATTTTGCCTGAGGATGGAAGAATAAGTGTTTTCTTGAGGGTTTGTGGTTTTTTAACATTCACTGGTAAGAAAATCTCAGAAGAGGCATCTAAATACTTGTCACAAAGTATCAGAACTTATATAAAGAACCAGAGGGTGCATCACATAACTTTAGACATCTCTGAAAAGAATCACAAGTTTTCTTTGTGTTCTGGGTCTTTGTTTTCAAGGCTGTTACTGTATCAGTAAGGAGAGGCAAGGCTAAGCTATGGTAACAAGTGCTTCAATATCTGTAGCTGAAAGCAATACAGGTTTATTGCCTGCCACAGGCACATCAGTGATCAACCAGGGCTCCGAGCCACAGTGTCCTTACTCTGGGACCCAGACTGACCAAATAGCTTCTTTTCAGAACATTCCCAGCCCTTGTGACAAAAGAATAAGAGAGTGTAATGAATTGCCCACTGACTCTAACGGCTTCTGCCTGGAAGTGACATTCATCACCTCTGTTCACATTTCAATGGCCAGAACAAGCCACACAGCTCCAACCAAGCCAGGAAGTTGTGTGCCCGAGAAGAGAATCACAACTATCTAGTGCTTTTCACCAATATATTCACAGTTGCTTATTGCAGACACTTTACACTCTCATTAACCAATATCTCAAGGTTTATCATGAATGGCCATGTGTGTAAGTCCACATAGCAAACTCTTCCTAAACTTTTCCTTCTTTTTTGTCAAATTTCTTATTGGATCTGATTAAATTATCAATGACTCAAAATTTTCTTTCCCAAGTAGAAATAGCAGCCTTTCCACTTTTTAGCTATTTCCTTGTGTTTTCATTTTTACATATTACCTCCAATCCATGGAATCTTTGCAAAAAACATTTAAAGCTACGTGCTCATTTTGTGAGGATGACTTTAGTTAAAATTGAATTCTCTCATAAAAGGACATATACAAAACATTCTTAGTGGTACTGCTTGTTATATCCAAGAACTGGAAGCCCCCAAAATGTCTACTAACAGGAGACCGGATATGTGCATGCAGTGGAAGTTTACACACAGTGAGAATAAATCGACTCCAACAACATGTCATGAAGAAACCTCACAAGTGATGCTGGATAAAGGAATTCAAATATATTACTTTATGCATACAAATCTCAAAAACATGTCAAAGTAATATGCAATGCTAAAAGTCAGGATAAGGGCTACCGAAGGTGGTGACTAGACGGAAGTACAAAGGCCCCTGGAGTGCTGGCCTTTTTATGTCCCCTAATCTGGATTCTGGCTATGGGGACATGCTTACTTCATCATAGTCCACTGATGTGTATCCTTCTCACTTGTAAACTTCTTTTGTATATAAATTATACTTCAATTAAAAGTTTACTTACAAGCAAAGTCAATGGCATAATATATAGATCTCTTAACTGGCCACACAGAAACTGGAAATAAATAGCCAGAAGTGACAAATGAGGCCAGGCACCACCTTTAACCCCTTGGCTGTGGGACTCCACTCCTTCCTCAATGGACTGTGCCCTCTCCACACCCCACAACTTGTGGGCATAAGGCAGGACACCACTGTCAATCTATATATTAACCATTAGTAAAGATGAACTTGGCTCTTGTTCTTAAATAAATCAACATAAATTGCAGTTCTAATATTTTTCTTCTTCCTTTTCAAGAATTATCTTGAAACTCCCACTTTGGAGACAGCCGTTCCTTGGTTCTAAGGCCGTATCAGGACCATGGACAGGGTCTACAGAGCCCGGTGGTTGACAGGCATGCAACTCTAAAACATCAGATTTCCACCCACACCCCTACCCCCAGTCAGCCATGAAGGCCCCATCCTCCTCAGTAAGTGTTTCAGAGGCTTATTTATGCACAGATGCTCTGATAATTTTAAATATGGGTAAACATAGCCTTCAATAATGCAAAACTAGAGGTTCTCATTAAACAAAATACATACACACACTGGTAAATCTCTAGTATCCCATCTGATCATGAAATAAATGCTCTGTTGAAGCAAATATCCTGCACGCTACAGCCTATATACATGGATTAATAATTGTAAAGAAAGCAGAGTAGCATGAAATGAACTTTGCTCTAATAGTACACTAACTGGGGAAAGGTGGTGGGAGAACGTACTTAGAATGATTCAGAAGATACTTCAGAGACTCATAATACTTCAAAACACAATTCATAGGAAATTGAGTTAGCACTTGAACTCATGCCTTTCAAGCTCCAAAGCTCATTTTTTTGTCTACATTATACATCTGTTAAATAATACAATTGTTAAAAATAGAAATTTCAGGGGACTGCAAAGAAGGAGAATGAAGTAATTATACAAGTAAATCTAGGTGGGTATGGGTCTTGTTTCCATTTGGTTTTCTTCCAAAACAGACCTGGAGCCAAGGCTTTGAGTGCAAGGAGTTTATTTGAGAGGTGATCCCAGGGAGCATGCGAGCAAGGGGAAACTCAAGAAGGGAAGAGAATCAATAAAGATGTATCCATGAGTGGGTTACTGCTGTGAGCAACTAGGGTCAATCATCCTGGGGGATCCTCTATGAGGCTGGGGTCAATCATCCTGGGGGATCCTCTGTGAGGCTGGGGTCAATCATCTTGGGGGATCCTCTATGAGGCTGGGGTCAATCATCCTGGGGGATCCTCTATGAGGCTGGGGTCAATCATCCTGGGGGATCCTCTGTGAGGCTATCAAACATACTTCAGAATTCTCCTATCATTGGGGCAGGAAAGCTGATAAAATATGCTGATAATGGCCCCCCCAGTGATGTCCACATCCTAATCCTCAGAACATGTACACATGGTACCTTATGTGGCAAAAGGGGCTTTGCTGATATAATTAGTGATATTGAGAGGAGGAGATTATCCTGGGTTCTCTTCGTGGGTCCAAAATAATCACAGTGTGCTTATAAGAAAGATACAGGAAAGTTATAGAAAGAGATTAGAAGGTATTATCCTGCTGGTTTGAGGATGGAAGAAGGGCCATAAGCCAAGGAAAACAAGTAGTTTCTAGAAGCTGGAAAAGGTGAGTACACAGATTCTCCATAGAACCTCCAGAAGAAACATGGCTCTACCAATACCTTCATTTTAATCCTTAATAACCATTCAGATTCCTGACCTCCAGAATGGTAAAATAATAAATTTGCATTGGTTTAAACTGTTAAGTTTGTAGTAATGCATTATAACAGCAATAGTAAATGCATATATACTGTAGTTGATTATATAACACATATAGTTGGTTATATAATGTATATAGTTGTTACTCTATGTATGTTAGTTTCTAATCCACCAACTCTTATCTTTCATTCATTGAAGGTTACAAAGCATGTTCCCACAGCCAAAGGATGTTTTCAGAGAGACATAGAAAACCATTGAGAACTGTCTGCACATGATTGAAAGTTGAATTTGAGTGTGAGCTTCCTGGCAACCACAGCAAAAAGAGAAAATATTGGGTTTAAGAAGTCTCAGAAAATGTTCTCCATAACTTTTATCCATCAGTGAATTCTTAAAGGAATTTATCACATAGGACTTTATGAGGATATTTACTAGATAATACTTTCAGTGACAGTTTAAAAGAAGCTGTAGAACTTTATTTCAGTGTTTGTTTCCCAATCAGTCCTATATAAAAGTAAAAGGCAGATCATCCCAACCTAGTTCAGGTAAATCATCCTTGTGGTGACAAGGTTTTTGGCCCTCTTCTTAAAGTAGAACTTCCAGCATGTTCAGAAATGTCAGTGATCCTCTTATTCTCTCTCTCAAATATCAGCTGTCTTCTTGATTTGGGAAAGAAGCTAGGCAAAGAGAGCTAGTTTGTTCAAGGCTGAGCTCCCAGTGAGGCCCGGGAGGGCAGATGCTCTGGCATCTGTAGGATGCCCACAAGCAAGAGATTCGTCTCAGTCAGATGGTCTCAAAGTTGGCACTTTGCCATGGGATTTGAGCTGTCTGGCTTGCTGTCATTCCCAACAAGAGTCCTACAATCAGCAGTGTTGGGTTGCAAGGAATAGAACCTTCATCAAGCTTTCTCAAGCAAAAATGAAAAGTACATTATAAGGAAGCAGAGGTTTCATGGGATTCAAAAACAGAAAACAAAATTCAACCCAGGTTTTATGGAAATAGGAAAGCACAGGGACCAGGCCACCAGGCCACTTTCCCCTCACCTCTTTTCTGGGCTCAGGTGTCCTCTCTCCTCTCTGCTTCTCTGAGACTCTCTGCTCTCCTACCCAGCCCTGGTTCTAACTCACAACCCCGCAGTTTCCCTCACCATTAACTGCTCCATGACCTCAAGGTCTGATTTCAATTTCCCAGTAGAGAAATGGGGCCCAGCTCATTGTCTGGGGAAACATCTGCAAGGCACGAGTCACTAGAAGCCAATGGAGATACCACTGTGGGTGAGAGTAGGGTAACCCAGGCTAGTCAGCCAAGGGAAGGAGCAGATTATGAGGGTTAGGGGCCAGGTGACATGCCCTGCTGCCCACATGAAGCCAGCCATCAAGTATGCAGAGTTGAAAATCTCCCCCAAAATGAAGGTTGGCTCCGCTCAAGGATCCCAAGGAGAGTTTGACAGGCCCCAACAATAAGCCCTGAAAAGTGAGTGTGGTTGAATGATTACAAAAGGTCCTCCATCCTGGGCTCCTCTCTGTAGTACCAATACCCTTGCATTAGAACCTTACAGCTCCCTCCATCAAGAAGTGGAATGTATTTTCTCACTTTTGGAAAGTGATTTGGCCTTGACTTGCTTTGGCCAATAGAATATAGCAGAAAGGATAGTGTTAACAGCTTTAAGCTTAGGCCCCAAGAGGCTTGCATCTCTCTCTCTCTCTCTCTCTCTCTCTTTCTCTCTCTTTCTCTCTCTCTCTCTCTCTCTCCCTCCCTCCCTCTCTCTCCTTTCCTCTTCTCTCCTCTCCCTCCACCTTGCCATTCCTCTCATGATTCTGATGCTGCTATGTGATCAAGCCTGCTGGAGAAATTTGAGAGATACATGCTAAAAGCGCCCATTTGGGCCAATTCCTCCCACTAAAGCCATCCAGACCAGCCAGTTGGCCACAAATGCATGAGAGTGTTCAGCTAAAACCAGTCAGGCCTGGCTCAGATGAGAACCATCCACTTGACCTGTAAACTTGTGAGCAATAATAAATGTGTGTTACTTTAAACAAAGCTATGAAATATTTTGTTATGCAGCAATAGCTAACTGATACAGCAAGTCAGGACTTGAGTCCCCAAACTCGTCCAGGGTACTGTGATTAGGAAGAAGTTGCCAGTTAGGCTCCAGTGGACAACATCTGTCCCTAAATTTATTCCTCTTTCCCTGTTGCCCCAAGCACAGCCAGGCTGCATGAGCTGGCAGCATCCCCATATAGAAGAATCAACCACTCCTTCCTCCCCCCACCCCCTCTTACCATCACATTCTTGTCCATGTTTCTGAGTCTCATTTTCATGTCCCATCTATGTATGGAATCATATAGTTCTTGGTTTTCTCTGATTTACTTATTTCACTCAGTATAATGTTATCAAGGTCCATCCATGTTATTGTAAATGATCCGATGTCATCATTTCTTATGGCTGAGTAGTATTCCATAGTATATATGTACCAAAGCTTTTTAATCCACTCATCCACTGACAGACACTTGGGCTGTTTCCAGATCTTCACTATTGTGAACAATGCTGCCATAAACATGGAGGTGCATTTCTCCTTTTGGAACAGTGCTATGGTGTTCTTAGGGTATATTCCTAAAAGCTGGGTCAAAAGGCAGTTCAATTTTTAATTTCTTGAGGAATCTCCATACTGTTTTCCACAGTGGCTGCACCAGTCTATATTCCTACTAGCAGTGCAAGATGGTTCCCTTTTTTCCACATCCTCGCCAACACCTATTCTGTGTTGTTTTGTTGATGAGTGCCATTCTGACTGGTGTGAGGTGATATCTCATTGTGGTTTTAATTTGCATTTCTCTAATGATTAGTGATGTTGAGCATTTTTTTATATGCCTATTGGCCATCTGTATGTCCTCTTTGGAGAAGTGTCTATTCATTTCTTTTGCCCATTTTTTGATTGGATTGTTTGTCTTCCTGGTGTTGAGTTTTACAAGGAAGGAGAGGGCGGGGTGGGGGGAGGGGAGGGGCACAAAGAAAACCAGATAGAAGGTGACGGCAGATAATTTGACTTTGGGTGAGGGGTGTGCAACATAATCAAATGTCAAAATAATCTGGAGAAATTTTCTCTGAGCATATGTACCCTGATTTATCAATGCCACCCCATTAAAATTAATAAAAAATAAATAAAAAAATTTTTAAAAAAGAATCAACCAGCCTATACATGGACTATGTGAAACTGACCTTTTGAGATTTACAGACACTGGTCAAAAGAGACTTCTGCTCAGACAGCTTAGCTCCTCAGCAGAGGTAAGATTAGCCAACAAGAGTAGCTATACTTCAAAACCATGATCAGAGAGAAAGAGAGAGAGTTCTCTGTTTGCTCCAGCAGGATGGAAGTCTGGGTCACCTAAAAGCCAAATCAAATCAGAGTCCGGTAAGCAGGAAGAAGACTGAAGCACCAGCCTGGATTATGCCTGTCTGTGGATGGAAGGCTGATCTCTTGAGAGATTATTTCTCCTTGCTCTGATTCTCAAGTATTTGAATCTGGGACAGCTAAACATTAAATATCAGACTAGAGCCAGGGCTACATAGTACAGAATTTTGCTGCTTATGAAAGCATTTGGGGAGGTTTGGTTTGTTTGTTTGTTTTTTCCTAAGTATATCTGGAGATTTGATAGGCTTCTTAGAAAATCTATGACTTAAACAGGGTAAGAACTCCAACCGCAGAGAGAATGCTGGATGCAACGTTGCCTGTCTACACCAGTATTCCTGTGGGTCTGTAACTGTGTATTACTCTATTTACATGTTATTGTACTTACATGCTACAATTCCTATAAGAAATTGTAACCATATTATAGGATCCATGTATTACTGTAGTTATCTATCCCTCACAGGAATGTCACTTAGTTGTGACTTATGGTATCTATTTTTACTGTATCTAACTTAATGTGTCTATATATTACTATGACATATATATTACTATGACTATGTTGTATGATACTGTATCTTGATAATGTAGCTCTGATACCTTATTTGTTACCTATCTTAGTTTAGCTACAAGTTATTATGTGTATATGTAACTGTGGTTGGGTGTTACTGCAATTGCATTACTACATCTGTATTTTACTCTATCTGTGTAACTGACTGTTATGTGTAGGGCTCTAATTGTATTACTATATCTATGTGTTACTGCATTAATGTTATTGCATTTAGGTGTTACTGCATTTATTACTGAACTCATGCTTTACCATGACTAAGTATAACTATGAATTTGCATTTACTCCAATAATAAAATAATAGCTGGCCCTGGCCGGTTGGCTCAGCGGTAGAGCGTCGGCCTGGTGTGCGGGGCACCCAGGTTCGATTCCTGGCCAGGGCACATAGGAGAAGTGCCCATTTGCTTCTCCACCCCCACCCCCTCCTTCCTCTCTGTCTCTCTCTTCCCCTCCCGCAGCCAAGGCTCCATTGGAGCAAAGATGGCCCGGGCGCTGGGGATGGCTCCTTGGCCTCTGCCCCAGGCGCTAGAGTGGCTCTGGTCGTGGCAGAGTGAAGCCCCAGAGGGGCAGAGCATCGCCCCCTGGTGGGCAGAGCGTCGCCCCTGGTGGGCGTGCCGGGTGGATCCGGTCGGGCGCATGCGGGAGTCTGTCTGACTGTCTCTCCCCGTTTCCAGCTTCAGAAAAATACAAAAATAAAATAAAATAAAATAATAGCTACCATTTGTTATGCACTTTCTGTGTGTCGGGCTCTTTTCTGCTGCATACTTTCCATATAGTTATCTCACTAAATCATACAACAGCCCTGCAATGTAGGTATTACTATACCCATTTTATGGATGAGGAAACTGAAGTGAAAGGAGGTTAAGATATTTACCCAAAGATGATATTTGCAAGCAACAACTCTGATAAGGGGTTAATATCCAAAATAAATAAAGAACTCACAAAGCTCAGCAACAAACAAGCAAACAATCCAGCCTGACCAGGCAGTGGTGCAGTGGATAGAGCAATGGACTGGGATGCAGAGGACCTAGGTTCAAAACCCCAAGGCTGCTAGCTTGAGTGCAGGTTCACCAGCTTGAGCACAGGGTCTCTGGCTTGAGCATAGAATCATAGACATGACCCCATGGTCACTGGCTTGAGTCCAAAGGTTGCTGGCTTGAAGCCCAAGGTCACTGGTTTGAGCCAAAGGTTGCTGGTTTGAGCAAAGGGTCACTCACTGTGCTATAGCCCCTGGTCAAGGCACATATGAGAGAGCAATCAGTGAACAACTAAGGAACTGCAACAAAAAACTGATGCTTCTCCCTTCCTATCTGTCCATCCCTATCTGTCCCTCTCTCTGTCTCTCTCTTTGTTTCTGTCACAAAAAAGCAAACAATCCAATTAAAATATGGGGAGAGGACCTGAACAGACACTTCTCCCAAGAAGACAAAGAAATGACCAACAGATATATGAAAAAATGCTCATCTTCACCAGCTATTAGAGAAATGCAAATCAAAACTATAATGAGATACCACCTCACATCTGTTAGACTAGCTATTATCAATAAGACAGGTAATAAAAGGAATCCTCATTCACTGCTGGTGGGAATGTAAACTGGTACAGCCATTATGGAAGAAAGTGTGGTGGTTCCTCAAAAATTTAAGAATAGAACTACCATATGACCCAGCAATCCCTCTATTGGGCATCTACCCAAAAAACTCGAAAATATTGGTACATAAAGACACATACACCCCTATGTTTATTGCAACATTATTCACAAGAGCCAAGACATGGAAATAACCAAGTGTCCTTCAGTAGAGGATTAGATAAAGATGCGGTACGTATATACAATGGAATACTACTCAGCCATAAGAAATGATGACATATTGCCATTTACAACAACATGGATGGACCTTAAGAACATTATACTGAGTAAAATAAGTAACTCAGAAAAGCTAAGAACTATATGATTTCACACATAGGTGGGATATAAAACTAAGACTCATGGACATAGATAAAAGTGAAGTGGTTACCAGGGAGAGGAGGCTGTGGGAGGGGGGCTGGGGAACGGGAGTAAAGAGGGACAGGTATGCAGTGACAGAGAGGGATTTGACTTTGGCTGATAGGCATACAACACAATTAACAGGTCAAATGCTATAGAGATGTTTACATGAAACCTATGTACTCTTATGAATCAATGTCACCCCATTAAATTAAATCTTCTAAATAAAACACCCACAAAAAGATAGCTGTCCAAGGTCACACAACCAGTGTGTGGCAGGGGAGGCCAGGGAAAGAAACTTGAACCCAGTTCTATCTGACTACTATAGCTATTTGGACAGCAGCTCTTTGTCCTGTACTTGTATGTTTAGGGTCCAAGTACAGAAAATGGTTCATTGTCTAAAGATATGAAAAGATTCTTGGTGGGTGTAGCTACAGAATAAAGTTTTTTAAACGATCAACTTCATTTTATGACATTTTTGTTGAGTTAGGAGTTCCTGAATTCAGAAACAATTAAATTACTAAAAGAATTTTGATTGAGTTAGCAGACAATAAATTTAAAGAACAATGGAATTCATTCTTTTAACTTTCAATGAATTTATAAAGAGAGAGACGGTTAGATGAGCTTAAATGTTGATGAGCTCTGTGCTTATGAACTTTATCGATTCTAAAATTGCCTGCAGGCTGGGAAACCCCAGGGCTTGTGACAGATGTCATTCAACAAAACTACCACCACTGGGAACGAGGCCCCTTACTCACACTCTTCTTCTTTCACCTGCTCCAAATCTTGCGACCTGCAATGACCCCAGGCTTCCACGGAACCTCCGGAAATTCCCCTCAACTCTCAGAGCTTCCCATCTCAAAGCTGCAGCCCCAACCACAACCAATTCCTCTTGGCCTCGGCTTCCTGCCCAATTCCAATGGCCAGGAGTGAGTTCTGTTCAGAGGAGGCCAATACCGCCAGGGTCTTGAGCGGGGGGTCTAGAGGAGGAAGTTCCCAGAGAGGCCTCCAATGTCCCGGCCCCACTAGCCCTGCTCTGGGCAGAGCCAGCCCCAGGCACACCAGTCAGTGCCTTCCCCTCTGGCCCCACGTAACTCTCCCAGGCCTGCCTGCCCCATGGAGTCCCACGATGCCCGCTAGCCTGACCCCCTCCCAGGCTTCTCATCACTTGCTCACATGCTTCCCAGCCCCCCATGGGTTCCACTTCCTAGAGCCAAAGCATTTCTTCCCTACCAGCTGTATTTATAGGCAAATGGGACAGAGCTTTAGAAGACCTCTTCCCCCTGGTTTTGCCCAGACAAAGCACATACAAGAAGTAATGACTACTAGTTAGTGCTTCCCACTACTCACTACCTCCTCCTCTCTTTTCTAAAATAAAAACTTTTTAAATTAAAAAAAAAACTTAGAAGACCCCTTCCCCCATCAAACCTGAATAATATTGAAGCATAAGGACAGGGGCTTTCTGGGACTAATGCCTAGATTATGTCCAGACTGTTAATGAGTCTAATTAGGGACACTCATAGCACTAAACAGCTTTAGATTAAGAAGCTAGACCCCAGACCTGGCTGGTTGGCTCAACGGTAGAGCATCGGCCTGATGTATGGACGTCCTGGGCTTGATTCCTGGGCGGGGCACACAGGAAAAATGATCATCTGCTTCTTTATCCCTTCCCTCCCCCTTTTCTCTCTCTTTCTTTCTTCCCCTTCCAAAGCCAAGGCTCAATTAATTTGAGTGCATCAGCCCCAGGCACTGAGGATGGCTCCGTGAAGCCTCGGTCTCAGGTGCTGAAAATAGCTTGGTTGTGAGCATGACCCTAGAAGGGCAGAGCATCAGCCCCAGATGGGGGTTGCCAGGAGGATTTTGATCAGGATGCATATGGGAGTCTGTCTATCTCCCCTCCACTCACTTGGAAAAAAAGCGAGGAAAAGAAGTTGGACCCTTTAGAAACCAAAAAACCAGCTTAGGGATGGTAAAAATAAGACTCACAGAGCTCCACTCCTCCACCCTGTGCCCATTGCCATCATCACTAATCAGCCACAGACACCGTTTCCTACAGACCCGGGACACAACTCTGGGGTCCTCAGTTCAGTCCCTAGCTACCACCAGTGGTGTATGCAATAAAACCCACTTCTCTTCTAGACCCACTCCTTCATTGTGCAAATGGAGAAACTGAGGCCCAGAAGAAAAGCAAATTGGCCAGGTTCACACAAGTCGGAAGCAAAACCAGTATAAGAAGTCAGAATTCCTGGCCTCCAGTTCCAGCCATGAAGGCAGAAGCCGGGGAGGTTTGAGTCTCAAGCCTAAGGAGACTCCAAAACACTGGCCAGAGAGGAACCAGTGTAAGCTCTGCTTCTCCATCCCATAATTTCCATAGCAACCCTCTGGTCCCTGGTTTGGGGTGGGAGAAGAAGTAAGGTTTCTGAAGTATTTCCGTTTCAATAGAAAAAGACCTAAACCAAGCCTTTACCTACACTAGCTCACCCGTTCCCATAATAACCTATGAGGAGGTACTACTATAATCCCTACTTTACAAATGAGGAAAACAAGGCACAGAGACGGTGAGTGGCTTGTCCGAGCTCACACAGCTGTCAGGTGCCAGTGTTGGAGCAGTCTGGCTCCAGAGTGGATGGACTTACACACTCATGCTAGCAGATCGTACACACACACACACGTGCACACACACATACTGACACCCACCTCTGCCAACAGTGCATGTGAGTGCTCAGTTCCCTGGCAACACCATAGAGTATCACATCTTTCAACGTTGCCCGTCAGCAGGTGAGGAGTGGCCGTCCATGGAGAATTGATCCTGGTCTGCTCAACCCGGGCTCAGCTGAGCCAAGAGCCCCACCAGGGGTACCCTTTCAAGTTGTGGGTCAACTGCGAGGGGGAAAGAGAAGGACCCCTCCTCCAGTGGGGGTTTCTGCCTCTGCAGAGGAAGGCCAGTCTGTCAGAGACCTGAGCCGGAAACAATAGATCATCCCTTCACTGGGATTAATGAGGCTTCCCCGTGTTTGTGGAGAGGTGATTAAGGAGCTTGTACCTGCCTCGGCTCCTGTCAAAAGAACAAAAGGCTCAGCGGTTGCTTTTTTCAGAGGCTTTGGGCAGGAGCAAAGGGGCTCAGGGGTCTGCACTTGGCTCTTCTTTGTGCTTTTCTATGTAGGCACCAAGTACAGGACATTTGCCCTCCCTCCCCAATGGCGAGCCCCTCCCCATAGCTACCCATACCCTCCACATATGATTGAGCCCCTGACACATACCAGTCACCATGTCAGGCACTGTGGATGCAGGAACAACCACGACAGAGACAGCCCCTGCCCATAGTCTGCCAGATCAACACTAAACAACTAAGAAGACGATGATTTATTAAGTTGCACATGTGATAAAGTGTTACCCAGGAGAAGAACTGAGAAGCATAAATGCATGTGATGGGGGCCTACCTCTCTAGCTGGTCAGAGAAGGTTCCTGGGAGATGGTGGGTAGGAGGAGAGCCAGGGTCTCAGCTGGTCCCCTAGGAAAGTCAGTTTGACAGGACTTGGCAACGGATTACATATTGGAGATAAGATGGGATGTCTGGCCCAGGGAGTTTGAGGGATGCTGCACTAACCTGTGTCCAGAGCACAGATGGCAGAGTAGGTTTGGAGAAGGCAAGAGGACGTGCCCAGCAGGCAGTTGGCTGGATGGGCCTGGGACACAGGAGCTAGGTCAGGGCTGAGGAGGCAGGTTAGGAAGACAGTGTAGAGGTCATACATGTAGTAGTCAATGTTGTGCGGTCAGATGCCACTGCCAAGGAGGGAGACAAAAGGGGGCCAAGGACTGATCCCTGAGGGGAGCTGCAGGGACCAAAGAGAGGGGCTGACAAGGGAAGGGGAGAGTGTGTAAAAAGTAGATGTTGCAAAACAGGGGAAGAGAAAATTTGCAGAAAGCAAAGGAGCTGACAGTGTCAGATGCTGCCATATGATCCAGTAAGATTAGTACTGAGCTGTGTCATTGGACTTGGTAAGTGGGTCACTGGTGGCTTTGGCAAGAGTGGTTTCAGCGGACACAGAAGCCAGAAGGGAGCAGGTGAGGAGAGTATGGAGGTGAGGAAGTAGGGGATGTGACTGAGCCTTTAAGAGCGTTGCTGCAAAGGGAAGGTGAGAAATGGCTCAACGGCTCAGGAAGCCCCTGGACGGCTTTTCAGCAGGAAAAGCTTGAGCAAATGTGCTGGCTGAGGGGCCATCCAGAGCTGGAGAAAGGAGGGAGATGTTGAGGGAATGAACAAACAAATGAATAAAAACATAAAGCGCTAAGTGATGGAGGCGGGTCTTGGAGCTGGTTGGAGGGACTATGACCCAAGGCACTCACGGAGAGAGTGGACTGACAAAGAGATGGACCCTACCCTCTGCCCATGGTGGGGTGAGAAGACTGAGGGGGATGGGGGGAGGTAGAGGGAGCCCATGTCTGATGACCTTGATCTACAGTACAGGTCAAGTTGATGTTGTTTGAAGAGTATGACAGTGAGAGAGGAAGGGGGAGGTAGAAAGGCTGGTGAGCAGCTGGGGGTGGGGGGTGGGTAACAGGCAGACAGACAGACCTGGGTATATGATGGCACAGGGCAGTGAGGGCCCAGCTGATGCTGCAACCCGTTCTCATTACCCACAACCACAGTAACCCCCATTTTTTGAGTGCCTTTGTGCAAGTCATTTCATTCTCATAAGAATCCCGTGAGGGAGGAAGACCACATTATCCCTGTGTAGAAACAAAGTAAGACTAAGAAAAATTGAATAACTCGTCCCAACTCAGCTGCTAAACAGCAGAGCTGAGATTTGAATGTGAGTCAGTTAGATGCCGAACCCCGTACTCTTTTCACTGACCTGTGAGCCAAACCCTATAATTATCCTCAGCAGCACTGGCAGCCAGGAATAGGAGTGGAGACAGGTGTGGAGTCTGCTCAGGGCTCGGGACTGTGCTGGCTAGTGATGTCATGGAGCCAGGAGACCAGAGAGGTGGGGAGATCAGGAGAAAATGGCTGTCCAGGGGTCTGGGCCAGTGAGGAAGTAGGGCAGTGCTGGTGGACTACACAGGACTCTGAGGACAGAGAAGAGCAAAGGGCCTGTGGCCATGTGGAATGTGGGGGGAAGGGAGAGAGGAAGAATTAGTCAACACCAAATAGCTTGGAAACAGGATCAGAGAATGTCACACAGTGAAACTGGGATATTGTACTTGACCCAAAGGGAAGAAATTTAGCCATGGTGGTTCTAAAAGACTTTCTCTGTGATGTTGGTCCACTGGCTTAAATTCTCTGGGCCTTATTTTCTCCCATCTATACAATGGGATCAATAGCCTCCATCTATACCCTATACCAGTGGTCGGCAAACCGCAGCTCATGAGCCACATGCGATTCTTTGGCCCCTTGAATGTAGGCACAAAGGCCAGCTTAGGAGTACCCTAATTAAGTTAATAACAATGTACCTACCTATATAGTTTAAGTTTAAAAAATTTGGCTCTCAAAAGAAATTTTAATTATTGTACTATTGATATTTGGCTCTGTTGACGAATGAGTTTGCTGACCACTGCTCTATACCTATAAAGCAAAAAGTCTTAAAGGCTTCCCATCCAAACTCCCTACCATGCCTTGACAGATGCTACATAAATTGGCCCTGCCCACCTCTCCAGTCTCATCCCAACCCACTGCCCCCATCACTCACTCTGCTTCAGTGTATCAGTACCACAATAATGCTGTGTAACAAACCAGCCCCAAACTCAATGGCCAAAAAGAAGTCTATGGGTTAGATGGGGTTTTACTGATCTAGTCTGAGCTTGGCTGAGCTTGGCTCTAGGTCCTGACATCTCTAGGTCCTGACTTAAGTTCACATCTCTTATCCCTGTTTCTCATTCTTCTGGGGCATATCCTTCTCCTAGCACGGCAGAGTACAAGACCACAAGCCCAACCACACAAAGTACAGTTCAAGCTTCTACTGGGGTCGTGTCTACTAACATCCCATTGACCAAAGCAAGTCACATGATCATGCCCTGAATTAAAACAACACAGAAATGTGCTCCTGCCACCATGAGGCCACTGCAAGTATGTGGATGCATCACAAAGCTACGAGGGGGATGAGGAATGGGACGACTGATTCTGTCTACCAGCTCCCATCGTCTCAAGATGCTTTTGGTCCCTGGGTCCAGCTCTTCCCTCTTCGAACCCTTATGCCAACTGTTCCCTTGGCCTGGAATACGCTCCCCCACCTCCCCCATTCATTTCATGGCTGGCTCCTGTTCATCTTTTCAGCCTCCACTTAAAATTAGAGCCGTCCAATGTTCCCAGGGAGGGAATAAAATAGGATTTGGTGAACATGCGGCATTACCTCTGCCACAGCCCTCCAATGACATGGGACAGAGGCCCCCATCAGCTGAATAAGGCAGCCGCCAGAAGTGGACGGAGAAGGCGGCGGGGGCCCCAGAGTAGGAGTCAGAGACAAGAAAACGGGACAATGAGAAACCAAGGAGAGCGAGCAGGGTGAGGTGACCAAGGGACACAGGGTGACAGATACAGGCTGGGGGAGGCACAGAGAGATACAGTAACCAAAAAGGTCACCGAGCAGGTGGCAGAGGCCGTTGCCGAGAATTAAGACCCGGAGAGAGGACACGCGAGCATCTCCTGTAAACGCGTATTCACGGTTCCCTCCCGTTACTTCATTGCCCTCACCTCAGACACACAGGAGTGGAATCTGAAATCTAATTTGGCCTCTGTCAGCTCCGTAAATGGTGTTCTTTAGGGGTGATTCCCTGGTAAATGGACGGAAATTCTAAATTAGAAATCCACATTGGCTGTCTGGGACCGTTTGCCTGAACTCCGGACAGATCGTCACGTGAGTGCTAACGCGGGTGACAAATGGGAAGGCACCGGGCTGCTTAGGCAGCGACTTCCGACAACCCAGCGGCTACCTCTGACCCCCGAGATCTAATCAGCCCGGCCTGGCCCCTGATTGCTGCCGCAGCAGAGGAAATAACTGAGCCCTGGGAGGACGGGGACCTGGAACTAATTATTAGAGCCGAGGAGGGGAGGAGTATGGCCTTCAAGGGGCTTGGGGTTCACACAAGGCAGCTTCTGCCTCTGTTCCTGGGGTTCCTCTGGCCCAGTCCTCACCTGCAGCCGGAAAGGAGTCTCCAACATACAGATTGACCATGTCCCTCCCCTGCTCAAAAGTCTGCAGCAGAAGCCTCTCAGTGCTGTCACCACCTCTCCGTCCACTTCTTTTGAAAGGTTTTATTTATTGATTTTAGCAAGAGGAGAGAGAGAAAGAAAGGATGGGGTGGGGGGGAGGAGTGGGAAGCATCAACTTGCTTCTCCTTTGTGCCTTGACCAGGCAAGCCCAGGGTCTCGAACCGGTGACCTCAGCATCCCAGGTGCCCGCTTTATCCACTGCCACCCCAAGCCAGTCTCCGCCCACTTCTGGTTGCAGCCTCACCTCCGTGGACAGTTCTCCACAGCTTGGACCCACCTGGCTCTGACAAGCCCCACCAAAGCAGTATTTCAGCCACTCCCCGCTTCTGCCCCAGGACCTTCTCAAACATTCTAGGGGCTCGAAATTTGAAATTCAAGAAAATTTGTGTTCCCAGGGGCATCCTTCAACCACTGGGGGTGGGAGGTGGTAGAGACAGCGCCAGTGCCTCAGCTCTTAAGTCTTTCAGGAGGAGGATTCTGGGGCGTTCTCAGGAGGTCTGCTGGGGTCATGCTTCCGTTGCCCCCAGAAGCAACCTTGATAATTTACTGTGACTTTGGCCTCTCCTGCTTCCCAGCCTCAGGGTCCCTGCACTCTCTCCAATTTGCCGGGATCAATCCCCAGGTAAAGCACAAGCCCCAGGCTCCTTGCCTCCGACTCTCCTTTGGGTGTTGTTCCAACTGTATTCCTCGGGACCCCCAGGCACCTTAGGATGTGTCTAGCTCCCCTCTCCTCCGCATTCGGTTCAATGCTCTTTGTCACCCTCCTGAAATCTTTAATAAATTTTTGAACAAGAGACCCCATGTTTTCATTTTGCACTGTACCCCACAAATCATATGGCTGGTAGTGATCGGCACTTTGCACTGAGCCTGGCACTTGGTAGGTGCTTAGCAAATACTGAACTAAATGAAATGGAGCTGAGCTTGGGGGTCTCCGCCCTCCTTCTCTCCGTTCTTGCTCCTAGCTCCTTCCCTACTCTCCTCCTGACCTGGAACTTACAGGTTGCCAGGGTCTGGGGAAAACAGCCATAAAAGCAGCTCCCATGGTTTCTTCCCTGAGGCAGGAAGGAGTGGGGGAGGGTGGCTGTTGGTGACCAAGGCCCCTGGACTAGAGCACACCCTTCACCAAATCAGGAAACTCCCTGTGGTCCCAGCAGCTCCCTCTGAGGAAACTGTGCGTTTTCACTTATAAATGTCATTACACAGTGTTTCATCATGTTTCAAAAGCCAAGTCTGAGATCTTTGGAATTGCCCTCTCTCTAAACCGTAATAACAGAGCAGTGGTCCACAGAGAAGAGGTTACGTGAGCCAAAACGCTACAAAGACGTGAGGTTAATGGAGGACCTCAAACAAGAGAAGCAGGCTGGGATTTTAGACAAGACCCATCTCCAAAGGTTGAGAAGTTTGGCCAAGAGAAGGGGTCAGGGTGAGGAAACGCTTTTCTTAATTGGAAAAAAGGACAGCCACGGGAAAACATAGCACACTTGCGGCCTGATCCTGCTCTAGCGTCTGGTTTTCACTATGAAGGGGAAGGACGAGGGCTGTGAACACAGACAAAGGGGACCGGGGGCCTTTCCGGGGATTTGCAGAAAGCAATCATAGATAAGGCTCTTTCAATGGGGCAGTTAAAACTGCACAAAGCAGAGGCATGAGGGTTTAACACCTCTCGCTGACCGGAGGTCTCAGGGGCTCAGAAAAGCCTCAGAGAAACCAAAATTAAATTGCCCGGAGAACAAGAGAAGTTAAAGGCAGTCAAAATAAAATCATGCTTAATTATTAGCAGGTAAGGGCTAATGAAGATGCCTGATTTACCTAAAGGTGTGGCTATTTCTCCATCTTGCTCTAAATTAGCTATCAGTTTTTATATGCAGTCTTTAGAAATTAATTATGTCTTGTTTCTTAATAAATTCTACCGCACATACATGTTTTACACACATACACACGTACACTCTTTGTTTCTGTTTTGTAATTGCAGTGTGTGGATTTGGGAAAACTAAATGTCGGTAATTATTCACAACCATGGTAAGGCCTTTTGTTCAAGGTGACTTTAGCCCAGACCCCACAGTTCCCCTAGTGGCCGCTATCCAAATTGCAGCACAATGACCGTAAGACACGAAAGGTTTCAAAGGAGGGATGTGTCTGAAAAGAGGCATCAGTCTGCATGGGAAGTTTTATTCAGGAGAGAGGGAACATAAGGCAACCACCAGGGATGACTGATTTATGTTGTACAGGGGGAGTTCTTAGAGGCCAGGAAGGTCTCCGTGACTGGAAGAGCTCAGAGGCAAAGAAGCCACCCAGAACCTAGAACAGCCCCCTTCCCTGGGCCCAGGGCCCAGAGTGGGAGACCCTGCCCAGGGGGGGAAGGAAGGTGGTGGAGGCCAGAGCCCAGAGCCAGCCTAAGGAAACTGCACCTGCAGCAGGACCACTGAGGAGCCAGAGGGAGGAGGAGAGTTATGCCGGGGGAACTCTCCAGGAGGCGCAGGGAAATGGTCTGAACAGGGCAGGGAGAGCTGGGAAGTGGAGGAAACCAAGTTCCTACTGACCTCAATCATTGAGCACAGGCACTGGGCTTGGCACAAAGATGACTGGCGAGGCCCTGAAGCCATTAGGTTAAAGAGACCCAATGCCATACCTGAGCAAGCTAAGCCCTCTGCTGGGAGCACCCAACCTCCACACCTTTCCCCATGTAGCAGTAGATCTAATCCCGGTCACAGCTGAACTCCATCCAGCAAAGAACCAAGTTTCAGGAGTGCCTGGAAATGCCTTCCTGGTTGGATGCCTCTAACCAACCTGATTCTGCAGCAGACCTGGTGAGAGGAGGGGCCCTGGGACCAGACACCTGGGTACATGGGTGGGCAGGTCTGTGTTCAGGGAACAAGGACAACCAGTGCACTGGCCTCATCTGCTCCATAGGGCTACCGAGGCGGCCTCAGGGCAGACTCTGTAGAGAATCTTCTCCGTCTTTCCAAGGGCCATTGGGAGACCCAAGAACACAGGTTCTGGAGCCAGACCCAAGTTTAAATTCTGACTCTGTCACTCGTAAATGTATTATCTGGGACAGGTTATTTCACCCACCTGAGTATCCATTTCCACGTCTGTGCATTTAGCACAGTAGTGGGTAGGGAGGCTGCAGCCAGACAGTGCCTCAGAGGAGCAAGAGAAAAAGAATAAATAATAATAAAGAAGGGAGAGACTCAAAGATGCCCAGAAAAGAGCATCCTGAGGACAGAGGCCCACAGCGGGGTGTAGACCCTCCAGACAGAGGCAGAGGGGAGCTTGTGAAAGAGGAAACAGCAGGAAGGTTTTGGAAGACATTGGCAGACTGGGGAGTGAGTCAGTTCTCACGGCCGCTGAATAATTCACAGGGCAGCATGGATGGCATATGCTTCCTCTAGCCCTCCCCAGCAGGAATACCAGCCTTCTCCCCCTCTTCCCCATTCCCCACCAGTCGTTGCCCAGGAAACCAGCTTCCTCCTCCTGGAGGAAGGGCCGCCTGGGGCCCAGAGAACCTGGTGTTGGAGGGTGGAAGGGAAGTGGAAGGGGATTCATGGGGCCGGGGAAGATTTGGTGACCCAGAAATAAGTCGGTGCTGCCAGTCACTGTGATGTAGGGAGGGCAGGAAAACCTAGGTGAAGAGGAGGCAGGGATCCCGGGGAGACTGGCTCTTCAAAAGCCACTGGAGATGCTACAAAATGAAATAGTAAAAGTACAGAAGCAGCAACTGCTGACAGTGACAGATCAGAAGTGAGACTGTGTCCAAGGGCAAAACGTCAGGGATTTTGTCTGATTTGCCTTAGCTCCCTTTCTGGGTTTTGTGTCTGTCTTCCTCCAGGACCCCGCCCTCCATCTTCCCCTGTCTCTATGGAAAGTTGGCATCTCCTAAACTCAGAGTGGACTTTCAAAAATAGCTCCTCCCCAGCTCACCTTGGTATATACGCTCCAGCGCCATCTCTGGCTTGTATAGGCAGGCTCCGGGTGCCATCCCCTCCAGGAGCACCCCCTTCCAGCTGCCTCCCCTACGAGTACCTGCCCTCGCTCACCATCTGAGGCCTGGCTGCTCTTGTCTTGTGTTTTCAGACTGCCCCCCAGGATCCAGGACCCTTGCCTTGTCCCTGCCCTAGCCCCTGTAGGATCCCAAGGTTACCCTTGTGTTCCTTGTGTTCTCAGGTTACTTCCTAATGCAGGAGACATCCAGATCTGCCTCATTTAGTGGACAACACTAAAGCCAAGAAACAGACACTACTCCTGTCTGGCCAGTGCTGACGGCTTTCTGGTGTCACGACAGATGAAGGTATTTACTGGCGAACGAACTGAGGTTCAACTCCTAATGCATCTGGAACTACAACCAGTTACTGGTTTGTAAAACCCTGTGCAAGTGGCTTAATCTCGCTGAATCTCAGTTTCTTCACCTGTATAGTGGGACAACCCTGGCTCCTAGGATTAAGTGAAACAAGAGAGTATAGCACACAGTTAGTAAGTCATGGTTGCTGTTGCTGTTGTTGTTGTTTAATAGGACTGTTCTTGCGATGATGTTCTATATATTTATATTATATACAACACATATGTGTGTTGTGTTGGTATGTGTTAGTCCTTCCTTCTATCACACTGTTATCTTTTTCTGCCCACCTCAGAGGAGCTCCTACTTGGAGCTCAGCTGCACAGACTTCCATTTGTCACAAAGTCTAAAACATTAAAAACATCACTCAATTAGCAAATTTGCCATCATTGTCTGAGCAAGCTATAGTTTTTTGATTGAATTTGCCAAATATGATCATTTTATTGAGCAAACCACATTACATAAAGTTGAGTTTGCACTCCTAAATTAAGAGAGTGACTTTAGATATGAAAAGGATGCTGCAAAAATAAGGATTGCATATGTTTCAGATTTTTTCAAATTCCTATTTTTCTCCACAGAGAAAAATAAAAGGTTTAGGTTATTTTTTTTTTTAACCTAAGCTTTCCAAGTTTTCAAAAAATGTTAAATTTTCCACTCCATAAGGTGAGGGAAATATGCCAGAAACACAGAATTGTGCCTCAAGGATGCCCTCAAGCTTGACAGCCCCATTTCTGAGTCACCCTACCTATAGCCCAACTAGGTGGGGTTGAGCCAGAAGTCCTGTGACCCCCTCTCCAGGTTCAGGGCCTCAAAACAAAAAGCCAGATTTGGCCTGGCCCCAGGCCCAGACTGGTCTGGTGTTCTTCCATATCTTCAATTCCAAGCCTTTCCCTTCTTACTACTGCTCACACCAACTATCATTGGGTTGAACTGTGTGTCCTCCAAAAAGACAAGTGGAAGTCCTAACTCCTCAGAACCTTTGAATATGGTCTGATTTCAAAATAAGTTCTCTGCAGATGTAAGTTAAGATGCAGTTATGCTGGAGTACTACTGTAGACCCTTGATCCAATAGGACTTGCGTCCTAATAGGAGAAGAGACAAGAGACATACGGGGAGAATGCCATGTGATAATAGAGGCAGAGATTGGAGTGATGCAGCTATGAGCCAATGAACGCCAAGGATTCCGGGAGTGATGCAGCTATAGCCAATGAACACCAAGGATTTCTGGGAGTTGACCAGAAGTTAGGGAACTCTGCTGGAGATGCTGGGTCAAGGCATCTGCCCTAGGGAGAAGACCTTTGAACGGGCCTTGAAGGATAAATGGGAGGTCCCTGGGACCACACTCGGCCAGGCTAAAAATGGTTGCCCTTGCACCGGCCAGTGATGGGGACCCACCAAAGGTTTTAGGCAGAGAGGTACTAACAGAATCAGAGTGTGCAGAGGACAATTTCTTTGGCTGCTGTGACCAGATGATGGACTGAAAGGAGTGTTGAGAGACAAGGAGAGCTAGGAAGGGTCTGTACTAACAGGCTGGGGATGAGAGGAGGAGGCCAGAACTAGGGTCTGTTATCTGGGACGGAGAGGAAGGGGTTGATTCAATCAAATGCATGGCCTGTCAGACACTGGAAGGGGACCTTGTCTAATGAGAAGAGAGAGCAGAAAGGACTGCTGGCATCATGTCCAGACGCCTGGCGGGATGAAGGTGGGCTCCAGGCAGAGATGTCTGCCAGCTGGCCCATTGACTGTGACTGACCCAGGCAGATGGGTCAGGACATCACCACATCTCAGCTCCCCTTCCCAGCTCCCGAGGCCTGGAGCTCCTTACTCTGGGCAGGAGGGGGAGAGCATCTCCATGCTGGCCCAGAAAAGGAGAGAGGTGGTTTGCTTTTGGTGACCTTCAGTCCAGGGAACCAAATCTGAGAGGGGTCCTTTGGAACTGTCATCGTGGGGGTCATTGGTGAGCTGGCTAGAGCAGCCGCCATGGAAGGGTGCAGACAGAACAGCTGGAGAAACAGAAAACGTGAGTGCATGGCTCGACAAGGATTTGCCTAGTAAGGAGAGGAGAATGAGTGGAGGAGGGAGAGATCTGTGCATGATTTTGGACTGAAGGGGGAAAGTCAATAAAGAGGAAGTTAAAACAGTGGGGTCCCCGGGGAAATTGACTGGGAAAGGATACAGGGCAAAGGTGAGGATAATTGTCTTGGACAAAAAGATTCCAAAAATACGATCCTCCGAAGATGAACTGAGGCAGGCACAGCATTAAGGAGCACTCCTGACTAATGGCCTCTTTCTAACGAAATTCTCTAATTTCTCTGTAGGTGTGTCTGCAGAGAGTGAGGGGATCAGGGTTGGGGGAGTGGAATCAGGGCTCCAGGAGAGTCAACGGCTGGTACAGCCAGTGAGGGGAAGGAGCTGTCAGGAGGAGGCAGAAAGACGAAGACAGAGGCAGTCCTCAGTGGGCAAATTCTCCACCAGTGCCCAGGACCCAGGGTGCCCGACAGAGCAGTAACGCTGGGCTGGTGTGGCCTGGGTCCAGGGCCCTGCAGTCATGCTTGGACTTGTCAGACAGTGCGTCCTGATTTTTGAGTGGGAAAATATGTTGCCTGCTGAATCAGTTAGAGTCTCAGCAGGAAACAGATGGCACACTGAAACTGGGTAATTTAAGGAGAGTTTTGAAGGGTCTGTTTACCAAGGTGTGTTGGCACGGGCTTAGGGGAACCATAGGGGCAGTGCAGTCCACTCAGGCTTGTTTGGAGGAGAAACTGGTACTGTGTGACCACTCTAGTGCTGCAGGGGCAGGAGAGGGATGACAGTGGACCCAGAGAGAGAGGCTTCAAGCCAGCCAACCAACAGAGACTCGGTCAGACTTTTGGTCAGCCAGCAAGGAGGAACCGGGGAAAGTATTATCCCAACCTCACTCTCCTCCCTCCCTCCTGTCTCCTGCTGGGGGGTGCCCATTGGCTGAACTCACCAGGAAGCCACAGAGCAGAAGAGCCCGTTTATGGGTCCATACAGGTCAGCAGGTTGGAGAAGGGCAGAGGGTGGGTCTGGAGGGGCAAACAGAAGACATGGAAGCCAGCTGTCAGGGTCACCCTCTTCAGAAAGGCTGTGCTACCTGTGGAAGAAGGAGCAGACTCTTCATGTGGCCCCAGAGGGCTCAGACACCAAAGGTGTCTTTGTGAGTGTCAGGAGGGGAGGGTGTAAGGGCCGGGAGGGAGAGGAGACACTTCTCATCAGTCTCGCAACTCACCCCCACTCCTCTGCTCCCCCCCCCCTCACAGCACCTGATTTCTCTCTGGCAGCAGCATGGCAACACTCCTGTTTAGAAACTTAGTGATCAGATTCTGTGATTAGGAGGAAGAGGGTGGCAGACAGAGAGAGAGAAAATACTACAAGGGGTTAGAACCTCTGGGGCTCAACAGACAGCCAGATGGATAGGCAGACAGACCAGGAACTACCCCCCCACTGACCCCTGTCCTGCTTCTTGGGCTATCAAGAACAATTGAGTCAAAGGTGCTAATAGATCCCTGAGAAAGATAGATGGAGTAATCAGGATAAATTAAATTAACATGCACAGGGTAATCAACACTCATTAAGCCAATTTAGTCAAGTGATGACCTCAGTCAGCTTTTATTTAATCATATACTTAAATGTCAAATCAATATGCAAATCTCACCCAGGCCTTTTTCAATTATAAGCCATTAAAAACTTTCAAGTAAATCAATGCAACCAGGCAGGGCGGGCAAGGCAGGGAGAGACAGGCTGAGCCCCAGATAAATGGACAGTGAGCCTTTTGTCTACAGCACTCACTCCGCCCCTTCTCCCAGGGCCCTCACTGGTCCACCTCTACCACCTACCGTCAAAACTAGCCCCCTGTGTCCCACCCCCTGCGCCTGAAATGGCTATAAGGAAAGAATAGCACTGAACTGACTCAGAGGAAAGCCACATAACTGCATTCACACTCCTCCGTGCACGCAGCCTTTGTTTTTTGCAGTGAGTGATTGTGCCCATCCTCTTGTTGAAGCCTCCCTAAGATCCTGATTAAGTAGATTTTTATATCCCCAATTTATCAATGACCAAATGGAGCTCAGCAAATCCTAGGGGTTTCTCCCAAGACCTCAGCTCACCCACAGAGAAGGAAGATTTGGGGTAGCACCCTGAGGTCACATCCAGCCCAAAGTCAGTCTGCCACCCTGACGTTCAGACAAAGAGGGAAAGGGGAGGAGGGATACGAAAGAGGCTTCTCTTCCCTCCCAAGACTGAGTCCCCACCCCCAATGCCCTAGTGAAGTTGCGTGTGACTAATCCATGTTTAAAAGGCTGTGTCGCATTTGGTTAACTTCTCCCAGGCCTGTGAAGAAAAAAGTCACACCATGACTGCCTTTGCTTATTATTATCTCTGACGCTGGCAGAGTTTGTAACACCAGTGGGATGAGAGACAGACAGACCAAGGTCCCACAGCAAGGGAAATAGGAAAGAAGGGGCCAGCTCTCAGCAGATTCTTGCTAGGTACCCACTGGCATTATGTCCAGTGCTCTTCCTTAGTGGTCTTGTGTGGAAGGTATAATCACTCCCCCATTGCAGATAAAAGAAAAGGAAGCAAGATCAGAGGGAGTGGTTTATGGCCTTGAGGTTGCACAGTGAGTTAGTTAATGGAGGAGTTGGGAATGAAAACCGGGTCTTTCTGAGTCAAATGCCTCAAAGTCCACAGATCATCCATGCCCAGGAGAGCCTGGAGCCTATTCACATGGGCCCTTTCCCAGGGAGAATCACACCACCCACTGGCACAGGCCACCTGCGAGGGTAAGGCCCTGGCTTCCTGGAGCTGATATGAAGAGTCCAGGGGAGTAGACGGAGCAGCCTGCCTAGCCTAGGAGGTCCAGTGTCAGGCTGGTGCCGCAGAAATGACAGCTGCTTCTCAGAGACCTGCTTCTGAGGTCTGCCGAGAGCAGAAAGGTAAAACACCGGAGGAGTCCTGATAATATCCCAGCAGAGCCAGACTGAGGATGCCGTCTGGGGAGATGCACAGTAATTGACTCGCACGTGGCACAGTGGTGTCGAGCAGCAACCCCACAAGTGGTTGGAGTCAGTGACCACTGATGTGAAGGAGCTAACACTAGTGTCTTTGATAGTTTCAGGGTCGCATGCCTGCAGCTCTGAACCATTCCCAAAGTGGGTAGAGATGGACAGCCCCTGGCTAAATAGGGGAGAGAGAAAAATAAAAACCCATCTGGCAGAGCCAAGAACCAGTGCCTCTGGTCAAGGCTGCAACCATGAGAATTAGAATGGTGCCAGCCCTCCAAACCTCATCCAAAATGGGGTCGGAAATAATACAGGCAGAGCCTAATGCTGGTGTCAGCACTGCAAGTCTGTGTCTCCAAACCTCCTCAGTTCTAGGCAAACCTGGATGGTTGGTCCCCCAACAGATGAACCAGCCAGGACATCCACCCTGTGTCCTCCCCTGCCCCCTCCGGCAGCACGGGCAGAGCTTAAGTGACTCCTGACAGTTTCCTAACCAGAAGGCAGAGAAAGAGAGGAATGAAGGCAGGGAGCCAGACGACCACTTCTCAGTGCATGCAGGTTTCCAGAGCTATGCTCAGGGCATTCAAATACATGATCTCATTCAATCCTTGAGACAACCCTCGCAGGCAGATGTTATTATTCCCATTGCATAAATGAGGAAACCAAAGCTCAGGTTGGTTAAAGAGCTGACAAAAATATGTAAATATATCAAATCAGATGTTGTACACCTTAAACTTACACCATGTTATGTGTCAAATATATTTCAATTAAAAAAAAGTAACTATTTTCTGAACAGAATTTAACTGATAAATCACAGCCAGGGAAGCAGAAGTAAGAGGCACAAAGGAGAGTGGCCATGCAGGCCTTGTGGGCCAGAGGGAAAAAGCAGAACTTAGTCTGACAAATGCCCCTCCTCTAGGACAAAGCAGATTTTAAAGCACTTGTTTTGCAAAATGAAAAGGTGCATTTTCCTAACTTGACCTCCACCATGGCAAGGATCTAGGACATCCGGTCTGTGCACACATGAGAATTAAGTCGTATATGTGATCACCAGATGTAGGAAAATGGCTGAGAGATTAAATTGCAGCCTTGAGACAAGTCTTTGGTGTGGACTTCGGAATGCCAAGCCCTCGGGGGCAGAACGCTCTCCAGCAAGCCCTACTGTGATTGTTTATAGGAAGCAGCTGATCACTATGGCCATTTTCCTACATGCCTGGGGGGTCATCGGCCAGTCATCTTTCTCTGCACCTGAATCCACTGTAGACTAATTTGACCCAGGTTCTGCTAATTTGTTCGATGAGCAAAGAGACCAATAAATATGATGAGGCTGCAGAGATCTGAGCTCTCAGTCCTAGAGGCTGGGCGTCCGCTGTACCCATCTTTTCTCTACGTTGTGTCTTGTGTGTTTTAAGTCCTGCAGTGCCTTCCTTTCATGCACACCCATGGCTGAGCTGGT
Source organism: Saccopteryx bilineata (assembly GCF_036850765.1). Lineage (NCBI taxonomy): Eukaryota > Metazoa > Chordata > Mammalia > Chiroptera > Emballonuridae > Saccopteryx > Saccopteryx bilineata. The sequence continues at coordinate 265,049,962 of NC_089492.1, forward strand.
CTCGGCAGCCAGGGCCCACCATGGGTGCCCCCAAAACAAGACTTGCCGAACCTGCCTCATTTTCTCTATCAAGTGACCCATCAACCTAGTCTAGTGTGACTCTGGGGACTTGAAGGAGTCTCAGCCTCCTTGTGGATGAGGAAAGGGAGCTCATCCCAAAGTGGGTAGAGATGGACAACCCCTGGCTAAATACGGGAGAGAAAAACATACCTGTCCTGGCCACAGCACTGCAAACCAACATGTGGACCCTATTCCAACCCAATTGGGCGGCAGAGCTGCTCAGGGAATTCACAGTGGCTTGGAGGGAAGGATAGGCAGGGTTTGCCCATGTGGGTGGAGCCTGGCATGGAGTACAGGACAGAGGAAACCACAGACACAAAGGAATGATGGTGGGAAAGTCAGAAGGAAGAAGGATCATCCCTTAGGTAACTTCTGTCCACACGATGGCCCTCACCTCATTCATACCTCTCACTTCCGTAACCCTACCAACCTCTATGACACTCATTTATCTCCGTCAAATGAGCACTTGTTGAGCACCTACTTTGTGCTAGGCAGTGTGCTAGGCACTGGCACACAGCCACGCACAAGCAGACGAGGGCTATAAAGTCTCACAGAGAAGACCGCCCGATAGTATTTCCAGCTCGGTTCCCTCCCTAGGAGCCCTGACCCAGCCGCAGCACCGGGAAGTGCTCCGTGTTCACGATGACTCCTGCATTTCTCCAGCCCCAGCCTCTCCCAGAATGCCAGATGCAAGTTTTTAACTGATCTCTTGATATCTAAATTTGCATTTATAACAAGTATTTTAAACTCAGCATCTCGAAGGTAAAATAATTCCACACCTTCTCCCTGCACAAAACCTGTTCCTGCTCCAAGCAGTTAGTTACTCAGGCAAAAACCTGGGAGTTGCACTGCATTCCTGTAATTGTGCACGCACATACATGCACACACATGTACACACACACATACGTAATCCAATCCACAGCCAAGTCCTTCTGGTCCAAATGTCACCCAAAATTCCAAATGTGACCGCTTCTTACACTTCCACAGCTACCTCCCAGCTCAAAGCCGCCGTCCTCTCTCCCAAACCATTAAAGTAGTCTCCTCATTTCCTAACACACACCAGCTTACAGCCCAGTAGCCACGCTCATGCCCGAGCAATCATTTTTCACAGATAAATCAAACCATATGTCTCCTCTGCCCAAAGCCCTCAGCAGCAACTCATACCCTGGCCTCCACTACAAACAAGCAGTGCCCCCACCCTGTGCCCTCTCTCTGCTCCACTGGACATCAGGCTACTCAAAAGGATTTTTCTTAATTCAGTTGCTCCACTCCCACCCTACCCCCAACCCCACTGCATGCCACTGCCGTCTGCCTCCAAAACTGCTCTCTCTAAGGTGACTCGTGACTGTCTGCTGGCCAGACCCTAGACTCCCTCCATGGTCTCCTTGGTCTTCATCATCTGTGACATTCTGCCTGTGACACTGCTGACTATCCACTTCCTCCTCCCCAAGTGCCCCCTCCCTGGGCTCTCTGGGTCCAGCTCTCCCCGGCTCTCTTCGATTTCTCTTCCATCACTTTTTGGCTGTTTCCTCCAGCTCCCCCATCAACGGTCAGGGCTCTCAGGGCTCACAACTTGGCTCCTTTTCTGCCTCTTGTAAAGACCCTCATCTGCGTTCATTAGCTCATCTCTAGTTCACTATCACTCATTCTTGATGGTTCCCTGGTCTAGGTCTGTAGCCAAAACTCCAGCCTCAGATCTGGAACTATACCTGTCTTGGCCACAGCACTGCAAACCAACATGTGGACCCTATTCCAACCCAATTTCCAATACCCGAAAATTTGACATCATCCAAATCTTCTCTCTCCCTCAACCCCCATGTCTAACTTGTCACTTAGCTTTGTGATCTAATCTGCCTCCTTAATAACACCTGTACTGTCTCCTCCTTTCATGTTCCTGCCTCAAAGAAGACCCTCATTGCCTCTCACCTGCTCCAACCCATCCTCCACTGTCTCAACACCAAAGAGGTTCTTTATAAAATACAGATCTGGACTTGACCTGTGGTGGTGCAGTGGATAAAGGGTCGACCTGGAATGCTGAGGTCACTGGTTCAAGACCCTGGGCTTGCCTGGTCAAGGCACATATGGGAGTTGATGCTTCCTGCTCCTCCCCCCTTCTCTCTCTCTCTCTCTCTCTTTCTCTTTCTCTCTCCTCTCTAAAATGAATTAAAAATATTTTAAAAATAAAATAAAATATAGATCTGGTCACGTCACTCTCCTCCACCAAACATTGGTGTATCAGCAAGCTATTGCTGCATAACAAGTCACCCCAAAACTCAGTGGCTTAGAATAACTGTCATCTGTTATAGTTCGTACATCATTGGGTTGGGTTGGTTGGGTTCAGTTGACCTTGGCTGGAGTCACCATTCATGGTATTCAGATAAGCTGGTGATTTATCTCTGACCTGGCTTCACTGGGGCACATCATCTCCTGAGACCAGCAGAAATATTCAAGGCCTCTCCAGACCTAGGCTCAGAGTTGACAAATGGTCAGTCTGCATCATCGCATTGTCCAAAGCAAGACACACAGCTGAACGAGCATCAACAGTTGGGAAAATTAACTCTCCCCCTGATGGGAATTGATGCAAAGTCACCTAGCAATGGGCGTGGGTACAGGGAGGGATAAAGGATAAGGCCGTTTATGCAAGTTACCATGATAGCTTCCCATTGCCTGCTGGGTCAAGTCTCAGCTCCCTGACACAGAGACCCTCCAGGAGCTAACCCGGCCACTTGTCCAGCCTCATCTCCTATTGTCTGAGCTTCCATCCACTCCCCAGCTTCCAGAGCTCTGCAAATATGCCTTGCTATTTCACACTGCCGGTTTGGCTGCACACGTGGTATTTTTCATTCCCAAGGCTCCTCTCCCCTCTCCACCACTGTCCACCTGGGGAATCCTTACCCATTCTTCGAGACCTAGCTCATCCTGGGGCAAGCCCTCCCGCCCACCTTCCCCATCCCACAGGGTGGGTCACACCCCTCCTTCTTTCATTGTACCCTATTAGAGCACTTACCCCTATGTATGGCAATGCGCTCATTTCCTCCCCTAGGGAATACCTGATGGCAGTATATTAGTCTGCTATTACCACTGTAACAAATTGCCACAAACCTAGTGGTTTCAACAACACAGATTTATTCTCTCATTGTTCTGGAATTCGGAAGCCCAAAATCAGCCTCACTGAGCTTAAAGTCAAGGTGTCGGCAGGGTTGGTTCCTTCTGGAGCCTCTAGGGGAGAATCGATTTCCTTGTTTCTTACGTCTTCTAGAGGCCACCTGGGTTCCTCGGCTTGTGGCCCCCTCCTCTATCTTCAAAGAGCAGGAGCATCACTTTAGTGTCTGCTCGCATCACCTGCTCCTCTTGTGCCAAGCCTCTTCAGCCTCCATCTGATAACAACACTTGTGATTACATTTTGGGTTCACCTGGATGATCCAGGATAATCTCCCCATCACAAGATCCTTAGCTGAATCACACCTGCAAAGTTCACTTTGCCGTAAAGCTGACAGACACAGGTTCCAGGGAAAAGGACCTGGTCCCTTTGGGGCTGTTGTTTAGCCTACCACCAGCAGTTTCCATATTTCTTCCTTCCCGCATCTCCTCCACCTGGCTCAGGACCTGGCACACGACGGGCATTCAATACATTTGATGAATGAGAGAATGAGTGCAGTGTGAGAGAGGCCATTTGAAGTGCCAGGGTCCCCAACAGACTAGCTGGCAAAGTCAGCAGTAAAAACTAGGGCTCCTGAAACTCCACCCCCTTCACTCATAAAACAGAAAATATTCTCTATAATAAATAAGAGATCAAACCAGGCCCTCTGTGCAAGGCAGGAGCCAGGCTGCTTGAACTAATAGGAGAAAGCTATTCCTCCCCAGAACTGCAGAGGTGGAGCTGTGAGCTTACCCCTGGAAGCATTAGCCCCCTGTTTCTTGTCAGAACTGCACAGTCCGGGCTGTGTATTGGTCCTAGGGGAACATTCACCCTATTTTTGTGTATTCAACAGAAAATTGCAGATACTGCTCTATACTAGTCAAATAAAATACTCTCCCTGTCCTCAAGGGCCTGTCAATCCAAACTCCTTTTGAATATCTTTGAAACGACCTACCCTCAGCCTATCACAATTTCCATACCTGTTAGAGCTCATACAAGTCCTATTCTTTCCAGGTCAGATCTCCTCCTGATGGTCCTTCTGTTCATTCAACGAACACTGAGCACCAATGACATGAGCAGCCCTGTATCAGCCCTTCTTTCATTGTTGGGCTGTCCCATGAACTACGCACTTGCCACTACTTGACATCCCCCACAGGACTTCTGGAACCTTCCACCTTTCTCTGATCATTCCCACTGCAGTGTCCAAGACAGCAGAGAAGTTGGAAGGGTGTCTAGGAAGGGAGATAGGGAATGGCCACTGGAAGTCATCAGTGGTTCAAACCAGAGAGGTTCTTGTTCAGGTGAGGGAGGAAGTCAAGATAATGGTGAACAACATGGGAGATGGGGACATAAAAACAATAATAATCACAAATTATTTAATTAGCTCTTAATGTGTGCTCAACAGAGGCTATCTCACTCAATCATCCTCTCATTCCTACGAGAGAAGCATTATTAGACCCACTTTACAGATGAAGAAACTGAGGCACAAAAAATAAAGGAACTTGCCTACAGCTACAAGTAGTACCAGGATTTGAATTCTAGACAATTCCTGTTAGAAATTTGACCCCGAAGGAAAAGTAAGCCATGTGTGTGAAGAGGAAGGTGCTATGTCCCAGGGATTTGTGGTTGTAGGAACTTGTTTTGTTTGGAGGTTCTAGCAGGGGAGCACAGCTACTCATGTACCCTTGACCAAAGAACAATCCTCTCCTCTATCGGGAAGGTCGTCCTCTTTGACCGAGCGCGCAGCTTCGGGAGGGACGCACATGGAGCGGTGAGGGAGGAAGGGGACACCCGCCTAGCCAGCCAAATCAGCCGAATCAACCCTGGCGACCAATGGGGTGACAGATGTCGCAGCCAGATCGCCCTCACATCCAGGAACTTGTTTTGTAAGTAGAACACAAATATGCTTGTGCATAAAATAACTGCAACTACATTGACGGGTGGGGGCTCGATGAATGGAGGGAACAGGATTCAGGACATGGGCGGGGGCTGGGTCAAGGCCAGGAGAGAAGGAAGAGAAGGTGGAGGATGACCCAGAGATCAGTAGGTGTCAGAGGGGCTGGGGGCAAGTGTCAGACTGAAGACAAATTGGCTGCAAAATTCACCATTCACAACATCTCTCAACTACCTTCTTGCTAGATAGGTCCTCACAACAAACAGTGAGTTTCCGTGAAATAGGAGAGTTTTGCAGAGGTGAAACAACTTGCCCAAGGTCAGAAAATTGGTGGCAGAGCCAGAACTCAAACACACTTGTTCCACAAGCATGACTCAGACCCACATCCAGCCCTGTGCAGGGATGCAACCCCATGAGGTGGGCAGCTACATGGACTGGAGCCCGAACTCAAGAAGATCAGAGGGATGCTGAAGTCGGAGCTAGAGCCAGCACCTTGACAGAAGAGGTTGCCGATCTCTGGACTCAACTCCTAGCCAAGCACAGTATAGCTCGTGATGGATGGCTAGACCACCCTGCCATGCTCAAAATTTCCATTCAAGACTGACACATGGAACCAGGGCCCCAAGAGATCTCCTCCCACCCCCAGATAGGCTAGGGAGACACTTCTAGGAAGACTCAGCCATACCTGAGAGCATCTGAAATCAGAAGAGTAAGCCTAGGAATGTGTCAAGAACAGTAGGAACTAAAAGGAATGAGGAGATGCCACTGTAGGAAAGACTGTCTCCCACCCATACAGGGCTGAAAACACTAACCCAGGGATCTTCCTGGAGGAGCTACTCCCTGCCTGTGTGCCCAGCTGTGGGGCTTGCCTGCACCTCTGATCCCCCAACCCCATGTCAATGCTCCTCTGCCCCCTCCCCCAGCTTTGGAGTTCAGAAAATGACATCAGGGAATGGACTGAGGGACCCAGCTCTGATACAGCCCCCCAGGAAAGGGAGTCTGGACCAAGAGCTGAAGGAAACAAGGAAGAGGGTGACAAGGGGCCTTCAGGCATTCACTCATTCATTCACTCATTCATTCATTCATTTACTTTTCGTTCAAGAAATAATTATTGAGCTCCTACAAAGTATCAGCACTGGGAGCAAAAAGATGAGCAACAAGCCCTGGCCGGTTGACTCAGTGGTAGAGCATCAGCCCGGCATGTAGAAGTCCCGGGTTCAATTCCCAGCCAGGGCACACAGGAGAAGCTCCCATCTGCTTCCCCACCCTTCCACCTCTCCTTTCTCTCTTCATTCCTCTCTGTCTCTCTTGTCCTCTCCCGCAGCCAAGGCTCCACTGGAGCAAAGTTGGCCTAGGCGCTGAAAATGGCTACGTGGCCTCCGCCTCAGTTGCTAGAAAGTCTCCAGTTGCAACAGAGCAATGGCCCAGATGGGCAGAGCATCGCCCCCTGGTGGGCTTGCCAGGTGGATTCCAGTCAGGCACATGCAGGGGTCTGTCTCTCTGCCTCCCTGCTTCTCACTTCAGAAAAAAAAAAAAAAAAAAAATTTTAATTAAAAAAAAAAAGATGAGCAACAAATAGACACATCAGGGATGTCGGGGTGTTTACGGTCAAGGGAAGGAAGGAGACAGCCTTGAATCAGATAATCATAGAAATAGAGGTAAAATGACAATCATGAACAGTGCAGTGTGCAAGAGGCACGTGGCCTTATGAGCACACATAACAGCGACTGACTTTTCAAGGACTCAGAGGGCCTTCCCTAAGGAAGCAGCTTGTGGCCTGAAATCAGAAGCTTGAACGGATTGCTGAAGGGGAAATTGGCAGAGCACCAAGGTAGAGGGGACAAGGATGATGTGGTAAGATGGTGGTTCTGATGTCACAAGTTGGTGAGCGAAAGAATTCCACTGATGTGGAGTCATCCAGAGGAAATGTAGTGAGTAATAGCTAACACTTATGTAATTATAACTAACAGTACATGTGACACTAGCATAATTAATAGTAATATGATCACTAATAGCATAGAATTTACTGTATGCCAGACACTAATCTAAATCCTTTCCACATTAAGCCTTTTCATTCTCACAGCAGTTCTAGGAGGTGAATATCAATGGTGTATCCATTTTACATATAATGACCAGAGATGTTAAGCAACTTTCCCAAGGTCACACAGCTAGTAAGTGGTGGAATAAACCCAGAGAGTTGAGCTCTGGCATCTGGCTCCAGAGCTCGAACCACCTCCCTGTTTTCTGAGCGCCTTGCTCTATGCATGCCCTTGCTCAGTGCTTTACATGTGTGACCCACTGGCTTCTCACAACGACCCTGTGGGGTGGGTACTGTTAGTACTACCTTTATTCTATAGATGAGAAAAGAGGGAGGGCGGGGCTTGCCCAAGGTCACCCAACTAGCACCTAGAGCAGCTGAGCTTAGAACCCAGAACTCCAGCATTGCAGAGGTGGGTGGAGGGAATAAGAACAGGCGAAGGGAGATATTGGGAGTCAGCACAGGAAAAGGGACCACTTGGGGACCTCTCAGCAGCAACAGACAGGCTCACTCATTACTCTGGGGGAAAAAGGATTTACTGAAATGACACATGTGCATGGGTGTGATGTAATAGAAAGTAAATATTTGGTCTTTGTCCTGGTTCCTGGCACACAGCTCCTCAGACCAGTGGAATCTCCAGAATATTAAGAGTGTCTTTTGTATGCTAATGAGGTATGTGCACAATTGGGGGCCCCTAGTTAGCTGGGGGGTGGGAGGACGGTGCCTGAAAGATTAAGACAAGATTGGAGGGTTGGAACTTCAGTCCCCATCCACCTCCTTTACCCAACCCCCACCCCAACCTCTGGGAAGGGAAAGGGGCTAGAGACTGAGTTAATGACCAACAGCCAATGATGTCATCAATCATACCTACATAATGAAACCTCCTTATAAAAGTAACTAAGTTTGGAGAGCTTCCCAGTTAATGAATACAGGTGTTGAGGGGGGGGTTGATACGCTGGGGAGGGCATGGAAGCTCCACGCCCCTCCCCTATACCACACCCTGTGCTTCTCTTCCATTTGCCTCTTCCTGAGTTGTATCCTTGGTGATAAACTTCTAGGTGTAAATAAAGTGACTCCCTGCATTCTGTGAGTTGTTCTAGAAAATAATCAAACCTGAGAAGAGCATCATGGGAAATCTCAATTTATAGACAATGGGTCAGAAGTTTGGGAGGACCCGAACTTGAAACTGGTATCTGCCACAAGGGGACAGTATTGTGGGACTGAGCCGTTTACCTCACAGGGTCTGATGTTAACTCTGGGTATTTCGTGTCAAATTTAATTGAATGGTTGGACACCCAGCTGGCGTGAAAGGATCAGAAAACTGGCTGTTGGTGCTGGAAGACACCACATGTTTAGTGTCAGATGTGTTTTCAGTTAAAACAGTTCAGTGGGGCATCACCAGCCTGTAGAAAGGCCTCCCTTGGGGAATGAGACGTTTCTGAGATGTATCAGAGGCAGCTCATATGGGCCTCTGCACAATCAGCGGGGGGTGAGAGACCTGGAATTGGTCTGGTGTGTTTGGACTGAGAGAGAGTGGGGATCGTGCATCCAATCAGGAGGCGGCAGTGTAGGGCAAGGCCAATGCCAAGGGTTACAGGTGAGGATGAGCAGAATGCAAGTTTGGGGTAGAGGGCAGGCTGGACCAGGTGAATGACACAAAGAGAAAGAGACAAACACACAGAACACTCATTAGCCGGGGAACTGGGAAGGCTGACCACCCTTGGTGTTCTGACAGGAAGGTCAGCATATGGAGGAGTGGGGTCAGTGTGCCAGAGCACCACGGAGGTCCTCGGGGACAGATGTCAGTGTAGCAGAACATGGCCAGGGGAGCGCAGCTGTGGCCGCAGTCTATGTTTCTGAGCATCAGTTTTGTGGAATTTTGCTGGGGCAAAAAGTAAGCGAGCCAGACAGCCAACACATCAGAATGACAAGGTAGCAAAATGCCTGTGTGTCTCAGCTGCATATTAGAGTGTCAGTTGCGGGGAATGTTGTTTTGACGGGCTGTCATGGATGGGAATGTCAGCACTGCCCGGAGCTGCTGCTGCAAGCTAATAGTAACCTTGACCTCTATTCCCTGGGACCCAGGCCACATAACACCGGGGGGGTGGGGAATTGGAGGACCCTGAGCAGCAGAGGGAACCCATGAGGCATTGCTCCCACATCAGAACAGGAATTTGGGGAGGAAAAGGGAAAGGTGTTGGTTTGCTAGGGCAGCTGTAACACAGTACCACAAACAAGAGATGCTTGCTCTCTCACAGTGCTGGAGGCTAGAAGTCCAAGATCAAGGTGTTCGCAGGTTTGGTTTCCTCTCTGGCCTCTCTGCCTGGCTTGCAGATGAAGGTTTCCCCTCGTGTTTTCACATGGTCTTGCCTCTGTGTGTGTGTCCTAATCTCCTCTCCCTTTGAGGACACCAGTCATATTAGATTATGGCCCACCCATACAGGGTTGGGGAAAAGCAAGTGTCTAGTTGTGAAAGTTTATTCTGGTCTTAGTTTTTGTTAATTATTGTATTATTTTCCACATCAACAACTGTAAACCTACTTTTGCCCATCTCTCTATGACCTCCTTTGACCTTAACCACTTTTTAAAGCCCCCGTCTCCAAATATAGTCACATTCTGAGGTACTGGGGGTTGAGACTCCAACATATGAATGGGGCGCGGGAGAACACAATCCAGGCCCTAACAGGAAGCAATTAGGGAAATGGGATTAAGGATCTATTCCATGTCAGGACTGGGCAGAGAGAGAAACAGCCACCAGGTGTCAATAACTCAATCAGGGAAGACATCTCAGAGAGGCAGAGTGGTAGACAGAACCTGGTGTGGATCCATGGAGACTCCAAGCAGCCCAAGGGTGCCTGGGTCCATGACAGAGAGTCCCTAAATACAGAGCTAGGGGGAACTCAAGAAGAAGCACCTGCCCAGAAAGCTCTGATCCAGGGGCAACATTCCAGAGGAAACCCTGTGGGACTGAATTCAAATCTTCCCAAAGTAGGGCTAAATTTAACGATCACTTTTTATCATTGTTGAGAGACTTTGAGGTTTTAAGAGTATGGGATCTGGGGTCTCACCAGTCTGAATCCTCATCAGGGCTCTGTCGTGGTGTGTGTCACCTTGAACAGGCACATGATGACCTCCCCAAGCCTCAGTTTCCTCTCAGTGAGAATGATCTCAGTGCCAACCCATGATGATCACGGGAGTACTAAGATGACACTGTGGAGGCGCCTAAAACAAAACGTGGCCAGTAACAGGGCTCAGGAGATGGCAGCAAGATGACAAATCTGCAGGTCTTTGATCTCATAACTCCCGCCCCAGACCCCAAGCCCTGACAGAGAGTTTCGCCTCACCTCAGACCCAAGGAGGCTGCCAGAGCCTACCGGGCCCTCTCCTTCCCCTTCTTCAGGTCTTGGCTCACTCTTCTCCTGGATCAGGCTAATTAAAATCACAATTCTTTTTTTTTTTTTTTTTTTTTTTTTTTTGGTATTTTTCTGAAGCTGGAAAGGGAGAGAGACAGTCAGACAGACTCCCGCATGCGCCCAAACGGGATCCACCCGGCACGCCCACCAGGGGCGACGCTCTGCCCACCAGGGGGCGATGCTCTGCTCCTCTGGGGGCGTCGCTCTGCCGCGACCAGAGCCACTCTAGCACCTGGGGCAGAGGCCAAGGAGCCATCCCCAGCGCCCGGGCCATCTTTGCTCCAATGGAGCCTTGACTGTGGGAGGGGAAGAGAGAGACAGAGAGGAAGGAGGGGGGGGGGGGGAGAAGCAAATGGGCGCTTCTCCTATGTGCCCTGGCCGGGAATCGAACCCGGGTCCCCCGCACGCCAGGCCGACGCTCTACCGCTGAGCCAACCGGCCAGGGCCTTTTTTTTTTTTTTTTTTGATACAGAGATAGAGAGTCAGAGAGAGGGATAGACAGACAGGAACGGAGAGATGAGAAGCATCAATCATTAGTTTTTCATTGCGACACCTTCGTTGTTCATTGATTGCTTTCTCATATGTGCCTTGACCACGGACCTTCAGCAGACTGCGTAACGCCATGCTCGAGCCAGCAACCTTGGGTCCAAGCTGGTGAGCTTTTGCTCAAACCAGATGAGCCTGCACTCAAGCTGATGATCTCGGAGTCTCGAACCTGGGTCCTCCGCATCCCAGTCCAACGCTCTATCCACTACGCCACCGCCTGGTCAGGCAAAAAATCACAATTCTTAACACTCCCTATCCTGCATCCGGGCTCCATTTTTCTCATGAAACTTGTCACATCTAACATACTTTCTATTTTGCTTATTAGTGTTTGTGGTCCATCTCCCCCACCTCAAGAATAATGGCCCTGGCCGGTTGGCTCAGCGGTAGAGCGACGGCCTGGCGTGCAGGGGACCCGGGTTCGATTCCCGGCCAGGGCACATAGGAGAAGCGCCCATTTGCTTCTCCATCCCCCCACTCCTTCCTCTCTGTCTCTCTCTTCCCCTTCCGCAGCCAAGGCTCCATTGGAGCAAAGATGGCCCGGGCGCTGGGGATGGCTCCTTGGCCTCTGCCCCAGGCACTAGAGTGGCTCTGGTCGTGGCAGAGCGACGCCCCAGAGGGGCAGAGCATCGCCCCCTGGTGGGTAGAGCGTCGCCCCCTGGTGGGCGTGCCGGGTGGATCCCGGTCGGGCGCATGCGGGAGTCTGTCTGACTGTCTCTCCCTGTTTCCAGCTTCAGAAAAATACAAAAAAAAAAAAAAAAAAGAATAATGATTCCAGGAGTACGTGGTTTCTATGCTGTGTTCCTTAGCACCTAGAAGAATACTGAAGTCAAAGGAAATGTTTGGTCAATACTCATTTGTCTGAGTGAGTCACGGTGAGGGGCTGATGCCATGGGGCAGCAGCTGTAGGACACAGCCAACTGTGGGAAGCCACAGGGTCTGCAGGCACTGGGTGGGTGGGTAGCTCTTCTGTCTTGTCTTTGCCTAGGGGTTAAGGAGGATCAGGGGGCTATGACCCCAACCCTGCCCCAGCCTCCCCGAGTCAGGCCATCCAGCTTTGTAGGGAGGACGGGAGAAGTGGTCGCTCAGGTGTAAAGCCACCAGCTGGAGCAGCTATATCTGAAAAGCAAATCACCCTCCCTGTGGTTTGCCCATCTCTGGCTCAGGGAACTGAAACACCTCATTTCACGGCCTCTGGTCACAAGGGTACAGCCTAGGATGGGAGGTAACAGTGGTCTCTGCCGAGGACACCGCCCATCCCTGATCCCTGACCCTGAACTGGGTAGAATATCACCTTCTGGACCCAGAGCTGGTGTCCACTGAACGTGCCATCCATGGTGCTGAGCATCTTCCCTCTGCCCCTTCCTCACACATTCGCATTTGACAGGATGAGTTCCCTCCCATCCCAGGTCTCTCCTCCTTGGGACACAACTATGGCCAGAGCTCCAGTGTAGACTAAAACCCAGGTGTGCTCTGCACAGTGCAGGTGCAAAGCACACCTGGACACATCTGTCCAGATATACACATTTAGGTTTACACACATGTACACACACACCATCAAAGAATACATGCTCGCCCTGGCCAGTTGGCTCAGCGGTAGAGCGTCGACCTGGTGTGCGGGGGACCTGGGTTCGATTCCCGGCCAGGGCACATAGGAGAAGCGCCCATTTGCTTCTCCACCCCCCCCCTTCCTCTCTGTCTCTCTCTTCCCCTCCCGCAGCCAAGGCTCCATTGGAGCAAGGATGGCCCGGGCGCTGGGGATGGCTCCTTGGCCTCTACCCCAGGCACTAGAGTGGCTCTGGTCGCGGCAGAGCGACGCCCCGGAGGGGCATGCGGGAGTCTGTCTGACTATCTCTCCCCATTTCCAGCTTCAGAGAAATACAAAAAAAAAAAAAAAATACATGCTATTCTGGTCCTCAGAGAACATCAAAGAGCAGACTTCTTCAGAGAACGGTCGCCCTCACACCAGGAGAATGCCTAGGCCAGCTTCCAGAGGTGGTGAATCTGAGAGCCCCCTGGCAGACCAGGCTGGATGCAGGCTTACTGTTCCAGGACTGGCCCTTCCAGGAAGGATCAGGAGTCTCCTGTTTGCAGGCATGGCTGTGGTACTGGTGGGGCAAAGGGGTAAGTTCAATGAACCCAGATAAAGCAAAGCCTGAGCTCAGCATCCCTAGGATACTGTGACCAGAAATCCTGGGGCCTTCAGACCACAGAGGGTAGAGAGGCCCTGGGGCTGGGCCGGGGCTGGGGCCAGGATGAGGAGGGGGCTGAGAAGGAGCCGGGGTTGGGACTAAAGATGAAGCTGGGATTGAGGCTCAGGTTGGAGCTGGGGAGCTGATGTCAGATGTGAGCTCCTAAGGGTCTTCAGCTCCAGCAGATCTGGAAAGCCAAGAGACAAGGACTTGGTTGCAATTGGCCCAGATCTACATTAAATGGCAGCTGGTAAGTGGCTTGCTTTTCTGGCTAATGAGGTAAAATAGGAGTGAAGCAATGATAACCTGAGGCTGGGGTCTGCCCGAAAACAAAAGACCAAGCTCCTCACCAGTCCCTTGCCCACCCTGGCAATGCAGTCTTTTCCAAAGCAGGGGGAGGGTCAGGGGGTCCCTAGAGTACCTATCCAGGAGTGTCTGTGACCGGTATCAGCCTAGTGTCCCCAAACCCTCCCCACATATGTCAGTGAGGGGGGCCTCCATGTTTCCCCCTTCTACTCTCCAACTGAGCAAGACTCACCCCCTCACCATAAAGGGCCCTGGAGGCTGGGAATCCACAGTCTTGGAGCAGCAGAGGGAATGGAATGAAACTGAAGTGAGCAAGACCTAATCGAAACCCCATTCCCTTCAAGCTGTGAAAATGCCTTTAGAACATAAATAAACACAAATGAGCTGTGTGGCCTCTGGCAGTCATTTAACCTTGCTGAACCTCAGTTTCCTCATCTGTAAAATGGGACAATACACTTTTCCTCTCAGACCCTCCATGCTTCTGAGGTGGAAGGGCCACTTTCAGCCCATGCCCTCATGGAGCTTGTAGTCTGGAGGAGGGAAACAATCTAAAAACTTAAAATGTAGGCCTGACCTGTGGTGGCGCAGTGGATAAAGCGTCGACCTGGAAATGCTGAGGTCGCCGGTTCGAAACCCTGGGCTTGCCTGGTCAAGGCACATATGGGAGTTGATGCTTCCAGCTCCTCCCCCCTTCTCTCTCTCTCTCTCTCTCTCTCTCTCTCTCTCTCCTCTCTAAAAAAATGAACAAATAAAAATAAAAAAAATAATATAAAAAAAATGTAAAACAAAACTAAAATAATAAAATAAAATACACAGTGTGTTTGTGGTGATACATAGTATGGAAAAGAATAAAGGAGAAAGAAGGAACCAAGAAGTGCCAGAGGAAGAGGAAGTTTGCAATTTTAAAGAAGAAGGCCAGGTAAGACAATGACAAGGTGATATTGCAGAGAACTGTCAGGGGTGAGGAGGGGTGCAGGGCAGAGTGGACAGCAAGTGCAAAGGCCCTGAGGCAGGATCATGCATGGCATGGTCACAAAACAGCAAGGAGGACAGTGCAGCTAAAGCAAAGTAAGCACGGGGGGAACAGTAGGAGGTAAGGTCAGGGAGGTCACGTTCAGGGCACGGACAGTTGTATAAGGTCCTCAAGGCCATGGTGAGAGCAACAGCCTCCTCTCTGAGTGAAGCCAGAAGCCAGTGAGGGGTTTTCCATTAAAGGAGCAACATGCTCAGACTTGTTAACAGGACCAGGGAGAGGAAGGACAGAGGCAGGGAGACCATGGTGAGGCTACCACAATAACCAAGTCAAGCTCCCTATGGAAGTAGGTGGTGGGAAATGGTCAGTTCTTGCTACATTTTGAAGTTAGAGGCAACAGGATTTGGTAACAGATCAGATGTGGGATACAGGGTACGAGAGAGAGAGGAGAGAAGGACGACTCCACCATCTGAGGCTGAACTCAAGCGCGGGACGCCCTCCCCTGTGATGGGGAGGACTGTAGGAGCAACCTGTGGAAGAAGGAAATCAGGATAACCCAAGGGATGGAGACTGGCAAGGGCATTTCAGGCTGAGGGAACAGCATAGAAGAGGCTTGCCACACACAGTGTGGCCTGGGGACCCTGCCAATTGCTGAGCTTTGCTGAAGTCTGAAATGCACTGTGGGGAGTGGCTGGAAGCCAGCTTGAGAAGGGCCCTGAGTTATACCCAATGGCATTCTGGACTGACGCATAAGCAATGGGGAGCCCACCACGGTTCTAACAAGGGTGTAAAGGTAGTCAGAGGTCCTGTGGTGGCACAGTGGATAAAGCGTCAACCTGGAAATGCTGAGGTCATCGGTTCGAAACCCTGGGCTTGCCTGGTCAAGGCACATATGGGAGTTGATGCTTCCAGCTCCTCCCCACCTTCTCTATCTCTCTCTCCTCTCTCTCTCCCTCTCTATCTCTTTCTCTCCCTTTCTCTCTCCTCTCTCTCTCCCTCTCTGTCTCTTTCTCTCCCTTTCTCTCTCCTCTCTAAAATGAATAAATAAAATTTTTAAAAAATTAAAAAAAAAAGAAATCTTTAATAAATAAATAAATAAATAAAAGGTAGTCAGAGGTTCTTTACAGAACAATCACTCCACCACATTATACAGCAGTGGTAGTCAACCTGGTCCTTACCGCCCACTAGTGGGCATTCCAGCTTTCATGGTGGGTAGTAGCGGAGCAACCAAAGTATAAATAAAAAGATAGATTTAACTATAGTAAGTTGTTTTATAAAGATTTATTCTGCCAAACTTAGGGAAAATCTGACAAAGTACTTGGAAGTAATTATTATTATATGCTTTAACTTGCTGTAACTCTGCTTTATAAATTTTATACAGTAAAGTTACTTCCCTACTTTATAAATCACCATTACTGTGGAACTGGTGGGCGGTTAGAAAATTTTACTACTAACAGAGATACAAAAGTGAGCAGTAGGTATAAAAAGGTTGACTACCCCTGGGATAGAGGCTTCAGGGTAGAGGGGAAGGTTGGAGACAGGGACAGAGTTGGGTAGTCGACCATGGCATGGCTGGGTAGGCAGGCGATGGTGAGGTCTGAACTCCGACAGTGGAAGGGAGGGGTGACCTCTCCCCTGCTTTGGGGGCAGGGGGGAGTGTGCTGCAGCCCACTGAGGAGTGCGGGAAGGGGGACTGAGACCATGTAAAGGAAAGGGGGTGATGGGCAAGCATCTGGGTGTCACAGATCATACACGTCAAAAGGGCTGAAGAATATCACTTGATGGGCATCCCTGGGGCTCAGGCACAGGGAGAACAGGCCCCTCCTCGCTGCTCCGCTCTGGGAGGGAGGAGACAGGAAGAGCCTTGGGCAAATAGATCCTTGACCCCAGAGGGCCCCAGGCAGGCCGGATATACCGGATATGCCGCTACACACCAAGGGAGAGACATCACTTCTAAGGTTAGGCCCCACCCGCCCTACCAGGGCCTCCTCCCCTGCTTCCATTTCAGCTGATGTAAAACCAAATGGCGCCTGGGCTCCTCACATCAGCACAACAAGATGCTTAGTCAATAAAATAGTTGAGCCAAGTGAACTCAGCATGTGACTCTAGGAGGAGGTTTTTTCCAGGGGAAATGTTATCATTTTCCATTCCTGTTTAATGAATCATGGGAATTATAGCAACATTACAAATGGTTTTCTGCGCAGCCTATTACTTTGTTTCTGCAGGGTTCTAATGGCCGCCCTGCTTCACTGAGGGCTCAGCCTGCCCCCTGGCTAAGGAGAATAATGGTATTATTATAAGCGGTCCCCTTACAAGGCTCTGGCCCAGGAGGGGTGGTTGCCCAGGACCTTATGAATTGGGTCTAAAGTGGGAAATCCTGAAGTGATTGACTTGAGTATTTCCTGGGGAGTCCACCCGGGCATCCAGAGCAGGTCTCCCAGGGCTCAGGCCGGAAAATCTGAGGGGGGCGGTGAGGGGGCTTGTGAGCCTTTATTCTGAGCTGAGTGTGGAATGGAGGAGTGGCAGCGAAGAGGACAGACTCGGTCCCCAGGAGGCATGGGTGCTCAGAGACGAGGTGTGGAAAGCAGATGTGTCACAGCCCCCCCCAAGACAGCCCTGAGCCCTCAACTGGCTTGTGCCACTGTGGACTCCAGAATGAGCAAGCCTGGTCCCTGGCCATGGCAGCTCCCTTACAGAGCAGGGGCAGATGAGTAGAGAAGGGAGAGAGGTCCGACCCTCTCCCACAGCCCCTGGCTGAGTCAGGTCTGGAGCACAGAGAAAACTGAAGGTGTGGCTGGCCCTTCCCCAGCCCTCTACCCCTCCCACTTGGAAGTAGAGGATCCAGAGAACCTGGGAATGGGCCATGGGTAGACCGCTCCTTGGGAATGCCCAGTCTGGCCAGAGCAAGCACCTGCTGCCTAGGTATAAGAATGAGTTCCACAATGCCTTTCTTCTTTTAAGCCCACTGCCTGCTGTCAGCAATGTCAACCAAGAGCTGATGTGTACCTTTACAGGCTATGTGATCATTGCAGTAAAACCCATTTGGGGTGGCCTCCTGGCTGACAAACCCCATCTGACCCCAGGTGACTGGCTTTTAGGTAGACACCTGACACAAACTGAGCCATTCAGATTCTGTCCCCAGCACAGTATAACATACAGGAGAAGTACCTTTGTTTCATTTGATCATCTTAGGTTTCATTTCTTTAACCCTGCCAGTAAGTCTGTTTCAGGGCTTGCAGAAGATGACCAAACGCAAAGGAATGTCTGACGTCACAAGCCGAGAAGTCCTGGGAAACTTCCATAAAAGACCCTCCTTGGTCCAGCAACCAACGGGCTAATGTCCCATGACCCGTCTCACTCCCCTTCCCAAAAAACCTTAAAAACCCGATCTCTGGCTGTGCTGGCCTGCAACTCTCCCTTACAGAATCATCCGGCAGGGTTCCTTTCTTTCTTTCTATAAAGCCTGTTACGCTGGTCTTTTCAGACTCCGATGGATTCCAACAGATAGATCACTGCTGTATCCTCAGTGCCTGGAATTCTGCCTACCACACAGGAGGGGCTCAATAAATATTGAATGAATGAACTCAACAATGAATGAATGAATGAATGAATGAATGAGCCTCTATGAGGAGTTTGTAGTTTTTAACTTGGAAACACCAAGACTAGACTGGTGGTTGTGAAAGTGAGGCACATTCGCAGCATAAACTGCTTCCTAGAGAGAAGACCCTCTTCTCCTGACTTCCGGGATCCCTGGGCCAGCCTTGATCCTGGCTTCCCAAAGCTGCTAGTTCTCGTTACCTTTATTTAACCTTGAGATAAGCCAGCTCCCTTACCACAACCTCCCTTTCTCGCTTAATTAAGTCTTTTTCTATTGTTTGCAACCAAAAGCCTTCCCCAACATGATGAGAAACTGCTCCCAGATTTGTCCTGCTCCCCCACTTGACTGCCTCTCTTGGTGTCACACCCACTCCTGGCTGTGCCTGGGGCTGTACCCCAGGTCTTCCCACTGCCGCAGCCACTAGCTCTGATAGGCTCCAGCTCTGAGGCTGCAGGGACACAAAACAGGGAGGAGTGGCATGCGGGGATATACCAGGTCCTTAGGACAGGAGGAGGTAGAAGGTACTGCACCTCCTCCCTTTAGGACCCTCACTTCACTGGGTCTCAGGTGTGCCTCCCAGGCCCCTCACACAGGTAAAAGACTCCTTCCTCTGTGTAAAGCCGGGGCCAGGCTCAGCAGTCCCTGGTTCCTCTACATATCCCACCCTACTCACTCAGAGGGACGGGGATATGGTGGAGTCGGAGCCCTGAGAAGCCTGAGTTATACCCTGAAGCAAGAGGAAGGGGCAACCCAGTCCCCAGTCCCCAACCTCCAGTCCCCAATCCCCAACCTCCAGTCCCCAATCCCCAACCCCCAGTCCCCAATCTCCAATCCCCAGTCCCAAGCCCCCATCCCTTAGACCTCATAGGAGGCTCTCCGCCTGGCTGGATCAACGCTTTTTTCCTTCCTTCCGTCTTCGCCCCGGGTGCCCAGATACTAATTATAATGACCCGGTGAGTTACAAGACAGTGAAATTGCTTCCACCTGAGGTTGTCACGGGCTGGGGAGAAATACCAGGGCTGGAAATTAAACTGTGCCGGCAGGCCCGAGGGGGTGGGAGCAGGGAGGAGGGGGTGGGGGGGAGAAGTACCTGCAGCTTGTAAAGTAGTGTTTATGGAGTGCCAGGAAGAGCGTCCTTGGCCAGCACACGAACATGATTGGAGGCTGCCTGTCTGCTGCTGCTCACTGGGCACACAGAGCAACAGCAGGAGTCGAAGTGACCAGGGGCCTGCAGAATCACCATATCCTCTGAAGACCCAGAGAAAGAGAGAACAGCAGACCACTGTCATGGAGGATGGGTTGGGGACAGGCCCAGCTACCCCAACACACAGACACGCACTCCCTGACCTGTGACACTCCTCTTTGGCAGGCTCTGAGGGGTTGCCTGGAATCCAGCCCCACTTAGCAGTCGCCCCACCTCCAAGCCCAGCCTGAAGAAATTCTCCCTTCCAGATGCAGCCCTTTTCACCCTTGGTTTTAATATGGAATGCTTACAGTCCTGCCCAGCAGGGAAATTCAGGATGGTGGCCAGGAAGGTCCTGCCCTGAGGACCTGGGAATCTGCATCTTTGAGTCCTTTGGTCAGCAGCACTGAAACTGTCCTGCTGGACCAATTACATAGGTAACAGAATCATGTGAGTGACCAAGACCCTCTTCCCAAGTGCCAGCAGCAGACTGAGGTTGGCCCCCCTCCATGTCTACCAAATCTTTAAGGAATGGATCTCTCCAGCATTGTGTAAACCATTCCAGGGCATAGAAAGAGGAGGAGAGTTTCTAGGTTGTCTTCATGAAGCGAGCATAGCACTAATAACAATACCCCTACCAAGTGGAAGAGCAGAAAACAATAGCTCAATTTCATTCATGCATTTCCTTGCCATCATTCCAAATAAAAGAGTAGTGGACAGAATGTGGCAACACAGGAAAAGGACACTATGTCCTGATCAGAGGGGTTTAAGTATGCTAACTGGTTACGGTCAGGACATCTATTAACATAATTTACCACATTAGAGAATCTAGCAAAAATTATTTGCTTAATTTTTTTAAATTTTTAATAAAATAGGAACAAACAGTTATTTCTTAACATCATAAATATATATTCATCTTAAATCCAAATGAGGAACTTCTTCACATCAAAGTCAGGAGGAAGATCAGGATATCCAATATCTTCACTATTACATGGCTGTTTTGTTTGTTTGGTACCAGCTAATGCAATTAGATAAGAAAAGTTACTTTACTATAAAGGATAGGTAAATTCATCATTATGTTCAGAAATATATATATATATATATATATATATATATATATGTATACCTGGTAAAACAATAAGAATCAACCAAAAAACTATTACCAACAATAAAATTCAACATCATAAAGTTATATCAGTTTTCCCTTAATCTATAATATTTACATGTGAATCAATGAAAATACAAATGGAATTTTGAATGACACAAGATGACTTTGAAGTTTATATTTTAAAAAATGAGCTTGCAAAACAGGAAAATTCTGAAGAGTAATGAGTTATTTAAGCACATTCTAGAACTTCAATATAATTAGAATAGCATGTTGGTGGCTCATGAGTAGACACCACATCAGTGGAACAGAATAGAAAAACACAAAAGATTTTCAAAAAACATGTAAGCATTTATTCTATGATAAAGGTAGTATTTAAGTCACTAAAGAGAAGATGAACCAATCAATAATGTTATTGGGACAATTGAAAAATCTTTGAGGAAATATCAAATTAGATTCATACCGCACAGCTGTGCAAAAATTAATTCCAGATGGATCAAAGGTTTAAATGCTTTTGAATTTTTTTTAAAAAAAGTACCTTAGAAGAAACCATGAGAGAATTTTAAAAAATAATTTTAACATAGAAAGGGCTTGTGACAAGACACCCAGAGCCAAAAAGGAAAACCCAGGTAAATTTGGCTATGTAAAAACAGACAATTTTTCATGGCAGGAATCACCCATTCACAAATTCAAAAGACAAACAACAAGCCAGTAGAACTACCTGGAGCTTGTCACAAGTAAAGTGTTAATTTCCCACTTGGACGAAAAGATCTTAAAAATGAGTAAGATAAAAGCCAATAACACAATAGAAAATGAGCAAAGGATATGAAGATAGTTCATGGCAAAGGAATTAGAGATAGTTCTTAAACATTTGAATACACACAAATTCAACATAATATGAAAAAGGCAGAATAAAACTAGCTGACACACCTTTTATCCATCAGATTAGCAGAGGTCAAAAAGCTCGCTAATGTACTACATGGGTGAGATCGAGAGGAAAGTGCGTCTCACACACATCTGCTCATGCAATCTCTACAAGGGGAGGCAATTTGGCAACGTCTATCAAAAGTACAGATGCGTGCCTGACCAGGCGGTGGCGCAGTGGATAGAGCGTCGGACTGGGATGCGGAGGACCCAGGTTTGAGACCCTGATGTCACCAGCTTGAGCGCAAGCTCATCTGGTTTGAGCAAGGCTCACCAGCTTGAGCCCAAGGTCGCTGGCTCAAGCAAGGGGTCATTCGGTCGGCTGTAACCCCCCAGTCAAGGCACATATGAGAAATCAATCAATGAACAACTAAGGAGCTGCAACAAAGAATTGCTGTTTCTCATCTCTCTCTCTTCCTGTCTGTCTATCCCTATTTATCTCTCTCTCTGACTCTCTCTGTCTCTGCCACACAAAAAAAAGTACAGATGCGTGTGCCCTTTGGCACAACAGTACATTTCTTGGAATTATACAAAACACATATATGTGGACATTGAGAATTAATGAATGTACAAAACTATTCCTCCTATCATTGTTTGAAATAGTTTTAAAAGGCGGGAGAGTACTAAAGGTTCACCAACAGGTGATTGATTAAATAAATAGTGGTGTATGCATACAATGAGATACTAGGGGGCCATTCAAAAGAATGAAGTGACCCAGCAATTTCACTCCTAAGTACATACCCAGGGGACTCGAAGAATTGTGCCCACACAACACTCTGTACATGAACTATCATAGCAACACCATTCATTATAGTCAAAAAGAAGAAACAATTCAAATATCTATCAATGGATGAATGGGTAAACAAATATGGTTTACCTTTACAATGGAATATTATTGAGCAATAAAAAAGAATGAAGTATTGTGCATGCTACAACTAGGATGGACCTTGAAAACATTGTGCAAAGTGAAAGAATCCAGATACAAAACAACCACATATCATATGATCCCATTTACAATAGATGCACAGAATAGGCAAATCCCACAGAAAAACTAATTAGTGCTTACCAGAGGCTGAGGGAGAAGGGAGTGGGGAGTGAGGGTATAAGGTTTCTTTTTGGGGTGGTGGGAATGTTCTAGAATGAGATACTGGTGACAGTTGCATAACCTTATATATTTAAAATCACTTAACTTTGCTCTTTAAAGAGATGAATTTTATAGCAGTTGAATTATATTCTAAAATTATTTAAGACTGAGGTGGCTTTCTCTCTTGCCAGGGAGTCATCTTCAAGATATAACATAACAAAACAAATCAGAGAACCCTGTGGATTACATAGTACCATTTGTGAACAAGAGGGCGAAAGTACATTTTATGAAAATACGTGTGTATAGCCATATATTTACCTTTATATGCCTAGACCACCTCTGGAGGGCACATGAGACACTAGTAACACTGCCTTTGTGGGGGGGGGGGGGGCTGGGAGGCTGTGGGTGGGCAGGGAGGGGGGCTTTTCACTGTAGATGCCCTTGGACCATGAGAATTTATTACCTATTCAAGTATTAAATTTAATTAAATTTTAAAAGTGAAAGTGACCCTTCTGTCTTTCAGAGGTGGGGCCGGAAGTCATTGTAAGGAATGTGGGACTGCCACAGACGGCCTTAGAAAGGCAGAGGCTGAGGTAGAGGTCCCTGGGGCCAGCCATCCTGGGACCTGCATGGTGACTCGCAGCAGAGAGAGATCCCAAGACAGGCAAGGGCTCTGGCAAGGCCCAACGGGATGGCTATGAGGAAGGAAGTGGGGACAGAGGGAGGGAGGGGGGTCAGGGGAGGACTCCTTTGCTTTATCCTGGATGCAGGCGCCAGCTGCTCAGCGCTGCAGACACAGCCGTGGCCTAGGTAAGGAGGGGGAGGCGGGAGAGGCAAAGACGGGATTTGGTTGGGGGGGTGCCATTTGCTGAACCAGCTGAGTCTTTTTTATCAGTGACAGTAAAATGCATATGCCCACCCCGTGCTGGGCATGGGATACAGGGATGGACAGACATGGTCTCTGCCTTCCAGAAGCCTCTAGTTCAGTGGTTTCTGAGGGCTGAGATCTGGCTATAACTTGTCCCCAAAGTCCACCCACGGACAATAAGGTAGTGCTCCCATTCCCACCTGTAACACACAGCACTGAGAATGGCCTGGTCATGGAGGAGAGGGAAACAAGCTGGGGACAGCCGTGGTTGCACACCCAAGGACACCAAGGACCTCAGCGTCTTCCTTGGGTGTAAACACCCTTCCTCCCTTTTCCAGTGGGGTTGTTGGGCGGGGTGGCAGTAGGAAGTGCCTGGGCCATATTGCTTTGGGCTCCACGTCTCCGGCGCCATATTCAGCTTCTTCTTTCTCTCAGCTAGAAAGAGGACCCATTCACGGTCAGTTCAGGGATTTGGGGAGCCAGGGCAAAACCCTCAGAACAAAAGATGCTGAGAAGCCCAGGGGCAAGGCCCAGGGCCAGAAGATCAATGTCCAGGCATTGGGTACAAGTAGAAACCCTCCTACCTTGTCCTCACTTCCCTAGGCCAAAGAGCCCAGATATGTCCTGACATTGGTGGAGAAAGAGACGCCTCAAAGAGAGAAACTTCCAGAATCCCAGAGTCAATGGCTTAAAAAAATAACACTTATTATTCCTCATGGGTCTGTCTTGGCTGATCTCACCTGGCTCATGTGTCTTTGGCAGATCGACTGGACACTGGTTGGCCTAGGAAGGCCTCGGCTGAGACAGCTCAGCTCTGCTCTGCAGGGTCCCTCTTCTCCCAGGAAGCTAGCTCTGGCTTGCTCTCATGGTAATGGCAAGGGCCCAAGAGAACACTTTTCAAACTGCTGCTTGCACCAAGTCAGGTACTACTCCATCATCCAAAGCCAGCCACATGGTCAATCCTGGAGCCATAGTAGGAGGGGCTATGAGGTTGCAGGACACCAGGGTGGTTACAGGTAAATCATTAATTAAGAGCCACAAAGGCAATCAATTTCTCACAGTACAAAGCAAATAAAAATATTAACTCCGCCCAGGTGAGAAATAAGGCAGGGTGGGGCCTAGAATGCTCTTTAGAAGCTACCTCTGCCTCATTCTCTTGGGAGTGATAGGAAAGGGGACAGGAGAAGACAGCCCCACTGCCTGGGCCTGTCCCCATGCTGAACGGCAGGCATCATGAGAATTACCCTTTGCCAACTCCAGGGCCCCATAGCCGAACTCACCGCTGGGTCTGACTTCTTCGCAAATGACCCAAGAAGGTGGGCAGAGAAGGCACAGGGATTAAGAACACCGAAAGAAACCCAGAAACACTGGGTTTGAATTCTGGGCTACCACCATCAGGCTGTGAACTTGAGCAAGGCACTTCATCTCTCTGAGTCTTGGATTCCTCATCTGTCAAAAAAGGATGCTAAGAGGAGCCATCTCATAAGGCTTCTGGGAAAACTAGGCCCTGACCGGTTTGCTCAGCGGTAGAGCATCGGCCTGGCGTGCAGGAGTCCCGGGTTCGATTCCCGGCCAGGGCACACAGGAGAAGCACCCATCTGCTTCTCCACCCCTTCCCCTCTCCTTCCTCTCTGTCTCTCTCTTCCACTCCTGCATCGCCCCCTGGTGGGCAGAGCATCGCCCCTGGTGGGCGTGCCGGATGGATCCCGGTCGGGCGCATGCGGGAGTCTGTCTGACTGCCTCCCCGTTTCCAGCTTCGGAAAAATGAAAAAAAAAAAAAAAGGAAAACTGATGACACCATGCACATGCAGCCCTCAACACAGTGCCTGGCACCTGGCTGTCCCCACAGTTATTACATTCATTTTATAAATGAGAAATTTGAGGTTCTAAGAAGAGAGAAGGGAAAGGTAGAGGAGGGCCTCCTGCCCATGACCTCTGACCTCCAGTAGTGAGGCATCCCTCTGCCCCAAGGTTGGGTCAATGCGTAGGCAAGAACGCAGGCTTTGGAAACCCAGACCACGAGTCCCTTTCCATTATTCCTCTGCTCCACGGGACCACCAGGCATGCTTGGGAGCACTTCTTTTGTGGACATGGCTGGTGTATCAGGAATGAGATGTCACATTAAAAGTAAACAGAAATTAATAAAGAGGCTATGTGCAGAGGTGTGGGCAGGATGTAGGGAAATCAACAAGGCGTGGTAAGGGAACACCAGGCCTGTAAGAATGGGGAGCTGTTACTACCCCAGCCCTGCAAGGAAGGGGAGCCTGGAGGCTGGAGTTACAGAGAGAGGCTGTACAGCAGGAGCGGTGGCCTCAGACAGAGGCAGAACCAACCCAATCACATGGCAGGGAAGGAGCGGAGGAACTGGTAGGAAGGGGAGATGGGAGCCACAACCCCGTTTTCCTCCCTGCAATGTCTCCCATTGACCCAACCACCTAGCCAAAGGCCAGAGAAGCCTGTTGACGTGTCCGCTCTGATCAGCCTCCCACAGCACAGGCCAGGGCAGAGCATGGGGAAGGGGTCTGAGGGTACACCTGGAAGATGCCCAGCCTGTTTCCAGCCCTTTGTCTGCGAGCCCCAAGCACTCAGGCTTCTCACCCAGAACAGGAGCAAAGGCAGCCCAGAAACTTAGAATCACTGGGGCTGATTCCAAAACGCACCAGCCTGGGAACCCATCTTTCCCCAGCAGCTTGTACAAGGTGACACGTGTCACAGCCATCCCCTCCTCTGGCACTAGGACCCCGTCTCCTGACTCTTGGGCCCTCTTCAAAGTCAGGAGCAGAAAGCAAACCACTCCCTCTCTGATCCCCCTGTCAATCCTGTATCTGGGCCCAGGACTTATTTTCAAACCAGCCAAGCGTCAGAAAGTCACACATCAGGCTTATCTCTCCTGCCACTCATCTCCTGAAAGCCGTTCTCCCCTTCTCCCGTCCCAGTCATCCCCAGACAAATAGAACTCCTCTCCCCGGCCCCGCCCCAAATCCTAATACCTGTCTGAGTTCAGGAAGCAGCACCCAGCCCTGCAAGTCCCCACCCACCCCAGCTGTGCTCACTTTAGATAGCAGATCCATCCACATCTGGCTCTTCTGGCCTGGAAGAGGTGAGGACCTCAGTCCATGAATACCAAGAAAGTCCCCACTGCTCCCTGGCCACCTGCCTCTGCCCCAGCTGCTCAACACTCGTTTCTGTCTCTATCCACCACCCACAAGAGGGGCTGGGTTTGAATTTTAGCCTCTTTGACTTAATGCTACTCATTCCAGAGTAACAATCAGGCTGATCTTGTTCTGCTGGGACCCCAAACCAGAGGCATCCGCTCCAGGTGACGACCCCTCCCTCTGCGCACTGCTTTTCCTTTGACAGTGACAGGTGGCCTCGGAGCCGTGGCGGCCAGCAGGTCGTGGTTTTTGAACACAGCTCCTGGTTGGAATCCTTGATCACTATCATTAGCCATGGGGCCTTCATTCATTTCTTTATTCATTCATTCATTCTTTGATTCACTCAATACATATTCCTCATATAAAACACAGTTCTAGGCACCTTCAGGCTTGGAGACACAGAGGAAGAAGACAGACAAGGCTTCTGTTTTCATGGAGCTTACACTTTAGTGGGGGGAGGCAGGCAACAAATATGTGAAATATAAAGTAATGAGATGGAGACCAGGGGTGGGAGGGGAGGAGAAGAATAAGTGGTCAGGGAAGGATTCTGACATTTGATAAAAGACCTTGAGCAATGAGCCAGCCTCTTAGAATCCATTTTCTAAAAAAAAAAAAAATTAGGGTAATTTTAATCATGTCTGTCTCTCCAGGTTGATAAAGAATTAAATGAGTTAATATACATCAAGCACTTGGCCAAGGGCCTGGCATATAATAGAGCCCAATAAATTGTAGCTCCGTGTCTGGCTAAGGAAACAAGGACTTGAGACGGCAGTGGAGACCCAAAGAAAGGGCTTGCTGACCTGATTGCATTCAGGGAAGCTTCCTGGAGGAAGGTGTCATCAGGGGCCAGCTGGAGGCCTGAGGCCAGCCCAAAGCCCTAAATCAAGAATGCTCCTGCCTAGGTTGAGAGCCCTCAGGACTCCTGAGACTAAGGAAAGCTTTGACCTCTGTACTGCCTAAGTCATAGCCTCCCAGGCCACTGAGCTGCTGCCTCAGTTTCCCATTGAGACGGGTTTGCCACAAGCCCCTACATTCCTGCTCCAAATCACCCCAAGCCACAAAGTTGAGTGAATCCAGAGTACTAATGACCTACTCCAGGAGGGCCCACCCGCACATAACTGGGTGTCCTTTCGACAGAAGGTCCCCACAGGACGGCTATTTCCTCCCCTGGCTCCACCTCTTCAGCCCTCCCAGTCTCCTCCCTTCCCCCTGCCCCCAAGAACCAGAATCTCTCCTCCACCCCTCTGGTGGTGGAGCGCCAGCCAGACAGACCTGAGGGACAGAGGGCAGCCAGGGAAGGACAGGACAGAGCACAGACAGACCTGAGGGACAGAGGGCAGCCAGGGAAGGACAGGACAGAGCACAGACAGACCTGAGGGACAGAGGGCAGCCAGGGAAGGACAGGACAGAGCACAGACAGACCTGAGGGACAGAGGGCAGCCAGGGAAGGACAGGACAGAGCACAGACAGACCTGAGGGACAGAGGGCAGCCAGGGAAAGACAGGACAGAGCACAGACAGACCTGAGGGACAGAGGGCAGCCAGGGAAGGACAGGACAGAGCACAGACAGACCCGAGGGACAGAGGGCAGCCAGGGAAGGACAGGACAGAGCACTCAGTCCCAGAGAGAAGGAACTGTGTGTTCCCTCCTTCCCCACCCCGCCTCTGCACTGCCCTACAAATGCCACCACTCCTGACTGATGGCAGGAAATTGGTCCCCGCTAAGCACATCTCAGGAAGACAGATAAATACTCATTGGGAAGGGGGAGCAAAATGGAGTGAGGGGAGGACTAGGCAGGGGTTCTGATGGAGAGGGGGGAGCCTCCCCCTCTGCCTCTAGGGGAACCGCAGTGGGGACAGCCATGAGCAGCAGCCAGGAGAGAGCTCCTGCATCTCTCTTTGTAAACACAGGACACTCTCTTTCCTTTTTTGCTAGTAAAGTCCTTCCCACCCGTCCAGGCCTCGCTGGTGTCCCCACTGACTCCTAGAAGCCTTCCCAGATCCTCCCATTTGGATACCAGCTCTACTACTGAGCACTTCTTGTGTGCCAAGCTCAATACTGAGCATTTTATATACGGTATCTGTGCAATCCTCAGAACTCTCTGCAGAAGCAGGAATTGTTAAACTCATCCTACAGGTGAGAAAAGTGAGGCTCAGAGAAGTTAAATAACATATCCAAGGACACACAGCTGGTGAAGAGTTGGTGCTCAGACTAGAGTTTGAACCTAGGTCCACCTCAGTACTTCACCATGATGCTCCCTCACCTTGTTTTCTTTCTTTCTTTTTTTTTTTTTTTTTTTTTTCATTTTTCCGAAGCTGGAAATGGGGAGGCAGTCAGACAGACTCCCGCATGCGCCCGACCGGGATCCACCCGGCATGCCCAGGGGGCGATGCTCTGCCCCTCTGGGGTGTCGCTCTGTTGCATCCAGAGCCATTCTAGTGCCTGAGGCAGAGGCCACAGAGCCATCCTCAGCGCCTGGGCCATCTTTGCTCCAATGGAGCCTTGGCTGTGGGAGGGGAAGAGAGAGACAGAGAGGAAGGAGAGGGGAAGGGGTGGAGAAGCAGATGGGCGCTTCTCCTGTGTGACCTGGCCAGGAATCGAACCCAGGACTCCTGCACGCCAGGCCGACACTCTACCGCTGAGCCAACCGGCCAGGGCATCTTGTTTTCTTATCAGCACCTCAAGTCTCCCATACAAACCCTGTTCATACATAGGTTTCAGCTTATTGCGACCCTGCCTCCCAAATTAGAAGGCGAGGTTTCCGAAGGCAGGACCATGTCTTACATCACCTCCAGCCCAATCCCCAGGACAGTCTTGTGCCTGCACACTGTAGGTGTCAATTATTCCTTCACTAGCAGTGTTCCCACAAGACCCAGAGCAGAGACTGCCCGGTTTCACGCCCCTCCTACTGGGTCCTGGGCCCCGGGCCTCACCGTAACAGAGCTCCCCTGCCCCCCAACTGCTCCCCCAGCTCCATATCAGGGCCTCGAAACGTTCCCCCTGGCTTCACTGAGACTCCCCTTACAGTGTTTCCAAAATCTTGATGAGCCTTTGCATTTTAAGCAGACACGATTGTATCAGGTTTCCCCATCTTTCCAGTGGCTCAGCTCTACCCAAGTTTGATGAACTGATCTCAGTGAGATAAATCGCATCAGCTGTCGACTTTGCTGAGACTCAGGGAATGACATTTCTCCGGTTTACTCAGGTTTAATGTGAAGGAAACATTTCTGCCACAAACCTTCAAGGCCAGGTGAGCTGAATAAAGAGTTTTATATGAATGGCCCCGCTCCACCGGCCGGCTTCTAGCTCCCTGTGGGTTCTGGGAGGCTGGGAGCCAGCAGACAGCAGACCTCAGAGGGCGCCAGGAATGCAGCCTCTCTCTTGGCTTGATGGTAATTGGCAGCATTTCCATGCATTTCCATACGGGATTATGCCATAAATTTACTTGGTTCCAAATAGGGTTGCTCAGAGCCGGGATGCAGTGGGGGAATAGGAGGTGCGTGGGAGGGGTGGGGGAGTGCCCCTGGGCTATAAGCCTGAGCATCTCAGAGTACCCCAGCCCCTTCTCCCTGAAGCTGTCCTCTGCTATCCCCACAGGCAGCCCTGTTGCTGGCTGACTGTCCCTGGGTGGGAGGTTTGAGTATCCACAGAGGAATCCAGGTGGGACAAGGAGGGGCAGAGGCTGAGGACATCAGGGACCAGCACAGCACATGCAAATAGATACCCAGCAGTCTCTTCAAATTCTCAAACTCGACCCAAAGGATGGTCATGACAGTGGGGGCACTGCTGTCCCCCTGGCTGCTCAGTTGGCCAGGACAGGCTTTTAATAGTCCATCCATGCCCTGAAACCCAGAGCTGGGAACACTGGAGAAGCAAACAAGCAGGACAGACACGGGTTGAAAGGCTGTGTTTCACTGTCATTTGGGTCCATTAGGAGTAATGACTGGTAAGGAGGGGAGGAATAATGTGCTTAGTGGAGACCCCCTGCAGGAGAAGTGGACAGCTGAACACAGACGCAACGCAGCAAACAGCACTCCGTCTCGTGCGCCCCTCCACTCACGGGCCTGCTCACACAGCACGCTGGCCGACACCTGCTGCCACAGCCACGCCCACTCCCGCATACCCCTTCACCTCCACGCTCACACGCACAGTCTCACAGGCCCCCAGGACACAAGGACACACTCCTGTGTATCCAAATCCACAGACTTAGCAAGGATTTGTGATAAGTTTGGGGTTTTTTCTTTCCTCTGTGTGTGTGTGAATATCTTTTGCAAAACTAGTTAAGAAGGATTGAAACCCAGACAGAGCTAATGAACTAATGAGCTATTCAGATACCCTGGCATCAGCCCCTCTGGTGAGGTTCAGAATGTCTTAAGTTAGAGTCAGAGTGAAGAGACACCTCTTCCTGGGTTCTTGCTATTGCAGGGAGAGTCAGTGGGAGTCTTGCAGCTTCCTCCCCTCATCCAGCTAGGACTGGGTGACCAGGTGACCGAGGAGGGGCACCATGTGGAAGGGGCAGTGCCTTTGAGCTGTGATGATCAAACTTCAGGATCAGATCACTGGAAGCTGGGCCCCACTCCCGGAGTTTGTGTTACAAGGTCTGGAATGGAGCGTGAACTTGCACTTCTAACACGCTCCCTAGGCGATGCAGCTGCCGGTCAAGGGACCACACTTTGAAAAGCTCTGCCTTAGAGGCGTCCAACTGCAGCCTAAGTGCCAGCCTGAGACGTATTCCTCCCAGGGCTTGAGTGAGAAAGTTGACGGGCAAACACCGAAGACTCCAGATTCTGCCCTTGACGAGAAAGGATTCATCACACCAAAGAGATTACAACCCTCCAGGAATCCAGAGAGAACAAGACCCCCACCCTCACCCTGAGATCTTGTCCCCACACAGAGGCCAAAGCTCATCTATACCATCAACCCATCTGAACTTACCTGGCCCTGGCAGCCCTGCATACCCATCTGACAGATGAGGAAACTAAGGCACAGGGAGGTGAGGTGATAGCCCTAAGTTTACCCCAAGAGATCTGGGATTCTAACCTGGACCTCCAGCCCCCTTGTCAACGAGCTTCCTGCTCTGTCCCACAGGAAGAAGTCAAAGTACAATGAAGTCTTATGGAGGGTTCAGAGAGGAAGTCTAATGATGGAATATGGCACACAAAAAATGCTGCGTGAGCAGCATTTAGCTGGAAAATCTGCACTTCCAGATCTTTCCCCTATGTCCCTCTAAGATCCAGAACTGACTGTCATGTGAAGCTCCAACGTGGCAGCTCCCAACCCCCACCACCACGTCCTGGAGTCACATTGAGCCAGGGAGAGAGGCTGCTGCAGAGTCAGCACAGGAGCTGCTCAGCAAACCCAGGCAATTTCCCCTCCAACCACCCACCTCGCCCTCTGTTCGCTGGCCCTGCCTGAGACATCTGTAATGCATTGATCTCCTACACCTAAACAGCTGCCTGCAGAATGCTAACTTACCCAGGGCCCACAGAACAGAAAACAGGGCCAGTGACCTGGGGCCTGGCAGGAAGGACCTCAGACAAAATTCATCTGTGCAGGTCTGTATCTCCCTCTGATTAAAGTCAGTGTCCAAGCATCTGACTCGGGAGCAGCAGGCAGGAGAGACAACTGGCCCCTCCCTCCTCCCCTGCTCTCTCAGGCTCCCGATGAGCCTGGCTAGGACCCAGATTCTTTCATTTATAATTGGTCATTATCGGCTGATCAAGTCAATGAGTGCAGTGAACTGGGCTGGGCTGGGCTGGGGCAAGGGACAGGAAACAACATGAGCCCCATGAACAGGGCCGAGCCTGCAAGATTCCCCTCCGTGCTCCAAACATGTCAGACCAGTTTGGGCCTCAGACTTCTGAATGTGGATGCCCACAAACCAAGAATATTTGTTTATCGTTTATTGAACACCTACAGTCTGCCAAGCATCTCACACATTCTATCACCAGTCTTCGCAGCAACCCTGCAGAATCATTTGTTATAGTATCCCTAATTGCTAGATAAGGAAATAGACCCAAAGAGGGGAAGTGACTTGCTTACGTTCACACTGCTGGATAGCCACGGAGCCAGGACTTGCACCTGTTTCATTCTAACTTCAAAGCCTGTTTTTTCTGCTTTGTTGCACTTTCCTTATGAACTGTCTATTCCCTGTTCCTTCTCGCCACAGGATCTTTGAAGATGCTGATTCTGACTTCTTGGGAGGACCCCTACCTCCTACCAGAACTCTGGATCCCCATGTCCTACAACCTGCCCTCACCCATCTCTTCTGTACCTGGCCAGGACCTGGGCTGCACACTGAGGACCCACGGGCAGGTTAGAGCCAGGATAAGGCAAAGGGACAGAGCGAGACAAGGATGAACAGTGGGAGCAGAGCAGAGGACTGCAGGGGAGGGAATGTGTCCGAGTCCCCAGGACCGCTTGCTCAAAGGCCAGACCCAGGACATTGAGTCCTGATTGCTAGTGGGCAGGGAGAGGGAGACCATGCCCTCACCAGTCCCTGTGGTGGGACTAAGAGCTGAGCCAAGCAGTGCCAGTGTTAAGGGGTGGCTTTAGGGGACTTTAGCCCCCACAAATGACATAACATAAAATTTGAAACATAAACAGTGTGCTTGTTATTTAAATATGCCCTCAAGACAAGTCATCCAGCTGCCTCTTTGACTGGGCTTCAAACCCTACGTCCATGCAGAAATTCTGGAACCAAGACTGAAACCAGGCATTAAAAGCCTCTCTTTTCTTTTTTTGTTTTGTTTTTTTTTTTTGCTCTTTGTTTTTTTTGTTGTTGTTGTTGTTGTTTTAAAATTGTTTTTAGTTATTTAATCATTTTAGAGGAGAGAGAAAGGGAAGGAGCAGGAAGCTTCAACTCCCATATGTGCCTTGACCGGGCAAGCCCAGGGTTTTGAACTGGTGACCTCAGCATTTCCAGGTTGACGCTTTATCCACTGCGCCACCACAGGTCAGGCAAGCCTCTCTTTTCAAATAATTCTTCCAGCGTCTCCACTGCTTTGGAGTTGGCCAGTGTTTTAGTAAATGACCCTAAAACTTAATGGCCTTAACACAGCAATCATTATCTCGGTCTCTGGGGGTCATGAATTGGGAAGTGGCTTAGCTAATGCGACTCTGGGCCGAGGTCTCGCATGTGGCTGCAGTCAGGATGTCCACTGGGGCTGCAGTCATCTGGAGACTTGACTGGGGCTGGAGGACTGACTTCCAAGATGGCGCACTTGCGCACTATGGACAGGAGGCCACTGTTCCTTGTTGGCTGTTGGTAGGAGGCCTTAGTTTCTTGTCACGAGGACATCTCTGTATTCTGCTTGAGTGTCCTCACAACACGGCAGTTAGCTTCTCCCAGGATGAGCGATCTAAGACAGAGTGAGCAAGGAGAAAGCCACAGAGGCTGCCTTTAGGACCCAGCCTCTGAGGTTTTACGCCACCATTTTCACTTTATTCTGTTCATTAGAAGCAAGTCGCTAACCCCAGCCACACTCAAAGAGAGAGGAATTAGGCTCCATCTAATTCCACAGCCGCTCATTAATGGTCACTAATGGTGGTAAGATTTGGGTTTAGGGTTGTGGGCAGGAGTTAAACCCTGGGGATATCAGACACTGACCCAACAAATAAGTGGCAATTTTCTCTTATTTCTTGGGTGTATAGCTTAAATTAGAGAAAGAATAATTAGCAGAACAAAATGTAGGTATTTCTAGCCCCAATGGTCAGTGCCACTTACTAAATCAGAACTTTGTTTAGAATTTTAAGAGATGACCAACCCGACTTGGGTGAGGTGAACAGAGAGAATGAGGGAGGGCTCATAACACTATAAGATTGGGTTTTGAAGGATTAATAGGAGTTCTTGAGGAAAACTATTCATTAAGTCCAAAGCCTTTATAATGGCCCTGAAGTCTTCAAAGATCTGGTGCCTGACACTTTCCCAGCCTCCTTTTATACACCCCCACCCCTGGCCATCTTTCAATTTCTCCAAGAAACTTACTTTGTTGTACATCAGAGTCTTCATACATACTATTCCCCGTCTGTAACACTCTTCCTCCCCACACCCATTTGCAACACACCTTTGCCTGGCTGGTTCCTATCCATTCTTTAGGCCTTATCCAAAATGTCACTTCCTCAAAGAAGCCCCCCTTACCCTTGACCCCAGGCTAAATCAGGACTTCTGTATTGGTCTCACACAGCCCTGGGTTCTCTGCCTTCATAGCAACTACCAATACTCATGATGATATTATTATCAGGATAATTATGTGTCTGCTCTATGTCTTCTTCACATGACCATCAGTGCCGTGAGTGCAGAGTCTTTGCCTGTCTGGTTCTTCACTATATCCATAACACTGATGCTCAAAATATTATGTTTTAAATGAATGTTATTGAACACTAAGTACTTGACATCAGAAACAACCTTTAACTACAGGTGAATTCCACCACCACTCTGCCTCAACCTGAGTGTGGCTTCTCACTAATACACAGACCAGCAGTCCCACACAGGTGCCTGGTGACCTGCACATACACATGCATACTTTCACAGGTAAATATGGCACACCCACAGCCACACACAAGCATATGGTTCCACAAGGTCAGACACAGGCACACAGAACAAGGTGGTCCCCAGCCCACACTCTCAAGGACATGCACACACATAAACATAAAAGTCACCCACAGCTATCACATGTGCACACTGCTATACATTGTCACATGGGTGGTCACACAGCCACAGCCATAGTCACAGGCTCACATGCGGAGACTAGCGCACACAGTCACGCAGCTGGCACACGGTGTCACTCACACAGTCTCACGCCGTAGACATAGTCCTGCACATACAGAATCTAGACCCCACCCACTGGCTCCCCCACAGACCCACTAACACTCATACACACACAGCCAGGTTCCAATGATGTCTAAAGGTGGCTTTTAAGAATCTCAGGGTTGGGATAACCCTTCTCAGTTCCTGGATAGAAAAGCCTGTCCAGGAGCTTCCAGAAGCCTTCTGCCCCCTTCCAGCACATTCTGCCCCTCCCTTGGCTCTGCCCAGTGGCCCTGTCTATCTCGGTTCCTCCCAGGCTGTAGGTTTGAGGCTGGAACAGATGTGAGTGGCGTGGAAAAGACCCACTCAGCAGAACTGTTTACTACTACACAACCATTGGTGATTATTGCTCTCACACTTTTTTTATGCATTTCCATATGAAATTACTCACTCTGATCCTTGGGAAGAATTCAAATGAGAAAATCCCACAAACAATGAAAGCTGCTGGATAATGAGGAGCCATTGTCTAGTCTCAGGATCTGAGCACTTCTTACCCCAGAAAATGGGAACTTAATTACACGCAGAAGCCTGGCATTGCTATGGTGTGTACTGGAAGAACTGGAATCAAAAAGGTACCTAGTGCATGTGAGTGTGTGTGTGTGTGTGTGCATGCACACATGTGTGATTTTCTTGTTCTGTGCCTGTCTGTGAGCCTGCGTGTTCACGTTGTGTGTGTGCTGATATGAATGTGTACATCAGTCCAATAGTAGGATAGGCTCAAATTACCCCCCAAAATTAGTGGCTTAAAGCAACAATTATTTTTCATAGCTCATTATTTTGTGGATCCGAAATCCAGGCGGGGCTCAGCTGTGAAGCTGTCCTGTTCCATGGAGTGTGAACACAAATGGTGGTATTTAGTTGGAGGGTGCAGATGGCTTCACTCACATGTGCAGTACCTTGGTGGGGAAGAGAAAGGCTTGCCTCTTGTAGGGCCAGTGGCCATCACCATGACCATGCAGATTCTCATTGGATTCAGGCAGAAGGGAAAGGAACAGTGGAACCAGAAAATGGTGGGCCATTCCACTTATTAAAGTCTTGTAATGGCGGACGAGCAAACAGGCAGAAAAGACTGCTCCCCTCTCTCTCAGCACCCACCAACCTCAGCAGGGCTCCCAAGCCCCAACTCTGTCTCCAGATCCACAACCCAGACTCACCCTCCAGACTCTCTCTCTGCACTCTCTGCAAAACAGGCTGGAGGAAAACACCCCATTCTCCAGCAAACAATAGCCTCGCCCAAGCAGGCAGAAAATTCAGAGTTTGCAATCTGCTGCCCTGAGAGCAAGCACCCACAGCCTTACATAGACTATACACCCATGGCACTGCCCTACACCAATGCACCAACCAGGCAAAATACAAGCAAGCAAGCCTAAACACACTTGTTTGCCCAACACCAACCCAAAAAAGTAAGACAGTAGAAATAACACAGGCAGCTACAATCACCATACAGGGCAATAAACGTGAGCAAATCTGTTTTGCAGCCATTTTTTTTTTAAGAAAGAAAGAGAGACAGGAAGGGAGAGAGAAAGTGAGAAGCATCAACTTATAGTTGTTTTCACTTTAGTTGTACAGTGAGTTTCTCACATGTGCCTTGACCCGGGGCCGTGCCATGTTCCCTTGCTCAAGCCGGTGACCTTGGACTTTTCATGCCAGCAGCCTTTGTGCTCAAGCTGGAGAGCTTTGGGATCATGGGGATGATTCCCCACTCCAGCCAGCCACCCTGCACTGATGAGCCCATGCTCAGAACCAGTGACCTTGGAGTTTCAAACCAGCAACCTCAGGCTTCTGAGTCAACCCTTTATCCACTGCACCACCACCTGTCAGGCTGCAGCCACCTCTAATACAATGCTCTGTGTATCACACTACAGAAGTCATTATTACAGTGCAGTTTAAAGAACCTGCATTGCTGATGATGTTTGAAACCTGTTTGGTTTTTCAAACCAATGTCACCCCAATGAAATCAATTAAAATAAAAAAGAGAGCACTTAGAGATGGGTTTGATCTCCTTGCCCCAACTCACAAGCTGCATGCCTTCAGGCAACCTATATAATTCCTCTGAGTGTCTGTTTCCTGATCTGTCACAGGCTGTTGTTGGGAGGACTTGCACATAAAATTCAGGCAACAGTGTTTACTGAGCACCTACTATGGGCTAGGTGCCCAAGGCAGGTGCATCTCCTCCTGCTTCCCCCCGCCCTCCTGCCCTGGGTCACACACACACCTTAGGGGAATGCTTGAGGTGGGGGATGAGTAAGAGAGACAGACACTCCTGTGAGGCCCACAGCCTCAGGACTAGATGCACAGCAGCGCAGCTCTGCCAGCCTTCTGATGAGCCTGTCTACACCAATGCCAAGGCCCAAGGTGAGCCCTGGAGCGTTCACCATCTGCTCCAGCTGGGCGGCTAGGGGAAGCTTCATCAGCTCATGGGCGGCCCTGGCTAACAATGGCGTTAATTTTTCACTTGTTTATTTGATTTTCTGCAGTAAATGAGGAATGTTGAAAGAACATCTGGCACCGCCCTGGGCTGAAGCATGCCGAGCGTCAGCAGCAGCGGTGACAGCACAGAATACAGCACTGTCGTGGTGTGCACGTCCACACATCCACAGACTGTGCACACACGCACATACATCTGCATATCTGTGTGTGTGTCCATCCACATACACAAACACGCTGTACATATGTGTGTCTGTGTACAGCATGTATGCATATGCATTCGTGCATGCATGTGCACCTATATACATGTGGGCATGCCTATACTCATAGATACACGTGTACCCACAAATACACATGCTTAGATACACAGACTTGCGCACATACACAATCATGGTCCATCACCAGGACTGGGCTAAAGGCTCCCACTTCTGAGCCAGAGCTCAAGAAGGTCACAGTCACCAGGAAGCCTCTGCTACCCCTGTTCTCTGTGCTGATTCAAGCCAGTGAAAACCAAGTCTGACCTACAGCCTGAAGTGGGAGCCTAGCTTCCCCTCTCCTCCCCTTGGGGACACAGGTTCTGCTGCCCCCCTCCTGTTCCTGCCCTGCTCCTCCATGGGTCTGACATTGCCCAAGAGCCTTATGAGAGCCCAGCTCTCTCCTGGAGCCTGCTGCGGTTGAATATGCGAGCCACTGGGAGGTCCCGAAGGGCTAAGCTGCCGCAGTGTAGAGATCAGGGAGCCCAGCATTTAGGAGCAGCTCAGCTCATCCTGCCTGGGAAAAAGGTCATGTGCTCCGATATGAGTAATTAATTTTCTCTGAGCCATATTGAAAAGGTTAACCTGATTTATGGGATGCAATTGAGTGTAGAATGGGTTGTGTATCTTGTGAAAGGCCTGTTCTGGTGTCTGAGTCTATAGACTCGCCTGCAGCTGGGCACCAGCTGGGAACTGGCCCTACCTTTTATGCTTTTATGCAGAATTCACATGAAAACCCCAAAGAGAGCCCCACATGGCCAGGAAGTTGCTTCCTGGACACCACACCTTACTGAGGGGACATTAGAGCATTCAAAGGAGGATGTCTTCTGCTCTTGTCACAACTTTTTACTCAGCTGCAGCCTCAGCCTTAATCTTCATGCATCCCAGGGTCCTGGAGGAAAAGCCCAGACCCCAGCTTGAGTTCTAAGTTCAAGGCCAGTCTGCTGCAGTGACTCCCTGGCTTTGCGTCTGGGCTACAGTTTGCCCATTCTAAAATGGGGTGATGATTCCCTGCCCTCTCTTTTTGCTTCTCGCCGGTTACTAGCTGTGTGAGCCTGGACAAGTTATCTAACCTCCCTGTGTCCTGGTTTCCTCATCTGCAGGTGTCAATAATAATACCTATATCATAGGTTTGTTATGAAGATTACATGAGTGTATATTTGTAGGCACTTAGGATAGTGCCTAGGTCATAGTAAATGGTGTGTAGGGTTTCTTCAATAAATGAATCAAGTCTTGAGATGAAAGATGACCAGAGGCTTAGATGTCTGGATGTCCTCAAGGAGGTGTCAAATAAGGCCATGGCCTAGCCAGCACAGTCACCAGGGCCTTGGCTCCCAGCTGAGGAGTACACCAATGGTCCTGGAGGTCTGAGGATTTGTTGAACTATGTTGGTCAGAAAGGGAGCAGATGGAGAATGAATTATTGCAGCCAAATAAGTTTTTTCTTTCTCATGTCGGCCTCTTCTCACCAAAAATGTGAGCTCTACTCCCTAGAGCTGACCAGGAATCTGCCCATCAAACCCAAAGATGCTAGTCTAGCACCACCTAGTGGAAAGACTGAAGTCAGCATGGGATGGCTTCTGGGCCCCTCCTTGGGGAGGAAAAAAGAGTGAAGGTGACTTTAACTTATCCACTTGCTAGGCACTGGGAGAAGGGGGAAAACACTCCACCACAACCCTCCCGAGAAACCGCTCCAGCTGAAAATGTCTCCACTTGTGCCCTGTAGTGCATGGTGTATGATATTTTATAGCAGATTGGTCAGAGGTAGGTCTACGTACATAGAGCATGTGTGTATTTCCATAGGTCTATGTAGTTACTGATCAATTGGATTACTATCTATGAAGACCTTAGACCAGTACTTGGCACATAGAAAGCATTTAATAAAGTGTTAGTCATAATTATTACTATGTGTGTACATGTGCACATATCATGTCTGAGTGTTCATGTCAATGTGGATGTATAACCAATCTACATGCCTATATCTTTGTTTATGTCTGCAATCATATTATATATGCATGCGTGTATCTAAGATGGTGTATGGGCTTATGCACGCATATGTGTTGATGAATATACATATGTTTTTTGTGTCTATAAGCATGGTGTACATGAAATAGGCATGGATATTTATATGTTTGTATACATGTGTGTCTATGTACACATAATGTCTTTAGGTTTTTTGTGTACCTTTACTGAATGAAGTGCCTGAGTATTAGTTTTCTATTACTGTATAGCAATACAAATTATCACAAACTTGGCGTCTTAAAACAACACCCAATTATCTCACCATTTCCGTGGGTCAGGAATTCAGGAACAGCCTAGTTGGTCTTCTGTGTAAGGTGTCACAGGCTGCAACTAAGTTGTTGGTCAGGGCTGTGATCTCATCTAAGGCTCGGGGCCCTCTTCCAGGCTCATGTGGTTGTTGGCAAAAAGTGTTTCCTTGTAGCTCAGGGCAGCATGCTGTTCAAGGCCAGCAGGGGAACCTATCCCTCTCTCTGACCTATAGACCTCTTACAAGGGCTCACCTGGTTCAGTCAGCCCCACCAGGACTCAAATGACCCCACACTGGGGTGATCAGCTTATGGTCTCATATCAACATTATCTAAAGCAGCGGTTCTCAACCTGTGGGTCGTGACCCCGGCAGGGGTCGAACGACCAAAACACAGGAGTCGCCTAAAGCCATCAGAAATACATATTTTATTTTAAAATGTATTGTATAATAAATATGTATTTTCCGATGGCTTTAGGTGACCCCTGTGTTTTGGTCGTTCGACCCCCGCTGGGTTGCGACCCACAGGTTGAGAACTGCTGATCTGAAGGGAATATTAGCCAGAAGACACTGTAATCAGAATAAGCTTTGGCTAGAAGATTGTCTGTGGCCCTGTAAGTTTGTGAACCCCTGTTTGCTCCTGCCCCCTCTTGGAATTATGTGTTGCAGATTAGCATGGAAAAGGCTCTGAGCAGGCCTGCAAGAAGGACAACCAGCACACTCCAATCTTACTTGTCCAAACTCCATTTTTCTCTGAACACAATTTAGGCAGCATGGTTTTAAGCCACTCTTTGGCTCCCTGGGAGGCTCAGGCAGGTCCCTTGGGGTGACAGTAAGGGTTAGAGTGGTGACGCTGTGCAGGGAGCTGGCCCGGTGTGGGAATAAGCCTTCTGGGAAGAGCCAGAAGCCAATGGAGATGGTTCCTCTTCATGTGGAGGTGGGCGGTCAACCCAGATGCAACAGGACTGTGGACATGGGGACCCCTGGGTCCCGCAGAGACTCTAGATTCAGAGGACAAGTAGATGCTGACAAGGGAGGCTTGCCCTTCTAAACCCGGGTACAAACTGGAAGCCACAGTCTGAGCATACAAGATTGAGGAGGAATCATGACATAGTAATCAACACAAACTTATCAAAGCAACTGACTTTAAATCTCAGATCAACTGCTTATGAGCTGTGTGATCCTAGGTAAACTGCTTTACTTTCCTGAGGATTAAAACAATAACTTACAGTGTTCTCTATGTGCCAGGTACTGTCCGGGCATTTTATCTGTGCTGACTCATAGTCCTAGTGTTAATCCTAGCAACAACTCTATAAGGTTGCTACTGTCGTTATCCCCATTTTTCAGATTAAGAAACTGAGGCACAAAGAAGTTAGTAACTTGCCCAAGATCACAAAGCTAGCACATGGCAGAGCTGGGATTCAAACTCAGGTGGTCTGGCTCCAGGTAGAGTAGGAATGGCATTCAGGACAGACCCATTTAGTCAGCCCATGACCACTGTTGCTGGTTCTAGGTCTGCAGTTGCTGGACAAATTGGGTTCTTTAGACTCTTTTCCAACCAAGAGTTTATACTCTGATGAACGATAAAGATGAGATGGCTCCCTGTCATGAAGGCAGAGGGCAGGGGAACAGCCTGGCTTCTGGTGACACAAGAAGGTGAAAAGAAAGGTGCCACAGCTCAGCTGAGCCATCACAGGCACTTAGGGTTAATTTACTGTATGCAGGGAATAACATGGGGGTGGAACTATGAGCCAGAGCTGGGATCCGGGGGTCGAGAACGCAGAAACACATCTGTGCATCTCCCTGTCATCTCGAATTTTATATTTACTTCTGTTGATGAGATTTCGTCATGCTCGATTACGATTCATAGACTCGTGTTTCCAGATTTTATGCATCAAATGCTCTGATTTACAGAGTCACCCTAAGCCTGACACTGGCCCCAAAGTGCTGTTTTCCGAGCGTGGGCACTGAGGCTTGTCCTAGGGTCACACAGGGACCTCGTTTCTGAGTACAGTGGACTGTGGAGAGTCCCAGGAGGACTGTGGTGAGGTTGGAGGGAACACCAAACATGCAGGCGTGAGCCGCGCATGGGGGCAGAAGAGTAATGAGGCTGTGAGGGCAGACGCCTGGCATCCATGGATAGACCCACACTGAGCCTACGCCCCACCTTCTCCCCTTCCTCCTGCCCC
Source organism: Saccopteryx bilineata (assembly GCF_036850765.1). NCBI lineage: Eukaryota > Metazoa > Chordata > Mammalia > Chiroptera > Emballonuridae > Saccopteryx > Saccopteryx bilineata. The sequence goes on from NC_089492.1 coordinate 265,092,381, forward strand.
TCCTTCAGCTTCCTCCCATCTAACTCTGAGACTCCTGCTAGCTTTGAGGAAGTAAGGGTTGCTTCTAACCAATTCAATATAGCAACAGTAACAGGATATCACTTCTGTGATTACATTACATAAGACAGTTATGGTGATTAGAAGCGAGTCACAGGTCCCGCCCACACTCAAAGAGAGGAGTTCACGCAAGGGCTGAATTCCAAGAGGGCGGAATTATGCGGGCACCTCAGTGAGTCTGCCACACAATCCTCATAGCAACCTGTGATGTTGGAACACCACCCCCATTTTACAGGAAAGGCGACATTGTCCAAGGTCATGCAAGTATACTGTTCACAAAAATTAGGGGATATTTGATTGCTTCATATTAACTTTGAAATATTCCCTAATTTTTGTGAGCATTATAAAAAGAGACAGGTTTACAACTTGAAGCCGGGTCTGTTTGCTTCTGCACCCTGAGCTCTTTACCACGGGACAATACCACAAAGGGTTAAAGCAGGAGAAAGCCCAAGCCGCACTGCTTGGCAGGAGTCTGGGGCTTTCACATAAAAACTGTAGTATTCTCAGCCTCCTCTAAGACACTGGGTTCTGAGGCTGTTTGAACTGCAAAAGAGGCACCCAGGTACTCCATCATTGATCTGACCTTGACATCAAACTTCTCTAAAGGAGCAAAGGGTGCAAAGGGCTAGAAAAGCCCAGAGAATCATGTAAGGGCTATAGGAGATGTGAAGCCCTATTCGTGTCAAGCCCAAGTGATATTTTCACCTCATTCTCAGGCTGGCATCTTGAGTGTGCCTGCAAGAATGTGCCCCTGTTAATCTTCTTGACTGGGGGCTCCTCTTGCCAGCTCTTCCCAGGAACAAGATCCCAAGACAATGCCTTTGGCTCCCACCTACCTATCTGCATTTGGGTCTCATTAGAAGACCCTCTTTTTCCCCCCAGATAGATGTGAGGACATTTATGAAAGAGGGTTACATTGAAGGAATTGAGACTAAGTTACCTATATTGGGCATTATTTTTGTGTCTTGCCACATATTAGCCTATATAATCCCTTCAATATCCTTTCAAATGAGTTATTATTATTTCCAGTCTATGTAGGAAAAAAACTGAATCCCAGGGTGAGTAACTTGACCAAGATCATGTAGCTAATAAGTGGCAGATTAAAGATTTACAGATGGGGCTGTCTGGTCTGACTCTGCCAGTCACCTCTCTTTGAGGCTTTCTCACCTACCTCTTGGCCTCTCCATCTAGATTAGGTCTCCTGTTCTCTCTGACTGATTTAGGAGAGGGTTCAAAGTTATTCTAACATATGGGATCCCTCCCCCATGCCCACCCTCCCATGTACTGATTTGTCATTTGGGGGAATTGATATGAGTTTGTTTCCATTGGGTAAAATTTCTTGCCAACCAACACATCGTTTGTACCCAAGCCATGGTCCCTGGCCTTCGAGTCTCTCTGTCCATGGTGCTAATCTGTATTTCTCCAATTCCCAAAGCCCAACTAGAACATCTTGGTCCTTGAACATGGTGCAGATGTCTGTCTTTCAGCCTCCTTACACACTTGGTCTTTGGAATGCTTGCTTCTCCTCCTATCACCTGCCCATCTCCCTGGTTGGGTTCCTGATTTCACACTCAGCTGTGCCGTCTGTTTCCCTAGGATCCAAGCCTTACCTTCACAGACTTTCATGCCCCTACTGGCTGCCAAACCTGTGACCCTTTGCCTAAATTTAGCCACGGGCACCTTACCATGTCTGTGCCTACTAGGGCAGCTCTCTTGGTTCAAATTGGCTCCACCTTGGCCATCACCTGCAGACCTCCTCTCTGGCTTCAGTTCCCCTCCCTTATCTCCTCAGCCCCGTTCTTGTGTGCCTCGTTCAGTCCCATGTCCACACTCCTGTTCACTTTTTTTAAAACTTTTCACCATCCTTCATTACACTATTCATCACTATAATTACCCAGATTACACCTCTCAGATCACCACCACTGCCATCATCGACTTAATCAACAAAATTGTCACTTTGATCGCAATCCCCCAAAACCATCAACACCATTACCTCTGATTCCACTATAACCATCACCACCTCCCTTTCCTCCTATCACCCCTAACAACAGCATAAACCCAACACCACAATTCACCTCATCACTGCCACTCTTACTATACACAACACCACCATCATCACCACCATCACTGTCACTTACCAAAGCCTTTGCTAAGCACTTAGTCAGCACCCAGATGTCTTCTCCAAAAACTGAACTGTTAGAAAGGCAGAGGCCCGATCTCAGACACTTCCTAAACTGATGCTAATTTGTCACTGACCCAAGATTAGGCTGCCCCCTCCAGCGCTTCCCTCACACCCATTCTCAACTCTTTCCCACAGTCCCCAGTAGGTTTCCTCTGTGCCCTCAAGCTAATAAGATACCTGTCCTTTCTGATGTCACTGCCACCCTCTGCCCCTGAGCCTTTCTGGGAGGCAGTGGCTCAAACACCAATCTTCTTCCCTCCCAATTCTTCCCCTATCTGAGTTGGAGGCCTGAACCCCAAAACTCTTCCTCCTAACTCCTCTTCTCTGATTTGGCAGCCTGGAATCTCCAATTCTCTCCCTCCTAGCTTCTCTCCTATCTGAGTTGGAAGCCAGACCCTCCTGATCCCGGGTCTTACTACCATTCCCAGGCTTTCCTGGAGCCCAGGGAAAGCCGGCCTCTGCCACCCCCACCCTGGGCAGCCGGGAGTCTGGCCTTGATCATCGGCCCCATAATTACCCTGCAGGCACCGGCAGGGATTGCAAGGCTGACTGACTTCACAGGAGAAATGCATGGGGGATGGGGTGGGAATCATTTGCTGTGGGGAGGTGCTTCAGGAAGCCACCCTCTGTGCATGGACCTCTGTGTCTAGAACCACAGCTTCAGCACGAAGGCATCTACCTGCTGGGTCGATACCTGGAAGGCATGGAATCTAACCAAGCCATGCCCCCTGCCCACAGTCCCATCAACCCTCAGAGAGGAGCTGTCCTTAGAGAACTGGACAGGGTTGGGGAAGGAGAGGGATGCTGATGACACCTCTCCAGAGCAGACTGATTGACAGCTCTCCTCTCGAGAGGGTCAGGGTGAAGGTTTGGAAAGAGGAGTGACAATTCAGTAAGGCCACTCAAAGCATTAAAAGAAACTATTCCTGAGACCAAAGGAATTCAGAGGTGAGGCCCACTGGGAAATGCCTTCTGAAATGACACATAAATACACATCCTCTGATCCCACATCTATTTACTCCAGGCACCTGTGCACACACATTTATACTTGTGAACACACTCTCACCTGTCTCCTACATCCACACACTCACAAGCTCAGAAACAAAAATCAAACAGGCCATCACATGTGTCCTCTCTATCTCTCTGTCTCACACACACACACCTCCCCCCATCCTAGCATATACACACTAACAAGATTGCACACCATCACATACTCACATCCTCACACACACACATATATACCCACACATCTTCAAGCACATTCTCACATACACAGACATGCCACATACCCGGAGAAAGAGAGAGACATCACCCACACACTCACAAGCTCTTTGAGAAATTGCAGAAAGAGGTGAGCCACTTGTTCTTTTCTCCCTCTCCCCCCACCTCGCGGAGGGGATTTCATTTGGAAGTTGCCCAAGTCCTAGCTTTCAGATTACAGTCTAGACCATATAGGTTTCCTAAAGATAAGGCTGAGAAATTGATTTCAATTACCAAAGTGGAGAGGCTACACTTCTCAGCCTCCCGAGCAGAGCATTAACCGTGGAGATCCGGGCGCTGGAGAGGAGGAATCTTGATCCTGCATGGCAGACACACGCGGAGCCCAAGCACGTGCACTTGACCCTGCCTCAGAACCTCAGGCTGCGGTTCTCCTTCCCAGGGCCTCCCAGTGGGCTTTGCAAAAGTGTGCCAGTCTGCTCATGGGCCAGAGACCCCTCGGATGAAGGGAAGGGAGCTCTATGCCATGCATGTCACCTTCTCCTGAGTTCGGGAGATAGAATATAAGACTCGCAAATTCAGGGCCACATCCAAGGCACAAGACAGAACTGAGAGTCCTCCTTGGGAGCATCTACCGTGGAGTGTCTGGGCGGTTCCTGACAGTAGCAACCCCTGGGGGTTCAGTGCGATCTGCTCAGAGAGTCAGCCTGGTACTGCTACGGAGGACTGTTCCATTGACCATGACCCCCTTCTCTTCTCTCCCCTGTGCCTCCCCCAGGGTATTGAGGACCATGACCTCTTCTCTCTTCATCTTTCCTAACACCTATCATCAGAGACCGATCATGGAGCTGTGTGGCCCAAATGGAACTGAGTGGTGGAAATGTTTTTCTAGAATTCCAAGGTTGACATTCTTTCATAGAGGGACAAGGAAGGGAGGAATGCCCAATTCCTCTTCCATTCTGACCTGACCTGGTTTTCTTGGGATCTGACCGTCTCAAGGAGACAAGCACAGGATCACTGTAGCCACTGTGCATGACCCAGCTAACTAGGTTTAGTTCTGCAACCATCACCAAAGTACAACCCATAGAACCCTGCTAAAAAAATGGGAAATTGAGTCATGGGTCAGAACACTGAATGATCAGCCTCATATCAGTAAGCAAAGCTTGACGCAGATCAGGGCAAATGATTGGGTTAGAAACTGGAAACAAAACTGAGACATATAATATCTACTTGGAGGAGAGCTGTTGAAATGATTTAAGGATGCAACACCCAGCTTTAAGGTTCCTGGGCAGCTATGATGGGGAAATATGATGGCAAATCCAGTCACAAAAAGAAGACGCAGGTGGCGGTTATACTTGCAAAGGGGGAAAGTGAAATCAGTCATAGAGGAAAATTAGAGTAACAGGCAAGAAACTGGCAGAGGGCACTCAGGCCATAAGATAGTCTCTTTGCTGCCCGAATCAACTAAATATTTTTAAATCCTTTCCACTGCTACAGATGTTCCAAAGCAAATCAGGAGTCATTGCTTTGGGAAGACTGTACAATCACAGTTAGACACAGGAATAAAAATGACAAGAATAGGCCCTGGCCAGTTGGCTCAGCGGTAGAGCGTCGGCCTAGCGTGCGGAGGATCCGGGTTCGATTCCCGGTCAGGGCACACAGGAGAAGCGCCCATTTGCTTCTCCACCCCTCCGCTGCGCTTTCCTCTCTGTCTCTCTCTTCCCCTCCCGCAGCCAAGGCTCCATTGGAGCAAAGATGGCCTGGGCGCTGGGGATGGCTCTGTGGCCTCTGCCTCAGGTGCTAGAGTGGCTCTGGTCACAACATGGCGACGCCCAGGATGGGCAGAGCATCGCCCCCTGGTGGGCAGAGCGTCGCCCCCTGGTGGGCGTGCCGGGTGGATCCCGGTCAGGCGCATGCGGGAGTCTGTCTGACTGTCTCTCCCTGTTTCCAGCTTCAGAAAAAATGAAAGAAAAAAAAAAAAGACAAGAATAAAAGCACAGAAATGGTACACTCTGGGCAGGAGAAGCAGATATAGTCTGCAAAAGGAATAGTATTAACTTCTGCACCTCCCAACTCTGGATCCCTTCCTGGTCTCATGAAAGTAAAGTTTGTGACAGGGTTTGCATGGAAGGCATTTATTTTGGGAAATACCCCAGGGAATAGAAGTGGGGTGCTGGAAAGCAGGATGAAAATCCAATACAAGGGTGTATTTTCAGACTAACCACTGATGTGGGCAACTGAGGCGCAACGCTGCTGGGACCTTGTAGGAGAAGAGCAGTATAGAACACTTCAAAGAATTGTCCCTCCAAAGAAGGACAGCAAGAGTATTTATCCACCAGCACCTGATCCCCACAGGCCAAGAGTTGCCCCACAGGGTGGGTGTTAACTCCCTCTGGCAGTGTGTTGGTAAATCAGCTCTGGGGGGGGGGGTGTGATGGGAAACCCTGATTTGTGGCATTTTCCAATTCCTATGGTATAAATACTCCCACCAAGATTGATTTCAAACTGCATAAAGTTTAACATCTGGCTAGCAAATTTACTGAGTGGATAACAACTGGCTCTTGCAAGCCAGTTCCAGCACACCACCAACTCACCTCGCAGGTTTGCACATATATGAGTGCTGAGTGTGTCCCCATGGCAACCTCAAGCCCTGGCACAGGGAGGCATTGGGAAAGACAGTGAAAAATGAAGCAGGCAATGGTAGCAATGACTAGAGTAAAAGATGGAGCAAGAGAATGCAAGCAAAGCACAAAAAATGTCCAAACAAGAGTACACCCTGAGCGAGAACAGGCAGAGGTGCGGCCAGGCCGTGTCAGGTGGGACTCAGGAGTGAACAATGTGAGTGACAAACCCAGACCGAGAGGACTTGAGGAGGGGAGGCTATGAGAGTCACCAGGGTGGACTCTACCTTTGTGAGGAAGGGCTGCTGGTAATGGCCAAAACTGCTATAGGTACACACCTGTGGCTGACCAGCAGGGGACAACAGCTCTGTACCTACTCAAGTTCACTTAAAAACTCAACGTGACTCATCCCCTCAGATGGGATCAGTTCTCGATGTCCCCTTGTATTATCTCAAGGAATATTCATTGAATTATTAACCCAAAAACTTTGCTTGCAGTGAGATGCCAGCACTGGTCCCACTGAATAGAGCAATAGCCCGTCCCTCACCAGGTGGTGATGAAACAGGGCCACCCTGAGGCAAGTCAACTTTCCCCCTGCCGTTGTCACAGTTCCCTTGAGTTTCTACCCCTGAATGCCCGTAGCAGGTTGGGAAGAAAGGTGGGCACCTCCCAGACCTCCTCTGGCCTCCCAGAGCAGGCAGAACAGGACAGGACTGCTGGCCCAGTCCACTCAGCTAAGGCTTGTAGACTGCGGGCTTAGAAACAACAGACATTTATTTCTCATGGTTCTGGAGGGTGGAAGTCCAAGACGAAGGCCCAGCAGACTTACTGTCTGGTGAGAACCAACTTCCTGGTTCACAAACACAGTCTTCTCACTGTGTCCTCATATGACAGAACAGGCGAAGGAGCTCTCTGGGGTCTCTTAGAAGGATGCTAATTCCACTCATGAGGGCTCCACTCTCATGGCCTGATCACCTTCACCTCCAAAGTCCATCACATTGAGAACCATCTTTCACCACATGAATTGGGGGGAGGGGAGCACAACCATTCACTCTATAGCAACTGCTTAACTGTTTTGTGGGAAGATCTTCCAGGGTCAAGAGCAATATTCCTCTATCCAGGCCCAGGATCTTCTGAGAAAGGCTCTTGCCCCATCTGTCCTCTGTGGGCCACTAACAAGGTCATAGAACCTCCATAGCACCACCTATTGTCTAGGTCAGGGGTCCTCAAACTTTTTACACAGGGGGCCAGTTCACTGTCCCTCAGACCATTGGAGGGCTGGACTATAAAAAAAAACTATGAACAAATCCCTATGCACACTGCACATATCTTATTTCAAAGTAAAAAAAAACAAAACAGGAACAAATACAATATTTAAAATAAAGAACAAGTAAATTTAAATCAACAAACTGACCAGTATTTCAATGGGAACTATGCTCCTCTCACTGATCACCAATGAAAGAGGTGCTCCTTCTAGAAGTGCGGCGGGGGCCGGATAAATGGCCGCAGGGGGCCACATGCGGCCCACAGGCCGTAGTTTGGGGACCCCTGGACTAGGTCTAGGAGCTGGGTATGAAAGTCTAGAGGAGTCACATTCAGAAAAGTCAGAGGCAAGGCTTACATCCAGGCCAGGAGGTCACAGGGATTATGAAGGTCGACAGTTTGACTTCAGTCAGGAGAGAAGGTTCCAGGAGCCAAGAGAGCAAGAAACTTCTAGGTGTCACTGGCCAAGTTCATAGAAGATAGAGGCATGTGAGATAGCAGAGAAGCTCAGGGACAAAATTCAGAACTGTCCAGAAAATCCCGGCCACCAGGTCTTCCGAGTGTGTGGATGCTTTTATATCAATATGTGGGCACTCAGCATCCCAGGTGCACTGGGGACTGGTTCTTGGGCACTGTCCAGGGCCCAAGAAATGAGAAAATAAGGGCTCTTCCTCCTGAAGCACTTGGGAGGGGCTCCCTTCTATAAACATTTTCAATTACAAGGGATTTTGAGCCAACAAGGCTTCCCTTACCTGAAAGGATACATTTGCATGGTAGAAAGGCCCAGGAAGGGCACTTTTCGGCAGATTTGTTGCTGCTTACCACCCTCCCCACTGCCCATGGCCGGGGCCAGGCCTGCTTGGGATAGACATAGGTGGACAGTCAAGAAGGGGCATTTCTCTTTAGGGAAAATTTTAGCTCAGGCACAGACAGCGGGGTTCCATAGAATCTTTCTCCTCTTGAACACCTTGTCCTCTGCTGCCTGAGCCCAGTGGGTCCCTTGGACTCTGTTGCTGCCCTGGGAGGGGGAGGGGGAAGGCGAAGGGGGAGCGAAGAGCCAGGCAGGCGCAGTGTTCCCTTTCCGCTCCTGTGCGCCTTAATTAAGTGCTTTCATTTTCCTCCTTCCACTCCACACAGGCCCAGCTGAGATAAGGCATTGATTCCCCACCCCACCCCATTCCCCAGAGGAGGAGGAAGCCAGCAGGAGGCCTGCAATGCTCTCTTTGTGGGACAAGACAGATGGCTTATTAGCGAGCTCTTAATTGTGTGGTTTGTAACTTGGGGAAAGTTCAAAGAGGAGAAAAAAAAATAAGTCTGAACTGGGAGCTGCCTGGGGCTTCATTTCTCCCCTCAAGGGGGGTTCTGCTCAATATCCCTGACAAGAGAGCCCAGGCCAGATCAGCCCAACCCAGACCAGCCCCGCTACAGGGAGAGATAGGAATCGGGAATATCCTTAAAAGGGATCATCTCACATAGCCAGAATGATGTTCCGTGTTGCCCGATGCAGCCAGGGATAAGGCCCTGAGCTGGAAGTCCAGGAACCCGAGTTTAGGTGCCAAGCCTGCCACTGGCTAGCTGAATGATCAAGTCTACACCTCTCTGGGCTTCAGTTTCCCTTTTCATCAAATGAGAGGTCTGACCTGCATCCATGTGTTTGAATGATGGGCTAGGACTGGGTGACAGGTAGGAGCCAGAGCCCCAACCTCTTCAAGGCCCATTTACATCTTCTTTGCGTATTGGAATTTCATGTGAGCTCTGCGACATTATGCACATTATTTAATCTCTGGTCTTAGTGCATCAGCTGCGAAATGGACATAAGAATAGAATCACAGGATTGTCAGGTGCGAACACAGTCCCCAGTACATAAAAATAATTCCATCACCATTACTTCTTTTTAAAAGCTTCTTCCTTTAAATTAAAAAATAATAATAATAAAAGATTTTATTCAATCTCAGAAAAAAAGCTAGGTTAGGTTATTTGTTCCTATATTACAGGTGAGGAGACTTCGCTTAGATCAGTTCATTGTCCTGACAACAGACGCACAACTGTCCTCGGGAGCCCTGGGTCCTTCCCTGTCCAGGGTCCAGAAGGGAGGGGTGGCAGTCTCTCACAGACAGGCTTCCACCAGTGTCTCACCAAGAGGGAACACTGACTATACTCATCTAGAGAGAAGGCACTTCCCAGAAGCGGTTGGGAACCCACTCAGAAGTTTGGTCTCTTCTTGACCGTGTCTTGTGCAACAGGAGTATAGATGCCATGCCCATTCTTAGTCAATGCCCACCCTCTGAGAGGAGGGACAATAAACAACATCCCAAATCCCTGGTCGGTTTCAAAAAACTAGAGTCCTAAGCTCCAAGTTTCCTTCCCCAGTGTAGACATTGAGAACCGAGACAACAGAGCTTACTGTAGGGGTTTTCAATTGCGTGCCATAGAACCCTAGGGTTCCTTAACCAAGCTCTAGGGGTCAACCAAGGTAGAGAATGTCAATAAATTGGGCTCCTACCCGTCCTTCCCCTTAGTGACCACACTTCAACCAGAAAATCTCCGCTTTATGTGTTTTATGTTGAGGTTTCCATATGAGATCTCACTTTCTGAAAGACTCTAGCTTTTTTTTAAGTCTGAAGATCCCCACTTAGTGGGAAAAACATGGAGCGGGAAGCCAGCCAGAAAGCCTGGTTTCAGCCCCAGCTCTGTCCTGTGAACCTGGGAACATCCCTTCTTCTATGTGTAAAGAGGACTGGGTGAGGGAGTTTGTGTCCAAAGGACATTTCCTCCTGTGGGTCAAGTTCACCTGGACTCCCCGGGGCTGCTCTGTGGAGTGGGATGAGATCAAGTGGGCGGGAGGCCACATCCCCAGCAATCCTCACTGCCTGTCTCCCCGAAGCCACCTGAGGACTAATAAAGCTCAGAGTTGTTTTCTTCCTCATATCACTCTGCAATATTGACACTGGCTTGCCAAACAGAAAAACAATTCTTCTCTCCTTATGGCAGGAGGAGGACAAGGAAAATGAGCCTGCTCATTAGCAAGGCCGCTGGAGATGTCTTTTGTTCACTCCCCTGTTCTCTAGAAGGGCTCCGAGACTCCCAGTAAAACACAGATGAAAGATAGTCATCTGTTTGCATTTAACTTGAGGCTGAAGTTCCTGGCTCTTGACAATGGAGAGCTGCATTCCGACCAGGCAGGACTAGCATGAGGGTGACGGAGGAGTGATTACTGCCTATGAGGTACAGTAATTATAAATCAAGGGCTTCTTGGTAATATCTGGGTCCTAGTCACTGTTTCCTTGGTAATTAAAGCAGCACAAATAACTGAGGGCAGGGTGGCTGATTTAAAAGGGCATTGGTGAGGACTGACACTTCACGGACCTCCCGAAAAATCTACCTCTATCACTAATAGAACACAATGGCTGCCCTTTATCAATGGTCCACTACAAGCTAAATCCTGAGCTCAGAGCATGAGAGACTTTAATAAATCCCCCCAGCAACGCTGAGGTGAAGTGGGGAGAGCAAAACTTCTGTTGACACCTGTGGAAACTTGAGGCTCAGAGAAGGTTAGTAATTCTCTCAAAGTCACAGAACTTGAGCCAGATTCTAACCAATCTGTCTCACTCCAAATTCCATAACCAATGCTCTAAACCATTGCCCTGTTGCTTCCCAAGTTCCAAAAATCATAGATAATAATAATAGTTACTTACTGAGTGATTACTGTGTACCAGTCACACTGCTTTAAGTGTTTTTGTTATCTCATTTATTCAATAGCCTATAGGGTAAGTACTACAGTCCCATTTTACAGATGACAAAACTGAAGCACGAAGAAGTGAACGCAACTACAGCAAGTCACACACCTGGTTAGGAATGGAGCCGGGATTCTGTATTGTATGGCTGACCCACATTGACTATTTCCTGTCACTCTGATGACCCCTGGGTGGGGAAGGGCTGAGTTGGAGCCAGTGGGCACCTGGGCATGGCTGGCCCTGAAGCATCAAGATACAACACACGCTGCCTGCCCAAGTGAGGGGTCTGACCAAGACTCGATCCTGGGGTCTAATGCCCCACCTAGGAATTCTAACGGGCCAAAGACTATGGCGGGGAGGAAGCAGCTGCCCTGGAGGTGGCCTGCATGTCCAGAGCGTGTGAAGCCAAAGGCTATGCAAGCGTTGACTGCAGAGCCAAGGGACAGGGAAGAGCTTTGGGGCCATGTCAATTCCTGCCAGAACAGTGGGACTCAGCAGCAAAACTGTGTGGAGAAGGTCAATAGAGACTGGGGAACAGAGGAGAATCAGGAGAAGTACACCAGCCAGCTCCCAAGTGAGCATCATTCAGACCAGAGCAAGGAAGGCACTTGACTACCCTCCGCAAACCCTTCCTGCATCTGCTTCCCCAGCCCTGGAGGCGTCAGTCAAAGCAGCCACAGTTCCTGTCCCCTACACCCTCTAAACTGGTCTGGCTTAGAGAGGGTAAAGATTTGACACTGAATCAAATTTGAATGGGAATTATGACCTGGGATAATACATTCTAATTTTGGAATTGAAACCTGTTTCATACCTGACAGTGACTCTTTTAAATGGACTCACTACCTAGAAGTGAGCCAATAAGCTGTGGGGAGAATATTCAAAAGGACAGTGGGAGACACAAATGAGGTTGCATTTTGTTTATATCCTGTAAGTTGCCATTGAAAGTTTTTCAACCAGCTAAAGTATGGACAGGATTCATCCACTAATGGATCCATGCAGATGATCCAGACTCTGTCTGTGGTCCAGCCCCTGAACTGGCTGGTGTGTGCCAAGAGAAGTAACTGTCAACCTCAACAGCAACACTGTCAGAGGGCCCAGGGAGCCTGCTGTTCCCAGCCCAGCCTGGTTCATTCCTGGAGATCTCCTTCCTCCTACAAGTCCTAAGAAGCTGAGACAAAAGAACTTTAGAATTTACATAATGCCTAAACCAGGGGTCGGGAAACGTTTTGGCTGAGAGAGCCATGAACACCACATATTTTAAAATGTAATTCTATGAGAGCCATACAACGACCCGTGTACGTTAGGCATTATCCAATAAAAATTTGGTGTTGTCCCAGAGGACAGCTGTGATTGGCTCCAGCCACCTGCAACCATGAACATGAGTGGTAAGAAATGAATGGATTGTAATACATGAGAATATTTTATATTTTTAACGTTATTATTTTTTTTATTAAAGATTTGTCTGCGAGCCAGATGCAGCCATCAAAAGAGCCACATCTGGCTCGCGAGCTATAGGTTCCTGACCCCTGGCCTAAACTGAAACTTGTTCTGCAAGCAACTACTACAAAATCATTGAACATGTTTAAGCAAGAAGGTGAGCAGAGACTTATCTGAGACCCTGAGGATCAAGAGGGCTGGAGGGAGGCCCCTGGTCTCCTCAGGGGAATCGCTTCTGGCTACTTCTGGGCTGTGGCCACCCACCCATCTACCCTCTGGCTCCAGTTAAGAGCTTTTGAAACTTTAGTTGGATCTGGACTTCCTGGCACCCAGGAACAGGACACAGAGATGCCCAGGGCCTCACGCATGCTGTTCTGACACAGCTGCCCTTGCTGCTTCCAGCCCGTGAGACCTCTCAACCCAGAGCAGGAGAACCACAACCCTGACCTGAGCATCAAATGCCTAAGACAGTCCCTGGGCCAGGAGGCAGCAGGTGGTCAGCCCTCAGGGCAGGAGTGACCAGGAGGGGTGAAGGTGGTGCATCTCCCAGAACCCATATCCCTTGAGACTCCAAGGGTGAACCTGGCGTCTCCCACATAGGCCTGCTGGACACAAGGAAGAACAGAGACTGTCCTCTGTGGGCATGAGCTCCAGCCAGCTGCCAGCCACCCAATCTCAACCTCAGCACCAGGTCCAGGGGAGGTCTACCAGCCACTGCAGCTAGAACCACGCTCTGGAGCCAGGCTGCCTGGGTTCAAATCTCTGATCTGCCACTTAGCCCTGTGACCTTATGCAAATTACTTAACCTCTCTGCTGTCACTTTCATCCTTTGTCACATGAGCGTGACCACAGAACCCACCTGATAGGTCAGGCATGGTGGGGTGACTGAGGTGAGAGAACAGTGGCTCCCTAGCACCAGTTTGTTCTCAAACTGTTTGCCCCAGGCCCAGTGCTGACTCCAACCCTTGCCCACTTTCCTGGCTTCCTGGGCACAGAGGGCTGATTTAGTGCACTTACCTCCCTCTCCACTCTGCTCTGGGGTGGATTGGTTTGAATGCTATCTGTAATCTCCTGAAAGGCCCCGGAGGGACCCATTGGCTCCTTCTGAGGAGCATTAATTCAAACTGTAACCAGCTCTCCGCGCCCGCAGGAGGCCAGGTCCTCAGGGAGCCCTCCTGACTGCCGTGGAGGAACTGGCACCATCTCCCAGCCCGGGAGTAGGAATTGCCTGGCAGCAGCCCCCAACCCAGCCCCACGGTCAGCCAGGAACCCACCACCCCTCAGCGGCCCCCGCCCTGCTGCCGGCTGAGTCCACCTTGCGGGGCCACCACCCAGACAGATGGCTGCAGTACCACTTGGGCAGGTAGCAAAATATGGCCTGAAGCCTTCTCCCTTCCTGTGGCTGAAAGCAAACCTCAAGCTCCCTTTAAACAGATTCCCTATGGGTTTGACCACAAATCCTTGGTCCCTGCTCCCCTTCTCCTCCTCCTGGGGTGAAAATAAGGAGTCCCCTAGTAACTAGCTCACTGGGGCTCTCGTCTCCCTGGTTGCTGCCCCATGTCCACTCCTCCCCAGGGCCAGCCTCAGGGCTGGGGCATTGGGGCACTGGGAACCACCTTCATGAGCTCCTCCCTCACCGGAACCAGCAGTCATGGGGGAAAAGAGCCGCAAACATCAGGGTACAGTCCCGCCTGTGAAGTCCTGACTGAGCCTTCCGCAGCTTTTACAGCCTTAGTGTCATTGATTCCTCAAATCTCCCCATGCGGTGAACACAATTCTGTCATCATTAAACAATGATACCAGTGAAGCTGAGGTTAGGGAACAAATTCCTCTGTAAACTCCATGAAGGCAGATCTGACCCAGTTTAATTCTCTCCTCTATCTCCAGTCTCCAAAACCACACCTAGTATCAAGGAAACACTCAAACTTTTTATTTTTACTTGTATGGATGAACGATCGAAGAAACAAATGAATAATTGTTTCTAGGGTCAGTCTCCCAGCAGCCCCAGCCCCCAGAGCTAGAACACAAAGTCTCAGTCTATTGCCCAGAAGGGCTAGAAAATGAGAACCCCTATGCTGAGCTGGGCCTCCATGGTTTTGATGGGCACAGCTGAGACAGAAGAAAATGTAGTCAAATCAATGCCCTGAAGACCAGTCTAGCAGAGAACCACTGATGCCAGGCCCCCCATTTCTCTTCTTTGGGATGGGAGAGAGAGAAGGGGCTCTACCCACCAACAGGTAGGCCTGCCTGTCCTGCCAGCCTGTCCACCAATTCCCTGTCCAGGATCTGCCAGCCTGTCTACCTTACCCAGTGCCCATCAGCGGGAGGTCACAGGCTGAACCTGGGGACCCCTCCATTCAATCCCCCACTGTGTCCAGAGCCCCCTACCTCTTACTCCAGGCCTGAGCTGGGGTCCTGCTCAGCCAAGAAGTGTCTGCGCCTCAGTGAGGAGAGAGAATAGAGAAAAGTAAATGATTCTCTGCCCCGCCCCCTCCCGATACGCACAGATGCAGGTTGCCACTCAAAAAGCAATCTCTCCAAACGTTTAAAAACTGCCTGCAATTTATATCTTGTGCTTGACGGAGCATCTCCAAGTCATTTCTGGGCTCGCAGAAGTACAGACTCCTGAGCCCAGGGGGCTGCTCTGCCCTCCTCATCACTAGATTGGGTACTTCTATGGGAAAGGGGAGGGACAAGGTAGGTAAATCCCCTTTGAGCCCCTTTCCACCTCGGAAGGGGTCAAAGGAAGGTCCCAGAGGCCAACAGCTGCAGTCCCAACCGGGAGTCCCCAAAAGAGCCAAAGATAAAAATGGACATGTTCTTTGATTCATCAAACATTTATAAATAAGACCCCTGCTGTGAGGAACAGGTGATTCTAATGCAGTGTGTCCTCTGCTCTAAGACAGGGAGCATGGGGACTGAGAGACTCAGAGGAGGGAATGTCAGCCTTCCCTTGCTGAGCTGAAACAGAGGAAGAAACTCCAAATGGAGGGCACAGCAGGGGTGAAATCCCGGAGGTGTGAGAGAACCGGAAGTGTAGGGTACAAAGTGCGGGGGGAGGGGGCAGGAGCTGGGGGGGGGGGGCGATGGGAGTCATTCAAGGTGGCCCCTAGCTCCAGGAGCTAGCTGTGACCCTTGAGGTGTGTTCAGAGGGTCTTAAAGCAGAAAGTGACATTGATGGCAGGAAGAGAAGACAGGCTACTCAAAGAAAAGATAGTCATTGTGAAGGCCTGTAGATTGGGAATGTCCCCTCTGCCCTCCTCTTCCCCAGCCAAGGGCTGGGGCCTAAATTCCCACCTTATCTCTTTCCAGCCTCCCCTTGCACACCAGCCCCAGCTACACTCGCCTTCAATCTGTTTGTTCAACCTGCCAAGCTCATTCCCTCTCCAGAATATTTGCCCCCCTATGTTTCCCCTGCCGGGAACACCCTTCCCGTAGGGATCTGCTCCTTCTCCTAATACAGGTCACCATTCAAATGTCACCTCCCCTGGGAAGCATCCTCTGCATTGCCTCCTCTGCTCCGTCAGCCTTTTTCATTGACTTCAGAGCAGTTACCATCTGAAATTGGCTTATTATGGCTTTATATCATTATTCTTTGTCATCGGCTTAGAATTTTAAACTCCATGGGAGCAGAGCCTTTGTCTGACTGTTCCCAGAGTTAGCCCCAAGCATCTAGAACAATGCCTGCCACATAGTAGGTGCTCAATAAATATCTGCCCAATGAATAAACAAGCCCTTCATCACATCATCTGAGATTCTGGCTCCCTGTTCAGAGCAGGACTCTCCCGCCTGCAAACTCTAGCTGGGTTGTTGTCTGTGTCGTTCCTTCCGCAATTAATCATGTTCTGTCGGTGATACCCTTTGTGTTGTCACTGGAAGTTGCCCCTCATTCATCTTTGCCTCGCCCCAGAACCCAATGCATAGTAGGTGCTCCATAGGGGGTTCCCTGTCATTACCCCTCACCACCTCCCCACAGTAGTGATGGGCTCAGCAGCAGACACTCTTGGGGGCAGAAGCAGTGGGGTTGAACAGAGGCCCTCTACCCCCCACTCCTGCAGGTCCCTTTGGGCAAAAACTGAGAAGCGGAAAGAGGGCAAGTCAGAGAGGGCCGGCTGGAGGGTAGTGGCTCAAAGTGTGACATCATTGTCGTGGGACTTACCATCCTGCCCTGAGGGGAAATTCCCTTTGGGGTAGGAAAGCAGTTTATGTAGCCAGAGACACAGCTCTTGGTCTCAAAAAGACAACAGTTCCACAAACAGCTCTACCACTCAGGGGCTTGGTGACCTTGGGCAAGCCAATTCACCTCTCTGAGCCTCAGGTCTCTCATTTAAAAAAAAAAAAAGTGTTGTGTTGTTGGAAAGATCAAATGTTCCCATGAATGAAGAAAGCCTAGCACACGCCCAAGGGCACAATAAATTCTAGCAATAAAAATAATAGTAGTAACTAATAGATATCAAGAGCTCACGCAATGTGAGTTTTGTTTTCAGTGTTGTATTTAGTAGTCATACCAGCCCTGAGATAGAGACTATTATTAATACCATTTTGAGGATAGGGGAATCCAGAGAAGTTAAGTAACTTGCTCAAGGCCACAGAGCTGGCAAGCGGAAGAACAAAGATTCAAACCCAGGAAGTCTGCCTTCAGAGTCCGCCCACCCTCTTAAGTTTACTATTATTATTGCTAGAGCAACGCAAAACTAAAGCATAGCCTTGCCTCTCTATGCCTCAGTTTCCCCATCCAGACAATGGGTGTAATAACACTGACTGCCCACAGGGGTATTGTGAGGATTCAGTAACAGTTAAGAAAGCGTCTGGCATAGGGTGGGCACTGAATCAATGTCATTGGCCTCTCCTCCCACTGCCCGAAGGGCCAGCAGCCTTCTCGGAGCGCTCTGAGAAGAAAGGCACGCGGAGAACAGAGGCAGCTGATAAAACAAGTGTCGGCTGCTCATTTGGTAAATGGGATTTGGTTAGAAAGATGAACGCTGCCACTTCTGGCTAATGTGTCATGTAAATTCTAATGATAATACAGCTCCCGCGCCCGCGCCCGCCCCGTGCTGCCGCCTCTGCGGCTGCCGCTCAATTATCTCCCGAGGCTCCTGGCAGAATCCATGCTTCACTGGGACCCTCGCCCCAGCCTGCCTCCCCAGCCGCAAATAATGAAAACCCGCCTCGGCCCTCAGATTGCTCACTTACATTTTCTATTAATTCTTTCCTTTCAGAGGAAAAATGAGAGGAGCTGGAGAAGGAGGAGGGAAGGGGGAGAAGGAGGGGGAGGGATGAACTGCACGCAGCCTTTCCAGGCCCAGTCACTGCTGTCCCCCCAGTCACCACTGTCCCCCTAGTCACCACTGTTCCCCCATCAGTACTGTACTCTGTCAGCTCTGTCCCCCCAGTCACCGCTGTCCCCCCAGTCACCACTGTCCCCCTAGTCACCACTGTTCCCCCATCAGTACTGTACTCTGTCAGCGCTGTCCCCCCAGTCACTGCTGTCCCCCCATCAGCGCTGTCCCCCCAGTCACCGCTGTCCCCCCATCAGCGCTGTACCCCCGTCACCGCTGTCCCCCCATCAGTGCTGTTCCCCCATCAGCGCTGTCCCCCCGTCACCGCTGTCCCCCCATCAGCGCTGTTCCCCATCAGCGCTGTCCCCCCAGTCACCGCTGTCCCCCCATCAGCGCTGTCCCCCCGGCACCGCTGTCCCCCCAGTCACCGCTGTTCCCCATCAGCGCTGTCCCCCCATCACCGCTGTCCCCTCAGTCACGGCTCTGTCCCTCCAGTCAGCTCTGTCCCCCCAGTCACCGCTGTCCCCCCAGTCACCTATGTCCCCCCAGTCACTACTGTTCCCCATCAGCGCTGTCCCCTCATCAGCGCTGTCCCCCAGTCACCGCTGTTCCCCATCAGCGCTGTCCCCCCATCACCGCTGTCCCCCCAGTCACCGCTGTCCCCCCAGCCAGCACTGTCTGCTCAGTCAGTTCTGTCCCCCCAGTGGGCTCTGTCCCTCCAGTCAGCTCTGTCCCCCCAGTCAATGTTGTTCCGGGGACCGGAGACACAGGCAGCCTGGGGAGGGGTGGTCAGACTGGGGAAACTGCCAATGAATCCCTGAGACAGAGGAAGCTCCCTAGATCAGTGAGGCCCAGAGGTCAGAACCAGGCCCCTTGCATAGAGGATGGAGCACTGGACTAAGAGTCAGGTTCCAATCCTCTACTCACCTGCTGTGTAACTGGGAGATGGTCACGTGACCTCTCTGGAGGCAGTTCCTTCTTTTGTAAAAGACAGGCTGAGCTGGTTGGCTGGGGCCCAAGGCCAATCCTGGGCTGAAGGGCTGTGATTCCCAGTCTCAGAGACTTGCAAGTCCATCTCTTCCTTGCAAGGAAGGACTTCTCAAGGGACTGGAAGGGACTCTGTGAGTGCTGGTGAGTTCCCCATCAAAGAAGGTATTCAAGCTGTGACAAGGATGTGCAGAGACTCATCACTCTCTTTGGCAAGGTTCTGGGTCCTCCCAGGTACTTATGAAGAATCTGATGGCTGGGGCAGGATGGAGGTGGGGGAGAACAGGAAGAGTTGTCCCCATTCTAGAGAAAGGAAAGGAAAGGCTTGGGGAAGGACAGTTCCTACCCCAGATCCCACCCAAAGTCTTGCATCTGAGTGGAGTCCTCAGGAAGCTACAGCCACTTTTGGAGCCAATGTCTTCCGTGTGCCAGAAATGGTGAATACAGCCTTAAAACCTAACTACAGTCTTTGTCCTCAGGGAGCTGTTACAGTCCAGTGGGGGGTGGGGTGGGGACAGAACCTGCTAACAAGCCACTGTCCTGAAGACGGGCAAAGAAAGTGAAAAAAGCACAAGGGATCCTAGCAGCAAGAGAAAGACACCCATACATCCATTCCCAGAAAAGACTTCCCGGAGGAGGTGGTGTTTAATCCGGGTACCTCTAAAATGGGCAAAGGCTGCCTTCAAGATTCACTAACATATAAGGAAACATCTGGCATCCAGTGCACACTCAACAAATGTGACCCCACCACTTCCCCAAACTGGAAACCTGGACAGCTGGCTTGCTGAGTCCATGAAGTGGACTCAATCCTTCCTGGCTAGAGAAGAGATCACCTTGGCTGCCCCAGACCCCACCTGGCCTAGACACTGTTCTCTGCACTCACCTCCAATCCATCTGAGGAGACACTAGCACCACCTCTCTGCCCTGTGGCAAAGCCAACACAAACTTTTTACCCTCCATCTCTGCTTCAGATACTGCCACCAGTCCCGTGGACAAATGGTCTTCTCCAGGGACACCAGCCTCTCCCAGAGTCTGGTGGCCTCCACACACTCCCCCAGCCACATCAGGGCATCCAAGCAGGGAGGTCCATGCAAGAGCCTGAGGCCCAGCGCAGAGCCAGACACACTGCAGGGGCTCGGCATGGGTCTAAAGAGTGAGTGTGTAAGGAAGTGGGTGACAAAACTATATTTATAATGACGATATGGTCCCATTTTCATAAAGAAAATTTTATAGAACCTCACAGTCTACTTGTATGTATATGGGAAAAGGTCTGCAAGAACATACACTAGACTGCTGAGAGCGGCTGCCTTGGAGAGCAGGCCTGGAGGAGGGAAGGATGTACTCCCTCCACTCTAGAAACTTCTGGATTTAGTTGTTTGTGGTCAGGATGCATTACTTTTGTGATATTGGTG
This sequence comes from Saccopteryx bilineata, assembly GCF_036850765.1. NCBI lineage: Eukaryota > Metazoa > Chordata > Mammalia > Chiroptera > Emballonuridae > Saccopteryx > Saccopteryx bilineata. The sequence goes on from NC_089492.1 coordinate 265,112,571, forward strand.
ACTCTTAAAATGTGAGCAATGTTTAAGTTTTGTAACTAATTAAAAATTAAATCTATCTCAGAGAAGATGTCCTTGCCCTCCATTCCCCTCTCCAGGGACTGCCCTTGCCAGGAAGTTCTTCCCAACATCACACCTGAATCCCTGGAGATATAAAGCTCACTCCGTGGGCTGTCTCCAGGTGAGAGGGAGAAAACCTGGCAGAACTCTCTGCCCAGCCACAGCCTGATGCTCTGGCCAACACATCCCCACCCCCACACAAGAGAAGAGGAGGGAGGTGGCCAGGCTTGGCCTGGCCTCATGCTAGAGAGAGCTCTTCACCTCCAAGAAGGGATTTTTCCTGGCAGAAGCAACAGCCCTTTCAGCTCCCAGGACGCGTGGGATGCCTTCAGGCCCAACATATGTGGGATCTTCTAAAAACAGGAATAGAAAAGGAGGAAAAATAAAGTCTGTTCCCCCAGGTTTGTTGTCTCAAAATACAGAGGCTGCCAGAAACACTTCCCACAAGAGACAATGGGGGCCAAGATTCAGAGGCAGAGTCCCAGTGTACAGATGAGCAAGCTGAGGCCTACTGGATTACTGAAAATGAACTCTGGATCGATCACCCAGCACAGTGGGTTAGAAGCAAAGCCAGAACTGGAACATAAAATCCGTGGATTGGAACATGAGAAGAAGGTGATGGTGGGCCTAAGAGAGGATGAGGGTAGGGAAGGAACAGGTGGGGAGACCCAGAGATGTGGAGACAGAGCTAGAGAAGCTGGGACTGGGTTAAAGATAGGAGGAAGTGCTGCCCCAGCTGGCACTACAGAGGGTTCTTTTCAGGGACACAGAGGGGTTCCTGGGTCCTCTGTCACATGGAATTAGCAGAGAGTAGACAAGATTCATTAAATGTTTCCAAGTCTTCCTTCCCCTTCCTGGCAAGTGGTGGAGTTGCATTTCCTATTGTTGGAAGTAAGTCATGAGTTGACTTCTGCCCACTTCTCTGGTGGTGTGCTCACTCCTGGGCCAGAGCATGGAAGTGCCAGCACACCTTCAGAACTCTCTTTCCCTCTACCCAGCAACTGGCAAAATCCAATATGGTGGCTGCTCTGTCAATCAGGTGACTAAGACGGATAGAGTAATTATGACGAACAGAAACTCTGTTGACCCTCATTAGCAACTGAGACTTGGAAATTGTTTGTTATGGCTGCATGACTGGCCTATCTATACTAACTGATATACAAAATATGAGCTTTGGAACCAGATGGCCTGAGTTCAAATTCCACCACTGATTCTATGAATGACTTTGAGCAAGTCCTTTTCCTTCTGGTTCTCTGCCTCCCCTTTTATAAAAATAAAGGAACTGTGTATTATGTTCCTCCCAGCTCCCAGAATTCCAGGCCTCTTTCTATTCCTTATTTTCAAAATCTCCCCATCCCCAGACAAAATTACACAGGGTCCTGAAGAAAGGAGTCACCCAGGGGACAGCACACTTCTGGGGATCCCCAGAGGGAGGTCTTTCTATGACTGTGGGATGTTCTCCGTCAGGGGTTGCAAACCTTGCTGCTCATCAGAATCACCACCTGGGGAACTTGAAAAATGTAGATTCCTTTGTCTGACTCCCCAAGATTCAGATGCAGGAGGTCGGAAATGTTACGTCTAAGGCCAGGTTTGGGAAGCCCCAGACCAGAGGACCCAACAGATCTCCCCAAGTCTGGCAAGGGGAGACTGAGCTAAACAGGTCAAACCCAGCCCCGAGTCCCTACAGAGCCCACACTGCCCCCCACTTTCCAGGAGCTCCAGTCCCCACCGCCCACCTGAAGCTCTGGAACAGCCGCCTCCTCAGGCAGTCCTGGCTACATTTTAGATAAAAGCAGAAGACACTCAATAATGCAGCTGGATCCCAGCTCACCTGCACCACCACATGTCCCCCCAGCCAGGTGCCAGCTAGGTAAATCCAGCCTGAAGGCCTGGCTCCTCACATCAGATTCCTTGTTAGCCTCCCTCCTCCCTCCTCTGTCCTCCCCAACCCCCCACTGGGCCAAGGAGAGAAAAACACAAAGGGTGAATTTCCTATTAAAAAGCAACCTCTGGGCCCTGGCCGGTTGGCTCAGCGGTAGAGCGACGGCCTGGCGTGTGGGGGACCCAGGTTCGATTCCCGGCCAGGGCACATAGGAGAAGCGCCCATTTGCTTCTCCACCCCCTCCCCTTCCTCTCTGTCTCTCTCTTCCCCTCCCGCAGCCAAGGCTCCATTGGAGCAAAGATGACCTGGGCGCTAGGGGTGGCTCCTTGGCCTCTGCCCCAGGCGCTAGAGTGGCTCTGGTCGTGGCAGAGCGACGCCCCAGAGGGGCAGAGCATCACCCCCTGGTGGGCAGAGCGTCGCCCCTGGTGGGCGTGCCGGGTGGATCCCGGTCGGGCGCATGCGGGAGTCTGTCTGACTGTCTCTCCCCATTTCCAGCTTCAGAAAAATACAAAAAAAAATACAAAAAAAAAAAAAAGCAACCTCTGCTTATTGCCTTGGCTGTTCTTGCAGGAGAACTAGAAGATGCAGTTTTTGTGTGCACGTACATGTGTGTACTCAGGCACGTGTGTGTGGGTTACTAATGGGGGGGGTGCCTGTGAATAGATAACTGTGTGCATCTATGTGTCTGGGGTGTGAGAGTGTATGTAGTTACATCTGTGTGTAACCACAAGCCTGGGGTGTGAGAGTGTGTGTAGTTACATCTGTGTGTAACCACAAGCTTAGTGAGTGGATGTATCTATGTGTATCTGTGTGTGCAGGGTATGTGTGTGCAGGCATAGGTGTGTGCACGTGCATGTGTGTGTACATGGATACACCTTAGAGGGTATGTGACAGTGAGTGTGTTCAGATGTATCCCTTACTACAAAAAAAGCCTTCTGGTTAAACTAATACCATTAGCTTGGGGTAGTGGGTTATCACAAAGGTTGGTCTGGGAGAAATCATTTTAAAAATTGCACACTTTCACAGCTCCAACATTTTATTTCAACTTTCAGCATATAAGTTGTTTGCCTTTTTAATTTTCTTTGGTGCAGAACCGAAGTCTTCCCTCTGCCTGTGGGTCTGCTGACGGGCACTGTGTCATCATTCTCAGGTAAACTAAACCCAGAACACATCATTCCCAATTTCCTATTTCAATTTCTCTAAAGTGGAGCATGAACTTAAAAGACACTTGTAAAGCGAAGTGAGTGCCGAATCTTCTAGAGCTTTACAATTTTGTTTCCAATCTTATCTTACAGTTGCTTATCCACATCTAATTTGACAGCAATTTTTTTAGCAATTCACCTTAATAGAGTCTTCCTAAAGACTTCGATTCTGTTTTATAGAAACAAGAACTTTTTGTGTCTTCATAATATTTGGGTTTACTTATTATTTACATAAATTATACAATTCCAATAACAAGTGCCACTGGTATACATGGATTTGGAAATGAGGGCAACTCACCCTTTGTAAGCCCGTAACTCAGCCTGTGGGGGCAGCAGCTCATGGATCAGCATATGAGAAACCTCGCTGATGGGCGAGGTCCTGCGCGGGTGCACATCCGGCTGTATGTTTCACAGAGGAAAAGGTGGGCCCCAGGCAAACCATGGAAGGCGGACCCCAAGCAAACAGTGGAGGGGAGATGAATCAGAAACCTCCTATCTTTGTGTGTCTATGTCTGTGTGTGTGTGTGTGTGTGTGTGTATCTGTGCCCAGGTGTTGGTAGGAGCACATCTGAGTGTCCCTGTCACTTACCCCCAGCAGGCAAGTCTCAACCCAGACCACTGGGAACCATGGCTCTCCACCCAATCATCCAACTGTGGCAGATGACTGACAATGGTGGTGGCAGGGTTCTCCATGTACGTGAGCTGGCCCGCGCTGTGACATGATCTGTGTCCCTGGCAACAAAGCAGAGCTGGGGTGGGGCACAGCCAGCATGTCCTGAGCATCCACCCTCTGCCATTTCTTCGCACTCTACCAACAACCTATGAGATAAGGATCCTCTTTACCCGCCCCCCCACCACAGATGAGGAAACTGAGACTCTGGGATGCTTCCCAGGCTGGAGAGTGGGGACATCATGCTACAAACACATTCCTCCCAGACCCATCACTGGCCAGGGCACCTCCCCAAGAGTTTTAAGAGACCACTGATTTCCTGTGAAGTGTGGTTGAGCCCTATCATGGACACAGCCCTCTCCTCTTGGGCTTCTATAGAGCTGGGCTGCGGATGGGTAGGGATGCTCCCTGATGATTGCCAGAATATAGGAAGGGGGCCGGGGACAGGCTGGCACCCACTACTAACCAGACCGGGGCTCATCTTGGCAACGTTCTCTGGATTCTTCAAAGTCACCCACATCCCCTTGGGCACTGGATGCTCCCATCCTCCTCTGGAGGAAGGAGAAAGGGGTTCTTCTTCCCCATTTTTCAGATAAAGAAACAACACAAAGAGGCACCCCCAGCAGTGAGTGAAACCTGGGTATAATGCACACACCTCCAGACTCTCCATGCCTGGCGATTAGTAAGTGCACAATAAAACGCGTTCTACTGACCACGGTTGCCAGAGAAACAGCAAATAATCTTTCAGTATATGTACGTCCCAAATAGTGTGTGGAATATACTTATACTTGGAGACTTACAGCTTCCTATTCAATTTTAACAAGGCATCTTGTACTTTTATTGGCTAAATCTGGAATTCTACAATGACCTCCCCTTTCACTCAGCCACTCCTAAACCTCTTGGGAAACATCAGAAAAGAAATGTCAGCCCCTCTCCACCCCACTAGAGAAAGATCTGATGGCCCAATGGAAAGGACTTGGGAGGACCTAGGCATTGACCGCACACAGCCCTGGGTCTGAGTTCTCGTTCCTTGGTGTGTCATTTTGGCTAAGTCCCTCTCCCCCTCCAAGTCTCCGTAGGCTGGAAACGAGCATTAAATAAAGTAACTCATGTAAAATGCTGTGTCCTACACAAATGTTCGATGGAAGGGAGCCATTAGTTGTTATTTTATTATTTACCAGGTAATGAAATTAAGGCTGAGAGAAAGTGACTTGCTCAAGGTCACCAGCAATCAGTAGCAGACCAGACAGAGGCCCACATCTGTCTCTAGGCACTGCCCACTGCCCAGCTGCTTTATTGCTTCATGGCCCAACTGCTGGTGGGCAGTCAGGGCTCTGTGACCTATCCTTGAACATTCTCTATCACTGAACAGCTGGCTCCCCAACCCCTGGGATGCAGCAAGCAACTCAGAGTCCTGCAGTCTAGACTCTCCCTCTGCCCCTCCCCAGAGCACCCACAGACTGAGAATGGCCCTTGGTCTCTCTCCCCCCGTGACCTGGGGTGCCTCCCAGCCCTCACTACCACCTGCAACATTCAGAGAGCTGCTGGGATGACGGGAGCCAGCAGGAGCACCCCATCCAGATACCTCCACGAGGCAGGAGGCCTGCAGCTCCTCGGTCCCCACCCTCACCTCCAGGTCACGTCCAGAGGCAGCTACCAGGGAGTCCAGGACTGCTCCTGAGCTTCTGCTGGGGTTGGGAGGAACTGAGCGATGGGAATATGGGGCCCCACAGGGGCCATCCACAGCCCAGTGCCTGGGGATCCACAGGGGGCCTGACCAAGAACCAAGAACTCTGCCTCCTCCAACTCCCACCCTCCCCGCCTGCCCTCGGGCCCCCTCATCTGTAACCCTAAGGAGCTGCTGACAGGCCCCATCTGCTCCTCTCCGGCTTCCTGGAGAAAGGGAGAGAAAAGGAAAAAGGAAAGGACTACAAGAAAGGTGGAGCAGAGAGAGCACGGTGGGCTGAGCTTCACGTGGTGGGGGGGGGGGGACTGCTGGGCATCTCTGGCCTCCATGGGTGCCCCCCTGCCCTGCTGCCCAAAGACCTCTTCTCTCCCAACTTCCTGTTCTGCCTGGACACCTAGACCCAACAGCGGACAATCTTTAACTCCCAGAGGGACAGTCTCAAGAAGAGAAGAGACAAGCGTTCCTCCCTAGTCCAGGAGTTCCTAAGATATCTCCTCCCCTGCCCCCCACCCCCACCCCCACCCCACACTTTCAAACAGTAGGGAGAAGCCAGGACTTGGCCTGCCCAGCCCCCTCCCGTCGCCGCTTACTAAGCTCCTGCTCGCCAATGCTGCCATCTAGAGGGAATATGGAGCACTGCAGGAACTGATGCCTGGCCCTGGAGCTCCAGGGGTCCTTCACTCCCAGGCCCATCATAGAAGGATGGACCAAGGATGGGGATGCCCAGACACCTTCCGCTGGAGAAGCTGGGAGAGGTCATCTCATCCTTCCCCCTGATTCCAGGCAGCCATGTGGCCATGAGCTATTTCTTGGCGCCTTGCTCACTGGATGACCCTCTCCAGGAAACCCCGGGTCCATGAAAAGAGAAAAACTACGAGCTGAGCACTTCTTAGACATCATCTCCTCTGAGGACCCACAAGGCCTGACGCAGTATGTGCTCAGTCTGTTAGAAGAATGAGTGCGTGAGTAAATTTAGGGCTATCCACATGGGAGCTCCCAGCCATACAAGGTCAGATCTACCTCCCCCTCCATCCCTACTGCCCTCACCCTCATGGCCAGTAAAACCCTAGAGTAGAGGAAACCCAGAATTCTAGCCCCAGTTCTCCTTCTCACATGCTGTCTGCACTATGGCAAGACTGCGCTCCCCTGGCCTCAGCAGTCTCCTATGTACAAAGGGGAGTGGGAATAACCAGGAAGCCTCTAAAGCAGGCAACAGGAGGGGCCTTGGTGTAGGAGAGGAGGCCTGAGTCCACCCAGCCTCTCTGACTTTGTCCCCCTTTCACCCAGGGTCAAAGGTGAGACCATGAGCTGGTGCTCCATGGGGACTCAGAGGAATTGCTGCCGATACAGGTGTGTGTACCCCCCACATACACAAAGCATGCACATATGTACACGCAAACATGCACACACACATGCACGTGTAAGTGCCCGCATACATACACAACTATGTGTCTGCACACCAACGTATGCCCTCTGCTCAGCGCTGCAGAGCCTCAGGAACAAGTTTACGGATGCACTAAAGTTATGAAATTGATTTTTCTGGAAACAGTTAGAATTAGTTTTAATTATCTTTATCTTTCTTCCAATTGTGCTCTCAGCCTTCTCCTTGCTGTTTAATCCATTGCTATTGACTTCCCCACAGGTGCTGGGGAAGGGAGCCGCAGGGTGGGCAGTGAGTTCATTTCTAGAAGAAATAAACAACAGTAACAACCACCCGCCTCTTCCTCTGCACCAGAGAAACCAGCATCTCCCAGGCAGTTGGCAGGGCTTCCTGCACACACACAAACACACACACACATGCACATGCACAAACACGCATGCATGCACACACACATGCATGCACACACAAAGGCTGAACTTTATTCTCCAAGGAAGCCTCATCTGGAAGCCCACCCTAGCTGAGATGTGATGTGTTCAGATCTGATCGTCTCACAAGTTTGGGGCTTGGGCGGCTAAGCTTTATTCAGTCTCAAACCCGCTTCTGGAAAGCCCTTTCCATCTCATTCTCCAGGCTCCCATCTCTAAGCTCAGCTCCAGAACACCAGGGCCAGGGGCTGGGGGTGCCTCCCTAGCCACTGTACTTACCGTGGTGAGGACAGGGCCTGGGTCAGATTCACCTGTGACACCAGGTACATAGTAGGTGATCAATTAATACTTGCTGGATGAATAATGGATGGAGGGAGGGATGGGTGGAAAGCCTCTCTATGAAACCTGCCTAGCACATTGCCATGGAGGCTCCAGGCACTGGCCCAGGTGCTGAAGATACAGAAATGCTGCCATCTTATCCTGTCCTTCTGGGCCTTCCCACCTAGGAGGTTTGACAGGTGGGTAGCAGTCCCCACCTGTGCTAGGGTGAAGGGTGTTTCTAGAAGAGGAAAAGACAAAGGCGGAAGCTTTTTCTTTGGAAACACCCCTGATGAAGGCAAATCTCCTTTTTAGGGGGGGTGGGGGGGATGTGTTAGTTTCCTCTCTCCCGCTCTGCCTCTGGAATGAACATAGGACACTCGGTCCTCTAGGGACTCCCACAGCTGTGCCCAGACCTGCACCAATTCCACAGCAGGCGTCCATAGGCTTGCTATCCTGGCTCTGTGAGTGAAGGGGTTATGGCCCCTCCTCCACAGAGCACTCCCCTGGGAGCTATGCAAGGGGCGGAGGGCCATTCTTCACCAGCAAGGTGCCCGTGCTAAGTGTCCTGCGGTGCTAATATTTTATGATTAAAAACCATTAAGGTTTAGACCGTGAAAATCCAAGGGACACAAAATCAATGGCCCAATATTGCTTCCCCTGGTAAGTTGTGTAAATATTGTATCTTTTATTGTTTGGCCGATGGCAAGAGCAGAGATACAGGTAGAGATTATACTAATGAATCCCCTCCCATCCCAGCCCTGATCTGGTGGAACTAGCATCCTGGCTTGGAGAGACCTGGAGAGCTGGCCACAGGGAGGCCCCAGGCTGACCCACTGTGGAACTTTATTCCCTTCCCTGCTCCCCCTCCCGCAGACTGCCTACCTGCACAGTCCAGCCCCATCACCAGAGGCAGTGCCACCGCCACGCTCCTCCCCTCCCCCACACAGTGTCCCCCACACTAACCACACAGACACACACACAGGCACACACATCACATGTGACATGCCCTCCTGACAGCCAGTCCATCACCATCCTCTGCCATCTGCTTGAATTTGCATATTTAATCACAAACTGTCTTTTCTCCTCCAGGAGTTCAGATTAGGGCGGAGCAGATGATTCCGGGGATCGTTCCTGTCTGTGTGGGGAAGGGGATGATGTAGAAAGGGGGAGTCTCTCCTAGCTGGGCTGAGGTGACTGCAGAGTGCTCCACATTCCTCCTGCCTTTCTGGGGATGGGGTAAGGCCAGGTCCTCCCCCTGGCTCTGAATGGGGCTGGAAATGATGTCCAGGTCCCTCCTGTCAATCGGGGGCTGGGGATGCCTGAATTCTCTCCATCTTCCTCCAGTCTTGGGGGCTTCCTTCTCCATACCCTGTCCTTCTTAGGGAAGAGTAGGGTATGACCCTAGGACTAGCAACCAAAAGCCATGCTCCTGCTTCTCTTTTTTTTTTCTTTTGTATTTTTCCAAAGTGAGAAGTGGGGGACTGGCAGACAGACAGACTCCCGCATGTGCCTGACAAGGATCCATCTGGCATGCCCACCAGGAGGCAATGCTCTGCTTATCTGGGGCATTGCAACCTAAGCCATTCCAATGCCTGAGGCAGAGGCCATGGAGCCGTCCTCAGCGCCCGAGCCAACTTTGCTTCAATGGAGCCTTGGCTGCGAGAGAAGAAGAAAGAAATAGAGAAGAAGGAGAGGGGGAAGGGTGGAGAAGCAGATGGGCACTTCTCCTGTGTGCCCTGGCTGGGAATCGAACCTGGGACTTCCACACGCCAGGCTGACACTCTACCGCTGAGCAAACTGGCCAGGGCCTGCTCCTGCTTCTCATGTGGATGAGGGAAGTTGGAGCTGAGCTGGGGGATGGATCCTCTAGCAATGCCAGAGAACTGCCTGGGGGAACCCAGTATATCCCTTCCGCTCCCTGAGAAGGGTCCCAGGAAAGGGAACCATTGAACTAACATAAGGAAAGAAAAGCCAGCTGATGGGGGGTGGGGTGGTGGGGGAAATGAGATGATAAGATGCCCAGCTACATCAAACAGATGTAGAGAGGAACAGCTGGGCTGACCTGAGCAGGAATCGCTGGGCTGATGTCGGGGTAGCACATCTGAGCAGATGGGACAGGACACCTGGCCGGATGTGAGGCACCACCACTGATCCAACAAGGTAGGAAAGCTGGGTAGCGTAGGGAGCATCTGGACGGATAGGAGCAAGGAGGTGTGAGGGAATGAGCAGGCCGGTGCTGGGAAGCAGCCGGACTGATGTGGGAAGGTCATCCTAACAGATAGGCTCAGGCTGGGACAGTAGTGGGCTGGAATGGGGGAACAGCGGGGCTGTGTGAGGAGACTGCTGGGCTGAGGTGAAGGGACAGCTGTGCTAAGGTGGGGAGAAGGAAATCTTGGCTGAGGGGAAAGAGCAGAGCCACAGGGCAGTGTCAGTGCGTCCCCAGGCTTGGGTATCGTGGATATGAACCATTTGTGCTCTGTGTTCTGGTCCACATCCCTATTTCCAGAAATGCCTTGAAAAGGCCTAGCCAAAGTGTCACCTGATGCCCCAGACCACAGACAGAGAGGGTCACAGGTGGGCGCATCCTCTCCTGGTCCTCCCAGCACAAAGCCTCGCTCCAAGAAATGGGGTGGAAGGCAGGTGCTGGGGCATGGCCGCCTTCCACCTCTCCTTGCCAGAGTCTCACCGGGGAGCTGGGAACACCCCTGATCCCTGGCGCCGTGGTGTCAGAAGGGAAAGTCTAACATAGGCCCCATTTTACAAGTAAGGAAAAAGACATAAGGTAAGTCCTGGGCTACAGTATGGTCAGTGAGAGAGCCAAGCCTCGGGCCAGCCTCAGACCCGCCCTCTCCAGAAGCCTTCTGTCCCTGTCCTACTCTGCGCAGGCTGCCATAACAAAATACCACAGACTGCGGGGACTTAAACATTAGCCATTTATTTTCTCACAGGTCTGAAGGCTGGAAGTTCAAGATCAGGATACCAGCATGGTTGGGTTCTGATGAGGAGCTGCCCCTGAATCGTCTCACTGCGTGCTCACATTCCCTCTTCGCCATGCCGGGGGTGGAGGGACGGGGTTAGCAGACCCGCGTCTCTTCTTATAAGGGCACTAATCCCATCATGAGTCCCCAGCCTCATGGCCTTTTCTAAACCCAATTACTCTCAAAGGCCCCACTTCCAAATGCCATCACATTGCGTGTTAGGGCTTCAATGTATGAATTTTGGAGACACAGTTCAATCCATAGCAATTCCCCAGCCCACTTGACCCCAGACCCAGGACCTGGGGCACCCTCTTGATCTGAGAATACCTCGTGGAAGGAGAGCCAAGCTCCTCTTCTGATTCTGGACCTAACCATAGGTGTATAACTACATAGCCATGGGTGTGTAACCATGGGCATGTAGCCACAAGTGTGTAACAAATGCATGACCATGGCTATGTAACCATGAGTGTATAACCACGAGTGTGTAACCACAGGTGTGAAACCAGGGGTGTATAACAACAGGTGTGCAGCCATGGGTATATAATTACAGGTGTACAGGAGTTGCCCTTGACAAATTTCCCAAGAACTCAGCGGCCGAAGGGACAGGGAGCTGGTATGTCCCACCCCATTGTGCCAGGCACTTTATTTATGTCACTTTAGTTAACCTTCCCAGTAATCCTGTATGGCAGGTGACCAGTGAGCTCCATTCTTCTGACAGGGAAACTGAGGACCAGGTTAAGTGACCTGCCCACCGGGACGTGTTAAACAAAAGCAGTCGGAGTCTCACAGGGGTTGAATGTGGTCGGTCTAGTTCCATGCTCTTTGTCCCTAGACTGCAACCCGAAACACCTTCCAGAGGTCTTTCCAAAGAGCAAGGCCCAGGCCCGCTCATTGACTACCTCACTTCCTGGGCTGCTGCCCACTCCCTGGCAGGCTCCTCCCCCGGCTCGCCCCTGGGGGTCTCAGCTGCATGAAGCAGCGTTGGCTATGAAGTACAAAGTAGAGCAGGGACACAGGAGGGGAGGCCCAGGGAGGAAGACAGGAAAGAGGATAGCTGGCCTGTTCAGACAGGACCCCTGGAAAAGGACCCAACGCTGGCCTTCTGCACTCCTCTCTGGGGGCTTTTCCAGGTGAGCTGTCCCTCTCCTCAGAGTCAGGCGCCAGGAAATCCTCAAACTGTGCCCTCCTTGCCCACAGGCTCCCAGAAAGTAGGTCAGTTTCCCCAGGCAAATCATTCCAAACAGGCCGTGCCAGTACTGTGGGTGTCTGCACGTGCAGACGGGTCTGGGTCTGCAACAGTGCGGGAATTCAGTACTTTTCATCTGAGGAAACTATGTATTTAGGGGTTACACATACTTGGGACCCTTGATGGCCTGGGTTCAAATCCCAGCTCTATCACTCAGTGCTGTGTGACCTTGGGCAAGTTGCTTAGCTTCTCTGTGCCCAGATCCCTCATCTGCAAATTAAGATTAGTAAGAGTACTTACCTCCAAAGGTTGCTGTGAATATTTTAAAAGTTTATGCATTTAAAGTGCTTAAAACAGTGAGGGGCATATAAGAAGTGCTATATATGAGTTACCTATAATTACCACGTGTGTGGGATGGTCTGTCTGTGTGTCCATCTCCCCAGCCAGAGGCCAAACTCCATGAGGGCAGGCACCAGCACACCCTCTTCCATCCAGCTCAGCAGCTGCCCAGGACACAGCAGAAAAGATGCTCCACGATGACTGGGGGCCTGAACAAAGGGAACTACCGGTGGACCCAAGAGTGCGTGTGCATGTGTTGTGTACAGGTATGCACATGTTATATACACAGTTTGTGTCCACGCCAGACAACAAATGCCCCTGCCCGCATCACTGCTGTGTCTGTACCTGCCATACCGGGCTCTCTGTGTGGCAGGTAGGTGTCACTGGGACAAGGGTGCTGGCAAGTACTAGATGTGTCTATAGAATGTGGGTCGGTGAGTGTGTGCTTGTGTGTGCATCAGCATTGTGAGTGTGTCAGCGTATGCGTATGTGACATCAGTGTATGTGTCTGTACTGCGTGTGTGTGCCTGCCAGGGGGATGTGTGTATGTTAGCATTGAGCAATATGTAAGTCAGGATTGTGCATTTCTGGGTGGAAGCACTTGGGGTACATGTGTGTCTGCAATGAGGGTATGTGTTTCAGTGTTGTGTGTGTGTATATGTCGCTGTGCCCATATATGTGTATATGTGTTTCAGTGTTGGGTATCTGTGCATATGTGTGTCAGTGTTGTGTGTGCGTGTGTCGATGTTGGGAGTATGTGTGTGTTAGCGCTGAACTCATATGTGCACCAGTGTGTGCACATGCGTCTCTGCTCCCTCACCCCCCACCCAACCCCACCCACCTTAGGGCAGGAGGCCAGGAAGGGCTCTCTCAAACCCTGCTCTGAGTGCAGGTCCCTAGTGCCCCTGGGGCCTGGCTTGCCAGTCCTGGCCCCTGCATCTGCCCAGCCCCCGCCCCCACCCCAACCTCTCCCTGACTGGCACTGGAGTTAATGTGTTGCTTTTCTCCTATTCTACTCAGGCCTGTGATAGAAAATCCTCGGGCTGGAAGTGAGCCCCGAATCGATAGTCCATTCCATTTAACAGGGTGGCTGTCACCATAACGAGATAAAAGTGGATTAGCTTCTGTGCTGCTGCCGCGTCCACAGGAAGCCCATCTGTTCCCTGCACAGCTGGCCAGGTTGGAGTGGCAGTGCGGGAATAGGGCCTGGCTGTGGGGGCTCCAGCCAAGGCCTGGGATGGGTGGGGTGGAGGGTAGGGGGTGGCTCAAGACTGAGATCCAGCTGGCATTCAGAATGGGGCTCAACACGAGGTCCAGGTCAGATTAGGGTAGGCTCAAGGTGGAGATGGGGACAGGAGTAGGACAGCACGAGATGAGAGCCAGCTGTGGGCCATGTGTCCAGGCCAAAGACCCCGTGAGTCCCCTAAGAAACCTGAACTCTCCCAGACTTTGCATGTGACTGAAAAAGATACCAGGAGCCACATAAAGTGTATGAAGCCACCACAAGGAAAAACCCTCCCATTCCCTAAGGACTCAAGGATAGAAAAGGGTCCCACTGAAGCAAGAAGAAAACAGGTTGGACACCATGAAGAACTTCCTGATCATGAAGGTGAGCATTTCCACAAGCAGAACACAGATGTTCACCTTTTCAGGGTATGCACTAGCTTTTGCTGATTTTTCAGTAGTGGGAGTCAGGTGCAAACTAATGGGGATTGGTTCTGTTAAACCACACTGGATTTCTTTTTTTTTTTTTTCTGTAGTACATACTGTTAATGTATCTTCCCAGTTGATCTGCCTTTTACCTCTGAGATTCTTTATTTTTATTTTGTCAGTTCTCACCGTCTTGTCTGTAGCTTCTTCCTTCATTTCCTTTGGGACAGCCCACCTCATCCTGAGATAATCACCTTCATTTCTTCTAGTTCTTTGTCATCCCATTCTTTATAGTCACATTTTTATCCATCTGGAACTTGCATGAAGTAGGTGTCTTTATTTCTTCCAAATGGTTAACTATGTAATTATCCATCTCCGGTTCATAACTAACCTATCCTTCCTACTCTAATTTGAAATGCCACACTGATCATTTATTAGGGTCCTACTTTGGACATCTCTTCTAATTTGTTAATTCTTGTGCTAACCAACACAAATTTGATGTAGGAAAGCTTTGTGATATATTTGGATACCTGGGAATGTTTCTCTTTCACACTGATGGCCTCGTATTTGTGTTACTTAATTGCTGTGTAAATGCAAAACTTTATCTAATGGAGGTACCAGAAAACCATTTGGAGCCTGTGGTGACTGCTTTTAAAATGTAAGCGGCAGTCTCCTAATACCACATATATATTCAGGGTTTCTGGATCCAGATCCACAGGCATCGGGAGGTTTCCCTTGCTGTAGGAGCTCAATGGAACGAGAGTGGGGGCACGGAGGACACACCCACCCACCGCTGCACCCCGAGGCAGAGGGGGAAGGAATCAGATGGCATATCTCAAGACTCACCATTGGGTGTGCAGGATGGACAGACCACGGTTCTGTCCTGGATTGAGTTTCCCTAGCAGCCAACTCTGAGGTAAGGATTTGAGTGCGAGCAATTTCTTAGGGAGGCACTGGCTGGGAACCCCAGCAGGGGAGTAGGGAGCGAGGCAGGGAAGGGTGGAAGGGGAGAAATGCACCCTGGAGTCCTGTGTAGACATTGGGCTTCAGTTATCCTACCCCCGGGGGAAGGAGCTGGGGCATTAATACACCAGCTCCCCTCGAGAAGTAGGGCGGGCTTCACTTCCCCAGCACTCCCTGCCTGCTGAGTGCAGGCAGTAGGCTGCAGTCCCAGGGAAATTCTACAGGCCTTTGGAAGTATGGCCCAAGAGAATCTGTGCAGTGCACCCACCATTGAGGACAGAGAGGTGGTGGCCCAGTAAGCAAGGACAAGACCCAGATGCAGGCAAGGGTGATGGGGATGAGAGAAAGGGAAAAGTCAAGAGGCTTTTCATAAGCAGAGGTTGGGAGCCAGAGACTGTGAGGGTAGAGAAGGAAGCAGAGACTAGGGCTGCCCAGAGATTTCTGGCCTGGGAGACAGGATGGGTGCAGGGGCTAGGTGACTCAACGGGAAACTCAAGAGGAAGAGCCAGGATAGGTCTTTGGAGCATTAGAGGAGCTGTCCAGAAGGCGGATGGGTGTGTGGATCTGGGCAGAGCTGGGAGGTAAATGGAGTTGGGAGGTGTCACCAAAGCCACTGAAGCCAGGATGTAGATGAGGTCCATGCTGAAAAAAAATCCCAGTGAGGACCAGAGATGGGGCATGTGGGGCTCAGGAAAGATCCCACAGATGCCCAGGAGGGATGAGAGTGAAGCTTGACATGGGCTTGTCTCTTGGTTCCCCAGTGACAGGGAAGCCCCGCCCATCCTCCGGAGGTAGGGAGGGGTGACACCAAGAGGGAGGACGGGAGAGAAGGGAGGAGACAGGGTGATATGGATTCCAAAGGAGCTGACAGCTGTCAAATAATATAAAACCTCATATGTTAATAATTCTTACAATTTTGCCAAAGACTTAATGGCTGACCTGTCAAGAGCAGTGACAGAAGCTATTATGGAAACAAGATGGGAATATTTTGGAGGCAGCATCAACATCAAAACCCCGTGCTGGGCATTCAAGGACTAGGAGGAGGACAGCCCAACCTTCTGCTCAGCCTAAGAGGAGCTGGGTCATTGAGGATTCAAGCCATTGACGGGATTGATCACCTACAAGGATATTTTATTAACCATCTGATCTTGGAGCTGCCCCATCTTTCCTGTCCCCACCCCCTCTCTGATTGGTAGACACCTCCTGTGCAACACACAAAACAGAAGCAATCAGCCAATAGCACAGTTCAGCAAAAGGCACCCAGAGGGTTTCAGTTGGAAGAGCAAGAGATGAGAGGGTCTGGAGAGCCACTTGGCCTGATCTGGCTGCTCTGCGCACTGGAGGGCCCCTCACAGCTCATAGCCTCAGGTCCCAGCACTAGACTCAGTTCAGTTGCTCATTTCACTAAATGAGCTTGGACTAATCACTTGGTTTTGAAATGCCTCAATTTCTCGTGTTTAAAATGGGAGCAGGTCCCGGCCGGGTAGCTTGGGCAGTGATTTTCAACCTTTTTTGAGCCGCGGCACATTTTTTACATTTACAAAATCCTGGGGCACACCACCTACCAGAAT
The DNA here is from genome assembly GCF_036850765.1 of Saccopteryx bilineata. Classification (NCBI taxonomy): domain Eukaryota; kingdom Metazoa; phylum Chordata; class Mammalia; order Chiroptera; family Emballonuridae; genus Saccopteryx; species Saccopteryx bilineata. The sequence continues at coordinate 265,128,883 of NC_089492.1, forward strand.
GACACAAAATGACACTGTAACATAGTACATATTATACATATAGTTAATAATATAGTTTCTAAATGTATTTATACTCACACCTGACCATGTCTCATGGCACACTAGTGTGCCGCAGCACACTGGTTGAAAAACAATGGGTTAGAGAGCATCATCCCAATATGGCAAGTTGCAGGTTTGATCCCTGGTCAAGACACATACAAGAATCAACCAATGAATGCATAAGTTAGTGGAACAGTAGATCTATGTCTCTCTCTCTCTCTCAAATCAATAAATTTTAAAATTTAACTAAATAAATAAATAAGTAAAAAGAGAACAATAGCAGGAAGTACCTTCCACAACTCTTGGAAGCACCTTCTGCTCAGTCTACTTTCACTCTCCGGTCATCTCCAGGAGATGGCATCGTGACCTCCATGTTACCAATGGGGACCACGAGGCAGGGAGCCAGGCTGAGGTGGGCACGCAACGCTAGTGTGCAGAGCTGGAACTGGAGCCCCCGGTCTTCTCTTCAACGCCAGACTCTCCCTGACTTTAAGGGCTTCTTTTAGACTAGTAATCATGACAGCTTGCCTGTGCCAAGAAGTATGCTAAATCAGTTTCTCAAACTGGACTGTGCACAAGGAACCTCCAGGCAGCTTGCTGAAATATAGAGTTGCGTTCAGCAGGTCCGGGGCCTGGGGTTCTACATTTCTCATAAGCACCCAGGAGGTGGAAGGCTACCACACTTTGAGTCTCAAGGTGCTGAAGGCTTTATCGCATTTCATTGGTACAACACCCCCTGTGAAACACGTACTGTCATTTACCATCCTTGTTTCACAGAGGAAGCTGAGGACTGGACAGACAGAATCAGGTCACGGGGAGCTAAGCAGAAGAACCAGGATTTGAAGCCAGGTTGCCCGCTGTCCCGAGCCTGCCCACTTGGCCCCAGAGTCTACCATCCCCCCAGCATTGACCAGCAGAGGCAATGCCCCGGAGTGACCGGGTGAGGCTCTGAGGACGAGCAAGACAGCAGCAGAGTTAGGGACGAGTTGGAATCATGGAGCAAAACCTCAGCCTCAGCCTGGGAGGGAGCTGCAGTTCATTCGGAAAGCAGGTGTTGCTGTATCCAGAAGAGAGAGATGCTGGTTCTGGAAAATTCTCCTGAGTCAATGGGAGAGCTCCAAGCTGAGCTTGGTTGGCTTTGAAGAGATATATTTTTAATGGATCTGGAAAGAGGCCTTGGAGCCAGGATAGGAAGGAGGGGTCTCAACCCTCAGGGACCAGGAGCTGGAAGGGCTTCCCCTGGCCTTGGGCTTAGACAATGACACAAATGCCACAAGAGGAAAAACACAAATGTGAGAATGCCACCATTTCACTCGTCCCACCACCTTTCCTCCTGCTCAGCGGCCTGGGATGGGTCCGGTCCAGTTCTTCCAGTGTTTGTGGTCACAGTAAGGGGAGATACTGAGCGGTCCCAGCAGCTGGCTGGCCAAAGGGGCAAAGCAGAGTCACAATCAGAGAGAAATCAGCAGGCCCCAGAAGGGGACGGGGGGGGGGGGGGAGACAAGAGCAAGGGTCATGAGCTCAAGACGGGCCAGGCGGGTGTCAGGAGGGAATGAGGTGGGCCATGCAGGTAGCTGAGCGCACATGGCTCCATCAGGGCCCAGTATTGCTGGAGCTGATTTTCCAAGTGAAGTTGGAAATGCAGGTTTTTATGTGAAATTCCTACTTTTTTAAAGTTACCCACTATTGCATATATTCTACTCACAAAAATTAAGGGATATTTTATCGCTTCATATTTATTTTTGAAATATCCCCTATTTTTTGTGAGCAGTTATTATATATATATATATATAATATTCTGCAGACCTATTCTTAAAAGTCTGTGAACAAGATAGGCCCTTGGGACACTATTTGGCAACTTCGGGATGAGAGCCAGCACAGGCTGGTTTAGGGGAGAGTTCTGGGGAGCCCCAAGAGAAGTTTAAGGGATAGCAGCCATGCCTGTTAGACAGCTGGATGGCGGTGGATACATACATGCACAGACAGATAGCAGCAATGAGGGTTTAGACTGGGCAATGCTGTTTATTATGAACAGAATGTTCCTTAGTGCTCCTCAAAAGACTTTAAGAAACATTCAAATTGTTTTCCCATTTCTCGCAGACTGTTCTGTCTTTGACTGTGACAACAGGCAGAAAAGGAGCCATACAGCTGCTCGGTTTTATACAGGTCCCACAGGGAAGGCCAAACCCACAGGAGCTAAGCCCTAGGGGTAATGTCAGCCAAGGGCCGGACCAGGAAATGTCTGCGCAAAGCAGAAGAGACATGTCCTGCCCGTTCTGCTTGGAGTGGAGGGCTTCCTGAGGTGCCAACAGGTACATCCTATACTCTGAGCCACCAAATACAAGTGGCCGATGGAAATACCACAGGGCAGCTGCCCTCAGGTTAAGCAGGGAGGCTCTGTTCACAGGTGCAGGTCTAAGGCAAAGGGTCTGAGCAGACAGAGGAGCTGGTACAGTTGGGAAACCAGCCTTAGGGACAGACATGGAGGAGGAGAGGACAAGAGGTAGGAAAAGGGTGACATCATTGAACACCAGGCACTGCTTATATCACCTCATTTAACCCCCACAACACCTTTGGGCCCTTAATCTTGTTATCTCCACTTTGAGATGAGAAAACTAAGTCTTGAAAAGATAAACTTGAATGGCCCAAGGGCACCCTGCTAGGAAAGGGTTCAGCAGGACTGTGATTCTAGACCTATCTGGTTGGAGAACCCAGGCTTATCCCAGAGTCGGGGGCTCCTTCCTGGTGTCTTAGTCAACTCAGGCTGTTAAAACAAGCTGCCACAGACTAGAGGGCTTACACAAGCATTTGTTTCTCACTGTTCTGGAGACTGGGAAGTTTAAGACCCAAGTGCTGGCAGATTCCGTGTCCGGTGAGGGCCCCCTTCCCAGTTTGCAGAGAGCAGCCTGTGTCCTGCATGGGGCAGGGCAGAAAGAGAGGCATCTCTCTCATATCTCTTACAAGGGCACAAATCTCATCACAAGGGCTCCATCCTCATTACCTAATTACCTCTCAAAAGCTCCATCTTCAAAAACCATCATATGGAGGTTATCGTTTCAATGTACAAATTTGAGGGGGACGCAAACCTCCATCCGTAGCTCCTGGTGTGTGAAGGGGGTGCTTCCCACAGCAGAGGCCCTCAGGGTCCATTTTCCCACAAAGAACAAAATCACAAAGCTCCAGGCAGTCTCCAGTGCTCTGTTCCACACAGCCAGGAGATGCAGAGACATCCTGGCTGAGTCCTCCTGGTCCCCACTCATCCCTGCTCCCAGGCCACTGGGCTGTGAGCCCACACTCCCTATAGCTGCCCGCCCAGGAGCATTAATTGAAAATTAATCCGCTCAGTGCGTTGCTGATGTGCAAATCAAAGCTAAGTGTCTCAATTAGGAAGAGAAATGGAGTCAGGCACTCTTCTCCGGCACTGGCTTATTTATGGGGATAATATCATTTTTAATGAGGAGAGCTAATAAAAGGCACAACAAATGCAACATTTAATACAAAAAAATTACAGCATTCCATCAGCAGAATGCTGGTGGGAGGGTGGATGCCAGGGACACACAAACACCCAGAAATCTCTCTATGGTTATGTGGGCACCTCTGTGCACAAGCATCTGTGTGTGACATGTGTCTGCACACATGTGTGAGCATACATGTCCATGTGCGTGTGCATGTCAGCATACATGTTCATGCCTGGGTATGTGAGAACGGGTGTCTGCATCTGAAGGGAGGGGAAACATTTCTGTGTTTTTGCTACAGAAAGTGAATTTCCCACCTATTGCCTAAAGTAACCCCCCATTCAGCATCCTGGGCTAGCCAACTCAGGAGGACCTGGTCCACTTAATCCCTGGAGAATTGTAGGTCTCTTTTACCCACCTCCCTCATAAAGGGGGAATTAGACCGCTGAGGCCCAGCCTCCTCTGGGCTCTTCCTGCCACATGTAGCCATGGGTGTCCCAGCCAGCCACATCACTGACAGATGCTGGGTGAGGCTCTCTGGACACCACCATACTGCCCTAAGTTGACACATAGGCCCAGCCTCCCCCATCAGGTTCAAGAGCCAAGGACTTCGCTTGCCAGGCTCAGGTCCAAGCTCCCATCCCCACCCCCCTCCTGCACCCAGGTGCAGCGCAGCCCCGGAGCCAGGCTCTGCAGCCCCAGCAGGATGGCCTCCACTGTAGGATCTGCGAAGTGGGGAGCAGTTGAGGTGAGCAGCTCACAACCCAGCCGGCCCTCCCAATACCCCCAACCCAACATGCACACATTAACGTCCCCCCCTTCACTCAGGTGGGACCACTCCTGGAATGCAGGTCCCAATTCCATGCCCAGAGCAGCCCCCCACCATCCCTAACCCCTCCCTACAGGCAGCCTACCTCCTCGGACTCCTCCTAAGAGGTCAGTGTCCTCACTAATTAGTTAGGAATCACAGCAGGGCCTGCCTACCAGGCAGGCAACTTGTTGTGAGGGATGAATGAGACGTGTGTGTAACGCACTCAGTGTGCACCATCAGCACACGGCCAGAGCAGCTCACCACTAGGACTAGCATCACTGTGATCAGGGTTACAACAGCCACCACTGCCACCTCTTCCCTGCACCACAGAAATCCGGGAAGCACAAAGTGGTCATTTTCACCTGTTTCTCAAAAGAGGAACCTGAATCTCAGGAAGCTTGAGAGACTTGCCTGAGGCCCCCCAACAGGTGCAAAACATCAGAAGTTCTGCAGAGGTTCCAGAGAGCGCTGGCACCCAGACGTCCCGGGGCCAAGACCTGGGCTCTCCCACATCAGAGGGGCCCGGGGGCTCTAAGCCAGGGGATTCAGGTTTAACCTGGCTATGCCTCCCACTCACTCTGTGACTTGGGACTCGTTACTTAACCTCTCTATGTTTCTGTTTTCTCATCAATAAAATGAGGCACTTCCTAGTGGGGTTTTATTAGGGTTAAATGAGCTAATACCCATAAAGCACTTAGAATTCGGCCTGGCACATGATAAATGATCCGTATGTATTGAGATGTTGTTACTAATATTAGTCCACCCTGCCCCCAAATCATTCTTCCCTGGTCAGGCAGCAAGATCATCCATCAAGCAGTCTTCGAAGGTCCTCCAGGCAGGCCTTCCCCTCCCCGACTGCCCAGCACAGGGCTGGCACAGATTCCTTGACCCGGGCCGCCTGCCTTCCTACTCATGCTCATCATTCATTGAGGTGTATTGTACACTTGTGTTCTGTGCCTCTTTCTGCATGTGTGTTATTCTTGAACTTTTCAAAAGTAAATAAAATAAAACCAAGCAGGTGAAAGGCAGTTTGTACCCAGTAGAGGGGTACTAACAGCACAGTGATATAGATGGTTATTAATTTAATGTCTGCCTTCACAACCTCATGCAAGAACAGTGTCTGTCTCCTCTCCTGCGGCACCCGCAGCAGGACCTGAACGAGGTTAGTAATCAATTACCGCTGCAGAGCAGAAGGGGGTGGGCTCCTCCCCGGCTGGAGATCGGAGTCCTTGGGCCCTCAGTCTCAGGAGTGGAGAGTGGAGACCCCTTTTCCCAGACCAGAAGCCTCAACTGGAGGCCTCCCCCTCCCTCCCAGACCCCAGGCACCTCCAGATTGACGACATTTGAAAGTTAACTTCCCACAAAAGTCACTCTCCAGGATTAATATTTATTTCTTATGAAATTTAAATTTTTCAGTCTAATTAAAATTTTATTCGTCGTGAGTTATAGATAAAAATATTTATAACTTTCCCTTTTGTGCCATGGAGGATGAGCTTTAGATGGAACCAATTACCCAGGCCTCCTCCTGGTGAGTGCTCCCAGGCCAGGGGCAGGAGGAGGTCAGAGGGGCTGGTGGGGGCACTACCAGCGCCTGTCACCCCAGGCGACTGTGTCAGTGCTGCCTCCCATATATGAGCAGTGAGGGTGATAGAAAAGGGGGCTAAGACCCACCGCACCCCCAACTTCCTGGCAAATAACTCAGTAGGAATTAGGGATCAGGGCCAGAGAGGGAGACTGGAAGAGGCTGAGAGAAGACAGGAAAATGAGACCAGGGAATGAGCCAAAGAGAGCAGACAGAGAGGACCCACATCCTCCCACCCAAGCATGGAATATGGTAGAATTCCCTGTCAGAGGCAGCAGATGTTGCCAAGGAGATTGTGGCTGTTGATTCTGGGGTCTATAATCTCTCGAGCCCAGAATCATCAAGAGCGCCCGCCTAGGTGAGGAGAAGCCGGAAGGGCACACCTTCTGCAAAGAGCGTGGAGGCGTGGCAGGAGAGCCACCAACTCCGAGGCCAGGCAGGCCAGCATTTACATCCTGGTTCTGAATAACCTGGGCCATGCTCCAGAACCTCTTGAAATGCCAGCATCCTCATCCATAAAATAGGGTGCTGAAGATCACATCATTCATTAATGGTGGAAGATCCTGAAGGGGAGCTCACTACCTAACAAGGATAGTCAGCTTGGCTGAAAATCCAGTCTCGTTCAGCCTGAACCCTGCACTCTCAAAAAGAGGGCTATCTGGACCCCTTCTGATTTCACATGTGTTACTCAGGTACTGAGAAAGCAGATCTCACCCTCAAAATTCTCCAATACCCACCACTCGGGCTATCAACACAGCCTCAACTCTGCCCACAAACATGCAGCCTTGCTAGGATGCTGCTTGGGTCCCACACGGCCCTCCACACAATAATGTTACAGGTGGGACACCATACAACAGCCATGCCCCCAAAAATGACCTGGGTGAGACACAAGCACCCACAGGGCTCCATTAACAATGAAAGTCCATCGGGCTCCTGCCACGCCCTCCTTGCCCCTCCTCCCATGCGCCGGAGCCCCAGACTGCACAAGGGCCAGGACTCACCTCCCTGTTACCCCTAGGGCCGGGACCAGCCTCCATCTTCCTCCTCACCTTGCCTGAGCTGCGCTTGTGCTTACTAATTAGACCTGTCACCGGTCCTGAATCATTCCCAGGCCAGGCTGGGGAGGTCATTAAGCCAGAGATGGATAAGTGCTAAACCAGCCCCGCTCTGGAGATTTACAAGGCTCAGGCTGGGGAGGATTTATAAGGTTTGTTAAATTTCTAATTGAGTTTAGAGTGCAGCACCACGGTCTCAGTGACCAAGCCTCGTGGATGAGAATTAAAACAAGTGCACATATCCCTCATGCTCTGGAAAGACAGTGGACTCCCCACCTCTCCCCACTGCCCCTGCAAGCCTGGCTGCACCAGCCAAAAGCTGCCAAAAGGCAGCGTGGTCCAGTGGGCAGCCCCAACCAAACCACTCAGCCTACCCTGCCCAGATGCAGGCCCACAGCCCAGCTTGGCAAAGAGCTGCAGGCTCAGCGTGCATTCATGGTTGATTGGTTGTCTAGATTTGTTGTTTGTTCTTTTTTTTTTTTTTTTTTTTTGAAAAGCTAATATACCCACATGTTTCAAAATTTAAAGAGCATAAAGGATATCCAGAATAAATCTCCCACCCTGTGTCTCAGCCACTCAGTCTCTCTTTCTGGGGAAAAAAATAAAAATAAAAAATAAAAAACAGGGATGTTACCAGTTTCTGGTAAATCCTTTGAGATTTACACACACAACAAATATATGCTTCCATGTATATTCTTTTTTTTTTTTTTTATCAACTGTTCTTTTTTTTTTTTTTTAATATTTTATTTATTCATTTTAGAGAGGAGAGAGAGAGAGAGAGAGAGAGAGAGAAGGGAGGGAGGAGCAGAAAGCATCAACTCCCATATGTACCTTGACCAGGGAAGCCCGGGACTTCGAACCAGCGACCTCAGTGTTCCAGGTCGACGCTTTTACCCACGGCGCCACCGCAGGTCAGGTCATGTATATTCTTTTGTATGTATAAATGTTCTTTCTCCCCTTTGATATATACCCTTAGGTGACATGATTTTTTTCACTTAATACAAGATCTTAGGGGTCTAGATTAGAATGCCAGTTGGTCAGCGTCAAACAGGCCTGGGTTTGAATCTCCTCAGCTTTGCCCCAGGATGTGCAGAAGCTGGCTCATACTTGCTCACAAGAGCCAGTTGTGCCCTGGCCGGTTGGCTCAGTGGTAGAGCATCCGCCTGGTATGTGGAAGTCCCGGGTTTGATTCCCAGCCAAGGCCACACAGGAGAGGCACCCATCTGCTTCTCCACCCTTCCCCCTCTCCTTTCTCTCTATCTCTCTCTTCCCCTCCTGCAGCCAGGGCTCCACTGGAGCAAAGTTGGCCCGGGCGCTGAGGATGGCTCCATGGCCTCCACCTCAGGCGTTAGAATGGCTCTAGTTGCATTGGAGGAATGCCCCAGATGGGCAGGGCATTGCCCCCTAGTGGGAATGCCAGGTGGATTCCAGTCAGGCACATGCAGGAGTCTGTCTGTCTCTCTGTGTCCTTGCTTCTCACTTCAATAAAATACAGAAAAGAAAAGAAAAAAGAACCAGTTGTGAGCATCTCTTCCCAACTTCAAGTTTTCAAGTTCAGTGTTACGTTAGTAGCTTGAAGTTCTGTGGAAGTATTTATATATACCACAAGAATTGGCAAACACCACAAATTGGGGCTGTTTTTGCTTGGAGAGCTTGTTGTTGAACACTAAGCCAGCTTTGTCATTTGGGAGCTGTGGGACTTCAGGCAAGTCACTTGATCTCCCTCAGCCTCAGTTTGTTCATGTCTAAAATGGGTATAAATATAAATAAATACAAAAACGAGTATATGATATAGTCTCATAGAGTGGCTGTGAGAGTTAAATGAGTTAGCTCATGTGACTGTTTCGCACCAGGCCTGCCACATGGTAAGTTGGCATGACGATCTACTGTCCATGACGATGTGATCTCACTCTAGGCAGCCCTAGGAGGAGGAAGAGGAGGGCCCGGGATGCTGGGTGAGTATCAGACCAGAGTGGTGGGAATGGCAACTTTGTCCTGAGGGATCTTTGACAGTAGACATCGATCCAGTTTGGGATCCAGCTGATCAATATCATCACCATATCTGGGTTGCACTTGTCCCCGTGCTGGGCATGAGGGATGCAGAGATGAACAAAGCCCCAGGCCTGCCTGCAAGGGGCTCCATCTAGTAGGAGGGGCACAGATCTCTAAACAGACTGTGCCATCATGCTGTGGATATAGGCAGATCAGGGGGCTCCAGAGGAAGAAGAACCTCATCCCCAGGTGGGGTCGGGGGTGGTTCCCAGAGGAGATATCCTTTATGCTGAGCATTGAAAGACGTCAGGGCCTCAGACAGAAAAGGTTGGGCCTGGAGGGTAGAGCTCCTGAGCCAGTCCCCTAAAGCAAAGTTCATGTCTTCTTAGCTCAGAGAGAGAAAGTCACTTGCTCAAGATCACACAGCATGGAAGTGACTGAGCTAGGATTCTAATTCAGATCTTCTTGGCCCAAAGCAAGACTGAATGAATCTCCTGCTGCGTTGTCTGCTCTCCACCCAGTCACCGGGCCGTCCTGCAGGCCAGCTTTCGCAGCACTAGGAGGATCTCAGGAGCACTCAGCAATGTGCACCGTGAGGGGCTGGTGGCCTCTGCAGCCTCCTGACAAGGTGGTCCACTGACAGAGAGCTCACATTCCCACACAGGGCAGTCGTCATGGTTGAACCCCATTCACACACAGCCTGAGCCTGTAAAAGCACAGGCATCTGGCACCTCAGCAACCCCCGGGCCCCCTCTACAGACCACCCAGGACAGAACCCACACTCAGGACCCTCTAATCCCCTCCTACCTCCTTCCATATCTTGGCTTTGGTTCTTAATTCGAACACTCTATGGCTTCTTGTCTGAAGTGTGTGCCCACTCACAGGGAGCAGATGACAGAGTAAGGAGCCCCGAAAGAAAGGGGCTCATCTGCCCCAGAGTGTCCCAGAGCCTGGGGCCTGCAAGGAGGGTCAGTGTGACTCTTTGCTATTGTCTGGAAATCTGAATGGGTGACTCTCCATCCCCCCCATTCACTAATTCAGTAATACCCATGGGGAGCCTCCCACTGCGTGCCGTGTGGCCCACTGGGGAACAAGTCAGGCAGGGTCCCTGCTTTAGTGACACTCTCATTCTGAACAAGGGAGACAGAGCGTAAACCAGAAAACTGGCTAATTTTAGGTGATGATAACTGCTCTAGAAGAAATTATACAAGCTAGTGAAAAAGAGAGGAACCAGTTGTAGTCAGAGAAGGCTCTCCATAGACATCTGACCTATCACCCAAATGATAGGAAGAAACCAGCCAAGTGAAGATTTGAGGGCAAGGTGTTCCAGGCAGAGCAAATCACAAACGCAAAGGCTCAGAGGCTGTTTGAGCTGAAGGAGGTAACTCTCTGGGAAGGGAATAGCCCAAGGGGGCATTGGGCACACCCAAAATAGATGGTACAGAAGAACCAAGCACAACAAATGCTCATATGTGACCTCTCTGGACCTCAGTTTTCCCATCTGTTTTGGGTCAACAGCAAAAACATTCAAAGTTATTGAGAAAATGGAATGCGCTTGCATGTGTGTGAGTCACCCCACTCCTGAGATTGCCATGCTAGGGCCTTGGGGGTCTGAGGGACCATCTGCAGCTGGGGTGGGAGCCTTCCCCTGACCTGAGGAGGGGCAGTGAAGGGCCCAGCCCTGAAGGAAGACAAGGGCTGGGACAGGTTGGTCAGATTTCTGGCTCATTGGAGGGACCCCAAGGAAACAGGGTCACCCTGCTCAGTGATGACAAAAGACTCACTTGTCCAAAGGCACAAGGTGATTTGTGGGTCAAGGACATGTGAGAAGCCACTGAGCACACTTTCTATCTTAGTGGACCCACCCTTCCCCAGGTAGACAGAGGTGGCTCATTTCCTGAGGTCTGCCTCTGGGTAGACCCAGCCATGGGAAGGTAAGCAGCAAAAGCTGAGACACATCCCTTGAGTCCCAGAGTCAGACCTCCTAGAAATGGCTTTGTATTCCCCACACACGTTTAAACCACCTGCATAGGAGTCCAAATAACAATCAAGCACAGTGACTTCTATCCATCCATAGAGAAGCTAAAATACAAAGCGTCTGGTCCAGTATCTAAGCATCAAGCGCCCCCTGGTGATAATCATAACAATCCAAAGCCTGGAGCCATCAAACTCTGGATGGAGAACATCTGCCCCAACCCTGTCCAGTATGGTGAGGAAGCGAAGAGCAAAACCCAGGTCTCATCTGGCACAATGCACAGTTTGGGGCAGGGGAACACTCTGACTTTCAGCGGGCACTCATTAGAAAAGGACATGCTCTGAGATGACACAGGATATGTCCACAGTCACACAGCAAGTAGACTGTACCTAGAGGCCATGAAGAGCACTCATTCATTCATTCAGTCAGTCAGTCTGCTTTCTCTGGCATCTGTAGTATGCCAGGCTGTAATGCCAGTAGCCACGGCCACCATCACAGCCACCTGGCTCTTGCAGGTTTGCGTTTGATTCAGACAGACGGTAATGAAACAGTGGAGCCAAGAACTGGTGGGCCATTGCCTTTAATCCTAGCTCGCACCTGGCAAAGCGAGTAAATACTCATAACGGGAAAACACTTCCCTTTCCATTCAGGGCTCCCAAAGCCACTGATTCATCCAAGTATTCCTGGAATCAAAGGCTCCACCAGCCTTATTCACCTCTGTTCCCCATCTCCTTCTCTCTGCACAAACTCTGCACAAACTGGCTTCTCCTTCAGCATTCCACCATCTTGGCTGCCTCTCCCCTGCAATGCTGATGGCAGGATCTGAGAGAGAGAGCCCCGGGTCTGACTTATCATATAGTGTAGAAATTAAAACCTTTAAGCCAATATACAAATAAGGAAGTCTCTGATACAAAGCCACTTATCTGAGCCATAAATGGGATTCCTCATAAGAGTGCACCACCCCGCATCATGCAACAGTCAAGGGTGTAGGGAAAAACTTAGTTTTGAGAAGATCTTAGTATTAGGAGGATGTTGAAAAGATCTTAGTATTAAAAGGTAGTTTTAAGACTAAGCCTTGCCTGACTAGGTGGTGGCGCAGTGGATAGAGCGTCGGACTGGGACTCAGAGGACCCAAGTTCGAGACCCTGAGGTCGCCAGCTTGAGCACAGGCTCATCTGGTTTGAGCAAAAGCTCACCAGCGTGTACCCAAGGTCGCTGGCTCAAGCAAGTGGTTACTCAGTCTGCTGAACGCCTATGGTCAAGACACATATCAGAAAGCAATCAATGAACAACTAAGGTGTCGCAACGAAAAACTGATGATTGATGCTTCTCATCTCTCTCCATTTCCCTGTCTGTCTGTCCCTATCTATCCCTCTCTCTGACTCTCTCTCTGTCTCTGTAAAAAAATAAAATAAAAAGACTAAGCCTTAGGCTATAAGGATCTTGCAAGCTTACAGCCTGTCTCCCACATCCAATGCAAACTATAAGCAAGCAAACATATAAATACATCATATTTGCAAATTTATTTGACCAACACAGGCACTGTTCTAGGCATAGACAACCCAATAGTGATCAAGACAAAGTCCCTGCCCTCGCGAAGCCTACATTCTACTGAGGGAAAGGGATGGTGAGCACAGGAACAAATGAATATTCAGGTGACTGTTGGTAAAATATGATTTTTATGTTTGCTCGCTTATAGGTTTGCATTGGGGGTTGGGCAGCACCAGGTATATGTGGTCTGTGAAATTGCAAATTACCTTTCTGCTTGGGAATGGCCATTGTTTTGCTAACGTTTGCCTGAGGAGAGGTTTTATCGCCAGAAAGTTTTGAAAAGCGAGAGAGGAGAAGAAGCAGAGAGAAGCCATGTTTGCAGAGTGAGAGAGAGAGAATGCAGAGTGCTGAGAAAGAAGCCATGTTGGCAGGGAAAGAGAAAGTGTACAGATGGGGAACCAGAGCCAAGGGGCTTTGCGAGCTCCGCTGAGACTGGTGGGGCCTTTGATTCTAGGAGAAACCGGAGAAGATTCTCCTGGTTGTGGAACCGGAGAATGTGTCAGTGACTTTGGGAGTCCTGAGTGAAAGGGAAGTGTTTTTCCCTACCTATTTGCTCATTGACCAGTGCGAGACTTTAATAAAGGAATGGTCCAGCATTTTTTGGCTCTACTGTTTTTTTACCGTCTGCCCAAATTCAACGAGAACCTACCTACGTGGCCATGACGGCGGCGGCCCCTGGCCCTACAGTGACCATGGGGACAATTTACATAATGGAAAATGAAACAGAGTAAGAGGAGAAGCATCTAGAAGATATCTTAGATGAGAGAGTCACTGAAAGGCTCTATGAGGAGGTGACATTTGAACTGAGACCCAGTGAAGAGATAAGGAAATACCTAGGGGAAAGCATTCAGACAATGGAAAGAGGACGTATTCCCTGAAGCAGGGGGTCCTTGGTGTGTTCTGGTAACGGGAAAGGCCAGGGTGGCGAAGTGGAGTGAGCAAGAAGGGAGAGAAGACAAAGTGAGAGAGTTGGTGGAGGCCGTATCCTATCAGATCCTATTGCCCTTTTAAGAACCTTGGACACTATTCTAAGGTGTGTTAGGAAGTTATTGCAGGATGGTGAGCCTTCATGCTGGGGCTAACATCTGTAAGGGCTCACTGGCCGCTAAGGAAAAAGAAAGGGGAACAGGAATGAAAGCAGTTAGTGTGGAGTTAGGAGGCCCCTGGAGATCCAGATGAGTCATGATAGAGGATCCAATCCGTAGTGGGAGAATGAAAGGATCTCAGCTTTGAGATACATTTTGGAGGTCAAGTCAAAAGGAGTTGCTGAGGTACTGATATAGGATGTGAGGAAAAGAGAAAAAGAGAATGAAACCAAGGTTTTTGCCTGAACCTCTGGTGACTATTCCCTGGGAAAGAAGAGATATGGTGTGGGCAAAGGTGAGGGGGACCAAGAGTTCCATTTTGCACGTGGTGAGCTTGAGGTGTTAGCCATGAGTATTCGCAGTTGGAGATGAGTCTGAAGTTCAGGGGAGAATGTGGGGGTCATTAGGATATAGGTGACACTTGAAGGCACAGAGAGACTTCTACTTCCATCCAAAAAGAAGAAACAGAACAGATGGACTCTTCCACACAAAACAACAAAAATAAGTTATACAAAATGTACGAAGTAATGGTTTTCAAGGTTGAATTTTTTTTTTCCTGAAATTGGGAACAAGGTAAAGAATATCCACTCTCAGCACTTTAAATTGGCATTGTACTAGAGATTCTAGCCAGTGCAATACAAGAAGAAACAGAAGTAAAAGTATTCAGATTGAAAAAAAGAGATAAAATTGCCTTTAGTCACAGATGATGAGATTATCTATATACAAGTCCAAAGGAATCTACAAAAAAGGCTAGAACAATTAAGTGGATTTAGCAAGGTCCCAGAATAAATATATACATATGAAAATCATTTATATTTTTATATACTAACAAGTCACTATTGGAAACTGAAATTTAAATGTCAAAACCACTTAACAAGAACATTTTAAGATTTTAAATACTTAGACAAAAGATGTGTAAAACCTGTACCATGAAAATACAAAATACTGCTGAGAGAAATTAACGAGAGCTCCAATGAATAGAGACAACTTTGTTCATGGGTTAGAAGATTCAATATTGTTATGATGGAAATTCTCCTCAAACTAATCTATAGACTCAATATAATTACAATGAAAATTCCAGCAGAATTTTTTGTAGAACTTGAAAAACTGATTCTAAAATTTATATGGAAAATATTTATACAAAAAGCCTAGAATAATTAAAAAAGAATAAAGTTGGAAGGCTAATACCAATTTTAAGATTGATTATAAAGCTGCAGTAATTAAGACAGTATGGAATTAGAATGAAGATAAATATATCAACCAATAGAACAGACTAAGTCTAGACTAGTGGTAGTCAACCTGGTCCCTACCACCCCCTAGTGGGCGTTCCAACTTTCATGGTGGGCAGTAGTGGAGCAACCAAAGTATAAACAAAAAGATAGATTTAACTATAGTAGGTTGTTTTATAAAGATTCATTCTGCCAAACTTAGTGAAAATCCGACATAAAGTACTTGGTAAGTAATTATTATTATATGCTTTAGCTTGCTGTAACTCTGCTTTATAAATTTTATAAAGTAAAGTAACTTCCCTACTTTATAAATCACCATTACTGTGGAACTGGTGGGCAGTTAAAAATTTTTACTATTAACAGAGATACAAAAGTGGGCGGTAGGAATAAAAAAGTTGACTAGCCCTGGTCTAGAAATATATATGTATACCAAAATTCCTCATAAACATAGATGAATATATTTATCTATATATTTGAGTTATATACTATATATGTGATTTTCAAAAATGTTCAAAGCCAATTCAGTGGAGGAAGTCTAGTCTTTCCATTAAAAAAGCCTAGTCTTTTGCATATCTAAATGCCAAATAAAATGTGCTTTGATCTATACCTCACTCCATATATAAAAACTGACTCAAAATGCATCATATACCTAAATGTAAAACCTAAAATTATATAATTTCTAGAGAATAAGGTAAGAAAAAAATTTTATAACCTTGGATTAGGCAAAGATTTCTCAGTCACAACACCAAAAACACAATCTATAACAGAAAAAAATTGTCAAATTGCGATTTTTTGGCAAATTTGGCCAAATTTGCAAGTTCACAAATACAGGGGACAGTGCCTGTCCAGGGACTTTTTTTTTTTTTACAACAGTATTAATTCCCACTTGTTTGTTTAATGAGGGGAATGAACCAGAAGTCCTGCAGCTCTGAGAGTGAGCCCCCTGGCCCCAGGCAAACCCTGGTGTGATGTCAGACCAGACGGCCTCAGGAAACAGAGCAAGGCTCCCATTTCTGTGGCCAGAGTCATTGCCTGTGGCTGGGGCCACACTCGATGACTGCAACTATTAGAAGGCCTAGGAGTGTTAACTGTTTGCCTGCCCCAGAAGAGTCTCAGTCCCCAGCCTGCTTAGGGACTACTGTCCCCCAGCCCAACCCCGCCTTGCCTCAGCTCTGCCCTCTGGTGGAACAGCGGACCCTCGTTTAGGAACTTGCCCGCCCCAGAGGCGATGAAATCTCAGCAAAGGCCGCTCACAGCTAGGAAATGAGAAGCCTAGACCCAAACTAGGGTCCATAGCCACTCTGCTAACCATCTCCCTCGCCCCCTCTCAGGGGTCCAAACATCAGGGAGCTGGGAGATGTCCTCTCTCATGCACACCCTTGCCAACTATTGCTGCCCCTGCAGCTGCCATGGATTTTCTGGGCCCGGTCATGGGGCACTGTCACATCAGGAAGGGGATGAGGCGAGTGACTAGAGCAGGGGTCCCCAAACTATGGCCCACGGACCGCATGTGACCCCCTGAAGCCATTTATCCGGCCCTCGCTGCACTTCTGGAAGGGGCACCTCTTTCGTTGGTGGTCAGTGAGAGGACATAGTTCCCATTGAAATACTGGTCAGTTTGTTGATTTAAATTTACTTGTTCTTTATTTTAAATATTGTATTTGTTCCCGTTTTGTTTTCTTACTTTAAAATAAGATATGTGCAGTGTGCATAGGGATTTGTTCATAGTTTTTTTTATAGTCTGGCCCTCCAACGGTCTGAGGGACAGTGAACTGGCCCCCTGTGTAAAAAGTTTGGGAACTAGAGCCTCCTGGGGCCGAATGGGGGCCTGCGATGGGAGTAAGCTAGGGGAGAAGGAGAGCCCCAGGAGCCCCAGGGAGCAGGCCTAAAGGGAAAGGACAAAATGATGGCCATCCTGTGGGCCCCTCTGTGCTAGAAGCAGCATGTGTGTCCTCCTGCCATCCTTACCACCATGCTGGGGGGGGGGATTACTCCCCCATTTTATAGGAGAGAAAATGGAGGCTGGGGTGGCTCATAGAACTTGCCCAGGGTCCTACAGTGAGAAAAGAGCTGATGCTTTTTTAAAAAAACTTTAAAAAATGTTTATTTTATTGATGAGAGAGAGAGAGAGAGAGAGAGAAACGGATCTGTTCCTATATGTTTCCTGACTAGGGATTGAACTGGCCACCTCCGTACTTCAGGCCATTGTTCTAACCAGCTGAGCTATCCAGCCAGGGATAGCTCTAACATTTGAGCTCAGGAAGGAAGCCTAAGACCTGTGTGGTGACAGGCAATTCTTATTCTCTTGAAGTTGAAGTTTTTATCTTTTTTTTTTAATTTATTTTTAAATTACAGTCGACATGCACTGTTCTATTAGTTTCAGGTGTTACAACACAGTGAATGGACTGACGTTTATATACCTTAGGAAGTGATCTGCACCAGAGATCCTGGACGAGTCACTTCGCCTCCTGAGATTCAGTTTCCTATTCTGTAAAATAGCACCTACTTTACATTTGTCATGATGATTAAATGAGATAATGCATGAATGAGTCGCAACCAGTGCCCAGCCCAGGCATGGCCAACATACAGCCCCCGGACCGGATCCAGCCCGCGTAATGAGTTTATGGGGCCCACGATTAAATTTTTAATATTCTCCGCTACTTTAAAATCTCAGCTACTCAAAAGCGGAAGTGTCTTTGATTATTGGAAATCGAGATATTTAAGAAGATAGTGATACACGGAAAAGAATTCCATGTGTGACTAATCTAAGATTAACTTCCAATAATTGGTCAAATGGATTCACGATACTTCTTTATTTTTTTTAAAAAAATTCCATTATAAAAATTTACAACTTTTGTACTCGTCTGTACTCGATATGAACTGTTTGACGTTTAGCAACGATGTGAAATCCATTCTTTTAGGCGGAGTTTGCCAGTGCGCGCCCAAGGTTAAACAATTCGTTATTTTTGTGCTCAAGTGTGCTGAATCAAGTGGCATTGTAGCATAGACAATAGCTGCAGTTGATAACTGAAAACATGTCCAGGCTGTTTGTAAAATGAAATAATTGTTTTATTTGCAATATAACTCCTTTAAGCTCATTCTATTAATTAAACATTGTTTCAATTGATTGCGATACAGTTTGGATATTTATACGGTATGTAATTATATTTTTATTTAAAAATATTTTTATTAAAATAGTATTATATATTAAATTTTTTTCACTCACATTTATTCATAAACAAATTGCATAATAAAATTTTGTTTACTTAAACGAATCGTTTTTGTATTTAACATTTTGTAATTTTAATATTTCGTCCAGCCCGTGAAAAAAGTTTTCTTTCTAATCTGGTCCGGGGGCAAAAACTGTTGGCCACGCCTGGCCCAGCCCAGCACATAGGGAGCATAGTACCTATGGGCTGTGGCTGAGATTATTCTCTCCCCATCTAGCTCACCAGGAGGCTGATGCCCTCCACTCACCATTAGTCAAATTTCCTGGGAGCCTGGGTTTAGAAAGCCAGGGATGGGCAGGGTCCCAGGATTCTCCCTCCTGAAACATTCACAAGCCCATCCCTCAGCTCAACCCAGGGTTTTATAATAACAGAAATCCCCCAGTCCTGCTAATCATCTCTCTAGTGGCTGGATTAGCTCAGACATCTGCAGGCCAGCGTCTGCCCCCCTCCCAGCGGGCCCCTCCCACCTTGGCCCTGCTGCTCCCAGACTGTCTCCCACCCCCATGAGGTGTAGTGTAGCAACTAAGCATAGACTGTGGAGACTGACAGCCTGACTCTGCCTCCTCCCAGCTCTGTGGTTTTAGACAGGTCACTTGACCTCTCTGTGCTAAAATTTCATAATCTATGGGGCTAAGAATGGTATCCCTTCATAGAGTGACTATAGATTAAATTAGTTAAATGTGCTTACAATAGTGCCTGGCACCTCTAAGTGCCCTTTAAGTATTTGCTACTCTTATTACTGTTGTTATCTTTATCCAGCACATAGCCAAGGGCGCAGTCGATTTCAGGGCAGGCTTATTGAATGAATGGCTAGAAGAGTGGATTAATTAACAAACCAGCCAACTTCTCAGGTTCCTTAGTTCACTGAATACTGACAACAATGGCTATTGGTTGAAGCATCCAGCAAGTGTCAGGTGCTTCATAAACGTGTGATCTAACTGAATCCTCACAACCATTCAAGGAAGGGTATCATACACCTGTTTCACAGATAAGGAAATCCTGACTTTTAGAGGTTAACATGGCCAAGATCACACAGCATTTTTTTTTCATCCCCTTTAATTTTTAATTATACATAATACAGAAATCACTGAAGAAAAAAATGTTAAAGATAAAACCACCTGAGATTCCACCCCCCAAAATTTTTATTGCTAAGTGTTTGCAGACTATCATGTAGATTTCTTCATGCAAATGTGTGTGTGTGTGTGTGTGTATTTTTTTAAACGAAGATGAGCTCACATTATGCATACACTGTGCTACGCAGAGTTTGGCTCTCCTCCTATGTCGATAAATCCGTGCCACCGGCAGCAGCGAGTATTCTGTTGTAGAGCCGAGTCACAATTTATTTAGCCAATTTGCTGTTGTGGGATATTTAGGCTGATCCAATTTCTCACATTTTATGTGATGAATATCCTCCTTATCCGCACAACTTTTTGAACTTGTCCAATTATTTCCTTAGGATAAATTCCTAGAAGTGAAATTTCTGAGTCAAAGACAATACATTTATTTAGGGCTTTTCATATATACATACTGCCAAATTGTCTCCCAGAAAGGTTATGCCAATTTATGCTCCCACTGGTGGTGAATAAGATATGGGTCACAACTACTGAAGATATACAATATAGATCAGCAATGGTGCATTAGTCAGCAAAGGCGAGGCCAAGCTGCAGTAACAAATTTACCCCAAAATCTCAGTGACATAACATATCAAAGATTTATTTTGGGAATACGTTGCAGGCTCAATCAACCTGGGTCAGCAGAAGGTGGGTCTTTGCCTTGCATGGTGAAATTCAGGGACCCGAGCTGATGGAGTGGCACTATGTAGAACACAGGACCTCCGCTATTACCCCAGAACAGGAAGAGTAAACACTCAGACTCTCACACACCTTGGCTCAGAAGTGACAGACATAACCTCCACCCCCATACTGTCCCTCCTAGTCTCACTCCCCTAAAGTAAACCCTAGGATAAAAGGAAAAATACAGAATTCTCTTCCCAGCATTGAAAGCTATTTGCAATGGGGATCAAGCAGTGTTGAAATTGGAGGCTGGTTCAGTCAACAAAGACACCAGGCAAATGGAAGTTACCAGCACCTCCAGACACCAGTTCCCCTCTGCCTGGAGATTAGAGGTGGGGAAGAAAGAAGAGAAGGAAGCTGGAGGGGCAAAGAGTCCTCAGTTGCATCGGTATCACCAAGCCACTTGCATTTTTCCCCCTTGCACAGCCCCAGACCTTGCATAGACTGAGAGCGTACTGGGTGCTGTGGGTGAGGAGAGACCATGGGGTGTGATAGGGACCTAGAGGCAGTGCTAATGGCCCTGGAGGCTGTCAGCCAAGACAAAAGTCCAAATAAGAATCCAGCCAGGGCTGTAGACCAGGACCAGTGGAAAAACCCTACAGAATGAGGGCTCAGCTTTGGAAGCTTTAAGATAGTGAGCTGGTCTGGCAAAACACCCTCTCCCACCATCTGGCTGGGAGTAGGGAGGGTCCTTCTGGTACCATCTAGGTACCAGAGCTCATCTAAGAGTCCCCGACTGAATTAAGCCAGCTGTCACTGTGTTCTCCCAGCTCAGGGCCAGGGGTGGGACTTCAGAGTTGATGGGAGAAGAGCAGAGAATAAAATAAGCAGTAAGAAATGTTCCCACAGAGCCCGAGGGAGCCCCGGAAGAGAGAGAAGTCAATCCTGCAAAGCTCCAGTGGACCCCAGGGAAGACTATCAAAGAGATAGACTGTGAGGACTCAGAAAAGTGAGCACATTTAATCCAGTGACCCCCACATTTCGGAACAACCCAGCCATCATGAAAGGGCTATCATCTCTGGGAAAATGAATTGCAGAGAATTTTTTTATTCAAAACCTCATGCTCTCCTATAGGAACTGGCTACAAAAGGCATCTTTGATGACAGTCTGTCTAGTGAAGTGCCCTCTGCTTGGGTCAGGCTGTGTGGCCATGGCTTGGGTACAGCCAGAGAAGGTATTCTGATTTTATCTTTAGGGGAGAGAAAAAAAGATGCCAAGGACAATTACTCAGGTTAGCAGCAGTCTGAGAATCACCAACGACTATGACCGCCATGTCCCAGGTGAGACCACCAGCATGGGCCGCGTTATCCAGAGTAATGTATTAGATTGTGGCCCAAAAAATATATGTCCACCTGGAACCTCAGACTGTGACCTCTTTTGGAGTAAAGGTCTTTGCAGATATAATTAAGGCAAAGCTGTCAAGATGAGATCACCCAGGGTTAGGTGGGCCCTAAGTCCAATCACAAGTAGCATCAAAGAGACAGAAAAGGAGAAAACAGAGACACAGAGAAGACAGCCATAGAGAGACAGAGGCACAGACTGGAGAAAATGCAGGCCCAAGCCAAGGGACACCAAGGTTACCAGCAGTCACCAGAGGCAAAAAAAGAGGCACAGATTCTTCCTCGGAGCCTCCAGAGGGAACCAACCCTGCTGACACCTTGATTCTGGACCTGTGGCCTACCGGACTGTGGGAGGGTAAACTGTTGTTTTCGTCACCAAGTTTGTGGTTCTTTATGATAGACTGCGGAAACAAATGCATTTGGTGACTGTTTCAGTTAGCTACTGCTGCATGACAAACTACCCCAAACCTTAGTGGTTTAAAACAATTGGTTATTTATATTATTCCATTTGTCAGGAACTCAGGAGTCAGCTGGTTGGAGTTTCTGCTCTGTACGGGTTCAGCTGGGGTCACATATTGGCTGCATTCAACTGACAAGTGGGTCAGGCTGGAAGGTTCAAGAAGTCCTCACTGCCAGTACTGCTCCACATGGCCTCTCTCTCGCCCTCCATGTGGCAGCTTGGGCTTCCTCACAATATGGTGGTCTCAGGGTAGTCAGCCTTTCCACATGGCAGCTGGCTTCTAAGAGAGAGTGTTACAGGCACCAAAAGCAGAAGTCACAGGCCTCTTTCAGATTTGGCCTTGGAAGTTACACAGGGTCACTTGCGCTGTTGGCAAAAGCTGTCACAAGCAGCTGAAATTCAAGGGGAAGCAAATATACCCCAACTTGCAGTGGGAACAGTGGCAAAGAATGTGAGACGTAGCTATCTTTAGCCCACCATGAGACCAAGACACTGGGTGAGGCCAGAGGCGGATTAAGGTTGGTTGAGGACCCAGGCACAGAAGAAAATATTGGACCCTTTAAAAAAAGAGAGACAGGGAAAATAAAAATACATGTTAACCATTTTTTTTTTATTATTCATTTTAGAGAGGAGAGAGAGAAGGAGAGAGAGACAGAGAGGGAGAGAGAGGATAGAGAGACAGGGAGAGAGAAGGGGGGAGGAGCTGGAAGCATCAACTCCCATATGTGCCTTGACCAGGCAAGCCCAGGGTTTTGAACCGGCGACCTCAGCATTTCCAGGTCGACGCTTTATCCACTGTGCTGTTAACCATATTTTTAAATAAATTAAAAATATTATGTAACAATTAATATTAAAATTACACATATAAAACCAAACTTGGTGTCATTTGAAAAAAGTGTAAAGTTGGGGTTTTCTGGGGCCCTTCAGAAGTCAGGGCCCAGGATACATCGTTAAATTCTTCTCTGGGTGGGACCCATGCTGAGCCTGGAGTGGTTGTACAAAACCCCAGTCAGGGCTCTGGTAGGAAACAGACTGCTCATTCAAAGCGCTACAAGAGACGTTTAATGACTGGACTGTTTGCAGGGATGCAGGCGGGGTTAAAGGGACCAGCAGGCTGTCACCGATAGAAGCCTCGTTGGCCAGACTCAACTGGGAAGCCAGAGCAGGTGAGCAGGTGATGCTCCCACAGAGGTCTGTCCCCCAAGGTACAGAGGAAGGGGGCGGGGTTGGAGGCAGGGGCGGGGTGTGGACAGACAGAAGAAGACACGCCCTACTGTGTGCCCAGCACTTTTTGTATGTTGTTACCTCTTGCTGGGCTTTCCTAGCCTGGAAACTGAGGCAGAGCAGGAGCAGGGCAGGCCTGGGCTGGACCAGGATGGGGGCAGGGAGGCAAAGGAGCATAGGGGTTCTGAAGGGGTTGGCAAGGACTGAGAGTGGGGTGGCTCCTAACCCTGATGCCCACAGGAGGTTGGTACCCCTGCAGCCGGGTGCCCCTCACCTCTCTAATAAACCACCCAATCCTAGGACTCAAGATAGGGCGCCCCCCTATCCCTGGCTCCCTCCCTCCCCTACAGTGCCTATCCTTACCGCCTTAATGAAGTTCCCAGCTGACACTTCCTAATTCCTCGATGATTAACTTCCGGTGGATTAGAACCAGGACAGCTCTTTAATTAACATGAATGTCTGAAATACTCAGGACTCATTAAGACTCCACTATTGACTTGTGCAGGAATTCAATTACCTGCCTGGCACTGAACTCCTGGCCACAGCAGGGGGTGGCGGGGCAGAGGCAGGGGCAACAAGTGCCCAGCCAAGAGAGGGGAACAAACTCGACCCCAGGGAAGCCAACCTGATCAGAAAGTCACAACCCTTGTCCACCAGAGCCCAGACTCCAGGGGAAGATACAGCCTCTATCACTGAGCACCTCCGCATGTGAGAGGAGAAATATGTATGTCTCTGACCCCCAAGGAACTGCCGAAGGGGAACTCACGTCCCTGGGGGGCCCTGGTCTGGGGAGGTACAGCCTCTCTCTTTTCTGAGGGGGATAAGATAGCAGTCAGGGCCGGGCAGCCCCATCCTGTTCTGGGAGGCCTCAGTGGAAGGGAAAGACACCCAGCCCTCATTGGGGGCCCCAGTGAGAACGGGGAGATGTGGCCAAGGCCATGGGGAGTCTAATCTGACAGAAGTCACACGGTCCCTTCTCAGAAGAGTTTCCAATCCAAGAAGTGAGACAGAGCACAAGGCCAATGTCTCCGCCGGAGTCACCCGGAAGCCCAGAAGGAGCAGCAACAGGGGGAAACCGGGAACCATCAGCCTCCAATGAGGGGAAGGGGCAGGAAAGAGGTAGGGGAGGGGAAAGGATGGAACATCCAAGTCAGGGTCCTTCTCTCCAGGCCTGGCTGCCCCACCACACCCCACAACGGGAGCCTCAATGGGAGGGACCAGGACTGTTGATCTCAACAGCCACAGAACCGCCCTGCCCAGCCTAAGACATGGACTGCACCATTGAAGAAGGACAGGACTCATGGAGGAAACTGAGGACAGACAGGAGGGCCCAGGGAATGGAAGTCTGACAAATGAGGCTGGGATGGCCACCATAGCGATGATAGTGAATTCACTGAGTGCTTCCCTGACATTGAGAGTTTTACATGCACATTCTTAGTTATTCTCCCCACAATGCAGATGTGGAAACTGAGGTCCACAGAGAACTTAAGTAACTTGTCTGAGGTTACACAGCAATAAAGGTAAAACCTCACTGAAATTCAAGTGGTCTTAATCATTACCCTGTACTACACTGCACCCAAGCCCCTTCAGTCCTGGTGACCCATGGGATGGCTGCTCACATCTGCTGCTGCCATTGCTGTGAATTAAACCTCTTCCCATAAAACTGCATTAAGGAAATTCAGAAAGGCAGACCATGGATCTCTCTCTTCTCTCTCTCTCTTCTCTCTCTCTCTCTCTCCCCTCCCTTCCCTCCTGCAGCCATGGCTCAATTGGTTTGAGTGCATCAGCCCTGGGAGCTGAGGATGGCTCCATGGAGCCTCCACCTCAGGCACTAAAAATAGCTCGGTTGTGAGCATGGCCCCAGATGAGCAGAGCATTGGTCCCAGACAGAGGTTGCCAGGTGGGTCCCAGTCGGGGTGCATGTGGGAATCTGTCTCACTATCTCCCTTCCTCTCACTTGGAAAAGAAGAAAAAAAAAAAAATATATATATATATATATATATATATATATATATATATATATATATATATTTCAGGAGATGCTCCCCTGAGGGGGCCACGTTGATTCCAGTAAAATGTAGACTGGGTAAAATACAGCCATGTGTTGACTGAAGCCATGCTGAGGGTTCATTCAATGCTTTGGAGGCCATGTCCTTGGAGAGGGTCATAGCAACTGCATCTGAAGATGATAAGATGTCATAAAGCTGGAAGGGCCAAATGAAGAATGTAAATTGGCCCCTGAAGTACAAAACAGTGCATTCAGGCCAAGAAGACACAGTATCACAAGAAAAGGTACATGGTCTTTTCTTTGAAAGCTGATAGGGAAAGAATTACCCTGTGTGATGTTTAGCAAACAAAGCAGTAAATAAATAGTGGGTGGGAGAAAAACGTTGTGTGTGTGTGTGTGTGTGTCCTTGTACATCTTAAAATATCCTTTAAAAATCTTTTAAAATAGCCTTAAAATGCCTGATGAAATCTTAAAACATCTCTGGAAATATACATAAGAAATTAATAGCTATTTTCTTAATCCATGGGGAGGAAAACTAAGGCTAGAAGACAGGGGTGTGGGAGGGAATATTTTCCCTGAATAATACCCCTTTTATCATTTTTCATTTTGAACCCTGTGAATGTATTGCCTATTCAAAAATTAAATTAAAGTATGTTAACACGCTTATCTCTGGTTGCTGGGGTGATGGCAGGTTTTACTTCCTTCTTCACATTCCCCTCTATTGTCTGAGTTTTTTTTTAATGACCATGTATTACATTTTTAAATCAAGAAAAATCATAGAGCTATTAACATTTCCTTTAAATGGATAGGCTTGGATAGGCTGAGGACCTCACTGGGCCACAACTCATGTGACAAAAGAAATACTGGAGGCTTACGGTTCAAGGGAAACTATCTGGAAATAGGAGCAGACTAGCTGTGTGTTCGGAGGGCAGAAAGAGGAGGCCTGGGCAGAAGGACACACAGCTGCTCAGGGAAGCAGCCAGAAAGATCTTTCTGTCAAGGTTGCTGTGGGAGGAAATGAGCTCCCCATTACTGGAGGTGTGCAAACAAAATCTGACATGTTTGTCAGAAAAAATTCCTGCTCAGCAAAGGATTTGAATAGCCAGGGAGCTAGGAGTTCAAGGTGATCTCCTTAGGGATAGATGTATGTACAGTCCTCTAAGCCGATCAGTACTAAGCAGGAAGCCCACCTCAGAGGTTTGGGCCTTGCTCACAGTCCTGGCTGACTGGACTCACCATTCATTACAGGTGCAGCATCACCTATAATGTAGCAAATGTAAAACTCCATAATGTATAATAATAAATGATCATGAAGACATCTAATGTTTATTGTACATTTACTATGTGCCAAGCACCACCCTAAGCACTTCCATGGGCTAAATGATTAATTTTCAGAACAACTCTATGAGGTGGTGCAGTTTGACCCCCACATCACAGATGAAGAAAGCAAAGCAGGGCTGGGCCAAGGTGTTGTCTACAGAGAACCCAGTGTTACGGGCTGAATTGTGTCCCCAAATATTTATGTGCTGAAGTGCTAACCCCCAGTACCACAGAATGTGACTGTATTTGGAGATAGGGTCATTAAAGAGGTTCATAAAGTAAAATGAGATCATATGGGTGGGCCCCAATCCAGTATGACTGGTGTCCTTACAAGAAGAGGAGATTAGGACATAACATGAGCAGCGGGAAGGCCATGTGAGCGCCCAGGGAGAAGATGGCCATGGACAAGTCAAGGTGAGAGGTCTCAGGAGGAACCAACCCTGCCGACAGCGTGATCTCAGCCTTGCAGCCTCCAGAACCGGGGGACAGTGAGCATCTGTGTTGAAGGCCCAGCCTGTGGCCCGTGTTAGGGCAGCAGCTCAGCACACGGAGACACCGGTTGGTCCTAAGTGGGAAAGGGAGAGCAGCACGTTGGTCAGCCTGTCGGTGTACAGGGTGTGTGCCCGTGCTAGTGAGCAGCTGGGAGTGAAGACGTGGCTGGAACAGGGCCAGTGCCAGAGCGTGTGTGCAAGTGTGTGCATACATCTTTGTGGGATGTGTAGGTGAATGTGCACAAGTGTAAAACCACAGGTGTGGCCACATGGGTGTGTATGTGTGTACACCCAGCTAGGTAGAATTGTGTGAACACGGGTGTGTGTTCATTCAGCCTGTGCTGTGCACACACAGTCATGTATGTATAGTCACGTGCCCTCCCTTCCTGAGTGCCAGGACATTTCGGTTGGTAGGACAAGTCTGCACCACCCTTAATGCCAACCCTGTGGGGCAGTCAGGACCACGTTTATTATCTCGGCATATAGTAAGCACTCATTAAACATCACATTGGTCTTTATTATAATATCAATCACAATTTTACAGATGAGGAAACAGGTACAATGGCCTACTCAGTGTCATCCATAATAAGTATGCAGTGGAAATAGAAACCAAACACACAGAACCCAATTCCAGGCAAGTGTTTTCTTCTTACATTCTGCTCTTCCATACACAGATCTCAGCACGCACATGTGCCGTCACAACATACACACAGCATCCATCACATACACACAGGTGTCTGTCACATAGACACACACACACAGGTGTCCATCACAACACACACACAGCATCCATCACATACACACAGGCATCTGTCACATAGACACACACACACAGGTGTCCATCACAACACACACACAGCATCCATCACATACACACAGGTGTCTGTCACATAGACACACACACACAGGTGTCCATCACAACACACACACAGCATCCATCACATACACACAGGCATCTGTCACATAAACACACACACACAGGTGTCCATCACAACACACATACATATACAACATCCATCACATATACACAGGTGTCTGTCACATAGATACACACACAAGTGTCCATCACAACACACACATACACAGCGTCCATCACATACACACAGGTGTCTATCACATAGACACACACACGAGTGTCCATCACAACACACACACAGCATCTATCACATACACACAGGCATCTGTCATATAGGCACACACACATGGGTGTCCATCACAACACACACACACACAGCATCCATCACATACACATAGGCATCTGTCACATAGACACACACAGGTGTTCATCACAACACACATACACACACAATGTCCATCACATACACACAGGTGTCTGTCACATAGACACACACACAAGTTTCCATCACAACACACACACAGCATCTATCACATACACACAGGCATCTGTCTAATAGACACACACACACGGGTGTCCATCACTACACACACACACACACACAGGCATCCATCACATACACATAGGCATCTGTCACATAGGCACACACAGGTGTCCATCACAACACATACATACACACACAGGCAATTAATTGAATGTAACAATATAGTAACAGCTAACATTTTGCTCAATAATAGACTTGGCACTCGATATGCATAATCTCCTTCATACTCCCAAAAACCCTGCACAGTAAATGTCATTTTTATCTATAGGCAAGGAAACCAAGGCACAGAGGGCGAAGTAACTTACCTGAGGTCACCCTGCTGCTAAGCAAAAGGGCTAACCCCCCGTTTTGACCCCTCTGCACTGTGCCTCCCTGCACACACCTTCCACCTCTCATTCGCTCTGTGGAGGCATATAATTTATTCATCATACAAGAGCTTAATATTAATATGAAATTAGCAGCAACCTAGGTGTGGGAAGATACTTTCCAACTTGGCTCCCTCCCCCTACTCTTCAGGGAGAGGCACAGTGGTTTTACATGATTATATATCTACATAATGGCTTCCTTTTGTCCTTTTTCTCCCCAACTGCCCTGGCCAGAATACACGCCTCCATAAATCCCAAAGGCCTCCAGACTGGAGTCTAATTATGGCCACCTGAACACAAGATTCTAGGAGAAAGGTGGGAAAGTCATTTTCCCTCTTGTTTGGTTTGCAGTCTTAAATTCAGGAATATTCAAGTTTGGCTGAGGCCCCGAGGAGATCAATACATGGCCTGTTTAGAAGATTTAAAGTTGGGCTAAGAGTCTTCAAGACGAAGAGCAAGAGTCATAGTCACAGAGCCCTGGCCAGGTAGCTCAGTTGGTTAGAGTATCATCCCAATACACCAAGGTTGTGGGTTTGATACCTGGTTAGAGCACATATAAGAATCAACCAATGGGCCCTGGCTGGTTGGCTCAGCGGTAGAGCATTGGCCCGGCATGTGGAAATCCTGGCTTTGATTCCCGGCCAGGGCATACCAAAGAAGCGCCCATCTGCTTCTCCACCCTCCCCATCTCCTTCCTCTCTGTCTCTCTCTCCCTGTCCTGCAGCCAAGGCTCCTTTGGAGCAAAGTTGGCCCGGGCGCTGAGGATGACTCCATGGTCTCTGCCTCAGGTGCTAGAATGGCTCTGGCTACAATGGAGCAACTCCCCAGATGGGCAGAGCATCGCCCCCTGGTGGGCATGTGAGGTGGATCCTGGTCAAGCGCATGTGGGAGTCTGTCTCTCTGCCTCCCCACTTCTCACTTCAGAAAAATTTAAAAAAAAAAAAAAGAATTAACCAATAAATACATGAATAAGCAGAACAACAAATCTATTTAAATTTTTTGAATACTTAAAAAAAAAGAAGAGTCACAGTCACAAATGGAATCTACTGTGGAGGCCAGGTTGTCAGAATGGATGGAAATGAAATTGCTTGGAGCTATGGACATTATTGTCCTGTTAAGGCTAATAAAGGCTGTGTGAAAACCTTTCTCTCTGAGTCAGGCTGGATCCATGACTTTGATTTATCCTGTGGAATGTGCCACTTGTTGGTAAGACCTCCAAAACATTCTGACAGCTGAGCAATCTCAGTCTTGATTTTTTTTTTTTATGCCATCCACAATCCTGGAAGCCACAGCTATGAGAGGAAGGATCCTGGTATCAAAACATACTTGTGAAACAAATATTTATTGAGCAGCTGTTAAGTGCTAGGAGCTGAGGGTGTCACTGTGAAGAAACCATGGCCCAGGCCCTCACGATTCATGGTGTTACAGGCTCTGAACAGGGGGGACCCCACTGCCCAGAGACAGGCTATGCCTGCTTAGGAGCAGGGCACTCTGTCCCAGCCGCAGGCCCTCCTCGCACTGACTGTGGGAGAGGCAGGGCAGGTGGCAAGAGCTTTTGCCCTTGTGTGCGGCTTCAATGTAAAGTCTGGAATCTCCTGTGCACAGAAAGAGTTGCAGGAATGTTCCCAGAAAGAGCAATGGACAACTCAAGTATGTGCCCAGCAGAGGACAAGAGGACCAAGGGAAAAGCCCCTCCCTCTCCCGCCCTGTCCCCTTAGCATCTCTTGCCACGCACTCAGTGTAGGACCACTGCAGCTTGTGTTGCTGTTTGGGGTGAGTTTTAACAAGGCGCCCCCTTGGGCTAATGAGTTAGACCAGGTGCTGCACCTGGTGCTGCAATAAGAGGGCCCATGGCTTAGTGAGCAGAGGGCGTGTTTATGAGACTAAAAGGGCATCTCACTTGACTCCAATGGCAAGAGAAGTGAAGGCAAAAATTAATGAATGGGACTACATCAGACTAAGAAGTTTTTGCTCAGCAAGAGAAACTGATAACAAAATAAACAGAAAGCCAACTAAATGGGAAATGATATTTTCAAACAACAGCTCAGATAAGGGCCTAATATCCAAAATATACAAAGAACTCATAAAACTCAACAACAAACAAACCAACAATCCAATAAAAAAATGGGAAGAGGACATGAACAGACCCTTCTCCCAGGAGGAAGTACAAATGGCCAACAGATATATGAAAAGATGCTCATCTTCTTTAGTTATTAGAGAAATGCAAATCAAAACTACAATGAGATACCACCTCACACCTGTTAGATTAGCTATTATTAACAAGACAGGTAATAGCAAATGTTGGAGAGGCTGTGGAGAAAAAGGAACCCTCATACACTGTTGGTGGGAATGTAAAGTAGTACAACCATTATGAAAGAAAGTATGGTGGTTCCTCAAAAAACTGAAAATAGAACTACCTTATGACCCAGCAATCCCTCTACTGGGTATATACCCCAAAAACTCAGAAACATTGATACGTAAAGACACATGCAGCCCCATGTTCATTGCAGCATTGTTCACAGTGGCCAGGACATGGAAACAACCAAAAAGCCCGTCAATAGATGACTGGATAAAGAAGATGTGGCACAGGCCCTGGCCGGTTGGCTCAGCGGTAGAGCGTCGGCCTAGCGTGCGAAGGACCCAGGTTCGATTCCCGGCCAGGGCACACAGGAGAAGCGCCCATTTGCTTCTCCACCCCTCCGCCGCACCTTCCTCTCTGTCTCTCTCTTCCCCTCCCGCAGCCAAGGCTCCATTGGAGCAAAGATGGCCCGGGCGCTGGGGATGGCTCTGTGGCCTCTGCCCCAGGCGCTAGAGTGGCTCTGGTCGCAACATGGCGACGCCCAGGATGGGCAGAGCGTCGCCCCATGGTGGGCGTGCCGGGTGGATCCCAGTCGGGCTCATGCGGGAGTCTGTCTGACTGTCTCTCCCTGTTTCCAGCTTCAGAAAAATGCAAAAAAAAAAAAAAAAAAAAAGAAGATGTGGCACATATACACTATGGAATACTACTCAGCCATAAGAAATGATGACATCGGATCATTTACAGCAAAATGGTGGGATCTTGATAACATTATACGAAGTGAAATAAGTAAATCAGAAAAAACCAGGAACTGCATTATTCCATACGTAGGTGGGACTTAAAAGTGAAACTAAGAGACATTGATAAGAGTGTGGTGGTTACAAGGGGAGGGGGGAGAGGGAGAGGGAAAGGGGGAGGGGGAGGGGCACAAAGAAAACTAGATAGAAGGTGACAGAGGACAATCTGACTTTGGGTGATGGGTATGCAACATAATTGAAAGACAAGATAACCTGGACTTGTTGATCTTTGAATATATGTATCCTGATTTATTGATGTCGCCCCATTAAAAAAATAAAATTATAAAATAAATAAATAAATAAATACAAAATAAAAGGGCGTCTCACTCAAGCCTTCAGCCAGAGCCTCAGGAGCACCCGGGCCTGTGGGAGCCATTGCTCTTGCCACTCTCCCTGAGGGATGAGGTGGAAGACGACTTCACTGAGGTCACAGCTAGTAAGTAACCAGATGTAGGATTTGAACCCAGCTCTTCAAAGCCAAGGTTCACGCAAACTTGACTCTTCGGGTTGCAGAAGTGCAGCGTGCCCATGCACATACCAGCAGATATGCATTTACACTGAGCAAGCTGCAGGCTGCCCGGCGCGTGCCTAGGGACACTGACACTCTTTTGAAGGATCTTCCCAATCTCATAGAAAACATCCCTACCCTCAAGGGAGTTGGCCTGGTCTTCAGGGAGCCCAGTCTGAGAGCATGACACGGGGGACTGGACATAGCCCTATCCTGATTTATTGATGTCGCCCCATTAAAAAAATAAAATTATAAAATAAATAAATAAATAAATAAATACAAAATAAAAGGGCGTCTCAGCCATAAGAAATGATGACATTGGATCATTTACAGCAAAATGGTGGGATCTTGATAACATTATACGAAGTGAAATAAGTAAATCAGAAAAAACCAGGAACTGCATTATTCCATACGTAGGTGGGAATGGAATACTCCATTCTGAGAAGAGTGACAGGACAAACAGAAAGCGACCAAGCCCGACAGATCCACTCTGTCCTTCACCCCTCACACAGGCCGTGGCAAGGGAGTTCATGCACCCCCCCGTCTGTGGGTCAGGATGAGCGGTATCAGCCCCGGGGTCTGCAGACGGAGAGCCAGGCAGAGAGGCGGGAGCGGGCATCGGGCTGTCACTCAGCCTTCGCGGCTCCCTGGGGAACATTTTACAACTTCACCTATTCTGCATCGCCTGCTTGACGGAGCATCCAAAGCAATTCCAGGACTATATTTCATTGTCGCACCTATTTGCAAGGGGTGTCAATCAGGCCCGGAAGTCTGCTGCCCTGCTGCTGCTCCTCACTCTTTGTTACACACACACACACACACACACACACAGGGGCGCACCCTCACTGAAACCCAGTCATGTGCACCTGAGACACGCAGAGGAGCACCCGGAAACACACAACCATGCGCATGTCGGGGACACACAAACTTGGTGTCCGTGAATCAGAGCTACCATGTTGCACAGACCCAGGGAGCACCATTCATATTATTGTTACTCTCGTATATGGTCATTATATGTGCACGGCAAGGCACGCAAAGTGTCCCTGTGCACACAGGCACATGCACACCCTCAGTCACACACAGATACCCAGAGAGCCAGAGTCCTCAGGCTGAGTGAGGACTGCCACAGTCCCAGCCTTCCAGAGCTCATAAGATCAGGAGGTTGGGGGTGGGGGGAGAAAGCAGGGAGCTCTCTGAAGCCCCCGCCCCCTCCCGCTTCGTATCCTATGAACTTCTCAAGCTGAGAAGACCCTGCAACACCCACACACACACGCAAACACACATACACACACACAGCAGGAACCTCTTCAGCCAGCAGAGTTGAAACCCAACTGTTAGTAGTAATTAGCATGCTTGTTGGGAAAAGGTTTAATTAGCTCTCCGCTGGGGATCGAGGGCAGCCAGGGCCCAGGGCAGGCTTGCTGAGGCTGGCCTCTCTCTACTCTCTCACATGGCTTTTCAGGTGTGGGGGAAGAGTCTCCAGTGAGGAGTTCGCATGGCTGGACCCCCAGATATATACTGACATCTTTGTTACACATTCAGATGTATGCATGTGACATACCTGGAAGCATCCCACAAACATGTGGCCCCAAACTTTATAGGTTGGTAGTTAGATAGATAGGTAGAGAGAGAGAGAGATTATGAATGGACAGTAAGAAGGCCAAATAATAAATGGGTAATGGACGGATGATGGATGGCTGAATGGATACCAGCTGAATAGATAAATGGATGGATGGATGGATGTGTAGATAATGAATGGATAAACAGAAAATAGATAGTGGAAAGATAAGATATATAGAGAGATAGATAGACAGATGTAGTGGGTAGATGAGTAGTAACAGATGGATGCATGAACAAATAATTATATACAGTCACATACACAGAAACACACATAGCGATGTGCTACACACAGTCCTACACGTGGGTATATGTGATCATTACTTACATACTCACTGCGTGCATATTCTCTCTCCATCTCCCACTCACCTCCGCTTTCTCTCTCCAAAAATGGAGGATTAATAGCTTAGCAGTTGTGAAGTGAGTTCTGGAATTCAACCACACGAATTTGAATGGCTCTGCCAGTTAGCCATGTGAACTTGGACAAGTTTCACACTCTCTGTGCCTACATTTCCTCATCTATGGGATGGAGACAGTGGTACCTAACAAGCAAGGTTGGTGTGAGAAATAAAGATGAGTCCTTAGAATACATGAAAATGCTTGGAAGAGAACCTGCTACATAGTAAAGGCTCGATCCCTCCGAACTGTTATTGCTGAGGTGGGTATTTCTCTTACAGGGGATAATCTGGAAGTCTCAGAAATACCCAGAAGAGGCCCGTGACGCCAAGGAAGGAAGTTAAGGGCTTCTGGCTTCACCTCTAATCCTCTTTCCAGCCCCTTCACACACACACCTAGAGACCAGGTCCTAGACAGAGCCCCGAGGGAGTGAGGGAGACCCCCAGGGATCCCGTGGGGCAGAGAAGCCATGTGTGCAGATGGGCTAAGCCAGGCCCCAGTAATCAGCCAGGGAGAACCAGCTCCCAGGGAGCCCTGAGCCCCGAGCCCCAAACAATGATATATATTTTCAATTTTCTCAAAAATTATATTTTTTCCCCTCCAGACGTTCACCTTGTGCTTTTTGACCAGGATAAACTGAAAAATAATAGACTCCAGATGGGAAAGAGATAAGTCATTCGTCCTGCATAGATTGCGGTGCTGGCACTAGGTCCCCAACTCCTGGCGGGGGTGTGGGGTGCTGGGGAACAAGTGGCCAGGCCTGAGCAGGGGGGGGCCCTCGCAGCCCCTGCTGGCCTCCTCACGGCCCAGCGGTAGGGAAGAAGAGCTGGAGTTTGGAGGTGGGGAAATAGGGTCTTATCTCACTGTGCGACCTTAACTAACTCTCCCCTCTTGAAGACTTATTTTCCTCCCCTGCAAATGGGGATAATACTTCCTCAGCTATCTGCCCAGTTAGAGGGTGGGAGATGTAAATGAGCTGCACATGGGAGGGCTTTGTGAGATGTGATCCACACCCAACCAGGCAGCAGCTGTACCTGAAAGGCCCTCACTCCCGGGCTCTGGTCCCCAGGATGGGTCTAACCATTGGGAATCCTTATGTGTTCTGCAATTACCCTGTCAAGCCTCCCTCCCTGACTCTGTCATACCCTGTCTCCAGATCCTCCAACTCCATTGGATGGATTTCCATAGCTCCAGCAATCTGTCTAACCTAGAAAGGACTGCCAAGATGGCCCTGTTTTTCTGAAAGATCATCAAAGAAGGCAATTCATCTATGTTAATGCCCACACCTTTGGGAAGTCCTTCCCAGCATCTAACTCAAATCCACTAAGCAATGAATGTGCTTACTCCTACCGCAGTCCAAAAATGTTCAAAGGTCTATCATTTTCTGCTAAAAGCAAATATTTCTTTTCCAATGTTTCTTTCGTGGACACAAGGCTGACTAATGAATAAAAAAAGACGTCAGAATTTGAAGTTCAAGTACCAGTGCTGCTACTTAAGGCTGTGTTACCTTGGACAAGTTATCTAACTTCTCTGAGCCCTAACCCCCACAGGGCTCAGAATCTTACCTTGCCTGCCTCCAAGACTGCTGAAAGGCCTGGGTAAACAAGACAATCCCTGCATATTTGAAGGATGCCTAGCTCCCTGGCTCTGGG
This sequence comes from Saccopteryx bilineata, assembly GCF_036850765.1. NCBI lineage: Eukaryota > Metazoa > Chordata > Mammalia > Chiroptera > Emballonuridae > Saccopteryx > Saccopteryx bilineata. Next base: position 265,164,554 of record NC_089492.1, read on the forward strand.
AACTGGCCCCTCCTCTCGCACACACACCCCCATCTTCAGCCTCCCTGCCAAGGGTGAGACTTTATCTTCCCAGAGCAGAGGGGAGGTGATTCAAAGGAGTGAGGAGCTGCTCACTCCCTGCCCGGAGTAATTGGTAGTAATCCCACAGCCAAGCCTATCGCCTCACTCCCAGCTGTGGTGAAGCTGCGGCCTCATCATCCTTCATTAACCGGGCTCATCGCTCGGCTCAATTGTAGAACATGATTTTAATAACCCTGGCAGGAAGGGATCATTTTTCTTTTGTCACTTAACTCCAATCCTGTTGCAGAGAGACAGAAACACAAAAAGAGAGAAAGACAAGCTGACCGAGTGGCAGAGACAGAGTAAATGGAAGAACTGGGGACAGAGAGTCGGGGAGGAGAGGCATCTACACAGCCGAGAATGGGACACACGTGGTTGGGAAGAGGGAGAGGGAGAAGCAGAGCAGAATGGAACAGAGCACTTTCTGCCCTGTGGCTCCCATTGTGGCTCCCATTGTGGCTCCCCTGTCCTGACCCCCAGCCCTTACACTGGTCAGGATAAGACACCCCCTGACCAGGCAGGCCCAGGCTGTTCTCCGGGCTGTTCCTTCTGGCTCAGCTTAGGGCCTCGCATGAATAGTCAGTGCCCCAGGGCTGGGGTAGAGGAGGATGATAAGAGCATCTCAGATTTGGGGGTCCTTTGCCTAAGAGCAGTAGCTCCTCCAGGACAAGGCTACATACAGTCCAGTGCAAAGGGTAAGAACACAGGATGAGTCAGACAGATGCCAGGCTGCAGGCTCGACTCTGACATAGGCTAGCTGAGTTGCCTTGCGGGCCTTCCTGACCTCGGTGTTCTCATCTGTACAGTGGGTACCCACATCACATAGTTGTGTGATGAATACATGAGCTGAAGTGTGTGCTGCATGCCATGCAGTGTGTGGTAGATAGAAATAGGCAGGAAATGAAACAACCAGGCTACAAAAAACAGCCAGAACAGTAGAGAGGCCTCCTAGGATGCCAAGGAGCCAGGGCAAAGGACATGCCATCAACTTGTGTTCAGACTTCTCAAGGCCTGGCTCTGCCAGCCCTGGGAGACATCCCGCCCCCACCAAAACCCACCAGCTGTTCAAGTAAAAGAACCATAAAGGGGCTTTGGCAGGGTTCACAGGACCTCCAGGGTGGCAGCGCCCAGCATAGGCCAAATTGCATGGGCCATACCTTTGTGGTGGGCAAAGCTAGATACACAGCGCCACCTGCTGGCCATTAGGGAAATCATACAAGAGATCTGCTTGAGAGGGGAGGCGGGGAGGTGGATGGGATGCTTATCAACCCCCAGGAGGACCTGCTTTGGGGACCCAGCCCAGGCAAGCACCAGACTGGGTCCCTGACTTCTCTCTGCCTCAGGGCCCAACCAGATCTCCTGGGTAGGCTCAGGAGTAGGTGGTGACCAGGCTAATAAGGCAAGTCACAGCTCTCCAAGTTGATCACAGCAAAGGCAGCTCCATCTCCTAAATGGCATGTTTCCTTCCAAGCCTCAGTGTCTGCCCTCGTCCTGAAGAGAGAATATTCAACTCAGAGATTCTGGAAGACTGCTGTGGACTGGGGGTCTCGGAGAAGAGGGAAACCATTTCCTGACCTGGAGGAGCCATAGTCTGGTAGGAGGAAGGGTTGGAAGCAGACATGCAGCGGGGTGGGGGGTTGTGCAGCATGCCAGCCAGAGGCGCACACAGTCTGCAGATGAGAGACAGCCTGGGCTTTGGGGGAGCACGGGGTACAGCTGGAGGTTCTGGAAGTAACACGAACCCCATCATGGCTGTCATTAACTCAGTGAGACTCAGTCTTTCCAAGGGTCAGGCCCACAGACAGGGGTATCCCCAACTCTGTCCACTGTCGGTAAATGTTGTCCCATCTCTGGGCCTCTGTGTTTCCCCTTCTGTGAAATGGGTCGTGGAGGGGGGCCAGGCTTGCAGCCCAGCAGTGCCACCTCTGGTTTCTGCTTTCTCATGTCCAGGAGGAAGCCCCATGCTCTGAGACCTGCTGGTAATTCCTCTTTCCCAGGAATGGCAGCGAGCTGGGCGGTGAGCTCAGAACCTGAGCAGGAAGAGGGGCACTGAGTCCAGACCGGGGTTCAAGCAGGGGCAGGAGGAACTGCCCGGCAGCCTCAGGCCAGGAAGCAAAAGCTCACGGCCTACCGACCGGTGGGTTCTGTCACTGTGACCAAGGGGCACAGGTCAGTGTGTCCAGGACCCTGAAGAGTTTTCAGGATCAACCTGAGAGACAGGCCTGTGGTCAGCAGAGGCCTTTGTCCTCAGGTTCTGACTCAAGTGGGAGGCCTTGCCCTTATCAGAGAACCAAGAACATCCCACACCCTTCCACCGGTGTGGGGCTCCTCTGGGCACCCCGCCTGCCCCCTGACTGCAGGCTTCTGCCAGCCCAGATGAGGTCAGGAGTCTGCATGGCCCCCACAGAGCCTGCTCACTTCCTGCCTGTCCTGGAAGCCTTCTCTGGGCCAGGGCATGGCTGTGATGCGGGGACTTGCCCTCAGAAAGCCCCCACAATGTGTGGCCGCCCATATCATTATTTCCTCCTCCTTCTGGAGATAAAACGTGTCCTGTGTCTTGTGCGCCTGGTCACATCCAAGTCCTCTTGGCTGTTCCTCTTTGAACTTTCTCAAGCCCATGCTTTTACCCTCACGGCCCGGGCCACCTATAATAACCTCTGCATGTCCCCTGCCTCGTCCATACCCCTACAGCAAGCAGTACCTTTCAACCCATGTGCCCCTCTCCAACCACCAAGGACAGCTCCAGGGGCTCCTCTGCCGCCTGGGGCAGGCCAACCTGGAGGACACAGAAGTAGCGGGTGACCGCCCCATTGCCCAGGAGCAGAGCGCCCAGCAAGGAACTTGATGTGAAGAGAACCTCCTAGCTTCTCTTCAGAAGTCCATGCACTTATTTTTTACAACTGTCACAACTGCGCCCACAGAAAGCTCCAACTAGTCCCACGTCCCCTGATTTACCAGCTGAAGAACTGGGTCGGTCTAAGGTCCCAGGCATTGGCAGGACAACTCCGAAGCCCATGAGCAATGCACCAATCCCAAACCACTGTCAGGAGTCAGGCAGGGTCCCAGCCCCAGGTCCAGCCCCAACCCCGTTCTCCCCAGCAGCGTCTCCCCCTGTGTCAGTCCCATACCCATTTGCCCTCTGAGCCCGTCTTCTCTCCTTGCACCAGGGGCTGGCTCCTGTAGGTATGTGCCCCAGACACCTGGGACAGGAAGAGGCATTGGTGGGAGACTGGAGGGTGGGAGGAAGGTTTATTCCTGAACCTGTTTTGATGCATTTGAAAGCCCAGAAGCTACTGGACTCAGAACTGACCTCGATCCCAGGCCCCCCATCAGGTGAGTGGGGCCATCACTATTCCGAGTTTTAAGACCTCACCCACCTGCCATTCTAGTCCTCACCTGAGTGGAATCCACACTCCCCTCACTGGTCACATCCATGCTTCTTAGCTATTTGGCCTCCCTAGAGGACACTTCTGTGGTCCTCCTTGGGCACCCATAACCCTAAGGGTATCAGTAGCCACTAGATAGGGTGGTTATGGGGGATATTCTCCTAAATCCCAGACTTGGGCTGTTAGGGCACCTGAATCCAGTGAGAGATTGGATGCCTCTGTTACCTGGACCCATCCAAACCACCACAAACATGCAGATCTTGCTGCAACCCTTTTTCCTGCCAGTGAGCATGCCCAGCAGAGACCCAGGCCCAGGTCTCCCGCCCCTTCACCCCCTGGACGCCAGGAGACTGGGGCCAAGGGCTGGGCTGGCACTCTTCATGCCGTGTTGGTGGTGGGGAATGGACTGGTTAGGATCAGCGCTGGGAAAGGTAGAAATACTCACCTAGAACCAAGGGGGACTGCAGTTTGTAGCATGGGGCTTTATGTGAGTTAAGTCAGACTATTGGCCCATCCAGAAATCTGTTTAATGGGAAGCTGTGAAAGGTGAGCTACAAGCTCCCCCGGCCAATGCAGGCCTTAAAAAGGAGGATCTCATTTCTGGCTGATAGAGTTTTGCCAGGTTAATTCCGAGTTGGCCCAATGGGTAGACTCCAGCTCCAAGACCAGCCTCCAGACCCCTTCCCCCTACTTTCCCTTCTCACAGTGAAACACTCTGGGGGAAAGTTGAGACCACTGTCTTCCCCTTTAAATCTCTATCTGTTGCTTATCTTTAAACCTTGTTTATGGTGTTATTTGTCTTATAGGAGATTTTTATTTTTATGAGATCAAACCTGACAGTGTTTTTCTTTATAGCTTCTGAGTTGTGTGCCTTACTTAGAAAGGCTTTCCCTGTTCCGAGGAGGCATTTTTCAAGATTTGTCACTGCAGGTCTAAAGGGGGCACTTGAACACTGTCAGGGGCAGACAGGCTACTCGCACAAGATATACACTGTGGGGAGCTGCTCTGGGACATTCTGGGGCCTTATGGAAGGCCTCAGGGGCCTACAGCAACGATGCTTTCGGGATTGCAGCAAAATGACTTTGTACTTCTTCTTTACAAAAAGCTTTTTCCTATAAAAAATTCCAAACAGAAGGGTAGCAGATGGCTCTGAGCTCGTATGTTATCTCTGCTCTCACATTTCTCCGGGCAGGTCCTGGGACTGAAGTCACCATCGTGTGTGTGTGTGTGTGTGTGTGTGTGTGTGACAGAGACAGAGAGGGGGACAGATAAGGACAGACAGACAGGAAGGGAGAGAGATGAAAAGCATCAATTCTTTGTTGCAGCACCTTAGTTGTTCATTGATTGCTTTCTCATATGTGCCTTGACCGGGGGCTACAGCAGACCCAGTGACCCCTTGGCTCAAGCCAGCAACTCCATGCTCAAGGTGATGAGTCTTGCTCAAACCAGATGAGCCCATGCTCAAGCCAGCAACCTCAGGATCTCGAACCTGGGTCCTCCGTGTCCCAGTCCGATGCTCTATCCATCGCACCACCACCTAGTCAGGCTGAAGTCACCCTTTTATTACACCCCCTTCCCCACAGTCTTCCCATACCCACCTGTATACCCTTTCTGCAGTGTAGTGGCTCATACTGGCCTTCCTGCTCAGATCCGCTCTGACACCCAGCTCTTTTTCTTCTCCCCATATGTCTAGCCCTGCAGCACCCAATCTCCACCCCATCAAGGACTTCTCTCATTTCTTTCTTCCCCACACGCCACCTGTTGGAAAATTCTGCCTCCTGAGTACCAGGGTTGGGCCCAAAGAGACTCCTGACCCTGTGCTGGATTCCTCAAAGTGCCAGTGCTGCCAATCACAGTGGGGCTGGTGCTGGCTTTCCTGGACCCCATCTAGCCAGCAGACCATGAAAACCGTTGCAGCCATGGAGGGCCTTTGAAGGTGTGGGGCATGGTAGTAAACACCTGCTGGGACAATGGAGCAGGGCTGGGCTGTCAAAGCAGAGGCAGAAAGATGTGGGCCCAACCCTCTCTCTTAGCCAGTAATCCTCCCAAGTAAGCCATTTCCTGGGGTTCCCCATCCTTCATCTCCACACTCAGCCAGGTGTGCAGAGAACTACTGTGCTACACACATACAGGAGGACAGGCCAGGTTGTACTGGGGCCACACCCCAAACTGCCACTTGAAACAAGTCAGCAGTGCCCATGACCCACAGTTTCACCATCACCCCCCCCCAGCCTGTCATGAACCACTTCCCTCAGTGCTACATCCCCATGTCCTTTCTCCCCTGCAAAGTCACCTCCACCGGAAGGCTTCCTCAAGAAAGGCCGCCCTGCTCAGTTGCTTCCTCTCCCCCAGATGCCCTGGAGACTTGGGGATTATCTATGGCACCCGATGCTTGTCCCTCCTATGACTGCGTGTCTGGGCCAACCAATGAGATCACCCAATGGTTGCCCTAAGGACGACTGTCTTCTACCTTCCTACATACCTGCTTCCCCAAGCCCGTCTCCCCCACCCTCACCTCCATGTATCTCAGCCACACTGCCGAGCAAGCAGTTGATGCAGCCACAGTTGCATCAGGACCAGACCCCAGAGAACAAGATGTAAGACGTGACTCTGGATGTCGCCTCTACCAGTAGGAGCCCCCCTACCCACCCAGAGAGAGAGGCTGAACTGGGCTGAGTCCCGGGAGGGCTGAAGGGCTCAGGGCAGCTTACTCTGAGTGCCCACACTCCCCTCCATCCTGTCTAACAGGAGCTCTGGACTTTTCTCTTCCCATCCTCTCCCCTCCATTCTTCACCCTCAGCAGCCTGGCCTCAGTTCCCTCCTCCTGTGTTCCCGGAAACAGCCCTCACCTAGGTCACCACTCCTCGCCAACGGCTGTTTCTCAGTTCTCATCCTCCTAGCTTCTCTTCAGAAGTCCATGCACTTATTTTTTACAACTGTCACAACTGCACCCACAGATAGCTCCAACTAGTCCCACGTCCCGTGATTCATCAGCTGAAGAACTCAGATCCCAAAGGACATTTGCACAGCTTTAGCCAAGTGTTTTATCCATCGGATGGGACAACATGACATCCTCTTGCTCCTCCAAATCCTCTCCTGCTTGCCTTGGGCTGGTCCACATGCCATCAAGTTCCCCCTACCTCCCCAGTGTCTCCTTCTCTGTCTTTTTCACATCTCCTCCTCCTCCTTCTCCTCCCTGCTCTAATTAAGGGTCTTGCCAAGGGTCATGGATTCACCCTCCACCCTTTTCTCTCTCAAATATTTTATCCCCTTTCTTCCCTTCAGCCCCCACCTCTGGGCAAAGTGTTCCCAAAGCCTTTCTCTAACCCTTTTCTCTGCTTGTCCTTGGGTCTTCTCCACAGCCATCTTTTCCTGACCTTGGGATTGTTAGTAGTATCCAACTCCAGCTTGAATTCAGTCCTCCTCTGGGGCTCAGACACATCTGAGTACAGAGGGCGGCAGGAAGCCACCGTGAGAGGCTTGCACGGAGCAGAAGTGCACTGCGTTACCAGAGACAGGGGGCTCTCAGGAGGGTGGTGGTGAGACTGCTGTCCCCACCTCAGCTGGGACTCCCATCAGAATTAAGAGGGGCTATGGGGTTACTAACAGAGCAACTTTCACCAGGATTTCCATAATACACTGGGACAGAAACCATTTAGCTTCATTGCCCATGAAGCAAAGTGTGTCCCAAACTGGAAGTAAGGACCAGGCTCCCCACTTCTCCAGGGAACTCAGTATAATTTGGATGCCTCAAGGTCTGCAGGAACCCAGACACCACTCTGGCTCTTGGGAGTACCCAGAGGAATCCCCAGTGGTGCGGTGGACACAGGTGCCACACCAAAGGCTCTGGCAGCTGTGATGTGATGAGGCACCCTCAGGCAATCACACAGACTGTGGGCATCAAGGGAGCAGGAGCCAGAGAACATAGTGGATGCCACAAGGTGATTCAAGCTGGTCGGCTCTTTCATGAACACCATGCAAAGCTCCCTGGAGGCTTCCAGAAATAACTGGACGAGACCTGAAGGCTTCTGGAAATCTTGAGGAACAGATGGGGATAGAAGCCAGCCAAGCACAGGTCGTGCCTGTCGATGTGGCCTCATTGGTACCTTTTCCCAGGCTGGCAACGCCTTGGGGGAAGCTTTAGACAAAGTGCTGGTGCCCAGCCACTGCCAACATCACAATTCCCTTACAGCCTAGTCCTTCTGTCAAGGAGGCTGTGTTCCACGGTCGCGCACCCAGACTCAATGCGCAGTGCGTTGTCAGAACAGTTCACACGTACTGAACACCTACTCTGTGGCAGACCCTATGCTTAATAGTTCACAGGAATTATGTTCATTAATCTTCATGGTGACCTTTTTAAGTAGATACAATGAAGACCTCTATTAACAGCTCAGGAAGCTCACAAAAATTATGTAATTTGCACAAGAGCCCTGAGCAAGTGATAGGCAGAGCTACAACTTGAGTAGAGGCAGTCTGACCCCAAAGCCCCAGCTCTTCACTAGCATCCTAATGGCTCAATTGATTGCCAAATCTTCCCTTGTTCCCCCTACAGCCTCTTGCTGTTGTTATTGTTGTTGCTGCTGCTGCTGCTGCTGCTACTGATAATTGTAATGCCACGTGCACTTCATCTTTTTCCAAAATGGATGTGAGAAGGCTTTACAAAAGAAAAGATTAATTCATCTAACAGATTCTTACTATTCAAGAAAAAAAAATAACAATCTTTTTTTTTTTTTTTTTTTTTGTATTTTTCTGAAGCTGGAAACGGGGAGGCAGTCAGATAGACTCCCGCATGCGCCCGACCAGGATCCACCTGGCACGCCCACCAGGGGGCGATGCTCTGCCCATCCGGGGTGTTGCTCTGTTGCAACCAGAGCCACTCTAGCGCCTGGGGCAGAGGCCATAGAACCATCCTCAGTGCTGCGGGAGGGGAAGAGAGAGACAGAGAGGAAGGAGAGGGCGAGGGGTGGAGAAGCAGATGGGCGCCTCTCCTGTGTGCCCTGGCCAGGAATCGAACCCAGAACTTCCGCACACCTGGCCAATGCTCTACCACTGAGCCAACCGGCCAGGGCTAAAAAATAACAATCTTAAGGGTTGCTATGGTGGCTGTGACTGGTCCCGAAGTTTGGCATTGAGCTTCCTGGCAGCCAGCACGCAGTTCTGACACTCTTACTATCAGAAAGGAGGAAGCAGACCATTTCCTCCACAGGGACAAATATGTCCAGGAACTAATTTTGAAAGAGGCTTCTCATATATGGGGCCTCATGTCACCGACATGGTGTGACAGGATAAAAAGCAATCTCCTATATGATTTGTTTGCAAGAGCAGATAAAGGACTTTCAGTATAAACATAGGGGGCACCATGTAGTCTTGGACACAACAGACTCAGGGGCACCAGCAGATGGATTGCCTGTGGGTTAGAGCTCAGAAAAGTTAGACTTTTCCCCACACATCTCACTCTTATGGGGTTTTCTGACAAGTCCCAAGATACTGTACAGTGGAGGTGGGGTGGGCCAGAGCCCCAGGCTAAGGAAACTGGAGATGCTCCAAGGAGTGTATGTAGTTCTATTCTACACATGTAAGGTCTTGCACACATTCATTCATCAGATATTTATCGTCCTTTTTTGTGACAGGTTTTGCACTAAGTGAAGCGGAAGCCAATGAAATAAATAATACACTGTTTCTAAAAGCAAGGAATTCAATCATTAAGAGAAAAAAGAACTTACTTTTTTGAGCACGTACTATGTGTCAAGCACTATTTGGGGCTTTGCATATAACATCTCATTTAAAATCTTTAATAAGGCCCTGGCCCGTTGGCTCAGTGGTAGAGCATCAGCCTGGTGTGCAGAAGTCCCGGGTTCGATTCCGGGCCAGGGCACACAGGAGAAGCGCCCATCTGCTTCTACACCCCTCCCCCTTTCCTTCCTCTCTGTCTCTCTCTTCCCCTCCCGCAGCGAGGCTCCATTGGAGCAAGGATGGCCGGGACGCTGGGGATGGCTCCTTGGCCTCTGCCCCAGGCGCTAGAGTGGCTCTGGTCGCAACAGAGCGACGCCCTGGTGGGCAGAGCATCGCCACCTGGTGGGCAGAGCGTCGCTCCCTGGTGGGCGTGCCGGGTGGATCCCGGTCGGGCACATGCGGGAGTCTGTCTGACTGTCTCTCCCCGTTTCCAGCTTCAGAAAAAAAAATACAGGAAAAAAATTAAAATCTTTAATAAGCCTATATAATAAGTTTTATTTTTTTCAAATAGCCTGGCCCTGGCCGGTTGACTCGGTGGATAGAGTGTCGGCCTGGCATATGGACATCCTGGGTTCATTCAATTCCTGATCAAGGCACACAGGAGAAGTGACCATCTGCTTCTCTTCCCCTTCCTCACCCCTTTCTCTGCCTCTTCCTCTCCTGCAGCCAGTGGCTCAATTAGTTTGAGCATTGACACCAGACGCTGAGGATAGCTTGTTGGTCTGAGCATCAGCCTCAGGTGCTAAAAATAGCTGGGTAGATTCAAGCACCAGAAGAATGGTAAGAGAGAGAGAAGAGGTGGCTTGAGGATTCATTCTTCTCATTCTAATGTTAACTCTTGATGTGTGTCAGTCAGAGGTCATTGACAGCATTATCATTCCTTATTCTAGGAGGGGAAGAGGTTGTCCTCTTGGCCTGGAATGAGAATCAGAACTGCCAGCTTCAGCATGGTGAGAATAGGAGGAGGAGGAGGAGGCCAAGCACATGTCTTGCTGAGATGTTAACCCTTGATGTGCTTCAGCCAGAAGGGAGTAGACCTTTAAACTGTAATGAGAACTTGGCCAGAGGTAAAAGTACAAGATTGATTATATACTATTGATTTTTTACAGAATACGTAACTGTGATCACTGAATTAATAATATTGAATCATAGTGATAAGAGCATGAATATTTTATAGGAAATCTTTTATAAGCTTACTTTGTCCATATATTCTTACTTAGCTCTATTTTATGGCTAGTCAAACTAATATCAGTAAATAAGTAATATAGCATACAGTGGTCCCTTGTCTATTGTGGGTGTTAGGTTCCAGAACCTCTCACGATAGGCGAAAGTCCGCGAAGTAGCGACCTTATATTTAATTTATTATTTATATATATATTTAAGGCTTTATAAACCCTCCCACACTCTTATAAACTTTCCCCACTCTGTTATTAACTTTTCCCACACTCTTATAAACACTTCCTATGCTCTTAAACACTTTCTACACTCTTAAACCTACATAATTTTAACAACATAAAATTCTATATGGGTACTCACCAGTGAGTATATTACAACTTGAATGATAATGATGATGATTTAATATTCTTTTAATATGTTTAATTAATATTTTTATATTGTTTTTAATTTTTAGGCTACAAAATGCTTATTTTGCTGCAAAAATAATTAAAATAATAAATATGTAAAAATTCCTATATACTGCAAAATCCCACGATATAGCAAAAAATTTACAATACAAAATTTGATATATACAATTTAAAAATCCGTGATACAATGAGACCAAGAAAAGTGAACTGCGATATGGCACCGGACAACTGTATTTATTCCCAGTTACACATTTAATTTCAAACATGTTAAGAAACAGATAAATTTTAAATTCTCATACCTTTAGAAATTTTTAATTTTCTTCTGAATAATTTGTAAGCCAAAGGAGAAATCATAATAGAAATTTAAAAACACTTAGAACAAAATGATAATGAAGAGTGCCTATCAGAACTATGAGATGAAGCCAAAATAGTACTTTCAGTAAAATGGAGTCTTTTTTTTTTTTTTTTTTTTTCTTTTTTTTTTTTGTATTTTTCTGAAGCTGGAAATGGGGAGAGACAGTCAGACAGACTCCCGCATGCGCCCGACCGGGATCCACCTGACACGCCCACCAGGGGCGACGCTCTGTCCACCAGGGGGCGATGCTCTGCCCCTCTGGGGCGTCGCTCCGCTGCGACCAGAGCCACTCCAGCTCCTGGGGCAGAGGCCAAGGAGCCATCCCCAGCGCCCGGGCCATCCCCGCTCCAATGGAGCCTTGGCTGCGGAAGGGGAAGCGAGAGACAGAGGAAGGAGGGGATGGGGGTGGAGAAGCAAATGGGCGCTTCTCCTATATGCCCTGGCCGGGAATCGAACCCAGGTCCCCCGCACGCCAGGCCGACGCTCTACCGCTGAGCCAACCGGCCAGGGCTAAAATGGAGAGTCTTGAATGTTACTGTTAGAAAAGATAAAAAGAAAAGCCAATGAACTAAGCATCCAACTTAAGAGTTATAATAAAAAACCAAAGAATAAATCCAATGAAAATAAAAAGAAAAGAGAAATTCATTCCATTGAAACAGAAACTGTAAAAAAAAAATCACCAAAGTTAAAAATTGGTTTATCAAAAAATCTAATTAAAAAATTTTTTTTCTAGCCTGACCTGTGGTGGCGCAGTGGATAAAGCGTCAACCTGGAAATGCTGAGGTCGCCGGTTTGAAACCCTGGGCTTGCCTGGTCAAGGCACATATGGGAGTTGATGCTTCCAGCTCCTCCCCTCTGTCTCTCTCTCTCTCCTCTCTAAAATGAATAAATAAAAATTAAAAAAAAAAAAAATTTTTTCTGGCAAAAATGATCAAAAATAAAAGTCACCAAAATTTTATACTTAAAAATGTTTAAAAGACCAGCCCTGGCTGGTTGGCTCAGTGGTAGAGCGTCGGCCTGGCGTGCAGAAGTCCTAGGTTCGATTCCCGGCCAGGGCACACAGGAGAAGCGCCCATCACTTCTCCACCCCTCCCCCTCTCCTTCCTCTCTGTCTCTCTCTTCCCCTCCCGCAGCCGAGGCTCCACTGGAGCAAAGATGGCCCGGGCGCTGAGGATGGCTCCTCAGCCTCTGCCCCAGGCGCTAGAGTGGCTCTGGTCGCAACAGAGCGACTCCCCGGAGGGGCAGAGCATCACCCCCTGGTGGGCGTGCCGGGTGGATCCCGGTCGGGCGCATGCGGGAGTCTATCTGACTGTCTCTCCCTGTTTCCAGCTTCAGAAAAATACAGAAAATAAATAAATAAATAAATAAATAAATAAATAAATAAAAATGTTTAAAAGACCATATGTACAGATACAGAAAAGATTAGGAAAACAGAAAGTGAACACTATGAACAACTCTATATTGAGGAACAGATCATTCCAACTTATACAAACTCTCACAGAGAATAGAAAAAGACAGCACAATTTGCAGACCATTCTGTGAGGATTGTATAACCTTGATCCTAATATCTAACAAAGAGAATACAAGAAAAGACAATTATAGGCCAATTTTACTCAAGAGCATAGATGTAAAAGCAAAAATCCTAAACAAGGTAATAACAACCTGAATGCAGCAATGCATAAAAATGGTAATATATTATGACCAAGTTGGGTTTATCCTAGAGTTGCAAGAATGTTTTAATATTATACATCTATAAATGTTATTCATAACATTAACAAATTAATTTAGAGAAACCACATTACCTTTTCAATAGATGCAGAAGAAACATTTTATATGATTTACACTTGATTTTTTTTTTTTTAGCAAACTAAGAATATAAGGGAAATTTCTTAAATGATAAGGGTTATTGTCCCAAAACCTTTAGAAAATTTTATTCTTAATGGGAAACTTTAATATTTCCTTTAAAATCATGAATAAAACAAAGATGCTCACTACCACTGCTTCTCTTCAGAGCCAAACTGGTAGTCCTAGCCAATGCAGTAAGACAAGAAAATGAAATAAAACGTATAAAGATTAAAAGAAAATAAATGTGCATCACTCAGATTATGTGTTTATTTAAATAGAAAACCCCAAAATCTACAGATAAAGTGGTAGAATAAGAGATTTAACAAAATTGCTTGATTTTTAAATCAATGTATAAAACGGAAAGAGTAAGATGCCTTTTCCTGTAGGGAAATATATATCTTTTTTAATATATATATATATCCTTTAAAATTGCAACAAAAACATAAGGTGATCAAGACTAAAACACCTTCCTGAATAAGGAAACTCAATATTTAAAGATATCGCCTGACCAGGCGGTGGCTCAGTGCATAAAGCATCGGACTGGGATGCAGATGACCCAGGTTCGAGACCCCAAGGTCGCCAGCTTGAGTGCAGGCTCATCTGGTTTAAACAAAAGCTCACCAGCTTGAGCCCAAGGTTGCTGGCTCGAGCAAGGGGTTACTCAGTCTGCTGTAGCCCCACGGTCAAGGCACATATGAGAAAGCAATCAATGAACAACTAAGGTGTCACAACAAAAAAACTAATGATTCCGCCTAGCGTGCGGAGGACCCGGGTTCGATTCCCGGCCAGGGCACACAGAAGAAGCGCCCATTTGCTTCTCCACCCCTCCGCCGCGCTTTCCTCTCTGTCTCTCTCTTCCCCTCCCGCAGCCAAGGCTCCATTGGAGCAAAGATGGCCCGGGCGCTGGGGATGGCTCTGTGGCCTCTGCCCCAGGCGCTAGAGTGGCTCTGGTCGCAACATGGCGACGCCCAGAATGGGCAGAGCATCGCCCCCTGGTGGGCAGAGCGTCGCCCCATGGTGGGCGTGCCGGGTGGATCCCGGTCGGGCGCATGCGGGAGTCTGTCTGACTGTCTCTCCCTGTTTCCAGCTTAAAAAAAAAACAAAAAAAAAAAACAACAACTAATGATTGATGCTTCTCATCTCTCTCCTTCCTGTCTGTCTTTCCCTATCTATCCCTCTTTCTGACTCTCCTTCTATCTCTGTAAAAATAAAATAAAATAAAATATTTAAAGATAACAATCTTTTCTATAAAGTCAATACAACTCCAATCAAAATCACAAGATTTTTGTGGATCTAGACAAGCTAATTCTAAAATATATTAGAAGAGAAAACACCCAAGAATAGAAACTGCTGGCAAAAAATAATAATAGTAGTTAGTCCCTGGCCAGGTGAGTCAGTGGATAGAGCGTCGACCTGGCACACCAAGGTGTGGGTTCGATCTCCCGTCAGGGTACATACAAGAAGCAAGTAGTGAGTACACAACTTAGTGGAACAACAAATTAATATTTCTTTCTCTCTCTCTCTCTCCCCCTTACCCCTTTCCTCTTTCTCTCTCTCAAATCAATGGGAAAAACATAAATAATAATAATAAAGTGAGGGGACTTGTTCTATCAGATACCAAGACTTACAAAGGTAAAATAATTGAGATAGTCTGGCACTTACACAGGGGTGCTCAAGTGGACCAATGGAAAAGAACAGAGCCTGGCCTATGGTGGCGCAGTGGATAAAGCATCCACCTGGAACGCTGAAGACACTGGTTCAAAACCCCAGGCTTACCTGGTCAAGGCACATGTGAGAAACAACCACTATGACTTAATGCTTCCTGCTACTCTTCCTCTTCTTCTCTCTTTCTCTCTCTCTCCTCTCTCAGAAGTCAATAAATAAAATCTTTTTAGAAAATAAAAAAAAAAGGAAAAAAATGGAGAGCCTCAAAACAAACCACAAGTACATGGAAATTTTACATGTGACATAGATAGAAGCAGCATTGCAGCAGATCCCTGGGTAAAGGAAAAGTTATTCGGTAAGTGATAAATTGCATATCCACAAAAAAAAATGAAATAGGCTCATTTCCCCAAATCATAAATGATATCAGTCCCAGATGGATGAAAGCTTTAAATATGAAAGGCAAAACTTTTAAACTCATAGAAGAAAATATAAAAGAATATCGTTATGACCTCAGAACAGGAAAGTCTTTCTTCAACAAGATAAAAAGTATTAACTATAAAAGATAATATTCATAAATTCAATTACATTAAAACATTTCTCCATAGACTTCACAAGGAAAATGAAAAGACAAGCCACCAACTGGGGGAAGTTATTTGCAACACACACCACTGACAGTCAAGTTGAAAACATCAGCTAAAGACATGAACAGGCATTTCTCAGAAGTGGAACATGAAAGACCAATCAAGATATGAAAAGATCAACCTCATTAATAATCAGTAAAATTCAAATTAAGACAACATGAGCTACAATTTTACACCACGCTAGCCAAAATTAAGAAGTATGACACACTGAGGGTTGGTAAGGATCTGGAACGACAGGAATTTTTACACTTAGCTGGTAGGAATGTAAATTAGCACAAGCATTTTGGAAAACAAGATGGTGCCATTTGTTTGATTCCTGGTCAGGGCATACAGGAGAAGCTACCATCTGTTCTTCCCCACCTCCCTCTCCTTCTTTTGCAGCCAGTGGCTTGACTGGTTTGAGCATCAGTCCCAGGCACTGAAGATAGTTCCATTGGAACACATCAGCCTCAGGTGCTAAGAATAGCTCAGTTACATGAGCATCAGTCCCAGATGGGGTTACTGGGTGGATCCCAGTCAAGACACATGCAGGAGTCTGCCTCACTATCACACCTCCTCTCACCTAAAAAAAAAAAAAAAAAAAGAAAGAAAAGAAAAAGGTGAATAAACTTCAATCATCCATAACAACATGGCAAAAATATAATGTTGAATGAAAAAAAAAAAGTTGCAGAAGACTGCATTCAGTATGATAGCATTTTAATAAAGTTACAAAAGCAAACAAATCAAACAATATACCATTTACAGAAACATACATATGTAATAACTATATTTTTAAACTATGAAGTGAACAATAAATTTAAAACTCAAATAGTTGTGACCTCCGAGGGTGTAAGAGACAGGGAGGCAGAGTTAACAAATGGATGAAAAGATACAAGTGGTGTTCTAGATCTGTGCCTTCCAGTATGACCACCATTAGCTACATGTAACTATTTTGATTTATATTTAAATTAATTAAAATTAAATCAAATTTAAATTTTAGTTCATCACCCTAGCCAAATGTCATATGCTAAAAGAGCCACATGTGACCAGGGGCTATTCTATTAGCACAGATTTACAGGCCATTTCCATCATCACAAAAGGTTCTACTGGACACCTCTATCCCAGACAAGAAGTAGGTGAACTTTTTCATAAACTGCAAGACAGTTAACTTTTTGGCTTTGTGGAACATAAGGTCTCTGCTACCACTATTCCACTTAGAAGCAGCCACTGACAAAATGTAAATGAATGGATGTGACTATGTTCCAATATATTCTTATTTACCAAACAAGCAGTGGGCCTGAGTTGGCCTACAAGTCATAGTTTGTTAAGCACTGTTCTAGATCTTAAGTTAGGTGATTGGTTAACAGATAGTCACTTCTTCTGTGTGCCCTGACCGGGAATCGATTCCAGGACATCCACACGCCAAGGTGATGCTCAATCACTCAACCAACTAGCCAGGGCCAGGATTGGTTTCTTCTAAGGACTTACTCCTTGACTTACAGATGGCCACTTTTTCCCTGCATCCTCACATGGTCTTTTCACTGTATATGTGCATACCTGGTGTCTCTTCCTCTTTTTATAAGGACATCAGTCATATTGAATTAAGGCCCTATATTAATGGCTTCAAATTATGCTAATCACCTCTTTAAAGATCTTATCACCAAATATAGTCACATTCTGCAGGGAGCTGGGACTTCAACATATGAATTTGGGGTGGGGGGGGACACAATTCAGCCTATAACAGATAAATAAATGATAGATACATACATATATATATGATAAAAACAGTGCTTGCTTCAGCAGCACATATACTAAAATTGGAACGATACAGAGAAGATTAGCATGGCCCCTGCACAAGGATGACACGCAAATTCATGAAGCGTTCCATATTTTAAAAAAAAAAATTGGTAAAATGTTAAGAATTTGGGTGAAGTGTACACAGAAGTTTTCTGAACTATTCTTGCAACTTTTACAAGCCTAAAATGATTTCAAAATTAAGAGCTTAAAAACACATACAAATATAGCTACATGCACTTATAGTAAGGCTAAAAACTGCAATAAAAATTTTCTGGCCCTGACCAGTTGGTTCAGTGGTAGAGCATCGGCCTGGTATGTGGAAGTCCTAGGTTTGATTCTCAGCCAGGGCACACAGGAGAGGCACCCATCTGCCTCTCCAACCTTCCCCCTCTCCTTTCTCTCTATCTCTCTCTTCCCGTCCCACAGCCAAGGCTCCACTGGAGCAAAGTTGGCCAGGGCTCTGAGGATGGCTTCATGGCCTCTGCCTCAGGTGTTAGAATGGTTCTGGTCACAACAGAGCAATGCCCTAGATGGGCAAAGCATCTTCCCCTAGTGGGCATGCCGGGTGGATCCCAGTTGGGCACATGTGAGAGTCTGTCTCTCTGCCTCCCTGCTTCTCACTTCAGAAAAATACAAAAAAAAAAAATTCTGATATATACTTAAATAAAAAGTTTACTCTTGCCTGACTGGTGGTTGTGTAGTGTGTAGAGCATCAACCTGGGACATTAAGGACCCAGATTCAAAACCCTGAGGTTTCCAGCTTGAGCGTCAGATCATCAACATCACCCCAAGGTCTCTGGTTTGAGCAAGGGCTTGCTGGCTCAGCTGGAGCCCCCAGTCAAGGCATGTATAAGAAGCAATCAATGAACAACTAAAGTGAAGCAACTACAGTTGATGTTTCTCATCTTTCCCTTCCTGTCTCTCTCTCTGTGTTTCTATCTCAATTTAAAAAAAGTTTAGGGGAACTGAAGATGGCAGTGGAGTAGGCAGATGCACAGACTCCCAGCTCACACCACCAAACTGGATTACAAACTAATTTATGAACAATCAATGTGAAAAACCAAATCTGGACTACAAGAACAGCTCTCAAAAACCAAGGAGCAAAGAAGCCACAACAAACCTGGTATGGAGCACCTGAATCTCCCCTGCTTACAGGAACAGAGGGGGAGTGAGGCTGAGAGCCCAGAAGGGATTACACTCCAAAGAAAAGAGCAGTAAATACTGTTCACAGCCACTTGCCTGGCGACCAGGGAATAAGGTGTGTTGAAAGGGCCGGCTTGTCTTCCAAAAAGAAAGGGGAGAGAGAGAGACAGATGGTGAGGGGCAGAGGAATGCAGGGGACGACCTGAAAAGCTGACTCATTCATTGCTGGAGGTGGCCATAGTGGGGGAGGGGCTGATCCTTCCACAAAACAAAATATAAAGTGCTTCCAGGTCACAGATCTCCAGACATCTCTCCAGCTCCAATCAGCGCAACAAGACACAGCTGAAAACAAGAAGTGGGGAGGAGGGGCAGTAATTCAGGTCTCCATAGTGATCTGAGATACACCTCCCCCTACTGAAGCTGAGAAAGCAACCTGCCCCCAGAGAGATTAACTGACAGAAGAGGACTTCAGAGCCTCAGGTCACACCCACTGCATTCCTGGATACAGTTTCAAATAAGTCCCCTGCTGAGATCAGCAAACAAAATAATCACCTGTTAAGAAAACAAACAAATCAAGACTTCAAAGCAGCCCAAATCCAAAAGTGGATTACAAATAATAGCTGATGCCAACCCAAGAAGACCTAGAAATAACACAATTGAAAACTAGAGGCAGACAACACCAAGCCTAGACTCAAGCAGTTCTACAAACAAAACACCCAAACACACAGATATAATGAGAAGACAGAGAAGTGCAATCCAAATGAAACCACAAGAGAAACATCCAGGAAATGAACTGAGTGATATGGAAATAACCAAACTTCCAGATGCGGAGTTCAAAATAATGATTGTAAGGATGCTTAGGGATCTTAGAACAACAATGGATGGTCATTACGAACACCTAAATAAAGAAATAGCAAGTATAAAAAAGGATATTGAAATATTAAAAAAGAATCAGTCGGAGATGACAAATACAATATTTTAATATTAGAAATAAAGACCACAATGGAAGGAATTAAAAACAGGATGGATAGGCCTGACCAGGTTGCGCAGTGGTTAGAGCTTCAAACTGGGATGCTGAGGACCCAGGTTCGAGACCCCGAGGTCGCCAGCTTGAGTGCGGGCTCATCTGATTTGAGCAAAAGCCTACCAGCTTGAACCCAAAGTCGCTGGCTCCAGCAAGGGGTTGCTTGATCTGCTGGAAGCCCACGGTCAAGGCACATATGAGAAAGCAATCAATGAACAACTAAGGTGTTGCAATGCGCAATGAAAAACTAATGATTGATGCTTCTCATCTCTCTTTGTTCCTGTCTGTCTGTCCCTGTCTATCCCTCTCTCTGATTCACTGTCTGTCTCTGTAATAAATAAATAAATAAATAAAATTTAAAAAAAAAAACAGGATGGTTAGAGCTAAGGATCGAATCAGCGAGTAGGAGGACAACTGGAATGAAGGCATAAAAGCAGAGAAGAAAAAAGAAAAGAGACTCAAAAAGTCTGAGGAAACTCTTAAAAGAGCTCTGTGACAACATAAAGAGAAATAACATCCGCATTATAGGGGTTCCTGAAGAAGAAGAGAAAGAACAAGGGATAGAGACTTTGTTCAATCATATCATAGCTGAAAACTTCCCTAAATTAATGCAGGAGAAACTCTCACAAGTTCAAGTAGCACAGAGAACTCCATTAAAGAGAAACCCAAAGAAACCTACACCAAGACACATCATAATTAAAATACAAAAGCTAGGCCCTGGCCGTTTGGCTCAGCGGTAGAGCGTTGGCCTGGCGTGCGGGGGACCTGGGTTCAATTCCCGGCCAGGGCACATAGGAGAAGCGCCCATTTGCTTCTCCACCCCTCCCCCTCTCCTTCCTCTCTGTCTCTCTCTTCCCTCCAGCAGCAAGGCTCCATTGGAGCAAAGATGGCCCAGGTGCTGGGGATGGCTCCTTGACCTCTGCCCCAGGCACTAGAGTGGCTCTGGTCGCAGCAGAGCAACCCCCCAGAGGGGCAGAGCATCGCCCCCTGGTGGGCAGAGCATCGCCCCTGGTGGGAGTGCCAGGTGGATCCCATTCGGGTGCATGTGGGAGTCTGTCTGACTGTCTCTCCCCATTTCCAGCTTCAGAAAAATACAAAAAAAAAAAAAATACCAAAGCTAAGTGATAAAGAGAAAATATTAAAAGCTGTGAGAGAAAAAAAGGCTATCACCTACAAAGGAGTCCCCATAAGGATGACATCCAATTTATCAACAGAAACACTTGAGGCCAGAAGGGAATGGCAAAAAATATTCTAAGTAATGCAGAACAAGAACCTACAGGCCCTGGCCGGTTGGCTCAGCGGTAGAGCGTCGGCCTAGCGTGCGGAGGACCCGGGTTTGATTCCCGGCCAGGGCACACAGGAGAAGCGCCCATTTGCTTTTCCACCCCTCCGCCGCGCTTTCCTCTCTGTCTCTCTCGTCCCCTCCCTCAGCCAAGGCTCCATTGGAGCAAAGATGGCCCGGGCGCTGGGGATGGCTCTGTGGCCTCTGCCCCAGGCGCTAGAGTGGCTCTGGTCGCAACATGGCGACGCCCAGGATGGGCAGAGCATCGCCCCCTGGTGGGCAGAGCGTCGCCCCTGGTGGGCGTGCCGGGTGGATCCCGGTCGGGCGCATGCGGGAGTCTGTCTGACTGTCTCTCCCTGTTTCCAGCTTCAGAAAAATGAAAAAAAAAAAAAAAAAAAGAACCTACACCAAGACTTCTTTATCCAGCAAGATTATTGTTTAAAATTGAAGGAGAGGCCTGACCTGTGGTGGCGCAGTGGATAAAGCGTTAACCTGGAAACACTGAGGTTGCCGGTTCAAAACCCTGGGCTTGCCTGGTCAAGGTGCATATGGGAGTTGATGCTTCCTGCTCCTCCCCCCTTCTCTCTCTCTCTCTCTCCCCTCTCTATAATGAATAAATAAAATCTAAAAAAAAAAAAAAAAAAAAAAAAATTAAAATTGAAGGAGAAATAAAAAGCTTTCCAGACAAAAAAAAACTTCAAGGAATTCATTACAACCAAACCAATGCTGCAGGAAATGTTAAGGGGCATGGTGTAAATAGATCTAAGTGGGAAAAGAATATAGCAAAAGAGGAATCCAGCTTTAAAGAATAAAATGGCAATAAACAACTACATATCAATAATAATCTTAAATGTAAATGGATTAAATGACCCAATCAAAAGACATAGGGTAGCTGCATGGATAAGAAAACAGGGCCCATACATATGCTGTCTCCAAGAGACACACCTTAAAACAAAAGATGCACATAGACTAAAGGTAAAAGGATGGAAAAAACCATTTCATGCAAATGGAACTGAAAAAAAAGCTGGGGTAACAATACTTATATCAGACAAAATGGACTTTAAAACAAAGAATATAGTAAGAGATAAAGAAGGCCACTACATAATGATAAGGGGAGCAATCCAACAGGAAGATATAACTATTATAAATATCTATGCACCTAATATAGGAGCACCTAAATATATAAAGCAGACTTTGATGGATATAAAGGGTGAGATCAACAGTAATACTATAATAATAGGGGATTTTAATACCCCACTAACATCACTAGATAGATCCTCAAGAAAGAAAATTAACAAAGAAACAGCAGACTTAAAGAACACACTAGATCAACTCAATTTAATAAATATCTTCAGAACCTTTCACCCTAGAGCAGCAGAATATACATTCTTTATAAGTGCTTATGGTACATTCTCTAGGATAGACCAAATGTTAGGGCACAAAAGTGGTCTCAACAAATTTAAGAAGATTGAAATCATATCAAGCATTTTCTCTGATCACAATGGCATGAAACTAGAAATCAACCACAACAGAAAAGCTCAAAAATTCTCAAGCACATGGAAACTAAATAGCAGGTTGTTAAATAATGAATGGATTAAGAATGAGATCAAAAAAGAAATTTTAAAATTCCTAGAAATGAATGATAATGAGCATACAACAACTCAAAATTTATGGGACACAGCAAAAGCAGTACTGAGAGGGAAGTTCATAGCACTACAGGCACACTTTCAGAAGCTAGAAAAAGCTCAAATAAACAACTTAACCCTGCATCTAAAAGAACTAGAAAAAGAACAGCAACTAAAGCCCGAATGTAGTAGAAGGAAGGAAATAATAAAGATCAGAGCAGAAATAAATGACATAGAGACTAAAGAAACAATACAGAGGATCAATGAAACTAGGAGCTGGTCCTTTGAAAAGGTAAACAAGATCGATCAACTTTTAATTAGACTCACCAAGAAAAAAAGAGAGAGGACTCAAATAAATAAAATTAGAAATGAGAGTGGAGAAATAACAACTGACACAACAGAAATACAAAATATTGTAAGAAAATACTATGAAGAACTGTATGCCAAAAAACTAGACAACCTAGATGAAATGGACAAATTTCTTGAAACATACAATCTTCCAAAAATTAATCTGGAAGAATCAGAAAATCTAAACAGACCGATTACACCAAATGAGATCAAAACAGTTATCAAAAAACTCCCAACAAAGAAAAGTCCTGGGCCAGACGGTTTCACAAGTGAATTCTACTAAATATTCAAAGAAGAACTAACTCCTATCCTTCTCAAGCTATTTCAAAAAATTCAAGAGGAAGGAAGACTTCCAAGCTCCTTTTATGAGGCAAGCATAATTCTGATTCCAAAGACAACACAAAGAAAGAAAATTATAGGCCAATATCCCCGATGAATATAGATGCTAAAATCCTCAACAAAATATTAGGAAACCGGATCCAACAATATATGGAAAAAATCATACACCATGATCAAGTGGGATTTATTCTTGGGAGGCAAGGCTGGTACAATATTCACAAATCAATCAATGTGATTCATCACATAAACAAAAGGAAAGAGAAAAACCACATGATAATTTCAATAGATGCAGAAAAAGCATTTGATAAAATCCAACACCCATTCATGATCAAAACTCTCAGCAAAGTGGGAATACAGGGAACATACCTCAACATGATAAAGGCCATCTATGACAAACCCAGAGCCAACATCATACTCAATGGGCAAAAATTAAAAGCAATCCCCTTAAGATCAGGAACAAGGCAGGGGTGCCCCTTTCACCACTCTTATTCAACATAGTCCTGGAAGTCCTAGCCACAGCAATCAGACAAGAAGAAGAAATAAAAGGCATTCAAGTTGGAAAAGAAGAAGTAAAATTATCATTATTTGCAGATAATATGATATTGTATATAGAAAACCCT
This sequence comes from Saccopteryx bilineata, assembly GCF_036850765.1. NCBI lineage: Eukaryota > Metazoa > Chordata > Mammalia > Chiroptera > Emballonuridae > Saccopteryx > Saccopteryx bilineata. The sequence goes on from NC_089492.1 coordinate 265,187,979, forward strand.
AAAGTCTCAGTCAAAAAAACCACTGGACCTGATAAATGAGTTCAGCAAAGTGGCAGGATATAAAATGAATACTCAGAAATCAGAGGCATTTTTATACACTAACAATGAACAGTCAGAAAGAGAAATTAAGGAAACAATTCCTTCACTATTACAACCAAAAAAATAAAGTACCTAGGAGTACATTTAACCAAGGAGACTAAAGACTTGTACTCGGAAAATTATAAAACATTGATAAAAGAAATCAAGGAAGATAGAAACAAGTGGAAGCATATACCATGCTCATGGTTAGGAAGAATAAACATCATTAAAATGTCTATATTACCCAAAGCAATTTATAAATTCAATGCAATACCAATTAAAATACCAATGACATACTTTAAAGATATAGATCACATACTCCAAAAATTTATATGGAACCAGAACAGAACATGAATAGCCTCAGCAATCTTAAAAAAGAAGAATAAAGGGAGAGGTATCACACTTCCTGATATTAAGTTATACTACAAGGCCATTGTACTCAAAACAGCATGGTACTGGCATAAGAACAGGCACATAGATCAATGGAACAGAACGGAGAACCCAGAAATAAACCCACAGCTCTATGAACAACTGATAGTTGACAAAGGAGGTAAGAGCATACTATGGAGTAAAGACAGCCTCTTTAATAAATGGTGTTGGGAAAATTGGACAGCTACCTGCAAAAAAAATGAAACTAGACTACCAACTTACACCATTCACAAAAATAAACTCAAAATGGATAAAAGACTTAAATGTAAGCCATGAAACCATAAGCATCTTAGAAGAAAACATAGGCAGTAAGCTCTCCAACATCTCTCGCAGCGATATATTTGCTGATTTATCTTCTCCACAGGCAAGTGAAATAAAAGACAGGATAAACAAATGGGACTATATCAAACTAAAAAGCTTTTGCACAGCCAAAGACAATAAGAACAGAATAAAACGACAAACTACACAATGGGAGAACATATTTGACAGTACATCTGATAAGGGGTTAATAACCAAAATTTATAAAGAACTTGTAAATCTCAACACCAGAAAGACAAACAATGCAATCAAAAAGTGGGCAAAAGAAATTAATAGACACGTCTCCAAAGAGGGCATACAGATGGCCAATAGGCATATGAAAAAATGCTCAACATCACTAATCATTAGAGAAATGCAAATTAAAACCACAATGAGATATCACCTCACACCGGTCAGAATGGTGCTCATCAACAAAACAACACAGAGTAAGTGCTGGCGAGGATGTGGAGAAAAGGGAACCCTCCTGCACTGCTGGTGGGAATGCAGACTGGTGCAGCCTCTGTGGAAAACAGTATGGAGATTCCTCAAAAAATTGAAAATCAAACTGCCTTTTGACCCAGCTATCCCACTTTTAGGAATATACCCCAAGAACACCATAGCACTGTTTCAAAAGAAGAAATGCACCCCCATGTTTATGGCAGCATTGTTCACAATAGCGAAGATCTGGAAACAGCCCAAGTGTCCGTCAGAGGACGAGTGGATAAAAAAGCTTTGGTACATATATACTATGGAATACTACTCAGCCATAAGAAATGATGACATTGGATCATTTACAATAACATGGATGGACCTTGATAACATTATACGGAGTGAAATAAGTAAATCAGAAAAAACTAAGAACTATATGAACCCATACATAGATGGGACATAAAAATGAGACTCAGAGACATGGACAAGAATGTGATGGTAACAGGGGGTGAGGTGGGGGGGTGGGGAGGGGGCGAGGAAGGAGAGAGAGGGGGTGGGGGGAGGGGAGTGGCACAAAGAAAACCAGATAGAAGGTGACGGAAGACAATTTGACTTTGGGTGAGGGGTATGCAGCATAATCAAATGTCAAAATAATCTGGAGATGTTTTCTCGGAACATATGTACCCTGATTTATCAATGTCACTGCATTAAAATTAATAAAAATAAGATTAAAAAAAAGTTTACTCTTTGAAATCCATTAAGTCAAAAGGAATAGAAGGTTGACATTGGCAATACAAGCAGCCATCTGAGTAAAGAGAGGACTGGGAAGACAGATCATCAGAAGGTTGTGGGTAATCTGAAGGGAAGCATTTCTATGGAGTGACATTGGGCAAACCAGATTAGATTTGGTGGTAAGGAAGTGGAAATGGCAAATGCTGACAATCTTTACTCTATGAATGGGAGGAAAAAGAAGGTAGCACCAAAAAAGAAGTTCTGTTGAGGGAACCTAATTTATGTAGGACATTATGTGAAAGAAAGTGAGTCATGGCGAGATCTGCTGACAGAGCCACGAAACAGGAAAGCCTAGAAGCAGCGTGGCAGGGAACTAGGGGTGTACGTGCAGACTCTGGCGTTAAGCTGCCAGGGTTCAGGAGCCGGTCCTGGCTCCATTACTTTTCAGCTCTCTCAGTTTACCCATCTTTTGTATGGGGTAATGGCAACAACAGACCCTGACCCATAAAGCTGCCATAAACATTAAGTTAATGAATGCAAAGTGCTTAAAGTAGTACATAACACCCAGGAAGCACTCGGTAAAAGAAGTTATGATAGTTATCATTGGTACAAAAGCAGGGGGAGTAATGATGGTAAGGATCGCTAGGGAAATGGGAGGTAATGGCGAGGTCCCTGTTATTACCATGGTATTGGTAATTAAATTGATAGTTAAAGCTTGCCCAGTCAAGGCACATATGAGAAGCTAGTTGACGCTTCCCATTCATATTCCCCCCCTCCATCCTTTCTTTCTCTCTTCCTCCTTTCTCTAAAATCAATAAATAAAATGTTTAAAGAATAATAATTCTTTAAAAATGAGAATGCAGGAGCCATGTCTGCATACAGCATTAAGAAGAAATCCAATCACGTCTGGCTCTTGCTGTACCTGGAACTTGGGAGAAGGTGCTGCCTACATCATGAGGGCTGCAGGGAAGTGGAGTGGTCTCCTTAGGGACGAGTCAGTAAGAGGTGCCATAAAGCAGTGGTCCCCAACCCCCGGGCCGCGGACTGGTACCGGTCCGTGGGCCATTTGGTACCGATCTGCAGAGAAAGAATAAATAACTTACATTATTTCCGTTTTATTTATTTTTAAGTCTGAGCGATGTTTTTTTTTTTCTTTAATGACCAGATTCCCTCTGTTACATCCGTCTAAGACTCACTCTTGATGCTTGTCTCGGTCACATGATACATTTATCCGTCCCACCCTAAAGGCCAGTCCGTGAAAATATTTTCTGACATTAAACTGGTCCGTGGCCCAAAAAAGGTTGGGGACCACTGCCATAAAGAGCTTTAGGGTGTGACAAGCTTGCTTATCAAAAACCATAACCGGCCTAGCGTGCGGAGGACCCGGGTTCGATTCCCGGCCAGGGCACACAGGAGAAGCGCTCATTTGCTTCTCCACCCCTCCGCTGCGCTTTCCTCTCTGTCTCTCCCTTCCCCTCCCGCAGCCAAGGCTCCATTGGAGCAAAGATGGCCCGGGCGCTGGGGATGGCTCTGTGGCCTCTGCCTCAGGTGCTAGAGTGGCTCTGGTCGCAACATGGCGATGCCCAGGATGGGCAGAGCATCGCCCCTGGTGGGCGTGCCGGGTGGATCCCGGTCGGGCGCATGCGGGAGTCTGTCTGACTGTCTCTCCCTGTTTCCAGCTTCAGAAAAATGAAAAAAAAAAAACAAACCATAACAATCTGGCTTTTTATTCATACACAATCCTCATAACCAAGCGCAGGTTCTGGATGATAGTAGGTGCTCAAAATTACTTGCTGCGCTGATGAGCCGGTTGGTAGATGGATGAGTGCATGGGTGGCCGATGAATGAATAAATGGCTGGGTGTGATGAATAGATAGATGAATGGATGGATGATGGATGAGTGGATGGATAGATGGGTGAGTGGGTAGATAGATGGATGGGTGAGTAAGATGATGAAGGGAAAGAATAGTGAGAAAGTGCGCTATGGGGAGGGTGAATAAATAAATAAATTTAATAAACTGGATATTTTAGGAGAACAGCATGGGAAGGCAAAGAGTTGATAGAGATAATATATCGATATTACCTCATTAGTCTAAACCACTCATAAAACAGCTACAACCGCAAAAAGATTGTAAAAGCCATCATCCCTCTGCTCCATGGTGCCCCTCAGCCTGAAGGCTTATCTGTAGTCCCTGGGTCTAGATTGGAAGGCAGATGACGACATGGGACCAAGGGAGCACTGGGTGCCCTCCTCCCTCTCAGGATCCAGCTGGGCACCTCAGGAAACAGGGGAGAATGCAAACACCAGTCATCACAGAAGTTATGGACCTGCCTTCACCTCTCTCTTGCCTTAAACAGGTCATTTGACTTCTAGCTACTCTTCCTGGCATAATTATTAGAAAAAAATGCCCCCGTCTTCTCCCTCCCACCTTCCCACCTCAGTGCTATGGGGACATAAATGAGTTGCCTGAATGTAGCTCCCTCACCAAAGGGAACCCATGATGAGAGCAGAGGCTGGCCTGGCCTGGGGACTCTTGCGTTATGGGCTGTCCCCCAACCCATCTGCCAGCCCCAGGGTTGCAGAGGAGAAAGGCTTCCTCCAAACCAAGATAAGCATCTGAGTTTTATCTCACCTCAGCCTCTGATCGTACCAGCACCACCACCATCAGGACCACACCACCTCCCCAGCCACACCACGGCAGGCCAGGCCCGGAGAGCAGAGATAAGGTCCTCCTAACTAGCCGACCACAAGTGGGGGATGGGAGGTCTTCCTTTTTGCCCACCAAAGTAAGAACTCTGCTTCCTTCCCAAGAGGGAGACCCTGAGAGAACATCTGGGCAGCCAGTCCAGCCTCTTGGCAGCTTGTGGCCTGCTTTTCACCCTCCTGCATCCAACATTGATTATATCCTAATTGATTCATATCTCATTTGGGGACACCAATCAAAGAAAGAAAATCTTTCCAGTCTGTGCACCAGGGAAGCATTGCTGGCTGCCAGTGGTTGGAAGAGACTCCTCCAAACCTCTTGGCAAGTAACCTGGTGGCCACCGGGGACCCATCAGGCCCAAACACCCAAGTCCAGCGCCCAAATTGTTCAGCACACTTTCACAGATACCTCACCATGCCAGACCCCACCCTGGGTACTGGGGCCACAGATCCAGTCCCTGCCTTCACAAAGCACCTGGGAGCCCAAGTGAGCAGCACCTAACCCCTCCCACAGGAAATCCAGGGAGGCTTCACAGAGGAGGTGACATTCAACTGGGTTTTAAAGGGTAAAAGAGATTTCTTCAGACATAAAAAATAAGGAAAAAGGCACTTAGAGCAGAGGCAAAAATGTGGGAAAGGTCTGGAGCCATGGAAAAAAAAGAGCACATACATAATTGGACAGTGATGGTAAATGGAATGGCTGGACTGAAGGGCAAGAGGAGGTTGGGAAAGGGAGTAAGAAGAGAGGAAGCCCTGACTTCAAGGCAGATTAGGGGCTGGTTTTGAAGGAGCTCAAGGCCATGAGGAAGACTGGAACTTTATTCCATGGGCAGCGAGGAACCAATGGAGGCTTTGCAGCTGGACAGTGACATGTTAAGATTTGTCTTTTGGAAGAAGCTCTCCAGGTGAGTATAGCAAAGGTGGTATCCCAGAAACAAAGTCAGGGAGACCAGGAGGAGGGCCCCGGGGTCATCCCAAAGAGCACCGATGGCGGCCTGACTCCTGTGCTGGCAGTAAGGGGGAGGAAAGGGGCAGGACCCACAGGGACGGTGGTAGGTTGGACGTGGGGCATAGACAGAGGGAGGAAGTCCAGTTCAAGTCCAGGTTTCCTGATGCCACTCACCAGGGCAGGAAAGCAGATTTTCAGGAGAAAATGTGGAGCAGTTCAATTGGGGGTCTGTTTAGTTTGGGGTATCTGTGGAGTACCAAGAGGGAGATGAGAATCTAAAAGACAAGGCTGTGAGGTCCTGTCCAAGCTCGTACAGGGTCAATGTCATCTCTGGGTCTAGAATGCAAGCCAGCTCTTACCTGCCTCCATCTCACCATTCCCAAGCCTGTGCTTCCTCCTCCTACCTCTTTTATGGCCTCCATACACACTCTTCCCATCCCAGCCTCCGTGCCTTTGCTCCTGCTGTTCCTCTGTTCAGAATACGTTTTCTTCCTCATACAAATCCCACCCATCCCTCAGGTTCCAACTGGAGTCCCGCCTCACCCCAGGGGCCAGAGTAAAGATCTAGGGTCAGAGATGGGTAGGGTATAAAAAGAGAGGTAGTGATTATGACAGCAAGTGCAGGGACCTGATTTAGAGTCCAGCTCTGCCACAGCTGGCTGTGTGACATGGGATAGGTCACTTTTCCTCTCTGGGCCTCAGTTTCTTACCTTTTCAAAGGAGAATAAGAAACGGCCAGCCTGACCAGGCTGTGGTGCAGTGGATAGAGCATCAGACTAGGGTGCAGAGGAGCCAGGTTCGAAACCTCAAGGTCACTCGCTTGAGTGTGGGCTCACCAGCTTGAGTGTGGGGTTGCCAGATTGAGCATAGGATCATGGACATGACCCTATGGTCACTGGCTTGAGCCCAAAGCTCACTGGCTTGAAGCCCAAGGTCACTGGCTTGAGCCCAAGGTCTGTCACTATCTGTCCCTCTCTCCATCTCTGTCACACATGAAAAAAAAGAAAAAGAAAAGAAAAGAAAAAGAAAAAAGAAAGGCCATTGTCCCCAGGGAGCTCACAGTCTAAAAAGGGCCATAAGGTAAAACATGACCAGTGATGTTAGAAGTATATCACTTCCTTGAATATGCACATGAGAAGAAGTGGAGACTTAGTAGAGTTTCCTCTGAGCCTTGAAGAATGGATGAATTTCCAACAAGTAGAGATAGAGACAGACAACAGGACGGTAGGCGGAGAGAACCTGCGCTGAGAGGCAGGAAGTTTGGGGTGTGTTCAAGGAATAATGGGTGTCTAGATTCTTGTTACTTTCTGAGTCAACAGCTCAGGAGCTTTGTGTAAGCTGGTAGCCCAAGCCAGGCAGCCTCCAGTAAACACCTGTTTGCACAATCGAGGCCACACACAGGGGTGTGTTTGCACAATGACCTGTTTGCACAATCTCAGCCGACTGCTGTCTTCTAGCCAAACCAACCGCTGGTGGACGAGCACGGCCACCATTTCCGGATACTCGCCCTGACCAGCCTGCCGGCCCCTGTCCAGGCTTCTCTAGAACAAGCGGCCCCTTGACCCACCCAACAGCCCCACCTATCACAGAAATAACAGAAACTGAAATGATTCTATCCTCAGCAGGGCTGCTGAAAACGGGGTTCCCCTCCCAGGGCTCCCTGACTGGGGTTTCCAGCCCACAGAGACAGAGACACCCTGTCCAATGGAGGACAGGGCGGGGGGCAGAAGAGCTGGAGGAGGAAGTATCCACAAAACAGACATGGGGGTGGGGGGATGGGGGATGGAGGGGATGACTCCACATCTGTCTCATGCTTTTCAGCTCACCAGAGTAAACATTTCTTAAGCATTTACTAAGTGCCTGGCTCTATTCCATGAACCTCACATGCATTATTTCACTTATTTCTCTAAAGAATTCCATGAAGCTGAATCTATTGCCCTCATTTTAAAGCTGATTAAACTGAGGCTCAAAGAGGTTAAAAACTTGCCCAGGGTCACACAGCTAGCATGTGGCAAACCCAAACAGGCTGACTCCTCTTAACCTCTCTGCACTCTGATGACTCTCCCTTCAGGAAAGTTCTTAAATCTAACTTTCCTTTCAGCTGCTGCAGCTGCATTTCCTAGTGCAGGTCCACAGTGCAGAAAGAAGCACAGACGAGAGCAGTGAAATCTTGTTCTGAAACATGGAACTGGACAGGGGGTTAAAGAAGAAAGGAATTTTATTTACCACCTATTACATGCTGGGTAATGTGTACGGCTCCTGAAGCTCATTTAATCCTCACAAAACCCTTGGGAGGAATTGTCCCTGTGGCAGATAAATGGAGGCTTGGAGAGGGTAAACAACTTCTCCAAGATTCTGCAGCCCAACTGATATGCACTGAGCATCCTCTGTGGGTGGGGCCTGCACTGTGCTGAGGCTGGAGGCAGAGGTGACAGTGCCCTCGAGGGGTTCACAGTGTCACAGAGGAGGCAGACAGCCCACAGCCCACTGCAGGATTACAGGATCGCCAGCAGGCATGCTGGGGCACACGCAAGCTGTCTGAGCTGCGTCAGAGACTGGCCTGGTTAGCCTACATCAGCAAAACAAACAGGAGTTCCAGAGCCTGAGGCCAGCAGGGAAAGAAGCAAAGTCCGCATGAATTGCATGCCTAGAGCATGAAGTGGTCGCCTGGGGAAATGGAGGCAGATGAGGCAGGAGAGGGAGGTGGGGTCAGATCGTGGGCTCTTTTCACTGTCCAGTTAAGGAGTTAGGGTGGGACCAGGAACTCTGAAGAAGGGGACCAGCATGATCAGACGTGTGTGTGTAGGAAAGGTCACTCTGCCAGGTGCTGACGGAGAGCGGAGGAGCCCAGTGAGCAGGCTGGTGCATCCAGAAGAAGGATGCAGAGAGCTGACAAAGGCAAGGAGGGGTGGTAGATTCAGCATTGTGGACAAGACAGAGCTCCATAAAGGCAGGAACTAAAGCTGCTTTTGCACACCACTGTACCTTTGCACCTGCAGTAGGACCATGTTTTCTAGATGATGAACAAAAGGCCTATTCTCCTTCATGCTGAAATGATTGGATAAGGGAGTGTGGGAAAGGGGATGTGAGAAATGACTTCTGGGTCCCTGGTCAGGTGACTTGGGGGAGTAGGCACTGGGACAGTGGACTAATTTACCAAGATAAGGCACATGGGGATTGGGAATAGGTTTAGTGAAGTAGAGAAAGATCCATCCAGTCAATTCATTTGTTCAACAAATATATATGTATCAAAGGCTCACTGTGTGACAGGCAATGTTGTACCCACTACAGATAATGTTTTAAACAAAACAGACTTGCCCTCATGGAGCTTACATTCTATGGAAGAGGAGAGGCAGGGGGCAGCCAATGTCAGATGATGAAAAAGGATATAGGAGAAAAAAAGAGGGATGGAGTGGGAGAGGTTGCAATTATTTTTAAGTATGGTCAGAGAAGGCCTTGATGAGAAGGTGATATTTGAGCACAGAACGGGAGGGAGGGAGTCATATTATTATTTGGAGAGAAAGGGTCCAGCAGGAGAAACAGCAAGTGCAAGGGCCCTGAGGCAGGAGGAAGCAACAACAAGTTCAAGCAACAACAAGGTAAACAGATTGATGAGAGCAGAGCAGGAAGGGAAAAAATAATAGGAGAAGGATCAGGAAGCAAATGGAGGTACCCCAGGTTGATCACTGATAGGTGCTTGACTTTGACGCTGAGTGAGATGAGAGCCATTGAGGGTTTGGACAGCAGATGACATAAACCAGCTTCTGATCAGTATCACACTGGCTGCTGATGGAACAGTTGACAGGTAGGTGAAGGATGAATGGAAGTAGACCAGTGAGAGGGCCATGTTGAAACTATCTAGGCTTAAGTAATATCTATATGTTCCAACTTTTTATCATGAAAATATTCAAGCATAGAGCCAAGTTGAACTTTACAGTGAATATCTGTCTACCCAGAATTCTAGTTACATTTTGAAAGCAGAGTCCATGGGATTTGCTGAGCCTGCAGGGCCTATGAGACATCTTGGGAAAGTTGCTGCAGACAGCTGGGTATTTCAATCTGGAGCCAAAACTTCAGCCCAGGTCTACCCCATCACATCAAACTCAGAAAGCCCCCTCTCTTTTTTTTCTAAAAGGATCATATGTTACAGATACTCTGCTAGTTAGTTGGGACCTAACCTTTATTGGGTTATAAACCCAATAAACTATAAACAGTCTGAGCCTTCCTCAGAAAAATGCACAGAAAATTATAAACAATTGCAGGGGATTTGTGGATATAGAGAATAAAAGACATAAATGTAGTCTGTTTCACTCAATCAAAAAATGTTGGCCCTGGCCAGTTAGCTTAGTTGGTGAGGAGAGTCGTCCCGAAACAACAAGGTTGAGGGTTCAATCTGCGGGTCGGGGAACACACAGGAAGCAACCAATAAATGCACAACTGAGGGGAACAACAAATGAATGCTTCCCTTCCCCCTCCCCTCTCTCTCCCTTCCTCTCTCTGTCTCTCTAAAAATCAATCCATATAAAGCATTGACCTGGAAATGCTGAGGTCGCCGGTTCGAAACCCTGGGCTTGCCTGGTCAAGGCACATATGGGAGTTGATGCTTCCAGCTCCTTCCCCCTTCTCTCTCTCTGTCTCTCTCCCTCTCTGTCTCTCTCTCTCCTCTCTAAAAATGAATAAATAAAATTTAAAAAATAGTTTTTAAAAATCAATCCATAAATAAAACCCTGGCCATAGTTCAGTGGGCTGGAGCGTCGTCCCGACACAGAGCTTGCCAGTTCAATTTCTTGGTCAGGGCACATATGATGTTCCTGTGTGTCTCTCTCTCTGCCTCTCTCCAAAGAAAACGAAAAGAAAATTTCAATTCAGCAGAATCCTTATGAGTAAACCTCACTAATCTCCAGTGAGCACGTGAAGACCTTGAGCCTCACAGGACTTCCCTCTGTTGTCCCAGAGCCCCCAGTTCCCCGTCTACTTGGCCTACAGGCAGTGATAGAGAATCCGTAGTAACAGGCGGAGCAGTGAGGAAGATACTGAGTTACAAAATTCCCTGTAACCTGGAGGCTGTCCCTCCCTGAGTCTAGTGAGGATCGATCAGGGCCCCAAGGCTGGTCCCACAAAGACCTTTAGAGCTGAGCAAACCTTCCAGCCAGGGTCTGTCTCTGAGCGATGATCCCCCAAGGCTAGGGGTGTGAGAATAGCACCTAGTGGGGTTGGAGCCTGGGCCCTACTGGGCCTCAACGCTTTGAGGTCAGGAAATCCGGAGACAGAGGAGGGGGAAGACATTGCCACAACCCCCAGCCCCTTTAAGACCCCTGGAGGCAGGAAGGCTGGCTGCCCAGGCCTCACACCAGCTTCCCTCCCAGGCTCCTTCCTGGGAGGAAGGGGCTGCCTGTGCCACAGAGACAGGGCAAGGGAGGGAAGGAGGCTGGGCATGTGTTGCAATCCGCAGTCCCCGGGTGTATCAGAGGCCAAGCCATTAACGACAGGGCTGGGGAGAAAAGCCAGACTGCAGCTGTTTTCAGGAACTTGCCTGAAGAAGAGCGCAGAGACCAGGGAGGCCAGGAGGCTGCGGGCTGCAGGCTCCAGCGTGAGTAGGGGAGCCCCGGGGAGAGCTGAGCCTTGGCCTTGAGGGGGGCTTGAAGTCCGGCAGCCACTCGCCCCCAGCTCTCCCAAGTGCCTGTATGCAGGGGGCTTAGACCTGGAACCAGAGCTCCTGCCTTTAGCGTCTGTTCCTTGGAACCAGGAGCCCTGGACATTGAGTCTCTTTTCCCAGAGATGTCCTCACTTCTCACTTTGGGAGGGAGGGAGGGAAGGATTGTATCGGGAAGTCACAAACAACCAATAGCTAAGGACACAGAGCTGGGGTCAGGGAAGGGCCTAATTGTTATCCCTCTCGGGGCCTCTGTCTCTCAGAGCCTGTGTGTTTCCACTTCTCCCTGTCTCCATCTATCTATTTTATTCTTCATTTCTCCGTCCTCCCCAGCCCCATCTGGCTTGCCTGTGCTCTGAGTTTCTCTCTGTCTTGGAGTCTCTGTGTGCCTCTCTGTCTCACGCGTTTCCCTCCGTCTTTTGAATCTTAAACTCTCTTGGGTATCAGATCGCTTCTCAACCGCCAGGTGCCTCAGTCTCTATGTGTCAACATCCTTGTCTCTGGGGCTCTATTCTCTCCCTGTCTGACTCTCAGCGTCTCCCCTGCCTGTCTTTATCTCCGTGGGTCTCTTTCTATCATCTCGGTCTGTGTGAGTAACTCTGCACCCTTTCTCTTTCTGCCTTCTGTCTCTCTCTTTCTCTGAACCACACCTGGGAAGGACTCTCCCTCTGTTCATTGCCAGCTCCCACAGAAACAGTCTCCAGGTGAACTAGAGTAGAAAGAACAGGGAGAGAGGGCTGTGAATTGGGGAAGGGAGAGCAAGGGATGAAGGCTGAGTGGTGAGAGAGGCAGGGGAAGCAGAAAGAGGGGTGCAATGCAGGACTCCGGGGGCAGGGTGTTGTTCTGGGGCCCAGAAACAGTCAAAAGGGCCCAGCAGAGATGGCTGCAGCGAAGGAGACACTGTGGGACCAAGAAGCTGTAGGTAGGGACCCAGAAAGGGGGCCTTAAAGCCATACAGCATGGGCTAGACCAAAGCAAGGTGCCCGTCCTAAAAGGCTGTGTGACCACACAGCCTTTAGGCGGGGCGGGGGGTGACGGGCCTGTAAGCCACACTAGCTTTGTGAGATGGTGCCCTGCTTCGTAGCCCGTGAAAATAACATGATCATTGAGTGCCTTCTCCGTGCAGGCTCCGTGCTAAGTGTCTTTAACTCTGGATCACAACCCTGAAATGTGGGTGCTATTATTGTGCCTCTCTCACAGATGGGGAAACTGAAACTCAGAAAGTAACTTGTCCAAGGTCACAAAGCTGGTAAGTGGCAGTGCTGTGGTTCATATCCACTGGTCTGACTCACAGCTGGGCTTCCAACCTCTCTGCGCACTCGCCCCAAGAAAGGAGACCATGCTCCAACTCCAACAGGCCCCAGATCTCACTCAACTGGGCTGGGGGCACCCAGGGCGGTCATGGGGGACCAGAGACTTATGCTAAGGGTGCCAACACCCAGCAACCCAGGGGGAAGGGTGCCTGGCCTCTTGGGGTTTAGGGTTTGGCTGCCCAGTCGGGACAGGAGCCAGTGGTGAAGTGGCCCCTCGCTGGGCACAGGCTGGGTATGATCAAAAGCATACGGCAATGGAAACCAGTGTCCCAAAATCTGGGCCAGAGAGGCTAAGCACTTCCCCTGCAAGTGTGTGTGGGAGGGGGGATAATCAAACTGGGGTGCTGTAGTAAGGAGGTTGCCCGCCACTGACTGGTAGGCCGGGGTGCTCTGACCGTTGTGCAGGTTTCTCACTATACAAAGCTGCCAGGCTGAGGGACAGGTGCAGGCTGAAACCCAGCCTGTTCTCCAGCCTCAGGCTGCCTCTGTCTGGAGGAAGGGGCACATCTTTCCTGATTAGCAAAAAAAAAGCAACTGATGGCCTAGCCACCTGGTATCCTGATACTGCAGTATGTGAGGAGAGACTGGGGTTTGGTTAAGGCCCTACAAGCGGAAACAGCCTTTGGAATCGGGGAAGTTCTTCGCACCTCTGGGAGGAGAGAAAAGGGAGAACAGCTCTCTCCCTTATGAGCACAGGGGGTCTGCTGGCTGGTCAGCAATCCCCACTGGCCTGCCACCAAGAGTATTAATTAGTGCAGGAGGACCAGGTTCCTGGCCTCAAGATCTCCACTGGATCAGAGTGGACGGTTAGGCTAGAAGTCCACTCCCAGCATACTTTCTAAGACTGGAACTAACACTCCCCCCAGCCAGGCACTGCCACTGTGACTACAGTATGCTGGCCTGGAAGGCCTCCACAGGTCTGTGCCCAGAATCGGGGGTATATTAGACCCCTTGTGTGTCATACCTGATATCCTCTCAGCCCACCCTTCCCCCCAGCCATTGCCATGGCAGCCGGCTTCCCACGGCTGTAACCTGACAGCCCCTTGCCTCAGCCGCTCCGCGGAGTTGACCCTTTCCGCCAGGCAGCATCTCCGACACTCCTGGCACGGCTCACCCTGGAGAACCTGCCTCATACTCACGCATGGGCGACCTGCTATGCGGGCAGTTAACACCCCAAGGGACATCCCTATGCCAATGGGGACAGGAACTGGTGGATAAATGTTCCTATCTTCCCTCCTGTTCGAGGGATAAGTTGTCCCTTGGGTAGACAGCTCTGAGGCATGTACCCATATGGCTCCTTGGAAAGTTCCAGCAGGAGTGAGTCCCAGTTGTCTGGTGAGGTGACCAGCTCAATGGCATGCCCTCGTGTTGGCTTTCCCTTCTTACCTGTTTCCTTGGATCCTCCTAAAATAAACTACCTGCATGTAAGTCTCATCTCAGGGTCCTCTTTGGAGGGCTGGGGGGACCTGGCTAAGACAGAAGGGAAGGAGGGGGATGCTGTTCCTTGCTGCTCCTTTCCCTGCTCTCTCCTGGAGGGCAAGTATAATAATAGCAGTGGCTGTCACTTGTCATTTCCTACGTGCAGGTCTTCTTCCCAAAGCCCTATGTTGTATAGGCCGTTACCTCCATTTTGCAGACAAAGAAACTGAAGCGCACAGAGGCCATGTAACTTGGCCAAAGCCACAATGTGGCAGAACAAGGATTAAGCTCAGCCGTGATTTCAAAGTCCAAGACCTTAACCATCCCCCTCTGCCTACAGGTGAACACCAAGCTGGCACTATGGTGGGGCTGGGCACCTGGAGCCTGACCAGAGCAGTTCTGATCATCCTACTGCTCTCCAGAAGTGAGTGTGGCTGGGGCGGGGCGTTGGAGCGAGAGGGGGTTACAGGAGAGATACGGGGGGTGGATGAGAGCTTCATTTCCCTGCCCTGTTACACTGCGCCTGGGGTTCTGAGAGAATCAAGACTGGGCCACAGACGTGGGGTAGCTAGGCTCCCGTCCACAGACTTCCACAGCAAGCCACCACCCAGGAGGCATGGTAGGAGGGCCCGAGCTAGTCAGCCTGGAAACAGCCAGGGGGCCCCAGAGCTTGTCTGCACGTCTTCACCAGGCTGCCAGGAGGAATCTCTGGCTTCTGTACAGTCTTCATGGCAGCATAGGGATCAGGGTAGAAGCCACACAAGGTAGGTTTCGTCTTGAAATAAGGAAGCCCAGGCAGAGCTCTCCTACTACGGAAACTCTGTCTTGAGAAGTGGAGACCCCCCCCCATCTCTGGGGCTATGCAAATGGAGGCCAGGATTGACCGGGATGCTGCACAGCAGGAGTGGCCAACGGCGTCTCACAGAACATTCAGGTTCTGCAGGAGGCAGGCAGTCTCTGGTGCATGTTCTTATTTGTTTTTTTGTTTGTTTCTTTCTTTGTTTTTGTTTGTCTGTTTGTTTACTGTTGATCGCATTGTATACCCAATGTGGTTTTTGTTTTGTTTGTTTTCAACCCTTAAAAAATGTACAAAGAAAAAACCCTTCTTAGCTGGCAGGCCACACACAAACAGCTGTAAAGGATGTGTTAGCCCTGCTGTAAAGGATGCAGCATCACGTGGGGTTTTGAAGCACAGTTTTGCAAGGCTCCTTCCAGTCTAAAATTCTGAGTGTGTGAAGGGGTGGGAACCCCCTAAACTTGCCCTGTGACCCGGGGAAAATCATTTCTCCTCCTAGGGCCTCAGCATCCCTATCAGGAAAATGGGCCGAAGGACACCTGAGAGAGGAGAGAAGGCATGGTGCATAAAGTGCAGTGCTTTATTCTATGCATCTTCACCTAGGGCCACTTTGGGCTAGGCACGGGGGATACAGTAGTGAGCAAAACAGCCGAGGCTTCTGGCATCATGCCACCTGTGGTCCAGCTGGGGAGACTGACATGCAAATAATCACATGACTCTATAATTACAAGGATAATAAGAGCTTTGGGGAAGTTCAGGGAGCTTGGCCTGGTTTGGTTGGTCAGGGCCTGGTCTGTCCCCCCCCCAACATACTTAAATGTTAATCAGGTGAAAGAGGGGTAGGAGGAAAGGAACACCTCAAAAAGCAACAGCAGGTGCAAAGACCCGGGGATTGGAAGAGCATGGCGTGTTCAAAGAATAGCAAGAAGCCAAGGCAACTGGAGCTGAGAGGGGATGGTCTGCGCTGGACGTGGGAGGGATAGGCAGGAACCGGGCCACAGGGCTGTGAGAAGACTCTGGGTCTTTATCCCAATCAGGGCAGCAAATACTCACCTGTGAGACACTGTTCTGTGGGCCTGACACACACTATCACATCTAACGCTTCCAGCAACACTAAGGCAGGGACTATCTTTATCCCCACTTTACAGATGAGGAATCTGAGGCACGGAAAGTCTCAGTAACATACCAGGGTCACATGGTTAATAAGCAATAGGATCAGGCTCTAGAGCTAGGCAGTCTAGTTCCAACACCCTTGCTCTCATCCAGCACACCATGCTGCCTTTCAGAGCAATGATGTGCCGTTGAAGGGCTGTGATCGAGCTGGGGAAACAATCAGATCTGAACTCTGAAAAGATTGCTGTGGCTTCGCGGTTCTTATCATGCTCATCACTGCTTTCGCCACCCTTGGGGAGGGCGCTCCGGGAGAGGACTAGTCTCTATCTGGTGGTGTGCTGGGCCAGGCTTGCAAGAGCTAATTGTGCACAACTCTTCCCAAGTTCCCATTCAGCGACGTCACACAGGTAGCTTACCATCAGCCATGGTGGGACTGTTTCACCAGGGGAAACCACCCATACCACAGACCAGGACCGGTTTTTCTCTGTATAGCTGGTTGATACACTCTTACCCACACATCACTATCTCTGCCTCCTCCCCAAGAGCCTCTCACAGCCCCAAACACAGCTCCCCATTCCAGCTCCCACATCTTGGCGGGGGTAGGGAGTGGGGGTGAAGCAAGAAGGTGAGGCCCTTGAGTCTAGGAGAACAAAGGCCTAGCTGATGGCTCAGCTCTACCAGGCAGAAGACTCTCTCATGGCCCATTCTCTTCCATCCCAGGCCTAGAGGGGTGCGGGTACATCAACCTCTCAACCCCCGTGGTCCACCTGGGAGATGCTATCACGGCCTCCTGCATCATCAGCCAGAACTGCGGCTACCTGGACTCGGAGTCACAGATTGTATGGAGATTGGGAGAGGAGCTTTTACCTGGGGGCAGGCAGCAGCGCTTGCCAGATGGAACCCAGGAATCCACCATCACCTTGCCCCACCTCAATGACTCTTTGGCCTTTCTCTCCTGCTCTCTGCCCTGGAGCAAAGGCCTGCAGATCCTGGACGTGGCTGAGCTGCGAGCAGGCTGTAAGTCCCTACCAGCATCCACCTGCTCTGCCTCCAGTGCCCGCCTGCCAATACTAATATGAGCTATTTTTCTTGAGTTCTTGCTCAATAAGCATTTTATGCGCTTGATATTAGGTCATCTTCCCTACCAGTGCATAGCGCTAGTTAGCCCCATTTTGCAGATGTGGAAACAGGTTCAGAGAGGGTAAGTGACATGCTGAATGAAAGGTCACAAACTAATAAGGATGGAGTGAAGATTTTTATCAGGCAGTGTGGCTTGAGAACCAGGGTAGTCACTGCTACTCTGTGTGGCTGCTGAGTAAGCCCAACTCCCCAACCACAGGAGGGTGTGTCCATTGCCCCCATTGTACAGGTGGGGAAACGGAGCAATTAAATCACTTCAAGATCGGACAGGTAGTGAATTGCAGAACCAGAATGAAAACCCAGACATTACACTGTCCCTGTTAAAGGGGATGGAGTTGAAGGGGTTTGAGGCTCTGTGATGCCTGTTCCTGTATACTCCTGTAACTCGGTTTCCCCCTGAGCTGCAGAGAGACAGGCGAATGGATAAAGTGAGCCCAGGGGGAAATATCCAGAGCAGGGATACAAAGTCAGGCGGTTCCTGCAGGAGCTTTCTGAATGGTCCAACCCAAAGCCCTCTCCCCACCCTATGCACAGACCCTCCCGCCACACCCTCCAACCTGTCCTGCCTCATGAACCTCACAACCGAGAGTCTCATCTGCCAGTGGGAGCCAGGACCTGACACCCACCTCCCTACCAACTATACCCTAAAGAGCTTCAAGTGAGTAGGTGTCTCTATTCTGGCCCCATTCCTTTGGGTCCTGGGGTGGCGCATAGATAGGTAAGACTGTGGGATGGGGGAGACAGAGGTAAAGATGGGAGAGGAAGGGAGCCCTGCTTTCTTCCTCTGCTTGACACCCAAGCCTGGCCGATTGGCAGGAGCCTGAACAATTGCCAGGTCCAAGAGGAAGCCATCCCCGACTGCATCCCCGAGGACGGGCAAAGCCACTGCTCCATCCCACGCCAACACATGCGGCTCTACCAGGCTATGGGCATCTGGGTGCAGGCAGAGAATGTGCTGGGGAGCAGAAAGTCCCTGCAACTGTGCCTTGATCCCATGGACGTTGGTGGGTGATGCACTGGGTATGGGGGAGGGAAGTGGTCCCCACAAAGGACAGAGAGTCACAGAGAGGGAAGAACAGACCCAGCAACAGAGAAATAGACATTGGAAGGCCAAGAGATAGAGGCAGAGAAGAGAGACAGAGACAAGTTGGCATGCAGTTGGAGACAGAGCTATGGAGACACAGAGACATGGAAGAAACATAGTCACAAGGACACACATTGATTCCTTCAGCAAATTTCTTGAAGCGCCCACTATGTGCTAGGCACTCTTCTAGGTGCTAGGAATACAGCAGCGAACTAAAGAGCAAAAGTCCTGCTCTTGAAATATTACATTCTAGTGGGCAAAATAAATAAAATAGGATGTCAGCTGGTGATGAGTGTGATGGGGACATTAAAGCATGCAAGGGGTGAGGACAGTAGAGGGTTGCTATTTCAGTAAGATGGTCAGGGAAGGCCTCACTGAGAAGGTGACATTTGAAAAGATCCTTGAAGGAAATGAGGGAGCAAGACACTGGATGTGTGGAAGGAAAGTGTTCCCAGGAACAACCAGTGCAAAGGCCCTGAGGCAAGAGTACAAAACAGACCTATAGAGAAAGAGACACATACAGAGACAGACCCACAGAAACACGATGACATGGAGTTGAAGAGACACAGAGAGAGAGCAAGAAAGAGAGACGCAGTCACTCCACAGAGGGAGACCCAGGGAGAAAAATGGAGCCACAGACAGGGAGAAGAGGGAGTTATAGCAGGGCCCTATAGGATGAGGCAGAGAAAGGGCCTGACAACTCCTCTCCTTGCAGTAAAAGTGGAGCCCTCCACACTGAGGGCCCTAGACCCCAGCCCCAAGGTGACCCCACCCCAGCCTGGCTGTCTACTGTTACACTGGGAGCCATGGAAGCCCAGCCTACACATAGAGCAGAAGTGTGAGCTGCGCTACCGGCCACAGCTCGGAGAAGCCAGCTGGGCCCTGGTGAGATGGAGGGCCTTCTCAAGAGCCTGGGTGGGGGTGACTGAGGGGAAGGTATGTTAAGCTGGCCCCCAGAGGACACAGGAATCCAGGCTCAGAGCCATGCCTCCCCCCCCCCTCCACCCAGGTGGGCCCCCTGCCCTCCAAGAGTTTCCAGCATGAGCTCTGCGGGCTCCTCCCATTCACAGCCTACACCCTGCAGATGCGCTGCATCCGCTGGCCCCTGTCTGGACTGTGGAGTGACTGGGGCCCCAGCCTGGTGCTGACCAGCTCGAAACAGCGTGAGTGGGTGCTGAGGGGCTGGGCTCAGCCATCGGACCCAGGCCCACCTCCAGGGCCCTCGCTGACCAGCACCTGCTCCTCTCGCTCCATCCACAGCCCCCAACGTCACACTAGAAACGTGGTGGCGGCAGAGGCAGCTGAACTCCAGCACAGTGGATGTGCAACTGTTCTGGAAGGTGACCCCCTCTGATGGCTACCCCTGAGACCACCTTCAACCCACACAGACCCGTGAGCTTGGGGTTGAGGACTCCGCCAGGTCTAGGAGGCTTGGATGCATTTGTATGCGGTTTGCATGCACTTTGCATGTGCCTACGAATCTGGGCAATGCCCTTCTGGAGAGACTATAGTACAGGACTCACCTGTGGCAAAGGGTTGGTTCAGTGAATAGTTAAATGTCTGCTGCACACACCAACTTCTTTCTTCCTTTCCTGCCTCCTAGGTAGGACCTGGCACAGGGCCCTAGAGGGAAGGAAGAAAGGAGGGAGGGAGGAAAGCTGGCTCCCAGCCTGGGGCGCTATGTTCCTGTGCTTCATCCACCCCATCTAGAGGCTCCCCCCTACTCAAGATGAAATGTGCATCTACCTTATCTTTTTCCTCCTATGCTCACCACAGCCAATGCCACCAGAAGAAGACAGCAAGCAGATCCAAGGGTACCTGGTCTCCTGGGAACCCTCAGGCCAGGCTGGAGCAGTCCCACCCCCACCCCTCTGCAACACCACAGAACTAAACTGCACCTTTAATCTGCCTTCAGAAGTCCAGGAGGTGGTCCTTGTGGCCTATAATACAGCCGGGACCTCTCAGCCCACCCTAGTCATCTTCTTGGAACACAGAGGTACAGGGGGCTGGCAGCCAGTAGAGCATGGTGGTTGAGCCATGTACTGCCTAGGTTCAAATCTAGTGCTGTCACTTGCTAATAGTGTGACTTGGGCAACTTACTTAACCTCCCAGGCCTCTGTTTACTCATCTAGCAGATGGGATGATTCAGCACCTACCTCAAAGGGTTGTTGTGAAGATTACATGAGTTAAGACATGTGCCTGGCACAGAGTAACTGCTCAGTATGTGTTAGCTAGTATGATCGTGAGCCAGAACCAGGTTAAGTTGGTGCATGTGTGCACGTACACATAAACACACGTACACACACAAAAACACACTCCATTCTGCCAAGAAGATGAGAGAGAAAGCCCTATATTTTTCCAACTAGAACACGATCCCTGAGTTAACTGCTCATTTTCCAGGGATCACCGCCACCATCCCCCAGGTTCCCCTGAACATAGGTCCTCACAAGGTGAGACTAATGATAACAATAATTAATATTCCCACTGACTACCTGCATGACCTCAGTCATTACTTAACCTCTCTGTGTCTGTTTTCTCATTGATAAAATGGGGACAGTAGTAGTGCCCCCCTTCATGGGTCTCTTAGCATACACCAAGGACTATCCCTGGCACATACCAACAACTGCATAGTGTTAGCTTTTATTATTATCAAGCAGAGCTCTACACTAAGTACCACACTAGGCCTGTTCCATGTACCATGTACCATCTCATCTAATCTGCACCAAGGCCCTATAAGGGAGGAACTTTTATCATCATTTCCATTTCACAGATGAGGAAACTGAGGCTCAGATGTTGACTTGCTCAAGGTCACCCAGTTTGTAAGTAGCAGGGCCAGGATTTGAACCCAGGCTTCTGGCTCTAAGGCCTGCATTCTTTTCACCTTTATCCCATTTTTTCCTACTCTGTCTCCAGGCCCTCCCGTGGGTAGCCTTCATACTATGGCCCGAGACCCTCACAGCCTCTGGGTGAACTGGGAGCCCCCCAGTCCTCAGCCTCGAGGCTATGTGATTGAGTGGGGCCTGGGTCCCCCCAGCCCCAGTGGCAGCCATAAGACCTGGAAAATGGAGCATAATGGAAGCATCACAGGCACCCTGCTGCAGGGTGAGGCAAGCCCAGAGGGTGGTCAGGTGGGCAGGGCCAGGAGATGGGAAGGCCATGGGCCAAGAGATGGGGAGGCCATGGACCAGGGACAACCTGAACCACCCTAGACAAGCAGATTCCCAAGTCTTTCTTGATCTTTCATTGGTCTCACCTCATATATTCAGAATCAGGAAGTTCTTCTTATAGTCTAACTGGACCCTCTCTTGCTGCAGCCCTGACTCTGCCACCTTTCTAGCTCTCTCTTCCACTATTTTCCCCTTACGCCTACCAAATGGTCTAAAGAAGAGATCACAAAGGCTAGCCCTGCAGTATGAGGCCCAGGTTATCCCTGCCTAGAGGTCTGAGGTCAGCTCCTGATATCAGCAGAGTGCCTACCCCATTTTCTCTCTACAGAGAACATCAGGCCCTTTCAGCTCTACGAGATCACTGTGACCCCCTTGTACCAAGACACCATGGGATCCTCTCAGCACACCTATGCCTACTCCCAAGAGACAGGTTCGTCAGTCGCCAAGCCCCTTCTCAGAATTCTCTCCTCTCTCACAAGCCTGCCTAGGCCCCAACAATCAGGACTGTGAGGGAACACTTCCTTCTTCCCTACTTCGGACCCAAAGAGGGCTCCTCCCAATCCTAAGATTACCCCTGGCTTACACTGGACCCCTGCAGCTAGAAAGAAGTCAGGCCATGGGGTGATAGAAATTAGGCAGTGAGCCGCAGAATTCAGGGAGCAGGTCTGGCAAAAATCAATCAGTTGTCCTGACAGAAATAAGGTGTCACATGTGATGGAAAGAGAGAGAGGGCTTGGCTTAAATTCAGAAAAGAGTGGCAGAAATTAAATAGTGAGTCAGACAGTATTAGGCCTGGTCGATATCAAAGAGTGATTCTTTGGAGTCAGAGAACCAGGTTCAAATCCTGCCTCTTAGCCACTTGTTAGAAGTAGATGGATTCAGTCAAAGTTCCTGAGAAAACGAGGCTTGGACAAGTCCCCTTGGACTCTTGTATCACCCACCCCGCACTATGTCCCAGTTCTTAGGTCTGGAGAACCACAAGAAGTACGGCTGGGCTCTCCACCCTGCCCCTTGTCAGCCCTGCTCCTCTCTCTTCCACAGGCCCCCTCAACGCCCCAGAGCTGCATATAAATCAAATTGGCAACAACTGGGCCTGCCTGGAGTGGGTGCCCCAGGCCCCTGAGCTGGGGAAGAGCCCCCTGACCTACACCATCTTCTGGACCAATCCTATAGGCCAGTCCTTCTGTGAGTCTATCCTTAGCACCCCACGGTCCCAGAATGCCCGGGGGGGAGGGGTGCTCAGCAGCCTTGGAGGGAGCCTCAGCATCCAGGCCCAGGCTGACCATTGTCCTTACTCCCAGCTATCACCCTTAATGCTTCCTCCCATGAATATGTCCTCCACAACCTGGAGCCTGCCAGCTTGTACCACATCCACCTCATGGCTGCCAACCAGGCAGGTGCCGCCAACAGTACAGTCCTCACCCTGAAAACCATAGCCTCAGGTAAGGGGAGAAGAGGGCTGGCCAGATGAGGCTGTTGGGAGAGTGCCTCACCCCAAGGATCTCCATTTTTAGAGTAGACAGGGCTTGCCTGGATCCCCTACTCCGAGCAGGAGACCCAGCCCTGCCCTTGGATCCTAGTCTGAGGGAAGAGAGACACCCTGTCCTTGGATCCTAGCCTGAAGGGAGGAGGCCCAGCTGTACTGCATGTACTTTACCCTCTCTGACTTTCCTCTCACCCCAGAGGAGCCTGAGCTGCATGTCATCCTGATCCTGCTCGGCCTCCTGGTCTTGCTCATCTGCTTCTGTGTAACTGCCTGGCTCTGCTGCAGACCCAGGTGAATCAAGAGATTTGACACCCAGATACCCCTGCCCACAAGGAACTGCAGGCCCTAGTGGGCCAGTCCTAAGTCCCTCCCAGCCTCCCCAGGCCTCAGGGCCCATGTCTGGGAGTCAGGCCCTCCACCTTCTCCTTTCTGCACTAAGCAGCCATGTCTTCAGCTGTCCCCTTCTCCAGCAGGAAGAATTCCCTCTGGCCAAGTGTCCCAGACCCAGCTCACAGCAGCCTAGGCTCCTGGGTGCCTACCACCACGGCAGTGGAGGTGAGAACCCGGGAGGGAGAGGGAAACAGGACTGGGGGTGTCAGTCCAGGCTCAAAGTGAAGGGATGCCCCCTGAGGATGTGTACTCAGGCCTTCCCTTCACTTTCCAGCAAGATTCCCCTCCCTTTGGAGTAAAGCAGACCTGAGTTTGCATCCCAGCTCTCAGGCACCCCACTGTGAAATGGGACCAATCCCACACAGACTCATTGGGAAGACTCACCAAGTCTGAACAGCACATAACATGTACCATGAACATATGAGGTACTTCGCAGGTGTAACTCAGAATTCCAGCAGAAAACTACAGAAAGGGCCCCACACTGCCCCAACTCAGGGACAGTAGCTGGGGCAGACATCTGAAATGAGTCATGCCTTCATCACATGTCCTTGTGTCCAGGAGATCTACAGGCTGCCCAGCCTTCGGGACCCCAGCATGCCAACCATCACCAACATCACAGTGCTGGAGGAGGAAGAGAAAAAGCCAGGGCCCTGCGAGTCCAATGACAGCTCAGGAACCTGTGGCCTTCCCACCCTGGTCCAGGCCTATGTGCTCCAGGGGGACCAAACAGCACTTTCTATCCAGCCCCAGTCCCAGTCTGGCAACAGTGACCAGGTCCTCTACGGGAAGGTGCTGGGCAGCTCTACCGGCCCAGGGCCAGGTTACTATATCCGCTGTGACTCCACTCAGCCCCTGTTGGGGGGCCTCACCCCTAGCCCCAAGTCCTATGAGAACCTTTGGTTTCAGGCCAGCCCACTAAGGACCCCAGAGCCTCTAGTCCCAAACCACGAGGATGACTGTGTCTTTGGGCCACTGCTTGATTTCCCCCTCCTGCAAGGGCTCCAGGTCCATGGGGTAGAAGGGCTGGGAGGTTTCTAGGGCTTCCGGGGATGCCCCAGCTGAGCCTGCCTCTTGAAAGGCCTGGACCATCCAGATAAGAGGCAAGGGTCAGAAAGCCCATCACTAAAAAACACCCTGCCCTAGAAAAGGCAAAGGCTCCAAATCTCCCCCTATCTGAGGCCCCCAGCATCCCTTCCCTATGCTCCCAATATCCATGGGCTGGGCCTCCCACTTTAAAGGTTGGAGGCTGCTTCATCCAGCCTGTCCACTATCCTTTTGTGCTTATGTCCTGTAATTTCAGCCTCTTAAACTGATTCATGCTTCAGTTTGGTTTGGTTTTATTTTGAGAAACTCTTGTGTGTGCCTGAGTCTCTGTTCTTTTTCTTTCTCAAAGATGTTATTTACTGATTTTAGAGAGAGGAGAGAGAAAGGCGGGATTGGAAGGGAGCGGGAACTATCAACTTATACTTGCTTCCCACATGTGCCTTGACCGGTCAAGGCTGGGGTTTCAAACCAGGATCCTCAGCACTCCAGGTCAATGCTCTCTCCACTGAGCCACCACAAGTCAGGCTCCGTTCTTCTTCTTTTCAGAGCCCCGGCAATCAGGGGGGCAGGGGGTTGTACCTCTCAGAATTGTTGGCTGGTTTGTTTTTCCTTCCTTCATTCATTCATTCAACCAGAACCCTATGCTGGAAGCAGGGTGTAGGCTCACTCCATCTTTAAAGAACTCCCATTCTAGTGGTAGATACTTTAAAACTGACCACTAGGATACAGTGGCCAGGATTCCCTGGAGGGACTCACAGAGTGAGACACAGGGATATAGACTGTGGAAAAAGAGTAATCTCTGTTGGGGAAATATAATTATAAACAAAATCTCCCACCAACCTAGAAAACCTCTCTACAGGAACAGAAAAGGAAGAAAACAGTTTTATTATTGAATGAGCACTAAACCAGAATGAGATACACATCATAGGCAATTAGCTAAGGGATTGCAAAAACAGAAAGAAATTTTACTTTTTTATATACCCAAACAGATATGGCTTATTGCATACATTTTCTCAAGATAAACAATAACTACTTCTCAAGCAAGAAGACTTGACAGCATATCTCACTCACACAGGGGTCATCCCAAATTCACCTGGTAAATGGGGTAGTCACCTGTGTTTGCTAATTGCATTTAGGTAAAAGAAAAATAAATTTCTCATATCCTTAGGAGAGAGGTTTGTAACTAGGAGGTAGGCACCAGGCACCTACCCTCCCACAGAAACAGGGAGATTCCTTAATGATTGCATATCAAAGAGATGGCTCCGAGGTCCTTGAGCAAGACATTCCTGGGTTGTAAAACGGGCAAGCGGCTACTTAGCTTTTAAAAAGATTTACATACGTTTCAAAAGGGCAAAAAGCATTCACAATTACAAGTGTTCTTTTCCTTTTTTGCACCAGGGAGAATTAAATTTTATTTTTTCTACTTTTAATTTGTATTTGTCCTTAAACTCCACATTTCACAAATATTATTACAGCTAATACTTATTGAATGCTCACTATACATCGGATGCTTAAGTTATATACACAACTGCCTCGGCTAATCCTCCAACAACCTGAAAGGTAGATAATTGTATTACCATCCTCATTTGATGGATGGTACACTGTGGCCCAGAAAGGCTGGGGGACTTGCCCACAGAATCACATAGTGAGCAAATGACTGAGCTGTCAGATTCCAAAGTCAGCGACCTTAACCATCAGGCTACAAGGCTTATTCCAGAAAATAAACAGAAACCCAGTAGTTCTTACAAGGCCTCCTCCTGGACTTGGGGGGGGGGGTAGAAATGCTAGTTTCGGGGGAGAAGGCTACGACAGACCCCACGGAAGCCCCCAAATAATCGGGGCTGAAGTCAGCAACGCAGAGTGTGATTAAGGGCGGGATGCATGTCCGAGAAAAAATGGCACCTTAGAATGTATACAGCACCTCAAACCACGAACGTGGCCAGACAACAGCCAAGTTCCCCCGCCGCCAGCAATCGCTAACCAGACCTCCGCGCTCCACCCAGTGCCGCTTCATCACCGAGCCCTGCCTTTCCAATCCACCCTCTCGGTCCTCCTCTGCTCCGGTCTCGCAGCTGCACTCGATTCGTCGAGCCTAAGCCAGCATGGCGGCGCCCGTGTAATCCGGTCTGCACAGCGCAGGCAACGGCGACGCCGCCCGCCAGGGTCAAGAGTCACCATGCTGAGGGCGGCGTGGAGGGTGCTGAGCTCCATTCGGACCCAAGCCCCAACCCGTGGAGGGTGCGCCCGGTTTCCATCCGACCACTGGGGCCTTCCCTCACCTCCTCGCGGTGAGTAGCTAAGAAACGGGACAGCAGGAGTAGGGAATGGGTTTGGCAGAGATGGAGGACACGGGAGGACAAGGATAAGGGAGAAGTACCGCAGCAGATTAAGGGAGAAAGGGGGGTGTGAGGGGAAGAAGTGAGACGAGGTGGGAGAGACGTGGGGCAGCGCGGTGCAAAAGAAATGGGACAGTGGTCAGGCGCAGAGGTGCAAAGAAGAGAAATAGAAAGGAATCGAGGCTGGACTATTGAAGATGTGGCCTCAGCCCTCTCTTTTCTGCATAGGTCTCATCCTCCGGGCTGCCCGCGGATATGCCATCCAGAAACCAGGTGGGAACTCTTGGGTGGGACTTGGACCGAGCTTGGGACGGAAGAGAGACTGCCTAGAAAGCTTGGGGTGGCCCAGAGGATAGAGGCGGCAGGTTCAGCCACTAGGTGGGGTGGGCCAGAGGTCCTAAGCAGAGGACCCCCCACGTCTGCCTTGTCACAAAGCCTGGAGCTTGCACGCAGGGCCAGGGGAGGTGGGCGGGAGCAGGAATCTTCCCACCGGGTGGGAGTGGACATGAGCTAGCCAGAGGGATCCTACCCAGGGCTACCTAGTATATAGCACTTTGTGTCTGCCCTTCTGAGGTGGAGGGTATGGTTTCCCCTTACAAGGCAGTCTGCATATTGGCAAACATCTCTCCTACTGGGTAAATGATAGTGGGCAAGTTACTCCCTCTCTCTGAGTCTCATTCTAAAATGAGTGTAAGAGTATCTGTTTGAGAGGATCATTGTTAGGATTCAATAATAACACATGAAAAGCATCCTTAGTACTGTGTGCAATAAACTGTAGTACATATTAGTATTTATTGCTATTATTTACATAGCAGCAAATAGGGTCTGACTGGAGAGGACAAGTTGTTGTCCCCCATAACTCTCCCTCACCTCCAAGAGAAGACACACGGGTTTTCCTGTGCTTTTGGTGCTTACATTTCAGGGGTCCTAAAGTTAGGGCTTCCTCCTTAACCCCCATATATCATTCATGAGGCGAGTGTTGAGTGTATGTTCTGTGCTGGGCTGTGGATCAGACTGGGAGGGAGGATTCAAAGGAAGTCAAATTCAATCTATCCACAGAAGAACCCATCCTACTGGGGCTCCAATAACTGTATAGCCAGACAGGAGTGAGAGTTGAAGGCACTGTACAGGGTCTTGGGAAAGGCCATCTACTCCCAAAGTGAAATATTAAGGCAGGTGCCCAGGAAGTTTGCAGAGGAGCAACAGCCCAGAGAGATCCAGCGCGTTGCTTGAGACCCTGGATGTCTCTGATAGAACTGGTGAGAAGAGTCAAGTCTGCAGTGATGGACAGTGAAAGTTGACTCTGGGTGTTTTCCATCCTTCCACTTGACAGTCCAGCCCAGCCAAGAAGATGACCCGCCTCCTTCCACACTGCTCAAAGATTACCAGAACGTCCCTGGAATTGAGAAGTAAGCAGGAAGAAATCTCTGTGATGAGGAGAGGGCCCTGGGAGGATTGGCAAGGAGAGGTAGAAGACTGGCTTCAAGGCCTGGCCTGCCATACCTGAAGCCTGATTATAGAATGGGGCAGACAACTGTAGAAGCCCAGGCATGGTGAGGGTGAGTGGGCAGCAGGGACAAATGGAGCTGGTGGGGCTTAACCACTTACTTTTTTTGTGCTGTGGGTAAAGACCCTATACTCCTGGCCGGCAAACCCGAGCCACATGCGGCTCTTTGGCCCCTTGAGTGTGGCTCTTCCACAAAATACCACGTGCGGGCGCTACCTCAGTAAGGAATGTACCTACCTATATAGTCTAAGTTTAAAAAATTTGGCTCTCAAAAGAAATTTCAATCATTGTACTGTTGATATTTGGCTCTGTTGACTAATAAGTTTGCCCACCACTGCCCTATACCATTAGATACCAAGGAGGCACAGGTTTTTTTGTTTTGTTTTGTTTTGTTTTGTTTTGTTTTGTTTTACAGAAACAGAGAGAGAGTCAAATAGGGACAGACAGATAGGAACAGAGAGAGATGAGAAGCATCAATCATTAGTTTTTCGTTGCGACATCTTAGTTGTTCATTGATTGCTTTCTCATATGTGCCCTAACCATGGGCCTTCAGCAGACCGAGTAACCCCTTGCTCGAGCCAGCGACCTTGGGTCCAAGCTGGTGAGCTTTCCTCAAACCAGATGAGCCCACGCTCAAGCTGGCGGCCTCGGGGTCTCGAACCTGGGTCTTCCGCATCCCAGTTCGATGCTCTATCCACTACGCCACCGCCTGGTCAAGCAGGAGGCACAGGTCTTTGTAAAAATCTCTCATATCTTGATTCTCTCAAAAAGCTCTCTGAGGGAAGAAATAGTACCCCTATTTTATAGATTATCAAGTTGCCCAATGTCATACAGTTCCTAAGGGACAGAGCTGGGGTTTGAATCCCAGGCCAAATGACATCAAGGCCAAGGCCTTTCTGTTCAGAATCTGTCCTGAGCGGTGGTAGCTGGGAAACCCCTCCTTGTGCAGTGTGACTTAAGAAAGAAATAATGATTACAGAATTGAAGTGTCTCAAGGCAGATTGAACCATATCCTAGCTAAAATGGAAATCCTCCCTCTCCCCTCCCTGTGACAAGCCTGGAACACTTGAGCTGACAGCCTCAATTTTCTGCAGTTATCACATCATTTCATGTTCTCAGCCCAGCAAATCAGATTCATGCTTTTACTCCAGGGGAAATGGCTCCCAAGCTTCCCGAAAGACTCATTTTGTCTCTCTGGAGGTTATAAAAGAAATTTTTAATCATCCTTGTTTTTCAAACTAAAATGAAAATAGAATTGCTTCCCTTTTCCCTCTACCCCATCTGTCTCTCATTTCTGTGATTTTTTCCACAGTGTTGATGATATTGTGAAAAGACTGTTGTCATTGGAAATGGCAAACCAGGTAAGTGGCCTGTGCCAAACCTTGGCACCCTCAGTCCTCTCCTCTGGGACTTTCTCCTACCCTGGTAACACCTCCCATCCCATGCTTTTCAAGCCACAGCATTTATATCAATGTCATTCTGTGTCTACTTGTTATAACCTTGAGACAGCATCTCAAGGTCAGGGACAGCCTTGTTCCCCCATTTTGTACCTAGCACCTGACGAACAGTAGGTGCTCAATAAAGATCTGATGTCTGAATGAATTCGCAAGCTTTAGGGACATTCATCCAACAAGCCATTTCTCCTGTCTGTAGCATTGGCTGACCTTGGGCTCAACTAGATGTAAATAGCCATGTGGTTGGCCAGAGGCCAGGGCCTGATCGCAGAGTGAAGTCAGGCCCTGAGCCTTATGGCCTAGTTGCTATGACTGCAGCCAGAGCCTTGGAAGTGTAAGGGCTGATTCTTAGGGCGTGGCAGACTTTACAGATTCTTTGTCTCTATCTTCAACAGAAGGAGAAGCTAAAAATCAAGCAGGAACAATTGATGAACAAGGTTGTGGCAAACCCTGAGGACACCAGATCCCTGGAGGCTCGAAGTTGGTCAGGGGGCCCTTGGGGAGTCGGGGTATAAGGGAGTCTGCTAGCTGGTAGTTGATCTGCAGGGCCCTCATCTGCAAGTACGCTAGGGAGTAGATGTGGCTTATTCAAGGGAGAGGCAGGAAGGACCAAGAATAATGAAAACTGGACTATGTATCCTGAACTGTGATGCTGGAGTCAGTGCCCAGATCCTTCCTCATACCTCTATGTGAGCTCAGGAACCCAAGTTCATCTTTCTGTCTGTTGCTTCAGCTCAGATGGTGTGAAGCGGCCCTGGGGTGAGACCCACGGTTCCCACTGCCCTGGGTGCTCCCAGAACTCAAGGGCCTGCCATAGTTCCAGCCTCTTCTTGGGGCCACCTTTTGCTTTTGCCTTTGCCCCAGTTGTTTCATATAGACAGGAATCAAACAAGAGGATACCTGAGGAAGGATGTTCTGGGACTTTAGGAGATGAGTGGTTATTGATAATTCTGAAAACTCCTTAGTGAAAACACACAGATAAGGGTGGCAGCTTGAAGAGGAAAGACAAGGAGCAGACCGTTGTCAAATTTGGGAATTTGACCTTATTGCATTGGCTCGGACCTCTAGTACAATGTTGAGTCATTAACCATGACAGCATGCCTCCTAGACTAATTCCTGAATTTAATAGGAATGCTCTAAAGTTTTACCATTAAGTTTGCTATTTGCTATGGTTTGGGGATGATACCTTTATAAGATTAAGGAGCTTCCCTTCCTTAGGCTTTGCTTTCTAAAGGAAAGATAATCCAAAGTCTTTTGAGATCTTGACATTCAGAGTGCTTCAGGAATTACCGAGAGCTGGGCAGGAGTCTTGGTGGTTGTTATTCCTTGAGGTTTTAATACATAACCCAGGCCTGGGCCCTTCCTTCCTCTGTGCCCGCTCTCATCCTCTGTGGTTTGTGGTTTCAGTTGTTGCCTTGACTATCAAGATCCGCAATTACGAAGAACACATGCAGAAACATCGAAAGGTAAACCTTGAGCATTGCTCACAGCTAAATACCAGCAGCCAGGACAGAGGAGTCTCAGAGGTGAAGGGCTCTGGGTCCAAAGAGGCAGCTTGAGATGCCAGGAGGCTAGACCACCAGAGTGCCCACCCCACAGCTGCAGTGGGGGAAACATTCACCTCCCGCCTTCACTAGAGAAATGGAAGCCTTCCAGGGCTGTGCCAAGTGTCACCAGTAGACAAGAACACAAACTTTAGAGCATGGTCGTGTCTGGCACATTGTGGATGCTTAGTAAATATTGTTGAATGCATGAATGGGGACAAGTTGCCTTGAGTTCAAATCCCAGCTCTGTCACTTCTACTTAACTAGTTAAGGATTCTGAAAAGTTACTTACATGTCTGAGCCTCAGTTCTGTCTGTAAAATGGGGATCATAATACCTACTGACAGAATTGCAAGGACTACATTAAATAATGAAAGCAGCCAATGTGATACAAATAAAGTATTTAGGCCTCTTTCTAAATAGTTTACATGCATGAGCTTATTTAACCTTTATACCCATCTTCCTATCCCATTTTACAGAGGAATAGTCTGGGCATGAAGTTAAATTATAGGAATTGATGTGCTAGACTTGAAAGGAGGTGGTCTTGCTCCAGGGCCTATATTCCTTTTTTCTTTTTTTTTCTTTTTTTAATGATTTAGAGAGAAAAAACATCATTTTGTTGTTCCACTTATTTATGCATTTATTGGTTGATTCTTGTATGTGCTCTGACCAAGAGTCAAACTCACAGCCTTGACATATATCAGGACAACACTGTAACCAACTGAGCTACCCAGCTAGGGCTCAGGGCCCAAATTCTTAGCCATTATGCCATATTTCAGCATAGTATTGGGTACTGAGTTGCTGTAATTAAGCAGTTGCTGGTCATTTCTTTATTGAATTTATTGGGGTGACATTGGTTAATAAAATTATTGAAATACAGGTTTCAGGTGTACAATTCTATAATACATCAGCTATAAATTGCACTGCGTTCACCACCCCAGGTCAAGTTGGTATTTTTAATAAACAAACAGTTGTGAATACAGACCGGTCCAGCTCCAGGTTGGCACCTCAGTGTCCTCTAGAGCTGGTTGAGCCTGTTCCTTGGAGGTCAGAGTTTTGTTCTGGATTGTGAAATACAAGGCCCATTGCAGAATTTTCTCATGGAGCAATGCCTGGTAGGGGTCTCCAGGAAAAACAGAAGTATTTCCCTCCTCTCCACTCCATCCAACAGTTTGCTGGGGTGCGGAGAGGCTAAGTGGGCAGTGTGGGGAAAGAGCTTGAGATCTGGAGTGATACCAATAGACCCCTATTCAACACCTGATAACATTTACCCTTTATTTCCCCATCTGTAAAATGAGAAAAACAATAACAATACCTGCCTCAGAGTTACATTGATATTTGCATGAGATTGTTGGGAAGTTTTAGTGAGATGATAAAATGACTATCCTTTATTACTATGAAGTGGCATACCACTTACCTATATATATACTATAATACTGAAAGGTACACCCACTCTTACAGGATAAAGCCCACAAGCGCTATCTGCTGATGAGCATTGACCAGAGGAAAAAGATGCTCAAAAACCTCCGTATGACCAACTATAATGTCTTTGAGAAGACGTGCAAGGAGCTGGGGATTGAGTACACCTTTCCCCCTCAGTACTACCGAACAGCCCACCGCCGCTGGGTCACCAAGAAGGCTCTGTGCATTCGGGTATGAGTCCAAATTGCTGCTTTGGTTGGCCCCAATCTGGAACTGTAGTGGAGAGAGCAGAAGGGAGGGGTCGTCTGTTTCTGATCCTAACATGAAACTGGCCCCAAGACCTTGTGCTGGCCACCAACCCCATGGAAAAAGGCTGGGGTGACCAGCTGGGGGAGTCAGTTCCCAGCCCATCTCTCCCAGTCAGCGGTTTTACATAGGATTACAAAGTCTTTTTCTGCTGCCTTCCATCTTCAGGTTTTCCAGGAAGCTCAAAAGCTGAAGAAGCAAAAAAGGGCCTTAAAGGCTGCAGCAGCAGCAGCCCGGAAACAAGACACGGTGAACCCAGAAAGCTCTTCCAAAGCCGAACCAGACACAATCAAGGAAAACCAATAAATTTTGTTAAAGTTATATCTTTCTGCCTTGAAGAATAATAGGAGAGAAGGTGAGGCTCTTTGTGGCCTGAGGAGAAGGCAATCATTCATCCTTTCATTCTCTCTAGGATCCCAGGGTTCTCTGAGGCAGAGGCCCTGCCCTCACACATCAGAGGATATACTCTCATCATCCCCCCACACACATACAACTCCATCCAAATAGCGTTTCAGTGGAGGTGAGACTGAGCAGAGCAGCACAGAGGAAGCGTAGCTGGCTGGCTGCTGGGAAAGGCCAGGGGAGTATAGGAGATGTCCCCAGAAAGGTAATCAGAGACAGTGGAGTGCCCTGAATGCCATGCCAAGGCGATCTCAAACTGTAGGAAGCCACTGAAGGGATATGTCATGCTGAAAGTGGTATCTTCTGAAATTTAGCCTAGGAGCCAGTGCGAGTGGAGGAGAGAAAAGAGCAGTAATATGGAAGAATATAGTGATGCAGAGAGCAAGAAATGAAAACTATACATGGCCCTGGCCGGTTGGCTCAGCGGTAGAGCTTCGGCCTGGTGGGGGGGGGGAACCCGGGTTCGATTTCCGGCCAGGGCACATAGGAGAAGCGCCCATTTGCTTCTCCACCCCCACCCTCCTTCCTCTCTGTCTCTCTCTTCCCCTCCCGCAGCCAAGGCTCCATTGGAGCAAAGATGGCCTGGGCGCTGGGGATGGCTCCTTGGCCTCTGCCCCAGGCGCTAGAGTGGCTCTGGTCGCAGCAGAGCAATGCCCCGGAGGGGCAGAGCATTGCCCCCTGGTGGGCGTGCGGGGTGGATCCCGGTCGGGCGCATGCGGGAGTCTGTCTGACTGTCTCTCCCCGTTTCCAGCTTCAGAAAAATACCAAAAAAAAAAAAAAAAAACTATACATATGAGAAAGATTTTGGCGGTAAAAGCAGATTTTGGTGACCAATAATAGGACCCAGGGCGACAGACTTGGAAACCAAGATGATTATTAGATTTGACAAATATTGAAGTTTACAGAAATGGTTGCTCATCAATGTAAAAATGTACAGTAGATGGCTGGATGGTGATCCTACAACTCAAGATGGGGGTAGAGTATGGGTCTCTTCTTAAAGCATAGAAATTTAACAGCTGGAAGGAGGGAGCTTCAGAGTCCCCAGCACACAATCTCTAGGAGCGGGACAGACAAGAACGGGACTGGTATGCTTCAGGGATTATGAAACCAGGTGGGGCTTCACTTCAAGATGCTTTTAGGGAGGAAATTTATTCAAGGACTTCTGATCCATCCCCCAAATAAAAAGTTACCATTTTATTAGTGCTTTCAAGGCACTTTGCATATCTCATTGATTCCTCGGCAACCCTGTGACATGGGTGTCCCTCCAGTATAGGTTTGAGGAAGTTGAGCCTCCAAACAGGTGCGCAAAGTCACACAGCTAGGAAACAGCCGATACTCAAACCCAGATCTATCTGCTCGGGGACCGCCCTAAAATCTCGCTTGGGTTTTCCTCGTTTTCCAGCACACGCGCATGCGACAGGGGTGGGTGAGGCGTGGTCGGCGTGGGGCCTGCCGCTTCCTCCGCGCGATCCCCTGTTACCCATCGCTTGCCTTTCCACGCAGCTTCGGAAAGTCAAGATCAGCGCGGCAGACCTGGGGCCGCAGTAAACCCGCTTACGGGCCAATCCGCCTTGTAGGTCTCGAGCACCCAGCCCAATAAGCGTCCTCCCCCGGGCGCCTCCGAACAAAGGGAATGCTGATTGGCTGCTCTTGCCGTCCGCCGCGTTACCCTAGAAACCAGGCTACGGAGACGCGGTGGTTTGGGCCTCCAGGTCTTCGGCTGCCAGGCATCAGGTCTCCACCAGCCTTGCTCGCTTTCGGCATCATGTCCATGCGGACGCTACCACTGCTCTTCTTGAACTTGGGCGGGGAGATGCTTTACATCCTGGACCAGCGGCTGCGGGCCCAGAACATCCCGGGAGACAAGGCCCGCAGAGGTGAGAGATGCCCGGCCTGCACAGCCAGCCCCACGCCCCACGGCCCGCCCCGCTGCATACTGACCAGCACCCCTGCACACTGCACTCTTATAGCCAGGGACCTTTCTCACAACGACCACAGCCTCGTCCAAAACCCCCGCAAGAGTCAGATTCCCCAGAAGATCTTTTCACAGCAGAGGGAAATATCCAACACCTCGTCGGATATTATTACAGTACCTCATACTCCCTCCTCCAATTTCCTCATCCCCTCAAATTGTCGAGGTGACTTCCCAATCTCTCTTGACAATTGGTTTCTCCCAAGTGTAGGGGGCTAGCTGCCCACCACCTGGCAACATTTTTGCTAGTCCAAGCACCCTCTTTCCCCCATGGAACAGGCTTTGATCGTCCATTTCTCTGTGTACTATCCTTTTTCATAAACTGGAAGCCAGCCTTACTGATTTCAGAAGCTATTTCCAGAAAGGTGAGGTCCTGAGATAACGTAGATCAGCGGTTCTCAACCTGTGGGTCGCGACCCCGGCGGGGGTCGAACGACCAAAACACAGAGGTCGCCTAAAGCCATCGGAAAATACGATGTAGATAAAGGAGAAAACATAAAAAAGTTATAGTTCTTGCCTGACCTGTGGTGGCACAGTGGATAAAGCGTCGACCTGGAAATGCTGAGGTCGCCGGTTCGAAACCCTGGGCTCGCCTGGTCAAGGCACATATGGGAGTTGATGCTTCCAGCTCCTCCCCCCTTCTCTCTCTCTCTCTCTCTGTCTCTCCCTCTCCTCTCTAAAATGAGTAAATAAAAAATTAAAATTAAAAAGTTATAGTTCGCCTGACCTGTGGTGGCACAGTGGATAAAGTGTCGACCTGGAAATGCTGAGGTCGCCGGTTCGAAACCCTGGGCTTGCCTGGTCAAGGCACATATGGGACTTGATGCTTCCAGCTCCTCCCCCCTTCTCTCTCTATCTCCACTCTCTCTCCCTCTCTCTCTCCTTTATAAAATGAATAAATAAAATTTTTTTAAAAAGTTATAGTTCTTTCCCTTCACAATTGTTGGAATAGAATACAATTGTGGAAATAATTATATGAGAGTTTCTAAAATGCAAAATCTGTCTCCCTTGTACACCCCTCTTAATCACCAGAGAAATGACCGCCCAGAACTCTCTGCCATCCTTTCTCTCTCCCTCGTTTCCTCCCTTCTCAACCAGCAACTGCTTCCACCAACTTTCCTGAGGTTAAATATTATATTTCAATGTAAAAGAACAAAGATTGATGTACAGGAAACTGATATGGCCACTGATTAAAACATTTAGTCTCTCCAGGCTCTGTATGCTCAATTGATGTTAAGTATACATATTCAGATATTCACTACTCTGTCTGTGTGATTGAGTCCGAGTCCATTCATAAAGAGATAAAAGGAACTCCCTATAGAATGCCCCCTCCATTTATTCTGTTCACTGCTGCCAGCGAGCATTCTAAAATGCAAATCTGTCATACTCCCTGCCACTTAAAACCCTTTGTCAGCTTTCCACTGCTGTCTGGGTGGAGGCCAAATCCTTGGAATGACATTTCAGGGCCTTTCCTAATCTGATTTCTGTCCACCTGTGCCATCCTGCCTGCCTCCTACTTTGTACAGTATCTTACTACCAAACTACTTGTAGTTCTCCATTTAAAGCATATTCATTCCTGCTTCCATGCTAGTAATTTCAACTCTACCCCAAACATCCCTTTTCCATGCTAACTCCCCTTTCATTGCATTATTCAACTTGAGATTCCTTTCCTTCAGGAAGCCTCCTCACGTAGGGAAAGGGCCTGCACATACTCCCATAGCACCCATGTGCGCCTTCAACCTTATCGCTGACCGTGTTATCCTATAATGATCTGTGTATGTGTCTCCCCCACATGATTTTCTTATTCATCTCTGTTCTCTAGCACCTAGCATAACACCTAGACCAGAACAAGTTGGTGCACAGTTAATGAACTGATGATCTAAATTCACTGTTTTATATGATGTTGCCATTTCTTCCCTCAAGAGGGTTCTGGTTTTCCTTGGTGCCTATGTTGTGTGATTTCACTTGGGCTAATGGTATTAGTGAGCTGACAGGTAGTTATTGGATGGGTAGTCTGCATCTTGGAAGGCACTGTAAATTAGCAATTAAGAGCATGCTCTCTGGAGTCATACAGATATGGGTCCCAATTCCAGCTTTGCCATTTAACTAGTTGTGGGACCTTAGAGTATAACCTCTATAAGCCTGTTTCTTTTTCCATAATATGGAAATAATAATACATAGCATATAGCAAAGTTGTAAGGATTGAACGAGATATGTATGTAGTTAACAGGTTTAACACAATAAGTACCAGATGTCTTTCAAGAGGAGGTCTGGGCAGGACCCTGGGAAAACTAGGGGACTGGCTTCCTTTGTCTTCAGGATCTGTAGTCCTTCGGGGTCTGCTAGATACAGCTTAAGGGAGTTTCAGCCACCTTTGGTAATTTACATACACACACTCATTCCTTCCACAGTTGGGATGAGTGTCAAGCAACATGTGAGATGCTGGGTGGAGCATGATCTAGCCCTTCTGCGCACTGGCTGAAGGTAGGGCTTTTGATCAGTCTGGTTCAGTAACTGATTCTAAAACTGGAGAATGTATCTTCTCAATGAAAAAAAAACAGCAACAGCCCTGGCCGGTTGGCTCAGCGGTAGAGCGTCGGCCTGGCATGCGGGGGATCCGGGTTCGATTCCCGGCCAGGGCACATAGGAGAAGCGCCCATTTGCTTCTCCACCCCACCCCCCTCCTTCCTCTCTGTCTCTCTCTTCCCCTTCCGCAGCCAAGGCTCCATTGGAGCAAAGATGGCCCGGGCGCTGGGGATGGCTCCTTGGCCTCTGCCCCAGGCGCTTGAATGGCTCTGGTCGCGGCAGAGCGACGCCCCGGAGGGGCAAAGCATCGCCCCCTGGTGGGCAGAGCATCGCCCCTGGTGGGCGTGCCGGGTGGATCCCGGTCGGGTGCATGCGGGAATCTGTCTGTCTCTCCCCGTTTCCAGCTTCAGAAAAATACAAAAAAAAAAAGGCAACAAACATTTATTAAGCCCTTACCATGAACCCAGGACTTCCCTGAATACCTTAAATCCCCACTACAATCCTATCATGTAAGTAATACTACTGTCCCCATTTTATAGATGGGGACACTAAGGTTAATTTGCCCAGGGGTTACATAGCTGGTGAGAGGAGAGTGAAAAATTTGAACTGAGGTCATTGGGCTCTAGAGCTCATCCTTTTAAGCAATATGTCCTTAACTCCTTCACTATACTTTCATACCTGGGGTTACTGTACCAGAATCTTTGTGGGGGTTGGAAGGTCAGGAGAAGGAGAGATTTTAAAAATATATCCAGTAAACCCACTGATTGTTTTAAATAACAGAAAGTACTGCAGTTGGCTGAAGGGGACTTGTAGAAGACAGAGTGCAAAAGCAGGGTTGAGAGTGAGAGATTCAAAGTTGAGAAACACTGCCTGACCAGGCGGTGGCGCAGTGGATAGAGCAGGGGTCCCCAAACTACGGCCCGCAGGCCACATGCAGCCCCCTGAAGCCATTTATCCGGCCCCGCCACACACCCGGAAGGGGCACCTCTTTCATTGGTGGTCAGTGAGAGGAGCATAGTTCCCATTGAAATACTGGTCAGTTTGTTGATTTAAATTTACTTGTTCTCTATTTTAAATATTGTATTTGTTCCCATTTTGTTTTTTTACTTTAAAATAAGATATGTGTAGTGTGCATAGGGATTTGTTCATAGTTTTTTTATAGTCCGGCCCTCCAACGGTCTGAGGGACAGTGAACTGGCCCCCTGTGTAAAAAGTTTTGGGGACCCCTGGGATAGAGCGTCAGACCGGGATGCGGAGGACCCAGTTTTGAGACCCTGAGGTTGCCAGCTTGAGCGCGGGCTCATCTGGTTCGAGCAAAAGCTCACCAGCTTGGACCCAAGGTCGCTGGCTCGAGCAAGGGGTTACTCGGTCTGCTGAAGGCCCATGGTCAAGGCACATATGAGAACAATCAATGAACAACTAAGGTGCTGCAACAAAAAACTGATGATTGATGCTTCTCATCTGTCTCCGTTCCTATCTATCCCTCTCTCTGACTCTCTCTCTGTCTCTGTGTAAAAAAAAAAAGGTGAGAAAAACTAATCTATGCCACCATTGGAGTGTAGGTGCAGGAAGCAGGAGCCACCGAGACCAATAAAACTCCAGACACACAGTAAACTAGTCTTTGTTGAAGCTTTGAATGGAAACCATATTTCTTCTAGATGTTTTCATTATCTTACACAACTAATTGGTCTCCTGGAGGCCATCCTGCTCCCACAAGGCCGGTACAGATAGTGCAGTTTTTCCCCACATGCTGCCTCTGGTTTAACATTCAACAGAAAGGAAGTGCTCTCTCTGTGGAGCAACTTTTGAGCATTGCATATTGAATGTTGTCCGATGGTTTAAGCAATAGGGAGAATAATAAAACCTGTCTTTGCCTCACTCCTGTCCTCTTAAAAATACTCATAAAGGCCCTGGCCGGTTGGCTCAGCGGTAGAACATCGGCCTGGCATGCGGGGGACCCGGGTTCGATTCCCGGCCAGGGCACATAGGAGAAGCGCCCATTTGCTTCTCCACCCCACCCCTCCTTCCTCTCTGTCTCTCTCTTCCCCTCCCGCAGCCAAGGCTCCATTGGAGCAAAGATGGCCCAAGCGCTGGGGATGGCTCCTTGGCCTCTGCCCCAGGCGCTAGAGTGGCTCGGGTCGCGGCAGAGCGACGCCCCGGAGGGGCAGAGCATCGCCCCCTGGTGGGCAGAGCATAGCCCCTGGTGGGCGTGCCAGGTGGATCCCGGTCGGGCGCATGCGGGAGTCTGTCTGACTGTCTCTACCCGTTTCCAGCTTCAGAAAAATACAAAAAAAATATATATATACTCATAAATAAGAGCCTATTACATTTGGTTTGCATTCCTCATTTTACAGAACGGGAAACTGAGGCATAGAGCCAGTCAGTGATTTTTCCAATACATGAAGGTCACAGTGTATAGTACTGAGCAACCAAATGGTGGTGAGGTTCTGTTTTTATTTTTCTAGTTCCAATTCAACAGGCAGCTCTGGATAGCCTCGGGCATGCCTCCCACTCGAAATATAACTAAAGTGGAATTGTCACAAACAAGTCATCTGGAGAAATAATAGAAAAACAGGACATCATTTACCTTCCCCTGGATCCTCAAGGGGAGGGGCCCAGGAGCACACAGCCCTGCAGAGACCCCTGCTGGAGCTGAGCTTCACTGCCTGAAGGAACGCCTCCTACCCTGGGCTTGCATTTCCCAGCTCCATTTTGTCAGCAGCCGATAGTCACTGTCCCTTAGAGTAGGTGAGCCCCTTGCAGCACCACTGTTCACAAACGTGCCTTCTGGAGGGTGGCAACTCCACCTTTCTGAATTCCCACGAGCCTATCAAGCAAGACCGCCTGTAAAATAAATGCCACAAGGTACAAGATGTGGACATTATGCTACAGAAGCCAGTACCTGCTTTAGAAAGACCTGACTCTTGGTGCTGTTTCCCCAATGTTTTCTTTCCAAATGCCTGTACTCTTGTGGGAGAAAGATGATGAATTTTCCCAGAGGAGTCTGACCTTGCAATGGGAGGGAGACCTTTGCTGCCATTTAGGGCTCAGCACTGGCTATACTTCCCCTGATCTCTTCGGAGATATTAGAATTGTGCATTGAAGACACATGTGTTTTGATTATAACTGCAGAAATCACCCTTGAACCAATCTAGTGGCAAATGTTTCCAAGGGGTCTAGACCATTCATTACAAAATGTTTTTTCAATATGATGTATGTAGAACTTCGTTTATCTGGGATTGGTTTTTCTAGATTGAAATTTTTCCAAAAAATAAGGAGGGAAAAAGCTCATCTTTCATCCTTTATGGATGGTGTCCAGTGTCCTTCAGTAGAGAAAGCAGAACTAGAAGAGAAGCCAGCTAAGTGCTTGATGTTTCATACTTCATCCCCATAACAACCCTGAAGTAGGTTCAGTTATGATCCCCATTTTACAGATGAAGAAACTAAAGTTAAACAAGTTACTTAAAGTTATATGGCTAGTAAATGGTAGAGCCAGGTCTCAACCCATAAAGAACCTTAATTACTGCAGATTTCTCTAGCCAAGTACATTGTGTCTTCCTTTTGTGTGTGTGTGTGTGTGTGTGACAGAGACAGAGAGGACAGACAGATCGGATAGACAGACAGGAAGGGAGAGAGATGAGAAGCATCAATTCTTCGTCTCATCACCCTCTTTGTTCATTGATTGCTTTCTCATATGTGCCTTGACTGGAGGGCTACAGCAGAGCAAGTGACCCCTTGCTCAAGCCAGCAACCTTGGGTTCCAGCCAGCAACCTTGGGCTTCAAGCCAGAGACCTTAGGTTTCAAGCCAGTGACCCTGTGCTCAGGCTGGTGAGCCCACGCTCAAGCCAGTGACCTCAGGGTTTCCAACCTGGGTCCTCTGCATCCCAGGCCAACACTCTATCCACTGAGCCATTGCCTGGTCTGGCACATTGTTTCTTTTCTTTTTTTCTTTTTTTAGATTTTATTTATTCATTTTAGAGAGAGGAGACAGACAGATAGAGAGAAGAGAAGGAACAGGAACCATCAACTCCCATATGTGACTTGACCAGACAAGCCTGGGGTTTCGAACCGGTGACCTCAGCTTTCCAGGTCGACACTTAACCCACCGTGTCACCACAGGTCAGGCCACATTGTTTCTTATATGGTTTTCTCTTGACATGCCCCTGACTGCTTTTGTCTTCATGAGTTTTCTTTATAGTGGCCCTGCCGTTACTCCCCTCTTTTTACCTGAAGTCATACATCCAGATATAAATAGTAAGTAAAAAACAAATAGACATTTTTTTCTTCTTCTTTTTTAAGTTAGAGGAAGGGAGATAGACTCCCACATGCGCCCCAACCAGGATCCACCTGGCAACTCCCATCTGGAACCGATGCTCGAATCAACCAAACTGTTCTCAGTGCCTGAGACCAACACTTAAACCAGTCGACCCATTGGCTGCAAGTGGGGAAGAGAGAGAGATAAGGGGTAGGAGAAGAGGAAGAAGAAGGAGGAGAGAGGCAGATGGTCGCTTCTCACATGTGCCCTGACCGGGGATCAAACCCAGTACATCTGCACACTGGGCCGACACACTCTCCACTGAACCAACCAGCCAGGGTCTCATTTATTATTATTTTTTCTTAATTCACATTTCAAGTTTTCTAATTTGAGCAGTTCTGTCTGTACTCTTGAAAGGGAAATCTGATATTAATAAAAAAAATTAGGTTATATAAAAAGAAACTCCCTTGTCTTCCTGTGCTTAGAATTATTCTTCCTCATAGAAGTTAGCGTTTTTTAAAAGCCTTATTTTGAATAATATATATTCTTGTAGCAGTAGAGAAAATGTCTTCTTGGGCCTTTCAAGACAAACCCCAGGGTAGTTACTCACCCTGAGTTTCCTTTCCTCCTAAGCCACTCTCTAAGATAGAACCTCCCTAGGGCTTTTGGCAACTTGTTTATCCATCATCCTTTTAAAAATTTCACGTGGAAGGCAGAGTGTTCACATTAGACATTAATGCAAACATGAAATATAGAGTTTCATAGACCAGATCATTGGAATTGGTTTTTTTTTTTAAACCTCCTTGCAAATGATGTTCTTGCTTCATGAACTGGTGTTTTCTTTTTATATGCTTCATATAGATGAATGGACAGAGGTGGACAGAAAACGAGGTATGCTATCTCTGGGCTGCATGTATTCAGTCTGCATCCGCAGGTTCACACTTAGTCCTTTATCAACGGGGCTTCAAGTGGGACCGCTCGAAATATTTTAAAGTAAAATAATAGGCATGGGTTTTTCTCCAGCCAAGACATTGGTGATATATTTGAATCTTT
This sequence comes from Saccopteryx bilineata, assembly GCF_036850765.1. Classification (NCBI taxonomy): domain Eukaryota; kingdom Metazoa; phylum Chordata; class Mammalia; order Chiroptera; family Emballonuridae; genus Saccopteryx; species Saccopteryx bilineata. The sequence goes on from NC_089492.1 coordinate 265,230,979, forward strand.
TATATAAATACAGCATGTAAGATGAAAACCAAGCAAACTTAGGCACAAGGGCCATGTTGCACCTGAGGTACTTTTTTCTCTCTTCGTCAGTTCTAAGCTCTGTGGGGACAACTGGGTCAGTAGCTATACTTCTGGGTAGGTTGTCCTATGTCATAGTCCTTAAAGCAATTCTGTGATAGTATCATGTAACCTAGGAATTATGGTTCAACATGAGTGACCTTCCTTGAACCATTCTCCTTAGCACGCAGAGATACCTTTGAGCAGCTGAGAAAATGGAAGCATGTGACTGCATGGCTGCCAGGACTGTGGGCAGAAGGCATGATACCATGCATGCAGAATGGCCCTATCATGCCACGTCTTCAGCTTCCCCTTCCCCTACACCTAGCAGCAAACCTGAAAAACCTGCCATTTCCTCAGAGTAAAACCTTAGCCTTTCTCATCTCTACATGTCACGAGTACCTTTCGTCATTTGACATTTGGGTGCAGTTTATGCATGTCATCAGCCACCGTCCTCAGTATGTTAAATGCTCTCACTACACCATGTATGCTGAGGAGATAACATATATAATATTTAAGAGTACAGTCAGTCTAATCAAACAGCCCACTCTAATTCCAGTTCCACCACTAGCTGTGTGACCTTGGACTTGAACCTCTCTAAGACTCGGTTTTCCTCCGTGATAGAATCAGGATAATTAATCAGAGTTGTCTTGCAGGGTTAAATGAGATAATGCATGGAACATTCTAAGCCCAGTGCCTGGAACATCAGAAGGATTTGAAACGTGGTACCCATCCAGAAGTAGCAGCTTCTCTCTTTTACCCTTGGTTCCAAATTGCATGTTCCCGTTAACAATTAAATTTACAACAAGTACTTTCATCAAGAGAATTATTCCATCAGGCCAGGCTTAACAAAAAACCCAATTGAGCTTGATACACTTTTATTATACAACATTTCACAACCATCTTTGGCCACTTCTCCTGAGCGATTTTTGGCCCACTGCTTGACGTGTGGCAGAATTTCAAGTGAACAGTGTGGATTTTGAAGCCTTTTTGTATACATACTTGAATCATTGGACTTTATTTTAACTTAAGCATTCAAAAATAATGTACAGACGCTAACTTTATAATCTGAACTCAGGATGCACCTGTGAAAAATCACTTCATTCCCGGGCTTTAGTCTCTTCCTGAAAAAAACTGTCTCCTAGTGCATTCCGGAGTCTCATGAAATTCTGCAAAGCTCCTGTGAGGGCTAAAAACTAACACTGAGATAGGCTGACAGGTGTGGTTAAACCTATTTGCCAGGTTTAACTTAATTATGACCTGGACTGCTGCTTCTCCAGGGTAAAGACAACTTTTCCTTCCTATCTGTGCCCTGGAGTTTATCTCAGTGTCTGGTACATAGTAGGCCCACCTCAACCAAGCATAAGGTAAAACATGTTGTGAGATGCAGCATGTTCATATGTGTCCTTGTATTCATTCCAAAGAATTATATGAGAGATGGGACCTTGGATACTGGGTCCCAACCACAGAACTGCCACTTGCCCCTTGGGACATTTGTGGGCACTGCTCTGCCCACAGGGATATGGCCTGCTGTGCTCTCTTTCCAATCAGTGAGCTTTCTGGATGTTCTTGTGCAAAGTGCCATGGTGATATATAGCTATTCACGTCCCAGAGGGAAAGGCTTTGTTTTGCTTTTCACTTTACCAGAGTGGCTAACAATCTCCTTTTTAACAATCTTTCTTTTAAAACTGATTTATTTCTTTGGTCTAAGCTATTTTCCTAGATCCTGCTAAGGGTTTTAAGACCCGAGAGAAATGACTCGGTACCTAGGTGAATGGCAACCATTTGTAAGCATTTACATAATTAGAGCAGATGTGATTTTTTTTTTCTTAAATGAGAAGCAGGGAGACAGAGAAGGACTCCCACATGCACCCCGACCAGGATCCACCTGCCAGGGGGCCATGTTCTGCCTACCTGGGGCCGTTGCTCCATTGCTCAGCGACCGAGCTATTTCAGTGCCTGAGGGGAGGCCAGGGAGCCATCCTCAGCACCTGGGGGCAACTTGCTCCAACCAAGCTATGGCTGCAGAAGGAGAACAGAGAGATAGAAGGGGGGGAAGCAGATGGTCATTTCTCCTGTGTGCCCTGACCGGGAATCAAACCCGGGACAACCACACGCTGGGCCAACGCTCTACCACTGAGCCAACTGGCCAGGGCCATGATTTTTTTTAACTTGAATTCTTCCTCTTTGACGCTCTCCCCCCACCCCGCTGGCCTACATAAATATGTGGAAAATTCAAGTTCTGCCTTTCGAGGCCTCGTGTGGCTTTTCAGTTGTGCCTGTTTCCTTGCCAATTCTGCGTTTCACACAGGCTGCAGTAAGAAAAATGTGAGAAACCCGGCTTCCTGCAGGTCCTTGCTTGTTTAGGTCAAAGGCAAAAGGCCATGTATGAAGCAAGCCCAGAAGTTGTCTCCAAGCGGTCCACATGGTGTGTGTGTGTGTGGGGGGGGGTATGTTAGTGTACATTTAAGGCAAGCTGCGATGGGCTGAAATTGTCAGATGTGAGGGATACCTTGTGTTGGTAATGGATTTGGTTCTTCCTGACTATTAGGAAGGAGTCTAGAATAAAATCCAAAGGTCAAGTGTGAGTTCAACACTTCTGTAAGGAGTGTCAGTTCTTTTGTGCCAAGTGGTGGGAGTCCCCTTCCCCCTCTCCGCTCTCTCTGTAGTCTTTCCATTTAAGATTTAAATTCATATAGAATTGTATACCTGAAACCTATATAATTTTATTAACCAATGTTACCCTAAGAAAATAAAAAATAAGAGTTTTTTAAATTGCCCTGGCTGGGTGACTCAGTGGATAGTGTCGTCTGGGCACACCAAGGTCATAGGTTCAATCCAATAAGAGAAGCATAAGTACACAATGCTAAGTGGAACTGCAAGTTGATGCTTCTCTCTCTCTCTCTCCCTCCTTCTCTCTCCCTCTCCCTTCTCTTTCCTTCCCTCTTTCTCTCTCTCCCTTCTTCTCTCTTTCTCCCTTCTTCTCTCTCTTTCCTAAAAAAATTTTTAAATAATAAATCAATTTTAAAATATTTAAATACAGCCAGCCCTGAGCTACCCCTGCCCCGCCCCCCAAAAAATGGTTTGAGATGCTCTAAAATGCTGACCTGAGCCCTCAGAGTACTTCTATAAATTCCTTAAAGGTAGAGAGAGTGCCTGAAGCCATGGCCTCAGTGCTCTACCCTGCTTCACTTTCTAAGATATATGGCCACAGTCAATACCCGGTATGTCCTTTATGTGGCAAAGGAAGCATTCGTATCTTTCAGTAATAATCGCTCATGTTTAATAATTGATTTTGTGTAATTATTTTAAGTAACCAGCTTTCTTTCAAGTGTGTGTGTATATATATATATATATATATATATATATATATATTCATTCTTAGCATCCATATTCTCTCACCTTTAGGTAGGGATGTATATGGTTTAATTAAGAATAATCTGTGTTCAGCCATACTTGTTTCTATTTCTTATACCAGAGGGGTTTTCTAGACCTCAACTAATGATATTTGAGCAGCAAAAGAATACCAAAATGAATGAGTAAATGAAGAAATAAAATTACAGACACTTTGGCTTATACATACCTTAGGACCTTCTATTCTCACTAGATGAAAGTTTTCCATTTGAACAGTATGAGACATAGCCCTACAGTGTAATATCAATATTAAAAATCAAATGTAAAAATTAAGGCATTCTAAAATGGTACTAATCTGAAGTACATGTCTTGTAGAAACATTAGAAATATTTTCATCTCTAACCAGTGGGTAGACTTGTCTATTTTCATAAAATGTTTTGCCAAAAAAACCTCAATTACTATTATTGGTCCCATATTTATAAAATTTAACTTTAAGTAAAAATGTTATAGATTTTCAAAACAAACAAGAAAAGAGTGATGCTATTTTCATGTTAAGAAAGAAACCTAATCTAAAATGTTGATAGGAAGATTTTTTAAAGAAAGAAGGAACATTTCCCCTATTGTCAAGTGAGATAATGTATGTAAGAATGGTTTGTAACCTCTGAAGCACAACACATGTGTACACTGTCACATTGTGTTTGCTCTAAGATGGTCTCATAAAGCACGCTGGCCCCTGCCTTCTGTTGAAACATCGGTGTGCTTTCTCCCCAGAGGGCGGATCTCACCAAGCACATCAGCATCCTCACTCCCGTAGGCCGAGGTCCTCCATCCCATTTGTACACAGAGAGTGTTTCCTGAATAAAGCTTCCTCCAGTAATTCCTTGCTCAGCTGTATTCCCTCTTGTCTCTACAGTTCTTCATGACATCATCTTAACTATGTTCAATAAAACCTTTATAGAGGAATTGTTCAAACCCCAAGAGCTCTACTCCAAGAAGGCGCTAAGGACTATCTGTGACCGCCTGGCTCATGCCTCCATTATGAGACTGAATGAGGCCAGCATGGATAAGGTGAGCAGACAGTTGCCTCTATCCCTTTGATTGCATTTCTTGTATCTTTTGTGGATGATCGTAGACTGTAATCCAATGAGATGATGTATGCAATGGTGCCTTGCCCCAAAAATGGTTTTGTAAATATTAGTTGTTGAGTTTCAGAGTTGAAAAGGACCTCAGAAATTATCCTGACGAATCTCACCATTGTTTATGTCATTCTACTGGCCCAAAGAGAGTGCTGGGGTTTTTTTGTTTTTTGTTGTGTTTTGTTTCTTTTGAGAGAGAGAGGGAGAGGAAGGGAAAGAGAAAGAGGGAGAGAAACATGGATTTATTGTTCCACTTATTTATGCATTTACTAGTTGATTGTTGTACGTGCCCTGACTGGGGATCGAACCTGCAAGCTTGGCATATTAGGACAATGCTCTAACCAACTGAGCTACCCAGCCAGGGCCAAGAGTGCAGGTCTTCATGCCAATATTTATGATAAAACCCTAAAAACTTTAATTCTGCTTTATTCTTGACAAATCTCATCTCTGACTACCAGACATTTGGGGGGGGGGGTTGTGGGGTTTTTTATTTGTTTGTTTTTGTATTTTTCTGAAGTTGGAAACAGGGAGGCAGTCAGACTCCCTCATGCGCCCAACCGGGATCCACCCGGCATGCCCACCAGGGGGCGATGCTCTGCCCATCTGGGGCATCTCCAGGTTCCCATATTACAACCAGAGCCATTCTAGCGCCTGAGGCAGAGGCCATGGAGCCATCCTCAGCACCCGGGCCAACTTTGCTCCAATGGAGCCTCGGCGGCTGCAGGAGGGGAAGAGAGAGACAGAGAGGAAGGAGAGGGGGAGGGGTGGAGAAGCAGATGGGCGCTTCTCCTGTGTGCCCTGGCCAGGAATCGAACCCGGGACTCCTGTACGCCAGGCTGACGCTCTACCACTGAGCCAACTGGCCAGGGCCTAGACATTTTTTTAAAGCATATTCAAAGCTGTTCAATCTTTACTTATAATATGAACATATCTATCTCTTTGGGAAATAAATTATTAGGGCACTATGATTTTTAAAATAATAATTCCAAATAAATAGTTGCAAAGAATAGATGAATCTCCTGTTTAGAAAAATTTCAAATAATTTATATAGATATTCTGCATTCAAAAAAGGAGAGCAATACTCCCTTTTGTGTAGGCTGTACTTAGTAACTCCTTATTTGTAGGCTGTACTTAGTAACTTCCTTCCAAAGGGGACAGTATGGAAAGGAGGGAAAAATCAGTTGGAAAAACTGACAAACACTCCCTCAACCAGGTGATCAAGGTCAACACCACCAGTGGTGAGTCATTTGGTAGTGTGTACTGATACAGTGTGACGAGGTTAGCACCTTACCTGTGTGATCTTCCTCCCCCAACCCCACAATCCTAGTCTAATCATGAGAAAAACATCTAATATCATTCAGAGGTGATGTTATAAAATATCTCACCAGTCCTCAAAACTGTCAAGGGCACCAAAAACAAGGGAAGTCAGAGAAACTGTCACAGCTAACAGCAGCCTGAGGAGACCCGACAACTAAATGTAATATGGGAACCTGGAGCAGAAGTAGGACATTAGGGGAAAACTAATGAAATCTGAACAAAATATGGACTTCAGTTAATTTTCTTAAAATAATAATTTTTTTTCAAGTTCCTCTATTGTGTGGATTTTTAAATCATGACAGTGAGGCCCTGGCCGGTTGGCTCAGTGGTAGAGCGTTGGCCTGGCGTGCAGGAGTCCCGGGTTCGATTTCCGGCCAGGGCACACAGGAGAAGCACCCATCTGCTTCTCCACCCCTCCCCCTCTCCTTCCTCTCTGTCTCTCTCTTCCCCTCCTGCAGCCGAGGCTCCATTGGAGCAAAGTTGGTCTGGGCGCTGAGGATGGCTCCGTGGCCTCTGCCTCAGGCGCTAGAATAGCTCTGGTTGCAACAGAGCAATGCCCCGGATGGGCAGAGCATCACCCCCTGGTGGGCATGCCAGGTGGATCCCGGTCAGGCGCACACGGGAGTCTGTCTGACTGCCTCCCTGTTTCCAACTTAAGAAAAAATACAGAAAAAGAAAGGGGGAAAAAAAGAAAAAAGAAAATCATGACAGTGGGCCCAACCCGTGGTGGCACAGTGGATAAAATTTCAACCTGGAATGCTGAGGTCGCTGGTTCGAAACCCCAGGCTTGCTTGGTCAAGGCACATATGGGAGTTGATGCTTCCTGCTCCTCCCCCTTCTTTCTCTCTCTTTCTTTCCTCTTCTCTCTCTAAAAATTAATAAATAAAATCTAAAAGAGAAAAAAATATAAAATAAAATCATGACAGTGGATGCCATGCATGCAAAATCAATCCTCATTTATTGCTGGTACCTGGAAACCTCAGAGAGACAGACTGCCTGTAATTGTGTCCTCTTACCTGCTGCCACTTACCTTTGGAAAGTTACTTTATTGCCGAGTCTCCATTTTCTCATCTGTAAAATGGGGATAACAAGAGCTACTTCATCAGCCCTGAGAGGATTAAGTGAGAAACATACACAATAACACATAGGCCTGGCACATAGTAAATGTTCAATAAAATGTTAATTACCTGTTTGGCTCTCTGTGCTGTGCTCCCTCTGCCTTTAAGAAGGTTTAGATTTCCATAGAGAAAGGACATAGAACTTATAGTCAAAAGACCTGGATTCAGGTCTTAACTTTACCAGTTACTGGCTGTGAGACTCCATTTACTGCACAGCTCTAAACTTTCATTTCTTCATCTTATTCTTGTTTTTATCCTTATTCCTAGCATGGTGTCCTATATACAAAAGCAACTTAATGTTTGTTAATGATGGCAGAGAGTCTCAAATGTATATCTTTAACATCATACACGCTTGTGCGCGCGCACACACACACTAGGCGGTTCCTGTTATATGCCACTTTCTAAGTGAAATGTTTAGCTGCATGTTGGAGAAATGGGATCATGTAGAAAGTTCTAGCAAATGCCCTGTGATCTGCTCATCCTGAGTTCAGATCTCACCCTGCCACTTTCACTATGTGAAATTAGGTATTTTGTTTTTATTTATTTATTTATTTTGTATTTTTCTGAAGTTGGAGGCAGTCAGACAGACTCCCACATGCGCCCAACCGGGATCCACCCGGCATGCCCACCAGGGGGCAATGCTCTGCCCATCTGGGGCGTTGCTCTATTGCAACCAGAGCCATTCTAGCGCCTGAGGCAGAGGCCATAGAGCCATCCTCAGTACCCGGGCCAACTTTGCTCCAATGGAGCCTCAGCTGCGGGAGGGGAAGAGAGAGACAGAGAGGAAGGAGAGGGGGAGGGATGGAGAAGCAGATGGGCGCTTCTCCTGTGTGCCCTGGCCGGGAATCAAACCCTGGACTCCTGCACACCAGGCCGATGCTCTACCACTGAGCCAACCAGCCAGGGCCGGTATTTTGTTTTTTTGTTTTTTGTTTGGTTTTTTTTTCCGGTATTTTGTTTTTAAACTTGGGATAATATCTAGCTTGTAGAGTTCTTGTGAATGTTAAATGGGATCAATGAGGCAATGTATTCAATGTGCTTGGCACAGCGCTCCGATGGTAGTAGTTAATATTTTCAGTCCTGCCTCAGATGAGTCTGTAACCTCTCTCTCAAACTGGATCTTCTGTCCTCTCTCCACCAGACTTCCCTGCTTCCACTAGTAGCATCATCCTTCTCCCAGGCTTTAAGTTGGGAATGCTGTAGTCATTTTGGACAGCCCTCATCTTTATACCCCAAATGTATGTAGTCGGTAGCCACCATGTACTGACAGCTTTTCCATGTTCTTTCCTCTGCCTTTTCCATTCCCACCATTTCATTCCAGGCCTTGAGTTTGGGTTGTTCCAACAAAATTTCTTTCATTTGTTCAGCTGTTATTATTGCAAACCTATCAAGGGCCAGACCTTAGCTAATCTCCCCAAATCCAGTCTCCCCCTGCTCTCACATCTCATCATTGCCAGACTGGCCACTCTTGTTTAGTCTCCACTTTTATCATGTCAGCTCAGAAAATTTCAGTGTCCCCCTAACTGCTACCACATGTAGTCAGAATTATTTTGCCTGTCTTTTTAAAACTTTTACTATTCTAACTTTGCCATACTTTTTAACTAGATTTCCCACCATCTAGTAAATGGTGGGAACTGTCCTGTCCAGGCTTCTCATTCTCCCAGGAGAATAGTAACTCATAGCTGCCTCCAGGCCCTCATGCATGCTGCTCCCCTCTACTGCAATGTCTTTCCTACCCCTCAGCCAGTTTGAAACCTTCTTCTTTCTTAGAGCCTATCATGACCATTTTGGTCCTCACCTGTTTCTCACCTCTGGTTGTTTATGGATGGTCATACCATACATGGCGCTTGTTGGTATCAAGTATGTATTTTCATCATTTAAAATTGTTCTTACACAGCCCTGGCCAGGTAGCTCAGTTGTTGAGAGCATCCTCCTGATATGCCAAGATTGCCGGTTCAATTCCCGGTCAGGGCGCATACAAGAATCAACCAGTAAATGCATTAATTAGTGGAGCAACAAATCAAAGTTCCTCTCTTTCTCTCTCACTCTCCCTTCTTCTTTCTCTCTCTAAAAAAAAAATTAATAAAGCATGACCAGGTGGTGGCACAGTGGATAGAGTGTCAGACTGGGACACAGAGGACCCAGGTTTGAAACCCCAAGTTTGCCACCTTGAGCACGGGGTTGCTAGCTTGAGTATGGGAACATAGACATGACCCCATGGTCACTGGCTTGAAGCCCAAGGTCGCTGGCTTGAGCAAGACGTCACTTGCTCTGCTGCAGCCCCCCAGTCAAGGCACATATGAGAAAGCAATCAATGAACAACAACTAAGGAGCTGCAACAAAGAGCCACACGAAGAATTGATGCTTCTCATCTCTCCCTTCCTGTCTGTCTGTCTCTATCTGTCGCTCTCTGTCTCTGTCACAAAAAAAAAAAAAAGTCAATAAAAAAAAACCTGTTAATTGTTCTTACACAGTCATAAGAATTTATACTCGCCACTCTCACACTGCCGTCTCCCGTCCTCCTTTCAGCAGCTCTGCAAGAATGGGACGTTTGGGACTTTTTTTTTTTTTTTGGTCTTAAAAAAAAACCTTTGTTCTTTAATGTCTTTTCCACAGCTAGTTTTGTAATAATTTCTTTTTGCAATTTTTAAAGTAAGATATAATTCACTTAACATAAAATTCCCCATTTTACAGTGTACAGTTCAATGATTTTTAGTATACCTATAATGTTTTATGACCATCACCGCTATTTCATTAGAGAACATTTCCATCAGTCAATGGTGATGTTCTCTGTTTCATTTCTGATCTTAGTAATTTTAGTTTTTCCTCATTTTCTTGGTCAGCCCAAGTACATAATTATCACTTGTCTAGCTAAAGGTTTGTTGCTCTTTTCAAAGAACCAGAATTTGGCCCTGGCCGGTTGGCTCAGCAGTAGAGTGTCGGCCTAGCGTGCGGAGGACCCGGGTTCGATTCCCGGCCAGGGCACACAGAAGCACCCATTTGCTTCTCCACCCCTCTGCCGCGCCTTCCTCTCTGTCTCTCTCTTCCCCTCCCGCAGCCAAGGCTCCATTGGAGCAAAGATGGCCCGGGCGCTGGGGATGGCTCTGTGGCCTCTGCCTCAGGCGCTAGAGTGGCTCTGGTCGCAACATGGCGATGCCCAGGATGGGCAGAGCATCGCCCCCTGGTGGGCAGAGTGTCGCTCCTGGTGGGCGTGCCGGGTGGAACCCGGTCGGACGCATGCGGGAGTCTGTCTGACTGTCTCTCCCTGTTTCCAGCTTCAGAAAAATGCAAAAAAAAAAAAGAACCAGAATTTGGTTTCATTTGTTTTTATTGATTTTTCAACTGTCCATTTCATTGATTTCTACTCCAAGCTTTATTTTCCTTCCTTTTCCTGGGTTTGTATTTAGTTTGACCTTCGTTTTCTAGTTTCTTAAGGTGAAAGGTTATAGACTGGAGAACTGGAGGACCCTGCTGCTGTGAATTTCCCTCTGAGCCCTGCTTTAGCAACATTCGAGACTAATTTTTGGGTGTGAAAACTCAGGCTTGGAGAGGTGGGGAGGCTTGGCCAGGGCCGTTCCGCTAGTCGGTAGCAATGGAGGACCTGATGTTGGGTTTTTGCTCTCCAACTTCAGCACCTGGTCCAGGGCCCCACGGCTGCCAGCGTTTTTCAACATGTTCCATCAGCAGTAAGCTGACAAGAAATCCTGGTTTTCCCAGGAATGTCCGGGTCTAACCCTGTTGTCCTGGCCTAATTATTCATATTATCCTGCTGTTAAGAGGGGTAGCTGATATGGTCACCCGAGCTGTGTGACAAATACCAGTACTGGTTTTCAGTAAATGCTTGCCTGCTTCCTTCCTTGTTTGGAGGTTCTGACATCTGCTTTTATGATCCCATTTATTTTGTTCATGGATGGGTTGGCAGCTCTATGACCTGATGACTATGGCTTTGAAATATCAAGTATTGCTGTGTCCCCGTCCCAAGGATGTGCTGCTGGTCACCTTCAATCATTTAGATGCCATCAAGGGATTCATTCAAGACAACCCAGACCTCCTGCATCTAGTGGACGAGACTTTCCGGCAGCTGATTAAAGTAAGATACCAGCCTGACCTGTGGTGGCGCAGTGGATAAAACGTTGACCTAGAAATGCTGAAGTCGCCGGTTCAAAACCCTGGGCTTGCCTGGTCAAGGCACATATGGGAGTTGATGCTTCCAGCTCCTCCCCCCCTTCTCTCTCTCTGTCTCTCTCTCTCTCTCTCTCTCTCTCTGTCTCTCCCTTTCCTCTCTAAAATGAATAAATAAAAAATAATAATAATATAAAGTAAGATACCATCAGTTAATGACCTCTCTGCCCAGTACTTGCTCTCATTCATTCCTCTGTTAAGAATGAGAAGATTCTATGACAGAGAAACCCTAAAAATCTCCAAGTATCCATTTTAGGAATATAAGAGGCAATTATCATCTCATGAGCTCTTACTATTACTATAGCCTTCAAAATTGGGAAAGCAACGATACAGAGCCTAGCCATTTTCTCCTACCTTTCTGGAAAAGGGTTGGTGGTGGATGTTCTGCCAAGTCTTGGAGAACAGCTTTGCCGGGTCTGTGGAGATGGGAGAGGTGGTGTTTCCCTGCTCAGATGTCCCAGTGGGGTTTGAGAGGAGCAGTGCGGGCTCTCCTGCTGCCCTCCTTCCCCAGCAGCTGAGTGTCTCCTTGCTATGGCTCCCATCCCGAGCACCCACCTACCCTACCCATCTGCACTTTCCTCTCACTTCTGAAAGGGAACCATTTCCTGTTGCTTTGCCCCTGCAGATATACAGCAGTGTCTCTGCGGGGGAGTTCCAGCTGATCCGGCAGACGCTCCTCACCTTCTTCCAGGACCTGCACACCCGGGTGAGTGCGTGGGCAGCCCAGGGGCACCCTGCCACTACTGTCCTAGGGACACAGGGTGCCAAGCAGTCAGGCAGGCAAGGGCTGAGATTGCCCAGGCAGTGATGTCCTCAGTGTTTGGTTCCATAGTGATAAACTTTGTGATAACAAAGCTCAACAGTTTTTAAATGACCCAAGGAAGACAATGGCACTGCCACTCCTTCCCAGTTATCCTGTGTCCCTTCCCTTCTCCAGAGGCAGTGTGCTCCAGAGGCACCATCCTGATCTCAGCGGCAAAGCCTTTTCCCAGACCTTTAGTACTGTTGACCTCCCCAGTGTCTGATGCTGTCAGGTGGCTGCCCTGCCACTCCATGAAGCGCTCGCCTTTCCCAGACTGTCATGGCCCCATACATCCTGGTCGTCCCTAACCTCGTCCACCTCTGTACCTGCTCTTTAGGAATTGCTCTCCTCCTCACTTTCCGGCTCTTTCACCTGGTACTCCTGAGTCTCAGCTCTACCCTGCCCTTGCCTCAGCCCTGCGGTCTAGACCAGCTTCTCCACCTGAAACTCTCCACAAGGGGCCGCCAGTGCCTACAATTTGATGTCTGTGCCTAAACCGATCTCCACAGTTCAGGTCCTGCCTCAACTTCCTCATTTTTTTTGAAGGCACCATCGTTCCTTCACACACTTGGCTCAGAGCCAGAGCGTCGCTTCCGAGTCCCCTTCTCTGCTCATCATCTAACTGTGCTAAGGCCCCTAGAGTCTGCCTTTCCAGTGTCCACATCCTCTTTCCGTTCTGGCCACCATGAGCCTAACTCAGGCCCTCAGACCTCTTATTAGCTGTTGCCTCCCAATTGACCCTGCCTCCTCCTGTCGTGTCTGCTCCAGACAATTCTACACCTTAACTTTTAAAAACATATTTCTGAGCTTCTGAAGTTAGGGCCTGTCTCTCTTGGACAGAACTTTGTTCCTTCCCATAATTTAACACACATACGGGAAAGATGGATGATAATGGCAAAGTGAGCCCAAGCTCTGGACCCCAACAGTCATGTTTTTCGGTCAGCACAGCTCCATGACCTTGGGCAATAAATGTATAGGATAGAGCAATGCTTTTCAACCGCTGGTCCACAGACAGGCCCACTGGAAATTTCGTGTCCATCCAAATGTTATATGAAGATTATAGATGCAATGATCTCAAGTGGAATTCGCCTGTGGTCAGGGTGAGCTCTGCCTTAGTGGTCCCCGAAATAATTCTCTTATTTTCATCAGTCCCCAAGTGTAAAAAGGTTGAAAACCACTGGTATAGAGTGCTTCTGGAAGGATAGACAAGAAACTGATCACGCCTGACCAGGTGGTGGGGCAGTGGATGGAGCATTGGACTGGGATGCGGAGGACCCAGGTTCGAGATCCCAAGATCACCAGCTTGAGTGCAGGCTCATCTGGTTTGAGCAAAGCTCACCAGCTTGGACCCAAGGTCGCTGGCTCGAGCAAGGGGATACTCGGTCTGCTGAAGGCCCATGGTCAAGGCACATATGAGAAAGCAATCAATGAACAACTAAGGTGTTGCAATGAAAAATTGATGATCGATGCTTCTCATCTCTCTCCATTCCTGTCTGTCTATCCCTATCTATCCCTCTCTCTGACTCTCGCTCTGTCTCTGTAAAAAAGAAAAGGAAGAAAGGGAAGGAGGGAGGGAGGGAAGGAGGGAGGGAGGGAAAGGAAGGAAGGGAGGGAGGGAAAGGAAGGAAGGAAGGGAGGGAGGGAAAGGAAGGAAGGAAGGGAGGGAGGGAGGGAAAGGGAGGGAGGGAGGGAGGGAAAGGAAAGGAAAGAAAAGGAAAGAAAAGGAAAGAAAGAAAGGGAGAAAGGAAAGAAGGGGAGGGAAGAAAGAGGGAGGGAGGGAGGGAAGAACTGATCACAGTGGTTGCCCCCTGGGAGTGAAACTACCCGGAGGACAGGGGTATAAGAGACACTTGGGTTCCATTGGATACCCTTCTGTTAGATCAGAGCTGTGGTTTCTTCATTTAGTTAGTTGATTTTGCTATCAAATCTAAAACCTATCAAGACTGTGTTGAAAACAGAGAAAATCTGTATAGGCAATAACAAATTGCAGCCAAGCAGAAATACCATTAAAGACCAGACTTGAAAAACCAGCCAAATGTTACAGATCAATGGCTGAATACTGCCAGGATATGGGAATCCTGTTTCTCCTGATGAACGTTCTGATGTTTCATCGCTTGCCCATTTAGCAATTAATGCTTAATGTATTTTATGGTTTAATATATTTCGATGACTTTGTTATAGACTTATTATTAGGAATATCTTTTCATTATAATTAATTTTGTTTTATCAGACTTGAGAAATCAATAATGGCTGCTTATGTCACTACAATTCATACCATAATGTCCAAATGTGTACAGTCTTGATAGCATGATATTGAGTTTTCAATATTTTAAAGCAATGCAAACTTTAATCTTATTTGTACTTTCATATTTTTTATTTTAGTCAATGGCTATTAGAGATCTTACTTTACATTGAGGTTATTATTGCTCCAGGCATACAAAATATAATTATTTATGAGGATTAAAAGTAAAATTGATCTCAGAGTTGGAATCTTATCTTCCCTGGTTCGTGGAGGGAAAATAATAATCAAGGGCTAGACATATTCTGTTTCTTCTTTTCTTTTGAATTTCATTTTTTAAATGTTACACATGCATGTGTCCAATTAGACTGTAATTCTAAGAGTATTAGATATAATTTATTGAGCACTTAATATGGTAAGTGCTTCTGTGATAAATGCTTCTTGTTCATTATCCAATTTAGTTGTCACATTAGCCTACTGAATAGGGACTATTCTACCACCAGTTTACCAAAAAAGAAAATCAATGCACAGAAAGGTTATGTAACTTACCAAAAACCCAGAGCCGAGGAGTGGCCCAGCTGAGAGGTACCCCACACAGCCTACCACCAGAATGCTAAACTGGCAGCTTACAAATTCTCATCGCCTTATATTTTCACTAATATCCTCAATGATATTACAAATATAATCTTGTAGAATCTTAGAGTTTGAAGGAACTTTCTAGTTAATCTCTTTTGACAAATGAGGAAGCTAAGATCGAATAAAACTGATTAACTGCTACAATATTTATGGGACTTAATATGACCAAGACCTCAATATCGAGTGCACAAACGCAGCAGTAGAAACCAGCATAGGTATTGTTCTCAGTCACATAAAAGAACCTCAAACAATTGCCAGCTGGATTTGCCTACTCCAGCCCCTTCTCACCATCCCAGCACAGGGCTAAGACTGCGTGCTCCACAGTGGGAAACGCAAGGGTCGGTTTGAACCCTCAGCTCTGCCCCTCTGAGCTGGCTGGCCTTGAGGACATGTCTTAACCTCTGAGCTGCCAGTTCCTCATCTGTGAAATGGAGATAATGATTTCTTACAGATGAAGCCTAGAAGCTATATGGAAAGTTAGCAGGGAACCAAGGAATGGGTGTAGAATTTGGAGTCCTTGGTTTTGGATCCTGGCCTCATCTCTTTTCTCTTTGGGCAAGTCACTTGACTCTGTGACCCTCAGCTTTCTCATCTTTAAAATGGGGGTAATACACCTCACCTAGAATATTTGCTGTGAGAGACTCAAAAGAAGTTCTATTTGTAAAAACACTATAACTCTGCAAGTGAGTTTTTCTCTTACTGTTACAAACTCACTAGGTAGCTTTCCCAATTCATTGCACCCTTCCCATCCTCACAGTGCTTGTGTCTATGAAAATATACCAAGAAAAAATGACGATAAGTGTATTTTTTTTCCAGGTGTCCATATTTCTAAAGGACAAAGTTCAAAATTCTAATGGTCGCTTTGTGTTGCCAGTGTCTGGGCCTGTTCCCTGGGGGACTGAAGTTCCCGGACTCATCAGGTGAATTCTCAGCAGTAATTGTCAGACCTTCGTTTGGGGTTCTGGGAAACCAGTATGCAGGCCACAACTCAGAACGCAGCACGGTGGGCCCTTCCTTTCTTCAGTAAGGCACAGCAGTTAGGCAGTCAGGCGCTAGTCACGGCTCTGCCCTTAGCAGACACTCGATGCAAGCCACCCAGTTCTCCAGGATTCATTTCCTCCTCTATTAAATGGGCTCATTTGTTTTCTCCAACCTGAGGATGAATAGATAATAATGCTCTCAAGTGCTTACATAGCACCTGGCATAGAAGATGTACTCAGTAAATATTATTGTATCATTATTATTACCATACCGGCATCTTTCTCTTGAAAGAGTACATGAATTCCTTTTTGTCCCATGGTACAAAGAATAAAGACGCCTCCAGAACTACTCAAGCTGGAAGAACATTCTATCATGTCATTCTTTGTGTTGTAGAATGTTCAACCAGAAAGGCGAAGAGATGAAGAGGGTAGACTTCCAGCATGGTGGGACGTATGTTACCGCACCAAAGGAAGGTTCTTTTGAACTGCATGGAGACCGAGTGCTGAAACTGGGAACTAACATGTAAGCATGTTCTCCCTTCGTGAATGAATTCAAGTCCAACGGAGGTCAAGTCATTCATTTATTTTTTTATATTTTTTTTAAAGTTGATTTTAGAGAAAGAAAAAGGTGGGGAACAGGAAGCATTAACTCATAGTAGTTGCTTCTCTATGTGCCTTAATCAGGCAAGCCTGAGGTTTCAAAACTGGCAACCTCAGCATTCCAGGTCAACCCTCTTTTTTTAAAGTTAGTGGAGGGGAGATAATGAGACAGACTCCCACAAGAGCCCCTACTGGGATCCACCCAGCAACCCCCTGTCTGGGGCCAGTGCTCAAATCAACCGAGCTACCCTCAGTACCTGATGCTGTCACTTGGAGCCATCCTCAATGCCTGGAGCCAACACTCAAACCAGTTGAGCGAGCCACTGGCTGCAGAGGGGAAGAGAGAGAGAAGGGGGAGAGGGCGGGGAAAAGAAGCAGATGATCATTTCTCATGTGTGCCCTGACTGGGGACATCCGCACGCCAGACTCTATCCAATGAGCCAACAGGCCAGGACCACCAGGTCCACCCTTTATTCACTGAGCCTCCACAGGTCAAGTGGAAGGTCGCTTCATTTAAAAAACCAGGCCTGACTTGTGGTGGCGCAGTGGATAAAGCGTCGACCTGGAAATGCTGAGGTCGCTGGTTCAAAACCCTGGGCTTGCTTGGTCAAGGCACATATGGGAGTTGATGCTTCCTGCTCCTCCCCCTCCTCTCTCTCCCCCCTTCTCTAAAATGAATAAATAAAATCTTTAAAAATAATAAAATAAAATAAAAAACCAGCTTTGCTCTGGTTGGAGAGCTTAGTTTGCTGGAGCATCATCCCGATATGCTAAGGTTGTGGGTTCGATCCCCAGTCAGGTCACATATAAGAATCAACCAATGAATGCATAAATAAGTGGAACAGCAAATGATGTTTCTCTTTCTCTCTCTCTCCCCCTTCCCCTCTCTCTCTGAATCAATCAATCAGTTTTATTTTAAAAATTAAAACCATCTTGACTTCTGCTGTGAAAATCCTGCTGACAATTGGAGTGATTTTCCCTTAGATACAATGCATGCAGCACCCTGCCATTTTCAAAGAACACCTAAGATTTCCAAACACAAGGTAACTCAACAGGTTTAAAAGATAAAAAAATTTAAGTGGCCACAGAAATTCAGAAAGGCATGGTGCTTCTACACAGCTTCCCAGGTACTTTTCTGGGGAATAAGTGAAGTTTGAGCAGTTGACAAGCACTTAGTTGTAGTCTGTACTCCCAGCACCTTTCCCAATGCTTTTAAACATCTCTAAATAAGAGCTGTGAGCTCTGCTTAGGGGTCAGAAGGAAGTCTGTGTAAAGAGCGGGACAATGGTTTCACAGTTTTTGCTTGAAAAACAGGTACAGTGTGAACCAACCTGTGGAAACTCATACATCTGGCGCATCAAAGAACTTTGCTTCAGAGAAGCAGGTGAGCTTCCACCTCCCTTACTTATCTTCTGAGCTTATCTCTAGATACAAAACTCTGGATGGGGAAAAGGGCGGGAGCTCTAGATTTCAAAGCTAGCCAACATTTCCCTCATTGTTTGCAATCTTCTCGATTCAGTCTTATAAGTATCCAGGTTTTTAATTGTAGTTTCCCATGGAGACCTTCAGTGATTTGATTCATTAAGTAATTGTAGGCTTGGCTCAAATCACCATAATTAAGTGGGAACCGCACACCAGGACATGTGAAATTAGCATTATGCCAATGCCATTAGGTCCGTGGTTGCTGCCTCCAGCACCTGTGTGTAACCTGGTCATTACAACATCCCTTTTCAGTACTTCCCTATATAATGATAGCTAAGTTCAAAATGGGGTTTGAGGTTCTCTGAATTCCATCTTTACCAATTTTCACTGAACTAGCTACCGGGTCACTATAGGACAAATCGTGGAGTATTCAGTTACTCAGCAAACATTCGTTGAACTACATAATTCTATGGACTGAGTACCCAGGGACACAAAGCTGTCTTTAACCTGGTCTCATCCTGAATGGGCTTATAGTAGTCTGGGAAAGACAGTGATAGAAGCCAATAACTTTAACATGGTGGAAGCAGAACTCACTGGGTATTCTGCACAAAGACACATGTCTGTCCCGTGAGACAGGGACAGAGGGCCGATCAGGAAGGCTTTCTGGAGGAGCTGACATTGACATGGAGTTCTAGAGTGGGTAAGATACTAAACAGCCGAGAAGGAGAAATGGGCGTGCAGATCGAGACAACAGTTTGAGCAGAGACACCAAGGAGCAGGGGGAAGCAGGGAGCCAGCATCTTGCCCACATGACTAGATCACTGCCTAATGGAGGCAGTAGGCCAGAGATTCAACTATACAGGGACTCTGGGACCTGATTAGGAAGAGGCTTAAACAATTTGGACTTTGTCCCTTAGGCAGGAGGCAGAAGGATTTATTTCGAGCAAGAAGTGAGATGAGAACTGTATTTTAGAATTCTAGCGGCAGAGTGATGGAAGAGGCAGAGCAGGGGAAGGCTGGTAAGAGAGCCCTGTTAGAAGGGGCAGGGTTGAAGTGGGCAAGGCAGAGAGGAGGGAATGGATTCAGGGTGTGTTCACCATGGTCACCACCTGAGGGCAGTGTGGTAGCGCCTATGGAAGGAGTGGGCTGGGCCCTGAAGCCTTCAGTTTGAGGGAACCAAACTGACTGAGGAGGAAGCAGTGTTCACCTCCTTCAAGAAGGAAGGTAGTTTGAGGACAGTGGGGATCCCTGGGGCCTTCCACTCATCTTCAAAGTGTGAAAATCTCTGGTTTGCTGCCTCTGCTTCTGAAGCATATTGTTTCTCTTTTAGATAAGCCTGTTTTCTGTGCTTTATTTGGACCCAGTTCTTCCCAGAAATAATTTAAACAGTTATTGTTTTGCTTTATTTTATAATACCACACTGGGTCTCTGGGTCTCAGCAGGAAATACGATCGCCTTCATGGAGCTAAAAATCATGAAATTTTTTCTGCAGCAAAGCACTGCTCCAAACCCTCTTGCTAAAGAAGAGCTGAATTTCTTGGCCAAGCTGATGGGAGGAATGGAGATTAAGAAATCCAGTGGTCCTGAGCCAGGATTCCGGCTGAATCTCTTTACCACCGATGAAGAAGAAGAGTATGTTTTAAGTCTGTTTCTTTAAAAAAACGTATATAAAAACCCTAAGTGTGCTAAATCAAAAAAGTGACCATTATAAACCAGTGACATATAAACATGGATGTAAAGATCGCAAATGACACACCAGCGACCAGTAACCTAGTTGAAGAAAAATCCACCAGAATTAAATAGCCTGAACTTTCTGAATTTCATTCAAAAAATATGTAGTCCTGTTGTTTTACTTACACAGCACAGCTGACCCAGAAGTATTAGAAGTCAAGATAATCAAATTAAGAAAAGTCTGTTAAAAAACCAGGGGGGCCTGGCCTGTGGTGGCCCAGGGCATAAAGCATCAACCTGGAACTCTGAGGTCGCTGGTTCAAAACCCCAGGCTTGCCTGGTCAAAGCACTTATGGGAGTTAATGCTTCCTGCTCCTCCCCTGCTTCTCTCTCTCCCCGTGTCTCTCTCTCTCTCTCTCTCTCTCTCTCACTCACTCTCTCTCCCTCCCTCCTTCCCTCCCTCCCCTTTCTAAAATGAATAAATTTTTTTAAAAAAGAAACCAGGGGGAGGTCAAAGGACAATATCTTTGCAATTAGACAGCCTTCCCTCAAACCAACAGCGGCAGTAATTCACTAGAATTTATACATTTATTATCTCATGTGTGGCAAGTACTATGTGGTAAGTGCTGGGGACACAAAGATGGAGTGTATGACCTAGAGCCTGTCCTCTGGAGCACCCCGCATAGTAGGAGAACAAACATGTACATGAGTTATATCAGTGCCATCAAAATGCACTAATGCAGGCCCTGGCCAGTTGCCTCAATGGATAGAGCGTCAGCCCGGCGTATGGACGTCCCAGGTTCGGTCCCCAGTCAGGGCACACATGAGAAGCGACCATCTGCTTTTCTTCCCCCTCCATCTCCCCCTTCTCATTCTCTTCCCTCTCATAACCAGTGGCTTGATTGGTTTGAGTGTTGGCCCCAGACAGAGATTGCCAGTCTGGGTGCATGTAGGAGTCTATCTCTCTGTCTCTCCTCCTCCCACTTTTAAAAATGCACTAATGTGGGACGGAGTGATTACTTGCACCAGCCGGTTGAAAGAGCTGGCATCTGAGCTGGGTCTTGGAGTTTGCCAATCAGAGGAAGGAGAAAACCTTCTTGACAGAGTTCAGTATGTGCAAAGGCACAGAGACATAAAAGAACATGACTTTCTGGAGTGTGGGAGGCATTGGTTGGCAATATGGGGCACAAAGCTGAAGGGAAATGGCAGAAAATGAGGCAGAGAAAAATAGGTTGCCAAATTATCAAGTGCCAGGTTGCCACTCTGGCAGAGAGAAAACTGACCTTTGACTCATTTCTCTTCCATCTCATGCAGACAAGCAGCGCTAACCAGGCCAGAAGAGTTAGCCCATGAAATTGTCAATATACAAGCTATTCAGGTGCGTGCAGGAAATTCCTCAAGTCAGATCTTTCCCTTCCTCATCTTATGATAACTTTGGACTTCAAAGGCCTTACCTTCTCCTCTCTAATCAGTATGTATATAGTCCCTGTTCTGTCAAACAGGTGAGGAACTGACATGCATCACAGTGCTGGGATGAAAATCAAATACCAACTGCATCTCTCATTTCTCTAACAGGACCAGCAAAGGAACCAAGAGCTGGCTCGGATCATGGGGGAGTTTGAGGTCACGGACCAGCCAAAGTGGAGCACTAGCAAGGTGGACGATTTGCTGGCCATGATGGATGAGTTATAGCTGTGCTGACCAGGCACGCCCCTCCCACCGCAGGAGAGGCTGCCTGATGAGGACTTCGGGGGATGCCCCAGGGAGCAAAAGGATGCTGCTAGTTTTCTACTGAGTGAAGCCATTCCCTCTTGTTCCTGTTTATGTTGGAATGAACTGCCCAAGTCTGTCTCAGGGAGCACACTCTCTGGAACGTACACACAGACACACATATTTTCAGCAAAATATATTTGAGCTTTTAAATTGGACCTTTCCCATTCTCCTTCTGGTTTTATAACAACCATTCCAAAGCATCCTGGACCATAAGTTCAAGGCTTGGAGTTGGTAAGGGACACCCATTGCCGCTTTCAATGATGGCTTTCCTGGAGGGACCTACAGCTCACAGATGCCCACGAATCATCACAAAACTTCAGAGCTTTCTGGGATGGATTCTACCCTGTGAGTTTGAAATAAATGGAAAAAGCAGTTGCCTCAAACAGTGGGGGCCCAATTTAGACAGCCTTCCACCTGGCACATAGGAGCTCTAACCTCAGGGGCAGGGGAAGCGAGGCAAAGCAGTGTGGCAGAAACACTCGGCCGGGTCCCACGCAGAGCTGGCGGGCGTCTGGAGCTCTTTGCACAGCTCTCTATCCAGGTGTGGTGTGGGCTTCTCCCACTGGGAGATGTGCACCGAGGAAGGAGCCGGCTTTTCCACATGATATATACTCCTCATCCTCAAAGCCTTTCTCGGCCACTTAGTGCTCTTGCCTTCTAAAGACACCCAGCATGGTGCGCCAGGACATCTGTCTCTGCTTCATCGTCAGAGGCCAAGCAGAGCCTTAAGTTGGACACAGGGGAGGCATGCATGTGAGTCATTTTCCCTTCCATGTACCAGACGAGCTACTTCCCTGGGCACGATGCCAAATCTAACTGGGATCTGTGTAAAATATCAGAGCGGGCTGCCTTTCTTGCTTCAGGAAGGCACGTCAGCCTGGGACTGAGTAACTGGCGGGCTCCTGGCCAACCAACATCCAGAGGTCAAGGTCCATTCAGCCCTATGGAAGGAGTATCTAGAATGCAGAGGGTAGGAGAGAAACTGAGCTGAGTTGGCCATTGCCTGAGATTGGACTGACCACAGGGAACACTCAGGCCCCTCACACCCTGGCGAGAGTGGAGGCAGACGGTTCTGGAATGTGAGGGCCAGGAAAACTGTCCTTTCACTTGCCAAGACCTAGCATTTGGTTATAGAAAGGTAAATCACCAAATAAATTTAATTTGCTTCCTGCCTGTGAAAGTTACACTTCTTTGCCTACAAAGATGCCCCAAAAGGTTCGTTGGGGAGGAGAGACATATCTTGCTGTGAAATGCCTGTTACACGCTTGCAAAGTGCCTTCTGTTTTAGTCTCTTTTAAGCAATCTGGCCATCACTTGGGGTGGCCTGCCTGGCGGCAGATGAAGGAGAAGGTTCTGTTCTGTTCTGAGTTTGGCTCCTACCATACTGCCACAGACCTGAATTTCACTGTCTGCCCTGAGCATGTCCTGGGACCTTGGAGGTCGGCCACAAGCTGAGAAGCAGCCGCCTCCTCCCTCCTTCTATTCCAGAGCGATGCTGAGGGTTTCAAATGTATCTGTACTCTCTGTAAATAAACAAGATACAGATCTCTGGTAAGGCAGCCTGTGATGAGGCAATCTTTTGAGTTTCATGTCTCTAGACTTGCACAAATATTGAGAAAAACAAGTTCATTTGCATGGTGGTTCAGGGCATCCAGCAAAAGCACGGGAGTTGGGAGGAGGCAAAAAAAAAGGAAGCTAGGGATTACACCAGCAATTATGTGGCCTAGGTGCTAACAACACATCAGTGTTCGTTGAAAACCAGGCCGTGGGGCCCTGGCCGGTTGGCTCAGCGGTAGAGCATCGGCCTGGCATACGGGGGACCCGGGTTCAATTCCCGGCCAGGGCACATAGGAGAAGCGCCCATTTGCTTCTCCACCCCTCCGCCGCGCCTTCCTCTCTGTCTCTCTCTTCCCCTCCCGCAGCCAAGGCTCCATTGGAGCAAAGATGGCCCGGGTGCTGGGGATGGCTCCTTGGCCTCTGCCCCAGGCGCTGGAGTGGCTCTGGTCGTGCAGAGCAACGCCCCGGAGGGGCAGAGCATCGCCCCCTGGTGGGCAGAGCCTCGCCCCCTGGTGGGCGTGCCGGGTGGATCCCTGTCAGGCGCATGCGGGAGTCTGTCTGACTGTCTCTCCCCGTTTCCAGCTTCAGAAAAATACAAAAAAAAAACAAAAACAAAAACAAACAAAAGAAAACCAGGCCGTGGGGTACGGGGCTGTCACACACCGTGCCCGGTGTGCTTCAAGGGCAGGCATGCTGTGGTCAGTCAGGACACTTGGTTCTGGTCCTGTCCCTACGGCAAATTCACTGTGTGTCTTAGGCAGTTACCCTCACTGGACCTCAGCTCCCTCATCTGTAAGAATGAGAAAGGACAGGTTCCCAGGCTCAGGCTGGCTTACCCTCATAGGTTGCTGAGTTTAGTTTCCTGGGCCTGCCCCAGGTGGGGCCTGAGAATGGAAATGTTCACCCATGCTGGCCCCAGCTCCCTTTCTCCTTCTGCTCTTCTGTGACTAATCTCTTCTCAACTAAGTTTCAAACTCTCCCATTCTTGTGCTTATCAGGGTTGGACTGCCCTCTCGATATGCAAGGCAAAGCTCTAGAAAAGCCTTCTGAATGCAAGTTCTTTAATGACTCCCAGAAGAGAGATGTAATAAAAATTGAGAGAGAAGAGCGAAGAAAGGGGGCAGCGAGAGTGTGTGCTCAGTTCTAAGAGGCAAGTTCCCATGTAGTCCACATAGGGATGGAAGCATTTTAAAGTAAACTCACTTTTTGCCTTAGATATATAGATCTTGGTAGGCAAGAAACAGACTTCAGCATGGTGACTAGATCCCCGTGCAAACAGGGCCAGGTTCCCTCATCCACTTCCTTTGGTGTATCTACCACTCTGGCGTACATCCAGTGGAGACCAACTCAAGCCACAGGAAACCGCAGAAAGAGAAATGCACATTTTAGAAAACATATATATCTTATCACATTAGCGAATTGTAAAGACCCAAATTAAAATCTGAAAACTAATCAAGAAATGTTTACCTGAAACTTGTGTATTCTTATTAATCAATGTCACCCTGTTAAATTTAATTTTCTAAATAAAATTTTTAAAAATTAAAGTGATTAATTAGTTAATTAATTTTTTAAAAAGAAAACTAATACAACCTTCACCTATCCCTTTCTCCCTTCTAATAATGCCCTGGATAACTCTCCTTTTAAGCTGCTGAAGTCATGGGCAGCTGATCATAGACAGAATTCACAGGGACTGGGCCAGGAAACCCCTTCACAGTTGAATCTTCCCTGCACATTTTCATGATCTGGTGAGAAGTAAATTCTCAGATCTTAACTCACCCCTTTCCAAATGAGAATGTCAAGATGCATTCCAAACCCAATGAAAATTGTTGTGGATTATTTGATTGCTTTATCACCACACACACATACTCTCTCTCTCTCTCTCTCTCTCTCTACATTCTTTTTGTTTCTGCCTCTGCTGACAAAAGTAACATTACCTTCTCTACATTTCATGTAGTTCCCAAACCTACATGAAACCCTGATTGCATTAGCCCTGTGAGCTAACGCACACCACTAACAGCCCCAGAAGAGCTGGAGGCAGAACCCAGGACTCTTAAATCCTAGATGGATTTTTTTGTCTCAGATGACTCTGCCCTCCCTTCTTTTTATAAAACTCCCTAACTTACTTTTTAAATGTTGGGGCCAACGTTTTTTCAGGTTTTCCAGGGGGAGCCATGCTGTCAGCCAAGAACATTTGACTCAGGTGTTCTGGATATCCAAAAGGCCTCTTGGGTTCATTTGTAATTGAGAAGATAATACCTGTTGTGTGTGCTCGCCCTGTCTCTCTGCTTCAGCCTATCTTTTAGCTATACTCTTCCCTGCCCCCAGTCGCACCCAGCCTTCTTTCCGTATCTCGGATATCTGTCCGAATGGCTGCTGAGGCTCTCCTCTCCAAAAGGCCCTTGCCCACACCTTCAATCTCTGCCTTTCCAGGAGCTCCCTCTCCCCCTCTTAATTCATCTGGCTGTTTAGTATTTCTCTGCATCCACCCACTAGCACTGCGGGCTTCCTTGCTGTCTCACCCTTCCCATCCTGCATCGCTGTGTCCTATCCCTGCACAGATCCCAATTCACGGGTCTCCAGGCCCTAACTCTGCTACAGCCAACTGCCTTTTCTCCTCTCATTCTCTTTTTGGCTTTTTCAAGACCCTTGGCCCTGCCAAACATCCTTGTCTTCCTTGGTTTTTGTTTTGTTTTGTTTTTCTTGTTTTAATTTGGAGGGGTTTTTTTGGGGGGGGTGGTGTTAGAGGAAGAGAAACATCAATTTGTTGTTCCACTTATTTATGCATTCATTGGTTGATTCTTGTATGTATCCCAACCAGGGATCAAACCTGCAACCTTGGTGTAACGGGACAATGCTCTAACCACCTGAACTACCCAGCCAGGGCCACCCTGTCTTCCTAAAACTCTCACCCTTTGGGCCTGGTGGCTCTAAATCATACTATTTTCTTTTGTTTGTTTTTTTGTTTTGTTTTGTTTTTCTTTTTATATTTGTTGTTCATTATTTTTCACTCTTAGAAAAATCTCATTTTTGCCTGGACTCAGAGGTAGAAGCTCTCAGAGAGGACAGCCTACATCTCTTGGCAAATCTGAGCCTGGCGTTTTTCTTTGGCCTCCTTCATTCTCTCAGCCTCAAGTGTGGCATATTCTGCGGCCTCTTCCTTATTTTTCTTAGTCCGCTGTTGCTTCAGAGCAATACGCCGACATGTGTGTTGCAGGCCACGTGGAGGAACAGGACGCTGGATCTCGGGTGCTTTGGTCCTAGGTTCCTTACCTTCTTTGTTTAGGGGCTTTCTCACAACATGTTGGCGAACGTCATCTTCTTTGGAGAGATTGAAAAGTCTGCGAATTCTGCTAGCTCTTTTGGGACCCAGGCGACGAGGCACAGTAGTGTCAGTAAGACCAGGAATATCTTTCTCCCCTTTTTTCACAATGACCAAGTTGAGAACACTGAGATTGGCATCCACAGTGCAACCCTGGACAGATTTGCACTTCCTCTCTCCAGTCCTCCTGGGCCTGTAGCAGGAATGCCCCTTACTCAGCAGCAGGCGGACGTGGCCATGGGTCAGGACACCCTGCTTTCTGGGGAAACCTTGTTTGTCATTCCCACCACTGATCCGCACCACGTAACCCTTCCAATCTTCACCCAGAGCATCAGCAGCAACTTCTGTGGCCATACACTTCTCATACGAGGTTCGAAGTTTGCGTTCATCGACCACTTTGATGACTTTCTGGCAGCCAGTGGCTGGGAAAGAGATGTCCAGCTTCATCATGAAGCACTAGCCGCCTTGGAGGAGCCACGAAGAAGAGGCCCGACTTGTATCACCCATTCTATTTTCTGACTGCATTTCCCCGCCCTTCCTCAGTGGCTTCTGATTGAGGGTTGCCCTGTATGATACAGATGTTGATGCAGCTGTTTTGAAAATTCTGCCCACAAGGCCAGATGACCTTTATTTCACCCCTGACTTTTTCCCTTTCCCCACCCTGATCCCACCTCTCGCTCTCACTCCATTTCTCACCCTCACACAATCCCTTACTCTGACCCGACTGCTGATCAAATGTTTTATGTGCTCCTTGGTGCTTAGCTTGCATTTTTCCACAAATTGTTTTGCGTTGCTTCCCCCCTCCCCCATCCCGCCCGCAGAAACCATTACTTTCAACCATTACTATAGACTCACAAATCTCTGATCCCCCCTCACCTGGGCTGCAGGCTCACATTTCCCGAGACGTCCCACATCTCCTCACACACCAGTGTCATTTATTTAGTACATTTACTTCATTTTCAAAAGGCATGAAAAAACTTAAATAGGATACAAAACAGGACAGTTTACCATGGAAAAGAACCGAAAGTGATGGATACCAAAAACTTCGCAATAATGGAGTCAATCGCGCAGCAAAGGACTGAGTTGCTAGTCACTGGAGCTGATCAGGCAGTGGTGTCTGCGGGTACTGTAGGGCAGTGGTCTCCGACCCCCGGGCCGTGGACTGGTACTGGTCCGTGGGCCATTTGGTACCAGTCTGCAGAGAAAGAATAAGTAACTTACATTATTTCTGTTTTATTTATATTTAAGTCTGAATGATGTTTGTTGTTTTTTTTTAAATGACCAGATTCCCTCTGTTACATCCGTCTAAGACTCTTGACGCTTGTCTTGGTCATGTGATACATTTATCTGTCCCACCCTAAAGGCCGATCTGTGAAAATATTTTCTGACATTAAACCAGTCCGTGGCCCAAAAAAGGTTGGGGACCACTGCCGTAGGGGATTTGGAGGCAGGTGACCTGGGAATCTCCCTAACTCCTTGGATTCTGACAGTTGAAAACGGAAGTCCAACTGAGTTCATCTAAAGGGAACAGAGAAATTCAAGTCTCCTGAAGTGAAGTTAATTCAGGTGGGCCTTATACTGGTCTGGGTTGTCAGTTACAAAAAAAAAAATTGAAACCAATTCTGGCTACTGAAGTAAAGAAGGAAATTACTGGAAGGGGACCAGGCAACCCACAGAGTTGTCGGGAAGACTGGAGAACCATGAGAAAATGGCCAGGAACCAGGAAAGGGTAGGCAGCCCAGGAAAGGACTCCAGACCTAGCAGCATCCCCGGGATGAAGCACTGAATGACACAAACATGAGGACAGAGCCTAAACAGCCCTTGCTGATTTGTGTCGCGTGCTCCAGATTTAAAGTCTGATAATGCCTGAGTTTAGGTCATATGGCACAGTTCCCAAGAATCAGAGACAGTATCTACCCTTTAAATCATCTGTAGTGGGAAGCCAGTCCTCACCTGCCACCAAAATTCATAGAACGTGGGGAAAGGCGTTCCGTGGCTGAGTTGCCAAAAAATGAGCTCTCCTGTACAGGCATGACCCCTGACCCACCCCCAACCCTCTTATTCCTATCAATGGGCCACCATCTCCTTGGATACCCACGTAAAAATGGAAAGCATTGATTCCTCCTCCAACCACCCACACTCCAAATTTAATCAGTCTCTGAGGATTCTGATTAGCTCTTTTCAGGGTCTTTAACATTCATCCCTTTTTTCCACTCCCACTGCCGTCGTCATTCAGATCCCTATCTTCTCTCCACATTCGTAAAACCAGTGTTCCTCACGCAACTGCGGTTTGTGGTGTGAAGCACGTGGACCTCCTATTCTCTCTGTCTCAGTACCCAGGACACTGGTAGGGGAGATAAGACTTATGTAAATAACTATCAAAAATCTGCATGCAACAAGCAAACATATGGCAAATACACAGGGGTCAGAGGAGAGCCATCACTCCCAATTGGAGAAATCAGCAGAGACTTCAGAAAGGTTTAGCAACTGACCAGGTGGGCCTTGAAGGAGAGATTGGAGTTAACATCCAAGGACAAATGGGAGAGGACTCAAGGCAGATGGAAGAGGCAGGATCACAAAGGCAGAGACAAGAGTGTCTGATTTATCTGGCGGCTGCAGAGTGGCTGAGTCTGACTAGAGAGTAAGGCAATGGGTCTCAAATGTTAGTGTGCATTGTTAGATGTGCAGATTCCCTGGGCTCCACTTCTGATTCTGTAGGTCTGGGGTTGGGTATAACAAGCTTTCCAGATAACGATGAGGCAACTAGTTCCCTTCCCACAAGTTAAGAAGCACTAGGTTGAAGGGTTTGGGTAGAGAACCTGAAGGGGACCCAGCTTCCAGGTAGTCTGGACTCAAGTCATGGAGAGCCTGAAATGTCAGTAGTAGAACCTTTATTCTACTGGTTCATGGAAAATTTTATTAGCAGGTAAATGATAAGATCATACTTACGTACTTTGAATCTGTTGGCAAAGGATCATGAGACACAAAGACCAGTAAAATTTTTTGTTTGTTTTTTGAGAGAGAGAAAGACCGAGACAGGAAGTGAAGAGAGGGAGAGGGAGGAGAGAGAAAGGAAGCATCAACTTGTGGTTGTTCACTTTAGTTGTTCACGGATTGCTTCTCATTATCACCTTGACCATAAGCCTCAAGCCATGTCAGTGACCCCTTGCTCAAGCCAGTGACCTTGGACTCAAGCCAGCGACCTTGGGATCATATCGATGATCCTGAGCTCAAGCCAGTGACCCCACGCTCAAACCAACAAGCCCTCGCTCAAGCCAGTAACCTCAGGGTTTCAAACCCGGAAATTCAGCATTCCAGGTTGATACTCTATCCACTGCACCACCACCAGTCAGGCTTATAATGATCAAATGAGAAAAAAAAAGTATCGCTTAGGATGGTAACAGTCAGAACAAAAAGGCAAGTAAATGGTCTGAGACACTTCAAAGAACCTGCAGGGCTCAGTATCTAC
Source organism: Saccopteryx bilineata (assembly GCF_036850765.1). Taxonomy (NCBI): domain Eukaryota; kingdom Metazoa; phylum Chordata; class Mammalia; order Chiroptera; family Emballonuridae; genus Saccopteryx; species Saccopteryx bilineata. Next base: position 265,260,611 of record NC_089492.1, read on the forward strand.
ATCAGGTGTGGGGGAATCAAGAAGTGATAGAAGACCTGACCAGGCGGTGGCGCAGTGGATAGAGCGTCAGACTGGGACGCTGAGGACCCAGGTTCGAGACCCTGAGCGCGGGCTCATCTGGTTTGAGCAAAAGCTCACCAGCTTGGGCCCAAGGTCGCTGGCTCCAGCAAGGGGTTCCTTGGTCTGCTGAAGGCCCGTGGTCAAGGCACATATGAGAAAGCAATCAATGAACAACTAAGGTGTCGCAACGAAAAACTGATGATTGATGCTTCTCATTTCTCTCCGTTCCTGTCTGTCTGTCCTTATCTATCCCTCTGACTCTCTCTCTGTCTCTGTAAAAAAAAATAATAATAATAGAAGTTGTTGAGTTTATTGAAGGGAAGGTAGTTCAAAAATGGTGGCAGCAACCATAAAAAAAAATTCAGAGCAGCAACTCTGAAGGATTTGGGAAGGAACTGGTGAATTTGCCCTGTAGACATGCTGAGTTTCAAGTACTGGGAAGAAATATGGTAATAATAAGTAACAGACAGAAGGAAAATGGAACTCTGTGGAGCAGTCTGGGCTGGAGACCTAGACAAGGGACTCAGCATGTAGCAGTAAATGGCATGGAGATAGATGTGACCAAGTAGACAGCTGGGCTGGGAATACAGCTCCAGAGAAAGCACATATGTTTATGGAGGAGAATGAAGTGGGTTGAGAGGGTGAGGGTGCAGGAGAGGCAGAAATGGAGAAGAACCCATCAGAGAAATGTGTGAAACCAAATGATACAATGCCCCAGGGGGAAAAAAAGGAGGAGGATGGCAGTAGGGTTGGAAAATGAGAAGTTAGTGAAATCTTAGGAGTAGAAGCCAGATTACATTTGAGTTGAGTAAGTATCAATACATGAAAGTCCTCAGAACAGAGCTGTAGTTTTCAAACTTTTCAGTCTTAGAACCCTTTTATATCTTAAAAATTATTGGAAACCCTAAAAACCTTAATTCAGTTTAAAACAAGAATCTCCTTGACATATATTAAAGGTAATTATATTTTCCAAAACAAAAAATTGAGTGAAAAGAGTGACATTGTTTTATATATTTTGCAAAATCTCTTTAATGTCTGTCATAGAAGACAACTAGATTCTCATACCTGCTTCTGCATTAACTTTTAAGATTTTTTTTTCAAACACCTGACCAGGTGGTGGCGCAATGGATAGCATGTCAGCCTGGGACCCAGAGGACCCAAGTTCAAAACCCCGAAGTCACTGGCTTGAGTGTGGGCTCACCAGCTTGAATGCGGGGTCGCTGGCTTGAGTGTGGGATCTTAGACACGACCCCGTGGTCTCTGGCTTAAGTCCAAAGTTGCTGGCTTCAAGCCCAAGGTTGCTGGCTTGAGCAAGGAGTCACTGGCTTGGCAGGAGCCACCCTCTCTCCGCAGTCAAGGTACATATGAGAAAACAATCATTGAACAACTAAGGTGCCGCAGTGAAGAATTGATGCTCTCATCTCTCTCCCTTCCTGTCTGTCTGTCTCTATTTGTCCCTCTCTCTGTCTCTCTGTTTCTCTCGCTTAAATAAATAAATAAATAAATAAATAAATAAATAAATAAATAAAATTTAAAGTTGAGAAAAAAATATTTAATAATATACAGAACTAAAATGAATCCTTGCAGACTTTTTAAATTTACAACTACTTTACCCTTTTGTTTTTTTATTAATATATTTCCTAATATATATATTATAAATGATAATGCTTTCAATATATATATAGCACAGAGGTAAAAACTAAAAGAGGAAAAAGATTAAATGACTTATATAGGTTATGCCATTACAAACTGGGAACAAAATCTAAACAGCTCCTCATTAAATATGTTATAGACACACTAATAAATATCAGTGAAATGACAAAATACTGAACTTGGTCTTATTTTCCACAAGAATTAAGGTAGAAGGGGAAGCACTATGTCAAAAGTACTTAAAATAAAATTTCTTAATTCTTTTTCTAGAGATTCTTTAAATTCTACTTTTCATTTTTTTGCACTAATCTACCCAGGACACATTATCCTTTACTATATGTATCCTTAAAGTTTCCAGTTAAGAAACCTGTCACCAATGAGATGAGAAGCCCCTGGAAAAACAGCCAACCTGCTGAGGACGATAACAGGGAAAACAGAAGCAGGGTGCATCCTTTATGATACAGGTTAGCCACTATACTGATTCTGGAACCATCTTCCTCCACACTTCTTGCCATGAGAGATAATTAAACATCTTTGTCTTTTTTTTTTTTTTTTTTCATTTTAGAGAGGAGAGAGAGAGACAGAGAGAGAGAGAGAGAGGAGAGAGAGGAGAGAGAGACAGGGGGGAGGAGCTGGAAGCATCAACTCCCATATGTGCCTTGACCAGGCAAGCCCAGGGTTTCGAACCGGTGACCTCAGCATTTCCAGGTCGACGCTTTATCCACTGCGCCACCACAGGTCAGGCGTCTTTTTTTTTTTTCTTAAACCAAAAAGAAAAGAGAGAAGAAAATAAAAGAAACTGGTCATAAACTTTTATATAAGAGTCATCGGCCCTGGCCGGTTGGCTCAGCGGTAGAGCGTCGGCCTAGCGTGCGGAGGACCCGGGTTCGATTCCCGGCCAGGGCACACAGGAGAAGCGCCCATTTGCTTCTCCACCCCTCCGCCGCGCTTTCCTCTCTGTCTCTCTCTTCCCCTCCCGCAGCCAAGGCTCCATTGGAGCAAAGATGGCCCGGGCGCTGGAGATGGCTCTGTGGCCTCTACCTCAGGCGCTAGAGTGGCTCTGGTCGCAACATGGCGACGCCCAGGATGGGCAGAGCATCGCCCCCTGGTGGGCAGAGCGTCGCCCCTGGTGGGCGTGCCGGGTGGATCCCGGTCGAGCGCATGCAGGAGTCTGTCTGACTGTCTCTCCCCGTTTCCAGCTTCAGAAAAATGCAAAAAAAAAAAAAAAGAGTCATCAATGCCTGGCCTGTGGTGGCACAGTGGATAGAGTGTCAACCTGGAATGCTGAGGCTGCACATATGAGAAACATACAAGTTGATGTTTCCCACTCCTCCCCTGCCCACACTCTCCGATTCTATCTCTCTCCTCTCTAAAAATCAATCAATCAACCTAAGGCCCTGGCCGGTTTGCTCAGTGGTAGAGCATTGGCCTAGCGTGTGGATGTCCTGGGTTCAATTCCCAGTCAGGGCACAGAAGAGAAACGCCCATCTGCTTCTCCACCCCTCCCCCTTCTTGCTCTCTCTTCTCCTCCCACAGCCATGGCTTGATTGGTTTAAGCACATTGGCCCCAGGTGCTGAGGATGGCTCCATAAAGCCTCCACTTCAGGCACTAAAAATAGCTCGGTTGTGAGCATGGCCCCAGATGGGCAGAGCGTTGGCCCTCAGACAGGGGTTACCAGGTGGATCCTGGCTGGAGTACATGAGGGAACCTGTCTCTCTATCTTCTTTCCTCTCACTTGGAAAAGAAGAAAGAAAAAAAGTAAAATAAATCTTAAAAAAAAGATTCATCAAAAAATTATTTTCTTGGAACAAAAATGATTAAACACTTGGGTTTTCTAAAGAGACTTGTATAAATATGGAGCTGCAAAGATACATAAAGTTGAATTATCTGGAATCATTTTGCTGCCTATAGTCTTCAGCAAGATCACAAAGTGCTCAAAAATTCTTTGGCCTTTTAAACCAGACTATCATGTTTATCTTTAAAGTCTTCATTAGGCCTGACCTGTGGTGGCACAGTGGATAAAGTATTGACCTGGAATGCTGAGATCACTGGTTCAAAACCCTGGGCTTGCCTGGTCAAGGCACATATGAGAGTGGATGCTTCTTGCTCCTCCCTCTGTTTTCTCTCTCTCTCTCAATCTCTCTCTCTCTCTCTCTCTCTCTTCCCCCTCTATAAAATGAATTAAAATAAAGTCTTGCCTGACCAGGTGGTGTCATAGTAGATAGAGCATCAGACTGGGACATGGAAGACCCAGGTTCGAAACCCCGAGGTCGCTGGCTTGAGCATGGGATCATAGACATGATGCCATTGTCGCTGGCTTGAGCCAAGGTCACTAATTTGAGCAAGGAGTCACTCACTCTGCTGCGCCCCCCCCCATCAAAGCACATATGAGAAAGCAATCATTGAACAACTAAGGAGACTAAAGGAGCTGCAACAAAGAATTGATGCTTCTCATCTCTCTCCTTTCTGTCTGTCTCTCCCTATCTGTTCCTCTCTCTCTCTCTCTCTGTCAATAAATAAATAAAGTCTTCATTAACAACAGGTGTTAAGATAGGCACTTCTTGTAGATCAAAGTTGGTTTTTCAGTGTTCTATGTAGTAGCCAGCTTCCATGCTTATAGTGAAGCTTCTCTAAATATTCAAGAGGAATAAATACCCTGTTCTTCATTTCTTCCCCATAAACCAAGCATTTCTCTACAGTGGCTCAAAGATAAACGATTCCTTCCAACTCAAGGCTCTGGCAAAACTGGTTATTCATCCAGTCATGCCAGACTTAATAAACTGCCTACTCTGTTTCATTCATGCAGTCAGTCAGATTCATACAAATTAGATAGAAAAATATACCTGTCATTCACTATACAGAGATCCTTCAAAACATAATAGGTGCCTGACCGGGCGGTGGCACAGGGGATAGAGCATCAGACTGGGATGCAGAAAACCCAGGTTCGAGACCCCGAGATCGCCAGCTTGAGCGAGGGCTCATCTGGTTTGAGCAAAAATCTCACCAGCTTGAGCCCAAGCTTGCTGGCTCAAGCAAGGGATTACTCGGTCTACTGAAGGCCCGTGGTCAAGGCACGTATGAGAAAGCAATCAATGAACAATTAAGGTGTTGCAATGTGCAACGAAAAACTAATGATTGATGCTTCTCATCTCTCCGTTCCTGTCTGTCTATCCCTCTCTCTGACTCTCTCTCTATATAAAAAAATAAAAAAATAATAATAATAAAATTTAAAAAACCATAACAGGTTTCTCCATATCTTTGAGTTTGTCATTTAGAGAGGCAAGTGAGCTCATATTCAACTGAGGCTGACATATGACTGGAGGTAAAAGATCATCATTCAGGTTTCTCATACATCATCTGAAAAACATTCCCATCACTTCTGCGATGTTGTCAGTTCCTGAAATGTAACTCAAATGCTTTGAACATTCCCAATCCTGGCCAACTTGTTTAAGGGTATTCACAAATGTTGGCTTCCCTGCAGCAATGTTCCCTTCTAGGGAAATTTTCCTGTGGCAGCTTCCATTAGAGCTGGTCACAGGAGATGCGAAGCTCCTATTGAGTGGGGTGGCCATTCTTCATCTCCTGGCGGCCCAGAGCACATCCAGCAGGGAGAGACGGGAAGTGACCACAGGTGCATGCGCTGCCACACAGAAAGTGGTCTGACTTGCAGGCTGGACTCCAGGAGTGTTTTACGTTCCTCCCGCTGGTCTCTGGGTTTGATTTTGACCCATGGAAGCAGCTGCTGACAGGGGTGCACCTATGGCTGGGGTGCAGCTGTGGCGGGGCGCCCACCCAGCCATAGTTCCTCCAGCCTCTTGGCTTTCGCCTGCCCAAGCTATGTGCGCTCCTGGCACGTGGGGTCATGGCTGCTTCAGTATTTAATGTTGTTCTGGTTGAAGTACATGAAGAAAATAATTTCACATAGATATAAGGTTGGAAAAGGTGCCTCTCTTGAGAAGCTTGACTGTGAAAGGTAGAACAAGAGTAGTTTGCATAGAGAAGAAAGTTTTTATTTTTATGATAAGAAGAGATTAACTGTGATCACAGGTAAAAAGAAGGCTCCTGAGGGAGATGGAAATGAATGAGTGAAAGAATCAAGCCTAACTCTTATTGAGTTTCTCCTATATGCCAGGTGCTGTCATACGTTAACGAAGGTCACTCAAACCTTACAATTCTCTGAGATCATTATCTTTTTTTTTTTTCTAACGAGGAACTTGGGCTGAGAGAAGATAAGCAGTTTTTCCAACGCTACACAGAGTGACCTTTAAAAAAATGTAGATCAGGCCCTGGCCGGTTGGCTCAGTGGTAGAGCGTCGGCCTGGCATGCAGAAGACCCGGGTTCGATTCCCGGCCAGGGCACACAGGAGAAGCGCCCATCTGCTTCTCCACCCCTTCCCCTCTCCTTCCTCTCTGTCTCTCTCTTCCCCTCCCACAGCCGAGGCTCCATTGGAGCAAAGATGGCCAGGCGCTGGGGATGGCTCCTTGGCCTCTGCCCCAGGCGTTGGAGTGGCTCCGGGTCGCAACAGAGCGACGCCCCAGAGGGGCAAAGCATCGCCCCCTGGTGGGCAGAGTGTCGCCCCTGGTGGGCGTGCCAGGTGGATCCCGGTCGGGCGCATGCGGGAGTCTGTCTGACTGTCTCTCCCCGTTTCCAGCTTCAGAAAAATACAAAAAAAAAAAAAAAAAAAAAAAATGTAGATCAAATCATGCCACTCCCCTTTGACAGCCTATCATTGCACTTCTGGTAAGAAATGAGAAAACTTGCCTGACCAGTGGTGGCGCAGTGGATAAAGTGTCAACCTGGAAACACTGAGGTTGCCGGTTCAAAACCCTGGGCTTGCCTGGTCAAGGCACATATAGGAGTTATGCTTCCTGCTCCTCCTTTCTGTCTGTCTGTCTGTCTGTCTGTCTCTCCCCCCTCTCTAAAATTAATAAATAAATAAAAATACATATAAAAAAAGAAATGAGAAAACTGAAGCACAGAGAAAATAATTAACTTGTCTAAAGTCATACAGTTTGCAAAGAGGAGATTTGAACCTAGGCACAGCCTCCAGAACCTACATGCCTAACCAAGAAGTCCAAACTCCTTACCCTGGCTTACAAAGTCCTACATGCTCTGGCTCTTGCCTTCCTCTGTGATCTCCTATCATACCACTCATCCTAGTCTTACTGGCCCTTCCATTTTTCATATGGGCCAGCTCATTTCCACCTTGTCCTTCTCATAAACTGGTTCTTCTCATTGCAATGCTCTTCTCCTAGTTTTCACAAGGTTGGCTTTATGTCATTCATCTCAGCTTAGATGTCACCTTATTAGGACATCCCTGACCATTAATAAAAGTCCACCTAGTCTCTATCAGATTACCCTATTTTAATGCTCTGAAGAACTTTTATCATAATTTTCTTGTTTTCTTATAGACACGCAACCTAATAGATTTTAAGGTCATCAAATCAAGGAGCTTGTCTCCTTGGTCACCGCTTTGTCCAGAGCCTTGAAAGGGTCCTGCCACGTGGTGAAGACTCAATGAATATTTGTTGAAAGAATGAATGACTCTAGTGAAGGAGAAAATCCAATGACGTAAGCCGGAGATTGCAGGAGCTTGAGTCGCGGCGCTCGCAAGGCATTCTGGGGATTGTAGTTCGGGATCGGTCCGCGATGGCGCGGGCCTGCGCACTGAGCACTGTCTAGGCTCCGGGAAGATTGAGCGGTTCCGTTGTTACTATGGCTTCTGAGTCCCGCTGCCGGAGGAAAGCCAGCCAGTTAGGTGCCCGCTAGCTTCCGCGGCGACGAGGACAGGGAAGCGGAAAGAATCCCGCGCGGTGCGTTCGGAGAACCCGGGGGCGGAACGCGAGGGTGGGGGTGGGATAGCTCCGGAACTCCGGAACGCGGCCGGGAGCGGCGGAAGCGTCTCCTTTCGGCTTTGCTGAGTATAGTTGCTCTCCCCGGCCCACTCCCGCGGCTCTGTGAGTAAAGGCTCTTCACCATCCCCACTTTATCGATGCGCTAACTGTCTTGAAGAAGCTAAGTGGCTTGCTCGAGGCCTTCCTCCCAGAAAGTGGCAGAGCCCTTCTTAGAGCCCAGGCCTGCCTCTTCGTAGTCGCTGTGCACCCTTCGTACTAGGGAAGCCTGGTGGGATTGCCAGGCCCGTCCTGCCCGGCTCCCAGCCTCCCGCATCAGTGGCGCGGGCTGACTTGCCACACTTAATGCCACCCTGCTCGACCCTGTCGGGATTCTAAGTGAGGGGTTATAAAGTTCCACTCAGAGTCTTAAAAGTAGGGATAGATAAGACAAAGTTACGTTAATAAAGTATCAGGGCATGCTGAAAGCAAAGGAAAGCCCATTCAGTGTGCTGGGATTCTGTTAGCCTCAGTTAGCCTGTGGTTTAATAGATGTGGAAACATGTTCAGAGACGTTAAGTAACTGCCCTAGGTTTACAGAGTTTGTTGGTGGAGCTGAGATTCCAACCTAGGTTTCTCTACCTTCAAAACCTATGTGTTTTTTTGTTTGTTGTTGTTTTCTTTACAGAGACAGAGCGAGAGTCAGAGAGAGGGATAGACAGGGACAGACAGGAACAGAGAGAGATGAGAAGCATCAATCATTAGTTTTTCGTTGTGGTACTTCAGTTCATTGGTTGCTTTCTCACATGTGCCTTGACTGTGGGCCTTCAGCAGACCGAGTAACCCCTTGCTCGAGCCAGCGACCTTGGGTCCGAGCTGGTGAGCTTTGCTCAAACCAGATGAGCCTGCGCTCAAGCTGGCGACCTCGGGGTCTCGAACCTGGGTCCTCCACATCCCAGTCCTATGCTCAATCCACTGCGCCACGGCCTGGTCAGGTACCTATGTGTTTAATAGGCTACCTTTTTTTTTTTTTTTTTTTTAATTTATTTATTTATTACAGAGACAGAGAGTGAGTCAGAAAGAGGGATAGACAGGGACGAAGAGAGATGAGAAGCATCAATCATTAGTTTTTCATTGCGCGTTGCAACACCTTAGTTGTTCATTGACTGCCCTCTCATATGTGCCTTGACCGTGGGCTTTCAGCAGACCGAGTAACCCTTTGCTGGAGCCAGCGACCTTGGGTTCAAGCTGGTGGGCTTTTGCTCAAACCAGATGAGTCCGCACTCAAGCTGGCGACCTCGGGGTCTCGAACCTGGGTCCTTCCGCATCCCAGTCCGACGCTCTATCCACTCCGCCACCGCCTAGTCAGGCTAGGCTACCTTTTTTTTTAATTAATGACCTAAACTTCTACTTACATGGCGGCTGCATTGTGTAGAGCAGTTGTTCTCAGTGAGCCCCAGACCAGCAACATCAACATCAACTGAGAACCTGATAGAAATGCACATTCTTAGGCCCCCACATCAGACCCACTGAGTTAGAAACTGGGCATGGAGCCCAGCACTGTGTTTTAGCAAGTCCTCCAGGTGACTCTAATGCACACTAATGTTTAAGAATTATTGGTGATTCACTGAGGGGTCATGTTAAAATGCAGATTCTTTCAGAGGTTCTTGGAAGGGACCAGAGATTCTGCATTTCTAACATATGCCTGGGTAATGCGGAAACTGCTGGTCCATGGACCATACTTTGAATAGCAAGGGTATAAACTACACCTTAAATCAGGAGTTCTCAAACTTAGATGCACATCAGAATTACTTGGGGAGCTTGTAAAAAATAGGATGTCTGGACCTCACCCCTGACCAAATGAATCAACCCCTGGCTACCCCTGGGGTGTGGCAGCCAGGTACACACCCCCTGGGTGATTCTAACATACAGTGAGTGTTCAGAACCCCTGGTGTGGAGTTTGGAGTAGCACAGCCATATATTTGAATCCCAGCCCTCCATTTATTAACTGTTTGACCTTGGGATGTGATTTAACCTCTCCTGGCCATGTATTTTCCTCGTGTATAAAATGAATGTGAGCAATCCTTGGCTTACAAGGTGGTGAGAGGATTCTATGAGATGTGTACATGAAGCACCTGGCTCATAAGGGTGCTCCAGACCTAAAAATGAGGAAGGTAGGCAAACTAGGGGAAGTCTGTGCTGGGAATTTTGTGTTATAACCTGGTGGAGATGAGTTGGCAACTCTAGCTCCTAGCCTGCTATAGCTGCCATCTGTGTGTCCCTCCCACAAGCAGCCAGCCTCGTGGGAAAATGGCGGTGAGCCACTCAAGGAAGGAACGGACCATCTCCGAGAACAGCCTGATCATCCTGCTGCAGGGCCTCCAGGGCCAGGTAACCACTGTGGACCTCCGGGATGAGAGCGTGGCCCACGGACGCATAGACAACGTCGATGCTTTCATGAACATCCGCCTGGCCAAAGTCACTTACACAGACCGTTGGGGGCATCAGACTGAGCTGGATGACCTCTTTATAACAGGCCGTAATGTCCGTTATGTCCACATCCCAGATGATGTGAACATCACTGAGACCATTGAAAAGCAGCTGCAGGTTATCCATCGTGTGCGCAACTTTCGTAGCCTGGGCCAAGGCCGGCGGGAATTTCCCACCAAAAAGTATAAATGAGCCTGTCCCTTCAGCAAGCCCTCGTCACCACTCAGGTTCCTCCAGAGTTCTACTGAACCAACTGCCTGCCATCCATCCCTAACCAGAACCTGGAAAGGGAGCAGGAGGGCCAGCTCAGAAACTGGTATCTGACAGACAACATGTATCACAGCTGCCTTTCACAGGGTTCTACCTCCCAGACTCACCCTGGGACCCAGAATCCTATTTATCTGTGGCCTCGGGGTAGGTGACAATCCCCCTTTTGATCATTTGCATCTGAATCTCTGGTTTACTGATTCAAGGAATCTGTCCAATAGTTTTAAACCTCTCCCAGTGAGAATTATTTACACTTGGCCTTAGCCACCCCTAAATGTCTCCCTTTCTCTAGCAGTTGTATTTGTTTTCTTATAAAACTAAACTTTGACACAAATAAGTATGTGCCTCATGCTTTCCCTGTTGGTCCTGTGTGCCAGGGTGTTGAGTCTCAAACGTGGCTGCACATTGGAATTGCCTGTCCCACCCTCACCTGTTCGGATTTCATTGATATGGAGTATGGCCTGAGCCTTGGGGTTTTGTAAATTTTGTGTGTGTGTGTGTGACAGAGACAGAGAGTCAGAGAGAGGGACAGACAGGAAGAGAGAGAGATGAGAAGCATCAGTTCTTCACTGCGGCACCTTAGTTCATTGATTGCTTTCTCATACATGCCCTAACCAAGGGGCTACAGCAGAGTGAGTGACCCCTTGCTCAACCCAGTGACCTTGGGCTTCAAGCCAGCGACCGTGGGGCTCAAGCCAGTGACCATGGGGTCATACCTATGATCCCATACTCAAGCAAGTGACCTCATGCTCAAATTCATGGGATGAGCCTGCGCTCAAGCCAGCAACCTTGGGGTTTCGAACCTGGGTCCTCCATGTCCTAGTCCGACAGTCTGTCCACTGTGCCACCACCTGGTCAGGCTAGTTTTTGTAAATTTCTTATATGGTACTAATGTGCAGTAAGTTTAAACAAATAATATGCAGCAAAGTTTAAATAGAATCCTTCAGTCTGCTTAGGTAGAAAGCGGCTTTTCTGTTCTGATTCCCTGTTGAGAGGACTGTTAGTCCCATTACTGTTTCCTGAGGTGAAGAGAGGCTGGAGTAATCCTAAGCCTCTCATCCAACAGCAAGAAGTCAAGTTCCCATTCTGAGAGCCATTGGTTCTTAAGGAAGAAGGGGTTCTGGAAGTTAGAACCCAAGTCTTTGTAGTCACTGCCTCACAGGCAAACGCCATCTCAGTTAAAGCAGCTCTGTCCTGTGGAACTGGAGAATTTGTCTTCAGACATCCACAGAGCAGCTGTTATGTGCCAGGCCTTCTGAGCACACTTTAAGAAGAGGGGTGTATAATCTAGTGGGAGAGGTGGTCAAGAACCACAAAAACAGCTTGACCAGGCTGTGGTGCAATGGATAAAGCATCAGCCTGGAATTCTGAGGACCCAGGTTTGAAACCCCGAGATTGCCTGCTTGAGCGTAGAATCATCTGGCTTCAACCCAGAGGTCGCCACTTGAAGCCCAAGGTCACTGGCTTGAACAAGGGATCAGTGGCTTGGCTGGAGCCCCCCAGTCAAGGCACATATGAGAAAGCAGTCAATGAGCAACTAAGGTGTCGCAACTATGAGTTGATGCTTTTCGTCTCTCTCCTTGTCTGTCTGTGTGTCTCTCTTGCTAAAATAAATAAATAAATAATAATTTAAAAAAGAACCACAAAAAAACGAAATTCAGCCTGAGAACTGCTTCAGCAGAGTTTTGAATAAGGCAGGGCCCTTCACCTTAAGATGCTGTCATTCCGGCCCTGGCTGGTTGGCTCAGCGGTGGAGCGTCGGCCTGGCGTGCAGGGGACCCGGGTTCGATTCCCGGCCAGGGCACATAGGAGAAGCACTCATTTGCTTCTCCACCCCCCCTTCCTCTCTGTCTCTCTCTTCCCCTCCCACAGCCGAGGCTCCATTGGAGCAAAGATGGCCCGGGCGCTGGGGATGGCTCCTTGGCCACTGCCCCAGGCGCTGGAGTGGCTCTGGTCACGCAGAGCGACACCCCGGAGGGGCAGAGCTTCGCCCCATGGTGGGCGTGCCGGGTGGATCCTGGTCGGGCGCATGCGGGAGCCTGTCTGACTGTCTCCCTATTTCCAGCTTCAGAAGAAAAAAAAAAAAAAAGGCTGTCATTCCATTTTTTATTTTTATGTTTTTATTTTAGAGGAAGGGAGAGAGAAACATCACTTTGTTGTTCCACTTACGTGTTCATTGATTGATTCTTGTATGTGCTATGACTGGGGACCAACTCACAACCTTGGTGTATTGGGATGACGCTCTAACCAACTGAGCTACCCAGCCAGAGCCAAGATGCTGTTATTTCTTGAGGGAGATTTGAGAGGAGTGTTCATTTGGGCACTAGCAGCCCAAGGTCATTGCATTGATACCCCTTTGTCAAAGTGTTGTCCTTGGACTACCTTATCAGCACCAGCTGTGACGTATTCCAGAGGAACCACTTCCCTGGTTCTTCTTTCCCCCAAATTGAACCCAGGACTCTGCGTTCATTTAAATTTAAACTGAGCCTGACCAGGTGGTGGTGCAGTGGGTAGAGCGTTGAACTGGGATGTGGAGGACCCAGGTTTGAGACCCCGAGGTCACCAGCTTGAGCGCAGGCTCATCTGGTTTGAGCAAAAGCTCACCAGCTTGGACCCAAGGTCGCTGGCTCAAGCAAGGGGTTACTCGGTCTGCTGAAGGCCCGTGGTCAAGGCACATATGAGAAAGCAATCAATGAACAACTAAGGTGTCGCAACGAAAAACTGATGATTGATGCTTCTCATCTCTCTGTTCCTGTGTGTCTGTCCCTGTCTATCCCTCTCTCTGACTCTCTCTCCGTCCCTGGGGGGGGGGGGGTTAAATTTAAACTGAGAAGGAGCCTGCCATTTTTTTTTCTCATGGCAGAGACAGAATCAGAGAGAGGTACAGATAGGGACAGACAGACAGGAAGGGAGAGAGATGAGAAACATCAATTCTTCGTTGTGGTTCCTTAGTTGTTCATTCATTGATTTCTCATATGTGCTTTGATCGGGAGGTTACAGCCGACCGACTGACCCCTTGCTCAAGCCAGCAACCTTGGGCTCAAGCTGGTGAGCCTTGCTCAAACCAGATGAACTCGCGCTCAAGCTGGCGACCTCGGGTTCTCGAACCTGGGTCCTCCACATCCCAGTCCAATTCTCTATCCACTGCGCCACTGCCTGGTCAAGCGGAGCCTGCCATTTAAAGAACAAGGAACTCGCCATGATGCTTCTGATACTGTGTTTCATGATGGCCAAAGGGTTGTAGAAACTGCTTAGACTCAGCCCTTTGTCTTCAGGAGAGAACAGTGGATTCCATTGTGGAGAAAACCACTTCTTTTGAGTTCCTAAGCCCCTCAGACAGCTAGAGTTAAAGGGAGCATCACCACAGGGTGCCTGCGGATAAGAGAAAGGGCAGGCACAAAAGGGAGGTCCCCACCATGGAAATATTCACATATAGCCAGTGGAGAGAGAGCCACCCCTTCTGGAATGAAGAACTGGTGGGAGCCCCCACAGCAGCCTCTTTTGCAAAAATTTCTTCAAGAGGGCTTATGCTATGCCTGACCAGGCGGTGGCGCAGTGGATAGAGCATCGGACTGGGATGCAGAAGGACCCAGGTTCGAGACCCCGAGGTCGCCAGCTTGAGTGCGGGCTCATCTGGTTTGAGCAAGGCTCACCAGCTTGGACCCAAGATCGCTGGCTCCAGCAAGGGGTTGCTCGATCTGCTGAAGGCCTGCGGTCAAGGCACATGTGAGAAAGCAATCAATGAACAACTAAGGTGTTGCAATACGCAATGAAAACTAATGATTGATACTTCTCATTTCTCTCTGTTTCTGTGTCTGTCCCTGTCTCCCCCTCTCTCTGACTCGCTCTCTGTCTCTGTAAAAAATAAAAATAAAAAATTATATATATAAAAAAAGAGGGCTGCCTGACCAGGCGGTGGCGCAGTGGATAGAGCGTTGGACTAGGATGCAGAGGACCCAGGTTCGAGACCCTGAGGTCGCCAGCTTGAGCGTGGGCTCATCTGGTTTGAGCAAAAGCTCACCAGCTTGAACCCAAGGTCGCTGGCTCCAGCAAGGTGTTACTCGGTCTGCTGAAGGCCCGCAGTCAAGGCACGTATGAGAAAGCAATCAATGAACAACTAAGGTGTTGCAATGTGCAATGAAAAACTAATGATTGATGCTTCTCATCTCTCTCCGCTCCTGTCTGTCTGTCCCTGTCTATCCCTCTCTCTGATTCACTCTCTGTCTCTGTAAAAAATAAAAATAAAAATAAAATTAAAAAAAAAAAAAGAGGGCTTATGCTATGAGTTTGGCCTAGGGATGGAGGAGAGGTCTAGCTCAGGCTTCTAAGTGGTGTGCCGGGGCTTCTACATTCTCAGCAGAGCAAGAGAGAGAGCCCCCAGGCCAGGGAGGGAGGAAGGGCCAGTGCAGATTGCTCAGAAGAAAGGCTCAGGACAATTCATAACCATCATGAGCCAGACCCCGGCAGAGCCACTATCGTGCCAGGCAAGGCACAGGGAGGGTGGGTGGGAAGGAGAGGACCAGGCCCCGCTGAAACGCTCATGCTGAATCCCTGGATAGAGCAGAGCTAAGTCTTCAAGCCCCAATGTTATAGGTCTTAGCATCTGGCCCTGGATTGCTGGGAAAAGCTGTCAGGAACCCAAGGAGGGACCGAGGGAACTTGGTATCCACCAGGCAATTGTAAGCCAGGAATGCCCTCGCTGCCACCAATCAGTTATCCCACAAGTAATTCTAGTCACAGTGCTAGCTACATACATCATCATCAAGGAACAGCAAGGTGGACAAAGGTTCTGCCCTCAGGGAACTGCCCTCATGGGGGAGACTAACAATAAACAAAAAATCTATAAAAATATTTATAAATGTCATGAAGGAAATAAACGGCATTTAGAGAGAGTAGAGAGGTGGCTTTATTTTGGAAAGCGTGGTCTGAAGAAGTGAAGTTTAAACTGAGAAGGAGCCTGCCATTTAGAAAGCCAAAGGAAGCAGAGGAAACTGCCAGTGCAAAGGTCCTGAGGTAGGAAAGCTTGAGAGAGGGCAATCACAAGAGTACTATTGTGACTATTGAGACAGGAGAAACGGGAGAGGCAAGGCAAATAATGCACAGACCTGTGGGTAAGGAATGTAGCTGGTTCCAATTTCTGGTGTATAAGAACTATAACTAGGCCCTGGCCGGTTGGCTCAGCGGTAGAGCGTCAACCTGGCATGCGGGAGACCCAAGGTTGTTGGCTCGAGCAAGGGGTTACTCGGTCTGCTGAAGGCCCATGGTCAAGGCACATATGAGAAAGCAATTAATGAACAACTAAGGTGTCACAATGAAAAACTGATGATTGATGCTTCTCATCTCTCTCAGTTCCTGTCTCTCCCTATCTGTCCCTCTCTCTGACTCTCTGTCCTTGTTAAAAAAAAAAAAAATATATATATATATAATATATATCTATATCTATATATAACAAATTTTCTCTAACTGGACTGAATTTATATTTTGCTTCACTCAGCCAGAATGGCAGAAACTTTTTTTTTTTTTTTTTTTGGTGACAGAGAGGAACAGACAGATAGTAAGGGAGAGAAATGAGAAACATCAATTCTTCATTGCAGCACCTTAGTTGTTCATTGATTACTTACTCACATGTGCCTTGACCTGGTGCTACAGCAGACTGAGTGACCCCTTGCTTGAGCCAGCGACCTTGGGCTCAAGCTGGTGAGCTTTGTTCAAACCAGATGAGCCCATGCTCAAGCTGGCAACCTCGGGGTCTCGAACCTGGGTCATCCACATCCCAGTCCGATGCTCTATCCACTGCGCCACCGCCTGGTCAGGTCAGAATGGCAGAAACTTAATTGCACTCACTTCAAGCCTTCCTCACCCTCTCCCCGACTTCCCTTGGAATTAGTTGAATTCTAGGGCAGTGGTCCCCAACCATTTTTGGGCCACGGACCGGTTTAATATCAGAAAATATTTTCGTGGCCCTGGCCAGTTGGCTCAGCAGTAGAGCGTCGGCCTGGCGTGCAGGAGTCCCGGGTTCGATTCCCGGCCAGGGCACACAGGAGAAGCGCCCATCTGCTTCTCCACCCCTCCCCCTCTCCTTCCTCTCTGTATCTCTCTTCCCCTCCCCCAGCAAGGCTCCATTGGAGCAAAGATGGCCTGGGCGCTGGGGATGGTTCTGTGGCCTCTGCCTCAGGCGCTAGAATGGCTCTGGATGCATCAGAGCGACGCCCCAGAGGGGCAAAGCATCGTCCCCTGGTGGGCATGCCGGGTAGATCCCGGTCGGGCGCATGCGGGAGTCTGACTGTCTCCCTGTTTCCAGCTTCGGAGAAATGAAAAAAAAAAAAAATTTCATGGACTGGCCTTTAGGGTGGGATGGATAAATGTATCATGTGACCGAGACAAGCGTCAAGAGTGAGTCTTAGACTAATGTAACAGAGGGAATCTGGTCTTTTTTTTTTATTTTATTCATTTTAGAGAGGAGAGGGAGAGACAGAGAGAGAGAGAGAAAGAGAGAGGAGAGACAGAGAGAGAGAAGGGGGGGAGGAGCTGGAAGCATCAACTCCCATATGTGCCTTGACCAGGCAAGCCCAGGGTTTTGAACCGGCAACCTCAGCATTTCCAGGTTGACGCTTTATCCACTGCGCCACCACAGGTCAGGCGGGAATCTGGTCATTTTTTAAAAATAAAACATCGTTCAGACTTAAATATAAATAAAACGGAAATAATGTAAGTTATTTATTCTTTCTCTGCAGACCGGTACCAAATGGCCCACGGACCAGTACCAGTCCGCAGCCCAGGGGTTGGGGACCACTGTTCTAGGGCACTTCCTTTCAAGATGCCAAAGCATGGGAAGGGTAGTCTGATCTGGTGGTCTTCCACTCATACTAGCGTCCACTGATGTCCCTGTTTTTTCTGGCCTTTTGTTTTCGGTCCACATGTTGCACAGACCCATGTGGGTTTTGTTCTAGTGTTTTGTTAATTGCCCGCTCCGGCTGCTGTTGAGTTGCTCCTCTCTGACCAAAAGGCCTCCTGACCTCCCCTTCCAGTGTAACCCACCCCCCTCTCAATGTTCAGATTTTTATTCTACTTTTCCCAAGCAAGTCAATCCCAAATTCTTAGGGTCATGGGTAAGTTAGGCCCTGTTTGCCCAAATGCAGCATATAGCTGTCTCTTCAGGTTTTGTTACATCTTGGTGCTCCACCAGGAAAGGAGTCCAGCTTCTCCTGCTTTCCAGTCCCTGAGCCCTGCTGGTCCCCAGCAGCTACAGGGCTGCGGAGACTCCTCTCTTCTCAGGGACCACTGCCCCCAAGCCAGTATCCCAAATCCCCCTGTTACAGTTCTCTAAATTTGTATCTGCTTAGAAATTCTTTCCATTCCTCCCTGAAGGCTAAGCCTTTAGAATTCAGAAGCTAAAAATGAACTCTGCATTCTGTCATATCATTTGTTTCCTGACGTCAAGAGTGCAGATTAACCTATCTGCATAATGGAAAGGCCCAGGGACACCAAGGAAGAGATAAAAAAAACAACAAAACATATTTCAAATGTCATCACGTCATCTGAGTTTGGGTTTTGTGCCATGCATATGTGGCCTTTGTTCAAGCCCATATGTACATCAATGGTGGGGGGTCCTCATTGATAACTGAGCCCTTAGGAATTTGAGTGCTCAGGGAATATGGCATGTCCCCTCCCTCCCCTCCTGTTCCTGCAGAGAACAATACAGGGTCTCTCTCTTATTTGCGGTAGGGGACTACTACCAGGGGACTGGGGAGAGCTGGGCAGGTAAGCAGCTTGAAGTTCACATCTCCCTGATACATCTCCGGCACTCAGCTGGATGGGACTTGAAGGGACTTGAAGGAGAACATCCAGTTCAGTGAGTTCCAGCCTGGCATCCCTGGCTGAAGGATCCCTGAGGGCAGTAGGGGTCCCTTGAATTCTTATCAGTGTTCCAGAATAACCCAGAGAAACAGCACAGGGTATGTGAAAGGTAAAGAAGCTAGCTCGGTCTCTGCATTGGGCTGGAATTATACCAACAGTATGGTGGTCCTCTGGCTTGCTCCTCCTGATCCCAGCTATGCTATGAGGTTTTAACCAATAAAAGGGGAGAAATGACTTGATGTAGGTTGTACAGGAGACAAAATCTTACCAAATGTGAGACTCACATGGAGGGAAAATACTAGAAGGTAAGAAGGTTGGGAATCACTGATCCTGTCTAACTCTTGTCATTTTACAGCTGAGGAAACATGCCCAGTTCCCTCAGAGGGAAAGGGAAGGGACTTTCGTCAGGCCCCATGATTAAGTTAACAGCAGAATGCCAAAATGGTCATCATAAGTAGCTACCGCTTGTTGAGTCTCCCTGTGTGCCAGGCCATGTGCCAGGGCCATACATGCTCCAGGAGGGCAAAGCTGTAGTCTGTTTGGTCCCACTGGATCTCCAGGATCTAACTCAGTGCTCTGCACCTAGCAGGCCCTCCATAAATCTTTGTGAAATGAAAGAATCACCTCATTTCATCATTCCGACAACCCTGGAGGTATATATTAATAGCCCCATCTTACAGATAAGCAAACAGACCCAAAGAGGTTAAATGATTTGCTCAAGGTCGAAGAGCCAGTGAACAGCACTGTGGGGATCTGAAATCAAGTCTGTATGACTCAAACTCCATGACACTACACTATACTATTCTGCTTCCCTGCACTCCTGACATCACACTGATGACAGTAAGATAAGTAGTGCCCTGCTCATCTCAGTTGGAGTACCCAGCCACCAAGTATGGGCCTGGCACTCAAAACTTGCCATATGTAGGCCTTGGGCTTGGCCACAAAAAGAAGCCAGAAGCCAGCCAGTAAGAAGGATCTGCTGGGTTTCAGAAGCCTGAGTAAGCTCATCAGGGTTGAAGGTCTCCTCCTCTCCTTCTGTGATAGGCAGATCTGCCTATACCTCATCTAGCAAGCATCTCATGCTGTTGTGACAAGTGTCACTTTGCTTTGACAGCACTGTCTGCCAGTATGCCCAGAGTTGGAGAGCCAGCAGGAGAGTATATCACTGTGTGTGTGTGTGTGTGTGTGTTCACACACACACACACACACACACACCCCAGTTTCATGTTGGTGTCCTGATGACAGACAGTTTTTCATTTCCTCTGGCTGGCACCTTTAGTTTCTATTCATTACCTCTTCTCCTCCCCTCTTTCTCTTCCTCCTCCTCTCCTTTGTTAAAATCCTATATTTTGAATCAGCTCAGAGTCTCCTGGGGTAGGGAAGGTGGTGTCAGCTCCTAGTGATTCATCTAGCTGATAATTAGAGCTCTGGAAAACCCAAAACTCATTCCTGTCAGAGTCAGGGCTTCCGGAATCCCTAGGCTTTTCCCTTTTTCAGAGAGGAGAGCTTTGGGGACAAGGGTTTGGCTTCTTTGTGCCTGACTTTCTGCCATTCACTGTATCAGAGCTCTGTGACTGATTTGAGTATGAGCACTCTTACTCACCAGGTCCTGTGAGAAGTTGTTTCCGCACTCACTGGACCCTCACAGGGATCCCACAAAGTGTTATCCCTATTTTGATAGATGAGGAAGGTTAAAGAATTTACACTCATCACTCAGCTTATAGAGAATGCAGTTTAAGGATTCAAATCTAATCTTTTCAGAATCTGTCAGAGTTGTTTCAGATCACAGCCCTGCCATTATAAGCTGTGTCTTTGGACAGATTACTTCCCATCTCAGAGATCTAGATTCTTTATCTGTAAGACCCCTAACCTGATGTCTCTGAAGTGCTTAACACAGGGTGTGACACAACAGTGGGAGCTATTCTGATTACTATTGTTATTCAGCCCCATCAGTTCATTGGACACCAGGCATTCAAATAGAGGGACACTGGAGGAGGCAGCCAGTCTCATACACCAACCCTCATGCCCTGGCGCTGCCTGCGTGGAGATGACAAATGCACATACACGTAAGTGCCTGGCCACACGCCCTAGTAAAACCCAGCAGTGCACACAGGCTTGGACATGTGTGTCCACACATGGATGCAGAGTGACCCAGGGGACAGCTGGCAAGACAGTCGGGAGTCACACAGTCATATGCAGCAAGCACTGCAGCTCACACCTCAGAGACAAAGGAGTGAGTGACGGCCATGGTCGCTGGTGCTGCTGCCACTGAGCCTTTTAGCTGCTTCTGCATGCCAGGAGAGGGAAGCCAGTCTCTCAAAGGGCCCCTGTGAGTCACCAGCCTGATGCAATCAATCCCTTTAAAGGGCTCATCTGCTGGTGCAAGAAGCTGATTCATGGAGGGCGTGGTTGCTGGAGGAGGAGGAGAAAGGGACCGAAACTGCAACAGGAGGGGCTGAGGTTAGGTGGCTGGAATCGTTAATAGAGCTCTTCACTGTAAACCTCCCTAGTCAAGACTTCAGAGATCTTCAGATTGAAACGGGGTTTCAACAAAAGCGAGGGGCCCAGAGGGAAATGAATTGTTAGGGCTATGACAGGAATTCCTGTCATTTATTGATTCTAACTGCAGCACTCTCCGCACAGAACTCCAGATATCGAGAAATGGAGATCTAGGAAAAGCCATTTTCTGATAAATATGCTACAACTGGCCGATCTTCCAAAAGTTCAAATCCTGCAGGGCGAGACTGTAGGACACACGAGGTGTGGAGTCAGGGCGGGGGCGGTACCTCAGGCCCAGCCTCTCCGCCGACTTAGATAAACGGTAAGTACCGCCCCTTTAGAGTTTAGTGTCCAATCGTTTTACAGGTCTCGGATCGGACTCCACCTTGAACCAATCCGTAACTGGAATCTGGCCTCTTGTCTGAAGGCTTCCGCCCATTGTCAAGATGGTGCCCAATCCCAATGCCGCGACGCCATAGATACGGGTGAGGGGCGGGGCCCGGAGAGAAGGGCGGGGCTGCGGCTGGGGCCAGGAGGTGGGAGCGGTGCGTCACTTCCGTTGTCAGGTGGCGGCGCCGCAGCTATGGAGGGAGGCGGCGGCGGCGGTGGCAGCTCGGGTGCCTGCGCTGGGAGGCGGCGGTGAGCGGCTCCCACGCCCCCGCCCCGGCCCGGGCCTCCCGGGACGGAGCTCCGAGCAGTCCGGCTCTGGGCTACGGACTATGGGCGAGCAGCACTGAGCACCGGGGGAAGGTGAGGGCGGGGGGTCCGGGAACGAGGAGCCGGGCGGGGGGTGCGGGTTGTTTGGGCGGGCCTTAGCAGCCGTGGCAATGGGACCGTGGTGACAGCCGAGGCCGTCCGGCTGTGATAGAAATTGCAACCGTGAATGCCCCCTCTTCTGCTGGGGTCTGCGAGTTCCCGTCGGCGGGGGTGGGAGCTGCTGCTTGCCGGGGGCGAGGGGCCGCGGGGAGCCTCAGTCTCGCGGAAGCCCTGGGAGAGGAGCACTGTCAGCCTTGCCCGGAGTCACTCCGCAAGTAAGTGAAGGCACCGGCGTTTGAAACTGCCAGGTGTTCCCCAAGAGACCCCGCTGCCTCTCCATGCTTCCCTCTCGATCCGAGAGTGACTTGAAAGTTAGAACGAGTCCCAAGGGAGGGCCAGCTAAGGCTTCCTCCAGGAGTCCTCACCCATTGGCACGGGCATCATCTCTGCTGGGGAATTTTCGCCTCCCGGGCGGCGTTCAGGTGCTGGTCAGAGCTACCTGCTTGCCAGGGCTACGTTTTGGTCGGCCTTTTCCAAGGAGAGAGCCTGCTGCTGCGGTCAGTTTCACCTGTCTTGCCAGGTCAGGCCCGCCCATTCCCACGCCACTTGGCCTCACCTTCCAGCCAGTAGGTTGGGGCGTTCGGATTCCCGATGCAGGGTTCTCGGCCTCCCCCCCCCCCCACTCCCTTGGTTTGATACCCGTTTGTTGGCGGAAGGAAGAGACGACAGCTGCCTTCTGTGGCAGGATAGACTTTGCTCAGTTTTAAGTCACAGGAAGAAACTGGTAGGCATGCTTGGTTTTGAGAGCAGTGGGGAGGACGGTAGTCACTGGGCTGGGCACCTTTCCCTCTTGGTTTAACTTTCATGAGATAAGGAAGAGTAGAATATATAATACTAAGACCAAAATAATTCTTGTTTGTAAACAGTGCTTGTGAGCTGCTCCAACACTCTAATGTCCCTACTGTTCCAGTTGTTTTGGGGTTAGATTTAGAAAGTTTGGAGATAACCCTCATTCATTCTCATTCATTCATACATTCATTCATTACCCACATGACAACAACAGTATCCTTGCTGAGAAAGACAAGTACCCTGTATTATAGTGGTTAAGAGTGGACTTCAAAGCCAGATTTCCTGACTTCAAATTCTGCCTCCACAGCTTTCTACCTGTGTGACCTTGGGCACATTGTTTAACCTCTCTGTGTCTCAGTGTTCTCATCTCTGAAACAGGGGTATTAATATAGAGTTGTTATGAAGATTTTAAAAGTTAATACACGTAGAACATAGAACCATGTCTATCACATAATAAGAGTTCAGTAAATGTTAACTATCAATATTATTCTTATTTCAAGAAGCTTAAGCCTGACCAGGTGGTGACACAGTGGATAGAGCATTGGACTGGGACGCAGAGGACCCAGTTTCGAAACCCCTGAGGTCGCCAGCTTGAGCGCGGGCTCATCTGGTTTGAACAAGGGTCACCAGCTTGAGCCCAAGGTCGCTGGCTTGAGCAGGGGGTCACTCGGTCCGCTGTAGCCCCCCGGTCAAGGCACATATGAGAAAGCACTCAATGAACAACTAAGGTGCCACAATGAAGAATTGATGTTTCTCCTCTCTCTCCCCCAAAAAAGAAGCTTATGGTCTAGTAAAGGGAGACTGAGTTGTAAATAAATAGTTGAAATGTGGTTTTAAAAAAAGCTAGTAGCAGCAGGAACAGAGGGCTGCGGGAGCCTGGTCAGCCGGGTGGAGGAAGCTGCCTGCTTAGCCTGGGGGGGAGGCGGTCCTGGGAAGGTTTGAGTGATGGTGTGGGAGCTGTGAGAGGATGCTAAGGTTTAGCCAGGTGAGAATGAAGAAGCAAGGTGTTCTACTTAGAGACAGGTAAACTCAGTTTATTCTAGAAACCTCAGATTGTTCCATATGACGGTATAAATGTTGAAATGGTGCATGGTGAGGCAGTATAGATTGACAACAGAACACAACGTTAACAATTTGGGACTTTGTGCCAAGGGTTATGGGGAGCCAGTGAAAAGGTTTTGATCAGAGGTTGTTTTGATCTAGATTTAGAGCCATCTCCCTTGAGTCCCAGCAGAGGAGGAAGGAAAGGGAGAGACTAAAGGATTGAAGACTTCTTCAGAGGCCTTTGCAGGCCTCTAAGAGAGACTGGCATCGGGGTGGTGGATCTTTGCTGAGAAAGCGCTGTATGCAACCAGTGGCAGGTGACAGGCTCCCTGCATTGCCCTGGGCTTCTCGTGCCTGTGCCTGGCAGAGAAGGCACATGTGTCCCTCTCTTCCTAGGATTGCAGGTTGCTTGAGCCGCTAGAGAGGTGAGGCTGCCTCTCAGAAGGCCAGTTGTAGGGGGTCCTGCATTTGCTCCCTTGTGCCTTAATTTGATCTTTGGGGAGGGCAGCCCCTTATGGTGGTTAAGAACCTACTTGGCTCTGCACTTAGATCTGATTCTAATCCCAGCCCTGCCGGTCGCGAGAGGTTACTTATTCCATCTATGCTTTGCTTTCTCATCTGTGAAATGAGGACAGTCAGAGCCCATCCCTGGTAGAACAGTTGTGAGGATTAAGTAAAATGTGGCAGGTTGAGTATTTAACACACACCAAGTATTAGCTGTTGTTAAAGACTGCAGGATAAAACTTTCCAGAATTAGTTGATGTAATTAGTGGCGACCAGAACTGTGTTCCATTGAGCTATCAGGAGTGTTGTAAGAGATCACAAAATTAAAGGATTTTATTGTATTCTTTCTGAAAAGGAAATCTGTGGAGAGTTTACCTGATTTGTATAGGAGCCATTTGGATAATTCTACTTGGCTCTTTAAAAGAACCCACACATTTATATATGTGTGTGTGTGTGTGTGTATAAGTTTGGCTCAAATAAAATATTTTTAAAAAATTTTAATAGAAATTAGAATGCTGAGGGAAAAATATATTTTGTACAAAAAAAAAGTATTTAGAGTTTCTTCCATTTGTGTCCCTGTTAGTGACTCTAGTTGGTGTCTGAATTAGTATCAGCAAGAAACATCTCACACATTGGTGTGTGTAGTGACTCAAAATCCAGAACCTGACTTCCACACACATGAGCTCTCATGTGTTGCTGCGGATGTACTGGGTATGAGGCCGGGGGTCCTGGGGGGCAGAAAAACAGAGGTAGGCAGCAGGGGCAGGGCAGGCTCCTAACCAACAAACACTTGCATCGAGTTTGGCAAGTCTCTCAGAGGTCTACAACATGTAGCAGGAACCCAAATGAAGGACTGATTCCCCTGGAAGATGAGAAGATTGAGAACTTTGGAGAGTCCTTAGAGCAGGGGTCCCCAAACGTTTTACAGGGCCAGTTTACTGTCCCTCAGACCGTTGGAGGGCCGGACTATAAAAAAAACAACTATGAACAAATCCCTATGCACACTGCACGTATCTTATTTTAAAGTAAAAAAACAAAACGGGAACAAATACAATATTTAAAATAAAGAACAAGTAAATTTAAATCAACAAACTGACCAGTATTTCAGTGGGAACTATTCTCCTCTCACTGACCACCAATGAAAGAGGTACCCCTTCCGGAAGTGCGGCGGGGGCCTGAGGGGGCTGCATGCGGTCCGCGGGCCGTAGTTTGGGGACCCCTGCCTTAGAGCTTAAACCGGATCTCGAGGGGTAAATAGAGTTTTCTGAGCTCTCATGAAGCACTCCAGACAGGGGAGCAGCATGGCACAGGCCTGGCTGTGCGCTTCTGTGTGTGCACGTTAGGAACCACAGAGTTCTAGCGCAGGGTGTGAAGGCGCCTGGCTTCAGGGCATGCTGGAGAAGTGGGACCAGTGCTAAGATGCTTGAGCTAATTCTGTTGGTGATGAGATGCTTAAGTGGAGGAAACATTAGACCTACATCTTCCCAAGAGCCCTCTGGCTGTGGGTGGAGGATGGAGTAGGGAGAGAGCAAGTCTGTAGTCCCTGTAGGAGGCTGTTGCAATAATCAAAGCACAGGCTAGTGGGGGCCTGGGTCAGGGCAGAGGCAGTTGAGTTGGAGAGGAAGGGCAGAGAATAGGGCTGTATGAGGAGAAGTCAGCTGGATTCTGGGAGTGTTTGGAAGTGATGGTTAGGGAGGAGCAGTGGTGGCAGGTGACCCTGAGGTTCCTGGTTTGGGTGACAGAGTGAATGATAGTGCAGAGATAGGATGGCTGGGAGAAGACAATGACTAGTGAAATCCACCAGCTCCATTCAGTGAGCCCTGCGCACACTCACGGGACAAGACTAGTTGTGAAGTCTGGGGCACCCTGTCTGGCTTTGGGTCAGGCTTCCCTCTGGTTTTACCTGAGTCAGTGCCTGAAAGAAAGGCAGCTTCCCTCCCTTCTCCTTTCCTCTGTCCAGAGTCGCCGAGGGAGGTGAACTACTTCAATATTTCATAAACTGAAGTGGCTGAGTCTAAAAAACTCCCATAATTTCTGCAGCTTTCAAATGGCCCAAAAGAACAGCCCTTCCATCTGACACTACCACACTGATTCAGCAAGCGACAGACTTCCTTGGGTCTTACACAGCAAGCCCCCTCGGAAGAGATGGCTTTCCCAGATCCCTGGACATCTTATCTAGAAGGAGACCCTGAGATTGCATTTACCCCAGAGGCTGGGTCAGCAGACTCAGTCCCTCTTCTCAGGAAGGAGAGTCAGCCTAGGACTCCCTCAGAACGGTAGGGGAAGTGCCCTTGTCCACCCAAGCTCCAGGGACGTGCAGAGCTAGAGCTGAATGGGATTAGGTGTGGAGAGGGATATGCTAGAAGGCAAGGCTTCAAACAGGCCCTTTGGAATGGTGGAGATCTCCGCAGGATTCTTCCTTACACTTGTGGTGTGGGGAAGAAAGTGGCCTGAATTAAGAGCATTTCCTTCGCCTCCACCTGCTCAGGTGAGATGTTGGCTTTGAAGGTCTCCTGGCACACAGCAGCCCTGCACATTCTCTTGGATCTGTAATCAAAATCCCCCAAAGAGGAAAGGGTGCTGCTGTTTGCTTTGATTTACTTACTATCTTAGAGATAATTCCACTTTGGTATGTGCAGGTCTGGATCATTTGGGGCTACACTGTGTCATCATCTTGTAATTTATTCAACAAGTTCTCTACTGATGTACTTAGGTTATTCTCTGTCTTTTGTTCTCCAAACAAAGCAGAAATGACTATCTGTATACATGTGTTCTTGCCCATCTTAGTTATCTGCAGGATAAATTCTAGAAGAGAAGTTGCTGCTTTGAAGCGTACTTATTATTTAAATAATTTCTAGATCTCCTATTAATAAAGTGAAGCAGGCCCTGGCCGGTTGGCTCAGCGGTAGAGCGTCGGCCTAGCGTGCGGAGGACCCGGGTTCGATTCCCGGCCAGGGCACATAGGAGAAGCGCCCATTTGCTTCTCCACCCCTCCGCCGCGCCTTCCTCTCTGTCTCTCTCTTCCCCTCTCGCAGCCAAGGCTCCATTGGAGCAAAAGATGGCCCGGGCGCTGGGGATGGCTCTGTGGCCTCTGCCCCAGGCGCTAGAGTGGCTCTGGTTGCAATATGGCGACACCCAGGAGGGTCGCAACATGGCGACGCCCAGGATGGGCAGAGCATCGCCCCCTGGTGGGCAGAGCGTCGCCCCCTGGTGGGCGTGCCGGGTGGATCCCGGTCGGGCGCATGCGGGAGTCTGTCTGACTGTCTCTCCCTGTTTCCAGCTTCAGAAAAATGAAAAAAAAAATAAAATAAAAAAAATAATAATAAAGTGAAGCAGCTTGCTTTTCCCCTAGCAAGCAAATGTGATTTTTTTGAGTTGGGGTCCCCCTATCTGATGGGCTGCAGCCCAGTGGTTGTCTTCCTCTTTTGGCTAATGGCAGTCTGTCTTGGGTGTGAGTTTAGACTCCCTATACAGCAGTATATACAGGCCTTATGATTCAAAGAAATTCTAGTTGTCGGAAAGCATAGAGATAGCAAAACTGAGCGGGGCTCTTGTCATTCAGAATGAAGCTGTTCTCTCTAATATGTTTATACACTGCCATCTACTTGGCAAAAGAGATAAAGGATCTTCAGCCTTTAGGGAGTCTGTGACCCAAGGGACCAGATGGAAGAGAAAGTGGCTTGGGCGTTGCTATGGGAATTGTCAAGAGCATGACTGCCCTGTCATTTGTCTTTGCGTTTAGGGCAGAGCTGGTTCGAGGTGTGATAAGGGAACCGCAGGTGCTTCTCAGAGAGGCTAGGTTCATTCCCTTGGGAGACCTTGGGATTGGCGTAGCCCAAAATTCTGTGGGCTTTTGGAACCCCACTGCTGACATCTGCCAATGCTGGGAGTAAGAGTCCTGCTGCTTTTTGCAGTAGATGAGGAGCTCCTGGTGTTACTGTGTTTGGGGCAGGTTCCACAGGATGTGTCCTATTCTGACTCCTTTCCCAAGGTGTTCTCTCCTCAAGGATGGAAGGAAAACAGCCAAAAAGCAAGGATCTGCACCATCCTGCAGGTTCTTAGCTAAATAGTCTGTAATACATATTGAATTCTTCTCACATTTAAGGAAGAAAGGGTTATTTCTCTTGCAGAGAAGAAACCCCGGGCTCAGAGGGGGTAAGTGACCTGTCTACGGTTACATATAGCCAGCAAGGGCAGAGCCAGATTTCCAGCCCACACCTATGCGATTCTGGAGCCCAGGCCACCCCATTTTCTCCATCCTGGCCAGACTTTGGTCCCTGGGAGCCCAGCCCACATGGAATCTTGGATTCATAGGACCATGAGCTAGAAGGGACCTTGACAAAGCTGAAGTGAAATACCCCTTCTTTGACAGAAGAATAGAAACTGCCACTGCTTGGAGACAAGCCCCTCCCCTGCCTGCCTTGTGGTAGTGGGTTAGGAGACTTTCAACCACCCGTTAAGGACCTAGGCTCAGATTGGACCAGGCTTCAGAACCTAGTTCTGCCACTTGCTATCTGAGGTACTATGAACAAGTCACTTTCTATCTCCAACACGAGTTTCCTCCTCTGTAAAATAGACATGATGCTTCTTGCTGCTAAGGTAGTAGTGAAGATTATACATGAGATATTGTCTGTAGCAGTGGTTTTCAACCTCCAGTGCCAGTCCACAAAAGAGCTAACCACCCTGAGTCTATCTTTTGCGGACCACCACTGGTCTGTGGACCAGCAGTTAAAAACCACTGATCGCCTGACTGGGCGGTGGTGCAGTGGATAGAGCATCAAACTGGGATGTGGAAGACCCAGGTTCGAGACCCCAGAGGTTGCCAGCTTGAGTGAGGGCTCATCTGGTTTGAGCAAAAGCTCATCAGCTTGAGCCCAAGGTTGCTGGCTCCAGCAAGGGGTTACTCGGTCTACTGAAGGCCCGTGGTCAAGGCACATATGAGAAAGCAATCAATGAACAACTAAGGTGTTGCAATGCACAACGAAAAACTAATGATTGATGTTTCTCATCTCTCCGTTCCTGTCTGTCTGTCCCTGTCTATCCCTCTCTCTGACTCTCTCTGTCTCTGTAAAAAAACAAAACAAAACAAAACAAAAACCACTGATCTATAGCAGGTCGGCCTAGTGCCTGGCTGCAGTCAGGACCTAGGGGCTATCTCTAGTGAGAGGCCCAGGTGAGCTCTTTGCTAGCATGTCTGTGAGTATCCCAGAAATGGCATCAAGAACCAGCTTCCAGCCTGACCAGGCGGTGGCGCAGTAGATAGAGCGTCGGACTGGGATGTGGAGGACCCAGGTTCGAGACCTTGAGGTTGTCAGCTTGAGCACAGGCTCATCTGGTTTGAGCAAAAGCTCACCAGCTTGGGCCCAAGGTCTCTGGCTCGAGCAAGGGGTCACTTGGTCTGCTGAAGGCCCACAGTCAAGGCACATATGAGAAAGCAATCAATGAACAACTAAGGTGTTGCAACCAAAAACTGATAATTGATGCTTCTCATCTCTCTCCATTCCTGTCTATCTGTCCCTATCTATCCTTCTCTCTGACTCTCTCTCTGTTAAAGGAAAAAAAAAAAAAAAAGAACCAGCTTCCAGGTCTAGGTGGTCCTCCTAGCACTTATGGATACCATTGGCAAGCAGGAAGTTCCTATGTTTGCAGGTTACTTGGGAGAGCTTAAGTGTACCAGGCGTGGTGATTGTGTCCCTTTCGCCCCCCACTCTCCAGTATAGCCTGCTGCCAGCACACAGGCCCATGCACACAGGGCACTGACACTACACACATGTTCTCATGCCACTTTCCCTCAGTGTGCCTTTTCTGAGTCCAGCCTCCAGTTCCATTACTGCTCTTTACCTTTTTTGTTAGGTTCAGAAAATGTTTAGATTTTTAAAAATTATTATGGTAAAATAGCTAAACAATATGAAAGAGTATAAAGCTAAACTCTCCTCTCCTTGGGCCCCTAGTTCTACTGCTTGGAGGTGGCCATTGTTAAGTTTCTTCTAGAGCCTTGAACCTGGTGGTGGCGCAGTGAAGAGTGTTGGCCTGGAACACAGGACCCAGGTTGGAAACCCCGAGGTTGCCAGCTTGAATGTGGGCTCACCAGCTTGAGCATGGGGTTGCTGGCTTGAGCGTGGGATCACATACATGACCCCATGGTTGCTGGCTTGAAGCCCAAGGTCACTGGCTTGAGCCCAAAGTCACTTACTTGAGCAAGTGATCACTGGCTCGGCTGTAGCCCCATCCCCCCCATCAAGACACACATGAAAAAGTAATCAATGAACAACTAAGGTGTTGCAATGAAGAATTGATGCTTCTCATCTCTCTCCCTTCCTGTCTGTCCCTCTCTCTGTCTCTCTCTAGCTATAAAAAAAGAAGTTCCTTCTAGAAATTTCCTATGCATAGTCAAAGGTGTGTATAATTGTTTTTTCTTATCCAAATAGGATCATATTATACAAATAGTACTGCATTTTGCCTTTTTTAATGTAAGGTATCCTAGACAGCTTTATCAGCAGGTATGGCTTTAGTCTTAAAGGCTATGTAGTATTCCATCATTTGGATGTCTGGATGGAACATGATGTAGTGAACCAGTCTGCGATTGGTGGGCATTGAGATTGTTTCCTATCTGAGGGCTGTGTATGTGTTTTGTGGTTTGTCTTTTGTGATTTTTTTAATTTTTGCTATGACACATGGGGACCCTCACTTAATGTTTATTTTATTGATCTTAGAGAGAGGGGGGGAGAGAGAGAGAAGCGTTGATCTATTTCTGGATATGCCCTGATTGGGATTGAAGCAGCAACCTCTGCACTTCGGGACGGTGTTCCATCCAACCAAGCTCTCTGGGCAGGGCTTAAGCAGTTAATCTTTGTGAATTTGTGTGAGTATATTTGTAGGATAAATCCCTAGAACTGGAAGTGTTGGGCCCAAAGTGTGTGCATTTTCTTTTACTTTGTTGGCTGTCATTTCATGCATGTCTTCTCACCTATTGGGCCTGTGCACGGGTCCTCAAATGGACAAGGGACCCCAGGCCCGGCCCTCAGGAGCTCACCCTCTTGAGAGTGACAAGCAGACATGCAATGAGCATACACTTTCCAGTGCATGGACAGTGTCGTCCACGGTGGCTGTAGGGCCCACCCTCTGAACAGCCCACTGAGGAACAGATGACCAGGCCTGTCATCTGCCTCTGTAATCTTAACCCCCTGGCACAGCGGTTCTCAACCTGTGGGTCGCGACCCACAGGTTGAGAACCACTGCCCTAGCAGCTACAGCCAGCAGCATTCAGTAAAACAGCAGAAAGTGAACTGTGTTGTTCATTGTCAGAGTTGTGAAACTTAATTGAATTTTTTTTTTTTTTTTTTCATTTTTCTGAAGCTGGAAACAGGGAAAGACAGCCAGACAGACTCCCGCATGCGCCCGACCGGGATCCACCCGGCACGCCCACCAGGGGGCGATGCTCTGCCCACCAGGGGGCAATGCTCTGCCCATCCTGGGCGTCGCCATGTTGCGACCAGAGCCACTCCAGCACCTGGGGCAGAGGCCACAGAGCCATCCCCAGCGCCCGGGCCATCTTTGCTCCAACGGAGCCTCGGCTGCGGGAGGGGAAGAGAGAGACAGAGAGGGAAAGCGCGGCGGAGGGGTGGAGAAGCAAATGGGCGCTTCTCCTGTGTGCCCTGGCCGGAATCGAACCCGGGTCCTCCGCACGCTAGGCCGACGCTCTACCGCTGAGCCAACCGGCCAGGGCTTGAATTGAATTTTTGATAGAGGCAGTTAAGGAAAGGCAGTTTGCTGGCCCCAGTCCAAATTGCCTTTCTCACAGGATGATTGTAGTGATTTTTGCTGTTAAAAACATTAGAATAAAGAGAGAATCGCGTGCACCTGGGCCTGGCTGGGCTTTCCCATCTGCAGCTCTGGAAATCTGGGGTAGAAGGAAACTTAGCATTTGTCTAGTACCTCCCCTCGCCCTGCTCTGACTCCCAGCAGTCCTCAGGGAACCCCGTGAAGAGCACTGCTGTCCCTCTCCTCTAGTGGGAGACTGAGGAGCAGAGAAACACGTGTCCAGGTCAAACATGGACACAGGTGCCCTGAGACTCAGCCAGCCCTCTTCAGTCGCTTGCTGTATTCTCCTTGCCTGATTTGGACCATTGTGAGTGGCAAGAACCTGAAGGACCCTGTGGCAGGCCTTGTTCCAGGGCTGAGTCACTGCACACAAAGCAATAACGGATGACTTGAACTGAGGGACTCCCTGTCATGTGTCCGTGCAAGGGTCCCCCTAGTTGTAGGAAGGCTGTCAGTGACCCAGTCTGCCATCACGGCACACAGTAGAAGGCCCCCTGCAGAGCCAGGAGGCCACCAGGAATGTCTCCCAAGCCAGTGTGGTTTGCTGCTTCTCTGGATGGGAGATACTAGGGCAGCACGGCTCCAGAAAGAGCTGTTAAGTCTGTCCCTTCCTCCTCCGACACCCACACACAGTGACGGGTTATTTGTTGTCACATCAGCTGCTTCCGGAGGCCCTTGGGAGGAGTGAGCTGGTGGCAGGGCTGGTGAGGCTGCCCTGGATTCTGCTCTGGTCGCTTTTAGAGTGGTTGCTGGTGAAGTCCTATGAGCCATCTGCAGGAACTGGTTTCTTATGCCTTTTCTCTTCCCCAGAGGGGTCTCTAGGGCCACCTCTGTGTGCACAGCCCTGGAGCCTTTATTCCCAGAATCACTCTGAGGCACATCCTCCTGGTTGGGGGCCTGTAGCCAAGAGTCTCTCCCCCCACAACCTTCATGGAGGCCAAAGAGAGCACAGTGGGGACTTCCTCTGGGCAGTCGGGTAAAAAGGGGCATCAGTGATTACATAATCTCCTTGTGTGTGTAATTCTTGCCTCCTAGAGGAGGCTGGAGCTGGACCTCGAGCTGCAGACACTGGACTTCCTATAAACACCGGGGTCTTCAGGCCCCTGCAGGTCCCCAGGAGTGCTGAACTCAGCACGCTGTAGTCCTGTGAAGAAAGGCAGTGACAGGGGACTGAGGGGGAGCAGCTGGGCTCAGGGCCCTCTTTCTGACTGCCCCTCCCACTTCCCACTGGGCTGAGTCACTTCCTCTCTGGCTGCTTGCAGGTACTCTCCCACATGCCCAAGAGCAGGGCTTGGGGGGGGGGGGTCACCCTGTGCAACAAGAGGGAGCTCTGGTTAGAAACAGCAGTTCCCTCAGTACCCCCAAGGCAGTGAGGCACGGCATTTAAAGAATGATGTGATGTTATATATTCTTGACAAATTGGAGCTATACATATTCTGCATTTTAAAAAGGAACAAAGTCATCATGCTGTTTTGGAACAGTGAAGATGACAGCACAGGCATGAATCTTTGTCATCAGGGAGTCCCAGCTACAGCCGATGGATTACTAATCCACCTTCCCATCCCCCCAGCAGCCATCCTGAGCACAGAAGCAACTGGCTTCCTGGGGAGATTGCTTGTAGACTTCAGGCTGCCAGGGCGAAGGGTCATGCCTGCTTCAGGACGGCTCGGACTCAAAGGAAAGCCCTCCACCAGAGCCCCTTCCAGCCAGCTGTGCTAGGCCAGGATCTCTCGGCTTTGGCTTGTTAGCGATAAAAGGGGGAAATCTTCCCTTCATAAAGTGATTATTAAAGAAAACCTAGGAAACACTAAGAACAGTGTCTGGCAAGCTGTAGGTGCCCTACAAATGATAGTTAAAAAGGTACTCGTCCAAAGAGACTTGTCATCAGGACAGTTACCTCAGCATGGAGCTCACCTTTCATCCCGCAGTAGACCTCATGACACCTCCAGCCACACATCCTGCCTGATCGTTCAGTCATCCCACTTTTACAGACGAGGAAACTGAGGCAAGCCCACTGAATGTAGTTGACTCTCACAGAGGGTTGGTGACTACTTCAGGGTCACAAAGCAAGTGAGTAAGGAAAGCTAAAATTTTTTAAGGTTTTATTTATTGATTTTTAGACAGGAGAGAGAGAGGAGGGGAGGAGTGGGGAACATCAAATCATACTAATTGCTTCTTGTGTGTGCCTTGACTGGGTAATCCCAGGGATTCAAACCGGCAACCTCAGCATTCCAGGTCAATGCATTTATCCACTGCACCACCACAGGTCAGGTGGGAAGCTGAAATTTGAAACTGGGCCAGCCTAACCCCAAAATCCGTCTTGCACTCCCAACTGGCATGTGAGTAACTGGTCCCTCTTCTGAAACACTTGGTTCTATGAATTCCTCTGGGTTCCCTGGGTTGACTTTGTAGATGGAGAGTAGGCCTGGAGGGAAGGGAGGAACACCTTCTCCAGGGACAAGCAAGGCCCCTCTCTCTCCCTGCTCAGCTGCAGCTTTCTGGCTTGGCACCTCCTGATTCCAGGAGAATGCTTGCTGCTAAGGAGTCCAGAGGGTACTCTCCTATCTGTGGCTGACATTCTTAGAACCACAGCCATGATCAGGTGGAGAAGGGCAGCTGAGGAAGTGGTGTGGTCAAGTAGAAATACGTGGGATTCGGAGTTGGAAAATCTGTGTTCTCAGGTGAAATCATTCAAGAACTAGCCAGGAGGCTTTACGCAGTTCTGTTAGTGTTTCTGAGCCTCAGTTTCTTTTTCTAGAAAATGTTGTGTTCTTGGGGGTATGGGGTGATCAGTTACAATAGTGTATTTGAAAGTGCTTTGTAAGCTATAAAGCCTTATACAGAAGTTAGTTAATGTGGGCCTCACACTGGGTTCTGAGACCAGAATTCACCATCCAGGGAGGGGTCCACAAGTTTTCAAGGGAACTGGTGTCCCCCGTGTGTGGAGGGGTCTTGTCTATAAAGCATAGAGCCACAAACCATCTTAGCGGGATCATGGGTTCAGATTTCACCCCCCTCACGACAGCCTCGGCATTCCATTCCAGGTATAGTCAGCTACACACGTAGCTGGGCCAGAAGGTCTCATTCTGGAGGAAGCAAAAGTGATAGGCATTTTTTTCTGACCAGCAGAAGAACCTTCACACTACAACCCTGGAATGGCCAGGAGGACCTGTCACTGATAGACTGTTAGAGGGTACAGACTAGTTGGTCAGTCCCAACCTCCCACATCTTGCTGCAAGAAAGCAGATCTTTTAGATGAATTCAGCCAACAGGGGGCCGGGCTGTCCCTTTGCCTGTAGGAGGTGGGCCCACGCATTAGGCATGCTGTGAATGGGTTTCATTCCTCAGTGAAGGCTGCTCCCAGCAGAGCACTAAGAGCACAACCTCTGGCAGTCAGCCAGCCTAGAGCGCTTTGCCTCAGGCATCTAGATATTTCTGACATGAGACTTTCCTGGACAAACTTCCCAGCACCCTGGCAGCCCAGTTACCTACCGCTTTGACCCCCGACCCCCTCTGGGTCTCTGATACTGGGTTCTGTCTCCTGCCATGAGCTAGTCAACTGTCCGTATTTTCTTCTGGGCCCCATTCCAACCGCTGGCCTCTAGTTGGGTCATATGGAGCTCTGTCCCCTGCCCCAGCATGGGCATTAGTGCCTTCTGGGTGCACAACAAACCTACACTCTCCATTTTCTCAGAGCAGTTTGCCAGCAGTGGGCGTGGTGCAGGGAAGCAGAGGTGGATTGGGGTTGCTCCCAAAGGAGTGCCCACAAGCTGGGCTTAGGGCGAGTTAGACAGGTAAACCAATGCTTACAGCACAGCAGGAGGGGACAGAGTATGCTCACGTTCTCTGGGAGCTGAAGGAAAAGACTTGCTGCAGAAAGTGACAAGCAAGGACTGAGGGAGGACAAGCCAGCCAGAGAGGAGGGCAGGGCAAGGGTGTTCATGGCACACTTAGGGAATTATGAGTCATTGGTGTGGCTGGATTTAGGAGGCGTATAAGGGCAGTGACAGTGGAGAGGTAGCCTGGGTCTAGCCACTCACTGAAGAGTTTGTTTCCTCCTGAAGACCATGGGAGCATTGGAGGACCTGCAAAGCAGAGACAGATACTGCAGCCCCAGGTCCCCAAGAAGAAAAGTGTAGCCTTCTGGAATCTGTCCAGCCCCAAATACACAGGTAGCTGAGGTGGAGTCTTCTAATGGAGTCATTCCTGTATCCTTCCTGCTCAGCCTGAGGGAGAGCAGTGCCCCCATCCCCGTGAACCTGATGCCAAGAGTAACCCTTTGAAAATGCACTGCAGAAAGACGCCATCAGGTGGCAGATCTGGCGATTGCACAAAGCCCCCCCCCCCCATTCCTTTAGCACAGTGTTTGGGGTGGGAAAGGAAGGGGGACAGTCAAGACTGAATTCCTGTTCATGCCAGGCTGGCTCTGCCCAACAAGTATGCGATTGCAGGTTTTGCGACTGTGAGCTGTGTGCCCACTAGAAATCCCTTTGGAACTTGTGGATCTGAACAGGATATTCCTCCAGGGTTTTAGGAGCTTTCTCAGCAGGTTGCACTTTCTCCTCTGTCTCCAGGCTCTTGAGAATCAATTACATCCTGACCCTTCAACCCCAAATGGTAGTATCTATCACCTAAAAATAAAGGCACTCTATGTCCTGTGTTATTTCTCAAGGCAGTTTTCAAGTTCAGAGAATTTTACATTGACACAATACTGTTATCTCATATGCTGTTCATATTCAGTTCAGATTTTGCCAATAGCCCAGTCATATTCTTTTATAAACCCCCCCAGGATAACCCATCACATTTACTTATATATCTTTAGTCTCCTTTATCCTAGACTATTTCTTCAGTCTTTTTTTAAAAACTATCTGACATTGATGTTTTTGAAGCATTCAGGCCTGTTTTGTTGAATGTCCCTCAATTTGGGTTTGACTGAAGATCAGATCGAGTTTATGCATTTTGGGTAAAAAAAAATACATAAGTGGTGTAAACTTCTAAGTGCATCATATCTGGGGTAACATGTTTTCAGTTCTGCTATTGGTGATATTAACTTTGACCATTTGGTTAAGGTTGCAGTTTGCTTTTTTTTATTAATTAAGGTATGTATATACACTGAGTGAATGTCACAGGTCATTCAGTTGTTTTGACAAATACATACACCCAGTTGTGTCCTTAGATAGTAGAAGTTTTATAACCCAGTATATGTGCTCTGTCCCCTTCTCCCAATTACCCTCCAGCAGATCTTGGACTAGAGACACTAGATCTTAATTCCTTATCAACTGGGTCATAATGAGGGACCCAATTGGGGTGGCCTCATCCTGCTGGGTGGTCCCTTACTGTGCCCCAAGTTGGTAATTGCTAGCTGGTGCTCCAGCCTCTGTTTTCCCCATAGACCAATGAACAAAACAAGACAATGAGATAGATGCTGTGGGCCTCTGCCCTCCACTGCAGAATGTGCACCTGGCACTGCCCACAGCCCTCTACTCCTCCACAGCTCTTCCCCGCAATGAGGTGAGCATGCCACTCAGGCTGGCCATCAAACCCCCTGGACTGTAGTCTCAAGCTGGCAGACAGCAGGTTCAAGGTCTCTTACTCCTTTAATCTATTTACCTTCCTACTGCTCACCACCTCCCTAACTCAGTACCTAACTGTCCCCTTCTTTCTGGGCAGGAGAACTTCAATGCTACTGTGTTTAAGCTAACAGTAGCACAGTTCTTCAAATGCTTACAATGTGCCAGTTAGGTACTCTGCTGAGCCTGTTGTATGGACTGTCTCACTCTATCCTTAGACCAACCTTGAAAGGTAGATTGTGTACCATTTTGCAGATACAAAATAAGTAATTTGTCTAAGATCTCATCACTACTAAGTAATGGTCCTGGGCTTTGAACCCAGGTTTGCTCACTCCAAATCCTTACTGACTCAGAGGTTCCCATCCAGGGTGGGTTATGTAGGTCAAGATGGTGATCCCTTCAGCCTGAGGCATAAGATGGGGACACACATAGGACGGGGGACCTCCAGTCCTTTCACCCCCAAGTGCTGTACAAATGTTTCTCTTTGTTATGACAGGAAAAATACAAGGACACATTGCTCTAACCACTTTGTTCTGCTGCCTTAGTATCCTGTGGACAGAGACTCTGCCCTCCTCCTGGTATCAGCTGTGGGTGTGCACACATAGCCCCTTATCACATGGCAAGTAGGATTGAGACCAGGGATGGGTGGGAGCTCTGTGCGCTGCCAGGTGCCAGGTTGGCTGAACAGAGGTGCAGGGCCCTACTTTCAGCAGGCATTGTCAGAGATAAAATCCAGACAATAGAGCCCGCACAGCTCGGGAACTTTTTTTGTGTGTATTTTTCTGAAGTGAGAAGCAAGGAGGCAGAGAGATAGGCTCCTGCATATGCCAGACCAGGATCCTCCCAGCATGCCCACCAGGGGGCGATGCTCTGCCCATCCGGGGCATTGCTCACTTGCAACCAGAGCCGTTCTGGCACCTGAGGCAGAGGCCATGGAACCATCCTCAGCACCCAGAGCCACCTTTGCTCCAGTGGAGCCTTGGCTACGGGAGGGGAAGAGAGAGACAGAGAGAAAGGAGAGGGGGAGGGGTGGAGAAGCAGATGGGCGCTTCTCCTACATGCCCTGGCCGGGAATTGAACCCAGGACTTATACACGTCAGGCCGACGCTCTACCACTGCCAGGGCCAGGAACTTTGTATTTGTTTGTTTTGTTTTATTGTGACAGAGCCAGGAAACATGGGGGCAGGGATAAGGGCTGCTGACAGGGACAGCTTGAACACTGATGGCTTCAGCTCAGCCTGACCCTGCAGTGTGGACACAGTCCTTTGGCTTCTAGCAGGAGCACAAAGAGAAGCTCCTGACAGATTATGGCCACCAGCTGCATATGCACACAGTAAGTGCTGCATGGGTTGAGGTCTGCGTTCGCTCCTTGTAGGGACTGCCTTTGCACTCTGCCTCTGCCAGTCTGGTTTGCAGGGTCACCCATTTCTCCAGGAACTCAGAGAAAGCAGGGCGAGGTTGAATGCAGAAGTGTCTGCATATGTGAGCAGGTCCCACAGCTGCCCCTCATATTTGTGGGGAGTGTGCCGCAAACCAGCACAGCTAGTAATTCCAGGTCCTGCATGAGACAATGCAGAATTAAGAAAATAGACTTAAAGCGAAAAAAGGGTGGGATCAGGAGGCCTCTGCAATGCCTTTAGCTTGCCAGAGTGAAACAGCCCCTGGTTTGCTTTATTATATAGCCATATGCAAATAAGGAAGTCTCTGATACAAAGTCACAACTTTGAGGCAAAAACAGGAATTCTCTTAAGGCATCAACAGGAATCCATTTAAGGTGTAAACAGGAACCCCACCACCACCCATAACTGAAATCAACCA
This sequence comes from Saccopteryx bilineata, assembly GCF_036850765.1. Lineage (NCBI taxonomy): Eukaryota > Metazoa > Chordata > Mammalia > Chiroptera > Emballonuridae > Saccopteryx > Saccopteryx bilineata. Next base: position 265,299,629 of record NC_089492.1, read on the forward strand.
ACATCTGAACAAACAGGGTGAGAGGAAGGGCATGTAAATTGCTTCTAGCAACTTAAGCAAGTGAAGTGGGGGGTTCGGATGAGTGCAAATACTCAGCTTTATAGCTAATATGGAGGTGGTGGGGGAGCTTAGCCTTTTGCTAAACCTTGAACTTACAAAGGCTTTGCCACTTGCAGTCTCCCACAGGAGTGGCGGTTTGCTCTGGCTTTGTGTACATGTAGGTGTCCACTGTCTGGGGCCATGCATCTGCGCATCTGTGCGAAGGCCTGTGCGCTGCTTCTGCTGGAGTGAGAGACCCCTTCTAGCCTTGGCCAGCCTTTGACTGCTTTGTGGTTGAGTGGAGGTAAGGAAAGATTGAGCTTGTGAGGCCTTAGTGCCATTTCTCTTTGCAGGCAACCTCCTTCTGAGGTGAGTGGTATGTCCGCCATTTTGAACTGTCTCCTGCCATAGGGTGTCTTGCCCAACTCAGCCCACCCAACTCTCCTGTACCCTGTCACACTGCACCTTGGGACTTGGCTTGATGGTCCTTAGAACCTTATGTGGTGCTAATGGCCTGGCCTTCATTGCCTTCTGGGAGAGCTGGCTCACATGGCCCAGCAGCTTTGGGGTGACATGACCTTTACCCCAAATTGAGAGGGTAGGGCAGGCCTCCCTTCCTCCAAGCATGCCATGGTGGTTGTCACGGAGCTGAGGCCCCCCCTCATGCTCAGGCCCACGATTGTACCCTAGGCCGGGCCCCGCACACAGAGCCCCCGCTTTACAGATTGAAGAGCACAGCCTGCAGGAGGCAGGCTTTCCCTGCAGTAAGCTGCTTTCACTGCCTCCCTCCCAGCCTCTACCCTTCACCCCATTGTTGCCTCACTGAGCTTCCTCTGGAGTCCAGGTTCTTCGGGAACCAGCCATGATGTCGAAGGGTAGCACACAGAATAGTTGACAAATTTAAAGTTCTAGAGACTTCTAAGCCAGGATTGCTAAATTCCTGGGGAGCTGAGAAGAGGGCCCAGGAAACACCAGCAAATGGCTGTCCCTTAGCCAGGCTGGGCCAGGGCCCCTTATCCCAGCCTGAGAACCAGTGTCCATGAAGCAGCCTGGCCCCAAGTCCTTGTGAGACCATAGTAGCCAGAGGTCCCACGTCACAGATCTCACTATGAAGCCAGGATCACTCCAAGTGGCTTCCCCCATCGGAGCATTTGTAGACCATTTGCAGGTGTGCCTCTGAGATGATTTAAAGTGGGGCACACCCTCCCTGTGCATTGATTGGGTGGAGGGAATAGGCTTGCCTGTCCCCAGGGGCCTTTGCTCCCCTCATTAGTGAGCCTGCAGCAGCTTCCACTTTTCATGCTGCCTCCTTTGCTTCCGGCAGCCCCGCGTGTCAGGAAGGGATGCTTAGGAGAGGAAGCAGCCTGCCACCACTCCCCTGCCAGCAGCATCTTTTCCCTCTCCCTGCCCGTCTGCTGCCATCCTTCTGTCTGCCTACATTTTGGAGCAGTTCCCGTGCCATTTGCTTGAGTTGAATCTTGAGTGGGGTGGGTGGGGTCAGGCTGAGCCCACTCATTGTCTGTGCTGCAGCTGCTCCCGGCAAACTGTTGTCTAGACCATGCCTGTGCGTAGGCGCCTAGGCAGCAGCTACACAGATAGGATGAGTCCTCCGTGGTGCTCTCCAGGGAACCAGGAAAAGAGGGAGTCTTAGTGATCCAGGGAAGGAGGAGGGCAGAGGCAGCTGCAGCACAGGGCTGCTGACCTGGTGAGAACCCTCACGGACTGGAGGGAAGGCAGCCAGCCATTCATGGTGTATTTGCTGGGCCAGGTACTCGCTGTGCAGCGTTGTTTTTTCTCCTTTGGAATTTTTAGTCTAGCGGTGGGGGAAAAACAGCAAGCATATAAATATACAAATAAATATATATTCACAAAATATGGAAAGTGCTACAAATGAAAATTATAGGACCCACTGGTAGTAGGAATAGCAAGGAAGGCTTCTCTGGGGAAGTGATTTTTTTTTTTTTTTCATTTTTCTGAAGCTGGAAACAGGGAGAGACAGTCAGACAGACTCCCGCATGCGCCCGCCCGGGATCCACCCGGCACGCCCACCATGGGGCGATGCTCTGCCCACCAGGGGGTGATGCTCTGCCCATCCTGGGCGTCGCCATGTTGTGACCAGAGCCACTCTAGCGTCTGAGGCAGAGGCCACAGAGCCATCCCCAGCGCCCGGGCCATCTTTGCTCCAATGGAGCCTTGGCTGCGGGAGGGGAAGAGAGAGACAGAGAGGAAAGCGCGGCGGAGGGGTGGAGAAGCAAATGGGCGCTTCTCCTGTGTGCCCTGGCCGGGAATCGAACCCGGGTCCTCCGCACGCTAGGCCGACGCTCTACCGCTGAGCCAACCGGCCAGGGCGGGAAGTGATATTTAAATTGAGATGATGCCTAGAAGTTAGCAAAGCGAGGAGCAGTGTTCTGGACACCTTTTTTAAGTCTAGAAGCGGTTTTATTTTCCCCTGCTTTTGTGTAAATGACTTGGAATCTGCTTCCAGCATGAGCTTCTTTGGCAGAAGTCACGGCTGAGCCTAACTGTGGCTTCCGCTCCATCTGGGGACTGTCAGGGCCTACTGAGTCCCATGGTCCCGGTTTCTCTTGGCATGAAATCATGGGTCTGCACCTTCGTGGCACAGCTCTGAAAACAAATTGGAATTTGATGGGAAGCAAGCGTGGTGGATCAGACTAGCAGTACGTCAGGCCACCTCTCCTACTCCAGGTCACTGCATGGAGTAGTCTGGGGTTTGAAATAAGGGCCAGAGTGGCAGCATGGGAAGGTTTAAATTAATCTAAGTAGCAGGTCCACACCTGTTCTTAGGGTGGAGACAGCCTTCAGGAATAACAGAAAACACAAACTAAAGAAAAAGAGCTATTTAATTATATAAACATTTAATCATTTCTTAGCTTTTTAAAATTTATTTTAGAGAAAAACATTGATTTGTTGTTCTAGTTATTTATGCATTCATGCTTGATTCTTGTATATGCTCTGACTGGGGATAGAACCCAAAACCTTGGTGTATGTGATGATGCTCTAACCAACTGAGCTACTGAGTCAGGGCTTTTAATTTTAAAAAGTTTTAAAAGATTTAAGGAAAACTACATCCTATGTTGGTCATGTCCTTAATTTATAAAGAGTTTCTAAAAACTGATAAGACCAATACACAGCAATAAAAAATAGAAAAATATGAACTGTAAATTCATTAAAAAATAATACATACAATCACTAATCATGTGAAACAAGTTCAACCTCTTGAATAATTAAGGAAGTATTAATTTAAGCAATGATGTACTTTTTATTGCCCATCAAACTGGCCGTCTTTAGAAAGAAGGACATAGTCATGGTCCCGCTGCAGGCCTGGGACCCACTCCATATTACCTCCTCAGGGAAGTTTCTTGGCCACACTGCTGATGTGATGTAAATTGTCACAGCCTCCCTGAGAATAGCATGGCAGTGTATGGGAAACACCTTTAAAAATGTGCTCCTTGTTTGACCCTGCAATTCCACTTCTTAGTTTATCTTGAGGGAGAGGGACAAGTATGCCAAGATGTTGGCGCATGACTGTTAATAAAAGTATTTAAAAATGGAAAGGCTCTAGATGTCCTTGAGTCAGGTTGTAGTCAGATAAATCATGATCTATTCTTACCAAGGAGACAGCTATTTCAAGTGATGCTACAGAAGAATATGGTCAGGCAGGAATGTCAGTAATGGTGTTTTGTGTTATTTTGCTTACAGGTTTATTGAGATATAGTTTATATACCATAAAATTCACCTTCATGATGTATCAATATTTTAAGTGGGAGAAAATGAAGCTTACAAAATGGTATCACAGAGCAGTCCAACTTTTTGTAATAATGGAAACCACAAATATACATGCAAACACAGAAAGTCTACTTGAATGTGAACAGTGGTCACATCTAGGTGGTGAGATCACAAGCACCTTACTTTCTTATTTTTGCCTATTATATTTTCTTTCTTTTTTTTTTTTTTTTTGTATTTTTCTGAAGCTAGAAACGGGGAGAGACAGTCAGATAGACTCCCGCATGCGCCCGACCGGGATCCACTCGGCACGCCCACCAGGGGGAGACGCTCTGCCCACCAGGGGGCGATGCTCTGCCCCTCCGGGGCATCGCTCTGTCATGACCAGAGCCACTCGAGCACCTGGGGCAGAGGCCAAGGAGCCATCCCCAGCGCCCAGGCCATCTTTGCTCCAATGGAGCCTCGCTGCGGGAGGGGAAGAGAGAGACAGAGAGGAAGGAGAGGGGGAAGGGTGGAGAAGCAGATGGGCGCTTCTGTGTGCCCTGGCCGGGAATCGAACCCGGGACTTCTGCACGCCAGGCCGACGCTCTACCACTGAGTCAACCGGCCAGGGCCTTGCCTATTATAATTTCTAACATTCCTGAAGGGATGCCAGTTACTTTTGTATAAAGAAAAAAATTATAGAAGTTTAGGGGTGAGTGTTCAGCTCCTGACGTTTTGCTCCTGATGTGGCCATCATGGCCCCTAGATACAACCCTTGCCCCTTCTCTGGGTCACCTCTCTCCACTCCCTGCTTCACACTGTACACTCCAGTGACACGACTGCTTAGAGTTGGCTGCTTATATGCCGTTTTTTACCTTTGTACGTTTGCTCACCCAAGCCCCTCTGCCTGGAGTGATCGGACCCCTGCCTGGCCCACTCCATGCCACCTCCTCAGGGGAGTTTCCCCTGAGTCCCCTCACCCACCCTGGGCCAGGTCTCTCCTTAGGTGTCCCTGTGATCCTCTGCCCTCTCTGTGGAACCCATCTGTGTACTAGCTGTTTCCTCGCCCCACCTCCAGGACACTGCGACCCTTTTTTCATAAATCCATGTCTATAGGCTGTTGTCTCCTGGAAGCGGGCTCCTGTGTCAGCCTTTCGTTTTAGCCCTGGATGGGTAGGGCTTATGCAGCAAATCCAAGTGGTCACAATCTCCATTGGTGGTTTTTAACTGGCTCCTAAATGCATAGGAGATTTTTTTTTTTTTCGTAAAAGTAATTAAAGAAAATTTGAAAATAGAAAGGAAAGAGAAGGCAAACCTTCCATTGACAACTTTGGAGTGTTCTGTCTGAGAGGACATAAGAGTCAAGGAGAGTCGGAGAGGAGATCGGCAGGGCAGAACCCTCACCCTTCATAGGCATAAGAATCCCCCAGTCTCACGGCCATCGTGCTCTCTCCCGGGGCCCAAACCCAGAGACCAGAGCGCTGGGCGTGGAGTGGAACCCAGGAGTCAGCACCTCAGGCCACTTGGCTGTAGGTATTTGACAGAAGGAAAGTCCACACTTTGGGAATAGTTCATTCCAGGCCAAGTCTCCTCTCTGTGGTGGTCTCTTGGGGACCCCACAGGATGCAGTTTGTATCTGCACAAAGCCCAGTGTTCTCTCTGTGTTTGACCAACCCCTTTGAGGGTTGCAAGCTGGCTGCCCACCTCTATAGGCAGTACATGCTACCTTGAAGTACAAGCACCTTGAGCTCCCAAGTAAAGGAGCCCTGGTTCTTTGTCACAGGAACCTTCAGTGCTCCTCTGCGAGGGGGAGGAGGTGGCAGCGGCAGCTGTGTGATGCATCCCCAAGTAACAGACTTGGAGGCTGGGTTAGTGTAAGGAAACTCGCTGACTTGCTCAGTGCGAGGGGCTCTTTTCTATTTTGTCCAGAGCTGAGAATGAAGCGGAGAGCATCAGACAGAGGAGCTGGAGAAACGTCGGCCCGGGCCAAGGCTCTAGGGAGTGGGATTTCCGGAAATAATGCAAAGAGAGCTGGACCGTTCATCCTGGGTAAGTAAGCCTCTCCGTGCCGGGTGAGTGGGGTGCTGGGAGCAGGCACAGGGCGCACTGGCATGCACTGTCTGACCTATGGACGGACGTGCAGTGCCACACCCACACTGTGGGGTCCTGACCAGCCCTCAGTCTGGCCCAGCTTCAGCACCTTAGCTAGAGTCTGTTTATGCCTGTGGGAGATCTGGAGCTGTAGGTTGCCCTATACAAGAGTTGTCACTGTTTTTTTTTTATTATTATATTTGTTTTTTGTTTTATAAGAGAGAGAGAAAGGGAGAGAGATAGGAATGGGGAGAAGTGAGAAGTGTCAACTCACAGTTGCGTCACTTTAGTTGTTCATTGATTGCTCCTCTTAACGTGCTTTGACCTGAGGGCTCAAGACAAACCAGTGACCCCTTGCTCAAGCCAGCAACCTTGGGCTTCAAGCCAGTGACCTTGGAATTATGTCAGTGATCCTGCACTCAAGCAGGTAACCTGGTGCTCAAGCCAAATGAGCCCACACTCAAGTGGCAACCTTAGATTTCGAACCTGAGACCTGTATCCCAGGCCAACACTCTTTCTACTGCGCCACCACTAGTCAGGCAAGAGAATTGTCACTTTGTTGTAGCTGCACCACTTTAGATCAGTGTCAGCTGGGAGCTAGACTATCTCTTCCCACAGGATGTCTCCCACAGGAAGCACACAAGCTGCATTAGATCCCAAGGGCCGTCATCCAAGGAACTTTTTGGACCATTCTTGGAGGACACAATTAATTTCACAAAGCATTTGGTATAGCCCCCGAAACTTCTTGTAAAGTTAGCACAGAAATCGTGTAGAATGGGTATGACCAGTGGTCTGGAGGATCAGCAGATCCTTCCTGTGTGGTGTTAAGAGACTCAGCAAGTCCAGGTTGCTCATGCTGAGGGTTGCAGGTAGGGTTGGCTCTGAGGACCCTGCCTGCCTTAGCAGCCAGAGGCCATGAGTTCTGCTGGAAGAACAGCATCTGGACTTATGGGCACAGGATAGTTCCAGCTCCACTCACTCAGCAAGTAATTAATGGTGCCCACTCTGTGCCCGAGCTGTGCTGTTTGCCAGGGATGCATGCACAGCGAGACCAACAAGTTCCTGCCCTCACAGAACTTAGCATTCTGGTTGCAAAAAGAAAACTGAGCAACGCACAAGATCATCACTGGGGGCAGTAAGTGCCTTTAAGGAGGTAAACAGGATGACGTGAGAGTAAGAAGGGGAGAGGCAAGGAAGGTTTTGTGTGAGGAGCAGACACCAGAGGATAAGAAGGAGCCAGCCATGTGAGGAGCAGGGGGAAAGCATTCTACACAGAAGGAGTAGCAAATGCAAAAGCCCCAGGCAGGGAAGGACCTAATGTCTTAGGAATTAAGAAGCCAGTGTAGCAGTATGGTGAGAGGGGTGGGAAACATAACCAGTTAGAAAGATCGTGAGGAACCAAATACTGCCAGACCTTGAAGGTCAATAAAGGAGTTTTGATTGCATATTCAGAGCAGTTGAGCACTGTTAAGGGTTTTTAGCAGTGCAGTGATACAGTGACATCTGATTTATGATCTGAAAGCTCGGGCAGGGCGCTGTCACAGAACAATAAGCAGTATACGTCTCCAGAAATACAGAAGTTCCCCAAAGCTGTTACTTGGCCTGGGGCCACGTGGCTATCTCAGACGGCCAGGAACCTGGTAGAGGCGTAGTTTCCTGGATTCCCACCCTAGAGTTGCTGATTCAGAGGGCAGGTGCAGCTGGGATCACTGTATTTAACACGTGCTCTGCAGACATTCCAGCCTGCACCCACTGTCAAGAACCCCTCTTTTTGAAAGATGTGCCTGTGAAACCAGGTGTACCAAGCCGATGCACACGTACCCTTCATTTTTGGAGGGCAGACAGTGAGAACTCTCCACTAGGAGAGACTCTGGGGTGAGTTCAGTGGATGTCAACTGTGGTGCCCACTTGAAGAGAAGAACTAGACAAAGGCCACATGGTGACATGGTGCCACCATAGACAGGGCTACTGAGCAGTAAGCCTCTCTGTGCCATAGGTCCCCGCCTGGGCAACTCACCAGTGCCAAGCATTGTGCAGTGTTTGGCAAGGAAAGATGGCACCGATGACTTCTATCAGCTGAAGGTAAATGAGGCACCGGGGTTTGGGGTGCTGGGGGTTTGGGGGCCATCCTGCCAGCCTGGCTCCCTTTTTTCCACCTTGGCACCTACACCACTTGTGAACAAGAGTGACACCATTTCTTCCCGAGAAGCAATCAAGTTCACAGCTTCTCTCCGAACAACTCTTGATTTAATGAGTTTTATCTGTGCATAAATTACATTGCTGTCACATTAAGAAAAACTGTTTCACTTCGTAGGTGCATGTGTGAGTGTGTGTGCAAGTGTTGCGTGGTACAACGTGACGCCCTGCTTTTCCTGTCCTGGTCATTCTGCTTTGTAAAGTAAGGTTTTTGGGTTGTTGTTTTTTTGTCTGTGTGCCTTCCTAAAGATCCTTACCCTTGAGGAGAGGGGGGACCAAGGAATAGAGAGCCAGGAGGAAAGGCAAGGCAAGATGCTGTTACACACCGAGTACTCTCTGCTTTCCCTGCTCCACATGCAGGATGGTGTGGTCCACCACCACGGGCTTTTCCAGGTGAGTGGCTGCCCGTCCCCTCCTCCCTGACCCTCACCCCAGGCTGGCACTTGCTGGAGCCGCATCTGGACTTTGAGCAGCTCATGCTGTGACCTGTCATGCTGGGTATGTCAAGACTTCCTGGGTGGTGGGCTGGAGGTCAGGCTGGGCCCAGCCCTGCAGTTCTGTTGTGATGATCACAGCCTGGCAGGAAGGCACACAGTTCCTATCTTACAGCCTTTTTTTGAAAAGCTGCTTTTCTGAGAAAAGAGGAAAGCAAAGTGAGAAAGAACAGGCACTTGGAGCCACCTCAGTTGTTTTGGGGCCAGCAGTCCCTCTGCCTGGCCAGGCATTCCAGTTTGTTCAACAAGTGTCCCCAAGCCCTCGTGCTCAGATGTTCCAGGTGCCTTACGATAGGTACTAATTAGCTACTTGTACCCTGAAAAGAGCCCTCCTTGGGGCAGGACTGAGATCGTGTCTCCAGAAGTGGAGAAGCAGGCTCAGATGCCCAGGAGGCCTCCTGCTCGGGATACACCAGAGCCCCTGCAGCACCCTCAGCCAGGTGCTCTGTCCAGGGCCCCTCTTGCTTGGATGGACCTGGTACACACCAGGCAGCATGGTGGCAGGGAGTGCACGCAGGGTTTGCAGCCAGCAGTCCTGGGCTCAGGTTGTGTAACCTCAGGCAAGTCACTCGGTCCCCAAGCCTCCGATTCCTCATCTGTAGAGCGGGGAGACTCATAGCGATGCCCGCTTTGGTAGGTGGGTGGGAAGATGAATGAGAGTGTACAGAGCACTGAGCTGCCCCTTTTCACTCTCATCATGGTTATTTCAGGCAATAAAAACTCCTTCTCAGCTTGATTTCCTGAAATAAAATAAATGAAAATGCCTCCCACCCCCTACATACACCCCACCAAGGTCTTCATTCTGAGGTGTGCGATTACAGGCAACTTAAACATGAAGTCAGACCAAGGATGATGATTTCTTAGTACTCCATTTCTGCTAGCTTCTGTAGCGTGGCCTTGGCTTATGTCATTTTGGATAAGAGAGCCTGGGTGATTGATATTTCTAGTCTTCTATGTGCCAGAGGCTGGGGAGGACACTGAGGGCCTCCTCAAGCTGCTAGGACAAAAGTCTCCATGTTGTACCTATTTTTTGTCTTACTTGAAATAACTTTTCAGCAAGGAAATGGGTCCAGAAGGTGGCAACCGCAATGTTGGGAGCAGTGCCCACCTACCGAGCCCTGCTGGGGCAGGACTAGCTCCCAGCCTGGGCTATCTTATTCTCAGTAACCTGTGAGGTAGGGGTTACCAGCTCCCGTCGGCAGGTGAGGAGCCAGAGACTGTCCCGGGGCCCACATCTTGGACACAGTGGAGCTGGGGCCTGAACCCAGCCATTGGGCCAGAGTCATGCTTTTAACTGCTATCATGTGGCTACCCAGGAGTCCCACTTTCATGGGAAAGCAGTTTTCTTAGACACACAAGTCACTTCACATCCGCTGCCTTGGATATTGGAAGGAAGTGTACAGTGGTCATCGCTGGGATCCCTGGAGTGCCATGGAGGGGAGGGTGTCCAGGGCCCTGGGTTTACAGTACACTGGGCTCGGGGGGCCCTTTGGCTTTTAGTGCCCAGCCCTGATCCAAACACTTTGTATTAGGATCAAAGCGTGAAGCCTGTAGCTAAGCTGCTGGAACCTTATCCCCTGCTGAGCCTGGCACTGGTACACGGGAAGCCGGACATCGCTGAGTGGCCCTGTGGTCCACGCTGCCCAGGCCTCAGGCCTCCCTAGCCCACACGCATGCAGGCTTCAGCCAGGTTCCCTCGTTACTTTGTGCGTCCAGCACCAGGGGAGTGTGTCAAAGCCTTGGCCCCAGCTCCATCTGCCCCTTGCCTCCCAGGACCGTACCTGTGAAATCGTTGAGGACACAGAGTCCAGCCGAATGGTTAAAAAGATGAAGAAGCGCATCTGCCTCGTCCTGGACTGCCTCTGTGCACACGACTTCAGCGACAAGACCGCTGACCTGATCAACCTGCAGCACTACGTCATCAAGGAGAAGAGGCTCAGCGAGCGGGAGACCGTGGTCATCTTCTATGACGTGGTGCGCGTGGTGGAAGCCCTGCACCAGGTGCGGCTCCGCTCCTCTGCAACCCCTTCTCCTGCGCGAGAGCATCCTGGGCCCCCACGACAGAGAGGCCTCTGGGCCCCATGAGCCACAGAAAGCCACCCTTCTTGCTGCTGCTCTGTCCCACCCTTACCCAGGTATCCTTTACTGCAGGAAAGTGGCCAGGTGACATGGACACCCAGTGAGGCACAGTGCTGCAGGCCTCAGCCCACAGTCCTGGGGACAGGGTGCCCGGCCGGCCGGCCGAGCAGAACCCAGAGCAGGGCTTCCCTGTCAGTCAAGACCTGGGACCTTGGCACTCCAGGACAGTGCTTTATCCACTGAGCCATCGACCAGGGCTTTTGTTTTATATATTTATTTTATATATATTTCTTTTATACATTTTAGAGAGGCGGGGTGGGGGAAGGAGAGAGAGAGAAAGAAGGGTAGGGGGAGGAACAGGAAGCATCAACTTCTGTATGTGCCTTGACCAAGATCGAACCAGCAACCTCTGTGCTTCAGAATGATGCTCTTACCCACTGAGCTATCCATGCAGGGATGTTTTATTTTTTAATAAGCTGTTTGATAGATCCTGATCAGGCAGTGGCACAGTGGATAGTGTCGGACTGGGATGCAGAGGACCCAGGTTCGAGACCCCAAGGTCACCAGCTTGAGCATGGGCTCATCTGGTTTGAGCAAGGCTCACCAGCTTGGACCCAAGGTCTCTGGCTCGAGCAAGGGGTTACTGGGTCTGCTGAAGGCCCCACAGTCAAGGCACATATGAGAAAGCAATCAATGAACAACTAAGGTGCCACAATGCTCAACAAAAAACTAATGATTGATGCTTCTCATCTCTCCATTCCTGTCTGTCTGTCTCTGTCTATCTCTCACTCTGACTCTCTCTGTCTCTAAAAAAAAAAAAAAAAAAGATGTTGGATGGAAGTGGAGAAAGGACTGGATTTCCTCATGGGTTCCTGCCCCAGGTGATAAGAGCTGGGAAACCACCCTGGGTGGGGCACAGGTTGCCTGGCTCACATACCACCCCATTTGTACACGTGGCTGATGAAGGCTTAGAATGATCCTGGTCTGTCTGTGGCTACAACTCAAGGCAGGACCCTGAAAAGACATGTCACAGAGCTTTTTTCTGCCTTCCCATCCGTCTTACAAGCTGGGCCCAACCCCAGTCCTCATCTTCATGGTGCAAACCATGTGTGTGTTCTCTTCCAGAAAAACATTGTGCACAGAGACCTGAAGCTCGGCAACATGGTGCTCAATAAGAGGTGAGACCCACTTTTCTTCTCTCGTGAGGTAACCTTGGGGTTGGAGCAGGCTATGTGCTGCAGCTCCCAGGTCCCCTGTGCCCTGCAGTAGTCCCACAGGGATTCAGACTCAGCCCACTTCTCCCAGGAATCCCTTTGGTGGGGATGGGTACCTGCTTCTGTCTTTTACCACATGGATTATAATGCTTGCTAGGGAGAAGAGTTACTTTATTTTTTTGAGAGACAGGAAGGGAGAGAGATGAGAAGAATCAACTTATAGTTGCAGCACCTTAGTTCGTTCATTGCTTCTCATATGTACCTTGACCAGAGAGCTTCAGCTGAGCCAGTGACCCCTTGCTCAAGCCAGTGACCTTAGGCTTCAAGCTAGAGACTGTAGATTTATGTCGATGATCTCACACTCAAGCCAGTGACCCTGTGCTCAAGCTGGATTAGCCTATGCTCAAGCCAGTGATCTCAGAGTTTTGAACCCAGAACCTCAGTGTCCCAGGTCAACGCTCTATCCACTGAGCTACTACCTGTCAGGCTAGGAAGGAGACAGACAGAGCTCTGAGAAGAATTTCAGAGATCCTTCCTGGTCCGTCCATTTTTCATGCTCAGTGGGTGCTCAGTAAATGACTTAAAAATGGACAGATGGGTGAAGGAATGACAGATGAGCCAAACAGGTCAGGTTCCCAGGAAGCAGATTCAGATGTGTGTGCAGGAGGTTTACTGGGGGAGCCTCAGAGGGTAGGAGAGAAACTGAACTGTGGTGCAGATCAAGGCAAGGGGCACATGGCCCAGTACCCCCACTGCGGCCAGTCACTGGATGTGGGTGGTGCCCAGGGTGGGGCATAGCCCTAGGCAGTTTCCTGTGGCTAAGGGGACTTCCCAGGGAAGGGCACAGCTACAAGTGGTCAGACGCCTGTACTCCCAGCAGCGGGGAGACAATGGCTCGACCTGGGAAAGCAGTAGAGGGACACCAACCATGCAGGGGCCCAGCACCAAGGGGAGGAGAGCTCACTCGGTACACCACGGTCTGAGAAACCCAGGGTTCGCCCCTCACTCCCTCTCGGAGCCTCTCACCTCCAGTTGCTGATGTGGGTCAGAGGGCTTGCAAATGGCACGCAGTACAAATCTCACAGCAGAAATGTGGTGGTGGTTTCTTCCACAATGTGGTCACTCACCTGGGAGAGGCCACTGTCCTATGAATTGGCCACAGCCACAGCAGTCACAAGAAAAAGAAGCTTCAGAGAGATGGATCTCAGGGGAGGGGATGGCGGCACCAGACCCTGTGGTGCCAGCCCGAGATGCTGCGGTCGGACGCCGCTGCACCTCAGCCATTCACCTGTCTCCCAGAGCTCACCGTGCGGTGGGGCACCAGCCCGAAAGCACATACCGCCGTGTTGAGGGCGAGTGCGTAGATGGCTGGGGCCAGTTGCATGGGGGAGTGATTCAGCCATCCAGGTCAATTTGTGAAGGACCAGCAAAGAATGGCCAGCCTGACCCTGTCGTGCTCCACAGGGAGGAGGGAAGGAAGGGGAAGTACTTGAACCTGTGACTGGACTGGCCGAGTGCGGGAGGGGACCCCGGAGGAGCAGGGCCTGGGGTCAGACCTGGCTCACAGCCTAGTGCTGCCTTTTTGTTTGTTTATATATATTTTAAGATTTTATTTATTGATTTTATAGAAAGAAGAGAGAGGGGGGCAGGGTAGTGAGAAGTATCAACTCATAGCTGCTTCACTTTAGTTGTTCATTGATTGTTTGTCATATGTGTGTTAACCACGCAAGCCCAGCCTTTCAAACCCGCAACCTCAGCATTCCAGGTTGACGCTTTATCCACTGCGCCACCACAGGCCAGATTAGCGCTGCCTTTTAATTACCCTTGAGACCTGAGAGCTTGTTTGTTGGATTATTTATCCGTTGATTAGTTCATCTATGTGTGTCACTGAGCTTGTCTCCTCATCTGTGAGAGGGGGTATGTTCACCTCTCTGCTGAGATGGGCCAGCGCAGGCAGGGCCCCTTGTTTCTCCCTGGAGGTGAGGCCCACTGTGTGTTGAGTGGCTGATGAAGACACCTGTTGTGGGGTCCCAGCGCCCAGCCCCATGCAGCGCCTGACCCCAGCTCTGAATTATATGGGGGCAGGTGTCAATACCAGCCCTTCAGCCCTGAGAGCAGATTGTCAGCATGGCAAACTCAGCCTGGGCCCTCTTTGGGACTTTGGGTTGGTCCTATCCTGCTCTGGACTTCAGGCTCACTGTTCACAAAGAAAGGGCACGTTTTTTTGAGAACTTAAGCCCACGTGGCTGCAGAGCCCACATTCCCTGCAGCCTTCCACAGGACTGTTCATTGGTTCTCATGAGCACCCCGAGGTTTGTTATGGGAATGGGAAGTCAGGGCTCCTGTGCTGTGACCACCCCAGTGCCCCAGGCCTCTTTGTCTCTATGATGGGTTTGCTTCTGCTTCTCATCTCTCTAGGCCCCCTCAGTTCTGGGAAGGTAGGTAGAAGGTCACACTCTTTTTTTTTTTTTTTTTTTTTTTTGTATTTTTCTGAAGCTGGAAACGGGGAGAGACAGTCAGACAGACTCCCGCATGCGCCCGACCGGGATCCACCCGGCACGCCCACCAGGGGGTTCGCTCTGCCGTGACCAGAGCCACTCTAGCGCCTGGGGCAGAGGCCAAGGAGCCATCCCCAGCACCCGGGCCATCTTTGCTCCAATGGAGCCTTGGCTGCAGGAGGGGAAGAGAGAGACAGAGAGGAAGGAGGGGGTGGGGGTGGAGAAGCAAATGGGCGCTTCTCCTATGTGCCCTGGCCGGGAATCGAACCCGGGTCCCCTGCACACCAGGCCGACGCTCTACCGCTGAGCCAACCGGCCAGGGCCAGCACTAATGAAGGTCACACTCTTGAGTCACAGTGTAACTGCAGCAGCGTGTGTGTGAGTTTTCTCTGAGGATTGCAGAGCACCAGCCCCTCATTTAGACCGTGCGTTTTGGCTGCCCTCCTTTAATCTGATAATCCCCTTTCTATGTTGGAGCAGACAGATTCTGGCCACATCGCACTTAACTTGTGGCCCTTCTCGAAGGGGCAGGGTGGTATGGTGTAGACCTACCCTGAGTGTCCAGGGCCTGCTCTGTGTGTGTCCAAGGCCTGCCCCTCTCCTCTCGAGACCTTGCTTGCATCTTTTCAAAGTCAGCCTGGAGGAGCTGCAGCCCCTTCCTGCTGCTCAGGCCAGGCCCTGACTGCAGCTGGCCAGGCAGGCGGGCAGGCTGGAGGCCTGCGTCTAGACCCACAGTGGAACAGAGCGCTCCCGGGGAGGAACTGGGCGAGGTGTTTGCAGGCAGCTGCAGTGACAGGTTCAATCTGCTTTGGATGCAAGGCAGGGTTGAAATCTGAAATCCCCTCTTGGGGTTATGTGAGGTTTGCTGTGGGTTCCTCTTCCTCCTTTCTTTTTGGGTAGGCAAGTTGCACACCAAGTTCCTAGAAAAGGAGAAAAACACTGTGGTAGCCCAAAGGGCCATAGCTCAAGAGTGACTCACTCAGAGCGGATCCTGCTGACACAGAGCTCCCTCCCTGCATCCCTCACTTCCCTCACCCCCCTTGCCAGGACGAGCCTGGGGGTCTGGACTCCCAGGGATCTGTGCGCCACCCGACCAACTTGGGTGGTAGTGGCCAGGCAGGGGAGCATTGCCAAGCTTCAGAAGGCTTGGAGCTGACCATGTGGTTTCCTGTGGGAGAGACTCCGGGGTCCTTGGCGGGCAGAGCCGTGCAAGCCAAGTGGACCCTGCTGCCTAACCGTGCATAGTCTCTGCACGTTTTCTCCAGCCCCACCCCCACTCCTGCAAAGTGGATGGCTAAGCCACACTGGCACATGTGCTCTAGGGTGTGTGGTCCCAATGGGGCGCCTTTCTCCCACTGCCTAAGACTTGGTGTCTTTCCCAGGGTCTCACGTTGGTAGCCTCTGCCCACTGTCTGAGGATGACATGCTAATCTGAGCTAGCAGTTAGTAATCAGTGACTACTCGCCAGACCCTGGGCTTTTGCTGGGATTAAATTCTTTTTTTCTTTCTTTTTTTTTTTTACAGGGACAGAGAGAATCAGAGGGAGGGATAGATAGGAACAGACAGACAGGAATGGAGAGAGATGAGAAGCATCAATCAGTTTTTCGTTGCAACACCTAAGTTATTCATTGATTGCTTTCTCGTATGTGCCTTGACCGTGGGCCTTCAGCAGACTAAGTAACCCCTTGCTCGAGCCAGCGACCTTAGGTCCAAGCTGGTGAGCTTTGCTCAACCAGATGAGCCCGCACTCAAGCTGGCAACCGCAGGGTCTCAAACCTGGGTCCTCCGCATCCCAGTCCGATGCTCTATCCACTGCTCTACCGCCTAGTAGGCTGTGGGATTAAATTCCTACCTTGTTAAATCCTAACACAGTCCTGGGAGTTAGTTGCTAATATTTCCCCTGTTTTACAGATGAGGAAATTGAGGTTTAGCAAGATATTAAATAACATGCCCAGGACTACACAGCCAGGAAATAGCAAAGCCAGGATTGGAACCTGGGAATCCGACTCCCAAGCCCACCAGACTCTCCCAAGTGGTCCTCCTCCCAGTGTCGTGAGCCTCCCAGCGGCAGGATGCATTGCCAGCTGCCATGGCCATTCCTGAGCAGGGGGAGGAAACACAGTGCTTCTGCTCTGTGGGGACCTTGTGCTTGAGAGACTGAGCAGTCCCACGTTCAAGACAATGACATGGGTGGTTCAGAGCTGGAGCAGTCCAGCTCTCGTCATGCCGTAATCCTTGGCTAAGACCCTTTGCCTGCACACTGGGGGCTACCAGTCAGATTTCTTTGGCATTGACTGGGTGGGCCTATATGGAGAGGAGTCCACAGTTCCATTTGGAAGGCAGAGGACAGACTGGCCTTTGTTTTGCACCAAGCCCCGTGCCAGCAGAATTCCCCGAGATCGCTGAAGGGCTCTGGGAGCCTCTTGGATGCCGCTCCTGGGGAATTCCACCCTCATCCCCACACAACCCCCACCTCTGAGTTTCTCCACCCTTGAGAGTGGCCAAGGCCCATCTTGTGGCTCCCCTTCCTGCCGTCCTCCCTGGCCCTTCTGCCAGCCAGCTGACACACGAGCCAGGCAGTGGCCCCTGCTCGTCTGTAGGTACAGAAGCACCCTTCCTCACTGGCCATTCCTTGGGGGGCAAAGGAGCCGTTCCTGCGCCGCTCTGAGAGGGGCCTGCTCGCCCAGCCCACCTCAGATGGGATGTGAGGTGTCCTCTCTGGGCCACTTCCCTTTGCTCACATGTGAGCCTCCTAGAAAGATCAGAGCCCAAAACTGCTCTCAGCCACAACTCTCAGATGGGGGGAATCCACGGTGTCTAGGTCAGGGCAGAATCTAAAGTACAAGATAAGGATTGAGTCAGCTTCGGAAAAGAAGGGGAAGTCAGGGGCTGGGTGCTTCCCGGGGCACCGTGGGCACCTGGGTGGTGTCAGTCCAGAGGGCAGGCCCAGGGGTCAGAGACCTGAGTTTGAATCCTGCTCTACTGCTCACTAGTGTGTGACCCTGGACAAGTCCCTGCACTGCTCTGTGCCTGAGTTGCATCATCTGTGAACTCCCTCCTAGGCTGTTGTGAGGAGTGAATGAAAACAGTCCACACCAGGCCCTAGGGCCAGGGCCTGCCCTTGGTGTGTGCTCAGTACGCATCAATCTTTAGGACTCAGTGATGCTGATTGATAACGACATGTATAATTACTGGACGAATCAGCAAAGGGGGACAAAGTGGCATCCAAGGGTGGGCTGTGAAGATCTGTACCTTCTCCTCATGTAAATGGGAGCGTTGAACTGAATCCCCAGTCACCCACGATCTAGACATTGTGTGAGGTTGTTTGGGAAGTCTCTGCAAGTTGTCCCAAGCCCAAGACTCAGCTACGATAGCAGGTTCAAGAGAGCTCCCCTGAAACACTCACTCACTGGGTCAGAGTGAGCACGATACCTGCCCGGGCCCCTCAGCAGGTGGCAACCAAGAGTGACTGACTGGCCAGTGTCAGGACCAGGCACTCCCCACGTAGCCATGGGGAAGGCAGCAAGGGCCTGGGGAGCAGAAAGGATGCGTGACAAGAGATGAGGGCAGCAGGGGTTTCCATGGGGACCAACATCAAGCTGTGTTCACTCTGCCTCCCACTTCCAGGACACATCGGATAACCATCACCAACTTCTGCCTCGGGAAGCATCTCGTGAGCGAGGGGGACCTGCTGAAGGACCAGCGTGGGAGCCCTGCCTACATCAGCCCAGACGTGCTCAGTGGTACGTGCGGGTGCCGGGCAGCGGGCCGCAGGCCGTCACACAGCCGGGCGCCACAGCAGTTCATGCAGCAAAGCCTGTCTGTGGGCCTCACTGGTGGCTCAAACCGTCCTGCCACCCCCCCCCCGGTCTTATGGAGGGTGAAGACCATAACCATCACAGCAGTGCGTGTTTCGTTACTCTCTGAGATGAGTGCCAGGCAGGGGAGCTTTCTGGGTGAAATAAGGGGCACCTGAAGGACTTCTCTGAGGAAGTGACATTTGAGCTGAGATGGTCAGGACAGGATCAATGGGAATCACTGGAGGGTGTGATCATTGGAGGGTGTGACTAGGTGGAGGCAGCACAGCACATTTAAGGAGAACCAACCAAAGGTCCTTGTGGCCGCTGCTCAGAAAGTGAGCCTGGTTCAAGGCCAGAGAGGGGGGCAGGGGCCAGACCACAAAAGGCCTGAGGGAGGCCTTATTGAGAAACAGTGCCCTTGATTTCAAGTGCAAGAGGAAGCCATTGAATAATAGGTCTTCACTGAGTGCCACAGTGAGATTTGCATTTCGAAGACATCACTCCCTTTGTTCATTCATTCATTCATTCTGCTGGTATTTATCTGCCAAGGACCTACTATATGCAAGGCCCTGTTCTAGACACTTTGGATACAACGGTAACAGGCAGACAAAAACCCTTGCCTCTGTGACTGGTAAGCTGACTTTCCAGTGGGGCTGAGACAGAAGAATAAGTAAGGCAATCATGTGGTTATTAACTACCAGTCATATTTCTAAGTACCAGGTACTGTACTGAGCATGACATGCAGTATCTGTTTAAGATCACACAGCTGCCTTGTGAGGTACATATTCCAAGTTCCTTCCTTAGAGGTGAGAAAACGAGGCTCAGAGAGATAAATCTCTTGTCCAAACTCATAGCTAATAGTGAACCTGGGGGCTGCCTGACCTTCGGTGGGCCTGGTGAGCCCTTGGGAACCAGTGTCCCCCACCCCAAAGACACCTTCAGCCACCCAGGAGGCTTTGGGACCCAGAGGAGGGGTCGTAGTTGTCCAGGCACTGCCTGGTGCTCAGCAGGGTCTGAGAGCCCGGTGGTGTTCAGGGACCCTGCTGCCAAAGAGCCTGCTGCCGCGCCACAGGGGCACTGTCCCGGGGCTGGGCGGGCAGGGGGTTTTCGGAGGGGTGGCATTGTTCTCACCTCTGACATTTGGAGCAGGTCAGGCAGTGGCCAGCACATGGGAGGAGCTCTGCTACTGAGGGCGAGACGGCTGGATTGCCCTGGAAGTGGGAAGAGCAGGGCCTTGACAGTCAGCACCCTGACCCTGGACAGATTACATCCCTGGGCCTTCATTCACTCTGGAAAAACAGAAAATAACTAATTGATAGAGTTGTGGTAGAGATTTAATGAGATAAAAGTGGTTTCTTTGGAGTTCACTTAACTGGATAGTCGTTCACTTAGCAAATGGAAGTCCCTGCTAGGCACCAGGGTCAGCAGTGAGCAAAGCAGAGCGGCACCTGCGTAGGAGAACTTACCTTCCTGTGGGGGAGACGGAATAAACCGACAGAGAACGGGATCCTCACGGGTTATGCTAAATGCTATGAGGGAGTAACGAGGGGTGTGGCTGACTTGGCCAGAGCCAGTTATCTGTTTGTTCCACAGGCACGTTGACCACCTGCTCTGGGAGCACTCTGCTGGGAGCGGGGGCCAGAGGCAGGCCTGGGGCCCAGAGCTCTCAGCCTGGCAGCACAAGGCTGGTGCTTTGGGAAGAGGCAGGAGGCGCACCTGAGGGGGGGTCACTGTGGAGCTGGGTTTGGCATGAGCAGGAGCAGCCTGAAGAGCAGGGAAGGGCCGGCATGATAAAAGCTCCAGGGCTGAGCCCGTGAGAGGGAGGCTTCCTCTGCGAAGAGGGGGGGGCACTGTGACCAGAAGTGAAGGGGGCAGGCCGAGAGGATTCCAGGCAGCCAGCTGGTAAACTGAGGGAGTCCCGGGGCCATTCCCTTCACGGGCCTTGTGCTAAGTGTGTGTGTACCTGTGTGCCCACAGGCCGGCCGTACCGGGGCAAGCCGAGCGACATGTGGGCCCTGGGTGTGGTGCTCTTCACCATGCTGTACGGCCAGTTCCCTTTCTACGACAGCATCCCCCAGGAGCTCTTCCGCAAGATCAAAGCCGCAGAGTACACCATCCCTGAGTGAGTCCTGCCTACCTGGGGTGGGGAAGGAGGCCTGGAGGGGCAGGCTCAAGGGCAGAGACGACACAGGGAGGCTTGGAGTCCTGGGTCCGAGACCCAGCACCAGGAGCCCCCACCTGAGCCCTTGCCCTCTCCTGCATCAGGGACGGGCGGGTTTCTGAGAGCACCGTGTGTCTCATCCGGAAACTGCTGGTCCTCGACCCCCAGCAGCGCCTGGCCGCCGCCGACGTCCTGGAGGCCCTCAGCGCCATCATCGCATCATGGTAAATGGGCTGGCTTCTGCCCATCCTGCGCAGGAAAGAAGCCTTAGGCTGGGCCTGTGTCTCTGCCAGGCAGTCAGGTTTCTAGGGGCAAGGTATGGAGGTGCTGGCAGCACTCGGCCTGGCGCCTCCTGCCAGCCAGTCGCTGCCAGTGACGACAGGGCATTGCCTCACTGGGGGCTGCCGGTCTGATGTGACCACCTCCCCTGCAGGCAGTCCCTGTCATCTCTGAGCGGGCCTTTGCAAGTGGTTCCTGACATCGATGACCAAATGGGCAATGCAGACAGCTCCCAGGAGGTGAGTTGGGAAGGGCAGACAGGTGGTTACACAAGTCCTGAAGGACGGGCCTCCTCAGGGGCTGGGTGGGGCAGGGCCCAGGTGCAGCTCCCAGCAGGCGGCAGGGCCTTCTCAGCTTTTCTTTTTTTAACAGAGACAGAGAGTCAGAGAGGACAGAGAGTCAGAGAGAGGGACAGATAGGGACAGACAGACAGGAACAGAGAGAGATGAGAAGCATCAATCATCGGTTTTTCATTGCAACACCTTAGTTGTTCATTGATTGCTTTCTCATATGTGCCGTGACCGCGGGCCTTCAGCAGACCGAGTAACCCCTTGCTCGAGCCAGCGACCTTGGGTCCAAGCTGGTGAGCTTTTGCTCAAACCAGATGAGTCCATGCTCAAGCTGGCAACCTCGGGGTCTTGAACCTGGGTCCTTGGCATCCCAGTTCGACGCTCTACCCACTGCACCACCGCCCGGTCAGGAGCCTTCTCAGCTTTGTCTCTAGCTCTTAGAGTGAAAAGGAAGACCTAAGTTCTCCCCCTGCCCACCTGGCACCTGCCTGTGTCTGGCTCAGTTGGCAGTTCTGTGGCCTGAGATGGGACAGCGGGGCGACTGTGGTGGAGGGCCCACACGATGGCCCTCCTGGCCCCCTCTTCCTGCCCAAATGCTTTGCCATGTGTGGGCCCTTTAAACAGTCACATTTCTCTGCCCCTCTGACTCACAAGGTTCTCTTCCTGCTTTTCATTTTCCAGTGATTCATTTTCCCCTCATTTTCCCTCTTCCCTGTTCGCTGCACTGGAGAAAGTGCCGGGCCGGGGTGAGAGCAGAGATCTGGGCCCAGGCAGCAGCTACTGGGTGGTCTTAGGGTGCCCCCTGGAGGGCAGAGCTTGGCCAGGCTCCTGGGAGGGACGCTGTCTCTTCCCTCTCTGGCCACCCTGCAGTCCCACAGCAAGCAGTGGGCAGGTGGGGACAGAAGGCACCAGCCTGGGACCACACAAAGTCCTGGTCCTCAGCACCCCCCCCCAGGACTATTCAACAGCTAAAAACGACCATCGCTAGCACACAAGGAGTGCACACACCAGCACCTCTCATTCAGTCCTGTGTGACCTCTGTTTCTTATCAGTGTTTCACAAGAGGAAGCAGGTTCAGAGAGGTGAAATAAGTCTCTCAGTCATACAGCTTGGAAATAGTAGAGCTGAGCCTTGAACCCCAGTCTGATTTTGTAGCCCTGCTGTTCCCCTCTGCTGAGTCACACAGGGACCCTACCACTTCAGTTTGTTACTGTCTGTCTGGGCCCCTCCAGGGAGCTCAGTAGGGGGTGGGGGTGGGCAAGATAAAGAAACATGGCTGCCCATGTGCTGAGCACCCCAGCCCCAGGCCTCTTCTCCAACACTTGCCCAGCCCTGGCCCCTCAGGGCTCTCGATAAGCTCTGTGAGGAAAGACTGCTGCCCACTTCCCAGGCAAAGAAGCTAAAGCTGCAGAGGTCATGTCACTTCTCCCAAAGTCATGAGTTAGGAAGGTGGGGACCCAGCCCAGATTCCAGGTCTGCTTCAACTGGAGCGACACCCAGGGTGACCAGCAAGGCGAGACCCAGGTTGGCGGGCTTCAGGGACCCACGCTCTGTCCCGTGGCTAGATGGGCTCCAGGGGTGTGGTGCCTGGGCAGGGAGCCTCTGGAGCCAGGCGGGCTGACCCTCACGCCCCTGCTCTTCTCTCTCCACCTTGGCCCCTCTGTCTCTGCCTCTGTCTCTTCCCCCGCACGTCGCAGGCAAAGGTGACGGAGGAGTGCTCCCAGTATGAGTTTGAGAACTACATGCGGCAGCAGCTGCTGCTGGCCGAAGAGAAGAGCTCCACACACGAGGCCCGCAGCTGGGTGCCCAAGCGGCACTTCGGCAGCGCGCCCCTGGTGCGCCGGCTGGGCCACGACGCGCAGCCCATGAACCCCCTGGACGCAGCCATCCTGGCGCAGCGCTGCCTGCGGAACTAGCAGCCTTGGGCAGGCATCCCAGCACCACCTGCCGCCTCTCCCTGGCCCCCCCGCCAGGGCCCCACTGTGGCTATGGGCTGGGCCCTGGAGTGCTGAGCTCGCTCCCAAGCTGCCACGGGGACCGGCAGGGACAGCCCGGGTCACACACGGGGTCAGCAGAGGTACCACAAAGCTACCTTTTGGAATGATTGCTTGATTGTGTTGGTTTTTAATCTGAGAAGCCTAGATAACTAATCTGCTTTTAATCATGACGTTTTAATCTACCTCTGTCTCTTTAACCATGCTGTCTCTGGACTGAGTGAGAGGGAGGAGGAGGGAGCCCACCCAGCCGTCTGCCCCAGGCAGCTGCTCCCCACAGTCCAAATAAGCTGAAGGTGCAGCTCGCTGCTGGTTCTCAAAGCGAATGCCCACTCCCCACCACAACCCTAGGCCCTCCCACGGTCAGTTTCCCTCCCTCCCCTTCTGACCCCAGACCCCTCAGTCCAAGCTTTGGAAAACCTTCACCTCATCTTAAGTGGAATTCAAATATATTTATTTTTATACTAAAACCAACTTCTCTCCCATCACCAGGTGACTCGGCCCATGGCCACTCCCTGCTCCCAGCCTGGCTAGACAGCAGGGAGTCCACAGCCCACAGATGGGCCCCCCCTCACCCCCTGGCTCAGAAGCCCCTTCTTGCCAGCCCCTCTCCACCTCCAGCCCACCAGTCCCTCCTATCTCTGGTGATTGGGAGGCCTTTCTCGACTTGGTTCTCTTTCTGCCAGCTCAGTAGCGTCTCTGAGGTGCTGTGCACTCGCATTAACCCTGGTTTCCTTGTCTACCCCTCACCGCAGTACCGAGGTGACGTTGACATAGATGTGAAGGAGGCCTGGCGGTCGGGCTGAGCAGGGTGCGCTGGGCTGGCCGTGGACAGGTGGGCCCTGCTATGTGCCCTCTCGCTCCCCATACCTACTCTGTGTTCAGAGAACGGTGGGGACATCTCCCCTCCTACCCTTGCCTCATAAAAGACTGGTGTCTCTCCCAACAGGCCCTGGCCAAGGTCCATCATGGGGCCACAGGGCTCATGGAAGAATTTTAGGGACTAGGGGACTCTGGCTTGAGAACAGCCCTGCTGCCCTTTTGAGCCGAGATTTTGAAGTGGATGCCTGTCTTGCCAGAAATGCTGTTCTCACCAGAACGCCCTCCCCTCCCACACTCCCTCACTGGCCTTGGCCCTGCCCAGTGCCAAGCGAAGATCTTCCCCCGGTCTCCCCACCAGACCCCCTTAGAAAGGCCAACTGTTCAGCTCCCGGCAGCCCTGGGCCCTAGGCCTTTCCTGCCTGTCCTTGCTCCCCAGTGGGAAGGTGACCAAGGTCTGTGTGACCTTGTTCCCCAGTATGAGTTGCCCCCTCCCCAAAAGCTGATTCACTGTGAGTGACTTGGGCAAGTTCCCAAACCTCCTTGTGCCTCAGTTTCCCCATCTGGAAAAAATGGGGCCACCTCTTGCCAGCAGTAGCAGGGCCACCCACGCCCCTTCCTCTCCATACCCCCTTCCCAGCACTTGGGCGCCTCATGCCTCTGCCTCAGTGGGTCTGAGGGAGCCCACCTGAGCCCAGCACTTACTAAGCTGTCTCTGTCAGCTGTCTGGCTGCTGAGAGCCAGAGTCTCATGCTATGGGGTTGGAGGATGCCGTTTTCTATATTTATTTCAAAAACAATCTCCCAAGGGAGTAGAAATGCAGTCCGCCTAGGGCTCCCAGCCCATGACTGTCCTGTGAGGGGTTCAGATGTACCCCCTACCCAGCAGCCTGCCCAGACCTTCCAGGCCTGCTTGCCATGTGTGATCGTTCTCCTTTTCAAAGCAATAGCCTCCAGGTCTGCAAAGCCGGATCAGACAGAGGTCCCTTCCAAGGTCAACCTGTGTGTCTGATTACATTGCTAGCAAAGCAAATGGGAGGAGGTTGGGTTTGCCCTCACTGACTGTCACACGCTGAGAGAAGTCCAATTGTAAAGAAACAAAATAGAAAAAGTCACAAAAAAATTTGTATAAAGACATATTTTTGTACTACATGGGGACTCTTCCTGCATGTCAGCAATAAAACTTCCTGATCTGGAGCCACTGTGGCCTGTGCCGTCTGCAGTTCTTGCCCTCTCACCTGCGTGTCGGGTCTCCCTCCCATCCCAGCCAGGCAGGGCTGGTTCTGTAGCTCTTGGCCAGGGGTCCCCAAACTATGGCCCGTGGGCCGCATGCGGCCTCCTGAGGCCATTTATCCAGCCCCCACCACACTTCCGGAAGGGGCACCTCTTTCATTGGTGATCAGTGAGAAGAGCATAGTTCCCATTGAAATACTGGTCAGTTTGTTGATTTAAATGTACTTGTTCTTTATTTTAAATATTGCATTTGTTCCCGTTTTGTTTTTTTACTTTAAAATAAGATATGTGCAGTGTGCATAGGGATTTGTTCATAGTTTTTTTATAGTCTGGCCCTCCAACGGTCTGAGGGACAGTGAACTGGCCCCCTGTGTAAAAAGTTTGGGGAAGCCCTGGCCGGTTGGCTCAGCAGTAGAGCGTCACCCTGGCGTGCGGGGGACCCGGGTTCGATTCCCGGCCAGGGCACATAGGAGAAGCACCCATTTGCTTCTCCACCTCGCCCCCTCCTTCCTCTCTGTCTCTCTCTTCCCCTCCCGCAGCCAAGGCTCCATTGGAGCGAGGATGGCCCGGGCGCTGGGGATGGCTCCTTGGCCTCTGCCTCAGACGCTAGAGTGGCTCTGGTCGCGGCAGAGCGACACCCCGGAGGGGCAGAGCATCGCCCCCCGGGGGGCAGAGCCTCGCCCATGGTGGGCGTGCCAGGTGGATCCCAGTCGTGCGCATGCGGGAGTCTGTCTGACTGTCTCTCCCCGTTTCCAGCTTCAGGAAAAAAAAGAAAAAGAAAAAAAAAAAAAAGTTTGGGGACTCCTGCGCTTAGCTATACCACCAGGTGCACTGGATAGGTGCCCCCCAGCCTGGGCAGCCAGCTGGCCACACTCCATCAGTCTTGAATGGGGGAAGGGACCAGAACTAGCCAGTATTCTCCCAGACTGGCTGGTCTAGCCTGCCCCTAGGTGCCCAAAGGGAAACTCCCTGCTTGGCTAGGCTCCGCCCAGGATCTGTGCAGGAAGGAGGTGTCCCAGAGTGGCTGCTGCTTGCACAGTGTTGCTCCTCTCCCCCAGCCAAACCCCCACCAAGGTGGGGAGAACTTAGCCAGACAGACCATGCATGAGCTCACATGCCCACGCAGGGCAGCTGGGGTAATAAGGGCCAGGCCAGACCCTTTCCTGAATCACCCGCTCCTTCCCTGCCCTCCATAGGAAGCCAAAGGGCTTCCTTCCTTTCATCTTTCCTTCCTTCCTTTGCTTAAATTTAGACTCAGATTGCTCTGTGGAGCAGTGAAGCTAGAGGTAGGCTGGCCCCGCCCCAGGCACAGCACAGGGCCCACGCTGTTGACCTTTGTGTTCAGGAACCCCCCAAAGGCCCAGGTCACAGAGGAGCAGAGATTCGGGCAGGAGGAGCCCCTTCCCAGTCAAGTGCCCACACAGCCAGAGGAAGTAGCACCTCTCCAAGATGTGAGAAGGCCCCGGTTTTCTGCAAATACTTCAGAGCAGACTCCAGGCCCCTCGCCTCTACCTTCACCACACAGCCCCACACCTACCCCTGCATCCAAGCGGCTGCCCACCTTCTTGGCCACTCCCAAATCAATAGAAATTTTGCCCAGTGTATCTAGTCTATACCTTATCTGTTGAGCTGTCCACTCCCTGCCCAGCACTGCCACTCGCGGGCTCTCCCAGCTGCCACCTGGGCCTTGTCTCCGTTTCAGCCTCCCTTCTGTCCCTCCACCTGATCAGCCTCTGCTCTGTGCACTGTATCTCCTCAGCACCAACATGTGTCAGGTTACGTGTGGCAACCCCCAAGACAGCAAGCCACACGCGCGCAAGCACTCTGCGCTGCTCACTCCTGTACCCTCAGCATCCGGAACTGGCCTGGCACGCAGCTCGCATATCAGAACTGTTGGTAAGTTTTTATTGTGAGCCCTGAAGCAAAGGAAGGGGAAAGGACCAGAAGGGTAGGTGTGATCCAACAGCCTCCTATGCTCCTGAGAAGTCACCTAAGAACTGAGGTTTCCATCAGTGGTACTCACCGCCTGGTCTCCACTGTCTTCAGGGGGAACAGTTTCAAAGAGAAGCCAGCCAGCCTGCAGGGCTACCTGGAGTGGGAAGTGGGGAACAGGTGTCTCTCTTCATAGCTGAGCTGTTCAGGCTCCCAAGCCAAGTCTGCTGTGATCTCGTCTCTCCCTCTCTCTCTCACCGCACGTCCTGCCAGCCACTTCTCACAGCTCCCTGCCATCACTCCGGCTGAGGTCTGAGCCCCAGTCTCTCACTTCCAGGCCTTATTCCCTGTGACAGCCATTCAGCAGCCAGCCGCAGTGGGATTTCTTCCCTCTTCTGCTTAATCCTCGAATGGCTTCTGTCCCATGCAAGACAACATCCGGAGGCCTGTCTGAGACACAGAAAGCTCTCTACCACAAGGCTCTAACCTGGCCTCTAACGTCTCAGCCCCTCACCCCTCACCCGCTGTCCCTGCCACATGGGCCTCCTTGTTGATTCTGACCAAGCCCAGCAGTGCTTCCACCACAAGGCCTTTTCATTGACTATTCTTTCTGGAAGGCCCTTCCCCCAGATATTTACATAGCTCCCTCCCTCTGCTCAAAAGATCACCTCCTCAGAGGCCTTCCTGACCACTACACCTGGTCTTCTCTAATTCCTATCCTGCTTTATTCTTCATTTTGCTTACCACAGCCTAACCTTGTATCATCTATTTGACTATTGATTACACCTGTCTCCCCTACATGATTGTTGAGCTCCATGAGGACAGAGATCTTTTCTGTATGTCTGGGGGTGGGGGAGGGGGCTTAGGGGCTGGTCATCACAATGACTTGGGACACTGGTGGCATTTAGACAGTGGGAGCCAGGGACTCTAGACAAGCCCACAGGGAAGGAAGATTCTACATCCTGCACATGAGTGGGAACTTGTTTATAATTACCAGAGCCAAGAATCTAACTCCACTTTATGCGTAAACACAAAGGACTTGTGTATATATAATGTACACTGAATTTCCAGGGAACGTAACTACTGTGTAGAGTAGAGAAAATTTGCACTTTGTTTTGTTCAGAACTTTACCAAGAGTTCGTCACCATTACAGACACTAACACCACCACATCCCAGTGCCAGTCTGCACTCAAGCTGTCACTTTCCCTGCACTGACCACTTCACAAATACATATCACTACCTTTTATTTCTTTTATATTAGAAGGCGTATGTGTATATGTATGTATTTCAAGCCCAGATGTGGAGGGGAGTATATTAGCCACAAATTTCATTCAGGAGCATAGAAGGAGCAATACAAAGAATTGTGAAAAGGCAACATAGGATCTGACAGGGGGAGAGCCACGACCTTTGAAGCCTGGAAGGCTCTGAAGTGTCGAATTCGGGCCCCACCCCTTACATCCATGTGCCCGCACATATGTTACTTAGCCTCATTTTCCTCATCTGGAAAATGGGAATTATCCTACAACCTACTTGGTCACTGGGAGGATTTGAGGGGTTGAGGCAGCACAGCAGTTAGCAGAGTGCCAGGAACCCAGAGGGTACTCAATGGCCATTACTATTACTCGTTCTGCCACCTCTCTCATTGCTCTCTTCCCAACAGCTGCCCCAGGTGCCAGGGAGGCATTCAGAGGACTGGGCTGGTCTTACACGTCCTTGAATGAGTCCCCTTCTTCCTTCCATTCAAGACCTAGGCAGCCTCCTCCCCCAGCGGGGTGAGGCCCCAGTGTGAGGAACAGCACAGCCAGGGAGAGAGCAGCTGGGGCCAGCCCCCAGAGAGGGAGGAAAACCAGCAGGCAGATAAAGGGGATGTGAGCCAGCCAGGCAGGTGACAACTATGCAGAGACCCCCTGTCAGCACACCCAGGACACCAGGAAAGTGGGTGGCTGGGAAGACCTACAGACAGGCCGGCAGGCAGGGAGAGGCAGGCGGAAAAGCAGTAGATAGGCAGGTGGCCAGGAGGGTATGTGGATTGTGCAGATGGCTACATCGGTCAGAGGCTTTGGGCATCTCTCCCCAACACCCTCCAGGAGCAGCCCACAGCCTCTTCCAACCCTCCAGGGCAAGGTGACCACTTCTCCCACCTGGCCTGGCTTGGCCACATGCATTGCCCTACTGTGTGTCCCTCTTTGAAGGGACCAGAGACCATCTCAACCCCTACTCTGCTCCAGCATGGCCACCTGCTTCACCAGGGCTGAGTCACACTTGACCCATTCCAAACACCTATGTCACACACCAACCCAGACACATCTTTGTCTGCAGGCAGCAATACCCAGAGACCTGCATAGCACAGGGCTGCACGGAAACGGCAAAACATAAACATATCCAAAATCTTACAGCCCCTCCCACCCCGCAGAGAGGCAGGCACACACAGACAGGCACGCGTATGTACACGCACTGACACCCAGGGCTGGTCACAGAAGCATAGCCGAAACACACACTAACCTTCATATGGACAGTAGGCATTCAGCACTGACACAACCATGGAAACCCATAGCTATCCCAGTCCTGGCCAGATTCTGGACTCACCTTCACCTCTCAGCCCAATTTAGCATGGCTGGTGGTGTCCTGGTCCTGGCCAGGTCTTCCTCCCCCATCACCCATCTCTGCTGGCTGAGTCAGAGCATCCAGACCCCTCCATGTCAGAGCATCCAGAGCTCAGGTTTCAGACCTTCTTTTCTCTACCTGCCCCCCGGGTGATCTCATCTAGTCCCGGGGTGTTCAATCAATCTTGGGTGTTGACTACCCCCAAATACATTTCCAGCCCAGACTCCTCCGGGCTCTGCCTACCTCTCTGAGACCTCCACCCAAGTATCTACTGCACATCTCAAATCTATCTAAAATGATTGCCCAAAACCTGCTCCTCACCTAAGCTGTCCTCAGGTAATACTAAGCAGCTGTCCTATATTCAGTCTTTTCCTCGCATCCACATCCCGTGCAGCAAGCCCTGTTGATACTCCCTTCAGGACACTGCCTGAGCCTGACCCTGTCTCACCTTCTCCACGGCCCACCCCAGTCTGAGCCCTCTGCCACTGCTGGCCCGGATGGCTGCGAGCCTGCTCACAGCTCTTTCATTCTCACCTTGCATGGCCCCTCCCACACGAGCTCCTACAGCAGGGGTCGGGAACCTTTTTGGCTGAGAGAGCCATGAACGCCACATATTTTAAAATGTAATTCTATGAGAGCCATAAAACGAGCTGTGTACATTATGCATTATTCAATAAAAATTTGTTGTCCCGGAGGACAGCTGTGATTGGCTCCAGCCACCTGCAACCATGAACATGAATGGATTGTAATACATGAGAATGTTTTATATTTTTAACGTTATTATTTTTATTAAAGATTTGTCTGCGAGCCAGATGCAGCCATCAAAAAGAGCCACATCTGGCTCGTAAGTCATATGTTCCCGACCCCTGCCCTACAGGGATCTCTCCAAAGTGCGGCCCAAACCACAATACTCTCCTGATTAAAACTCCAGGGGCACTCCATGACACACAACATCTAAGCTCCTCCATAGGGCCCACAGCTTCTTCCTCATCACCCCATCACCTCCCTAGTGCCCCTTGGCCCTGCCCAAAGACTCACTGCTTCTGTCCTTCCTGCCCCACATCCTGGCATAGCTGCCCCCTCCAAGGTCTAGCATTCACCCCCTCCCAAGAGCATCCCAGGTGTTCTCCATTACATTTCCCCATTTCTTCATCCTCTGAGCACTCCGCAGCGCCCAAGGTTCTCTTCTCCGTGTATTGTCTGTCTGTCCACCTTAGTAACAGCTCCCCAAGGGGAAATTGTGTGTTCTGTTCACTGCTGAACACACATTATTAGGAAGTGCTAGGCAGAGTGCTGGCTTAGTATTTTATTTGTTGAGTAATGGCTATATGGATTTATACACGGACATGCTCACCCCCACAAAAATGTTCAAGCAGATACAACACAAAAATAAACATACAAATATACAGATATGGGCAGAAATAGTGTCACATGCTCACTAAACAGGCCCCAGCCACAGGACACCCAGGAGCCCCTTTCCCACTCTCAAGGGAGCCAGTCCTAGTTCTTTCCCCATCTAGATCTGCCCTCTGCTTGAACCCAGTCTCAAGACTTGGAGTGGGGGTCTCCAGCCTGGACAGAGAGGGGGGTCACTGGCCCACAGGCCCCAGGCAGCGCCTTCAGCTATGTCTGCAATTTCCTCTCCCCCCTTCCTTCCCTCCTCCTCCCTGAGGCTCCCGCCAAGAAGGCCTCCCCCTCACCCCAGCCCCAGCACAGGAAGGAGGGCCCACAAGGGGGGTGCTGGGAGCCTGGGCAGGAAGAAGACCCGGGCCCACACACTGATCACACCATACGTTGCATGTTGCATGCACAAGCCTTGAGCCCATGTGGAACTGCATGTGCACAGGCAGGTTTAGCCAGAAGGGAAAGGCATTTTTGCCATGCACTCTGGTGCAAAACACAGGGGACCTCAGAGGCCCCAGGCCGGGTTCTGCAAGGTTGGTCTGGGCCTGGCTTGAAGCCTGAGTCCAGCATTCATTAACCCTGCTGACCAGGGCTCCGCCAGCTGGACACACTCACCGCTGGGGGCCCTGGGAGGAGGGGATGACAGTCCCTTCCCACGGATTGTGTGCTGAGGGGTCTAGAGGAGCGCTGACATCTGGGCTGGGGGAAAGCAGGCAGTCCTCCCTGGGCGAGGGAGCTTCCTGGGAGGTAGAGCAAGGTATAGAGACAGGGTTCAGAACCCAGCCAGGCTTTAGGATGAGAGAGCAGTGGGTTCAAATTCTGACTGGTAAAATTTTTCAATCTCTTCATTTATCTGCCAAGTGGGTATAAGGACATGGCATTATAAGATTATTAAAAAGAAGTAAAAATATTGTAAAGAGTTTAGTCCATTGCGTGGCTCTTAGGTGAAACTCCATCCTCATCATTATTATTATTGTTGTTATTCGTAGCCTGGGGGCGGGTCCCTGGAACCCGCCTCCCCTGCGGTTTCCTGCGGGGGGGGGGGGGGGGGGAGAAGGCGCCCCGCAGGCCTCGCTCCCCCCTTCTCTCCCCTTCCTCTGCCGGCCCTTTCCCTCCCCGCCTCCCCCGCCCCGCCCCGCCCCGTCCCTCCTCTTTCCTCGGAGGAAACTTTCCGCCGGCTGGTCCATCGGCCCGTGTCCGGCCCGCGCTGCTGTGGCCTGGGAGCCAAGCGGAGCGGGCGGGGCAGCCGGGACCGGACGGGGCGGGCGCGGCCGGACCCCGTGTGTGTGCGGCCGCTGGAGGTGCCGGGGCCGGTCCGCGGAGAAACGAGCGCTGACGGTGAGTAACCCCGGGCCTGCAGGCTGGTGGGTCCCCGCGAAATGGGAGAGGGAAGCAGCCTCCCCTTCCTGGAGTTCTCCCAGGGAGAGCGGAAGGCACTCGCGCTCCCCCAACATCTCGCTTGGGGGACAGTGAAACCGGACCTCTTTTGGGGACCTCACGTGGGGGTGGAGCCTCCTGCGGCCCACTCCCTGACCCCCAGGTTAGAGGGGCGTCAATGTGCAGGGGGGAGGATCCCCAAACAGGGCCCAACTCGACAACCGAGTCAGGACGCCGCTCTTCTCAGTGTGGAACCTGGGGCTGCCCTTCCAGGGAGAGGAGCGGCCCCAGGAGAAAGCGGGTCGGGGTCAGCTGGAGGCCGGAGATTAGGATCTGATCATGCTGACCTCGCAGGTTGACAGGGGAGTTACCCCCCCTGATCAGCATGGATGCCCCCCGAAGAGACATGGAGTTGCTCAGCAACAGCCTGGCGGCTTACGCACACATCCGCGGTGAGGGCGGCCCACCCCTCCCTGCCCCTTTGAGGCCCCACAAGCCCCTTCCCTCCCCATCCCTGCCATTATTAATCACCACAGCCCCGCAGCTAGTCTCCCACAACCAATTGCCGTCATCCCTCACTGCCCCCATTACCCAATGGTGGCTACCTAATGGCTTTCAAATGGGATACTGTCCTTGCCCCCCCCCCCCCCCGCCGCCCCAACTTAAAGCCTGGAGATGGAGTGACTCCCATCCGCCAGGGCCCCTCCATGATTTCTGCCCTCTGACCTCCAGCTAACCCCGAGAGCTTTGGCCTCTACTTCGTGCTGGGCGTCTGCTTTGGCTTGCTGCTAACCCTGTGCCTGCTAGTCATCAGCATCTCCTGCGCGCCCCGCCCGCGGCCCCGGGTCCCCGCGCGGCACCGGGACCCCGGTAGCCCCCTGGAGGCGGAGGACGATGACGAGGACGAGGAGGACACGGTGACGCGGCTGGGCCCCGACGACACACTGCCTGGCGCGGAGCTGTCCGCGGAGCCCGACGGGCCCCTGAGCGTTAACGTCTTCACGTCAGCAGAGGAGCTGGAGCGGGCGCAACGCCTGGAGGAAAGGGAACGAATCCTGCGGGAGATCTGGCGCACCGGGCAGCCGGACCTGCTGGGCACCGGCACACTGGGGCCCAGCCCCGCGCCCACTGGCACCCTGGGTCGCATGCACTATTACTGACCGGGCCTCGTTCCCACTGCAAGGCGCTCTGGGTACTGGACATGAACTTGCCTTAATAGTTGCCACTGGACATTCTGACTGTCCCTGCCAGCGGTCCTGTTGGCTAGGCCCGCACAGCTCTCACGGTGCTATTAAGCGTGGAATCCCACCCTCTGGGAGGCGCCCTTCTCCAGTCCTGCCCAAAGGCCCTGGGGGGAGGGCAGAACACAGGGTCCCCACCCCGTTCCAGGGAACGGTTAAGAGGTGAAGTGACCAATGAAAGCTGCATTCTTAGTGACTCAGTCTTCCTCTGTTACCCCTGCTTCCAATGTTCCCAAGGCTCCTGTCATGTACAGGACCCTAGGGCCGATCCCCATTAGACTCCCTTACCAGGCTGACCATCTCCATCCATCAATCACTCACTCCATCGTTAACACACCTACTGTGTTAACTTCACAGATAGCAAAAAACCCCACAACTCCACTGTTTCACCAGTCTTTCACAGAACGAGCATCACTCAAATTCCTTGCTCATAAATGCATTCCTTACCGGCACGTGCCTGGACACATGTCGCCTGTCCCTACAAATGCCCCAGGGTTGATGCATCACTGCAATCTCACACACCAGGCCTCGGGAGCCTGACCTTGACGCTAAGGTGCTATTAGCTCCAGTGTAACCACGTGTGCCTGAGCTGGGCTGTGTATGAGCTGAGGTGCGTCTCTGTGAGTCCTTCTGAGTGGACAGTAGGGCCGATTGGAAGGGGTCGGGGTTTTGAAGGCAAGGCCACTGCTCCTATAGCTCACAGCTGGATTCCGGGATCCGGCTGCAGGCAGGGCCTGACCGGCCTGGCCCTGGGCCCCTCCTGCCTGGCGTCCGAAGGAGACGCCCCCTTCCAACCCCCGCCATCCGGTGGGTAAAAATAGCAGCGCGCAGGCCTTGGGAACAGTAATGAGAGCCACATGTTGGCCAGATGTGCCAGAGAGACCGCCAGGAATGCGGAGCGCCAGCCTGGCCCCGCCCCTGCCACGAAGGCCCCGCCCCCACAGACCAGGCAGTAACGGAGTGCGTACACAGCAAAGTTTACTTTCTTCAGTTTTCCAAAGGTGTGTGTAAGGACGTGGGTGGCCAGGGTAGATACCCCTCCAGGATCCACTGCAGTCCCTCCTTGGTGTGTGCAATCCCCCTTCAGTGCGTCTGCGTCTGCGCGTGGTTGGATCCCGGGGTCCAGGATTCCTGGAGCCTCCCATTCATCTGAATCTAGTGGGGAGAAGGTATCAGGGGACAGCCAACCACCAGCCCCCTCCCGGCCAGGGATTTGCACCACACTCACCTCCAGCAACTGGCGCTTCTCCCTCTCGCTCTTCAGCTCTTCCCAGATGTCTGTCAGCTTTCTTCTGTGGACAAGAGAGCAAGGGAAAGGGGTGGGCTAGGGCTGGCTTCCAGCAGCCCCCTGCCCTTCTCCTTCCCATCTCCTCGACTTCCACCCCCCCACCCCCCCCCCACTTACTCCAGCTGCACTCCCATCAGCTCCAGGGCCCTCCTTAAAGACTCCACCTCGTCCTGTAGCCTCATTATGTCATCTCTGTTGTTTTTGCTGTCCGTGGGATTTTGCGGGACCAGTGAATTGAGGCTGGGACTCTCCTGAGGGTCTGGAGTTGGCTCGATACGATGTAGATTTTTTTGAGCAGGGACTACCTTTTCAGGAGATGCCTCCTCTTTGGGGGTAGTCTCATCCTTCGCAGGTGCTCCCTCCAAGAGGGTGGTGGCCTCTTCCCCGGGGTCAGCCTTCTCAAGGGCAGGCACAGACCCTGGCTTAGCCTCAGATTGGAGGGTGGAGCTGTCCCCCTTATCTAGGGGGCGTTCCTGGGGCATGTGGACCTCCTCTTGGGACTGAGCCTCACTGACCAAGAAAAACGTGCCCTTGGGCTGCACTGCCTCGGGGGAGGATGGGTGGAGCTGACTGCTGTCCCCAGCAGAAGTCTCTTCAGAAAATATCTGATCAGGGGTTAAGGCCTTTTCTAGGGTGGAGGTCTCATTCCCAGGAGGAGCAGTCTTTGGGCCAGGGTCTTCACCTTCAGGGGTGACACCTAGAGCAGACACCTCATCCAAAGAAAAGACCCCATCTGGGCTGGGGGCCTTGTCCTCTCGAGTCAGGGTCTCCTCTGGGGTAGGGGTCTTATCTGGAGTCAGAGTTTCCTCTGGGTTGGGGGCCTTATCCAGAGACAGGGTCTTCTGTGGGGTGGGGGGCTTGCCCAGAGTAGGGGTTTTATTCACAGGGGAGGCCTTTGCTCGACTTCTTCGCTCTTCCTCCTGTGGTGATGGGGGCAAGGTCTCAGGTGAGGGCTCCCCTTGGCCTGGGATCCTTCACCCTCACATGCCATATCCCCAGGAAGCAGTCTCTCCCCGGTCTCCTACTCTGCCATATGTGGCCTCTCACCTGACTGGTTGCATATCGTTGCCTGGAAGCCTGGGTTCTGGATCGCTTTTTAACAGAGTGGCCCGGACCTCCATTGAGGAGGCTGCCAGTGGAGCCTGTGAGAGCAGGACGTGAGAAGCCCAGGCCCAGTAGGATACTGAGTCTCTCTCCATCTCTGTCCCCCCATCCTCATCCCACTGAGGGAGGCAGCCAGACTTACCCGAGTCTCGGGAGGGGCGCTTCTGACTGTCTCCACCAGGTGTCCAAGATGGCCTGCAACAGATCACCATTAGACGCAGGGAGTGTGGGGCAGGGAGTAGCATTTCCTTTGTACCCTCATCCTTCCCCCAAGCCCACTCTCCTTACTTGGCTTTGCTGGGCCCAGTGTGGACTGTCATCAGCTTCTTGACTGTAGGGAGGGCTGTTTTGGGCATCATCTTTTTTGGTTCCTTAGTAGGAGCTAGGAGGGCAGAGGGGAGTGCAGCATTTGTTATCCCTTATCCAGCCGAGAGTTGCTAGCCCTGCCCTGTGCTGTCACAGGGTTTAGGGTCAGGAGATCAATCATATTGGACTCTGCCTCTTGGGAACTCTGGGGAAACTGGCCACCCTCAGGTCACAATGCACTGTGGGAGCACCCCAAAGTATGGTCAGGGAAGGCTTTGTGGGGAGATGGCTCTAAATACTGCCAGTTTTTTAATCCAGGTCTTTCTTTGCTTAGTGCCATGACTGGTTCAGACTTCATCTCTGTCCTGGATTATGGCAACATCTTCAGTTCACCCTCCCTGAAACTTCTTTGTCTCTCCCTCTCATTTCCTCCCTAAGCAATCTCAGCCAGTCTCACAGGTTTAATTATCACCAATAAGCCAACAACGCCAACATTTCCATTTCTAGCTCCTTCCTCTTCCCTGGACCCCAGACTCCTATCTAACTGACCTCCCATTCTTTGTACTTGGAGAGCTAACTGGCATCACACATTCAACATATCCAAAACATATCTCTTTTGCCCCGAATCTGCCCCTTTCTCAGTGTTCCCCATCTCATGCATTCACCCCTTGCTTATACGAAATAAGGAGTGATTCTTGACCTCTTTTATATGCTTATGCTGCATACATCCAACCCATCAGTAAATCCTGTCCGCTGTATCTTTAAAACATGCCCTAAATCCACCTCGTCACCACCTCCGCGACTAAGCACTCTAGATCCAGTCACCACCACCACCTAGACTACTGCCACAGCCTCCGACCGGGCTTTGGCCTCACTCACCCTGCCTGTGGTGTGTTCCTCCCCCAGCAGCCCGAGTGAGCTCGTGTTCTGTTGGTGAAGCAGACATAAACAAAAGAAATAAAACATGTAGCGTGTTCGTGAGTCATAAAGTATTACTAAGTAAGAATAAAATATAATTTTAATTGAGGTGGTCAGAAAAGGCCACACTGAGATGACATCAGAGGCAGTCAGTCACACAGGGATATCCATATCCGTGGGCACAAACAGCCACTCTGGTTTATGCACATATGCTGCAATGTACTCTTCCACGTACTATCACATAGATACACACCCCGACTGCCAGATGCCACGTCGTAGTGGGCAAGAGCATAGATCCTATAACCAGACACCAGGTTTTTGTTTTTTTTTTTCATTTTTCTGAAGCTGGAAACGGGGAGAGACAGACAGACTCCCGCATGCGCCCGACCGGGATCCACCCGGCACGCCCACCATGGGGCGATGCTCTGCCCATCCTGGGCGTCGCCATATTGCGACCAGAGCCACTCTAGCGCCTGAGGCAGAGGCCACAGAGCCATCCCCAGCGCCCGGGCCATCTTTGCTCCAATGGAGCCTTGGCTGTGGGAGGGGAAGAGAGAGACAGAGAGGAAAGCGCGGCGGAGGGGTGGAGAAGCAAATGGGCGCTTCTCCTGTGTGCCCTGGCCGGGAATCGAACCCGAGTCTTCCGCACGCTAGGCCGACGCTCTACCGCTAAGCCAACCGGCCAGGGCCAGACACCAGGTTTTGATCTTGTTCTATGACATGACAGTTGTGCGGGCAGATATCTTAACCTCTCTGTGGCCCAATGTCCTTGTCCATGAAACATGGATAAAACAGTACACATCGTGTAGGGTTGTTGTGAAGTTTGAGGGATTTCATCCATATGAGGTAGTTAGAAGAGTGTTTGGCATATAGTCAAAGTTCGTTAAAATGTTTCTTGTTTTTTTTAATTGAATTTATTGGGAGTGACATTGGTTAATAAAATTATATAGGTTTTAGGTGTATTATGTGTTCAACACTCTAAGTTAAGTCACCTTACATTAAAATGTTAAAACTTTGCCTGTCCAGGTGGTGGCTCAGTGGATAAAGCGTCAGACTGGGACACGGAGGACCTAGGTTCGAAACCCCAAGGTTACCGGCTTGCGTGTGGGCTCATCTGGGTTGAGCAAGGCTCACCAACTTTGAACCCAAGGTCACTGGCTTGAGCAAGGGGTCACTTGGTCTGCTGTAGCCACCCGGTCAAGGCACATATGAGAAAGCAATCAATGAATAACTAAGGTGCTACAACAAAGAATTGATGCTTCTCATCTCTCTTTCTCCCTGCCTGTCTATCTATCCCTACCTGTCCTTCTCTCCTACCATAGCTACTGAGCCTGGGCCCAGAACCAGAAGTAGAAGTCCTCTCCGGAAGAAGTCTTCCCCTACTAAGGTATGCAAGACTCCCACAGGTTGTGATCAAGTCATGAGCTCACACACAAAAATCGTAAAACACACAAGGACACACAGCAGATACTGGAATTGTCAAGTAGAGAACACAACACAGTTCTGTATAAAATATTTGAAGAGCCTGACCAGACAGTGATGCAGTGGACAGAACATCAGACTGGGACATGGAGGACCCAGGTTTGAAGCCCCAAGGTCACTGGCTTAAGTGCAGGCTCATCAACTTGAGTGTAGGGTCGTTGGCTTGAGCGTGGGATCAGAGATGCAATCCCATCGTCGCTGGCTTGAGACCAAAGGTCGCTGACTTGAAGCCCAAGATCACTGATTTGAGTCCAAGGTTGCTGGCTTGAGCAAGGGGTCACTCACTCAGCTGTAGCCCCAGGTCAAGGCACATATGAGAAAGCAATCAATGAACAACTAAGGTGCCGCAATGAAAAATTGATGCTTTTCATCTCTCTTCCTTCCTCTTTCTGTCCCTATCTGTCCCTCTTCTGTCTCTATCATAAAAAAATTTTTTGAAGAAATAAAGGATGAGCCTGCAACAAAGGGACCATCAGGAATAAACAGGCAGATGTAAAAAAAAAAAAAAAAAGAAAGAAAAAGCTAAACTACTAGAGATGAAAATAGCACTCTTGACATAAAACACAACATACAGGTTAAACAGTAGATTAAACATAGCCAAAAGCTAGAGAGAGAATTAGTAAACTAGAAGTATTGTGAGACAAGGTGTTAAAATTTTTGAAAGCCGGCCCTGGCCCGTTGGCTCAGTGGTAGAGCGTCGGCCTAGAGTGCGGGGGACCCGGGTTCGGCCAGGGCACATAGGAGATGCACCCATTTGCTTCTCCACACCTCCCCTCCTTCCTCTCTGTCTCTCTCTTCCCTTCTCGCAGCCAAGGCTCCATTGGAGCAAAGATGGCTTGGGTGCTGGGGATGGCTCCTTGGCCTCTGCCCCAGGCGCTAGAGTGG
Source organism: Saccopteryx bilineata (assembly GCF_036850765.1). Classification (NCBI taxonomy): domain Eukaryota; kingdom Metazoa; phylum Chordata; class Mammalia; order Chiroptera; family Emballonuridae; genus Saccopteryx; species Saccopteryx bilineata. Next base: position 265,339,082 of record NC_089492.1, read on the forward strand.
CTCTGGTCGTGCCAAAGCAACGCCCCGGAGGGGCAGAGCATTGCCCCCTGTTGGGCAGAGCGTGGCCCCTGGTGGGCGTGCCAGGTGGATCCCGGTCGGGCGCATGCGGGAGTCTGTCTGACTGTCTCTCCTCGTTTCCAGCTTCAGAAAAATAAATAAATAAATAAATTGAAAGCCATGTATTTTTGTTTTGTTTCAAAGTTTTATTTTTTTCTTTACAGAGACAGAGAGAGAGAGAGTCAGAGAGAGGGATAGACAGGGACAGACAGACAGGAACGGAGAGATGAGAAGCATCAATCATTAGTTTTTTGTTGCGCGTTCCAACACCTTAGTTGTTCATTGATTGCTTTCTCATATGTGCCTTGACTGCGGGCCTTCAGCAGACCGAGTAACCCCTTGCTTGAGCCACCGACCTTGGGCTCAAGCTGGTGAGTTTTTTTGCTCAAACCAGCTGAGCCCATGCTCAAGCTGGCGACCTCAGGGTCTCGAACCTGGGTCTTCCACCTCCCAGTCCGACGCTCTATCCACTGTGCTACCGCCTGGTCAGGCTCAAAGTTTTATTTATTGATTTTAGAGAAAGGGAGAAAGAGAAACAGAAACATTGATTGGTTTCTGTGTGTGCTTTGACAGGGATCAAACCAGCAACCTCTGCACATCAGGACAATGCTCTAACCAATTGAGCTATCAGGCCAGGCAGGAATTGAAAGCAATGTTTAAAGGAATGGATAATGGCCTGACCAGGTGGTGGCGCAGTGGATAGAGCATCGGACTGGGATGAGGAAGGACCCAGGTTCGAGACCCCAAGGTCGCCAGCTTGAGTGCAGGCTGATCTGGCTTGAGCAAAAAGCTCACCAGCTTGGACCCAAGGTCGCTGGCTCCAGCAAGGGGTTACTCAGTCTGCTGAAGGCCAGTGGTCAAGGCATATATGAGAAAGCAATCAATGAACAACTAAGAAGTCGCAATGCGCAACGCAACGAAAAACTAATGATTGGTGCTTCTCATCTCTCTTCGTTCCTGTCTGTCTGTCCCTGTCTAACTCTGCCTCTGTAAAAAATAAATAAATAATAAAGGAATGGATAATGGAAAGACAGCTTGACTATAGCTGACTGAGATGGTGGACTAATTTGTGCTCCACAGGGCAACTAGAAAGCTGGACAAAACTGACAAAGTAACCATTTCAGTGCTCTGGAAATTGACCAAAGGCATAAAATAATCTGAGAAGCATTTATGTTTGGTGGGGTTCTTGCTTCCCTCACCCCAGCCATCTCCTCCCACATTCTGCACCTCACATTGACTTTCTGAGTCTGGGGCAGGTTGAGGATCAGCAGGTTCACTGTCATGTTTGAACTCAATCAGTTTGGGGTACAACCTTGGACTTGCATTGGTTTTATAAATATGATACCAAAAGCACAAGACACCAAAAAAATAATAAATAATAAATTAATGAGTCTTCATCAAAATTTAAAACTTTTTGTCTGAACAGGCAGTGGTACAGTGAAGAGAGCGTTGGTTTGGGACACTGAGGACCCAGGTTCAAAACTTCATGGTCACTGGCTTGAGCACAGCTCACCAGCTTGAGCATGGGATCATAGACATGACCCCCATGGTCACTGGCTTGAGCCCAAAGGTTGCTGGCTTGAAGCCCAAGGTCGCTGGCTTAAGCAAGGGGTCATCAGCTCTGCTGGAGCCTTGTAGTCAAGGCACATATGAGAAAGCAATTCATGAACAACTAAGGTGTGGCCTGTGATGACACAGTGGATAAAGTGTCGACCTGGAACGCTGGGGTTGCCGGTTCGGAGCCCTAGGCTTACCTGGTCTGGGTGCATGTGGGTGTTGATGCTTCCTGCTCCTTCCCCACTTCCCCCTCTCCCCTCTCTAAAATGAATAAATAAAATCTAAAAAAACCCAAACAAACAAAAAAAACCCAAAAAAACTAAGGTGTCACAACTATAAGTTGATGCTTATCTCTCTCCCTTCCTGTCTGTCTGTCCCTCTCTCTGTCTCTCATGCACGCACGCTAAAAATTCTTTTTTAACTTTTGTGCATCAAAGGACACTATTAAAGTAAAAAGTTGAAATAAGTCAGTTAAACAAAGGCAAATATCATGATTTCATTTATGTGTAGAATCTAAAAAACCAAAAATATAAACAAAAAGAAAGGTAAAAAGACAACACAAAGAATGGAAAAAAAATATTTGCAAATCATGTATCTGATAAGAGACTTTTACCTAGAACATATAAAGAATGCCAACAACTCAACAGTAAAAAGATAATCCAATTCAGAAATGGACAAAGGACTCAAATAGATATTTCCCTAACAGATATACAAATAGCTAGTAAATATATAAAACATGCTCAACATCATTAGCCATCAGAGAAATGCAAAGCAAAATCACAATGAGACTCCATTTCATTCCCAGTAGGATGATTATGATCAGAAAGAGAACAAGGGTTGGTGTAAATGTGGAGAAACCAGAATCCTCATTCACCGCCAGTAGAAATATAAAATGGTGCAATCACTTTGGAAAGCAGCCTGGCAGTTCTTCCCAGAGATAAACACAGAATTATCATATCACCCAGCAATTCCTTTCCTAGGTATATACCCAAGAGAAATGGAAACACAGCCGAATAAAAACTTGTACACAAAAGTTCATAGCCAAAAGTAGAAAAATCTCAAATGTCTGTCAGCTAATGAATGGATAAAATTGGGTGCACTCTTTTATACAAAGGAATATTGCAATAAAAAGGAATAAAATAGGCCTGGCCTGTTGGCTCAGTGGTAGAGCATTGGCCCAACATATGGATGTCCCAGGTTCGATTCCCCATCAGGGCACACAGGAAAAGTACGCATCTGCTTGTCCACCCCTCCCCTTCTTGCTTCTCTCTCCCTCCCTCTTGCCCTCATGCAGCCATGGCTCAACTGGAGTGAGTTGACCCCGGGCACTGAGGATGGCTCCATGGCCTCCACCTCAGGCGCTAATAAGAGCTTGGCTGCTGAGCAATAAAGTAACGCCCCAAATGGGCAAAGCATTGCCACCTAGAGGGCTTGCCATGTGGGTCACGGTTGGGGCACATGCCAGAGTCTGTCTCTCTGCCTCACCTCCTCTCACTGAATAAGAAAATAAAAAAGAATAAAATATAAAATATAATACAAAATGAATATACTTTAAAAATATTATGTGAGCCTGACCTGTGGTGGCGCAGTGGATAAAACGTCGACCTGGAAATGCTGAGGTTGCCGGTTCAAAACCCTGGGCTTGCCTGGTCAAGGCACATATGGGAGTTGATGCTTGCAGCTCCTCCCCCCTTCTCTCTCTTTCTGTCTCTGTCTCTCCCTCTCTCTGTCCTCTCTAAAAATGAATAAATAGGCCCTGGCCAGTTGGCTCAGCGATAGAGCGTCGGCCTAGCGTGCGGAGGACCCGGGTTCGATTCCTGGCCAGGGCACATAGGAGAAGCGCCCATTTGCTTCTCCACCCCTCCGCCGCGCTTTCCTCTCTGTCTCTCTCTTCCCCTCCTGCAGCCAAGGCTCCATTGGAGCAAAAATGGCCCGGGCGCTGGGGTTGGCTCTGTGGCCTCTGCCCCAGACGCTAGAGTGGCTCTGGTCGCAACATGGCGACGCCCAGGATGGGCAGAGCATCGCCCCCTGGTGGGCAGAGCATCGCCCCCTGGTGGGCGTGCCGAGTGGATCCCGGTCGGGCGCATGCGGGAGTCTGTCTGACTGTCTCTCCCTGTTTCCAGCTTCAGAAAAATGCAAAAAAAAAAAAAAAAAAAAAAAGAATAAATAAAAATAAAAAAAATTAAAAAAAAAAATTATGTGAGGTGAAAGAAACCCATTACAAAAGACCATATATTGCCCTGACCAGATAGATAGCTTGGTTGGCTCGAGCATCATGCTGAAGCACAGAGATTGTTAGTTCAATCCCCGGTCAGAGCACATACAATAACAGATCTATGTTCCTGTCGTCTCTGTCTGTCTCTCTCTCCTTTCCTCTCTTTCTAAAATCAATAAAATAAACATTAAAAAAAGATCATATATTGTATGATATCATGTATATTAAATGTAAATAAATGTCTATCGAGATAAAGTAGATTAGTGGTTGTCTAGGGCTGGTCTGGGAGAGAATGAGGAGACTGGTGGACTGATGGCTAAAGAGGGTAGGGTTTCCTTTGGGGGCGATGAAAATGTCCTACAATTGTGGTGATGTTGGACAAGTCTATGAACATACTAAACATCATGAACTGTATATTTTAAGTGAGTGAATTGTGTGGTGTGTGGATTTTAACTCAAGAAACTTTTTTTAAATGGGTAGCAGGGAAGATTTGGTCCACAAACCATAATTTACTAACTCCTGGTCTAAACAGCCCAATTAAAAGGTAGAACTCTCTCCTGTTGCTTCTTCTACCCTACGTCCTTACATGTTTGTTTTTTTTTGTGACAGAGAAAGAGAGAGACAAAAAGAAGGACAGAGGGACAGGCAGAAAGGGAGAGAGATAAGAAGCATCAATTCTTCATTGAGGCTCCTTAGTTGTTCATTGACTGCTTTCTCATATGTGCCTTGACTGGGGGGCTACAGCAGAGCGAGTGATCCCTTGCTCAAGCCAGCGACCTTTGGGCTCAAGTTAGTGACCAGGGGGTCATGTCTATGATCCCACGCTCAAGCCGGTGATTCCACGATTAAGTGGGTGAGCTTGTGCTCAAGCTGGATGAACCCATGCTCAAGCCAGTGACCTTGAGGTTTTGAACCTGGGTCCTCTGCATCCCAGTCCAACGCTCTATCCCCCTCGCCACCACCTGGTCAGGCCAAGATGGTAAATCTTATATTTAACCACAATAAAAAAGATACAATGAAAAAAAATTTTTTTTTACAAAGACATAGAGTCAGAGAGAGGGATAGATAGGGACAGACAGACAGGATTAGAGAGAGATGAGAAGCATCAATCATCAGTTTTTCATTGTGACACCTTAGTTCAGGGGTCGGGAACCTATGGCTCACGAGCCAGATGTGGCTCTTTTGATGGCTGCATCTGGCTCGCAGACAAATCTTTAATAAAAAAAATAAATAATGCTAAAAATATAAAACATTCTCATGTATGACAATCCATTCATTTCCTACCGCTCATGTTCATGGTTGTGGGTGGCTGGAGCCAATCACAGTTGTCCTCAAGGACAACACCAAATTTTTACTGGATAATGTGTAATGTACATGGGTCATTGTATGGCTCTCACAGAATTACATTTTAAAATATGTGGCGTTCATGGCTCTCTCAGCCAAAAAGTTTCCCGACCCCTGCCTTAGTTGTTCATTGATTGCTTTCTCATATGTGCCTTGACCATGGGCCTTTAGCAGACCGAGTAACCCCTTGCTCAAGCCAGCGACCTTGGGTCCAAGCTGGTGAGCCTTACTCAAACCAGATGAGCCCGCGCTCAAGCTGGCAACCTTGGGGTCTCAAACCTGGGTCCTCCGCATCCCAGTCTGACACTCTATCCACTGTGCCACCACCTGTGTGGTCAGGCGGAAAAAAATTTTTTTTAAGTACTTGAAGAGATTGAACAATAACAAAAAAGATACGGGAAAAACAGTCTTAGAAATGAAAGACTTGCCTGACCTGTGGTGGCACAGTGGATAAAGCATCGATCTAGAATGCTGAGTTTACTGTGATTCAAATCCCCGGCCTTGCCTGGTCAAGGCACATACTAGAAGCAACTAGAAGCTGATGCTTCCCAATCCTCCCCCTTCTCTCTCTTTTTTCTCTCTCCTCTTTAAAAAAATCAATGAAGAAAATCTTTAAAAAAAATAGAATGATTGTAACTACAGATACAGATGAGACTTAAAAGAATGTAAGATAATATTATGAACAACTTCACACAAATAATTAGAAAACATCAATTAGATAGGTAATTAAGAAAAATAAGCCTGTCTAGGCAGTGGCACAGTGGATAGAGTGTAAACCTGGGATGCTGAGGACCCAGGTTTGAAACTCTGAAGTCGCCTGCTTGAGTGTGGGAGCATAGACATGACCCCATGGTCGCTGGCTTGAGCAAGGGGTCACTGGCTCAGCTGGAGGCCCCAGGTCAAGGCACATATGAGGAAGCAATCAATGAACAACTAAGGTGCTGCAACTATGAGTTGATGTTTCTCATCACTCTCCCTTCCTGTCCCTGTCTCTTTAAAACAACAACAAAAAAGAAAAGTCACTAAAACTGATTCAAGAATTGCAGTCAAACTTTTGGCCAGCCATTGTTAACTAGGGACCAGGAGACAGAATGCAGTCATGCAAGTCTTTCTTTTTTTTTATTTTTTTTTCTGAAGTTGGAAACAGGGAGGCAGTCAGACAGACTCCCGCATGCACCTGACCGGGATCCACCTGGCATGCCCACCGAGGGATGATGCTCTGCCCATCTGGGGCATTGCTCTGTTGCAACCAGGGCCATTCTAGAGTCTGAGGCAGAGGCCATGGAGCCATCCTCAGCGCCCGGGCCAACTTTGCTCCAATGGAGCCTTGGCTGCAGGAGGGGAAGAGAGAGACAGAGAGAAAGGAGAGGGGGAGGGGTGGAGAAGCAGATGGGCGCTTCTCTTGTGTGCCCTGGCTGGGAATCAAACCTGGGACTCCTGCACACCAGGCCGATGCTCTACCACTGAACCAACCAGCCAGGGCCCCGTGCAAGTCTTGTAAGTGCAAGATTTCTTCTCCCCTGAGTTCCAGGGTAAAACCATTGGAAGAGCAGTTGAAAAGGAGTCTCTGCAGATATAATCAAGTTAGGATGACACAGTGGATTAGGGTGGACCCTAAACCAATTACTGGTGTCATTACAAGAGAGAAATTTGGACTCACACAGGGCAGGAGACCATGTGAAGACAGAGGCAGAGAATGCAGTGATGCATCTACAAGCCAATGAGTGCTAGCAACTACCAGAAAATAAGAAGAAGGAAAAATTCTTCCCCTAGAGCAGCAGTTCTCAACCTGTGGGTCGGGACCCACAGGTTGAGAACTGCTGCCCTAGAGCCTTAGAGAGACCACGGTCATGCCAACATCTTGATTCAAGTTTCTAGCCTCCATAAATGTGAGATTATAGTTCTGTTGGAAGGGAGAAGGGAGGGAGGGAGGCAGGCCCTGGCCAGCCGGTTGGCTCAGTGGTAGAGTGTCAGCCCAGCATGTATATGTTCTGGGTTCAATAGCTGGCCAGAGCACACAGGAGAAGCACCCATCTGCTTCTCCACCCTTCCCCTTCTCCTTTCTCTCTATCTCTCTCTTCCCCTCCCACAGCCAAGGCTCTATTGGAGCAAAGTTGGCCCAGGCACTGAGGATGGCTCCATGGCCTCGGCCTCAGGTGCTAGAATGGCTCTGATTGCAATGGAGCAACACCCCTGATGGACAGAGCATCGCCCCCTAGTGGGCATGCTGGGTGGATCCTGGTCAGGCACATGCAGGAGTCTGTCTCTCTGCCTCCTGGCTTCTCAATTCAGAAAAATACAAAAAAGAAAAAAAGAACAGAACTCAGCTAGCCTTGTTTATAACTATTTAAGAGATTTTTTTTTTTTTGAGAGGAACAGAGAGGTTAAAACAAGAAGGGACAGAGATGAGAAGCATCAACTCATGGTTGCAGCATCTTAATTATTCATTGATTGCTTTTTCATATGTGCCTTTACTGAGGGACTCCAGCTGAGCCAGCAACCCCTTGCTCAAGCCAGCAACCTTGGGCTATAAGCCAGCGGCCTTTGGGCTCAAGCCAGTGACCCCACACTCAAGGTGGTGAGCCCGCGCTTAAGCCGGATGAGCTGAGGCTCTATCCACTGCGTCACCGGCTGGTCAGGCTAACAAAGTTAATTTTTTTCCAATGACGGAAAAAAAAACAGGGCCAGATGAATTTACAGGCAAATGTTAGCAGCATATATAACATCTACCAGAAAAATTGTGGTCCTGGCCATGTAGCTCAGTTGCTTTGTCATTCCAATGCCCTAAGGTTGAAAGTTCAATCCAAGCTCAGAGCACATCCAAGAAATCAACCAATAAATGCATAAATAAGTGCAACAACAAATCAGTGTTTCTCTCTCCCTTCCTCTCTCTCAAAAATCAATCAAGAAATAAAGAATTTTTAAAAATACACATTCCAGCCCTGGCCGGTTGGCTCAGTGGTAGAGCGTCGGCCTGGCGTGCAGAAGTCCTGGGTTCGATTCCTGGCCAGGGCACACAGGAGAAGCGCCCGTCTGCTTCTCCACCCCTCCCCCTCTCCTTCCTCTCTGTCTCTCTCTTCCCCTCCCGCAGTCGAGGCTCCATTGGAGCAAAGATGGCCCGGGCGCTGGGGATGGCTCCTTGGCCTCTGCCCCAGGCGCTAGAGTGGCTCTGGTCACAACAGAGCAACGCCCCGGAGGAGCAGAGCGTCGCCCCCTGGTGGGCGTGCCGGGTGGATCCTGGTCAGGCGCATGCGGGAGTCTGTCTGACTGTCTCTCCCCGTTTCCAGCTTCAGAAAAATACAAAAAAATATATATATATATATACACATTCCTTAACTCATTCATGGGACCAGTATAACACTGATGATCAGATGAGAACAGTAAAAATAAATGTAAAAATTCTGAAGATAAACTAGGGCCTGACTAGGTGGTAGAGCAGTGGATAGAGCATTGGCCTGGGACGCAGAGGACCCAGGTTTGAAACCCCAGTTACTGGCTTGAGCATGGGATCATACACACAACCCCCTGGTTGCTGGCTTGAGCAAGGGATCACTGGCTCAGCTGGAGCCCCCCAGTCAAGGCACATAGGATAAAGTAATCAATGAACAACTAAATTGTCACAACAAAGAATTGATTCTTAGCTCTCTCCCTTCCTGCCTGTCTGTCCCTGTTGTTTCTCTTTTGCTCGCTCACTTGATAAAAAAAAAAGTAGCCTGACCTGTGGTGGCGCAGTGGATAAGGCGTCGACCTGGAAATGCTGAGGTCGCCGGTTTGAAACCCTGGGCTTGCCTGGTCAAGGCACATACGGGAGTTGATGCTTCCAGCTCCTCCCCCCTGTCTCTGTCTCTCTCTCCCTTTCTCTCTCCTCTCTAAAATGAATAAATAAAATAAAAAATAAAAAAAAAAAAAAGTAAAATAAAACTAGGAAAATATTTCAATAGCAGCATTCCACTTAAAATCAGAAACATGGTAAAGATGTTCAGCACCACTACTCCTACTCAATATTGCTCTGAGATCCTAGCTTCTAAAGTAAAATAAATAAATTAAATAAGGGATAGAAAAGACAGAGCAAAATTATCATTACTCACAGAAGACATTATTGTCTTCATAGAAAACTTATTATTAAAAATCTATCACCTGACCTGTGGTGGCACAGTGGATAAAGCGCCGACCTGGAAATGCTGAGGTGAAACCCTGGGCTTGCCTGGTCAAGGCACATATGGGAGTTGATGTTTCCTGCTCCTCCCCCCCCTTCTCTTTCTCTTCTCTCTCTCCTTTCTAAAATGAATAAATAAATAAAAATTTAAAAAAAAATCTATCGCCTGACCAGGCGGCGGTGCAGTGGATAGAGCGTCGGACTGGAGGATCCAGATTTGAGACTACCGAGGTCGTCAGCTTGAGCACGGGCTCATCTGGTTTGAGCAAAGCTCACCAGCTTGGACCCAAAGTCTCTGGCTCGAGCAAGGAGTTACTCGGTCTGCTGAAGGCCCGCGGTCAAGGCAAATATGAGAAAGCAATCAATGAACAACTACGGTGTTGCAAGGAAAAACTGATGATTGATGTTTCTCATCTCTCTCCGTTCCTGTCGGGCCCTATCTATCTCTCTCTGACTCTCTCTCTGTCTCTGTAAAAAAAAAAGAAAAAATCTATTGATAGCCCTGGCCAGGTAGCTCAGTTGGTTGCAGCATCGTCCTGATACACCAAGGTAGAGGGTTCAACTCCTGGTCAGGGCACACACAAGAATCAACCGATGAATGTATAAATAAGTGGAACAAGTTGACATTTCTTTCTCTTTCTCTGAAATCAATAAAAAAATCTATTTTTTTAAATCTTTTTTTATTTTTTGACAGAGAGAGTGTCAGAAAGAGGAATAGACAGAAAGGAAGAGAGATGAGAAGCATCAATTCTTCGTTGCAGCCTGACCTGTGGTGGCGCAGTAGATAAAGCGTCGACCTGGAAATGCTGAGGTCGCCGGTTCGAAACCCTGGGCTTGCCTGGTCAAGGCACATATGGGAGTTGATGCTTCCAGCTCCTCCCCCCTTCTCTCTCTCTGTCTCTTCTCTCTCTCTCTCTGTCTCTCCCTCTCCTCTCTAAAATGAATTAAAAAAAAAAAAGAAGCATCAATTCTTCGTTGCAGCACCTTAGTTGTTCATTGAGTGCTTTCTCATATGTGCCTTGACCGGGAGGCTACAGCAAACCGAGTAACCCCTTGCTCAAGCCAGCAACCTTGGGCTCAAGCTGCTGAGCCTTGCTCAAATCAGATGAGCCTGTGCTCAAGCTGGCGACCTTGGGGTTTTGAACCTGGGTCCTCCACGTCCCAGTCCGACACTCTATTCACTGTGCCACCACTTGGTCAGGTAATAATAAAAAAATCTATTAATAAATTAGTTGGAAGTAAACAGTTACCACCATGGCTGATATAAAATCAGTATACAAAAATCAGTGCAGCCCTGGCTAAGTAGCTCAGTTGGTTAGAGCATTGCCCTGATACACCAAGGTTGTGGGTTCCATCCCCAGTCAGGGCACATGGAAGAATTAACCAGTGAATCCCATGGAACATGTTTCTTTCTTTTTCTCTAAAAATCAATCATTAAATTAAAAAATTCATTTTAAAAAATCTATGCATTTCTATGTTTTTATAATAAACAGAAGGATATCTAATTTACTTATTTATGTATTTATTTACTTATTAGTGAAAAGAGGGGAGGCAGAGACAGACTCCTGCATGTGCCCAGACTGGGATCCACCCAGCGGCCCCCTAGAGAGCAATGCTCTGCCCATCTGGGGCCCTTGCTCTTCTTTTCCAACCAGAGCCATTTTTTAGCATCTGAAGCAGAGGATATAGACCATCCTCAGCGCCCAGGGCCAACTCGCTCTAATTGAGCCACAGCTGCAGGAGAAGAGGAGAGAAAGAGAGAGAGAAGCAAGAGGGGAAGCAGTGGAGAAGCAGATGGTCACTTCTCCTGTGTGACCTGACCGGGAATTTAACCTGGGACTTCTACACACCCGGCTGATGCTCTGCCACTGAGCCAAACGGCCAGGGCGTATACTTAATTTTCTTAAAGACACAATAAAAACTCTGAGGGAATCTAAGAATAAGTCTTATAAAGGCCCTGGCCGGTTCGCTCAGTGGTAGAGCGTCGGCCTGGCATGCGGGAGTCCTGGGTTTGATTCCTGGCCAGGGCACACAGGAGAAGTGCCCATCTGCTTCTCCACCCCTCCCCCTCTCCTTCTTCTTTGTCTCTCTCCTCCCCTCCCGTAGCCAAGGCTCCATTGGAGCAAAGTTGGCCTGGGCACTGAGGATGGCTCTGTGGCCTCTGCCTCAGGTGCTAGAATGGCTCTGATTGTGGCAGAGCGATGCCCCAGATGGGCAGAGCATCGCCCCCTGGTGGGCATACCGGGTGGATCCCGGTCAGGCACTTGCGGGAGTCTGTCTGACTGCCCTCCCGTTTCCAACTTCAGAAAAATGCAAAAAAAAAAAAAGTTGTGTAAGCCTGACCAGGTGGTGGCGCAATGGATAGAGTGTTGGACTGGGATGCGGAGGACTCAGGTTCAAGACCCAAAGGTCGCCAGCTTGAGTGTGGGCTCATCTGGTTTGAGCAAGGCTCACCAGCTTGAGCCCAAGGTTGCTGGCTTGAGCAAGGGGGTCATTCGGTCTGCTAAAGGCCTGTGGTCAAGGCACATACGAGAAAACAATCAATGAACAACTAAAGCACCACAACAAAGAATTGATGTTTCTCATCTCTCTCCCTTCCTGTCTGTCTGTCCCTATCTGTCCCTCTCTCTGACTCTCTCTGTCTCTACCACAAAAAAAGAAAAAGAAAAAAAAGTTGTGTAAAACTCACATGCAGAAAATAATAATGTTGGAACAAGTGATTGTCCATGTGGAAAAAGCTGTAATTGGCTCATCCTTTAAATTCAATGCTACATAGATAAGAGCACTTAAAATGAAAAGCAACACTTTAAATATTTTAAAGAAAGTATAACTTGAAGCAAGTTATACTTGAAGCAAGAAGGATTTTTTAATTTTTTATTATTATATTTTAATGTTATTTATTTATTGATCTTAGAGAAAGAGGAAGGGAGAGAGAGAGAAAAAATCGATCTGTTGTTCCACCTATCCATGCATTCATTGGTTGACTCTCACACATACCAACTCTCTAACCAACTGAGCTACCTGGCCAGAGCAGGATTTTTTTAAACAAAAAAAACCTTTCCAACCATTAAATTGATATGTTTTATTAAAATTAAGAACTCCTTCTCATTAAAAAATTCATAAAACAGAAGACAAGCTACAAACCAAGAGAAAATATGTAACATATATAACCCATAAAGGACTGATATTCAGAACAAAGAACTTCAACAATTACGAATTAGGGAAATGCAAAATTAAGTTCACAATGAGATGGTATTTTGTGCCTATTAGATTCACAAAACAAAATCTAATAATACCAAGTGTTGAAGGGGATTTGGATCAATAAAATCTCTTATACACAGATGAAGTGGTAAAGTCTACAATCATTTTGGAAACCAATTTCACTTTATCTCATAAAAGTTGAACATTCACATACCCTATAATTTAGCAGTGCTACTCCTAGAATTATATCCTAAAGCAATTATACTTAGCATACCAGAAGATAGGCACATAAATATTCATAGCAGCACTATTTGTAATAATAAAAACAATGGAAATATCTAACATCAGGAGGAGAGCTGATACATAAACCGTGGTAATCCCCTACAAGGGAAAATAAATGACATCTACATACAACATAGATGAATCTTAGAAACTTAATGTTGAATGTAAACATGAAGTCCCAGAGTTTATAAACATATAATACAATTAAAAATTTTTTTAAATTTACTAATTTTAGAGAGACAGAAATATTAATCTATTCCTGTGTATGCCGTGACCAGGGAGATACCATTTTTATAAAGCTCAAAAACAAGCAAAAATAAAGTGATACGTTGTTTAGGCACATACATATTTAAGTAAACTTAAAACTCATGAGAATTAGCGCCCTGGCTGGGTAGCCCATTGGTTAGAGTGGCAATCTGCTATGCCAAGGTTGTGGGTTCAATTCCCAGTCAGGGCATATATAAAAATCAACCAATAAATTCATAAATAAATTGAACAACTGATGCTTCTCTCTCTTCCTCCCTTTCTCTCTAAAATCAATGAATAAATGAAAAGTCTGAAAAACTCATGAGGACTATAAACACAAAATTCAGGATCGTGTTTGTCTTCGGCGTAGGGGAAGTAGCACAATGGGAAAGGAGAACACGAACTAATGGCCATGTTTCAGTTCTTGGGTTTGAGTGATAGACCATGGGTTTTCATAAAGTTTTAAAACACATTTTCTTTTGGCATGTATTTGATGAACTATTACCTCAAAAGATAAATAAACACCCAATATGCCAAGGCTGCAGGTCTGATCACCTGGTCAGGACACCCACAAGAATTAACCAATAAATGTACAGCATAAATAAGTGGAACAACAAATTGGTGTTTCTCTCTCTCTCTCTCTCTCTCCCTTCTTTCTCTAAAAATCAAGACATAAAATTTTAAAATAAAGGCCTGACCTGTGGTGGCGCAGTGGATAAAGCGTCGACCTGGAAATGCTGAGGTCGCTGGTTCAAAACCCTGGGCTTGCCTGGTCAAGGCACATATGGGAGTTGATGCTTCCAGCTCCTCCCCCCCTTCTCTCTCTCTGTCTCTCTCTCTGTCTTCTCTCTCTCTCTGTCTCTCCCTCTCCTCTCTAAAATGAATAAATAAAAATAAATAAATAAAAAATTAAAAATAATTTTTAAATAAAATAAAAAGAAACACATCCCTACACATATTATACAGAGCTATTCATATACACACTTATAGAACACATGATTATAAACAATCTCACAAACCCAGACATACCAATCCATATATTTTCTTGAAACAAATCTAAACACAATGATAGCCCCATTCTCAAGACACACAGAGAAACATGAACATATTAACACACACAAACCTGACCCATATACATTCCTAGAAGAGCCTTAACCCATCAGGACGTACTCCTAAGCGGGGTGTTTATAGGCAACTGGACTGATGGATCTCCCAGGCAACCCAACCCCCAAACCCAGGCTTCCAGGGCACCCACCTGATTCTCGTGATACCACTTTTCGTGGAGCCAACTTCTTGATCTATGCAGAAAAGAAGTAACAAAATCTGAAGAGAAGTCCCACATTTCTACGTCTACTCTCATTTAGGAGTGACCCTCCAGCTGTGTCCACTGAGCACAGTGACCCCTAACTTTGTCCAGAGTAGCCTTGTCCCCTCCCCCCACACACACCTGAGTGTCTGACTCTGTACTCACTGGGGGTGGTGGAAGCACAAAGTTGTCTGGGAAAACTCCTCTTCTGCCTTGAGACTCTCCTTCCCACCAGCCTTTATCCTCTGTGGTCTGGGAGAGAAAGATGCTGTGAGGAGGTGAAGCAGGGCCCCAAGTTCCTTCCTCCCAGGTCCCACCCCTTCTCAGAATCCCCCACTGCACCCTCCTCTGCCTGTGCCTCTCCTACCTTCCTTAGTACTTTCACCTCGTCCCCCCTCCGCAGTGCCAATTCATCTGGGGCCTCCGGATGGTAGTCAAACAGGACCCTGTAAGTCTCGGGGTGGAAGACTGAGGGGAGGTCAGTCTGCTGAAGCCAGCTCCCCTCCCCAAATTAGTCTGTGGCTCCCTCCTCCATCAGCCTAACTGGGTCTCCAGTCCCCAAAGGCTTTGGGGAGGACGCTCCAAGAGACCCTTTGGCTGTGTGCTCACCTGTCCGCAGGTAGTCTGGAGGGCTGTCATAGGTCAGGGTGCTCAGCTAGTGAGGGCAGAGAGAGGGAGGAACAAGCTGAGCCTCTAACCCCCTCCTCCCCAACACACCACCTCCGTGCCTACTCCACCCAATTTACCTTGGCAGGCCGCTGAGAATCAAGGCTGATTGAAGGCATGTCTGGGTTATCAATGCCTGTGGGGTATAGGGAGGTTAGAGGGGAGCCAATTCACAGGTTAGATCATAGAAGGGGTCGAAGGGGTCAAAGGGGTTAAAGGGGTCACAGGTCCAGGACTCTGGGAGGGTCACTGGAGACTGCAGAGTCTGGTCACAGGGTCTCACGGGATCCAGGTCTCACTTGGGGGTCCACTGTCCAGCAACTCCACAAAGTTGGATGGGAAGGCTCCCAGCTGCCCATTCTTCCTTCCAAGCCACCAGCCGTCCTCAATCTGGGGAGGGGGTAGGACGCAGGGGCATTTGATTCTGCCCCAAGGGTCTCTCTAGGATCGTCCATACATTCTTGGTTCTACCCAGTTCTGCCCGATGGCCCCCTCCATCCTTGCTCCCTCCCTTTCCCACCTCTGTGCCTCTTACCATTTCCATCGCCCATACCCTCACTTCACCCATCTCCCCTCACGGGTGTGTGTGTGTGTGTGTGTGTGTGTGTGTGCTCCACATCTCCAAATCTTCTCATCACTTCATCCCCTCACCTCCTTTATCACTTCCACAATCTCCCCAGCTTGCAACTTCAGTTCGTCTGCCTGCTCTGGGCTGTAGTTGAAGTTCACTTTGCACCATCTTTGGGTGCCCCGAGACTTAGCGGAGCAACCTGGATGGGACGTGAACGAACCATTTAAGCCGGGTGCCCCAAGACGCTGAGCTAAGGGAGGTGTGGCACGCCAGCGCCCGCCTTAAATACCTCCAGGCCCCGCCCGGGGCGGAGCATTGTGCTCTAGAACCAATCACAGAGCGCAGAGCGGCCTAGCGGCTCCGCCCACAGAGGCGCCCATTCTGGCAAGTTCAGGAAGACCTGACTGCGCCGACTCCACGCGCCCGCCCACCCGCCCGGCTCTTACTTTGGCCACGCCCACAGCGTGGTCTCGGCGCTTCTCCAGTGCCGCGAAAAGACTCCGGGATCTCCTGGAAATGACGGTTCGGAAAGAGGGGCTTTCAGCTCCCGAGGATGTAGGCTGAGGCCTCCCCTTGCGGCCAACCCGACCCCCCGGCCCGGGCTCACCTGCACCAGGCGCTCGGGGAAGAGGCCACAATGGCCCCCCAGCTCTCCGCGTAGCCAGCCCCGTGTGGGGCCCTTGCACACCTGTCGCACCACGTCCCCCGGCGCCAGAGTCAGCTCGCCCTCCTTCTGTGCGCGGTATCCAGCCAGTACCAGCACCTCTGCGGGCGGAAGCGCAGCTCAGAAGGGCCTAGTCAGGGCAGTCTGGCCAAGGCGCAAGTCCCGGGCTCCGTGTTGAGAACAGCGGAAGAGCGGGGTGGTGGTGTAGGGTTTTGTTGCCATTTCCACAGGATTGTGTAGAGGAGCTACCCCACACCCTCTGCACATACCCATAGCTTCCGGGGATCCCTCCAGAACCGGGCTGGGAGGACAGTTCGATCCCGCCGAGAGCCGAACACTGCTGGGATGAGCTGCGAGAGTGTGAGGCAAAGGGGCGGAGACATGACAGGATAGGATAGGTCCCGCTCCAGGTACAGAGAGTGGGTGTGGGAGAGGGGGCGGCCCGGCTCGGCAGGTTCAACCCCCAACCCAGAGGTGAGGACTCCAGGGTCTTTGGCCAGCGCTAAGGTCACAGGTCCCACACCTGCTCTTGCTAGCCTAGTCACCTGGTCTAGCTGCCTCCCTACTTCCCAGTCTTGGCCCTGAGGCTCCCACCCACCTTTTCAGAGCCTTCCTGACCCTACCCTCCATGCTGGTAAGCTTTTAGCTGCAGGGGAAGAGGTGCGGAGAGGTACATACCAGGGCGGGCCCTCCCTGCAGGCAGGAACCGCTCCAAGGCGGGAGCTGGGTGGAAGGGAGTGGTTCTAGTGAGCAAAAGTTACTGCTGGTATATTCTGCTTTCCCTGGGAGGCGTCTATCCCTCTCTGGCAGCCATCTAGGGAAGACGCTTCTAGTTTCAGAAAACACCTCCGGATTCTCCTTGGAGGGAAGGCGGGAAGAAAGGAACTTGAGCTTTCAAGGCTTCTGCTGGCTACAGCCAGTCCAGAGCTGGCAAGAGCTGACGGTTAGGGCCCACCTAATGCCCATTCCACAGGGGCTGTTTTCAAGACTCAGAAAGTTGAGCCTGTTATCCACACCCCTTGGCCCCTGCCTTGGAAGCCAAAGTCCTTGCTCATGACACACCAGTGAAAAAACCTGGTTCTCCTGTGTCCATAGTACAGAATAAAGTAAACCATTGGGATGGGAATGAATAAAGTCATGAGCCTGCAGAGGGATGGCTGAGGCTCCTCCCAGAACGAGCGTAGGGCACTGGTGAGGATGGGCTGGGCAAGTGCCTGGGCCCAGCCCCCAGACATTTAATCTTTCCTGTTCCCTGAAGCTGCTCCGGTAAATATCCACGCCCCCGCCCCCTACACCGCGCACACAAACACACTTTCTCAAGGTGATAATGACCAAAGCCCATTTACATCTGCCACTTCATTTATTTTTATTTGCAGGAGGAGTTGAAACAAATCTTGAAGGGTATTTTCATTTTTCCCCCCTAAACATGAATCATTCAAGTAAAACCAACTTAACTATAGAAATGTAGCAAAGTAAGGGGAAAGTAGCACAACAACCCAAAAGAGGCAAAGGTTGGGGGGAAGAGGTGGACGCAGTCCGCATATACCATATGCATAAGTGCCATATGATTCACCTGCTCAGGACCGCCTCCCCAGAAGGCAAGCACAAGGACCTATATATTTCAAGAGGATGTCCCCCCCCCCCACATCTGAGAATGTTTCAACTTAAAGCTTAAGGTTAAAAATGACGAAGGAAAAAAATAATAAAAGAAAACCCCACAAATCACCCAGCCATAACCACCTTCCTTAATCGATCATAGGAGTTTCTTTTCATTTTATAAAAAGATTAATAAAAAATATTGAAAAAATTATTTTCTCATCTTATATTTGTAAAGATAATAGAATTCAGAAGTTTCTTAGAAAACAGACCAGAAACCGCCGTCCAGTTCCACCGCTGTTGCTGACAGGATCAGCAGGACTAGAAGGCTGGGAGACTGGAGCTGCTGGTGGAGAATGGGAAGCCCAGCCCAGAAAAAATCAGAAAATAGTGGGGGAGGGGGTACATGGGGTGCCATTAGGAGCAATACCATGTGATACATGGGTGCTCAGAAAAGGGGAACACAAGGTGGTCAGAAAGGCCTTGAACTCCTCCTCGACATACAAAACCAATTTTTACAAAGATCCAAGCAGTTTGGTCCCAAACTGAGGTGAACACTTCAATGTTTATTCACATGCTTTGTTTTCTCTTTTAGGAATCAAAGGTGCCCAAATTAAATCTTTCTGCTAAAGTTACTACATATACCAAAAAGAAAAAAAAAAAAAGGAACTTAAAAACCAGGAAACGGGAGAATTGAAAATCATCAAATTAGTCCTCTTAGCTCCAAATGAAATGAAATTAAGAACTAAGAACAAAACTGGTTTCTAATAGGAAAAACAAACCAAAATCCAAGTATCTCTCTCCCCTCCCTACCCCAGTCCCCACCTCACACACCAACAACAAATGAGAAACACAGCTAAAGCCAATGTGCTGTATTCTGCTCAAGAGCTGGGCCTGAGCCCAGACTCCAAGGCCGGCTGCCTCTGTCCAGCGGGACACTGCGCCAGGGATGCTTTCGGCTATAGTAGGATTCTGCATGGCTGGTGGGGGTGGGGTGAGACATTCAGAATCTTCCTGGGGCTCTTCTGTTCATCTTCACCAGCCATCTTCCCAGCGCCTCTCCCCCCTGGGCAGGGGCTCCTGTCAGAGTGGCCCCTACTCAGTGCTGGGCTGTAAATTGTCCTTTTCTTCTCGGTTCTCTGTTCCACTCTCGTCATCTTCAATCTCTCCTTCTTCCCCACTGAACTTGTCATGTGCCCACTTGGGGCTGGTGCTGGATTTCCGGAACATGAACCTGCCCCGACCCCGGGGAAAGGCTCCTCGGCCCCGGCCCCGGCCTCCCCACTTCTCACTGCCTTCACCTTCACGGTCATCATGCTGAAAGGAAAGAAAACTGTCATCAATGCCAGAGTGAACAAGGAGCCAGAGCCCTGTTCTCTGTACCCACCCAAACGAACCTATGTCCCGACCCACCTTCCGCTCCTTTTCTGTCCTCCTTCCTGTTCCCCACTCCAAAGACGCTATTGATTCAGAGCCAAGAGAATATTCAGTTGGGAGCCTTAAGGAATGCTACAGCAGTAGCTTGGGCATTATGATGATGATGATGATAAAATCTTCACTGAGCACTGACAAGACCTATACAAGGATTACCTTATTTAATCCTCACACCTACCCTATCATTATCACCCTCCACTATGCAAATAAGAAAACAGGCTTAGGAACTTCTAAGCAATTCCACATTATTTAGTATATCTCCTCTCAAAGGATGATTTGAGAAAGCCAATCACATCAGAACATGAAACTGTCTGATCTGGGTTGTCAGGTAGCTCAACAGCAGAAGCAACAAAATACATTGCTAAGGCTTGCTTTTCCAGTCCCACCCCACCCCCCGCCAAGAACAAGGACAGCAAGACCAAGAGTAAGTGACTTGCTGATGGTCAGACCAGTTAGTGGCAAAAGCAGGACCAGAAGCCAGCCTCCCATCTTGTATCTTCCATTTTGAGTTTTATGCAAAGAGGCAATAGCAGAGTAGGAAAAACAAGTATCTCCAACCATACCTGCTCTGATGGTCTCATTAGAGAGAAGGAGGGAGCCAATGAAAGAATGAAGAAAGGATTTTGAAAACTAGAAGTGGTTGCTACATCACCAGTCCCACGGTTTCAAGGAGTCCAAACCACCCACCTACATAAAGTAGAATCGGGCAGGAGGGGAGGGGGGTCAGGCCAAAGGGCTAGCTGCTTCGTACCAGGGTTGCTTGTTTACCTGGCTAAAATGCATCAGGTCGGTGATCCTCCTTTAGGTGCAAAGAGTGACAGGAAAAAAGGCCGTGTATGGCCTTTAATTCACCCCCTGTAACTGCCCCAGTCCAGCACCTATCCTGGGCCCAGCCAACATTTCCCTAAATATGACTCAAGGATCCTTGAGGAGTCTCAGAGCAGCTCCCCACAGCCCTAGAAAAGTGACAGTAGCTGTGCAGTCATCTACACAACAACCTGTTTCTTAGTTGTGCAAATGCCAACTCAAAACCACGCCATCCCTCCTAGGTGACAAAGACTCAGCTCTAAGTTTGTTTTTGTTTTAATGTTTATTGTATTGATTTTAGAATGGAAGGGAGAGGGAGAGACAGAAACATCCATCTGCTCCTGTATGTGCCCTGACCAGGGATCAAACCGACAACCTCTGTGCTTCAGGACAATGGTCTAACCAACTGAGCTATCCAGCCAGGGTTCCAATTTTATCTTGGTCACAACACTCAAGAGTCACATCTGCTTGGATCTAAGCCTACTACTGACATAGCAAGGCCAAGAGAGTTTACTCACTAGCCAGGTAATTCAGCTTAGAAGAGCCCCAACCAGACAGAAAGAGAGGGCCAGGAGGTGCCTGCCACCTGGAAATGACCAACAGCTTAGGAGAGAAGCCCCAGTAACATTTTAGCATTTCATTTTAGAGACAGAGACCCTGAGCTGTCTTTCCTGTCAATCTTGCACTGATGAGTGGAACTTTGGTTTAAGGAGAGAATTTTAGCTCTGCCCCTGAGTAGAGGCTAAAGGGAGGCTAATGTTGGGGGCAGGTGAGCAGTAAAACAAGTTCACACACACACACACAGTTCACAAACTAAAAAGGGAAAAGCAACCCTTCTTTATCCTAGAATCAATAAATGATAAACCGTCTCAAGGCCAGGCCGGCCTCTTAGAACACTCACCTTGCCAGCACTACTTGCCAGTCCTGCCAGTACACATCCCCTCACTGCAGAATGCCGGCACACTTATTTAATCAGTTTTGAACAGACCAACTAAAGCCTCGGTGCAGGCTCCTATGTGTGCCAAAGGTCCCCTGGCCCTTCTGGTTTTCCCCAGACACATACCAGGTAATACTTCTTGCTCTTGGGTGTGTACTCGGGGTCCCACTCCTCTTCCCGGCTTCTCTTCTGGAAATCGTTGTTGCTGTTGTTGTTGTTGTTACCAGAGTAGCTGCCTCTGCCCCAGCCTCTCCCTCTGGCTCGAAATTGCTGTAGCGATGAACAGGAAAAAGGAACAAAGGACCGTGTCAGGAATGGAGAAAACTCCCTGTGTTGTGTTCAACACTTTTTCTGGCACAGAACAGACTGTTGTCCTCAAGCCAATTTGCTGGTCAACTGGTTTCTAGTTATTCCCTTTTTGTTCATCTCAGGTCTACAGCCTAGACAGAGGATGACAGGACACAAGGGCCTCCCAGACACAGCTGGAGCCAAGGTATGTTGGGAGATCTAAGAGGCTTGTAGCTCAACAATTATCATGAGTTAAATAACTACAAGTGGAAAGCCGGAGTAATGAGAAACCAAAGATACTGAGGTCTGTAGATTGGATTACATATAACAAGGGCAACCAACTATAATTTTTTTTGAGAGATAGGAAAGGAGAAATGAAAAGCATCAACTTTTAGTTGAGTAACTGCTTTAGTTGTTAAATTAATTGCTTTCTCATTTGTGACTTGACTGGGTGGGGGGCTCTCTAGCTGAGCCAGTGACCTTTGGGCTCAAGCCAGAGACTCTGAGCTCAAGCTGGATGAGCCTACACTCAAGCCGGTGACCTTGGGGGTTTCAAACCTGGGTCCTCAGTGTCCCAGGCTGACGTTCTATCCACTGCGTTACCATCTGGTCAGGCAAACTGGCATTATTTTATCTATTTTACAAATTGGTATTACAATAAATACTAATTAGAATTGGTGGGAGCAGGGGCTTAAAAGAAAAGAGGGTGAGGACAGGTTCTTACAAAGGTCCCTCGAGCTCTGCCTCCTCTTTCATTTGGACCCACGAAGTCTTTGGTCCCCAGTCTTGATTTGTCAAAACCAGTGGTGCTCTCCTCTCTCTCCTCTGTCTCTTCAGTGTACTCCTCTGCTTTGTAGGAGTGTGACGACTGGGAGGAGGATGATGATGATCTGGACCGGTCTCGTGCTCTCCGGTGTTTCCTATAAAAATAGAAGAGCCAGCAAAATCAATAGACAGCTTGGCTAGGGCCTCCTGGATAAGAAACCCAGGACAATCAGGAATGCATCTGTGATGAAGACACTAAAGATGAACTGAAGAACCTAAAAAAAAACCCCACTCACCCAGGGTACCTGGGGAGGACGCAATATTGTCATGTCCAGTGACATGTCTATGTCTGAGCCTGTGATGAATAAGGAAGAATAAAACACATCCCATGGCCTCTGGTAGGTCAGTGTAATGCACATGCATGAACCAGAAAGGCGGAAGGAAACGAACACTGCACTGAGTCTAGTGTGCACGGCACTGGAACAGGAGCTTTACATATCACCATCTGTCTGTGCTTCACCATGCTTTATTTCTCGCAGGGAGAACACTACCCCTCTCTTAGGTTGCTCTAAAGGTAAAGTAAAACAATTTGCTAACACTTGACATTGACATAGCAGGCACATCACAAATGGCAACTTTGATTATTCAGTATCAAACTGTATTTCCCCATGTATAAGACACACCCCCTTTCCAAAAAATTTGGGATCTAAAAAACTGAGTGCATCCTACACAGTAGTTATAGATTTTTTTACTTGCATTTCCTGTTTTTGTGCTTGTTGAGGAGTTATATGAATTTTATGATGAATAAAACTTGAGTTCAATAACTTTAACACATTCCCCCCCCCATTTCAGGCCCCAAATTTAAGGTGAGTCTTATACATGGGGAGATACAATATTTCCCATTTTGTAGGTGTGATTCAGGTGACAGAGTTGAGCAGAACCTAGATTCAAACCTAGCTCTAATTATACCACTACTCCACATACTACCTCCCACTAAGCTCAAACAGGTTGTGTTATTAAGCATCAGATCTGGTTACACTCTTCCCAGAGTCATGTCTCTACCTTCCCTTCATCTGGGGGAAATTACAGACTACATCAAATTAGACAACTACGATGAGTCACTGTCTGTATACCAGGGGTCAGTGCCAGCCCTGCCTCTAGGGAAGGCTGCTACTGGCTGCCGTCAAGGTAGCAGAAATGCCAGGCTCCCAGGGGTAGAAAGGGACTCGTAGGGAGCTCTGGCCAATGGCTCAGTCGATAGAGCATTGTCTCAGGGCACTAAGGTCGCACGTTTGATCCACCATCAGGGTGTGCACAACTAAGTGAAACAAGTTGATGCTTCTCTTTTTCTTTCAAATCAATGGAAACTATTTTTGGGGGGGGGGTATTTTTCTGAAGCTAGAAACGGGGAGAGACAGCCAGACAGACTCCCGCATGTGCCCAACCGGGATCCACCTGGCACGCCCACCAGGGGGCGATGCTCTGCCCCTCCGGGGCGTCGCTCTGCCATGACCAGAGCCACTCTAGCACCTGGGGCAGAGGCCAAGGAGCCATCTCCAGCGCCCGGGCCATCTTTGCTCCAATGGAGCCTCGGCTGCGGGAGGGGAAGAGAGAGACAGAGAGGAAGGAGAGGGGGAGGGGTGGAGAAGCAGATGGGCGCTTCTCCTGTGTGCCCTGGCCGGGAATCGAACCCGGGACTTCTGCACGCCAGGCCGACGCTCTACCACTGAGCCAACCGGCCAGGGCCAATGGAAACTATTTTTTAAAAGAACAGGACTTATAGGGAGAAGCCAGCCAAGTATCAATGACCTATCACTGTCCTCCCATCCTCCTCCTCCATTATGAGAAGCTCAAGAATCCTACTATCATTTACTCATAATAAGGAAAATCTAAGTTATTGTCATAGGATTCTTATAACTCAGATGTGGTGCTCTCCTAGAAAATTGGTGCTATTTCAAAAGCCTACAGATTCGAATCTTAGCACGGCCTCTTCCTGTGTTCTAGGGAAAGGAATCAGAATTAGTAATCCAAACCCAACCCTGAAACGCTTGAGGGCTCTGCTCCCTTCCCACCAGTGCAGCGCAGAGGACTCCTGTACCAGCACTCTCACTTCCTGCTGAGTGTTACCAGGCCCTTTATCTACAGGTAGCCTCAGAGCTGCTAGGGCTCCTAATGCCTAACATGTTGTAAAGAGACACAGGAGAACAGATCTGAGCTTTGTTATCAGCTGGCACTTCTGTGATCTAAGAAGAGTCCTGAGCTTAACTTCTTTATTGTTCAAGTGGGCAAAATGGGTATCATACCAACAACCCAACTCATCTCAAAGGATTTGATAATAATGAAATGGATACAAAAATGCTTGCCAGCTGAAGTTCAGAATAGCAGAAGTGGCACTAGCCTTGTGGAAAGGTGTGGGGCTTCAACTCTGTTACATTTAATGAGACACAATTAAATAGAAACAGAACTTTGGCTTGAATGCTGCCCTATGAAGTTCAACAATGCTACCTGTTTAAAAATTAACCTCTTCTTGGAACTGTCTGCTAAATTAGGTCGGTTGGTTAGAGCATCAACCAGAAGTGCAGAGGTTGCTGGTTCAATCCCCAATCAGGGCACATACAGGAACAGATATCCATGCTCTTGTCTCTCTCCACCCCCCCCCCCCAATCTCTCACTAAAATCAACTAAAAGGAAAAAAAGGCATTTAAGATCAACAATCTTGTCCTATCTAGTTACACTGTTTCTTTGACCAATGTTATTATACAACGACTTTGAGCCATTTCTAAAACATAACTGTGCCATGAAGATTTGTGAAGAGAAAGATCATGTCTAAAACAACTACAAAACAAATTCCCAAATGCTTCTCCACACTGTTCCCACAGCCAAATTAACTGCCCATCTCCCAGGAGGCCTTCTTCAGACAAGGTTCATGCCTAATTTGATGCAAAACTTGTTTTCAAACCAGTGGCTTCACTCGAAGTTACGTGGTATAAAAGCAGCAGCAGCAGCAGCTGCACAAGGCACTGTCAACCCTAACCTCAGTTCTCTGCCCTGGGAGATCTGGTGTATCACCTAAAGGGGAGAGATGAGAGAGCACACAGGAGTCTGAACAAGGTGACAGGAGCTACGTACTTCTGCTTCTTTGATCCTTTATGGGTTTTCTCAGTTTTCTCAGCTGATCTTTCCCTCGAGTGGCTTGAGTCCCGGGAATCCACTGATTCTCTTGATTTACCTCGTTTAAGATCTCTCTCCTTATGTTTTTTACGACGTTCAATATCAAGGCGGAGATCCACAGGATCATCTTTGTATTTTCCCTCAGCCTGCCAAGAGAAATCAAAATGAAGGTTTTTGGGATTCAGGGCTGCCAACTCAACCACCCCATAACTGGTTATTACTCCAATGGCGTGGTACAGAGGAAGCACTGCGAATGTGAGGCTCCTCGCCCAAGCTTGGGAGGGACACAGAGATGTCCCACGAAGTTACCTCATGAGAGGATCCGTCACAGATCCCAAACAAGTTCTCTAAATAATAATGATAGTCTTCTAAAAATGCTGCATATATTGCTATCGCTTTGTTTCCTCTGTGGCCTGTAATGATCTGACTAGCCAACAACTTGAGAAGGCCCAACTAGCTCTAGAAGGGGGCTGGTTAGGCTGGCTCCAGCTTACTCACCAACAAGATGGAAACGATCGTGTTATCCTTTTCCTACCTACATGTGGCAGCCACCCCAGGCTTACTCTCTACTTGGAATCATCCCTGAGTCCTGAGTCCAATGACAGACAGTGGGAGACTTAAGCAGCCTTTCTAAATAGCTGGTTACATTGAGCATGTCTCTAGAGAAATATCAATAATGCAGGAAGTACCATAATGGAGAATTCATAAAGTGGAATTACCAGGTCAGAGTTTGTTAAAAAAAAAAAAAAAAGAAGTAAAAGAAAAAATCTTTTTGCTAACTTTCTAGGAAGTGTAACCATTAGGCATGTGAGCTGCAGACACGGTACGAGCCCGGCGGCAGCAGCAACGGCTTTCCACCCCAAACCTGCACGGCAGGGTTTCACCAGCTCTTGGGAAACTCAGGGAGAGCAGAGCTGCAAGGTGATTTCGGGGACGTTATACACTAGGACTTCCTCATGGAAGTAAAACCTCCCCTAAAAGAGCAAGGAGGGAGCAGTTCACTCTGTATTAACATTCCACTTACACAAACTAAGCTTTTTGTTGAAATAAAGTTTAACTTTAACAGGAGTAGTAGGTGGTAAGTTTATTTTATCACCATTGTTTTTGAGAGAGAAAGTGAGGCCTCTGCACACCCTCCAAAGACTAAAAATACAAAAACAAAAACCCAAGAGAAATGCAGGCGCTGCTCCCTTGGGAGGTACAGACAACATCTCTAATGAGTTCGCTTTTTGAGGCAGAGATGAGATGTCTTCTGATGTTTCAAAACCAGACTTTCATGTGTGTCAATCTGGTGGATACTTGGAGAAAAAGAAAAGGGGATGGGAGAGAAAAGGCTGTGCAAGGAGTACCTCTCATTACATCAACCAACAAGACAGATCTGTTTGGAAAACTTGAAGATCAATTGTTTTAGAAAAGGTTTTAGCAGCATCGGAAGAACCAACTCTAATTTTAAATTTCAACTGTCTATGTGAATGAAAGCCAATACATTTTTTTTTAAGCCCCAAAACTAGTATTTCACAGTATAAGAATACATACAAACTTTAACCTCCTGATAACACTGTTTACGTGCACATCATTGCAAATGTAGCTGGGTTATCAATGTTTAGCTTTAAACTAACAGTAACCAACAGATGACAGATATGGTACAATGTTAGAAAAAACTGGACTAGCTGTTTAAGACAGTCTGCTAAGTTAAGATATGAATATTTCACTCTCCTCTGACATGCATGTCTTTTTGAAATCATGGTTGGAAATAGTGCATGTATATAGTTGATTTGATAATACTTACAAGCAGAAAAATATCACAAAAAGTTTCTTCTCTCATCATGGGCACTTGTTCCAAAACTCCTCTCTTTTTTTTTCTCAAGCTCACCTCAATAGACTTTGGGGTCATTTACCATATTCTAACCACTTCACAAAGGTTGTTGATACATTTAATAAAAATTAACCCTTTGTAGTTCATTTTTAGAATTATGCCCATCCTTAAAAGAAAAACACAAACTTAAGTAGAGAGTAATTTAAACAAACACATTTCTGTCAAGTTCATGCCCAACGCACTCATTTTGTTGAAATTACTGATCAAAGCAACAGTTCACCTTGTAGCCAGGTTCCCGGGGACTTTTCATTTCATCATGAGCCAAACCATGCTTTCTGAATGTACTGGGAGAAATGTCTATCCTCCTAAGATTGAAAACACAATTTTTCTTTTTTACTATTCCATAGTATGAATATAGTACATGTAACATTTTAGTTCATAAGTTGGGTAATGGAATCATAGGCATTCCTTTTTTGCATTGCTTATATTCTTTGCACACTTATACTCTCCTATAGGTGTGCATGAGAACACACACAAAACCCCAACTTCTCAAACTCAAAACAGGAGAAATTTCTTATTGCTTCCCAGTAATGTTACATCCAGGAAGTCAGCCTCACTTATAGACAAGTGTATGATTTCAAGCTCACATCAAGACCATCTATATGCCTGGTTAACATTAAAGAGCAGTTTTTACCTTTGAAATTAGAATGTAATGGCCAGTTATTCACATATGAGATTAGGTCTAAGTGAGGAACAACTGCCTGGCATGACTCTAAATCTAAGACTACTATACAAACATGGTTCTACCTACTGCAACAGATTCAGGAGTTGACTATTTAGGAATTAAAGACAAGGTCCCCCACAACCATATGTGATATTCTCCCAACCTGCTGGGATTCTAAACTCTTTGACATAATCCTATAAGCTCTTGTACCCCCTACCCACTACAAATACGTCCTCCCAAAATACTGATACATGAAATACACAGGTTGTTTAAAGAGACTTAATATTTACTCTACCTATAGAAAACTCATAGTAATCTCAGGTTAAAATTTACTGGCTCCCAGGAATACAAAAGTTTGTTTATAACAAAAAGGCTGTTTTTAGCCTGACTTGTGGTGGTGCAGTTGATAGAGCACCAACTTGGAATGCTGAAGTTGCTGGTTCGAAACCCTGGGCTTGCCTGGTCAAGGTACATACAACAAGCAACCAAGGAACTACAGTGAAACAACTACTTCTTGTCCCCAGCCTTACCCTTCTCTGTAAAATCAAAAATAAAATAAAATTTAAAAAAAGAGAGAGAATGCTGTTTTCCTCAGACCCAAAATAAGAAAACTTACAATCAAAGCATGCCTTTTCTACTCACAACTACAAACACTCACTTCTATCCTAGAATCTGAAGAATGCTGCCATAAATTCTGCGGCTAATGTGGCAAAGACAAGTTTAATCACTAATGATCAGTCTCTTATGACCACCTCCAGTGTCAGATTGAGGTCCTCACCTGTGTATCTCTGGGCTTTTCTTGTTCTTAGCTGCCTCCTGCTCACTTCCTCTCTTTAGGTATTTAGTAAAGCGTTCATGCAATGTCATTCCTGAGGACCCAAAGTGATGCTCTGTGGGGATTCAAAGAAAACACATATTGTGCCATTAAAGGCAGATAGATACAATATTCTACTTTCATATAAACCTGTAGCCACAGAGATGTGACAACAGTAGTCAAATCCATGTAACAAATATACTGAAACAAGGAAGGAAAAAAGGTTGATCACACAATCCAGTGTTGGGCGTTGGGATACCTCTATAGCTGCCTTATCTTAGGACATGGGTACAAAGAGAAAAACCTGGAGCTCACTGTCATTGGAATCACACCACCAACTCCTGCCTTAGTTTAAATTTCAGATGGAATCTGTACCTGGCCCCACCCAGCTTCTGCATCACCTTCTCTCCTCCACCACCGTCAACCCACCCGCCTCCGTGTATCCTCACGGCAGGGAAGAAATCCACAGCATAAGGTTGACAAGAGACCTCGAGAGGCTTCCACCCGCTGGACAGGAAAAGCCACTTTTCATAGCTCCTTTCCCAAGCATTTTAAACTTTCATGTGAAAGATTTCACCTATCTCATGATCACAGGTTACTACTAGCAATTGAAAATGTTCAGCTGTTATTAAAAATGGAAACTCTTCCCTGGAAGGGATTTCCTCCAAGTAGTCCCAGGCTTCAAAGGCCCTTTCAATAAGATAAAGGGCCCCAAAAGGCTCCTGATTCACCCAATCATCCTTCTACTTTTAACAGAGGAAGCTAAGTGGCAGCAAGGAGCCTGAGCAGGCTGGGGTCTGGACTTACCCTTAACGTGGTGAACAATGGTCACTATATGCTGGGCAAACAGTTCTGAGGGGCTCCGCTGAGACTGAGCTGACTGTATGTGCTGGAAAATGGAACGAAATTCCTGTTCCTTTTTGTTGCTATGAACTAGATCCCGACAAAGCTTGCGTTCCTGAGCCAATAAGCCACTGGGTCTGGCGGGACAAGAAAAGGGAGGCTCAATATAACAAGTACACCAGAAAATCAGAACATTTTTTAAACCCTAAAAATGCAACGCATTTTTCAAAGTTTTAAAATTTTAAATGTATCCATAAAGTTCCTTTTTTCATTCCCTATCAAAGTTCAAAGTAACCTCAATGCACCACAACAATGGAAAAAGGCATCCAAAATCTATCACATCCCTTTTTTTCATGAGGAATCTTTAATAGAAACAAATAGGATGACGTGTTAAGCCTCAATGTTAAGCCTCTGTTTTGGGGGTCACTGCTGCTTTTAACACACACAACAAACGGGAACGTATTTTAAAAGATCCGTTCTGTCAAGTGGCACAGCAATGCAGGAGTGTGATGTGATGGAACGTGGCTCAGGCAGACTTCCAATAGGCTGTCCAGGTTTTACCCCAAGTGAAAACAGCCAGGCCACCACCACTCTTCCCTGAAGCTCTCTCACACACAGCACCAACTCTAAAAACTGCTACACTTCATGGTGAAGGCCTGCCATAGTCTCTGGTACCTACTAAGAATGAAGAAATGGATCCTGGATGGCTCTGCAGGGAAAAGGCATCTTAAGCATGAAAATTCAGGAAGAAGGCTAGGGGGTGGGGGTGGGGAAGCTGGATCGAGGGCAAGAAAACAGCAAAGGGGACGCAACACCAAAACCCATCAGTCACTAAAGAAACAATCCTTCACTAGCCCTGCAATACTGACCCCAACACTCCCTCGCTCAGTGAACACACACCCTCCACTAAAAACAGGTGTGCCCGAAGGGATCAGCACTGAAACTTAGCCACGGAAATACAGGAGGGGCCTGTCCTGGTTCCACAATGTCCTCAGGAAGAAGAGTTAGGAGATACTGTTTAAGCCACTGAAGTCTTGATCAAGGACTACACCTCACCTTGCAAGGTCCTCATCAAAAGAATCCATCCGGACATTGACCTGGGCCTCTCGAGTAATGGAAAAGGAAGACTTCCCTGTGGAAAAGTCTCCTTTGGCTCCTAGCTTCTCCCGGCTCTCGGAGGTCTTTCTCGGGGGAGGTGACGAGCTCTTCTCCTGGACTGCTTTGTAAGCAGTCACTCGGAAATTCTTTTCAGGCACAAACCCCCTGTGCCCACTTTCAGTTCTCTTGAGCCCTCCCCGATCCTCTTTTTTGGACCTCTCTGAGAAAGACTCGTCCTCCAGCTCCTCTGTTTTCCTCTGCTTTTCTTTCCCTGAAGGTGCATACACCAGGCCCTCCCATTTGCCAGACTTCTCCTCATCCTGGTTTTTGTTTGCACCTGCTATGACTTTCGACATAAATTTGGGTTCATCATCAAACTCAGATTCCTTCCTTCCTTTAACTTTGTCCTTATCTTGATCATCCATTTCCTCCTTGTGAAAGTCAGCCATCTTCTTCTCAAAGTCATCTCGGAGCTTATACCTTTTGGGAGACTGGCTACCCCGAAAAGGCTTCTCAGAATCAGTTTTGGGAGCAAACATATCAGATTTTATTTTTGAATCATTCAAGCCTGTGTCAGAGAAACTCCCTTTATCTTTCATTTTCTCTTTATCAGTATTTGTTTGTTTCTGTTCCTTATCTTTTCCATTCTCTGTCTTCTGTTCATCTAGATACCTGGTTATGAAAACACAAGGGGGAGACACAAAAGGTTTCCTAAGCAACTTGATGTAAAACAGCACCATATGGTCTTGGGGTTTTGAGTCTGAACAAATGTGTCTGGTGGATTCCAGTGTTACCATAGGACTTTCTACTTGTTACATTCTAGTAACTGAAGAGAAAAATATATGCTCCATGGAGTTGTGTCTTACAAAAGCAACCAAAAAGGGAATAACAAAGGTAATTTTTAGAATACTAAAAAGCAAAAACCTACTTACCTGTAAGTGGTCTAGAAAAAAAAAAAAAATTAAGGTCTTATCCGACCTTCATTCAGTCACTTACAATCTGCTTTCAGCAAAGTTAACACAGAACGTTCAACCTTGGACTGCTTTGCTTTTATACAACTCACATTTGGAAATACAAGTCTCAAAAGAGACTTCAAATTTGCTTCAAGTCACCTAGAAGATCTAAACATGAAATATACTGCAAACACAAATAAAAACAAAATACATGTTAATTGAGGGAAGGGGCAAAAATCACCCTACTTTCTTTCTTTAAAAAAACATAGAGCTCATGCCCAAGTTCTCTAACAATACTCACAGTTCTAGCAAGCAACAAGACATACATTTTAAACTAGACTTATTCAAGGCTGGAAAGTACAGATTCTGAACATCTCATTTGTACCATTAGTGGAGAAATATGGCAAAAAGGAATCAAAGGACAGCAGGACATCAAAGAATATGCGCCTAAGAGAAAAGGTATAAAAGGGAAATCCCCACTTGCCTGGTAAGTCCCTCTTGACGACTTGGTCCCAATGCAACGTCCCTGTTATGTCTCTGCTGTCCGAATCCATTCAACCACAGATTCATGTTCTAACTCACCATGTCCCCCAAGGTATAAAGAAAGAAGAACTGTCTCGTCCTCTCCTAATACGCGGCCCAGTTGACGTCTACTGGGACATAGACCCACCTTATGATTTTAAAACAAGGCCTTCCTGGACTAAGCCTTGGACTTTCCCATTCTGCCCAGTCTCCTCAACTGGAGGGTGTGAGGGTGCAGCTCTTCACCATGATGGGCTGATGTAGATCAATCACAGTAGATGGTGGGTCTTAGCGGGTCTAACAGCTCCAATGGCCATTCATTTTGGCAAAGACCATATTTTTTTGATAGCTGACCCACAAATCTCTACTGTTCTCTGGCTTACATTGGTAGAATCCAAGGTAAATTTTAAATGTGAAAACATCATTGCAGAGTAGTCTAAAGAAAACTTTATGCTGCAATACAAATTCAGGAAGGTAGGAAAACTAGAGTTAAGTTTAAGATTTCCTTGGGTGATGCTTTTAAAGTTTGCTAATGAAAAGCTTAAGAAAGGGGGATTACCTTTTTACCATTAATCACAGCTCTAACTTAGGTTACAATACAACTAAACTACCAGCTGGTAAGCTAAACACGCAGCAGGCAGGGAAACAAGACACTTGCCTCTTTGTATAGACTGCCCCTCCTGAAGCAGTAGCCTCCTCCTTCTGGGACGAGCCATACGTGGAGCCAGTGGATGGTGGGCTCTTACCCACAGGGCTCTTCTTGGATGGACTCATCGACCCAGAGCCATGATCAAACTGACCAGCCTGGTACCCAGAACCACTCTGCAGAGCTGAGCCCATCTGGGATGCGCTGGAAAGTGGAGGGCTAGGTTTTGGCACAGGGCTAGGACGAGGAGACCGCCGTCTCACTACCACAGACTGGAGGGGGCTTTTCAGAGCAGGGCTGCGCTCCCGAGGACTGAGCTCGGAGACTGCTGATCCCCGTGATGCAGAACCAGCACTGTATGTGGTGGCATCTGCCCATGGCTTTGAGCTCTCAGATGATTTTGTATCTTGAGAGGTGCTTCCAGAGAACGTCTGCTCCTTGGACTCATCTCCTTGGTTATCCCCGGCAGACTGAGAAGGCCGGCTATCCTTGGAAGAGGACTTTTTATCCTTTGCAGACTTGCGTTTAGAAGATTCAACTCTGCTGTGATTGGAAGAAGAACGAGAGGATGAGGAGCGCCTTGACCTGTCAGAGGAAGATTTATCGGAGTTTCTAGAATGGCTCCTGGACCGTGGTGAAGGGGATCTTCTCTTTGGGGACCGGGATCGGGAACGGCCCCGACGAGGACTGTATGCTTGCCGATAATTCTGCCAATTTGAGCGATAGTTTCCATATCCTCCTCGGTTATACTGGCCCCATGGGTAAAAGCCTCTGTTGCGCCCACGGAAATAATAGGGTCTTCTATAGCCTCTGTTGTGACCTCGGAAATCCCGATTCTGATATACTCTTGGGTGATTCCTCTCTCTGTTATGAGCTGGAGAATACGATCTGGAACGAGACCTAGAACTGAAAGGGGGGTGGGGGAGAAATGTTTGAATTTTTGACACAAACATTTTACTTGTGAAAAATCTGCCAACAAAAAGGTAACATTCTGAAATTCCTGCTTCTAGGGTGCATACTTAAATATTTAATACTAATGCTTATGGACCATATTAAGTACAAAAATACAGGTAGGAATCACTTTAACAAATGAGACACTGAAACTGCTTCATTAATATTACAGCACATTTTAAATGGAAATATATTTCTACAATGAAAGAGTATCAAAATGTTCTTAATGAAGTAAGCTCAACAAAGGTGCTGCTTAGAGTTCCACAGCACCGGGGATTTTACGGGTCTCTAGATCACTGGAAATGAGGAAGAACTATAAGCTGTGGTACCAGACAGGTTAACTGTTAGATCCTTTGGCCCTGTACTGTTACAACACTATTCCCTATCCTATTCACCTCCCTCTGTGCGGGCCTAATTTCTTCCATTCCACTAAGACCTGGAGTTGTAAATACATAGTAACAGGTCTACTTATTTTTTTAATTTAATTTTTTAAATTAATTTTTAGAGAGAGGAGAGGAGAGACAGAAAGAGGAGGGAGAAGCAGGAGCATCAACTCATAGAAATTGCTTCCTATATGTGCCTTAACCAGCCAAGCCCACGGTTTTGAATCGGAAACCTCAGCGTTCCAGGTTAATGCTTTTTATCCACTGTGCACCACAGGTCAGGCAACAGGTCTAATTCAAAGAACACTTAAATAGGGACTTAGAGAATGTATATGTTCAAAGTTTAAAAGGGTTTTTTTTTACTGAAATCATATCAGTAAAGCATACAAACATTTTTTAGTGGAGACTTGGAAACAGTCTCAGTATTTACATCAGTTTCCATGGCTGAACTACAAAATACTAGCCAGGTGCCACAAGAGGGCACTATCTGACTATAAGTCACCCAAGTACACAGGAGATTAGCAAAGAGAAACCCCCACACACATCGTTCAAGTCAACCTAAGGCCTAAATGTTGTGTTCTTCATGGTTTAAAAATTTAGAACTCATAACTTGTAATGTTGCATTTCCAGAACCACGGATATTCAACAGTAACCTAACTTTGTACAAATTATATGTCCATAAATGCCAGGCTTGTCAATGACAGGGAGTGAGCTCTTTTTCCATCAAAAAGTCAAAAACTGTACTTGGTATAAAAATCCACTGGGGTTCTTGGATACCACCTGTCTTGTCAACTATGATACAGATTATTAACAATAACCACTACTCCTAAGTAGTTAGCTAGAAATATGCAAAATTACTAGAAAATGCTTTCTAAAAATATTTTCTTTACAGATATAAAATAAAAACTCTTCAGTTACTCAGCAGGCATTCTCCCAGCAGACCTGATTTGAAACAGTCATTGTTTGTTAGCAAATGTGACAGGCTTTAACAACGAAACAAAATAGTATTTTTAAAAGAAACTTACATTTAATTTAATCTGTTTTCTACTAGTTACTTCCTGCTGTGCTCAGCATCAAACTGTTAGTTTGTGAATATTGCCATTTAAGTACAATTAAAAATAAACTTACCTTCCACAACACTTCATTTGAAAACAGTACAATATAAGAAAAGGAGAAGGAAGAAGTAGATGCAGGCTATGACACTGAACATGACTCAATTAAATGGCTATCCTTGAGAGAGGTGATGTATCACCAGCACTAAGGAGGGGTTAATTCCTGTTCCCAGCCTCAGGGGCTACCGCGGCTTCTGTCACCAACTACTAGTGAGGGCTCTGGGGCACACTGCATCCAAAACCCGCAGTCACTGCACAGATGCAGGAACATGAGTCTCTCTGCAGATTGCAAATGAAGTTATTTACAAAAAGTCACTTAAAAGGATACAGTCTGTGAAATACAAGGAAACAATCAATTTTCTCCAAATTTGTGCAACTCAGCAGTTAACTTAAAGGCATGTTTTCTCAAACCCTCTGGATAGTACACTTTCCTTGTAGGAGAAGGAAAACAAAAAGAAAAATCGTGAAACAGATAAGCCAGAAATAACTGAATATCCATTGGCAAATTTATCTGTTTCTAAAAATCTGAGAAGTCAGACTAGAATCAAATATAAAAACATGTTTTCTAGTGGAGAAATTCCTCCCAAACAATCATCTAGGTATATAAGATAGCAAATACAGTGGCTCTAGACCTACCCCAACACATACTGCCTGCCTGAGGTACATACTTTCCCCAAGTCAGTGACCACGCCAAACAACGTGTGGAATAAGGAGCAGAGACCTGTACCGATCTGCCTACAGTTCCTGTTGTCACAAGTACTTCAGAGTGGTTAACATCTGATTTGTGTCCGTTCCATTTTGTCCCTCGTCCCTCAGTTTTGGTTGTATAGCCTCTTGTTTTTGAACCAATTACTTAGTTTTTTAAAGTTTTAAAATGTCACTTTTCAAATGAATAATAAAAAAGTTAAAGATAAAATGTTACCTTTCAGAACCAAAAAAACTAAAACTGAGGTTTAACAGGCCCAAATCAAAAATTGTGGATGCAAGGCAGGAGTTACTAAGAGTCTTTGCTCAGTCCCAAGGCCTTGATAGTAACTTCCCAAGGTAGATATAAATTTATATATTGCATTCTTTTTTTTCTTTTGGAGGGGTTAAAAGGTGGGATAGAATTTTACTTACATAGACATTGACACGACTGGGTAACAGGTAAGACTTTAGTGCTTGAACAAAGTTTGCGATGAAAGAGAAAAAAAGGTAAAAGAGTGGCTATCTTCAATGTATTATCTTTTTAAAAATTATTATTTCTCTTGTCTGAGGGAGAAACTCAAAATTTATAACTTCCTGTTCCACATTATGTTGGAGTGTGGAGTCATCAATATTAGGCACACCTACTTTTTGCTCAACCTCTGGTCTGAAATTAATTGTCAGGCAGGCCTCTCATAGATTCCATTTAAGAAATTAACTTGTTCCTGTTAGGAGGCAGAAAAAACATATCCTACTGTTCAACAGATTCATTTAGAAGTACTATGGAACCATCAAAAATGAAGTTTTTAATAACTTTTCCTGAGGTTTATTTTAAATTTCATAATTCATTTAAGAAAAGGATTCTAGAGACTCATGAGAAGAGGAGTTTCAAATGGCAAACTTGATAAATTACCTCCCTGCCTAGTGCAATTCTGATAAAAAATAAATTGTGCAAGATTCCCCCTTTTAGTATTTACGTATTTCCCTAGTGCATATATAGAAACTTGTATCTACTGAAAGGTCCTTATCTACTCACAAAAGAAAAAATTAAAACAATTTAAAGAATGAAAAACCCAACTCACAACACATTAAGAAGAAAAGATGCTGGAGGTTTGGAATCCTATTCCAAGACATAACTGAAATAGAGAAACCACATCTAAAGGTGTGAAAATGGGTTAAATTTAAAAATATTTGCAATAAATTTAAAAGAATTATTTGTACATTTAGAAAGATAAAGTGATACCTAAAACAGTGATTTTTAGATTAGTTTAGCTGGCACATCAGGTGTATACAAATGACTCCTGGTAGGTTTTAAGGTTTATTTTAGTGGGTTAAGACTTCTTTTCCTTGCATTGTTGATCATACTGTTAAATCCTCTTAGCTAGCCTTTCTTTCTTGATGAAAATGAACTTTAGTTCAAGACTTTAAAAATGCTTCACTGCTTGACCAGGCGGTGGCGCAGTGGATAGAGCGTCGGACTGGGATGCAAAGGACCCAGGTTTGAGACCCCAGGATAGCCAGCTTGAGCATGGGCTCATCTGGCTTGAGCAAAAAAGCTCACTAGCATGGACCCAAGGTCACTGGCTCGAGCGAGGGGTTACTCAGTCTGCTGAAGGCCCGCGGTCATGGCACATATGAGAAAGCAATCAATGAACAACTACGATGTCGCAATGAAAAACTGATGATTGATGCTTCTCATCTGTGTTCCTGTCTGTTTGTCCCTATCTATCCCTCTATCTGACTCTCCCTCTGTCCCTGTAAAAAAATAAAATAAAATAAATAAAATAAAAAAATGCTTCCCTGAAAAATAATCAGGCCCTGGC
The DNA here is from genome assembly GCF_036850765.1 of Saccopteryx bilineata. Taxonomy (NCBI): domain Eukaryota; kingdom Metazoa; phylum Chordata; class Mammalia; order Chiroptera; family Emballonuridae; genus Saccopteryx; species Saccopteryx bilineata. The sequence goes on from NC_089492.1 coordinate 265,376,714, forward strand.
TGGGTGGTTCAGTGGACAAAGTGTCATCCTGGCACACCAAGGTTGCAAGTTCAATCCCCAGTCAGGGGACATACAAGCAGCAACCAGTGAGTGCACAACTAAATGGAACTACTAAGTGGAACAAGCTGATGCTTCTCTCTCTCTCTCCCTTCCACTATCAATGGAAAAAACTAAAAAGAAAAAATTGGTTGTAGAGATTTGAAGTAAGCAGCTCAAAAATAAAATGCACTTTCTTCCAAAGTAGACGAGAAATAGTATGTGCTGGCAGAGGAGAAAAGGAATTAGACAAACAGTATGGGGCAAGCAAAGCTGATTTGGATTTGTAGTATTTGAAGAAACCTAGAATATTTTACAGCCCAACTTCCACCTCAAACCAATCCTCCCCCCCACAACTCCATCTAACACTCACAGAAAGTCTAAAAAAAATCTTCAAAACACCCATGGCCTGATGCAATGATTATCTCAATGTACAATCACACCCACATACCTCAGTCTGCGCTTCCTTGAACGAGAGACAGATCGACTTCGGGATCGAGACTTTGAAAATGAACGAGAACGAGATCTTGATGCAGATCTTGAGCGAGAAGAACGAGACCCAGACTTGGATTTGTTTGTTTTTGACATCTCTGAAGAAAGGGTCAGTCACTTTTCAATTACACCTAAAGAAAATAGATTCAAATGAGTGAGTCCCTCTGTACACTTGAACTTCTCTGGACATTTAGAAACCATTTTTTAAAAATGCAGATTAGGCCTGACCTGTGGTGGCACAGTGGATAAAGCATCAACCTGAAACACTGAGATCACTGGTTCAAAACCCTGGGCCAGTAAAAAACAAACAAACAAACAAAAAAAAACACCAAAAAACCCTGGGCCTGCCCAGTCAAAGCACATATGGGAGTTGATGCTTCCTGCTCCTCCCTTCTCTCTCTCTCTCTCTCTCTCTCTCTCTCTCTCTTCTCTAAAATGAATAAATAAATATTTTTTTAAAAAAATGCTGATTAGGCCCTAGCTGGCTGGCTGAGTGGCAGAGCATCCGCCCAGAGTATGGAAGTCCCAGGTTCGATTCCTGGTCAAAGCATACAGGAAGCAATCATCTGCTTCTTTACCCCCTTACCCTCCTCCTTCTTTCTCTTTCTCTCTCTCCCTCTCCTGCAGCCAGGGCTTGATTGGTTCTAGCCACCGGCACTGGATGCTGAGGCCTCTGCTACTGCCTCAGGCACTAAAAATAGCTCAGTTGTAACTAAGCATAGACCCAGATGGGCAGATTATCAGACCAAGACAGGGGTTGTCAGGTCCCAGTCAGGAGTCTCTATTTCCCCTCCTCTCATGTGGAAAAGAAGAAAAAAATATATATATACAGATTAAATAACTGATTTTAAAAAACCACTTGGTTTGACCAGTGGTGGCGCAGTGGACAGAGCAACAACCTGAGATGCTGAGGTCCCATGTTTGAAACCCCAAGTTCGCTGGCTTGAGCAAAGGTCATTGACTCAGCCTGAGCTCCCCGGTCAAGGCACGTATGAGAAGCAATCAATGAACAACTAAAGTGATGCAGCTACAAATTGATGCTTCTCATCTCTCCCCCTTCCTGCCTGTCTGCCTTTCTCTCTCTCGCTAAAAAAATAAAATAAAACAGAATAAAAAATAAAAGTATAAAAGCCTTCTCTAATATTTTAATATCACAACAATATGTATATACTACATCCTATAAAATACAGGATATTGCCCTGGCCAGATAGCTCAGGTGGTTGGAGCTTCGTCCTAAAACACAGAGGTTGCTGGTTTGATTCCCAGTCAGGACACACACAGGTACAGATCGACATTCCTGTCTCCTCTCTCTCCCTTCCTCTCTCTCTCTGAAAATCAATAAAAGAATAATTTTTTAAAATACAGGATATTAATCCATAAACAAAGGACTAAAGTAATTTATAAAGTAAAGAACCATCACTTCATTCTAATCATTAGCATCAACCTTCTTTTAGGGTCATTTTCTCCCACACAAAAAACACATTTTTTTTTTCCTTTTTTCCCCTCCTCTGCTGGAATGAACAGAAAGCCTCAGAGTTGCCCAGACAAGTGACCAATGGCTTTGGATGCAAGGTCCACTGTCAAGCCAATTCACTTATTCTCCTTTACACCACAACTAAAACTTTGGGCATCTTCTAAGGAGCAAAAACTTGGAAGTGCTAAAGCACGTATCTACCAAAGACCAGAAAAAAGAGTAAGGGATCTGTTAAAGATCACCAAGCTTTCTTGGAATATATGTACCCTGATTTATTGATGTCACCCCATTAAAATTAATAAAAATTTGTGTATATAAAAAATAAATCACCAAGCTAGTAAATAGTCAAACCAGGCCAAACCTCCATGTCTTATTCCATCACACCTTGCTGTCTCAGTGCTTAGCAAATGATTCTTTTAACTGATGTTGTTCTAGCTTGTGAGGAGAAAAATAATAATCAACAAATATTTCATCCTCCCATACCTCATAGACTTTCTTGTTAATCAGATCTCAGCTCAAAAGCTATCTGCTCAAAGGTTTGCTCTGACCACCCAATCAAAAGTAGCTGCCCAGTCATTCTCCAGGGTCTAATCCAGTACCTTTCTTTTTCTTTAGAGAATTCAATTCAGTACTTCAAAACTATCTTGTTTATTACTGTTTTGTTTTTCCATCTTTATCCAACTAGTAGGTAAACTTTACACCAGCAGTAATCTTATTTACTTAATGCCCAAAACAGTGTTAAAGTAAGAGACCAGCCTTGATATTTCTTGAGCAGACAAAACCAGTACAGTCATACAAATATGGCTTAATTTAGCTTATTTTTGCAAGACTACCTTGACCTGTGTCACTTCTTGTTTATGCTTCTGGAAATCACAAATAAAACTTGAACCGTTTCCCAAGGTTGCTATGAAGTAACCACTGAAAATTCTAATATAACCAATCACTATGAAAAATGGTCACTGCTTTCTCACTCTATAAGCTGGGCCGCAGTCCATGTTTTGGTTTGAGTGCTCCCAGTTTGTAAACTATGTTTTTTATGTGTGCACAATAAACTTTTACTAATAATTGCTTCAGTAATTCATTGGTTTTTACTTGTTATGAACTTTTGTTACCAACAACTGCTTTAAAAATGTTTATGAACTTATTTTATCCTCAAAGAGGACAGTATCATGTTCCATTTTACAGATTTAAACCCAGCCAACCTGCTCCAAGCCAATGTTCTCAACCATTATTATTCTGCCTCCCTAGAGAAGTGTCTGGCACACAGAAGTCACTCACAGAATTAAAAAATACACATCTTCTCCACTCTTACCAAGTTTCAGATCTGGTAAAGAAGGCAAGAGATAGACAAACTAAAAGGTGATATTTGTTTCTACTTATATATTCAAACTTTAGATTTGAATCTCAAGAACTTCTGAAAAGGGAAAAAGTCCAGGAAGCTCATAGGGAAAATAACCGTATTTTTCAAAGACATAATTTAGAAAGGTCTGACAAACTGCTAGGGAGCCAGAGACAAACGGTGATGAGTAAGGGGTTGCTTAATGAGGACACCAAAGACCATCCACCCACCGCACTTCCAGAAGAGGCATCTCTTTCACTGGTGGTGAGAGGAGCACAGGAGTACTGTATGTGGCAGTGCCGCAAAGCGCAGCGTCACTCACGTGTAGTACTACTTCCAGTGACGCGGGACGTACACATCACGGCTCCAAAAGTGTGTCATATCACTTGTTACAGCTAGCAGTGACAAATATGGAACCGGACACTGACCATCTCATTAGCCAAAAGCAGGCCCATAGTTCCCATTGAAATACTGGTCAGTTTGTTGATTTAAATTTACTTGTTCTTTATTTTAAATATTGTATTTGTTCCCATTTTGGTTTTTTACTTTAAAATATGTGCAGTGTGCATAGGGATTTGTTCATAGTTTTTTTATAGTCCGGCCCTCCGACGGTCTGAGGGACAGTGAACTGGCCCCGTGTAAAAAGTTTGGGGACTCCTGGTCTAGATCCTACCAAAAGGATCAAACTGTTGTGTGCTCTATCAAGGTCAAAGATACTTCAATTTGGAGCCGATTTCTGGCAGCGGTGTCATTGTACAAAGCCAGGGTAGAGGAATAAGTTACTTGGGGATAGAAGGTGGAGTTACAAATGAACAATTTATAGAAACTAAATATTAAAAATATATTTTGTTTTGATGGTTGAGGCCTTCAGCATACTTTGGGATTATTGGGTCCATTCTTGATAAATGGCTTTTTTCTGTCACAAGTTTAGAGATATCTTTGCCTAGCAACATCTGTCACATCTTCGATTTCAGCTTGGGCCAGAAATAAAAATCCTTTTAGATCACTTACAACAGGTGAACAATATCAATATTCAGAAGAAAAAGAAAGGGCAACAGTTAGTGAAAAGGAAACACTCATTTCAATCCCCAGAAATTGGAAATTAGCTAATTTTCATTAAGAGGAAATGTCATCTAAATACATACAGAGCCAAACTTAACACATCTACGGATATTAAACTTACTAAAATTGACAAGTATACCCAAAAGTGGCACATTGGATCAGGTGTGACCTGGAATGCAGGGGTTGCTGGTCTGAAACCCCAGGCTTGCCCAGTTAAGGCACATACAAGAAGCAACTACAATGAGCTGATGCTTCCCACTTCCCACCCTGCTGCCTTTCTCTCTCTCTTCTCTCTCAAAAATCAATACACTGCTCACACAAATTAGGGGACCGGAGAACATGCAGATATGACAGTACTTTCAGCCTTTTGTACAGTGCATTTTCACCAGTGAAATAAGAGTTGGTTTTATAACTTATTTGCATAATTGAACAACTTTCTTTGACTTGTTTGCTTTTCTGATGTCAGTTAATAAAAAATCAGCCTGACCAGGCAGTGGCGTAGTGGATAGAGCGTCGGACTGGGATGCGGAAGGATCCAGGTTCGAGACCCCAAGGTCGCCAGCTTGAGCGCGGGCTCATCTGGTTTGAGCAAAAAGCTCACGGCTTGGACCCAAGGTCGCTGGCTCCAGCAAGGGGGGTCACTCGGTCTGCTGAAGGCCCACGGTCAAGGCACATATGAAAAAGCAATCAAGGAACTAAGAAGTCGCAACGTGCAACGAGAAACTAATGATTGATGCTTCTCATCTCTCTCCGTTCCTGTCTGTCTGTCCCTGTCTATCTCTGCCTCTGTAAAAAAAATAATAATAAATAAAAAAATAAAAATGCTTTTATTGCTTCATATTCATTTTGAAATATCCTCTAATTTTTGTGAGCAGTATATTTAGACACTATTAACACATTCTGAGATTTCTCTTTCTGGTGGCCACACCACTTGTTGATTCACAGTGTGCTCTGAGTCACTAAACCCTTCTTCAGCTGCAAGATGTCCTCCTTCTCCATCTTATATTTATGCAACTGTTGTTTTACTCCCCCCAACCTTTTATTTAAAATCCAAGTGTAGAATTTCAAACAGCCTTCTGAAATCATTTCAGATACCATTTTGTCACTTGGGCAAGGGTTCATTTTAAACTATTCTGCAAAGCCACTTGAGAGAACAGTTTCCAGACCCATCACCCTTTTCAAACCCAAAGCCTTCTCCACTCAAATCACTTGTCTAATTACCAAGCAAATCAATGGTCCTTGTAAGAACACAGCTCTTGGAAGAACAGATGCATTTTACTTAAAACAAAACAAAACAAAGGTCTTTTGACATATAATTATGTGGCTTTCATATCATTAAAAACACAGATCTTATTTTTCAACTCCAAGAAAAAGAAAAATATTGGCAAAGAAGGCCAAAGCAAGCATCTCTAAATCAAAAACCCTCGAAGATAAGAAAGAATTAAATTACTCCTCTCTCCTTCTCACTCCAGATTAAGTTTCTTCTTAGTGTACCTAGTGCTATGCCAGCATTGTGCTTGGCACATGGTAGCTATCTGCTGAATTCACCAGAACAAACATTTTGGGAGTATTTACTACAGTTTTGCCCCATGTTTGGAACCCTCTGGGTAGCCTATTGAAAGATTGTATTTGGCAGGAGATGGGTTCCTAAAACTAAGCAGTGCCAAATAAAGCCTCCCAACAGGCCACCCTGGGGTTCCAACCTTGGCAGTCTACTATAAATGGCCAGGCAACACAGAAACCACACAAGTATCCCTCCACCCATAAATACCAGGCTCATGTTCAAGAAGGTTATCTCAGAAAATACTTAACTGTTTATTTTTATAGAAAGATTTACTTTTAGTCAAGCAAATAAAAATGTAAATATATTATAAACTGAAACAAAATACATAAACATAAAACAAGACTGATAGCTACCCTAATATGTGAAATCAATTCAAAACCAAGTCCTTTAAAACTCTCTCAATCCAAGGAAGGCTATGGAAATGGGAGTTATACCAGGAAACTAATGCCTATGAAAAATATCTATACCCTAATATGTGAAATCAATTCAAAACCAAGTCCTTTAAAACTCTCTCAATCCAAGGAAGGCTATGGAAATGGGAGTTATACCAGGAAACTAATGCCTATGAAAAATATCTATACCGGCCCTGGCCGGTTGGCTCAGTGGTAGAGCGTCGGCCTGGCGTGCAGGGGTCCCGGGTTCGATTCCCGGCCAGGGCACACAGGAGAAGCGCCCATCTGCTTCTCCACCCCTCCCCCTCTCCTTCCTCTCTGTCTCTCTTCCCCTCCTGCAGCGAGGCTCCATTGGAGCAAAGATGGCCCGGGCACTGGGGATGGCTCCTTGGCCTCTGCCCGGGGCGCTAGAGTGGCTCTAGTCTCAACGCTCCGGAGGGGCAGAGCATCGCCCCCTGGTGGGCGTGCCCCTGGTGGGCGTGCCGGGTGGATCCCAGTAGGGCGCATGTGGGAGTCTGTCTGACTGTCTCTCCCTGTTTCCAGCTTCGGAAAAATACAAAAACATAATAATAATTTAAAAAAAAAATCTATACCTGTTTGTTTTTTTAAAATGAATTTATTGGGGGATGACACTGGTTAACAAAAGTGAATAAGATCCAGGTGACAATTCTATAATACATCATCTGTATATTGTATTGTGTTCACCGCCCCAAGTCAAGTCTCCACCACCATTCATCCTCCCTTTCCTCTCTTCTACCTCCCTACACCTAAGTGTTTTGTTTTGTTTTTTGTTTTTGTTTTTTTTACAGAGACAGAGAGTGAGTCAGAGAGAGGGATAGACAGGGACAGACAGACAGGAACAGAGAGAGATGAGAAGCATCAATCATTAGTTTTTCGTTGCACATTGCAACACCTTAGTTGTTCATTGATTGCTCTCTCATATGTGCCTTGACCACGGGCCTTCAGCAAACCGAGTAACCCCTTGCTGAAGCCAGCGACCTTGGGTCCAAGCTGGTGGGCTTTTGTTCTAACGAGATGAGCCCGCACTCAAGCTGGCAACCTTGGGGTTTCGAACTTGGGTCCTCTGCATCCCAGTGCGACGCTCTATCCACTGCGCCACCGCCTAGTCAGGCCACCTAAGTGTTTTGAATGGCTTCACTGCTGTAATTGAATGTCTGCACAGGGCTTTGCTGGGCAAATCACTCTTTTTATTTCCTTCCTTCTTCCCATTAATATCAAACATTATCTAATAGAATATATTCAAGTTTTTCAAGAGATCTCATGTACTTATATTCAATTCTCATGAGGTTAACTCTCATTCCAATGTTCACATCCCAACCAATTTAAAACCAAAATAAGTTCGAGGCATGCCGATAAACACCAGCATCTTTCTAGCAGCACTTGCTTCCCTGCAGCAGTGAAGCATAAAATATCTTTCTCTTATTTTCTTAGATTAGACTACATTACACCATGAAACTTTCACTACTAAATCTTACTCCAAGGAACCATGACCCAAAAGTCATGTGTTAATTTAAGGAAGCAGAAGTGTTACAAAGGACAACATTTAATGTTTAATTTGCATTGCAGGACCTAAATAAGCTCTAAGTCTAAAGCACCTCAGGACAGAATCAATAAATATCACTCTTTAAAAGAAATCTAATGGTCAAGACAATGAGTAAGAACAGTCACTTATGGAAATCTTCCTAAGAAATAACCCTCCAAAAAGAAATGCAAATATCTCAGCATAAGACAAATCCTTTTGTTTAAGTCTCTAACTTAAGATGTAAATACCTAAGGTATACTGAAACACTGACATGTGTATCATTTATGACGTAAGTTTATAAAGACACAAGTTTTAGTAATAAATACTGAAAGTGGGAAACTGAAGTCTAGAGAGAAGGAAAGCTATGGTTTTAATGACTCATAGTGATTAAAGAAAAGTAGGCCCTCGCTGGTTGGCTCAGTGGTAGAGCATCGGCCCAGCGTGTGGATGCCCCAGGTTCAATTCCTGGTCAGGGCACACAGGAGAAGTGACCATTTAATTCTCAATGGTCCCCACCTTTCCCCTCCTGAAGCCAGAGCTCCACTGGTTCAAGAGCACAGGCACCAGGTGCTGAGGATGGCTCCATGGAGCCTTGGCCTTGGGCACTAGAAATAGCTCAATCGTGAGCATGGCCCAGATGGGCAGAGTATCGACTCCAGACAGGGGTTGCCCAGTGGATCCTGGTCAGGGCGCATGTGGGAGTCTATCTCCCTCCTCTCACTTGGAAAAGGAAAAAAAAAGACAGAAAAGTAGAAATATGGAGTTCAAACCTAAAAGTTAATAGTGTCAAACAAAAGATTTTTGCCTTGCTTCTGGTTAGACAGGCTGGCGGTGTGGGTATAACACTTGTTATCTAGCAATGGAAAGTTGTTATCTAGCAAAATAATGTTGACAAAGGAGAAAAGGATTTTAAATTGAGACTTTCCTGAAAAGGCCAGGATACATCATTTCCTCAAGTAGGATAAGCCTTCTCTACAAATTAATTTAGCTATCCTGACCTGATGGCCTGACTTATGAACACCTAGCTCCTCTAGCTCTGTATCTTGAATACATTCAAACACCCTTCTAACTTAGAATTTGGTCTCTGGATGGACATGCCCACCAGAAAAAACTGCCCCAGGCAAATACTGGCTTTACTGGTAGATCTGTAACCACAGGAAATTCATTCCCTGGAACTTGATCAGTAACACCTGCTAACATTTACTAATATGTGCCAGACAAGGAGCTATGAACCTTCACCATTATCTCATTTATACACACAAACCTCATTAAGTACTATGTTCGGTACCTGTTTTACATAAGAGGATATGAGGGCTTACAGAGTTGGCAACTTGCCTCCCCAAAGTTCTACAGCTACTTAAGTTCAGAATTCAAACAGACATCAATGCCAGAGTCACCATTACCTTATAGGCAATCCCAAAGGTATACCCCATCCATCAGTCTCTTGTGAATTTGATCAGTTAAAAATAAAAGTTAATCTGAGAAGCGTAATTGTCTTGAAACAGGAGAGCTTAGATGCTTAACTAAAAGAGCCAAGAGCCCTCTTCCCCCACCCATACCTCTAACTCATAATGTATGCAAAAAATGAAAATAAGCTCTGCCTGAAATCTGTCTCAGAACTTCCAATGCAAAAACAATTGCCCTGCCAAAGACAGCAATGTTTCTGCTAAGGACGATTTCAGAGCCTCAACTAGGAAAGCCACAGTCCGCCGCAGAGAACAGAGCTTTTCTGTAACAAGAAACATGAACATAACAACTGAGGATAAAAAAAATGGAAAGAGTATTTTTTTTTTTTTTTTTGCTTTCCTGTGACCGGCCAAAAGTGCACCATGACTTTACGGACACACTGTACTTAACTGTTTATATTTACAGAAAGATTTACTTTTAGTCAAGCAAATAAAAATGTAAATATACTATATAATGCCCCCAGAGGGGCAGCTCAACACCAGCCTCTTTCTGGGGGGGCGGGGCGGGGGGTGGTTCCCTGCTCCACAGCTTGTCTGTTACACCAGGTTATTCAGGGCTGCAGTGCTCTCAAGTCACCAGAACAGGGCAACACACATACACACACGCACACACACGCAGAGTGTGAAAATTTAAAAATAGGAAGACGAATATCTATGTACACCCCACCTCACAGTCATAGGCAACCACTAATCTATGTCCTGTCTTTACATAACAGCCTATACTGGATGCTTCATATAAATGGAATCATAAAATGTGAGGTTTTGTAACTGGGTTCTTTCAATTAGCATGTTTCAGAAGTCATCCATGTTGTAGCATGTTCTCAGTAGTACATTCTGTTTTACGTAAAAAACTTATTTGCTTATTTATAGAGAGAAAGGGAGAGGGGACGAGAGCAGGCAGGAGGGAGAAAAGGGGAGAGAAACACTGATTTACTGTTCCATTTATACAACTCACTGGCTGATTCTTGAATGTGCCCCAATCAGGGATAAAACTCACAACATTGGCGTTATTGGGAGGACACTCTAACCAAGTAAACTACCCAGCCAGGACCAGTAAATTCCTATTTCATACCAGTGATATCACATTTATCCATTCCCTAGCTGGTGCACATTGGGGTTGTTTCCACTTTTTAACTATTATACATAATGCTGTTATAAACATCCATGTACATGTTTTGGGGTGGAGATTTTTTATCTTTCTTGGGTACATATTAGAAGTGGTACTGCTCAGTCATACGGTAACTTTATGCTTAACTTTGTGAGGAAACTGCCAGACTATATTTCAAAGCAGCCATACAATTTTACATTCCCATCAGAAGTGTATGAGGGCTCCCACTTCTCTACATCTTCAATATTCATTGTCTTTTTTATTATAGCCTTCTTAATGAGTGTAAAGCAGTATCTTACTGAGGTTTTATCTCCCTTATGACTAGTGATACTGAACATCTTTTTATAAGTGTATTGGCCATTTGTGTGCCTTCCTTTGGTGGAATGTCTATTCAGATTCTTTGTCCATTTTTAAATTGAATTACTAGATTATCTGTCCTCTTGCTGAATTCTTTATAAAGTCTCTCATTTTTGTAGGTCGTCTTTCCATTTTCTTAACGCTGACCTTTGAAGCATAAGGGTTTTAAATTTTTATTTTGCTGATAAAGTCCAATTAATTTTTTTTTCTTTGTTGCTTGTGGTTTTGATGTCACATCTGAGAAGGGTTTGCACAAGGTCACAAAAATGTACTAAGTTTTCTTCTAAGAGTTTTATACTTTTAGCTCTTACATTTAAATCCATGATCCATTTTGCCTGACCAGGCAGTGGCGCAGTGGATAGAGCATCGGACTGGGATGCCGAGGACCCACCAGGTTTGAGACCCCAAGGTCGCCAGCTTGAGCGTGGGCTCATCTGGTTTGAGCAAAAAAAGCTCACCAGCTTGGACCCAAGGTCGCTGGCTCAAGCAAGGGGTTACTCAGTCTGCTGAAGGCCCGTGGTCAAGGCACATATGAGAAAGCAATCAATGAGGAACTACGGTGTCGCAACACACAACGAAAAACTAATGATTGATGTTTCTCATCTCTCCGTTCCTGTCTGTCTGTCCCTGTCTATCCCTCTGTCTCTGTAAAAAAAAAAAAAAAAAAGTGTCAGCCTGGGATGCAAAGGACACAGGTTCGAAACCCCGAGGTCGCTGGCTTGGGCCCCAAGGTTGCTGGCTTGAGCAAGGGGTCACTCACTCTGCTGTAGCGCCCCCCCCCCGTCCTCCCTCCCTGTCTGTCCCTCTCTGTTGCTCTCTCGCCAAAAAAAAAAACCCTCTATGATCCATTTTGTGTTATGGTGTAAGGTAAGGATCCAACTTGTTTTATATGTGCATATACATATATCCCAATATCATTTGCTGAAAAGGACTATTCTTTCCCTATTGCAATATCTTGGCATCTTTGTCAAATATCAAATGACCATACATGTGAGAGTTTTGTGGGTTTTTTTTTTTTAATTTTTTTTTATTAATTCATTTTTAGAGAGAGAGTGAGACAGGAAGGGGAAGAGCAGAAAGCATACACTCCCATATGTGCCTTGACCAGGCAAGCCCAGGGTTTTGAACCAGCGACCTCAGCATTTCCAGGTCGACGCTTTATCCACTGAGCCACCACAAGTCAGGCCAATACCACAGTCTTGATCACTATAGTTTTGTAGTACATTTTGAATCAGAAAGAGTGGGTTCTCCAACTTCTTTTCTCAAGACAGTTTAAGCTATCCTAGTTCCCTTAGAAAATTCTTGGTGAAACTGACACAAATGACTGAGTTAAAGAAGAGATAGATGTAAGAATTAACTCGGAAATTCACTATTTGTAAAGGACTGTAGGCCAAGCAATGGGCTGCTTTGTGCTCTGCATGCTGCTGGGTACTCAGGGGTAGGGAAGCAGAGCTCAGGTGAAGTATTAAACATGTTCACTATTTTAGGCTTTTCTCAGGGAATTATCTTCTTCTGGGTAAGAGGAAGGGAAAGAGAATTAAAAGCAGCTGTGGTTATCTCTAGGGTAAAAAGTTTATTCTGGCCTGGCCAGGCAGTAGCGCAGTGGACAGAGCATTGGCCTAGGACGCCGAGGACCCAGATTCAAAACATTGATGGCTTCCATGTGTTCACTAGCTTGGGTGTGGGGTCACCAGCTTGAGCCCAAAGGTCACTGGCTCAGCTGGAGCGCCCCCAGTCAAGGCACGTATGAGAAAACAATCAACGAACAACTAAGTTGCTGCAACTATGAGTTGATGCTTCTCATCTCTCTCCATTCCTGTCTGTCCCTGTCTGTCCTTCTCTCTAAAAAAAAAAGCAAAAGTTTATTCTGGGGCTTAGTACCAAAATTCTCAAACTTTATTGAATTATATCAAATTTGGTATATTGTTTTAAAAATGTGTAATAATATGCCTGACCAGGCAATGGCACAGTGGATAGAGCGTTGAACTGGGACACAGAGGATCCAGCTTCGAAACCCCAAGGTCACCTGCTTGAGCACAGGCTAATCCGGCTTGAACGTGGGATCACAGACATGACCCCATGGTCACTGGCTTGAGCCCATAGGTCAATGGCTTGAGCAAGGGGTCACTCGCTCTGCTGTAGCCACCTTCCAACAAGGTACACATGAGAAAGCAATCAACAGTGAAGGTGCCTCAACTACAAGCTGACGCTTCTCATCTCTCCCCCTTCCTGTCTGTCTCTGCCTCTTTCTCTCTCACACACAAAAAAAGTGTAATTTGTAGTTATGTATAATATACATGTACAGATGTACATAAAGACATATCTAAATAAGCACAAAAAGCAGTATAAACAGTGGTCACCTCTGCAGAGCAAGAAGAAAGGTATGGAAAGGCAGGGGCAAGAAGAAGGGAAAAACACAAAAGGAGGCAGAAAGGATGAAGCACTTGCTTCTTACTTTATATATTAATTGTTTTAGCTATTGATTCCACAGGTGATTTCCCACATTACTCTAAAATAAATTTTTAAATGCTGGTGCCTGGCCAGATGGCTAAGTTGGTTAAGGCATCATCCTGATAGTCAAGGTTCAATCCCCAGTCAGGGCACATAAAAGAATCAACCAATGAATGCATAAGCGGAACAACAGATCAGTTTTTCTCTCTTGCCAATCAATAAATAAAAATTTAAAAAATAAAGCTGGTGCCAGACCAAGTGGTGGGGCCCAGTGAATAGAGCATCGGCCTGGGATGCAGCGGGCCCAGATTCAAAACCCTGAGGTTGCTGGCTTGAAGCCCAAGGTCATTGGCTTGAGCCCAAGATCGCTGGCTTGAGCAAGGGGTCACTGGCTAGTCTGGGCTCCTCAGTCAATTGACATATGAGAAAGCAATCAATAAATTAAGGTGCCACAATAAAGAACTGATGCTCCTCCTCTCTCCCTTCTGTCTCTCTTGCCAAATAAATAAATAAAGCTGGTGACATTCAGAGTTAATGGTGTTGATTCTTTTACCTTTAATGTAGAATCAAAACAACTATCTAAAATAGGCCCTGGCCGGTTGCCTCAGTGGTAGAACGTTGCCCTGGCATGCGGAAGTCCCGGGTTCGATTCCCGGCCAGGACACACAGGAGAAGCGCCCATCTGCTTCTCCACCCCTCCCCCTCTCCTTCCTCTCTGTCTCTCTCTTCCCTAAATTAACATAAACAAATGGCACTTTAGTATTAGGAAACCTTACTATAATGGAGTTTGTTTGTTTTTTTAACTAAAGAAGGTTAAGAAAGGACCCTGGCCAGTTGGTTCAGTGGCAAAGCGTCAGCCCAGCATGTGGATGTCCCAAGTTTGATTCCCAGTCAGAGCACACAGGAGAAGCACCCATCTGCGTCTCTGCCCCTTCTCTCTTGTCTCTGACTCTCCCTCTTCTTCTTTCTCTCTCTCTCTCTCTCTCTCTCTCTCTCTCCTTCTCCTGCAGCCATGGCTCGATTTGAGCAAGTTGGCCTCATAAAGTCTTCTTGACTTCCCTCCTTTCAAGACAAAGCACTCGTCACCAACAACAGTTGTTGTTCTAGCATCCTGTTCAGCTATTGTACAGGGCTTTCTTCTCTCCCATCCCTCTGCCACCCCAAAATACTAAGACCCTGGAGGTGGGGAGAACTTACTTTTTCATTGCCATTGGTGAGTAATGAAAGCTGAAAAACGATCGGCATCAAGCAAGTGATCAAGCACCCTACATGAGGGAAATTTAATAAAACCAAACTAAAACTCCTAATAAACCCAAAAACTCTTATTTGGGGCAAGTTTTTACCTTTCTGTACCTATTCTTTTCATCAATAAGAGGAGGATTTGGAATAGCTGTCACTCACAAAAACTTAAAAGTTTGCAGAAACTGAGCAGGAAATTTCCTCAACCTATTTCTTGGTACCTACTTAAATGGTAAGGGTTAATTAAAAAAAAAAAAATCATCCCTGCCTGGCCTGCAGTGGCACAGTGGACAGATCATTGACCCGGAACACTGAGGTCGCTGGTTCAAAACCCTGGCCCTGCCCAGTCAAGACACGTATGAGAAACCATCAATGAATAACTAAAGTAAAGCAACTATGAGTTGATACTTACCACCCCCTGTAAAACCAATTAAAAAAAACTTTAAAAGAAAAAAATCATCCCTCCACAATCATCTCATCAACTCTGAAATTTACAGTAGAAGAAATCAGTTACAATTCATATCATATTCTATTCCTTCATAAAAACTAGCCAATCTGCTTGAAAGTAGATAGAAATACTAACTGATCAGGGGCTTAGCCACTTACCTTGACTATACTTAAATTTCAACCACGCTTATGGGGGCACCTCCACCCACACCAAATTCAGGCAGTGCCAACCTCACTTAGGAAAGAGGAATTCCCAGCATGAGCCAGGGCTGTGTTACAGAATCCTGTCAAGGTGAGGACAGTGCTGCCAGCTCCTTTCCATCTTATAAGAGCCAGCAAGAGGTCACATTTCCTTCCTGATCTTCACAAAGCAGTTTCTTGTCCCAGTGACATGGCAAACTCCACTCCTTCCATGTTTCACTTTTTAAAGAAAAGGACCATCGTATTTCTCAATAACTTGTAAAGGTAGAAAAAGTTCAATGAGAGATATATTTTCCATTTGGCACAGAATATGACATGTAAAGGGGCATTATTTCAAGCCTTGCCTGACCTGTGGCGGCGCAGTGGATAAGGCGTTGACCTGGAATGCTGAGATCTCTAGTACAAAACCCTGTGCTTGTTGAGTCAAGACACATATGAAAAGCAACTACTATGAGTTGATGTTTCTCACTACTCCTCCCCACCGCCTTTCTCTCTCTTTCCTCTCTCTAAAAATCAATAAATATTTTTTAAAAAATTATTTCAAGTCTTATTTCCAGAATCAGGTTCATAAAACTTCATTCTTTATTTTTTTCTTCTTTTTGAAATGAGAGGATGAGAAATAAGAGAGACAGACTCCTACATGTGCCCCAACCAGGATATACCCAGCAACCTCCATCTGGAGCCAATGCTCTATCCAATAGGGCCATGCTCCCAATTGAGCTATTTTTAGCGCTTGAGGTGGGAGCTCCATGAAGCCATCCTCAGTGCCCTAGCTGATGCACTGGAATTAATGAAGCCATAGCTGTGGAAGAAGAAAAACAAGGAGAGAGAGAGAGAGAGAAAGAAAAAGAAAAAGAGAGAAAGAGAGAAGGGGATGGGGAAGGGTGGAGAAGCAGATGGTGGCTTCTCCTGAGTGCTCTGACTGAGAACTGAACCCGGGGCTTCCACACGCCAGGCCAACGCTCTACCACTGAGCCAACCAGCCAGGGCCTGTTCTTAATTTTTTTAACACCAGAGAAGATATCAAATTTAAGATCATGATTGCAGCCTGACTGGGCGGTGGCGCAGTGGAGAGAGCATCGGACTGGGATGCAGAGGACCCAGGTTCGAGGCCCCGAGGTCGCCAGCTTGAGCGAGGGCTTATCTGGTTTGAGCAAAAGCTCACCAGCTTGAGCCCGAGGTTGCTGGCTCGAGCAAGGGGTTACTCGGTCTGCTGAAGGACCGCGGTCAAGGCACATATGAGAAGGCAATCAATGAACAATTAAGGTGTTGCAATGCGCAACGAAAAACTAATGATTGATGCTTCTCATCTCTTCGTTCCTGTCTGTCCCTGTCTATCCCTCTAACTCTCTGTCTCTGTTAAAAAAAAAAAAAAGATCATGATTGCAAACCTTTGTTTAAAAATCCCTTTATTCATTCTTTAATCAAACTTGTTTTTCCTCCAGTCAGAAATGAAAACATATGGAAGTCTTAAAACAGCTGGGATATTACTCACAGAAAGCAATCAATGCTTGAAAAATATAACAAGTAATGAAGTCTCAAGCCACCAACTTGAAAACTCATAAAATGCATGCAAAAATTTTTATACAACAATTTCTTTTACTATTAATTATGCCTCCTAGAGGTACTCTGAAAGAGTAACAAGTATGTAGGCGGTAAACTCAACTTTATTGGCTGGCACTCTGTGTTATAAGTGTGTGGTTTATCTAATAACATCACTAAAATAGGTGACTTGGAGTAAGAGAGAAAGTCTGGGGACTTCAAAAAATAATCTCTGTAGATTTCAGTTTATTCTTTTGTGAAATGTGGATAATACTGAACATACAACTTAATTTTGAAGATTTCAGGATGGGTAGTAGGTTGAGCTTTACAGATAGGATATTGCACTAAGAGTTGCTTACTGGAAATGTAAATATGCAATCACTTGAAAATTCATTAAAACAAGTTTCACAATCTCTGGACTTTACAGTTACTTTGATAAGACTGATGTGGGTATATTCTCCAAAAATACCATGATCCAGTAAGTACCAAGAGCCTTCTTCTGATCTTTCTACCAGAATTTATTTTTTTAATTAATTATTTTTTATAGAGACAGAGTTGTGAGTCAGAGAGGGATAGACAGGGACAGACAGACAGGAATGGAGAGAGATGAGAAACATCAATCATTAGTTTTTCATTGCACGTTGCAACACCTTAGTTGTTCATTGATTGCTTTCTCATATGTGCCTTGACCGTGGGCCTCCAGCAAACCAAGTAACCCCTTGCTGGAGCCAGTGACCTTGGGTTCAAGCTGGTGGACTCTTGCTCAAATCAGATGAGCCCATGCTCAAGCTGGCGACCTTGGGGTCTCGAACCTGGGTCCTCTGCATCCCAGTGCGACACTCTATCCACTGCGCCACCGCCTGGTCAGGCTCTATCAGAATTTATTGAACACTGACTCATGCCATGTGATATGCAACAAATGAGAAAAGTTCCCTGCACTATTTTAACTTTTGGTAGAATATTACCTTTTATTATATCTTCATGCTCATAATGTGACTCTGAAAGTTTACTTTGCTTGCACCACCAGAGTAAAATCAGAAAGGAAGTCACTAGTAGTAAGTAAGAACTTTCCCAAGTCACATACTTCGAAGTTTTCTCATGGTGTTAAAAATAGGGTAACACTTTAATGATAATGTATTAATATGGGTTCATTACATACAATATGAATGTAAGATGTTAATAATAGGGGAAACCGAACATAGGGAATATAGGAACCATTATGGATAAAACTGTGTCGCCCCCCCCCCAAATTTATATGGTGAAGTCCTAACCCCAAGTACCTCAGAGTGTGATGTCATTTCAAGATAGGATCTTCACACAAAGGATTGGGTGCTTTATAAAAAGGGGAAGTCTAGCCTGACCAGGCGGTGGCGCAGTGGATAGAGCGTCGGACTGGAATGCAGAGGACCCAGGTTCGAGACCTCGAAGTCGCCAGCTTGAGCGCAGGCTCATCTGTTTTGAGCAAAGCTCACCAGCTTGGACCCAAGGTCGCTGGCTTGAGCAAGGGGTTCCTCAGTCTGCTGAAGGCCCATGGTCGAGGCACGTATGAGAAATTAATCAATGAACGACTAAGGTGTCGCAACGAAAAACTGATGATTGATGCTTCTCATCTCTCTCTGTTCCTGTCTGTCTGCCCCGATCTATCCCTCTCTCTGACCCTGTTTAAAAAAAAAAAAAGGAGGGGAGGTCTGGACATAAGAGATATATGGAGGGAAGATGATGTAAGCAGGGGGTAGTAAACCTTTTTATACCTACCGCCCACTTTCATATCTCTGTTAGTAGTAAAATTTTCTAACTGCCCACAGTAATGGTAATTTATAAAATAGGGAAGTAACTTTACTTTATAAAATTTATAAAGCAGAGTTACAGCAAGTTAAAGCATATAATAATAATTACTTACCAAGTACTTTATGTCGGGTTTTCGCTAAGTTTGGCAGAATAAATCTTTATAAAACAACTTACTATAGTTAAATCTATCTTTTTATACTTTGGTTGCTCCGCTACCGCCCACCATGAAAGCTGGAACACCCACTCATGGGTGGTAGGGACCAGGTTGACTACCACTGATGTAAAGAGACAGAGAAAAGATGACTATAAGCCAAAAAGAGAGACCTGGAACCCACAGGACTCAGAAGGAACCAATCTTGCCAATGCCTTGATTTTTTCATTTCTAGCCTCCAGATCTGGGAAAATAAATTGCTGTTGCGTAAACCACCCAGTTTGTGGTACTTTGTTACCACAGCCCCAACAAACTAATATAGGAATTCTATACCACCCTTGCAATTTTCTATAAATCTGACATTATGCTCAAAGTTTTTTTTTAAAAGGAAAGGGGTGGCCCTGGCTGGGTGGCTCAGCTGATTATATGTCCTCCTAGAGCACCAACGTTAAAAATTCCATCCCTGGTCAGGGCATGTACAAGAAGCAATCAACGAGTACACAACTATATGGAACAACTAAGTCAGGGGTCGGGAACCTATGGCTCATGAGCCAGATGTGGCTCTTTTGATGGCTGCATCTAGCTCGCAGACAATTCTTTAAAAAAATGTTAAAAATATAAAACATTATATATATATATATATATATTATATATATATATATATATAATATATATATAAAAACATTCTCATGTATTACAATCTATTCATTTCCTACCGCTCTTGTTCATGGTTGCGGGTGGCTGGAGCCAATCACAGCTGTCCTCAAGGACAACAACAAATTTTTATTGGATAATGTGTAACATACACAGGTCGTTGTATGGCTCTCACGAAATTACATTTTAAAATATGTGGCATTCAAAAAAAAATAAAAATAAAATATGTGGCCTTCAGCCTGACCAGGCAGTGGCACAGTGGATAGAGCATCGGACTGGGATGGGGAAGGACCCAGGTTCGAGACCCCGAGGTCTCCAGCTTGAGTACGGGCTCATCTGGCTTGAGTAAAAAGCTCTCCAGCTTGTGTTCACTGTCGCTGGCTCGAGCAAGAGGTTACTCAGTCTGCTGTAGCCCCCCAGTCAAGGCACATATGAGAGGGCAGTCAATGAACAACTAAGGTGTCGCAACGAGAAACTGATGATGATCGATGCTTCTCATCTCTCTCTGTTCCTGTCTGTGTGTCCCTATCTATCCCTCTCTCTGACTCTCTCTGTTCCTGTAAAAATAAATTAATTAAAATATGTGGCATTCATGGCTCTCTCAGCCAAAAAGGTTCCTGACTCCTGAACTAAGTGGAACAGTGAATTGATGCTTCTCTCCGTTCCCCTCTCTCAATCAATGGGAAGATTAAAAAAAAAAAAAAAAAGCACCAACCAGATAGCTTGGTTGGTTGGAGCATCAAACTGAATGCATAGGTTGCTGGTTCAATTACCAGTCATCAGGGCACATGCAGAAACAGATCAATGTCTCTGTCTCTCTCTCTAGAATTAATAAATTTAAAAGTGTGTGTGTGGGGGGGGGTAATGGTGTCCATATCACAGAATTATGAAGAGCAAGGTAGGCAAATAACTAGAAAATCTCTGCTTGAGGGAAAAGAAACCCATAATCCCAACACATAGTAAGCAATGAAACTAGGACTAGAATTCAGGTTTCATTCAGTGTTTTCCATACTGTGTTACTTTGACATGAGCACAGTGGGTGTGGGTGTGAGTGAGGGAATATACTGAAGCAAATACTAAACTTAAAATTCCCTGTCCCAAATGGACAGAACCCTTGTTGCTGCTCGACAAGGTTCTGCAAGTAGTTGTGTCTTAACCACCAAAATAGAACTAGGTTCAAATCCTGGCTCTTCCATTCATTAGCTGAATAAGATACCCTCTCAGTCTTCCAAAAGGAACCTATACCTCACAAGACCAGCATGCGAATTAAATCAGTAAATGTATATAAACTTCTTGGCATACAGAAGGTGAGCTCCATAAAATATATTTAGCCATTACCCAGAGTAAAATTGCAACTTCTCTGAAAACAAACAGATTTACCACTGACTCCATTTTCTTGCTAGCAGTAATAAGTAATCATATCTTCCTACACAAAACAATAACGTTTTATACCTCTACTAGTTAAATTGGTGTGTGCTACACTGAAGAAGTGTACACAAGCAAGAGAAACCCATATCTAAGGTCATGACCTTTAGAGAACAAATCCCTTTGCTGCTGGATGTTTGTGGGGAAAATCAACAGCACCCTGAGGGGCCATTCATTTGGAAGACATTCACCATTATATCCCCATTGTAGGCAACTTGTATCTTCTGAGCATTTGCTCAATGGATCTCCAAATTCAGGATCATCTATGCAATTAAACATTCATCATTAGTGGCCCTGGCCAGAAGGCTCAGTGGATGGAGCGTCAGCCCAGCATGCAGATGCCCTAGGTTTGATCCCATCCCTGGTCTGGTCAGGGCACACATGAGAAGTGACCATTTGCTTCTCTTTCTCCTCTCCCCCTTCTCTCTCTCTCATAACTAGTGACTTAATTGGTTCTAGCGTTGGCCTCAGGCAGTGAGGATAACTTGGTTGATTCAAACATATCAGCCCCAGACAGGGGTTGCTCAGTGGACCTCTTGAGGTGCAAGTGGGAGTCTATCTCCCTTCCTCTCACTTAAAAGAAAAAAAAATTCATCATTAGGGAAACAGAATGGAGAGCACAGTACAGTATAATCAGCAGCTTAATTAAATAATCTCAATTCGCCCCAGAGGCCCCTCTCCTATATCCCTAGGGGAGGGTAACAGCAATTTTAGTTTGCCCTGGCCGGTTGGCTCAGCAGTAGAGCGTTGGCCTGGCGTGCGGGGGACCCGGGTTCAATTCCCGGCCAGGGCACAAAGGAGAAGCGCCCATTTGCTTCTCCACCCCCCCCTCCAAAAAAAAAAAAAAAAAAAAAAAGAACTTTTGCCTGACCTGTGGTGGCGCAGTGGATAAAGTGTCAACCTAGAAACACTGAGGTTGCCAGTTCGAAACCCTGGGCTAGCCTGGTCAAGGCGCATATGGGAGTTGATGCTTCCTGCTCCTCCCCCCTTCTCTCTCTCTCTCTCCTCTCTATAATGAATAAATAAAATCTAAAAAAAAAAAAATTTATTAAATTTTAGTTCTTGTTTTAAAAAGGTGTGTGTTGCCCTGGCCGGTTGGCTCAGTGGTAGAGCATCGGCCTGGCGTGCAGAAGTCCCGGGTTCGATTCCTGGCCAGGGCACACAAGAGAAGCGCCCATCTGCTTCTCCACCCCTCCCCCTCTCCTTCCTCTCTGTCTCTCTCTTCCCCTCCTGCAGCCAAGGCTCCATTGGAGCAAAGATGGCCCGGGTGCTGGGGATGGCTCCATGGCCTCTGCCTCAGGCGCTAGAGTAGCTCTGGTTGCAACAGAGCAACGCCCCGGATAGGCAGAGCATCGCCCCCTGGTGGGCATGCCGGGTGGATCCCCGTCGGGCGCATGTGGGAGTCTGTCTGACTGCCTCCCCGTTTCCAGCTTCAGAAGAATACAAAAAAAAAAAAAGGGTACGTGTTATCATTGGGGAACATTTTCTTCTCGTATTAAGAGGAACATAGCTTTTCTTTTAAAGATTTTATTTATCAATTTTACAGAGGGAAGCCGGGACAAGTAGTTGCTTCATTCTAGCTGTTCACTGGTTGCTTGTCTCTGTGCCTTGACCGGGCAAGCCCCGGGTTTCAAACAAGCAACCTCAGCATTTCAGACTGGCACTCTATCCACTGTGCCACCACAGGCCAGGCAAACTGTCAGCTTTTTTAACTTAATAAAGACACTAATGCCTATAGCTTCCTTCCAGCTCTCATTATAGTGAACCTTTTTAAAAACTAAATTAAACAGCCAATCATGACACTTAACTATTTTTTAAAATAAAACTATTATTAGCAATACCTTGTGCTGAACCGGTGGTACATATTGCAATCACCCACAGGGCTTTTAAAAAGTCCACCTATCTAGCTTCTTATTCAGGAAATTTAGAAAGGGATTCAGAGTCGGTGGTTAATGGCCATTCTTTACAGATTCCAAAGACCAGGATTTTGGTCTCCATCAAGTAATCATACCACCACTGATACAAAGACATCCATGTTTACATGGAATTCTACATAAAACTGTTTACAACCCTAAAAGGAGAAATAAGTTGTCTGACATGTTTTATAGACATTGGTCTTTTATAGGATCAAATCTTTTTTTCTTTTTTTTTGTATTTTTCTGAAGTTGGAAACGGGGAGGCAGACAGACTCCCACATGCGCCCAACTGGGATCCACCCGGCACGCCCACCAGGGGGCGATGCTCTGCCCATCTGGGGCATTGCTCTGTTGCAACCAGAGCCACTCTAGCACCTGAGGCAGAGGCCATGGAGCCATCCCCAGCACCCGGGCCAACTTTGCTCCAATGAAGCCTTGGCTGCGGGAGGGGAAGAGAGAGGCAGAGAGGAAGGAGAGGGGCAGGGGTGGAGAAGCACCTCTCCTGTGTGCCCTGGCAGGGAATCGAACATGGGACTCCTGCACGCCAGGCCGACACTCTACCACTGAGCCAACTGGGCCAGGGCCTAGGATCAAATCATCTTAAACAAGTCTATACACAGATGTTTAGAGAGGAAAATATAGTTGTGTATTTATTTTATTGTATGTTAATTTATCGCTGCTTTGCATTATGTTTGAAATGTGGAAAGGTATCATTCGATAACTAAATTATATTAACTTATCTATTCCTTCAGAAGTATGAATGAGCTCTTAGAGCAGCACTGTACAATACACATGTGGGTACTGAGCACTTGAAATTTGGCTGGTCTGGAGATGAGCTGTAAGTATAAAATAAACACTACAGAATTTCAAAAACTTAGTATAAAAATCAGAATGTGTTAAATAGTATATTAAATTACATAAAATAAATCATTAAAATTAATTTCATTAGCTTTTTAATTTTATACATGGCTGCTATAAACTTTACAGGTGATTCACTCTAGACTTCTCTTGAACATGCAGTCCTAACAGATAACAATGACTGTCTTTTCAAATGCTCAAGTTTTGGACCTTATTCAAAATTACTCAGTCACTTGTGAATTCATCATTTATTTTTGCAGTTTCTTGTCTCTATCCACTAAGACTATCCTGTTGAGGTAATTACCTAATGTCCTTCCATTTACATCTGTACCTCACCAAATAAGCTGGAGGAAAAAAGAGAGATGTCTAATATACAAATAACTTCATTAAGAAACCAAAAATGATTTTAAGATCTGCTATCACTGGCTCTTACCAGTCACCTGAGTTTACAAAGAAAATCAAAAAGAACCCAATCTATTGCTTCTATTTAAAATGAATTAATTGGCCCTGGCCAGTTGGCTCAGTGGTAGAGGGTCTGCCCAGCGGGTGGATGTCCAGGTTCAATTCCTGGTCAGGGCACACAGGAGAAGCAACCATCTGCTTCTCCATTCTGCCCTCTTCTCTCTACTCTCTCTTCCTCTCTCACAGTGATGGCTTGATTGATTCAAGCAAGTTGGCTCTGGGCACTGAGGCTCAGCCCTAGATGGGCAGAACATCACTTGTTAGTGGGCTTGCCAGGTGGATCCTAGTTGGGGCACATGCAGGAGTCTGTCTCTCTGCCTCCCCATCTCTCACTTAGTAAAAAATAAAAAAATAAAATGAACTGATTAAGGCACTATTCAAAGCTAGCTAAATCTGGAGACAAACTATCCCCAGGTAGATCCAAACACTCAGCTACAACTTATTTCAAATACATGTAAGTCAGTAAAGCTTCCCCTCTCTATGATTTCCTTCAGGAACATATAAACTACTCATAAAAATAGGTCTGAAAGGTGAAGGGATTAAGGAAAAAAAGAAAAGAAAATAGAGACAACAGTATGGTGATTACAAGAGGGAGAGGGGGATGGAGGGTTGGGGAGGTAGGGAGAGGTGTGAGAGGGTTAAGGGGAGATGAATGGTGATGGAGGAAGACTTGAGTTGGGATAGTGAACACACAGTGATTACAGAATTCAGGTTACACCCAAAACCTAAATAATTTTATTAATCAATGTCACCGCAATAAGTACAATTTAAAAATAAAATATAAATTAAAGAAAATAGACCTGGCCAGGTAACTCAGTTGATTGGAGTCCCAATACACCAAGGTTGTAGGTTCAATCCTCAGTCAGGACATATACAAGAGTCAACCAATGAATGCATGGATAGGTGAAATAACAGATTAATGATTCTTTCTCTAAAATCAATAAATAAATTTTTAAAAATAAAAAAATGCGGCCTGACCTGTGGTGGCGCAGTGGATAAAGCGTCGACCTGGAAATGCTGAGGTCGCCGGTTCGAAACCCTGGGCTTGCCTGGTCAAGGCACATATGGGAGTTGATGCTTCCAGCTCCACCCCCCCTCCCTCTCTCTCTCCTTTCTAAAATGAATAAATAAAATTAAAAAAATAAAATAAAAATAAAAAAATGCTTTAAAAAAAAGTAACTGCTGATTCTACAATTTAGAATGGAATCAGAGAGAAAAGCAAAGCTACTTATTTCAGTCCATTAAACTGACAAATGCTGCTTAATAAGAACCCAGAGCTTCCATTAAGGAATCTTATGAATAAACAACTCTTAACATATGACTGGTTTCAAAAGTCAGTGAAGCCTGACGAGGCGGTGGCGCAGTGGATAGAGCGTCAGACTAGAATGCCGAGGACCCAGGTTCAAGACCCCGAGGTCGCCAGCTTGAGCATGGGCTCATCTGGTTTGAGCAAAAGTTCACCAGCTTAGACCCAAGGTCGCTGGCTCGAGCAAGGAGTCACTCGGTCTACTTAAGGCCCGCGGTCAAGGCACATATGAGAAAGCAATCAATGAACTAAGGTGTCGCAATGCGCAACAAAAAACTAATGATTGATGCTTATCATCTCTCCGTTCCTGTCTGTCTGTCCCTGTCCCTCTCTCTCTGACTTTCTGTCTCTGTGTAAAAAAAAAAAAAAAGTCAGTGAAGTTATTACTAGTTCCTTTTGCCACCATGTATTCACCTTATTTGATCAATGATTCGTCTTGAATTGGATCCCAGACAGACACTTGGTCAAAGAAACACTGGTAGTGCCGCTGGCTTCTTCAATTTGTAAAGTCAGGATACAATTCTGGAATGAGAAAAAATAAAGCAGTGATAAAATAGCTACCCAATCCTTGCAGACTGCATGTTGAAATAAAGATGCTTGAAATCTATAAGCAAAAACTCTACTGTAGCCCTCAATTTCACTCCAAGTGAACACAGGCTTTCCTCTCTAAGTATACTGGCCTGAGAGTCTTATCCATTTGTCTCTCACACATGATTTAATTCATCCAACTACCTACAATAAGGATACAGTACGGAAAGCTAAAACCTTCCTCTTATAACCTGATACTTTCATTGGCAACATTTCAGGTGCTACAGTTTACATTATGCAAAACTAATTCACAAACTCCATAAATCAACCTGGAAAATTGCTTCAGAAGAATTAGATATTTGAAATAAACAAACCAAAAAACCCCTCTAATCCAGTTGTTTAAATATTCCCAGGCCTAAACAATACTAACATGGACATACATCAAAACTATGTAGGGTATTATCCAAAACAAGAAAACAAACTTCTAAGATCAACAAGCTTATGTATGTAGTTCATGTCCTCACTCTTAGCTTATTAAAGCTTTTTATTTTAAATTTATTGATTTTAGAGAGAGGAAGAAAGAGAGTGGGAGACAGGAACATCAATCTGTTTCTGCATGTGCCCTGACCAGGGATCCAACTGGCCACCTCTGCACATCAGTATGATGCCCCAACCAACCAAACTATCCAGCTAGGGCTACTAAAGCTTTAACGTTCACTTCACATTACTATAAAGTAAGAAGGCTTGATTCAAATAATATGAAGATGCAGGCTTGACATTAATCTTTTCTTTTTTTTCACTCACTCAACCTTCACTCAGTCAAGGATACCCACCTTAGCTTTTTCGGAAACTGTGGCTTACACAGAGCTGAACCCTTACCTATTTATTCAGGAAAGAAAGGAATGTATTTCCTTAAACTAAGATCTCTTGGTACATATGGAACCCTCAGCCCAGAACGCCTCTTCCTGTCTCACCAAACTCATCCCTATAAGGGTTTTTCCCCAGAGAGCTGTCCCTGGCTTGCCCAGGCTGGATTAGGTACTGCTTCTCTGTGTTACCCTAGACATGTATCTCCTTACACTCATCTCATTCCATCTGCTAATATGTCAATTTCCCTAACAATGGTATGTGGCTGCTGAGTAAACTAATTACCCAAGCTATAAACTCTTGACCTATACCAAAGGTAACCAGATAGTTAACATTACAAAGAGGCAACAAAACCTACTCTTTAAAACTAACAGGATATGGCTGTTTTAATCAGATGAAAGTAGATCCTTTACGAAATTAATGATAATGTTGGACTGTACAGTGTGTCTGTCAAGTCATGGTGCACTTTTGACCGGTCACAGGAAAGCAACAAAAGATAGAAATGTAAAATCTGCACCAAATAAAAGGAAAACTCGCCCAGTTTAGATACCTATTCAGTGCAGTTCGATGTGGGCTCATGCACAGATTTTTTAGGGCTCCTTAGGTAGCTATCCCGTATAGCCTCTACAGACTCATCACTGACTGATGGCCTACCAGAACGGGGTTTCTCCACCAAACTGCGGGTTTCCTTCAACTGCTTATCCCACCGAGTAATGTTATTCCTATGTGGTGGCGCTTCGTTATAAACGCGCCAATATTCACGTAGCACTTTAGTCACGGATTCAAATTTAGCGAGCCACAGAACACATTGAACTTTCCTCTGTACTGTCCACATCTCGACTGGCATGGCCGTGGGCTGCTCCGCTGTATAGTGTTACGTCATCATCTGCGCATGCGCACATGCTGCCACCTCATCCTACAGAAACTGGGAGGGTTTTCCTTTTATTTGGTGCAAATTTCACATTTCTATTGTCTTTTGTTGCTTTCCTGTGACCGGTCAAAAGTGCACCATGACTTTATGGACACACTGTATTTACTTAGGTAATAAAAGGTAAAAATATAGCACTTTCAAAAACTCACTCAAAATACTTTTGCATATATCCTTGCAAGTAATGCTTGGTATTCATCCTAAGTTACATTATGCAAAACTTCTTTCTATGTTTTAGCTGCAGAGGCACAGGGGCTCCTGTTGATTTGAGGGAAATCCTGATGACTGCTAGAGACCTAAGAACTGCTTCTCTACAACTCACTGATTTAAGAAAAGGAACTATTCCAATACAGCTATCCTTAAAATTCTAACCAGAAAGCAAACATATACAAATCTTCCATTTTACTTCTATGTTTCCTTCCTATTAATCTCTTCTTGGATGCTGACAAGAATTTTATCATCCCAACAAGTCTTCCATTTCCCACTGTCTCAAAGAGTGGAGAAGCAAATCTGAGGCTCTGGCCCTTAGTTATTCTGTAAAAGGAAGCAGATGCCTGAAGCCAAGTTATCTCTGTCACCACCCCAAGTTGTCCCTGTCACATCTGGACAGTCGGGTATACTTTTCAGCCTCCACCTGCTGTTAACAGGGGAGATGCATAAAGGGTATCTATGTGCTATTTTCCGATTTTCTGTAAATCTGAAACTGTTCCAAAATTAGGCATTTGTTTAAGAAGAAAAATGATTTTGAGTGGTGTTCCCTGGCTCTTGATTCAACAGATACTGACACTACTCAATTGTTCACTGAAGTCAATGCTGAGTCTGAGGTGCCTGAAGAGTTAGCCTCTATGAATAGTCTGTGTGGAACAACTACAGACAACAATTTTTCAAAGCTGAGGGAACACTAATTCAATACAACCTGAACTTAAATCTGCTAAAATGTGTCACAAATGATAGTGGTAAAAGCATGTGGAGAAGGACTTAGTTGGACAAATTTCCCAAGCTTGTGAAAATGTAAAATATTTAAAGCAATGGTTAGTCTCTGTACTATTTTTGTTAGCAGGTCCTCTGCAAAAACATTTTTAAGCAACAGAGTATTGAGTCAGTATTGTCAAATGTGACCTTCAATAACTCTCAAATCACTTATGTAGACTTAACCATCATCAGTTCTGTGAAATCCTGTCAGAAACAGAAGGCAAACCCTAAACCGCCCTACCAAAGAGCAATTCTATGGCTTAGCAGTGGCAACATTTTACTGATTTTTTTTTTTTTTAGCTCAGGGCTAAATCTGAAATTTTTCTAAACATCCTTAAACACTGTTACTGAATACTGGATGGCCTTGGAAATTAGCTTTTGCTGCAAATTTGACAGTTTGTAAATGAATTCAATAAAAAATTACAAGGCAAAACACTTCTTTGAGAAACATGCTGCAGCAAATTCATGTGAACATTGTTTAAACAACATTGTTTAAATCACAAGTAATGTCAAGTTACTTTATTCACTCTGTGCTATCAAATGTTCAAACAAGCAATGAGATCTCCATTCCCAAATTTGACACATAGTTTTAGTTCAAACTACAATTCCAAAATATTTCCAACCTCAAGGCAAGTACAAAGGAAATCTCCCTATTTTAAAATCCATTTAACTGCAATTGAGAAACTTCAATCTAATCTGTAATTGGAAATGACTAATCTGCAGCGCAGTAGCATGCTAAAAGGCAAATGTCAAGAAAAGAATCTAACAGAATTCTACAAATGCCTTCAAAGTGATGAATATACTCAATTAAAATCATACGCTCATGAATACTAGTTTTTGGCAGTACCTCCCTGTGAAAAAATATTTTCAAAGATGACATTTATAAACTATCACTACAGATTTCAGTATTCATAGATGAGGATTTGCCATCAATTTGTTTTTTTACTTTTATTTTTATTTTATTCATATTAGAAAGGAGAGAGGGAGAGAGAGAGAGAGAGAGAGAGAGAAGGGGGTAGGAGCAGGAAGCATCAACTCCCGTATGTGCCTTGACCAGGCAAGCCCAGGGTTTCGAACCAGCGACCTCAGCATTTCCAGGTCGACAATTTATCCACTGCGCCACCACAGGTCAGGCGCCATCAATTTGTTTTTAAGATTTTATTTATTGATTTTACAGAGAGGGGAGAGGGGGAGGAGGAGAGAGAAAGAGAAAGTGCGTAAGCGAGAGCAATAGAGAGAGAAAAGGGAAGGAGTGGGAAGCATCAACTCGTAGTAGTTGCTTCTCCTTCTCTTTTGTGCACTGACTGCGTAACCCTGGGATTTCCAACTGGCAACCTCAGCATTCCAGGTCGACTCTCTTATCTACCGCACCACCACAGGTCAGGCTTTGGCATCAATTTTGATAGGCAAAGTTAACTTTGAAGCCAAGTAAAACGTTATCCCCCAAAAGAACTCCATTCTTCTAACAGACCTGTATTACAAAAACTGTATTTAATTATTTTATTTTTAATTCTGCCAATAAAAAATGTTTTTTCTCTTGTTATGTACCTAAGTAATAGCCTCAGTTTTGCCTCTTGGCTCCCAGGGCCTAGTTTTGATCCCCAGCGCCACCAATTAGTTAATGAAATCTCACTGTTTTTCCTCATCTGTAAAACTGGTTTCTTCTACAGAGCTGCTATGAAAACTGCATAAATTAGTAAGTATGTAATATTTTTGAAACAGTGCTTAGGCCCTGACCTGTGGTGGCGCAGTGGATAAAGTGCTGACCTGTAACGCTGAGGTTGCTGGTTTAAAACCCTGGACTTGCCTGGTCAAGGCACCTACAGGAGATGATGCTTCCTGCTCCTCCCCCTCTTTTCTCTCTCTCTCTCTCTGCTCTCTAAAATGAATAAAGAAAATATTTTAGAAAAAGAAAAAGAAGGCCCTGGCCGGTTGGCTCATTGGTAGAGCGTTGGCTCGGCGTTTGGAAGTCCCGGGTTTGATTCCCAGCGAGGGCACAAAGGAGAAGTGCCCATATGCTTCTCCACCCTTCCCCCTCTCCTTTCTCTCTCTCTCTCTCTCTCTTCCCCTCCCACAGCCAAGGCTTCATTGAGCAAAGTTGGCCTGGGCCATGAAGAGGGAGGGCTCCATGGCCTCTCTCTGCCTCAGGCGCTAGAATGGCTCTGGTTGCAACAGAGCATCGCCCCCTGGTGGGCATGCCAGGTGGATCCCAGTAGGGCACATGAGGGAGTCTGTCTGACTGCCTCCCCGTTTCCAGCTTCAGAAAAATACAAAAAGAAAAAGAAAAGAAAAACAGTGCTTAGCACATAATAAGTACTTAATAAACATTATTGTATTATTAATCAGGCCAATGTTGCCCTGATCAGTTAGCTCAGTCCGTTAGCATGAACTGGAAACACCAAAGTTGACAGTTTATTCCATCCATAATCAAGCCAATGTTAAAAATGACAAAAGACAAAGACTTCAAACAGCTGGTATGAGTAGTCATATGGTCTTTAAACAATTACCTTCTTTCTCTTGAGAACTCAGAATCTGGCTTTATGGCAGATTCAGAACATAAAATGCTTATTACAGCTTCAAAACCTGTTCAAGAAGCAGCACACTCTGGTAACAAACCCAACCCTATACTTGATTCCAGGCTGAATGAGTCTGCCTCCTAAATGACACCATTATTCTGTGACCGGGTGCTCAATTTACATGAGAGGGATCAACATGCCATCTGTGCCTATGACACTTTCTACTTACACCAATGATATTTAAAGTCATGCTCTCATGCAACACAGAGATGCCTTGGGGCAAAATAACACCTCAACTGAGTTACCAGAGAATAAGACAGTAAAAATTTCAAACTGTGTAAGAAGAGTCTATAATAAAAAGAGGTCTCAGCTTGAGCCCAAGGTCTCTGGCTTGAGCAAGGGGTCACTGGCTCATCTGTAGCCCCCCAATCAAGGCACATATGAGAAAGCAATCAATGAATAACTAAGGTGCCACAACAAAGAATTGATGCTTCTCATCTCTCTATCTTCCTGCCTGTCTGTTCCTATCTGTCCCTCTGTCATCAAAAAAAATTAAATAACACAATTGTCAACCACTCGTTGCCTCTCCTTGAGAATGAATGTCCTTTTAGTAAGATATTTACTTGGCCTCTCAGGACTGGCTATTCCTTTCTTCTAAAAGTAGTAACATAAAGATCCAAAACAACATACATGACAAAATTCTAAACATTTTACAAATTCTTCACTATGTTAACATTCATTGAATGCACCCTATGAATGACATCTTTGCTAGGCAGAATGTTGAAGCAAGAAAGATTATAGGCTTTCGAGTCACATAAAAACAAATCACTTTGACTCCTTTTTTTAGATTTTTTTTTTTTTTACTTATTGATATTAGAGGGAGTGAGTGAGGAGGGGGGATAGAGAGAGAAAGAGGGGGGCGGGGAGAGAGAGAGAGAAACATCCATCTGTTGCTCCACCCATCCATGCACTCATTGGTTGATTCTTTTTTTTTTTTTTTTTTTTTTCCCATTTTTCTGAAGCTGGAAACAGGGAGAGACAGACAGACTCCCGCATGCGCCCGACCGGGATCCACCCGGCACGCCCACCAGGGGCGAGCTCTGCCCACCAGGGGGCAATGCTCTGCCCATCCTGGGCGTCGCCATGTTGCAACCAGAGCCACTCTAGCGCCTGGGGCAGAGGCCACAGAGCCATCCCCAGCGCCCGGGCCATCTTTGCTCCAATGGAGCCTTGGCTGCGGGAGGGGACGAGAGAGACAGAGAGGAAAGCGTGGCGGAGGGGTGGAGAAGCAAATGGGCGCTTCTCCTGTGTGCCCTGGCCGGGAATCGAACCCGGGTCCTCCGCACGCTAGGCCGACGCTCTACCGCTGAGCCAACTGGCCAGGGCTCATTGGTTGATTCTTGTCTGTGCCTTGACATAGGATAAAACCTGCAACCTTGGAGTATGGGGTGCTGCTCTAATCAACTGAATTACCTGGCCAGCGCCATTTTGACTCTTTTAAATCTGTTTTCCAATCTATAAAATAGGAGTAACACTACCTAATAAACTGTTGCAACAATTAAATGAGAAAAACATCTAAATTACAGTACAGTTCCTAGTAATATAGCAAGCACTCAAATAATAGTAATAACTGTTAATTTCCTTCACTGGGCACTGTAGAGAGCACAAAGATGAGTCAGAAAAATCTGTGCACTTTCAGGTGCTTATAATGCACCAGAGGAGTTTATGCTCAGTATTTTATTATTCTACTGAGAACTTGATTAATACAACTTCTAACCTACACTTACAACTTTTATGAGTCTACTTCTAAATCTCACTGAAATGATTAATTTTATAAAATATAATTGTGACTTGTGCTAAGCAAATAAAGAGAAAGTTCATTACCATTAGACCATGTATAGGGTGTAGAGCCTTGAGGCAGTATAACTGGCTTTAATCAAAGATCTGGAGACTCATGATTAAGGCACCATGATCTAGCCCTGGCCAGGTGGCTCAGTGTATAGAGCATCGTCCAGGTGTACCAAGGTCATGGGTTCAATCCCTGGTCAGGCACATATGAGAAGCAACCAATGAGTGCACAACTAAATGGAACTAAGTAGAAAAGTGCTTCTCTATCTCTCTCAAATCAATTTAAAATTTTTTTAATTTAAAAAAAGAGAGAGAGAGACCACAATCCAATGCAATCTGATCCAATGCAATCAGAGGTTTGGACAAGTATGACTAAAATGAGCGTCACAGAGCATTAAGACTTGGAAGCACTCCTACAGATCCTATCTCACACGATCCTAGTTTTACAGGAGAAAATCAATCCCAAAAAAGGAAGGTTCTGCCCAACCTGATGAGAACACCAAGGCCTAAAGGCCCTTGACTCTCAAAAGTCCTATATCTCTCACTTCACCATGCTACTTTTTTTTTTATCATGCTACCTTTTATTTGTTGAAGAACCATAAGCCACAAACTCCAACTAGTCAGCTCTAATTTCTCACCTTTTCTTTCCAGTTACTTACGGTCTAAGGAAAATTTATTTTAATGTGCCTTATGGAATCAGTGACAGAAACATTCCTAAATAATCTCATTTCTATTTGGTTAAAATGTACTCTACTGGAAGCTACAGGGAATGCTAAATAAGAATAAATCTAATTCACTGAAGGCCTATTTGAAAGAAAGTCAGGCAACAAAAAATTCTTTTTTTGTGTGTGTATTTTTCTGAAGCTGGAAACGGGGAGAGACAGACTCCCGCATGTGCCCCACCGGGGTCCACCTGGCACACCCACCAGGGGCGACGCTTTGCCCACCAGGGGGTGTTGCTCTGCCTCGACCAGAGCCACTCTAGCGCCTGGGGCAGAGGCCAAGGAGCCATCCCCAGCACCCAGGCCATCTTTGCTCCAATGGAGCCTTGGCTGCGGGAGGGGAAGAGAGAGACAGAGAGGAAGGAGGGGGGGATGGAGAAGCAAATGGGTGCTTCTCCTGTGTGCCCTGGCCGGGAATCGAACCCGGGTCCCCCGCACGCCAGGCCGACACTCTACCACTGAGCCAACCGGCCAGGGCCTACCATTCACTTTTCTAACTAAAATTAAAATTAAGAATTTTTACCGGCCAGGGCCTACCATTCACTTTTCTAACTAAAATTAAAATTAAGAATTTTTTTGGGCCCTGGCCGGTTGGCTCAGCGGTAGAGTGTCGGCCTGGCGTGCGGGGGACCCGGGTTCGATTCCCGGCCAGGGCACACAGGAGAAGCACCCATTTGCTTCTCCATCCCTCCCCCTCTCCTGGCACTAGAATGGCTCTGATTGCGGCAGAGTGACACCCCAGATGGGCAGAGCATCGCCCCCTGGTGGGCGTGCCGGGTGGATCCCAGCCGGGCGCATGCGGGAGTCTGTCTGTCTGCCTCCCCGTTTCCAACTTCAGAAAAATACAAAAAAAAAAACAAAAACAAAAAAAGTGAATGGTACACTGAGCAGGCAGTGGTACAGTGGATAGAGCATCAGACTGGGATGCCAAAGACCCAGGTTCGAGACCCCAAGGTAGCCAGCTTGAGTGCGGGCTCATCTGGTTTGAGCAAAGCTCACCAGCTTGGACCCAAGGTTGCTGGCTCGAGCAAGGGGTTACTCGGT
Source organism: Saccopteryx bilineata (assembly GCF_036850765.1). Taxonomy (NCBI): domain Eukaryota; kingdom Metazoa; phylum Chordata; class Mammalia; order Chiroptera; family Emballonuridae; genus Saccopteryx; species Saccopteryx bilineata. The sequence goes on from NC_089492.1 coordinate 265,411,412, forward strand.
CTGCTGAAGGCCTGCGGTCAAGTCACATGTGAAAAAAAAAGCAATAAACAACTAAGGTGTCACAATGTGCAACGAAAAACTAATGATTGATGCTTCTCATCTCTCTGTTCCTGTCTATCTCTCTCTCTGACTCTCTCTCTCTTAAAAAAAAGAAAAAAAGTGAATGGAACATTCAAAGTCTATCTTCTATAACAGGTTTGTTTTACTAAAAAAATTTTCATCCAAAATAGTAATTTGAATAACAGCCCATTTAACCCAGGTCATCAGACCAGGATAACCTACTTCTAGATGAATCACATTTGCTTTCATCTGTAAACAAGCAACAGGAAACAGACCAAATCTGAAATCAGAAAATCTGTCACAAATATGACCATTTCATGCTGGAGAATGCACTCAAGTCCTACATTCACCTTTAGAAATTTATTCTCCCTCCTCCCTCTCCCTCTTTTTAAATTACAAATCTGTAGTAGCTACATACTAGATTTTTTTAAGATTTTATTTATTGATTTTACAGAGAGGAGGGGGTAGTGAAGCAAGAAGAATCAACTCACAGTCGCTTCACTTTAGTTGCTCAATGATTGCTTGTCATGTGTGCCTAGACAGGGTAAGCCCAGGGCTTCGAACTAGTGACCTCAGCATTCTAGGTTGACACTTTAGCCATTGTGCCACCACGGGCCAAGCAACTGCAGACTAAATTTGACATGAAAGTCAAAACTACTTCTCAGAGTACTGTCAAATTAAACTTATTTTCAACCAAATTTATTATTAGAAATAATCTTATCAGCAATTTTGAAAATTTATCCAAATGTCCATGTTCTCTGGTTCTGCTAATTCTAGAAAATAAATTTTCAGTTGCTTTGCTAATGAAAATTTGCAGCACAAATGTTAACACAACAGCAAGTTACAAATAGGGAAACATAAGCCTCTTCTTACTACAAAATACCAAATCCCAAAACCACCCAGCCACTCCTAATCAGAGGGTTCCTCACAAAATGCATCTTATTTCCAGAGCATTTATAAGCACTTTAACAGATCACCAGAATCGGCCCTATATTCCTAAGTTTAACCAAGAAAATAGATTGCTATAAAACCTAGGCCTGACCTGTGGTGGCGTAGTGGATAAAGCGTCGATCTGGAAATGCTGAGGTCGCCGGTTCGAAACCCTGGGCTTGCCTGGTCAAGGCACATATGGGAGTTGATGCTTCCAGCTCCTCCCCCTTGTCTCTCTCTCCTCTCTCTCTCTCCCTCTCTCTTCTCTCTAAAAATGAATAAATAAACTAAAAAAATAAAAATTAAAAAAAAATTAAAAACCTAATATAGCCCGACCAGGGAGTGGTGCAGTGGATAGAGCGCTGAACTGGGATGCAGAGGACCCAGGTTTGAGATCCTGAGGTCACCAGCTTGAGCGCAGGCTCATCTGGTTTGAGCAAAGCTCACCAGCTTGGACCCAAGGTCGCTGACCCGAGCAAGGGATTACTCGGTCTGCTGAAGGCCCACAGTCAAGGCACATATGAGAAAGCAAACAATGAACAACTAAAGTGTCGCAACGAAAAACTGATGATTGATGCTTCTCATCTCTCTCCGTTCCTGTCTGTCCCTATCTGTCCCTCTCTCTGACTCTCTCTCTGTCTCTGTAAAAAAACAAACAAAAAAAAAACCCTAATATAATCACAAATCTCATTTACTAAAGAGAACTACTGTCATTTGTCAAAGTGATTTGTGTGTGTGTGTGTGTGTGTGAGAGAGAGAGAGAGAGAGAGAGAGAGAGAGAGACAAAGACAGAGAGAGGGATAGATAGGGGCAGACAGGAAGGAAGATGAGATGAGAAGCAACAATTCTTCCTTGCAGCTCCTTAGTCCCCTTAGTTGTTCATTGATTGCTTTCTCATATATGCCTTATGGGGGGGAGGGGCTACAGCAGAGCGAGTGACCCCTTGCTCAAGCCAGAGATCTTTGGGCTCAAGCCAGCAAACCAGCACACAGGCCTGATGAGCCCACGCTCAAGTCGGTAACCTCAGAGTTTCGAACCTGGGTCCTCTGCATCCCAGTCCGATGCTCTATCCACTGCGCCAACACCTGGTCAAGTCAAAGTGATTCTTTAAAATGGAGTTTTCCATCTAAGATTTAATTCAGCTGTTTGACTCATTCTATTCTCAATTTAGCCATCCTGCTATTTCCAGTAAATACGGTTTTACATTAATATTTTTCCAATTTCTCATAAAGACAAGCCTGGCAAAAAGGTATAAAAACCACTATACAAAGGTACATAGGTAGAAAAGCCACAGTACAAAGCCCCAAAACAAGTCAGGACTTTAGATTCAGACTATTAATGAACACTAAAATCAATCTTATGGCCCTTGCCGGATAGCTCAATTGGTTGGAGCAAAGTCCCCCATACACCAAGTTTGCAGGTTCTATCCCCAGTCATGGTGCATATAAGAGTCAATCAATGAATGCATAAAGAAATGGAAGAGCCCTGGCCGGTTGGCTCAGCGGTAGAGCGTCTGCCTAGCGTGCGGAGGACCCGGGTTCGATTCCCGGCCAGGGCACACAGGAGAAGCGCCCATTTGCTTCTCCACACCTCCGCCGCGTTTTCCTCTCTGTCTCTCTCGTCCCCTCCCGCAGCCAAGGCTCCATTGGAGCAAAGATGGCCCGGGCGCTGGGGATGGCTCTGTGGCCTCTGCCTCAGGCGCTAGAGTGGCTCTGGTCGCAACATGGCGACGCCCAGGATGGGCAGAGCATGCCCCCTGGTGGGCAGAGCGTCGCCCCCTGGTGGGCGTGCCGGGTGGATCCCGGTCGGGCGCATGCGGGAGTCTGTCTGACTGTCTCTCCCTGTTTCCAGCTTCAGAAAAAAAAAAAACAACAACAAGAAATGGAAGAACAACTGACCAGTGGTGACACAGTGGACAGAGCACTGACCTGTGACGCGGGTCACAGGTACAAAACCCCAAGGTTGCCGGCTTGAATGCAGGCTCACCAACTTGAGTGCAGTGTCGCTAGCTTGAACACAGGATCACAGATATAATCCCATGGTCAATGCCTTGAGCAAGGGGTCACTGGTTTGGCTGGAGCCCCCAGTCAAGACACGTATGAGAAAGCAATCAATGAACAACTAAGAAGTGACTCAACTACAAGTTGATGCTTCTCATCTTCTTTCCTTCCTGTCTCTCTTTAAAAAAGAAAAAAATGGAAAAACAAATCAATGTCTCTCTCTCAAATCATTAAAAAAATAATAAAACCAATCAAATGAAGTAAAACTAGACCCCATCTCACATCACAGACAAAAATAAACTCCAACTGGACTAACTACAAGCAAATTAACAAATATTAAATGTGAAAAGCTTTATTATTTTTTTATTATTTTGAGAGACAGAAACATCTATTTGTTGGTCCACTTATTTCTGGATTCATTACTTGATTCTTGTATGTATCCTGCCCAGAGATCAAACCCACAGCCTTTTGGGATGACACTCTAACCAACTGAGCTACTAGGCCAGGGCTCAAAAGTCTTCTAATTAGACATGCAGCAACTTCTCTTTGCTGGGCTTTCCATCTTCTGAAACAAGCCAGCTATGCAGTTATGGCATTCCAGATGCTCAAGAGCAAATCAGGCAGAACAAAAATGAGGACACAGCACAAATGCCAGCTAAAAGGCAGGGGCAGGGGTCAGATCAATAACATCATGCTTTCTAAAGGCCCTTGGATTTCTTCAGTTAGGAAAGAAAATAATTCAATGTTTTGAGTCGCCTGCCCTACTTCCTACTCCATCTCTCTCTTCTAAAGTTAACTTAAAAAATATATATATTTTACAAAATATTAGGGAAATACGGTATCAAGACAGAAAATATTTCAATGGTGATATACTATTAAGACCAAGGGTCCCCAAACTTTTTACACAGGGGGCCAGTTCACTGTACCTCAGATTGTTGGACGGCCGGACTATAAAAAAATATATATATGAACAAATCCCTATGCACACTGCACATATCTTATTTTAAAGTAAAAAAAACAAAATGGGAACAAATACAATATTTAAAATAAAGAACAAGTAAATTTAAGTCAATAAACTGACCAGTATTTCAATGGGAACTATGGGCCTGCTTTTGGCTAATGAGATGGTCAATGTGCTCCTCTCACTGACCACCAATGAAAGAGGTGCCCCTTCCGGAAGTGTGGCGGGGGGCCGGATAAATGGCCTCAGGGGGCCACATGCGCCCCACGGGCCATAGTTTGGGGACCCCTGATTAAGACAGTAGAATAAATGTAAGCAGGTACATTAGAGACCTGTATCATATACCTAAAACAGGGACAACAAACTCAAATACCTACAGACAAGTAATATAAAGGCTTAAAATGATAAGTATCAACTAACATTTTGCCCCATGTCAGGGATACATATCAAGCTATCTGTGCTCAGGTCTGCAACAAACCGGCATGAACACGTCCCAACAAAAGATGGTGGTTGCAAAGCCCAAAGACAGGTCCGCGCTGCCAGATCCTATTTTACAAAAGCAGCCTAAATCTAAACTTTTACATAAAATGTTTATTTATTTATTTATTTGGGAGGGAGGGAGAGAGAAAGGGGGAGGAGCAGGAAGTATCAACTCCCATATGTGCCTTGACCAGGCAAGCCCAGGGTTTTGAACCAGCAACCTCAGTGTTCTAGGTTGATGCTTTATCCATTGCGCCACCACAGGTCAGGTGAAATCTCTTTTAATGTTGATAACTACTTCAAATAGCACTGTATTAGCCAAACAAGAAAATTATCTTACTCTTCACAAACTAAAGCGCTCCATTTCTTCCACTAAACTTGGAACTGTGAACTAAACACAATGGAAGATAACATTACAAATTTTATGTGAAACTGACTTCATCAATATTCAAATTCCTCACTATGTTCATCAGCCCATACTTCCAGACAAAAAGAAACTAAAAAATTACTTCTATAGAATGGCATTTAAGCTTACTTAAAAAAAACAAAAAAAGAAAAACTTCCCCTGAAAGATGAAGAAAGTCAATCTTTTAAAAAAGATACCGCCTGACCTGTGGTGGCGCAGTGGATAAAGCATCGACCTGGAAATGCTGAGGTCGCCGGTTCGAAACCCTGGGCTTGCCTGGTCAAGGCACATATGGGAGTTGATGCTTCCAACTCCTCCCCCCCTTCTCTCTCTGTCTCTCTCTCGCCCTCTCTAAAAATGAATAAACAAATAAATAAAAAAATTTAAAAAAAAATTTTGAAAAAAAAAAAAAAAAGATACCCATGATTCATTTTCTCTTTCTTTTCCCTTTTTTTTTTTTTTTTTTGAGAGAGACTGAGACAGGAAGGGAGAAAGATGAGAAGTATCAACTTGTTGTTGAGGCACTTTAGTTGTTCACTGATTGCTTCTCATATGTGCTTTGATGGGGATAGGGAGGTGATGGGGGGGGGGGGCCCACAGCGGTGGTGGGAGGGTGTGTGGCTCAAGCTGGCTACCTCAGGATTTCGAACCTGGGACTTCAGCACCCAAGTCTACCCTCTATCCCAGGGGTCGGGAATCTATGGCTTGCGAGCCAGATGTGGCTCTTTTGATGGCTGCATCTGGCTCGCAGACAAATCTTAATAAAAATAACCATTAAAAATATAAAACATTCTCATGTATTACACTCCATTCATTTCCTACAGTTCATGTTCATGGTTGTGGGTGGCTGGAGCCAATCACAGCTGTACTCCGGGACAACACCAAATTTTTTTTTTTTTTTTTTAAACAGAGGCAGAGATAGAAAGGGACAGACAGACAGGAACCAAGAAAGAGAGAAGCATCAATCATCAGTTTCTCATTGCGCATTGCGACTTCTTAGTTGTTCATTGATTGCTTTCTCACATGTGCCTTGACCACAGGCCTTCAGCAGACTGAGTAACCCCTTGCTGGAGCCAGCGACCTTGGGTCCAAGCTGGTGAGCTCTTTGCTCAAGCCAGATGAGCCTGCGCTCAAGCTGGCGACCTTGAGGTCTCGAACCTGGGTCCTTCCGCATCCCAGTCCGACGCTCTATCCACTGTGCCACCACCTGGTCAGGTAACACCAAATTTTTATTGGATAACACATAACATACACGGGTCATTGTATGGCTCCCACGAAATTACATTTTAAAATATGTGGTGTTCATGGCTCTCTCGGCCAAAAAGGTTCCCGACCCCTGCTCTATCCACTGCACCACCACCAGTAAGGCATGATTCTTATCTACTCTCCTGGTAAACTGTGGGCAATTAGTTTTTTTTTTTCCAATTAGTTTTTTATGGATTATAAACCTACATTAAACACTCTAGAGCCCTGGCCGAATGGCTCAGTGGTAGAGCGTCAGCCTGGCGTGCAGGAGTCCCGGGTTCGATTCCCGGCCAGGGCACACAGGAGAAGCGCCCATCTGCTTCTCCACTCCTTCCCCTCTCCTTCCTCTCTGTCTCTCTCTTCCCCTCCCGCAGCCGAGGCTCCACTGGAGCAAAGTTGGCCCGGGTGCTGAGGATGGCTCTATGGCCTCTGCCTCAGGCGCTAGAATGGCTCTGTTGCAACAGAGCAACGCCCCAGATGGGCAGAGCATCGCCCCCTGGTGGGCGTGCCAGGTGGATCCTGGTCAGGCGCATGCGGAGTCTGACTGCCTCCCCATTTCCAACTTCAGAAAAATATATACCAAAAAAAAAAAAAAAAACCACTCTAGAGCAGTAGTTCTTAACACTGTAACACTAATGAATATGGTAACAACCCTTTCTTCGAAAACATGCACTCCCTCACAAAAATTTTAGAGTTCATGGGCACCCTGCAGCCCATGGACCTCAGATTAAGAACATCCTGTTCTAGCCTGACCAGGCGGTAGAGCAGTGGATAGAGCGTTGGACTGGGATGCTGAAGACCCAGGTTCGAGACCCCGAGCTCGCCAGCTTGAACATGGGCTCATCTGGTTTGAGCAAAGAGCTCACCAGCTTGGACCCAAGGTCGCTGGCTCGAGCAAGGGGTTTCTCAGTCTGCTGAAGGCCCATGGTCAAGGCACATATGAGATAGCAATCAATGAACAACTAAGGCGCCACAATGCGCAACGAAAAACGATTGATGCTTCTCATCTCTCTGTTCCTGTCTGTCCCTGTCTATCCCTCTCTCTGACTCTGTCTGCAAAAAAAAAAAAAAAAATCCTGTTCTAGCCCTGGCCAGTTGGCTCAGCATTAGAGTGTCGGCCGGGCCTGTGGTGGCCCCGGTTTGATTACCAGCCAGCGCACACAGGAGAAGCATCCATCTGCTTCTCCACCCTTCCCCCTCCCCTTTCCCCTTCTCTCTCTTCCCCTCCCACAGCCAAGGCAAGCCTCCATTGGAGCAAAGTTGGCTCTGCAAAGAGCATGGCTCCATGGCCTCCGCCTAAGGTACTAGAATGGCTCTGGTTGCAACAGAGCAACGCCCTTGATGGGCAGAGCATTGCCCCCTGGTGGGCATGCCAGGTGGATGGGGGGGGGCATAAGGGAGTGTCTGCCTCCTCACTTCTCACTTCAGGGAAAAAAAAAAAGAATATTCTGTTCTAGCTCTGGCCAGGTAGTGCAGATAGTTAAGAGTCATGGTGATATGCCAAAGTTTCAGGTTCAATCTTTGGTCAGGGCACATACTGGGTCAATCAGTGACTGCATGAATGGGAAGAACAACAAACCAATGTTTCTCTCTAAAATCACTAAAATTTTTTTTAATTTTAATGAAAAGAATATCCTGCTCTAGAGATTTTTTTATTATTTATTGAATTAACAGAGGAAGGGGAGGGGGAGGAAGGAGGGCAAAAGGTAGGGGAGAGGGTAGGAGGGAGGGAGAGAAACAATTTGTTGTTCCACTTATTTATGCATTCACTGGTTGATTCCTGTTTGTCCCCTGACCATAGATCAAAACCTGCAACCTTGATAATTGGGGATGATGTGCTAACCAACCGAGCAACCCCGCCAGGACCAGAAAACATTATAAATAACCAAGCAATCCCACCAGGATCAGAAAATATTAAACCTACGTAATTTCTAAACTCTCTGACCCTCTGTCTACTCCAAGAATACATCCTACTCCATCAATCTATTTCAGGCAACTACCATATCCAGCCTGGACTAGTACACGGCCTCTTAACTGAAATCCCGCACCATCCATTTCCCATACTTCTGCAGTGTTTTGGGTTTTTTTTTGTAGTTTTCCAAAGTGAGAAGGGGGGGCACGGCAGAAGGGCAGACTCCTCCATACGCCTGACTGGGATCCACCCGGCACGCCTACCAGGGGGCAATGCTCTGCCCCTCTGGGGAATTGCTCAGCAGCAACCAGAGCCATTCTAGTGCCTGAGGTGGAAGCCAAGGAGCCACCCTCGGCGCCCAGGCCAACTTTGCTCCAATGGAGCCTCAGCTGCAGGAGGGGGAGAGACAGAGAGGAAGGAGAGGGGAGGGGGTGGAGAAGCAGATGGGCGCTTCTCCTGTGTGCCCTGGCCAGGAATCGAACCCAGGACCTCCATACACCGGGCCAATGCTCTACCACTAAGCCAACGAGCCAGGGCCAAAAGTGGTTTTAAAATACAAATCAGCCTGACCTGTGGTGGTGCAGTGGATAAAGTGACGACCTGGAAATACTGAGGTCGCCGATTCAAAACCCTGGGCTTGCCTGGTCAAGGTACATATGGGAGTTGATGCCTCCAGCTCCTCCCCCCCTTCTCTCTCTCTCTCTCTCCGTCTCTCCTTCTCCTCTCTAAAATGAAAAAATTTTTTAAAAATTAAAAAAATACAAATCAGATGGCAACTCAAGGTTTCAATGGCTTCCCTAAACAACCTTACCTCTCCATCTTCATCTCTTTTCTTTTTTTAAGTGAGAGGGGAAATAAACTCCCACATGCACCCAGATTGGGATCCACCCGGCAACCCTGTCTGGGGCTGATGCTCGAATCAACAAAGCTGTCCTCAGTGCCAGGGGCCAACACTCAAATCAATTGAGCCACTGGTTGCAAGAGGGGAAGAGAGAAAAGGAGGAGAGGAAGAAAAGCAGATCATTGCTTCTCACATGTGCCCTTACCCGGGATCATGCCTGGGATGTCTGCAGCTGGGCCAACGCTCTATTCACTCAGCCAGCCGGCCAGGGTCTCCACCTTCATCTTTAACCACTCTTTTCACTATGTGTCAGGCACACCTGACCCCTTTGCAGTTCTGAAAGCTTAATTCTTATCATCTTCAAGTTTGGGCACTTGTTCCCTCCACCTGGAACGCTCTCCTCTTGATATCCTACAAAACTGTCTCTTTACTCCCAATAAAAAGAACTTCTATGACCACCCTTAGGTCTTTTCTTTTTTTAGTGTCTATTGGAGTCCCCTGCTTAATACATCCACATCACTTTTCTCAACTTGTAATTTAGTTGCTTACCTGTGTATCTTCTCCCACTGGACTGTAAATCCCAAAAGGCAAAACCTCCTCTGTGCTCCCAGAGCCTAGCACAGGGGCTCGTAGATGTTAGGTTCTCAGGCACTATTTGTTGAATCAACCAGTCAAATACTGAATTTATCTCAGATGTTTACAGAATGAGTATGTGAAGCAATCCATCAAAATCTGAGAATATGGCCCTGGCCAGTTGGCTCAGTGGTAGAGCGTCGGCCTGGCATGCAGGAATCCCGGGTTTAATTCCCGGCCAGGGCACACAGGAGAAGCGCCCATCTGCTTCTCCACCCCTCCCCCTCTCCTTCCTCTCTGTCTCTCTCTTTCCCTCCCACAGCCAAGGCACCATTGGAGCAAAGTTGCCCCAGGAGCTGAGAATGGTTCTATGGCCTCTGCCTCAGGTGCTAGAATGGCTCTGGGTTGCAACAGAGCAACACCCCAGATGGGCACAGCATCGCCCCCTGGTGGGCATGCCAGGTGGATCCCGGTCGGGTGCATGCGGTAGTCTGTCTGACTGCCTCCCCATTTCCAACTACAGAAAAATACAAAAAAAAAAAAACAGAAAAAAAGAAAAAAAAATCTGAGAATAGCATTAACCACGCTTCCTTCAATCAATCACACTTCCACAGCTATGCCCAAAGAGCAACAGGGTAGCATGTTAATTAAGATTCTTGCTTGACCAAGAGGTGGCACAGTGGATAGAGTGTTGGATTGGGACACAGAAGGACCCAGGTTCGAAACCCCAAGTTCACTGGCTTGAGCATGGGATCATAGACACAACCCCACTGTAACTGGCTTAAGCCCAAAGGTTGCTGGCTTGAGCAAGGGGTCACTCACTCAGTTGTAGCCCCCCCCCTCCCCGGTCAAGGCACATATGAGAAAGCAATTGATGAACTAAGGTGCTGCAACAAAGAATTGATGCTTCTCATCTCTCTCCCTTCCTGTCTCTCTGTCTCCCTCTCGCATGCACACTTTAAAAATAAAAAAGACCAGCCTGACCAGGCAGTGGTGCAGTTGGATGGAGCGTCGGACTGGGATGCAAGGTCTCAGGTTCGAGACCCCGAGGTCGCCAGCTTGAGCGCTGGCTCATCTGGTTTGAGCAAAAGCCCACGAGCTTGAACCCAAGGTCACTGGTTCCAGCAAGGGGTTACTCGGTCTGCTGAAGGCCCGCGGTCAAGGCACATATGAGAAAGCAATCAATGAACAACTAAGGTGTCACAACACACAATGAAGAACTGATGATTGATGCTTCTCATCTCTCTTCGTTCCTGTCTGTCTGTCCCTGTCTAACCCTCTCTCTCACTCACTCTCTGTAAAAATAAATAATAAAAAGAAAAATTTAAATAAAAGTGATTATAAAAATAATAAAAAAATAAATAAAAATAAAAAAGACCACCATTCCAAAAACTAAATCTTTGAAAATAAACCTATGTCTTTTATGCTTTCTCTCAGTCAGCCTCATCTCTCCCCATCTCAGTGCTAATCTCAGAAATACTTCAAGCTTCTTCCCTCCAATTTCCAGGCACAAAAAAGGACACTGCTTTAACCATCCATAACAACACTGGCTAAACCAAATTTAAAAAAATACCTGTACTTTCCTTGGTCAGATAGCTAAGTTAGTTACAGCATCTTCCCAATACATCAGGGTTGTGGGTTCAGTCCCTCATCAGGACACACAAAGGAATCAACCAATGAGTGCATAAATGGGTAGAGTGGCAAATCAATGTTTCTCTCCCAAGTCGATATATACATATAAGATTTAAAAAAAAAAAAAAAAGCCTGACCAGGCAGTGACGCAGTGGAGCAGTGGATAGAGCGTCGGCCACCGTCTCAGCATGCCCAGATCACTGGTTCGACCCTCATTAAGGGCATACACAAGAAACAACCAGAGTATGCAACTAAGTGGAACAATGAGTTGATGCTTCTCTTTCTCTCTCCCTCTCAAAAATTAATGAGAAATTAAAAAAAAAAACAAACCTGTACTTGAAGTTAAATATGCTAAAGAACTGCAGCTGCTATTACTGCCACCACCAAAACTGGACTGGACCTAGTCCTCAGACTAAAAACATCAGTCTCCAAAACTGAAAAGCTTTCCCTCTTGTAAAAGGTTTAAAAAAAGAAAAAGAAACTGCCCTGGCCGACTAGCTTGGTTAGTTAGTTACAATAGTTAGAGCATTGTCCCAGATGTACAGTGGTTGTAGGTTTGATCCCTGATCAGGGCACATACAAGAAGAGGTCAATGTTTCTCTCTCCCTCTCTCTAAAATTAATAAATAAATGTGTTTTTTTTTAATGGAACAGTATTGGACATAAAGATTTTCTGTTAACATTTCTTATAGAAACTCTAACTCACCCCCCTTCTACAAAATACAATCAAGCCTAAACAGCTGCAGAAAGTTTTTGATATTGCTAAAGTGGGTACATTAGTTCATAAAACACACTTTCCAGTGAAGAAGCAAGCTCAATTCGCTCCACAAGTTGTTCATGGCAGCAACTGTTTATGGATCTTTAATATAAATGTCTACATATAATACATACAAAACTGTCCAGGTACTATGTAGGACTGACAACAGAGTATTTTCACAAAAAAAAGAAAGGGTCAGTTGAAGGAGAATGAAAATGATGGTGCAACACATGCCTTTCCACTAGGGACCCACAATCTAGAAATCCTACAAATGATGGTGATAACAACAGTGTTTATACACGTCAGGTAATGAACTACGAGGTTTCCAATTTAATCTTAATCTTAATAATCCTATAAAGCAGTTACTGTTATAGCTGTTTTGCAGATAAGGTAACGGAGATACCTAAAAATTAAGCCCCCTGACGTAAAATCCAAAGCTAGCCGGGTAGCTCAGTTGGTTGGTTACATCGGCCGAAGTGCAAAGGTTACCTAATCGATGTTCCTGTCTCTCTCTCTCCCTCTCTCTCTCGCTAAAATCAATAAATAATCATTTAAAAAAAAAAAAAAAAAAGCTAGCAGTGCCAAATTTTGAATTCAGGCAAGCTGGATCCAGGATCCTTCTATTCTGCTGCCAGCAGAAGCTTCACTGGCTCTCTCTCCCGCCAGGCTCTACCACACTCTCAGAGGCTTTTCTTTCTATCCAATTAACAACCTCCCTGTAAACACTGTACTACCACTGATGGCTTCCAACTTCTGGGCGCCAGCGCTCCTCGCCAGCTCCGGCCGCCATGCTCCTCCCCTAAGATTTAGAAAAGCAAATAAAGCTGATAAAAAGTTGTTTAGAAAGGCAAGAAAATTGCCTCATATAAGCAGAACACACGCCGATTATCACTGGAATGCAAGTCGTTCTCACCTCCAGCCCAAGAAACTGAAACAAAAATGGGGGCACACATGTTCCCAAGGCAGATAAATTTGGACCATGCCTTCTCTGGCCACACGGCAAAAAGGACGCAAGAGTGCCAGCCACATGCGCCCTAGGGGAAGACAGAACCAGGCCAATGGAGACTATATGTGTTGGAGGAAGGCGGGGGGGTGGGGGGAGGCACTCAAGAGTTCCAGAGAAAGGAGAAATCTAAATAATGAGGTAACCGGGTTCATACAACTAACGAGGAAGAGGCAGGAGATAGGGGGCTGCTCCCCGGCAGCCTTCAACGAGGAGAGAGAAAGAAGGGTAGGAGCTGCTAGGGAGAAAAAGCAGCCCTGAGAGTCGGGAACTAGGCCGAAGCGAGGGGAAACCCAGTAGGGCGGGGAAGGGGAGGAGCCGGAGGGAGCAGGGCCCGCTCAGAGGAGGCCAGGGGGTAGGCTCGGCGTCAGGCGGCCTGGGGAACCTGACCCAGCCGCCGCGGTGAAAAGATAAAAGACGAAATTACTAGAGCCAGTCTAGCTGTCCGGTTCCCTAGAGGCCCTCACTCACCTCGGCCCACCGCAGCGATCGCAGCTGCAGCCTCGCAACGGCACAACCGGCCCGAACCTCGCCCCCGCCCGACAGCGCGCCCCGCGTCTCCGCTCTCCGACGGCAGCAGCGAAAACGTCGCCGCGCTCCCTCCTGGGAAATGTAGTCGCAGACCCGTCTTTCTTTGCCAACTTGACGGTGTAGTGAACTACGTTTCCCACAAGACAGGTCGAGTGTTGGGCCCGCCGTTTTGCGTCACGCGCCAGGTAGTCGGCAGTCACGTGTTGCTCCGTTGCATCCCCTCCCCCAGCCTGGTTGGCCAAGGGAAGAAGGAGGGAGGTGGACGGAAGGGGCGGAGGTGTTGCTGACGCCACTGCCCCCACCATTTTGGAACCAGCCGAGAGGAAGGACTCGGGTCCCACCCACTGGCGGCCTGCTTTGGCTGTGAAAAGTCTCTGAATTGATAATCCAGTCTCCTGGTTTTCAGTCTATACCGGGCCACGTCTCGCTTTGTGACCTTGAGCAAATCGTCTCCGGTTGTTGAGCCTATTTCCTCCCTTATGAAATGAAATTCGTAACTTCTACCCACCAGGCTTCTTGCAAGGCTTAGACAAACTTACGGCCATGAGAGCGTCTAGTACCCTGAAAGCGCAACTCAAAATGGAGTTTTGTTGTGATAGTGATCTCGGGGGATCCAGGAGCACGCATTGTCAAACCTCTCTCCAGCCTCATCTCCCGCCACCGCTCCTCCTCCCCAGCCCCGCCTTCAATAACAATGGGAGCATAGGAAGAGGTTTTCTGAAAGTGGGTCCTGTAAAGCTTCTTAAAATGGGCAACACTCATCTGTTGAACCAGTTTCCTTGGGAATGTAGCCTTGGAATCTACATTATAAACAGACCTCTCCCGAGGTTCTTACGCACAGGCAAGTTTGTGAACCACTGCACTTATCAGGGTTTTGCACGGGCCGATTTCCCAACCGTTAAAGACTGGGCTCAGATGTCACCTCTTCTGTGAAGCCTTCCAAGTGGACTAGCTCCTTCTTGTCTCTGTACTCCTATTGTACCTTTGCACTTTATTCCGTATCAGGGCCAGTGTTGGTCTTCCCCACCAGATGTCAACTCTGAGAACAGAGATCAGTTTTGATAGATTTCTGCATCCCCAAGGCAAAGTAAATATGGATAAATATTGAAAGAATCTACTGTTCTTTGAGGAGGGGGAGAGCTCACCAAGCTTAATTCAAGTCTCAGACCCTGCCACATCAAATAAAATACACTCTGCTGGGCCTGACCTGTGGTGGCGCAGTGGATAAAGCGTTGACCTGGAAATGCTGAGGTCGCAGGTTCAAAACCCTGGGCTTGCCTGGTTAAGGCACATATGGGAGTTGATGCTTCCAGTTCCTTCCCCCTTCTTTCTCTCCCTCTCTGTCTCTCTCTCTCCCTCTCTCTCTCCTCTCTTAAAAAAAAAAAAAAGGATAATAAAATAAAATACACTCTGCTGAAACTTGTTAGGTTCGGGACCAGGGCCCCTAACAAAAGCCTCAACTAGACTTGATTGAACTTTAGGTGATTCAGCACCAGGGCAGGTCCCGTAACTCTCCACCTGAGCAATCCTGATATCTTACCTCCTCTGGACCCTCGGACATCCTTCCAGTTAGTCTCTTCCCCTTCACTTCTCAGAACCAACCCCCCTTTCCCATTGTTTAACTATCACTGGTAACGGAAGTTTTCACGCTGGGACTGGAAGTGCCGCCAACCCCTGTCCCATGTAGGCTAAAGCTTCTCATTTTCTTGCTGCAGACGCCACTAGGGTCTCAGCCCATCTGATTGCAGATGCATACATAAATTTCTTATAAAACTCATCAGGCCTTGGTCTGACCAAGTGGTGATGCAGTGGATAGAGCGTCAGACTGGGATATGGAAGACCCAGGTTCAAGACCCCGAAGTCGCCAGCTTGAGCACGGGCTCATCTGGTTTGAGCGAGGCTCACCAGCTTGAGCCCAAGGTCGCTGGCTCAAGCAAGGGGTAACTCAGTCTGCAGTACCCCTGCCCCTGTCAAGGCACATATGAGAAAGCAATCAATGAACAACTAAGGAGCCCCAACGAAGAATTGATGTTTCTTATCTCTCTCCCTTCCTGTCTGTCTGTCCCTATCTGTCCTTCTCTCTGACTCTCTCTGTCTCTGCCACAAAACAAAACAAAAAAAAACCCCACTCATCAGGCCGTGTGTGGCCCTCCTTTGGCGACCTAAGAAATCTCAGATCTTTTCTTAACTCTCTCCCACCTCTGGCCCTTCCCTGGCCCAGAAACTTACCCTACAGTTCCAGCCTCTTCCTTCTCCTCTCTTCATTCAGCCTTTTTCCCTGAGTGACCTCTCTCCTTGACTAATGTGGCATACTCAGGTAGCTTTTATATGTCTTTTATGCATTTTACACTGTATCTACATCTTAGCATCAACTCAGTTCCAGATGTTTGAGAATCACCATACTCTTGAGTTCCCACTGTTATCTCAAACTAAACCTACCAAAAATAGAACTCTTCTTCCTCCAATATGGCATTACCTAGTTAATTGTGGAGTTCTTTACATGTTTGTATTCTCCACTAAGTTTTGAGCTCCCCTCAAGAAAAAGAACACCTATCACTCCATTCGCTTATTGAGCAACTAGTATGAGCAAAGCCCTGTATTAGAAGCCCAGGAGAGAAACAGTAAACAAAAAAAATGTGGCCTGATCAGTGGTGGCACAGTGGATAAAGTGTTGAGCTGGGATGCTGAAGTTCCTGGTTCATAACCTCAAGGTTGAGCGTGGGATCATTGACATGATCCCAAGGTTGCTGACTTGAGCCCAAAAATCACTGGCTTGAGCCCAAGGTCACTGGCTTGAACAAGGAGTCATGGCTTTGCTTGAACTCCTCCCTCTCACCATCAAGGCATATACAAGAAACAATCAGTGAACAACTAAAGTGAAGCAACTACAAGTTGATGCTTCTCACTCTCTCCCCCCCATTCTCTCTCACCCTTTTTGTCTATCCCTCTCAAAAAAAAATAATAGAAGACTAATATTTCATGACACGTGAAAAGTATACATAGAATTCAAAGTTCAGTGTCCATAAATGTGTTCATGTGACTGCTATAATGCAAAGTACCTGTGATACTCCTTCCCTGGCCTGATAGTTCAGTTGGTTAGAGCAGTGGTCCCCAACCCCCGGGCCGCGGACCAGTACCAGTCTGTGGGCCATTTGGTACCAGTCCACAGAGAAAGAATAACTTACATTATTTCTGTTTTATTTATATTTAAGTCTGAACGATGTTTTATTTTTAAAAAAATTATCAGATTCCCTCTGTTACATCCACCTAAGACTCACTCTTGATGCTTGTCTCTTAAGTTCGACAATTATATTTAAAAATACCAGTTTTTACGCTGGTCGCATAATTTTATTTTGTGCATTTATCCGTCCCACCCTAAAGGCCGGTTTGTGAAAATATTTTGACATTAAACCGGTCCGTGGCTCAAAAAAGGTTGGGGACCACTGGGTTAGAGCATCTTCTCAATACATGAAGGCTGTGGGTTTGATTCCTGGTCAGGGAACACAGAAACAGATCGATGTTTCTATCTGTCTGTCTCTTTCTGTCTCTCTCTTCCTCTCTCTCTAAAATCAATCAATAAATTAAAAAATAAAAAAGTGGCCATGGCTGGTTGGCTCAGTGGTAGAGCGTCGGCCTGGCGTGCAGAAGTCCCAGATTCGATTCCCGGCCAGGGCACACAGGAGAAGCGCCCATCTGCTTCTCCACCCCTCCCCCTCTCATTCCTCTCTGTCTCTCTCTTCCCCTCCCACAGCCAAGGCTCCATTGGAGCAAAGATGGCCCGGGAGCTGGAGATGGCTCCATGGCCTCTGCCTCAGGCTCTAGAGTGGCTCTGGTCACAACAGAGCGATGCCCCAGATGGGCAGAGCATCGCCCCCTGGTGGGCGTGCCGGGTGGATCCCAGTCGGGCGCATGCGGGAATCTGTCTGACTGCCTCCCTGTTTCCAGCTTCAGAAAAATACCAAAAAATAATAATAATAAATAAATAAATAAATAAAATAAAAAAATATCTGTGCCCCTGGTCAGTTTGCTTAGTGGATAGAGCGTCAGCCTGGCGTGTGGATGTCCCAGTTTCAATTCCCAGTCAGGGCACACAGGAGAAGCAACCATCTGTTTCTCTTCCCTTCCTCTCCTACCTCTCTTCCTCTTTTCCTTCCACAACCAGTGTCTCAACTGGTTCGAGCATTGGCCCAGATGCTGACGATTGCTGGGTTGGGCTGAACATAAAATAGGCACTAAAAATGTTTCTGTCTGTCAGGCACTAAAAATAGCTTGGTTGACAAGCATCAGCCCCAGATGGGGGTTGCCAGGTGGATCCCAGTCAAGGCACATGTAGGAATCTCTCTATCTCCCTTCTTCTCTTTTTTTTTATTTTTTTATTTTTATATTTTGTATTTTTCTGAAGTTGGAAACAGGGAGGCAGTCAGACAGACTCCCGCATGCACCTGACTGGGATCCACCTGGCACGCCCACCAGGGGGCCATGCTCTGCCCATCTAGGGCGTCGCTCTGGTGCAACCAGAGCCATTCTAGCGCCTGAGGCAGAGGCCACGGAGCCATCCTCAGCGCCTGGGAAGGAAGCTTTCGGGGCAGGAAGGAAGATGGGAAGGAGAATCAAAACAGACTAGGATCAGCATCGTATGTGACCTTCTAGACTTGAAGGGTCACCTGTGGAAAAGAGGAGCAGTTACCTTGGCTATTGCTCAGACCAACCAAAGTCACTTTGCCTCCATCCCTGCTTTGCAGGAGAACCAAACCAAACATTCTGGTCAAGTAACAGTCGGTCTGAACTCAGGAGAGAGTTGGGTAGGGGTTGATATGACTGGAGTGTGTATCATGTCCTATGTCCTCTGTGTTCTCCTGGCACAGAGACCGCCACAGAAGTTCTCAACATAAATAATATAAACTACTCAAGTCTTGATTAAATTCCTGCCTCATTTATGAGATAGGAAGGGATACAAACTATACAGATGAGATGTAACATAATCCCTGATCTCAGGGGTCTCCAGTAACCAACAGCCTCAGAGGCGCAGGGCAGGCTTCCCAGGGGGAAGCATCTGAGCTGGTTCTTGAAGAATGGAAGGGGTGTTGCAGGAAGAGGGCAAAGGGACAGAGATATGACAGGTCAACTCAAGGGAATGGTGTGCCCCCCTAAGGACATGTGTAAGGACTGTTCTGTGTGGCATCCCCACATCCATACACACATACACACACATCTCTGAGTAAACCAGAGGGCAGGGTTTCACTTAACTCTCTTCTATCCACTCACGTATGCCGATCAATTGAGACTGAGCCCTCAATGCCAGACACTTACAGAAGGAGAACAGGCCCACGGAATGGGTCCTGTGGGAAAGCAGGATGTAGCACCAACCAGCAGTCACTTCTCTTTCCCACAGTTGGCTCGGAGCAAGTTCCCCTAGCGCTTTGGGTGGTCCCCTTTAGGGTACAGTAAGTATAACATGACTGATTCCTCTCGGACTCTGATTTGATAGCATGGGTCCAGCAAAGCCAGTTATTCCTAGGGAAGTCAGAGATAGGCCTCAGGGGACCACCACAGGCCCTGTTCCAGATTGGGATCCAGGCCTTAGACCCTGCCTCCCCTGCCCCTTCTTGCATCAGAAGCAGGGCCTGGACCTTGATGATCTTACTCTCCCAAGCTGCTTTAGAACAGGGGACTTCTTCCCTGTTGACATATTTTATTTGCTCCTAAGACCTGCTTCTTTGAAATAGCAGCTTTTTCTCTCTTTCATTTAACTCAGGGTTCTCAACGGGGCACAATTTTATCCCCCAGAGGACACTGGGCATATCTGGAGACACTTTTGGTTGTCAGAACCTGAAAAGGAGGTGGAGGAAATGAGAGGGTGCTCCTGACATCTGGTGGGCAGAGGCCAAGGATGCTGCTAAAACATCCTACAATGCACAGGGTGGCTCCTGCAACAAATAATAATCCGGCCCAAAATAGCAGTAGTGCCAAGGTTCAAAAATTTTTTATCTGGGCCCTGGCTGGTTGGCTCAGCGGTAGAGCGTCGGCCTGGCGTGCAGAAGTCCCGGGTTCGATTCCCGGCCAGGGCACACAGGAGAGGCGCCCATCTGCTTCTCCACCCCTCCCCCTCTCCTTCCTCTCTGTCTCTCTCTTCCCTCCCAATAGAGCCAAGGCTCTATTGGAGCAAAAGATGGCCCGGGCACTGGGGATGGCTCCGTGGCCTCTGCCTCAGGCGCTAGAATGGCTCTGGATGCAACAGAGCAAAGCCCCAGATGGGCTGAGCATCCCCCCTGGTGGGCATGCCGGGTGGATCCCGGTCGGGCGCATGCGGGAGTCTGTCTGACTGCCACCCCGTTTCCAGCTCCGGAAAAATGAAAAAAAAAAAAAATTTTTTTTATCTGGGTTAGAGAGAAAAAGTTCAAAAACACTGAGCTTTAAAATATTCTTAGGCTCTGAATGAGTAGCTCAATTGGTTAGAGCATCCTCCTGATAAACCAAGGTGGTGGGTTTGATCCCAGGTCAGGGAACATACAAGAATCAACCAATGGGTACATGAATAAGTGGAACAACAAACCTATGTTTCTCTCTTCCTTCCTCTCTCTCTCTTTCTCTCTCTCTCAAATCAATAAATCAATCAATTATATATATATATATATATATTCTCTTTTTTGTGTGTGGGTGTACTTTTTCTGAAGCTGGAAACGGGGAGAGACAGTCAGACAGACTCCCGCATGTGCTCGACCGGGATCCACCCGGCACGCCCACCAGGGGCGACGCTCTGCCCACCAGGGGGCGATGTTCTGCCCCTCCGGGGCGTCGCTCTGCTGCGTCCAGAGCCACTCTAGCGCCTGAGGCAGAGGCCAAGGAGCCATCCCCAGCGCCCGGGCCATCTTTGCTCCAATGGAGCCTTGGCTGCGGGAGGGGAAGAGAGAGACAGAGAGGAAGGAGGGGTGGGGGTGGAGAAGCAAATGGGCGCTTCTCCTATGTGCCCTGGCCGGGAATTGAACCCGGGTCCCCCCGCACGCCAAGCCGACGCTCTACCGCTGAGCCAACCGGCCAGGGCCTATATATTCTCTTAATGTTTGGCCAGCAATAACTAACACAAGGTTGTTGTTTTGCAATTCATCAATAAATTCAGCCTGACCAGGCGGTGGTGCAGTGGATAGAGCGTCGGACTGGGATGCAGAAGGACCTAGGTTCGAGACCTTGGGGTTGCCAGCTTGAGTGTGGGTTCATCTGGCTTGAGAAAAAGCTCACTAGCATGGACCCAAGGTCACTGACTCAAGCGGGGGGTTACTCAGTCTGCTGAAGGCCCACGGTCATGGCACATATGAGAAAGCAATCAATAAACAATTAAGGTGTCATAACGAAAAACTGATGATTGATGCTTCTCATCTCTCTCCGTTCCTGTCTGTCTGTCCCTATCTATCCCTCTATCTGACTCTCTGTCCCTGTAAAAAAATAAATAAATAAATAAATAAAAATAATAAATTCATACTTGCTCTCCTTTCCCCATCCCCATCTCCTGTGTGGAGAGGTGATAAAGGTGGAGGGGGTGCTGCAGAGGTAGATTAGGGTCAGGTGGGGATGAGAGATGGAGTCCCATAGTGACCACACAAGCTGTGCAGTCACATCTGAGTTCACATTCCAGCCTTGACTACTTTAGCTGTGTGCCTTCCGGCAAATGACTTAATCTTTCTGAGACTGTTGTCTCATCTGTAAAAGAGGCCAACTTCAATTGATACTTTACAAAATCCACACTCAGCTATTAATATGACTTCATCCTGAAGCAGTGAGGGGGTCATCGTGTGTCGGCTCTGAGTGGTTCCCAGTCAGCCTGGAGGGGAGACTGTGCTTAATCCCCTCCAGGCAGGTCCGAAAGTCTTTCCAGACGTCTAGCTGGAATCTCTCCTTTTCCTTTGGATCAGTTCAGGGCCTCTACAGGTTGTTGCCACCACAGTGATCTGCCTAAGCTGCTGAGAAACATATTGAGGTTATAATTTGCATTTTGGTCTCCTTGCTGTGGGTATGTTTTCTCCTTTTTGCCCTGGATGAGGACAGAGGCTACTGAAGGCTTTGGGAGTGCCAGGCCAAAAGCAGGGGTTGCCAGGCATCAAAAGACACCCCCCCCCAGGGCTTTTGTTTACCAAGATCGGGCTCTAGGAGACTAGAGCTGGGTTATTCCAGAGCACAAGACTCCCCGGCTCTGGAGGGGCAGGAGCGGGTCCATTAAAGACGGCTTGAAGAGTTTTCCCAAGCCTGAGAAAATGAACCGGGTCTGGGTGTCTTTGCTGCTGCTGTTGTCTTTCCTTGAGTAATAGCTACTTTCATCACTCCCACACTGATCTCCCAGGACCTCTAACCAGCCTGCAGAGCTGCTGTTTGGGGGGGAGGGGATGAGTGCTAAGAATGGTGGTTTGAGAGTCACAGCAAAAGATTACTGTCCACAGCGGCTAAGCAGAGCAGATCCATGAGGATAGATCAAAGCTGATTGAGGACCAGAATCCTCCTCTGATGTTCTAGACTGGAGAAACCCTCAGAAATTATACACACTGCTTCAGAGAGGTGGGACATTATTAAAAATTAAATTACGTAAACTTAAAACTAAAGTATATATATTCAGAAGCAATAGCGTTCAAAGTGCATCACTTCCAAAAATGAATAAACACACAAAGTTTGCATCACTTCCTAATTATTTTATTATATTTTGCTGTTATCTGCGTTCTTGGGGTTAGTCACATCTGTATGGTGGAAATACTATATAATCATGTGCTGCTGCCCACCTCTTCCAGCAATACTGTCAGTGACATCATGTTGGCAGGTTGAAATTGGCCCTAGGAGTATTTACACCACAAAAATTGGCAAATGCTACAAATCAAGTCTCTCCATAGCAACCGCTCTCCCCCAAGCTGTTAGTAAACATCTGTACCACTGGGTAGAGGATTCCCAAAATATAACCGTGATTGAATTTAGGAGGGGTGTGTGTGTATGGAGCAAATAATGTGATTTAGAAAAATAAATAAATGTGACATGCCTTTCATGTGGGTAAGGTGGATCAAATCCGTACTTGCTACAAATACCTAGTCCAGAAATACTTGGGGTTCATCTATTCTTCCTCTGTCAGAGACAAAAGTGCATATCCACTCACAAAGCACTCCTTAGTATATCCCCAAAACACCATGAGAACAGGGACTTTGCTCGCTGCTGCTTCAGCAGCCCTCAGACCCCTTCTCAGTCTCAGCAACTCTCCCAGTTTCTCTGGCTTCTGAGTCGGAGCAGCTGAAGCCAGGCTGGGGGCAAGGGGATGCACAAAGGCTGATGGGAGGACCGAGAGTTGCGTCTTCTCAAGCACATGGATCTATCTGGGAGCGGCAAAGGTTGTCAGGGGCAATTCCTCCCCGGAGGACAGTTAGCAATGTCTAGAGACACTTTTGGTTGCCACAACTTGGGGGGAAGGGTGCTACAGGCATCTTGTGGGCAGAGGTCAGGGATGCTGCTAAACACACTACAATGCGCAAGACAGCCTCCCTCCCACCTCACATCAAAGAATTACCATGCCCCAAACATCAACAGTGCTGCTGAAGTTGAGAAACCTTGGGATAGGAGACACAATGGGGAGAAATTCAGACAGGGTGGGACCTCAAAAGAGATAAAGAAAAGGTCTGGCCTGAGAGGTGGTGGCGCATCAACCTGGGAGGCTGAGGGCCCAGTTTCAAAACCCTGAAGTCACCGGCTTGAGCGCAGGCTCACCAACTTGAGCACAGGGTCGCTGGCTTAAGCATAGGTTTATAGACATGATCCCATGGTCACTGGTTTGAGCAACGGGTCACTGGCTCAGCTTGAGCCCCTCAGTAAGGCATGTATGAGAAGCAATCAATGTGATGCAACTACAAATTGATGCTTCTCATCTCTCTCCCTTCCTGCCCCTGCCTCTCCCTCTCTCTCTCTCTCAAAAAAGAAAGAAAGAAAGAAAGAAAGAAAGAAAGAAAGAAAGAAAGAAGGAAGGAAGGAAGGAAGGAAGGAAGGAAGGAAGGAAGGAAGGAAGGAAGGAAAGAAAGAAAGAAAGAAAGAAAGAAAGAAAGAAAGAAAGAAAGAAAGAAAGAAAGAAAGAAAGAAAGAAAAAGGTCTGCTTGCCTGGTAGCTACTAATCTCCCCCGACTCATGACACCCATTTCTCTGTGTGGGTCATTCATTCTCTTATTCTGTGTCTTGCCCTGCTTCTACAGTCTGTCTCTGGTGTTGTCCCCATTTATCTGTTTATCTCTGGGTCTCTTTTCTCAGTCTCAGTCTTGCCATCTACTCTGGCTGGATCCTTGTGTTCTGAGACATGAGACAAGCCTTTGGCATTTGTCCTCCCTCAGCCCACACTAATCACTCCAGCTGCCTTGGCCTGGGAGCCGGGCCAGGAGGTTGGTGAAGGCAGAGGATACAAGGCGGGGGTGGGGGAACTAAAGGTCCCCATTCTCCCCACTACCCATCCTGCCTTTAGCCCTAGGGTCCTACTGCCTGCCTCCCAGAGGCCTGCAGCTCTAGCCTGCTCTCTTTCTTTTGTCTCCAGGGTCCAGGACCAAAGTCAGCCTGCCTAAGTAGCCTTGCCCTGCCTAGGAATCCCTTCTTCTCTGCCCCAGCTCCTTAAATTCGTCCTCCAGCCTAGTTGGTTACAGCAGCTGTTACCAAACAACTGGGCGCTGAGCAGATCCTCATCCCCAGTCTTGCCCTGGGCAGTAAGTGACACCAGGCTCATGACTGCTGTTGAGCCCAGAGCCCTCTGCCTAGTGACCAGTGGCCTATGCTGTGGCCCCAGTTTCCAGGACCAAGAGGCCAGCACTCAGAGCCAGGACATGGTCCTCTGTGCTTGGAACCCAATGCTCAGATGTGACCCAGGACCCAACCCTCGTGCCTCCTGCCAAAGCTGCCCACCCTGCCCCTCCTACTCACCTGGCAGACTCCCCAGGGGGCCTGGGCTGCTGTGTCCTGGGCCAGCAGCACCCACGGTGGGCACTGTGTGAGGCCAGCAACCTTTCAGAAAAGCCTGGGGGAAATTTTTTAAACAATCTTGAGTGACTTTTAAGGTAAAAATAATTCAAATGAGGATTTAAAATAAAAATTGGGGAAAGGGCCAGAAGTATGGGCAAAGGGAGGAGAAAAGCCAGGGCATAGAGTTACCAGATAAAATACAGGCTGCTCACTTACATTTGAATCTCAGGTCACCACAGAGATTTTTTATTTTTATTTTTAAATACTTTTTCTTTTTAGACCTGGCTGGATAGCTCAGTTGGTTGCAGCATTGGCCCGGTATGCAGACGTCCCGGGTTCAATCTCCGGTCAGGGCACACATGAGAAGCAACCATCTGCTTCTCTTCCCCTCCATCTCCCCCTCCTCTTACTCTTCTCCCCTGGTAGCCAGTGGCTCGATTGTTTCAAGTGTTGGCCCCAGGCATTGAGGATAGCTCAGTTGGTCCTAGCATTGGACCCAGACAGGGGTTGCCAGGTGGATCTTGGTCAGGGCACATGTGGGAATCTGTCTCTATCTCCTCTCCTCTAACTTAAAAAATTTTTTTTTCTTTTTCTTTCTTTTTTTTTTGAAACTGATTTCAGAGAGAAAGAAAGGGAAGGAGAGAGAGATCAATTTGTTGTTCCACTAAGTTATGCATTCATTATGGTTGATTCTTTTTATTTTTTAATTTGTATTTATTATTTTAGGGAGAGGGAGACAGACAGAAACATCAATCTGCTCCTGTATGTGCCTATGTGCCCTGACCAGGGATCAAATCCGCAACCTTTGCGTATGGGAACAATGTTCTAAGTCACTGAGCCACTTGGCCAGGGTGCCACAGCTGCGTAGCTGTTTTCCTGCCTCCAATCTTGCCCACTTGCCTCCAGCTGTGGTTTTACCTCCAACCATTTTACCTCCTGACTTAAAACCCTTCCATGGTTTTCCATTCCACGGGAGAAGCAACAACTTCCCAGCTGGCCAGGATACGAGACGCTCAGTGCCTGATTTCTGTCCGACTTCCAGGACACTGGGCAACTCCCAGCCTGTCTCCAGTGGCACCGCAGAAACACGACCTGCCTATTAGCCCGCTCACCTCCCACCTGTTCTGGCTTCCACGCTCTTGCTCATGTTTCTCTCTGTCAGACATTTAGTGCACACAGGCAGCATCTCCCGCGCATCAGGCACTGGGGGCTAGGAAGGACTCAGTGAACAAACCGAAACGTTCCTGCTCTTGTGACTCAGGTTCTGGCAGAGGAGCTTTCCATGGACAAATACAATAAAGCCTTTGTGGTGTAAGGGGAGGTGCAGAGTTTGGGGTCAAAAAGGGCCTCCGGGAAGAAGTAATATTTAAGGTTTGAACAGTCACCACCCATCCACGGGGTTAGGGGTGGGAGGAGGCAGGGGAGAGTGTCCAGGCCAGGGAAACAGTTCATACAAAGTCCTGGAGACTAGAGAAAAGTCACAAATCCGGGGGTGGTGGAAACAGAGAAGAAAGACAGAGTGTAGGAGCCACAGGGTGAGAAGCTCCAGGAAGCCATGCTATAGAGCATGCATTTTACCCTGAGGGCCATGAGAAGGTCTGAAGGGGGCTTAGCAGGAGAGGCATCCCTGCTGCCTAGGATGGAAAAGGTGACAGCAGCCTGGGCTGACTTGAGGGCACTGGGGACAGAGTCAAAGATATTTCAGAGGTGAGGCAGCATTAGGAGTGACTTCCCAGGGATCTATCTGGCTTGGGAGACTGGTGGATCGTGGTAATGTTCTTCGGGATGGAGTCTTTGAGTCCACTTTGGATTTGATGAATTGATGGTACTTGCAAGACACCCAAGCCAGGATGTCAAGCAGACAGGGATACAGGCTGTTGCCCTGGCCAGATAGCTTGGTTGGTGAAAGCACTGTCCCAAAGCGTAGAGGTGCAGGATGTCAACCTCAGGAAGGAGGTCTGGACTAGAGATTCTTATTTAGCCACCATCAGCATAAAGTTAAAAATAAAAATGTCATGTAACTTTTTTTTTTTTTTTTTTATTTCTTTTTTTTACAGGGACAGAGAGAGAGAGTCAGAGAGAGGGATAGATAGGATCAAACAGGCAGGAACGGAGAGAGATGAGAAGCATCAATCATCAGTTTCTCGTTGCGCGTTGCGACTTCTTAGTTGTTCATTGATTGCTTTCTCACATGTGCCTTGACCGTGGGCCTTCAGCAGACCGAGTAATCCCCTGCTGGAGCCAGCGGCCTTGGGTCCAAGCTGGTGAGCTCTTCACTCAAGCCAGATGAGCCCGCGCTCAAGCTGGTGACCTCGGGGTCTCGAACCTGGATCCTTCCGCATCCCAGTCCGACGCTCTAGCCACTGCGCCACCACCTGGTCAGGCTCATGTAACTTTTATTGAGCATTTACTAAATGTGAGACACTTCTAAATTCTTCACATACATTAGCTTATTGATTCCTCACAACAGCCCTATGAGGTGCCTTCACTTCAGAATCAGGATTCAAACCCCAGCTGTCCAAGTCTAGATTCTGTGCTCCTAAGCACATCATACAGTCTCTTAACTAGGCAGTACTTAAGCCCAAGAAATGGATGAGGTCAACTTTAGAATTGTGAGGAATACTAGCATCTAAAGCCAAGATCACAAATGGGTGGCTCAGGGCCTGAATCCTCCTCTGGAATAAATGTTCTCTGAAATGCTTAGTGTTTTAATTTTAAAACATTAAGTGTCATACAAAAATAAACTCAAAATGGGTCAAAGACCTAAACAGAAAAGCTTAAAACTATAAACTTCACAAGATAACATGAGATCGGGCACGTGCAGGCTGGTTTGGCCACAGACAATAAACTCTTATAAGAAAACACAGAGAGAAAGCTTCATGGCATTGGATTTGGCAGTGATTTCTTGGATATGACACCAAAACACGAGCAACAAAAGGAAAAATAGATAAATCGGATTTCATTAAAATTAAACATTTTTTTGCCTGGCCTATGGTGGCGTAGTGGATAAAGCTTCGACCTGGAACGCTGAGGTTGCTGGTTCGAAACCCTGGGCTTGCCTGGTCAAGGCACATATGGAAGTTGATGCTTCCTGCTCCTCCCCCCATCCTCTCTCTCTCTTCCTTCTTTCTCTAAAAAAATGAATAAATAAAAAAATCTAAAACTAATGTGCATTAGACTCTATCAGCAGAGTGAAAACATAACCCATGGAATGGGAGAAAATATTTCTAAATCATATATCTGATAAGTGATTTACATCCAGATTATGTAAGAGACTCCTAAAACTCAAAAACAAAAACACCCAATTAATAAATAGACAAAGGACTTGAATAGATATTTCTCCAAAGAAGATATACCAATGATCCATAAGCAAATGAAAAGATACTCAACATCACTAATCATTAGGGAAATGCAAACCAAAACTACAGTAAGATATCACCTCATGCCCAACCCATTAGGATCATTACTACAAAAAAAAAGTGTTCGGCACTGGCTCAGATATCTCAGTTGGTTAGAGCATCGTCTCAAAGTACAGAGGTTGCTGGTTCAATCCCAAGTCAGGGCACAAACAGAAACAGATCTCTCTCTCTCTCTCTCTCTCTCTTTCTCTCTCTCCCTCCCTTCCACTCTCTCTAACATCAATTAAAAAAGAAAGAAAGAAAGAAAGAAAGAAAGAAAGAAAGAAAGAAAGAAAGAAAGAAAGAAAGAAAGAAAGAAAGAAAGCTGCTATAGTCCTGGTTGGATAGCTTGGTTGGTTAGAGTATCGTCTCAAAGTAAAAAAGTTGCTGGTTCGATCACCAGCCAGGGTATATACAGGAACAGATCAATGTTTCAGTTTGGGAAGATAGAAAAGTTCTAGAGATGAATGATGGTGATGGATGCACAACATTGTAAATGTACTTAATGCCATAGATGTATACACTTAAAAATGGTTTAAATGGTAAATTTTATGTTATGTTTATTTTACCACAATAAAAAATGAATGAAAAGAAAAAGGATAACTAACTTTTTTTTTTTTTTTTACAGAGACAGAGAGAGAGTCACAGACAGACAGAAATGGAGAGATGAGAAGCATCAATCATTAGTTTTTTGTTGCGCATTGTAACACCTTAATTGTTCATTGATTGCCTTCTTATATGTGCCTTGACCGCAGGCCTTCAGCAGACTGAGTAACCCCTTGCTAGAGCCAAGGACCTTGGGCTCAAGCTGGTGAGCTTTTTTTGCTCAAACCAGATGAGCCCTCGCTCAAGCTGGCAACCTCGGGGTCTCGAACCTGGGTCCTCCACATCCCAGTACGATGCGCTATCTACTGCGCTACCACCCGGTCAGGCAGGATAACTAACTTTTAAAGATATTATTTAGCCTGACCACCCCGAGGTCGCCAGCTTGAGTGCGGGCTCATCTGGTTTGAGCAAAAAGCTCACCAGCTTGGACCCAAGGTCGCTGGCCCGAGCAAGGGGTTACTTGGTCTGCTGAAGGCCCGCGGTCAAGGCACATATGAGAAAGCAATCAATGAACAACTAAGGTATCACAACGAAAAACTGATGATTGATGCTTCTCATTTCTCTCTGTTCCTGTCTGTCTGTTCCTATCTATCCCTCTCTCTGTCCCAGTAAAAAAAATTAAATAAATAAATAAATAAATAAAGATATTATTTAAATTTTTAAAAACATTTTATGTTTGAAGCTTGCCCTTTGCAAACAAAAATATTACACCTTACAGTTCCTACTGTTTTTTAAATTTTAAACCCAAATTTGGTTATTGAGTTTTGATAATAAATGAGTAAGTTTTAAATTAGCACAAGTGGCCTGACCTGTGGTGGCACAGTGGATCAAGCTTCGACCTGGAACACTGAGGTCGCCGGTTCAAAACCCTGGGCTTGCCTGGTCAAGGCACATATGGGAGTTGATGCTTCCTGCTCCTCCCCCCTTCTCTCTCTCTCTCTCTCTGAGTCTGTGTGTGTCTCCTCTAAAATGAATAAATAAAAAATAAATAAAATAAAAATAAATTAGCACAAGTGATCACAAAGAATGATAGAATTGAAACAATTTAAGTACTGTTTCTTAACCTTCGCAGTCTTTGTGCCACTGTTGCTTATTCTGAAACCACTGTTTAAACTCAGGAATATGTAGTGTCACAGAGTTGGAGACAATAACTAGCCCAAAACAAGGAATAGTCTGGAGTGATTCCAGACTATTAAGAAATTACTTTCAGCCTGACCAGGTGGTGGCACAGTGGATAGAGCTTCAGACTGGGATGTGAAGGACCCAAGTTCGAAATCCTGAGGTCTCCGACTTGAGCGCGGGCTTACCAACTTGAGTGCGGGGTCGCTGGCTTGGGCATGGGATCATAGACATGACCCCATGGTTGATGGCTTGAACCCAAGGTTGCTGGTTTGAGCAAGGGGTCACTCTGCTGCAGTCCCCCAGGTCAAGGCATATATGAGAAACAATCAGTGAACAACTAAGGTGCCACAATCAAGAATTGATGCTTATTATCTCTCTCCCTTCCTATCTGTCTGTTCCTATCTGTCCCTCTCTTTGTCTTTCTCTCTGTCTCTGTCACACAAAAAAATAAATAAAGAAAAAATTACTTTCAACTTGGCCTATGGTAGCACAGTGGATAGAACATCAATCTGGAATGCTGAGGTCGCAGCTGGAAACCCTGGGCTTGCCAGGTCAAGGCACATATGACAAGCAATCAATGAACAACTGAAGTGAAGCAGCTGTGGGTTGATACTTCTTGCTCTACCCACACCCCTGTAGAAATCAATAAATCAAATCTCCAAAAAAAGACTACTTTCAAAATGAACATGTGTATCTGAGTCTGTGTGTGTGAAGAGGTGACTGAGATTTTTCCTTACTAACTTCCAAGTGGAACACAATGTCTACTAAAAGGTAAGTAATAAGTTTGTGCTAATTTTAAACTTACATATATATAGCTAAAACTCAACAGAATCTGCAGCAGCAATTTAGAACTTAGAGCAATAATTTTTTTTTTTTTTAGGAAGAAGTATTTTTTTTTTGACTGATCTTGTTTTTTGTTGTTGTTGTTTGGGTTTTTTTTTTGTATTTTTCTGAAGCTGGAAACAGGGAGAGACAGTCAGACAGACTCCCGCATGCGCCTGACCGGGATCCACCCGGCACGCCCACCAGGGGGCGATGCTCTGCCCCTCCGGGGGGTCGCTCTGCCCAGACCAGAGCCACTCTAGCGCCTGGGGCAGAGGCCAAGGAGCCATCCCCAGCGCCCGGGCCATCTTTGCTCCAATGGAGCCTTGGCTGCGGGAGGGGAAGAGAGAGACAGAGAGGAAGGAGGGGGGGTGCAGAAGCAAATGGGCGCTTCGCACGCCAGGCCGACGCTCTACCGCTGAGCCAACCGGCCAGGGCCGACTGACCTTGTTTAAAATGCCCTTTGGAGTCATTCAAGTTCTCAGCCCTCAATTTAAAGAACCTTGTCAGGTTTTGTCTCCTACAGAAAAACCTCCCTTGACAGTGTCTCCTTCCATGAATCTGACTCAAATATTTCTCCTTTATATTATTATTATTAAAGATTTTTGTTTATTCATTTTAGAGAGAGGAGGGAGGGGGGAGAGAGAGAGAGAGAGAAAAGACTGGAGAAGCAGGAAGCATCAACTCCTATATGTGCTTTGACCAGGCAAGCCCAGGGTTTCGAACCGGCGACCTCAGCATTTCCAGGTCGACGCTTTATCCACTGCACCACCACAGGTCAGGCCACTATCATTGAACTCTTGACGCTGCATTATAATTGTCTCCTTTCACTTCTAGACTGGGACGCTGAAAGTTAGGACCTGGCCCTATGAGTCAGTTAGTGCTCAATGTTACAGCCTCATCAGGATAGTCTAACACAGTGGTATCAACTTGGTCCCTACCGCCCACTAGTGGGCATTCCAGCTTTCATGGTGGGCGGTACTGGAGCAACCAAAGTATAAATAAAAAGATAGATTTAACTATAGTAAGTTGTTTTATAAAGATTTATTCTGGGCCTGACCTGTGGTGGCGCAGTGGATAAAGCATCGACCTGGAAATGCTGAGGTCGCCAGTTCGAAACCCTGGTTTGCCTGGTCAAGGCACATATGGGAGTTGATGCTTCCAGCTCCTCACCCCCTTCTCTCTCTCTGTCTCTCCCTCTCCTTTCTCTAAAAACAAAAAAAAAGATTTATTCTGCCAAACTTAGCGAAAATCGACATAAAGTACTTGTTAAGTAATTATTATTAGATGCTTTAATTTGCTGTAACTCTGCTTTATAAATTTTATAAAGTAAAGTTACTTCCCTACTTTATATAAATCATCATTACTGGGGAACCGGTGAGTGGTTAGAAAATTTCACTAACAGAGATACAAAGTGGACGGTAGGTATAAAAAGGTTGACTACCCCTGGAACATGACCGTCCAGGAGTGAAATGGTTTGGAGAAGGGGCTGATAATGCACAGGACCCCTTGAGGTGGAGAGAGGGCCTTGCAACCAACACAAGTCTTTTATTCCATGTGTTAGCTTAAGAAATGGATCGCCCATGTCACTAGCCCTAATTTTCAGAAGCTCACAGAGGTCAGGGGAATTGCTCACAGTTACAGAGGGGCTCAAGCCCGGATGCACACTTCCTGACTTCTCAGCCAGGACCCCCACCCTAGCCCCGCTACTGGACCCTGCAGCTCCGGCCTCGCCCACCTTGCCATATCCTCACTTAACCACGCAGGGGCGCCAGATGTTCGTTCATGGGGAAGCCGGGCCTAGGCTGCGGAGTGACTGCTTCTGGGAGCGAGGCCCACCGGGCCCGCGCCGCGGGTGGAGCCGGGGAGTCGTGGTAGAGAAAGGGTCTGGGCCGGGGCGGGGGGAGGAGTGTTGTGAGAGAGCCGGAATTGGGGCGCGTTGGCGGCGGGATGCAGGGAGGCGGAGGAACGGGCAGTGCTGCCTCCTCTGGCCTTGCCTTGTCTGGCGAAAGGGCACAGACGGAGAAGGAGAGGATTCTCCAGAACGCAGGGCCTCTGCCTCCGCCTCCATTCTCCTCAGTGTCGCTCAGGAACAGGGCGGACATTCCTAAGTCTCCGGCGGAAAACCTGGAAATAGACCCGGAGGCCAGCCTCCTGCAGCCTGGGCCAGTTTTCCCAACGCCACCCTGCTCCAGGACTTCCCGGAAGGGCCCCAGGCTGCTGGCCAATGCTCCCTCCTAGACCTGCCCCTGCGCCCATCCCTCCTGGCTTTTGCCTCTCAGCCGAGGCGATCAGACCCCAGCCCTGAGCCTCAGACCTGTATCCACCCACTTCTAGTTCAAAGTCATGACCTGCCCCCTAAACCTGGCTCTCTTTCAGAATTTCTTGTCTGAGTGTCTCTATCATTGACCTCAAAGCTGGGAATCGTCCTTGATACCTTTTTTTTTCATTCCCCATATCTACTCTTATTATTTCATTTCCTCTTTTTACTTCTTGCTTTCCATTCACCCCACTCACTGGGCCAAATGTCCATCATCTCTCACCCAAAAGAATTGGTGTTCTTTTCTGGACTCCCCACTACCACGCTTCTTCCCTCTCCTCTTTTTTTTTTTTTTTTTTTTTTCTTTTTTTTCATTTTTCTGAAGCTGGAAACAGGGAGAGACAGTCAGACAGACTCCCGCATGCGCCTGACCGGGATCCACCCGGCACGCCCACCAGGGGCGGTGCTCTGCCCCCCAGGGGGCGATGCTCTGCCCATCCTGGGCGTTGCCATATTGCGACCAGAGCCACTCTAGCGCCTGAGGCAGAGGCCACAGAGCCATGCCCAGCGCCCGGGCCATTTTTGCTCCAATGGAGCCTTGGCTGCGGGAGGGGAAGAGAGAGACAGAGAGGAAAGCGCGGCGGAGGGTTGGAGAAGCAAATGGGCGCTTCTCCTATGTGCCCTGGCCGGGAATCGAACCCGGGTCCTCCGCACGCTAGGCCGACGCTCTACCGCTGAGCCAACCGGCCAGGGCTCTTCCCTCTCCTCTTAATCCTTTCTCCAGGTAGTAGCCCTGATAATCTTGTCAAACCATCAGTCATCACCCACCTCCTGACATCTTTCAATAACTTTCCAGATCTTAGCATCGGCCACAGAGATCTTAATAATCTGATCCTCCCTGCGTTTCTGGCACCATCCTCCTCATTCTCTATGTTCCAGCTACACTGGCTGCGCTGGTCACAGGGCCTTTGCACATGCTGTTAACTAACTCCTGTTAACTAATTCTTGCTTTTTTTTTTTTTTTGATAGAGACAGAGAGAGAGAGAGACAGACAGGAGAGAGATGAGAAGCATCAATTCTTTGTTGTGGCTCCTTAGTTGTTCATTGATTGCTTTCTCATGTGTGCCTTGACCAGGGGGCTGCAGCAGAGCAATTGACCCTGTGCTCAAGCCAGTGACTTTGGACTCAAGCCAGCAACCTTAGGCTCAAGCCAGCAACCTTTGGGCTCAAGCCAGCAACCATTGGGTCATGTCTATGATTCCATGCTCAAGCCAGCAACCCCACACTCAAGGTGGTGGGCCCATGTTCAAGCTGGCGACCTCAGGGTTTCGAACCTGGGTCCTTTGTGTCCCAGTCCGATGCTCTATCCACTGCGCCACCACCTGGGCAAGCTAATTTCTGCTCCATCAGCTCTGGACTCTAGTACTGTTTCTCAAGGACACCCTCCCTAACCTCCCTGACCTGGCTAGATCCCCTATTGTTGATGCTTCTAGCACCCCATACTTCTCCTTCATGTATTAGTTTTCCACAGTTTCAGATACCTGCGGTCAACTGTGGTTTAAAAATATTAAGTGGAAAATTCCATAAGAAAACAATTCATAAGTTTTAAAATGCATGCCATTCTGAGTAGCGTGATGAAATGACTCTCTCGCCAGCCGCTCTGTCCTGCCTGGTTTATGAATCTTCCCTTTGTCTAGCATATCCACGCTGTATGTGCTACCCGCTCATTAGTCGCTTAGTAGCTGTCTTGGTTAGATCTATTGTCACAGTACCACAGTGCTTGTGTTAAAGTAGCCTTTATTTTACTTAATAATGACCCAAAAGCAGTGATGAAGACAATTCAGATACGACAAAGAGAAGCAGTACAGTGCTTCCTTTAAGTGAAAAGGTGGGTTTTTTACTTAATAAAGAAAGGAAAAGAATCATATGCTGAGGTTGCTGAGATCTACAGTAAGAACAGATCTGGCCTGACCAGTGATGATACAGTGGATAGAGCATCAACCTGGGACAGCGAGGTTGCCTGCTTGAGCGTGGGCTCATCTGGCTTAAGCACAGGTTCACCAGCTTGAACACAGGGTTGCAGGCTTGAGTGTAGGATAATCGACATGATCCCATGGTCGCTGGCTTGAGCCCAGAGGTTGCAGGCCTGAAGCCCAAGGTTGCTGGCTTGAGCAAGGGGACACTGGCTTGGCTGGAGTGCCCTGGTCAAGGCACATATGAGAAAAGCAATCAATAAACAAGTGCCACAACCATGAGTTGATGCTTTTCATCTCTCTCTTCCTGTCCCTGTCACTGTCTCTCTGTCTCTCATTAAAAAAAAAAAAAAAATCTTCCCAAGATCTTATGAAGTTTCATGCAAGTTTGCTGCTAGAGACCACATTTACAGAATTTTTATTACAGTATATTATTATTATTATTCTATTTTATTAGTAGGTATTATTGATAATCTCTTACTGTGCCTAATTTATACTTATCATAGATATGCATATATAGGAAAAAAACATAGCATACATCAAGTACAGTACTATCTGTGGTTTCTGGCATCCACTGGGGACCTGGAATGTATCCCCTGCAGATAGGGGGTATTACTATAATTATAATTGCCCATTTGTTGTTAATATTATTTAATTAATGTCTGTTTCTTCTACTTGACTGTACTCTCCATGAGGACAAGAACCATATCAATTTTTGCTCACTTCAAAATTTCCAGCACCTATATGTCTGGCACATAGTAAGTGTTCAGTATTCCTTGAGTAAATAAGTAAATTAATATTACATATTGCACATTCCTCTCCACATTTCACTCTATTTCCTGAAGCCAAGCCTCTATCATCTCCTATCTGGACCTCAGCAATCCACTTCTTAACTGGCCTCCCAGTTTACAATCAAGTCCCTACTGGTTTCTACCGAGCAGCCAGAATGGCCTAATGAAAACACCAATCTGACTATGTCACCCTTCCCACCCCTTTTAATAGCCTTCAGTGGCTTCCCATGGCTCCTGGAATAAAATCCAAACTCCTGACACAGCCTTACAAGGCCTTGTATGGCCTGGCTCCACCTCATGCCAAGCTCCACCTCCTCAAAGGACCTTTCTTAGTTCAACAAATATTGAAGCCTGTTTACCAGGAACTGAGGATTCAATGGTGAGTAAAAACAGACTCCTTCAGATCTGCTTACAATCCTCCAGATACTTGAACACAACTCCTTAGGGCCTTTGCACATGCTTTCCCCCTTGTCTGCAAAGTATTTCTCTCTTCTTTCTCTATGTTCCTGACTTTGCCCAGTCAAACCTACTCACCCATCAGATCTCAGATCAAACATTTATTTAGGGATAACTTATCTGACCCCCAACGTAGGTCCCTAAGATGCTTTTATAATACCTTCCATGAGGCTAT
Organism: Saccopteryx bilineata; assembly: GCF_036850765.1. NCBI lineage: Eukaryota > Metazoa > Chordata > Mammalia > Chiroptera > Emballonuridae > Saccopteryx > Saccopteryx bilineata. Next base: position 265,447,301 of record NC_089492.1, read on the forward strand.
TGCTCCCGATATTCTATGCTCATAGTGCTGATCACGCTTTTTATTTTTACATATGTTTGTGTGGTTACGTGGCTGATGCCCATGTTCCTCACCAGGGGCTTCCACATCTGGATTTTGCTTACCATCATATCCTCTGGTGCTCTATGATTTATTGAATGAATAAATGAGTGATTCCCCTGTGGAGTATTCAGAGGGTGCTGCCTTCAGGGAAATGTTTGTGTCTCTACCTTGTGGTGAAGATGAGCTGGGGGCTGGGAAGAGTGTTCAAAGGAGCTCTCATTATGTGGAGGGCCTAGCAGCTGTTGCTAGTCCTTTTCTTGCCTCTCCTCATCCTCAACACCTGTGACTTGGCTCCACTTACCCCTCTCTCCTCCTCCCAGCTCTTCCCGTCGTTTTCAGTGCCCCACCTACACTGGCCCTGTACCCATTCCTCCAGGCTTCCCACATGGTGACTCCTCCACCTTCTTTCTTTCTTTTTTTATTTTTATTTTTTATTTTTTTTGTATTTTTCTGAAGCTGGAAACGGGGAGAGACAGTCAGACAGACTCCCGCATGCGCCCGACCGGGATCCACCCAGCACGCCCACCAGGGGCGAAACTCTGCCCACCAGGGGGGGATGCTCTGCCCCTCCGGGATGCTCTGCCACGACCAGAGCCACTCTAGCGCCTGGGGCAGAGGCCAAGGAGCCATCCTCAGCGCCCGGGCCATCTTTGCTCCAATGGAGCCTTGGCTGCGGGAGGGGAAGAGAGAGACAGAGAGGAAGGAGGGGGGGGTGGAGAAGCAAATGGGCGCTTCTCCTATGTGCCCTGGCCGGGAATCGAACCTGGGTCCCCCGCACGCCAGGCCGACGCTCTACCACTGAGCCAACCGGCCAGGGCCTTTATTCATTTTAGAGAGGAGAGTGACAGAGAAAAAGAGAGAGAAAGGTGGGAGGAGCAGAAAGCATCAACTCCCATATGTGCCCTGACAAGTGCAGGGTTTCCTGGCAACCTCAGTGTTCTAGGTTGAGTTTTTTTTTTGTTTGTTTGTTTGTATTTTTCTGAAGCTGGAAATGGGGAGGCAGACAGACTCCCTCATGAGCCCGACTGGGATTCACCTGGCACGCCCACCAGGGGGCGATGCTCTGCCCATCCGGGGCGTTGCTCTGTTGCGACCAGAGCCACTCTAGCGCCTGAGGCACAGGCCATGGAGCCACCCCCAGCACCCAGGCCAACTTTGCTCCAATGGAGCCTTGGCTGCGGAAGGGGAAGAGAGAGACAGAGGAAGGAGAGGGGAGCCTTGGCTGCGGGAGGGGAAGAGAGAGACAGAGAGGAAGGAGAGGGGGAGGGGTGGAGAAGCAGATGGGCGCTTCTCCTGTGTGCCCTGGCCGGGAATCGAATCCAGGACTTCTGCACGCCAGGCCGACGCTCTACCACTGAGCCAACAGGCCAGGGCTAGGTTGAGTCTTTTTTTTTTTTAATTTTTTTAAAAATTTTATTTATTCATTTTAGAGAGGAGAGAGGGAGGGAGAGAGAGACAGAGAGAGAGAGAGACAGGGGGGAGGAGCTGGAAGCATCATCTCCCATATGTGCCTTGACCAGGCAAGCCCAAGGCTTCGAACCGGCGACCTCAGCATTTCCAGGTTGACGCTTTATCCACTGTGCCACCACAGGTCAGGCTAGGTTGAGTCTTTATCCACTGCGCCACCACAGGTCTGCCCAACCCCTTCACCTTCAACTCTTCTCCCTACTCTTTCACGTGGCTGTTTCGCCACATCCTTCAGGTCAAGTTTTTATTTATTTATTTATTTATTTATTTTTGTATAAGGAGGGGAGCAGGAAGCATCAACTCATAGTAGTTGCTTTTTGTATGTCTTGACCACACAAGCCCAGGGTTTTGAACCAGTGACTTCAGTATTCAACGCCCCATCCACTACACCACCACAGAGCAGGTTATTTTTATTTATTTATTTATTAGAGAGAGAGAGAGTCAGAGAGAGGGATAGACAGGGACAGACAGACGGGAATAAAGAGATGAGAAGCATCGATCATTAGTTTTTCATTGTGCATTGCAACACCTTAGTTGTTCATTGATTGCTTTCTCATATGTGCCTTGACTGTGGGCCTTCAGCAGACCAAGTAACCCCTTGCTCCAGCCAGTGACCTTGGGTCCAAAGCTGGTGAGCTTTTGCTCAATCCAGATGAGCCCGCGCTCAAGCTGGTGACCTTGGGGTCTCGAACCTGGGTCTTCCGCATCCCAGCCAGACGCGCTATCTACTGCACCACCGCCTGGTCAGGCTTTTTTAATTTTAAAAAATATTTTATTTACTGACCTGAACTATGGTGGCACAGTGGATAAAGCACCAACCTGGAACGCTGAGGTCACTGGTTCAAAACCCTGGGCTTGCCTAACCTGCGGTGGCGCAGTGGATAAAACATCGACCTGGAGTGCTGAGGTCGCCTGTTCAATACCCTGGGCTTGCCTGGTCAAGGCACATATGGGAGTTGATGCTTCCTGCTCCTCCTTCCTTCTCTCTCTCTCTTCTCTCTCTAAAACTGAATAAATAAAATTAAAAAAAAAAAAGTTAAAAACAAAAACAAAAAACCCTGGGCTTGCTTGGTCAAGGCACATATGGGAGTTGATGCTTCCTGCTCCTCCTCCCTTTCTCTCTCTAAAAATGAATAAACAAAATCTAAAAAAAAAAAAATGCACAAAAAATCATTTTATTTAGTTTAGAAGGTGTGGAAAAGCATCAACTCAATAGCTGCTCCTCCTATGTGTCTTGACCAGGCAAGCCTGAGGTTTCAAACCAACGATCTCAGCATTCTAGGCCAACACTTTAAACACTGTACCACCACAGGTCAGGCCCTTCAGGTCAAGTTTAATTGCTACATCTTTAGAGGACACTTGCATTGTGGCTTACAATGAAAATACATTTATATATTTATCATCTGTGTCCCTAGATGCACTATAAGCTTTGGCCACACACAACAGAAAATCCAACTCCATTGGCTTAAAGAAGGAAAGTCTAGTAGTAGGACTGCTTTTGTGGATGGTTAATTCAGTGATGTTCTCAAGGATCTAGGTTCTCTTGCTTGTGCTGCTCTGCCACCCATGATGTTGGCTTTGTCCTCAGGTTGGTTAGCAGGACGGACACAGCAATTCCGGGCATCACAGTTGGACCTCTTATCACACAAGCAGGGTTTTCCCATCGTTATGTATCTTAGTTAACTTTTGCTGTCTAAGAACTTATCACAAAACTTAGCAGGTTAAAACAACCTTTATTATCTCACAGTTTTTGAGGGTTAGAAACCCAGGTGTGGCTTAGCTGGTTGGTTCTGGCAGAGGGTCTCTCATGAGGTTATTGCCAAGCCGTGGGCCAGGGCCAGAATCATCTAAAGGCTTAACTAGGGCAGGAGAATCCTCTTCCAAGTTTATTCACCTGGCTGTTGGCAGGGGCTTCAGCCCCTTCATCGGGTTTCTCCATCAGGCTGTCCACGATGTAGCAACTGCCTTCCTCCAGGAGTGATCCAAGAGCGGGAACAACCAAGACAAGCTGCAGGGTCTTCAATGACTGAACCCTGGATGGGACACCGCCGCTTCTGCTGTACTGTCGGTCACTCAGCTCAGCTCTGATACCACATGGAAGGGGCTACACGGGATGCGAACTCTAGGAGGCAGGGACACTGGAAGGTCGACCGAGGCTGGGTACCACATGGTATATTTTTCAAAAGTGGAGAAGACTCTCCTAGAAGCCCAGGAGGCTTTTCTTCTGCTGGTTGGAATTGTGTCACACACACCCACACCTAAACCAATCACACACGAGAGCTTTCGGATCACCATTTTTGGCTTATTACAATCATGATTCACCACTGGCCGAGGGTCCATCTCCATTGAAGCACAGAGTGGGATCCAGGAAGATGGCCACCTGAACAAAATCAGGATTCTGTTTGGAATGAGGAAGCGAGGATGGGAATTGATGTTGAGTGGGCCACTCACAGTGTCCACAACATTCACCTGCTAGGCTGTAAACTCCCTGAGAAAAGAGGCTACATCTTTCCCTACTACTGTATCCCCTGCTTGTAGCCCACTGCCTGGTACAGGGTAGATGCAACCATCCTTGTTAAGTGAATAAATGAGTGAATTCACGACTAAATTGGAAGACCACCAGGACTACTGCAGGCAAGGGTAGATATCCCCAGGCTCTGGCTCCTTAAAATCTTAGAACTCAGGAGGCCATCTGCTCCCACCCCCAATGCCAGCCCCAAGGATAGACAGGACTGGCAGACTTATTCTCATTTTATTTCTGGAGAAGTTTGATCAGATGCAATAACACTGATTCCAGGCGAGGGCAGGGGCATGGGTACCCCTAAAGCAACCAGCATCCTATGGCCCAAGGTGCCCCCATATCCCCAGACCTGGGCTCCCCCTCAGTTATAGTTAAATAAAGAGAGAGAGAGAGGAAGATCTCCCCAGGGAGTCTTGGGAGGGTCTGCCTCCTGCACCTGCCCCCTCCAGGCAGAGGAGTCTGAGCACAGCTATTTACAGTATTCACATCCACTGTACCCCACCAAACCAAGGCAAATACTACAGGTGGCCCTTCCCCAAGGGAGGAGGCCAGAGAGGCTGTGAGTGTAGGTGTGTGTATGGGAGGATTCCGCGCGTGTGAGCACACAAATGCACTGAGGAGCAGGGTCTGGCTTCAGCCAAACAGACAACAGTCTATAAGGTGCTGATTAAAAATAACACAGAGGACCCACCCCCAGGGGCCCAGGCCACTTCCGGCTTTGTTCTGTCTATTTCTTTTCCAGACGTCCTGGTAGATGATGCAGAGGAGCCCTCATAGCTGTGCCTGGATCCAAGGCAACCCCTTAAAGGACTTCTGGGGGAAAAGCAAGGGGAGGGGGGAGAAACAGTCAGGCAAACTATGCCTGTAAGCCCAGCCAGGCAGGGTAGGGGGATGAGGTATGGAGTGGGGGAGGGCCTCTGGCAGAGCTGGGAAAGAGGGCAGGGCTGGGGAGTCCTGGGAAGGCGATGGGAGGGAAGCAAGGATGCCTACCTGTGACCTGCGGGGGCTGCACCACAGCTTTCTTGAGGAAGGCTTCTGCCTCTGCGAACGGCAGGAGTGCCTCTGGTGTTCGGCCCAGATTCTTGTCACCAGAGGGTCCCTTGGGGGAGAAGCCATTCTCCTGGTGTGCTGGGAGAGGCTGCAGGCCGTTCACCAGGGACCCCGGCGACTCCTTGTTTGGCAGGCTGTGGATGCAGGGCCAGTGCTCAGGCACCTCACGTCCTAGGACAGCCCAGGTACCCCCAGCTCGCCTGCCCCTGCCTCCCTGCTCAGGGTCCCCGGGATTGGGAGCTGGTACCTCCACTGAGGCTCCTGGGGGGCCAGCTCCTCCTTCTGCACAACCTCCTTCTGCAGCCCCGAGGGCCGAGACTCCCCAGCTTTGACAGGCTCTATCACAGGAAAGGGATGGCATCAGCTGCTGGCTGGTGAGAGGAAGGAGTGTGGTGATGGGGTAGCGAAGGGGACAGAGTGAGGGGACTAGGACCTTTACCTGGGCTAGAATTGTTGGTGTTTGCCTCCTTTCCGTCCGGCTTCTCCTTTGAAGAGGAAGAGCAATTAGATTCAAGGTGTACCTGACCCTACAGGACTGAGGCACTGAATTTTTCTCGTCCCCAGTGCAGACCCTGAGCACCCTGTCACAGCCTCCTTCCTCCACCCTGAATGCCTTTCCCCAGCCTACTCCTCACCAGACCCCCACTCTCAACGCTGCCCTTTGGGGAATCCTGACCTTGATTTCAGCAGCTTCTGACTTCCGAGTCCTCTTCATGATCTGCTCCAGACGCTGTTTGGAGGCCCCACATCAGTTAAGCTCAAATGCCGCTCTAATCCTAAACCTCCCACCAGCCAGCCCCAGGCCTGGGGTCTCAGGCCCTTCCAGCTCATACCAGTTCTTTATAGGTCAGGAACTAGAACTTGCCCCAGTTCCTTGCGGTCCTTTCCCTTGACAAGTCCAAGGCAGGGCCCGCTCCCCATCCCTACTACCCCACTAATCAGAAACAGAGACCCACATCAGAAGGTGACCCCACCCACCAGTGCCCCCGCCCCGCCCACGGGAGCCAAGCCCACTGCTCAGTTACCTTTTTACGCTCCAGCCGCTCCTGCTCCTCGCGCTGGAAGTGCTTTTCCCGCTCCAGACGTTGCCGCTCGGCCTCTTCCCGGGACCGAGCTTCAGCCTCCTCTTTCTGCCAAAGACACCAGTGAGCTTCATGTAGCTGCACTGCAGTCTTCCCTGTGGGCCAGACCCTGGCCCACCAGCAGCAGATGCCCGAACCCGGCCCAGCACTGCCCGCCCGCCCACAGGGGCACCTGCTTCTGCAGTCGCTCCTGCTCCTCCTGCTCCGCCTGCGCTTTCTCTCGGGCCTCCTGCTCCTCCCGCCGCCGGGCCTCTGCCTCCCTCTCCGCCCGGGCTTCAGCCTCCCGAGCCAGCTGCTCCTCTCGCATTCGCCTGGGGGACACAGGAAACTTGTGCTCAGTCCCACACTCTTTTAGCAGCCCCCATATGGGCCCCCTCCGCCCCCTCAGTCCCCAAGGGTCCACTCACTTGTCCCTTTCTGCCTGCAGCCTCCGCTCCTGTTCCTCCCGCTCCCGCTGCTCCCGGGCCTGACGCCGCTTCTCAGCTAGGAGCCGGGTAGCCTCTTCTCGGTCTGTGGTGCCAGCCATGGGTTTGCTGGGAGTCGCTGGGGGAGCAGGGGCTGGGGGGGAGGTCAGGACAGCAGTATCTGAAGTGGAACCAAGGTTCAGCAGTGAGCACACATACCAGCTCAGGTACCTCTAGCACCTCTGCATGCCCCCTGCTTCCTGGACCTTGGGCGACCCACCCACACAATTTCTGCCATTAACTCAGAGTGGTGAGGTCCTCTGCTGTGTCCTGTGTCCTGGACCTGTTGAGGGCAGGGGACTCCTCTTCCTGTCTCCCAACACCCAGTCCCCAGCCATCTCTGGGCCCACACCTCTAACCACCTCCCACAGGCAGAACTGTCCTCTCCCCTGCCCACCTTTCTGCAGCCTCTCTTCATGCCCACCTGCAGGAGTCTCAGCTGTGGGCTGTTCCTTCTGGGGCTGGGCTGGGGTGGGTGAGGGCACAGGCGAGGGTGATGGTGAGGCTGGGGCGGCAGGCTCCTTCTCTTCAATGGCCTTGCCCTTGCTTTGAGTTTTGTTCTCAGGTCCTGCTGCACTGTGGTTCTCCTTGGCCTCATCCTTCCTCCGAACCCGCCCCTTGGGTGATGCAGTGGTGCCTCGGGGGGATGGTGGTTTTGGGGGCAGAGCATGGTTGGGGCCTGGGCTGGGGCAGGGAGAGGAGGGCCTGTGCCAGGATGTGGAGGGAGAGGATGGCCGGGCCTTAGATTTGGGACTGAGAGAAAAGGGAAATGTTAGGCCTGGAGGGCACAGAGTATCCACACATACATATACACACACTGGGCATGTCATTCCTCAGGGGACTGTCCCTTCCAGGCTAGGCCAGCACCTTGTATGCTTTCACAGAACCATAGTATTTCCTTCAAGAGTATATATCCCAGTTTGTAATTACATATTCATTGGATTAATGTGTCTCCCCAATAGTCAGATTAATAAGAGCAAGAATGAGGCCTGGTTTGGCTCACCAAAAATGTCCTCAGCATCCAGAACAGTACCGGGCAGGACTACTCATTCATTCAGCACATATTTGTTGAGTGCTTACCAGATACCAGGCTCTGTTCTAGGTGCTATAATACTTCAGTGATCGAAACACTCACAAATAAAAAATATCTGCCCTCAGGAGTTTTCATTCTAGAGGCAGGTGCCCAACAACTATTTGTAACTGAGTGAATAAATGAATGGTCTGGTGACGTGCAGGCCGTGCCCACCTGAGTTCAGAGGCTGCGCTAGCAGAGAGGCGCGGGCGCGGAGAGGCAGGCAATGACTGGCGCTTCTTGAGGCTGCGCTCCCGGGCCAGGGCACTCTTCTCCTTTTCATTTTCCCGTTCCTTGTCCTTCTTCTCCTTTTTCTGCACCTGGTGAGGAAGGGGATGGAGTGGGAGGCAGGAAACACAGGTCAGCGGGGCCTAGCCTCAAGCTGGGCCCCCTATCCCCACCTGTGCGGGCCACTTACCGGTGAGGCCTGGGGCCTGCGGTGGACCGGGGTGGGGCTGCCCACAGAACTGGGCTTGCGGCGCTCCCCACGCTCCCCGGAGGAGGGGGTGCAGCGGTGCACGCTGCTGCGGGGGGCGCTGCATGGCGGAGTCAGGGGGCTGGCAGAGGCCGAGCGCGGGCACACGGGCATGGCTGCAGAGGGATGAGTGCGGTTGGGATGTGGCCCACACGCCGCGAGGCTGGCCACTGCCCGGCCCCTCATGGGGGCTCTCCCAGGGCCGCTGCCCCTACCCTGGTCCCGGCCATTGCGAGGCAGTGTGACTGCACTGCGACTCCGTGCCAGGAAGGAGAGGGTGGGCGTCATGAGACGGTCCACGATGCTGCTCTCCCATGCACTCAGCTGCAGACTTCGATCTAGAAGGAGAATGTCAGGAGGAGCTGGTCACCACAGGGGGACCACAGGAGTCAGGCAGAAGTACAGGGTAGCCAGATGCCATCCCATGCCAAGCCCAAGGAGTCTCTCCCAGGAGGACTCTATCACGATCACCCCAGGCCACACTTCTCTGTCCTGGGGAACCGCCACCGCAGACCCAGGCAACAAGACACTTTCCAGGGCTAAGTGCTGCATAGCTTGAGGGTCCCTTCCTACCACTCCACCCAGGTGAAAGGGCTCTGAACTGTGGGTATAGCAAGGAGCCGCCCAAGGTTGGTGTCCTACTTTAGGGCCCTTTCCCTCTTGCTATCAGAGAGCTGGGGAGGCATGACCCCATGGATTTGGGACAGTAAGGGTCCTTGCATTCCTCTGACTCAGGAGAGTCCCAACTTTTAGGCATCCCATGCCAGGAAGAGGCTGCTAGGGGGCCTGGCTGCCCTGGGCCACCCTGCACTGTCGCCTCAGCTGCTGGGTTATTTTTAAGCCTCAGTCAGGTGGGTTTGGTACAACAGCTGATTTGGTTGCTAAGCAACAGAGCAACCAAATAAAAGCTGAGGAAACTTATAAATAACTCCTACCATGGCCCTTCACATGTGAGCACCAGGGGAGAGGGAAGCAGAGGCCATGCTATCCTGGTTGGCCACAACTCTGGAGCCAGCCAAGGCCATGGCTGGGGCTTTGAAGGCACAGAGGGCAGGGTGGCATGGGCCATCCAGGGTGCAGCTAGAAAACAGGGCCCTCTCCACAAACACACCACCCAGGCCAGTCTGGGACTCGGGGGCAAGGCCACCTGCCTAAGGCTGGCCTAGGCCAGCTGGCTGTGGTCAGAGATAAGGCTGCTTGCCCATTCCCATCCCCACCTGCTCTTGAGGCTCCTGCCAGGCTCTCTGCCCTTTGTCTCTGTTCTCTTCCCTGCAGGGCACATCTCTGTCCTCAGGGTCAAGACCCAAATGCCGGCTCCCCCAAAGGGCACAGAGCCCGGGGTGGGATAGACTGGGGATGGAGACCTGGAGTATGTGAGGGCTCCGGGGACCTGGGGTTCTTGCTGAGCTCTGGAGGAGGCTTGGTGGGGGCTATAAGGGACTCTGGAGGGAGCAGGGCTGGGCCTTCTCTTACTTCTACTGGGGGAGTTCCAGAGCGTGGCAGAGGACTTTGAGAGCCGCTTGTTGATTATAGAGTCCACGTGTTTGGGCAGGTTTACTGCCGACACAGAGCACCTGCTCCCACCTAGAGGGGAAAAGACACGGCATTAGGGCCGGGCCACACAGGAGCCGGGGCGCACTGAGGCCTTCCATGCAGGATGCTCCGCGGGCAGGTGGGAGAGGGAGGACTGAGCAGGCTAGGAGGGGGAGGAGGAGGCAGATTTGGCTCTGGGAGAAGGGTTGCGGGTAGGTGATCAGGGACAACCTGATTGGGGGAGCCGACGAAGAAGGAACAGAGGAAGGAGATGGAGTAAAACTACAGAGAAACTACAGCCTTCCTGGCCAGGAAGCCATTCCCTAGCACAAGCCCTCCCCCACAACCACCCAGTGTTGCACTTGCTGCCACTGCCCAGCCAAGGCGCTATGGCTAAACACCCACGTACTGGGACAAATGCAGAGACTTTCCTAAACAGAAGAACCCACAGTCACAGTCAATCGCACAAATGCACATATTCATACGGATACACAAAGACAAACATGCAAGCACAGGCATGTAGAGCGACAGGCACTTCCGCATGCACATGTGGGTGCAGACATGCACTGCATAGAGACACAAACACTAACAGATAGTGTGTCAGACCCCGATGCACATAGGGATGAACACATCAAAGCAACTTGATCATGGTGTTTGTAACAGCTAACACTTGTTGGATGCTTACCATGTACCAGGCACTGTGCTGTACACCACACACGTTACCTCACTTGATCCTCCCAAACATCTACCTACAATCTCGGAGGCAAGTAGTATTGTTATCCCCATTTTACAGATGAAAAAAGTGCGTCTTCGAGAAATTAGAGGCCACACAAGTGCCAGAGCTGGGGTCCTAACCCAATTCTGTCTGACTTGGGAGCCCTCACTGAGGTCCACAAGGTCACAAACACACCAAGACAAACACATATTAAGACACACAATTTCTAGATCCACGAGCTCATACACCAAAAGATACACAGAAATACTAAACCTTGCCATTACATAAAGATACCCAAACACAGCAGAACATACATGCCAGCAAAGCAGCAGACCAAAATCCATGATGGCCTTACATGAAGAAAGCTCAGAGACAAAAATCTACCTTTTAAGACAGGTACATGGTGTGTGTGTGTGTGTGTGTGTGCGCGCGCGCGCGTGCGTGTGTGCGTAACAGTTTTCTTGAGCAAAGAAGGCTCAACCTAAAATGACAGGCTTGACAAGCAAACCAAATGAAGAGAATTCATCTGACTCAATAGTGGAAGTCCTTGGGAAGGGACAATTTGGTTTACAGAGACCATTCCAGAAGACACAAGTCACACAAAGCAAGGCATACCTGCTGCAGGGAGCTGCCAATCCTTGCACTGAAGCTGCTCCCTTCTCCCATTCCTCAGGTCCCAGCCTCGCCCACCCACCCACCAGCCCTTCCAGCCCACTCACTGGTTTTATGTCCTGGGGAGCCGTGGTGCAGGGCCCCAGCCCAAGACCAGCGCTGCTGTCGGATTTCAGCCCATGTTTTCTTCACTGACCGCTGGATGGCTGCTTCATAGCGCTCCTGGTGGGGAGGGCAACGAGAGAGAGGTCTGGGCTCAGAATCATTCATCATACCTAAGAGAAAGACTCCTCTCTCTCCTGTGACAATGCCCTCCTGCAGAAGTTTTCTCTGATTCACTGCAGGTAACCAAGGTTACTGAATCCTTGCTATGATTAAGAACCATCTGCAACAGATCCCTTTCAACTTGTTCTTGGGGAGCTTTTCATTGTTCCTGAGTCATTTCCTGAGTATATGAGCTACTTCTCCCAGCATAGGGTGGGACTCTCCCTGCCCAACAGGGTCATGTCCCCTGACACTGAGGGTCCTGACCTTGGGGTTTTCCTTTCAGCCTGAGGCCACTGGGCAGAGCCAGGCCACTCCTCCCATCCTAGAGCTCAGCACACTCACTCAGACTCATCTATCTCTGCATACAAACACACACACAGGACACACACACACAAATCCTTGTATTAACAGCACACGGTTACAGGTGCCCACCTTGGCAAGTACTGCCCCAAGCATGTCTGCAGGTGCAGAGATGTCCAGATATTGTACCCACAGAGACCCAACTCTAGATGTCAACAGAGATATGACCATGTAGACTGATGGCACAGAGGCAAGCGCACACGGGTACGCAGGTGCATGCACATCTAGTCAGAAGTCACTGCGGACGCACCTTGTTTTTCTCGAGCTTCTGCCGCTGCCGCTCCTCCAGAGCTGCCCGGCGCTGCTCGGCTTTGAGCCGCTGCTCCTCCAGCCGCCGCCGGCGCTCCTGGAGCTGCTTCTCCCGCAGGGCCTTGGCTTTCTCCTCCTTCTCCAGCCACACTGCCTTCTTGGCCGCTGTGGGAAAGGGGCCCACAGAGTGTGAGGGATTCCGCAGAGGGTGGGTCTTTCCCTATTACCCTGGGTTTTGGAGGGTTTTTCTCAGCCTGCTTGGTAGGGAGGTGCCTCCGCTCTCAGACTCCCCCCTCAAATGAAAGGGCTTCCTGCTGGAGGGCTCAGGTCCTCGGAACAGGAGGCCTAATTATTCTCCCCCACTGGCATTATGTGGGGGAGTTACTTGGCACTGAAGGACAAATGAGTTCTTTAGTGCCAGGGCCCTGTCTGACTTTGGGGCCTGTTGGACAGATTTCCATGGATTATGACTAAAAGCATGAGCTCTGGGTTTGAACCTCAGGTACTCCATGAGTTGTGTGATTCAGGGAAATGATTCCACTGATGGTGAGGATGATGATGGTTAGGAAGATGATGATGTTTCCTGGACACTAACCCAGGTACTTGGCCCGCTCCTCTCGCCGCTCCTTTGCCAGCTTGTGTCTCTCTCCTGCCTTCTTCACATCTTAGTAGAGGGAACAAGAATAGATTTAGGTCAGGTGGCTCCTCCAAAGGAGGACAGCCAGCCTCAGGGCCCTCCCACCAGGGCTCGCCCCACCCCTTTCCCATCTGCTCTGGGGCAGAGGGAAACTTCTCTGATGGTATCTGGGCCCAGAGCTTAGGGGTCTGGGCCAGGACTAAAAACCTGACACACACCTTGCTTGGTGGAAGGGCTGTCGGAGGCTGGCACTGCTGTCGGGGATGGCTGGCTGCTCCTTCGAGGAGGCCTGGAATCCCGTGGGCCTGTGGCTGGTGGGGTGGGTCCCCTGATCTTTGCTTCTGAGAAAGTGGATCCTTCCTGCTGGGTGGCTGGTCTAGGCCCGACTGGCCCTGGGGGGCTCTCTGGTTCTAGTGGGAGCTGCTTAGAGTGAGTGGCATTCTTCATGGCAGGAGGGGTGTCCGGGGGAGTGTCGGGGACTAAGGCTGACATTGGTGGTGGTGGCGGCGGTGGAGAGGGGTCACCTTCTGGTGAAGGTCTTGGCTCTGGGGGGGTCCTGGCTGCCACAGCTGGAACACCAACACAAAAGAGGAGAGTCAGACAGCACATCTGCACCATCAAGTCAACTCGAAGCTCTCTCCCTTGCCCAACTGACTTATTATTTCATTCACCCAACCTGTTCATTGAGTTCCCTGTGTGTACCAGGCCCTGTTCCAGATAACTAATGATATAATGGTGACAAAATAGTAGACAAAGAGCTAGGCAGTTACAGTACAGAATAAGTACTATGTTGGGGGGGAGGTAACACAGCAGAGATGGTTAACTGACATTTGGGGGCTTCCTAAAGAAGTAACAACTAGGCTGAGCTCTAAAGGATGAGCTATAGTTGGCAAAACCAGGAGGAAGGAGTTCTGGCAAAGAGAGTTTGTAAAGGGACAGAAGGCAGCAGGGTGTGTTGGAAAAACTGAGAAAAAAATTGTAGTACTGTCTGACTGGTGCTGGCAAACTGGATAGAGCATCGACCTGTGACACTGAGGTCCCAGGTTCGAAAACTCAAGGTCACGGGCTTGAGCATGGGATCATCAACATGATCCCATGGTCGCTGGCTTGAGTCCACAGGTTGCTGGCTTGAACCCAAGGTCACTGGCTTTACTGGAGCCCCCTTGGTCAAGGCACATATGAGAAGCAATTAATGAACTAAGGTGCCGCAACTATGAGTTGATGCTTCTTATCTCCCTGCCTTCTTGTCTCTGTTTCTCTCTTGCTTAAAAAACAAAACAAAACAAAAAACTTATTGACATGCCAAATGTTAATGATTGGTTTTCATGTCTGCCTCCCTCATCTTTCTGCTTTACCTCAGGGTCACAGTGCCCAACCGCAGGTCTGGCACTCAGAGGGTGCCAGTGCTGGGCACAGGGGGCTGGCAGAGAGGAAGGACATAGTGTGAGCACAATTGGGTGGGCAACCAGCTATGTCCACTTTGTAATCTTTTTTTCTTTCCCATACAACCTCAGATTTCTTTTTTAATCTCTTTTGTGTGTGTGTGTGTGTGTGTGTGTGTGTGTATGACAGAGACAGAGAGGAACAGAGAGAGACAGACAGGAAGGGAGAGAGATAAGAAGCATCAATTCTTCGTTGAGGCACCTCAGTTGTTCATTGATTGCTTTCTCATATGTGCCTTGACTGGGGGGCTCCAGCTGAGCCAGTGACCCCTTGCTCAAGCCAGTGACCTTGGGCTTCAAGCCAGCGACCTTTGGGCTCAAGCCAGCAACTCCGCACTCAAGCTGGTAACCTCAGGGTTTTGAATTTGGGTCCTCTGCGGCCAAGTTCGATGCTCTATCCACTGCGCCACCGCCTGGTCAGACTCTTTTATATTTATTGATTGATTTTAGAGAGACAGAGGAAGGGAGAGAGAGGGAAAAGGAAGGAAAGAGAGATAGAAAGAAAGAAGCATTCATTTTTGTTTTACTAAGTTGTGCATTCATTGGTTGCTTCCCATACGTGCCCTGACCAGGGATCGAACCTTCAACTTTAGTGTTTTTGGATGATGCTCTAACCAACTGAGCTAACTGGATAGGGCCTTCAGATTTCTTAAGACATTAGTATTTCAGGGGCCCTATAAAAGATACCAACAAACCAAGTTAGGAAGCCACATGACTGACTATGCACCTGCGTATCAGTCAGACGAGGGCCCAATTCTTTTTTTTTTTTTTTTTTTTTTTTTACAGGGACAGAGAGAGAGTGAGAGAGAGGAATAGATAGGGACAGACAGACAGGAACAGAGAGAGATAAGAAGCATCTATCATTTTTTCGTTGCAACACCTTAGTTGTTCATTAATTGCTTTCTCATATGTGCCATGACCACGGGCCTTCAGCAGACCAAGTAACCCCTTGCTCAAGCCAGTGACCTTGGGTCCAAGCTGGTGAGCTTTACTCAAACCAGATGAGCCTGTGCTCAAGCTGGCGACCTCAGGGTCTCAAACCTGGGTCCTCTGCATCTCAGTCCGACGCCCTATCCACTGCACCACCACCTGGTCAGGCGAGGGCCCAATTCTGATGCCAATACCCTAAAGCCAGGAGGGCCTGCTTCCCTGGCAGGTAACCTGGGGAAAGCAAGTCACCTTCTCTAAGCCTCAGTTTTCATGTAAAATGGGGGCAATGATCCCAAGCTAACAGGGATGTCAGTAAAGTACCTGGCACAACTCATGTGCTAGGAAATAGCACTTCCCCCTTTCCCGGTGGGTGTTCCAAAGCTTCTAAAGATAAGCCTCTGCGTGCTGAACCCTAGTGCCATCTGCTGCTACTCTGGGCACTGAGCGGACCAATAGGGACACAGCCACTGACCTGGTCTTAGGAAGCAGGGCCAGGATCCATGGGAAGGTGACTCTAGGGGAGCATTTTTTTACTCTAAGAGCCTCCACTATACTGGGTCCTCTGCTCTGAGAACTCTGGCCCTCTCAGGAAGCAGTAAACTCCCCGTCCCTGTGGGTGACAATGTATGTGTGGGGACTCCCAAGGCGTAACCTTTGGGACTGGGCATCATTTTCAGAGAGACAGGTGTCCAGTGGTTGAGTGTGGGCTCTAAGGGTAAACTATCTTGAATTTTTACCCATTATACCATCCTGTCTCTCTCTCTCTTTTTAATTTCTAGAAGGTGAGATGTTTCTTTCTTTTTAAATTTTATTTATTTTTAGAGAAAGAGAGAGAAGTGGGGAGTAGCAGGAAGCATCAACTCCCTATGTGCCTTGACCAGGCAAGCCCAGGGTTTCGAACCAGCAACCTCAGCATTCCAGGTTGACGCTTTATCCACTGTGCCACCACAGGTCAGGCCTGTCCTGCCTCTCTGTAATGCAGAATGAGGTAATACATATTATGCAATGAGATTATGTGAAACTCACACTATTTTCCCTTCATTCCTTCCCTTCTATCTTCATGGGCTCCAGACAAGAGCTTCAGCTGAGACCCTATCTCCCCAGTGGCCCCTAGACTTCATGCTAGTCCACACGGCTCTCCCATGCCAGCTCCAGAAGGCTGCCTGGTCACTGCTGGTCTTTTTCCCCGCCACCTGCAAACTCCTTTCCAACTCTAATCAGCAATAAAACTACAGCAGGTCCTCAAATAATGTAGTTTCACACAACAGCATTTTGTTATAACATTGATGAGACACTGTAGAAACTTAACTCTTGTTTATATCAATTAGCCTAGGATAAACTTGGTTTCATTGTATGTTGTTTCACTTAAAGTCACAGAACCTAGCCCTGGCTGGTTGGCTCAGCGTGCGGAGCCTAGAGCGTCGGCCTAGCGTGCGGAGGACCCAGGTTCGATTCCCGGCCAGGGCACACAGGAGAAGCGCCCATTTGCTTCTCCATCCCTCTGCCGCGCTTTCCTCTCTGTCTCTCTCTTCCCCTCCAGCAGCCAAGGCTCCATTGGAGCAAAAGATGGCCCGGGCGCTGGGGATGGCTCTGTGGCCTCTGCCCCTGGCGCTAGAGTGGCTCTGGTCGCAACATGGCGACGCCCAGGATGGGCAGAGCATCGCCCCTGGTGGGCGTGCCGGGTGGATCCCGGTCGGGCGCATGCGGGAGTCTGTCTGACTGTCTCTCCCTGTTTCCAGCTTCAGAAAAAGGAAAAATAAAGAGAAAAAAAAAAAAAAAAGTCACAGAACCTATTGATGGCGATAAGTGAGAACTTACTGTTGTGGCAAATACCCAGTGAGTGCTGACTATGTACAGGGAGTCGAGCCAGACCCTTTGTATCTCCATCCTGCGTCTTCATATGAACTCTGAGAGGCAGAGATTCTGATCCCCATTATACAGATGAGACAATCAGAGCTTCCCCCACTGAGTAGATGTGTCAAACTAGCACATGGCAGTATTTGAACCCAGAACTGTTCGGGGCTGAAAGGCCTAAGCGTGTAAGTACTGAGCTTGAAGGCTGAGGGTGAGGCCCGTATGTTGCCGTTCTAGCACCTGTGCGTGCTGTAGGTGTTGCAAGGAAAATTGGTAGGCGATGTTTGTCTAGACATAGGCAAATCACACCCACTAGGCAAGACACTGAATCTCCAACTAGGTCCTGATGAGCTCTGTAAAGGGAACCCGGGAGGAGGAAGAGAAAGAGGCCCTGATGGACCTGTACCTGGGTGTCAGACGCAGCAGAGTAGAAAGGTCTTAGGCTTCAGAGTTGGACTGGCCTGAGTGGAGAATCCTAGCTCTGTTGTGGGACCTAGGGCAAACCCTGAACCTGTCTGAACCTCACTTTCCTCGCCAGGTTGTTGGGACCAATGGTGAGTAGGTATATCATGTGTGGCATCTTCCCAGTAGAATCTATCCACTTCTCATCTCTACCACAAAACTCTGTGGGTCAGGCCTCCACTCCCATTGCTCCATGACCCTGCTCTTCTCAAGGTCACCAATGGCCTCCACCTTGTTAAAGCCAGCAGCCATTTGTCAGTCCTTGTCTTGCTAACCTATCAGCCACACCTGACATGGTTGATCCCTTGGTGCTCCTTGAACACTTTCCTGACTTGGCTTTGAAAACACACTCTCCTGGTTTTCCTTGCTGGCCGTGACTTCTCAGACTTCTTTGCTGATCCCTCTTTAACTTGCTAACCTCTCAGTGCCTGAATGCCCCAGGGCTCAGCGGAGAGCCTCATCTCTTTTCTGTCTCCATGTACTCCCTTGGTGACCTCATCCAGACTCACGGTTTTAAATACCATCACTCTGCTGATGACAACCAAATTTGTTTCTCCAGCCCAGACCTCTCCTTTGAGTCCCAGTTTCGCTCCTGCAACTCCCTAATTGACATCCCTGGATGGCTTACATGCTCCCTAAATTTAACACGTCCAGAACTGAGTTCCTGATACTCTCTCCCCCCAAATGCTGCTCCTCCCTGAGTTTTCCCCATTTCAGTCAATGGCAACTCTGTCCTTCCAGTTTCTTAGGTCAAAACCCTTGGAGTCGTTTTTAGAATCTTTTCTTATCTCATACCCCACATCTAATCTTTCAGTAAATCTTTTTGGCTCAATGTGCAAAATATATTCTGAATCCAATCACTTTTACTATTTCCACTTCTAATATCTTGGTTCAGCCACTACCATCCCCTTAAAAAACCCCTATCCTCACTGACATTCTTTGTTCCCCTTTGGTTTTCTATCAACACAGCAGCAAGTGATTGTGTTTAAAAAATAAGTCAGATCAAATCACTCCTCTAACAAAATCCTCCAAAGGTGCCCTATCTCCCGGGAAGAAAAAATCAAAGGCCCCACAATAGCTCCGAAGGCCCTTCAGGATTCCCCCTCACCAGCGCATTACCTCTTAGGCCTCATATCCTCCTCTTTGCCCCATGCGCATTCTATTCCAGCTACTGTGCCAGGCATGCTCCTGCCTCAGGGCTTTGCACCTACTGTTCCCTCTGCCAAGAATTCTCTGCCCCCAGATTATGCATGTCTCACTCTTCACCTCCTTCAGGTTTTTACTCAAATGTCATTTCTCATTGACAACTTCCCTGACCCCTCTATTTAAAATTACAAACTATGCCTGACCTGTGGTGGCGCAGTGGATAAAGCGTCGACCTGGAAATGCTGAGGTCGCCAGTTCGAAACCCTGGGCTTGCCTGGTCAAGGCACATATGGGAGTTGATGCTTCCAGCTCCTCCCCCCCTTCTCTCTCTCTCCCTCTCCTCTCTAAAATGAATAAATAAATAAATAAAATTTAAAAAATTTAAAATTACAAACTACAACCCTGGTGAATGGCTCAGTTGGCCGGTTTGATCCCGGTCAGGGCATATACAAAACTGATGTTTATGTCTGTCTCTCTCCCTTCCACTCTCTCTAAAAATCAGTAAGTAAGTAATAATAACAAAAAATATATAAACTGCACGTCCTTGCTGGATAGTTCAGTTGCTTACAGAATTGTCCCACTACACCAAGGTTGTGGGTTCAATCCCCGGTCAGGGCACATGCAAGAATCAACCAATGAATGCATAAATAAGTGGAACAACAAATCATTTCTCTCTCTCTCTCCGCCAAAACAATTAAAAAATAATTTTGAAAAGTTACAAACTACAGTTGACATCTCCCTCCCCTTTCCAAATGTATTTTCTTCTTTCTTACTTTATTATTCTCCACAAGCATTAACACCATTTTAATACTCTATCCCACTGGCAAAAGATAATCTCCACAAGGGAACAATTTTTGTCTGTATTGTCGGCTATTCTATCTCTAAGGCCAACAGACCCCGGCACACAGGTGCTCCACCACTACCTGTGGAATGAATAAATCTGTGAACTGCATCCCAGCAGATACCATCAGCATCTCTCTTCCTGACAACTGCATAGCCCTCCCACCACTGTCCCTGCACCGTCTCGCTCTGCTTTCCATGGAGCAGCCAGAATAATTGTTTCCAAATGCAAATCTGATCATGGCACTCTTTGCCACTTGAAACCTCTCGGTGGCTTCCCATTGCTCTGAAGATAAAGATAAAATTCTTGAACCCAAACTGAGAGTCTGATGTAGGTTGAAGTTCCTATCCCCACTCCGCCCAGCCCTTGGAATCTCCTCTCCATGTTACCCACTTGCTGCCTGCATTCTAGCCACACTGACCTTTTAATTCTGATAGCCATCCATGTTCCCTGTAGCCATGGGGTCTGTGCACATGCTCTTTTTCCTCTTGGACAACTCCCATTTACCCTTCATATCCTACCTAGCTCAGTCTTCCTTTCCTCAGGGAAGCCTTCCCTTGGCTTCTCTGATCAGGATCAAGACCCTCATATACAGTCATGGCTTCATGTGCCTCTTGTTTGGAGCACTGTGACTGTTTCAATGTTAAACTTCCTCATTTTTTTTGTTTTTTAATTTTTCCATTGATGTGAGACAGAGGGGGAGGGAAGGGGGAGGGGAAGAAAGAGAGAAAGAAAAGCATCAGCTTGTTCCACTTGGTTGTTCCATTTAGTTGTACACTCATTGGTTGCTTCTTGTATGTGCCCTGAGCAGGGAGTGAACCCGCCACTCTGGTGCGCCAGGACAACTCTATCCACTGAACCACCAGCCAGGGCCTCGTTTGGTTCTGTTTTAACTGTCAGCCTTGTGAGGAAGCCCTGCAAGGGCTGGGCCATGACTGCTTTGCTCACTGCTATATCACCAGCAGATACCACACTGCCAAGTACACGGAGACAGCCACGAAATGCTATCGAATGAGAATAAAGTGCCGTGTTGGAAGCCACTCTTGCCTACAGAAGGTGCACAGAGAAGGAGATTTTTACTCAAACAAAGAGCAAACCATGTGGCAATTTATGGCAAAGGAGTAAACTCTTAAAGGGAAGCAAAACAACAACTCCATGTCAGTTGAGGTTGGGCAGCTTCCTGGACCGGGCACTCAGGTAGAAGTTCATAACAATAATGAGTGTTTACTTCAGCAGCTCAGCTAGAGAGACTTCTTGAGAGGCAAACAGGACTTTTGGAACTCCTTTTTTCTGACCTGGCGGACTATTAAGTTGGAATACAAATATTTTCCTCAGAATTATGTCAACCCTAACAAAATGTCACTGGACAGTGTTACTGGAACAAATGGTATTAAGCCAAATTAATTCCTTGATTAACTATCTATATGGTATGATTAAATCAATCTCTGATTATTCTCATTTTCAATCCTGAAATGTGACCATTTTATTTTATTTTATTTTTGGTTTGTGTCAAAGTGTGAGGTTTTAGCCACTGTTAGTTTTATTTTGCTACATCGATATCACCAGAAGTATTTGTTAAGAGCTGGATAAGAGACAGATAGTTTGTATTTATTTCTTGACACAAAGAGCATTAGCAGGGCAAAGGTGCAGGAGCTGGTCATAAGGTCAATATGTCTCGTCTTCTCAAGAGTCCCAAGAAGACTGTGCCTGGGGTCTGGGTAAAGATTCAGGCCAAGTCTCTAAGTCTCTCAGAGGGCCTGTCACATTACTTGCCTTGTCCACCCTGGGAGCTGGCAGTCCTTCCCTCTTGTCCCTCCCTCCTCCCACCCCAACAACTGCTGCCAAATATTCCCCAACACTGATAACTCAGTCTGGCTTTTCTGTTTGCCTTCCTGCCAATGTGAGAGCTCATGGAGAGAAGGACTGGGTGTCTTGATCCCTCTTGCAGTCCGAGTGCCTTATATCCTGGCATGGAGTAGGACTTCTAAGTCTGTTTAATGAACACCTGGATGGATGGATGAATGGATGGATGGATGGATGGATGGATGGATGGATGGACGGAAAATGGATTGTGAAAGCTACTTAGCCATTACATAGTCAAACCCCAAGCTTCTCCAAAGCCTAACCTCTCTAATCCTAAACATCTTGATCATATCAGAGCCCTGTGTATGCCCTTCCAGCTCCTAAGCCAAGGAAGGGAAATAAATATTTATCGGTGCCCAACTATGTACTACACACTTTCCCTCATCTCATTTCAGTCTTATGACAATCCTACATGGAAAGTACTATAGGTTTTCTTACCTGAGTCACAGGTAAGAAAACTTACTCGGACAGATTAAGTGAATTGCTCATGTCAGAGGTAGGATACGAACCCAAGGCTGTATGGTGACAAAACCCTTATGTCACACTGTTTCTGATAGGCATCATCTCTCCCCCAGGCTCCTGCCTATCCTTGAAGGAAATGGTTTGGTGGTTCCCTTGGGGAGGTTCCCCTACCATGGTGAAGGGTGCAGGTGGGGCCCGCAGGCACTGAGCTCAGAGTGCAGGAATGCAGGGAAGACAGGCTCCTGCCCAGGCCGGCCACCAGGAGGCAGGAAGTGAGGCACCAGGGCAGAGGGTGGGGGAGGTGGCCCTCCTGCAGGGGGCAGAGCAAGGAGTGCCAGGGAGAGCTGGCATGGAGGGGGTGCACAGATAGCGCCCCTGAACAGGGAGCATGGGGAGGCAGAGAGGAGCTGGGACAGAGATCAGCACCCCTAGCCAGAGCCGTCCTGGCTCTCACAGAAGCTCCTTAGGCTGTAGCACTGGACTAGACAAATGAAGACAGTGAGGCCAACAAAGGGGCAAAGATACACAGACAGAGAGTACACACCACAGAGAGAGAGAAACACCCAATGTGGACAGAGCTCACACAATGGCAAGAGATGAGACACATTCCTCTCTCTCTCATAGACTCATACACATGCATACACACACACACACACACACACACACACACACACACACACACAGCCAGGGATCCCCTCTGTGTGCCTCAGAGACACACACAACACTCAAAAACACAATGTTGCCCTGGCCGGTTGGCTCAGCGGTAGAGCGTCAGCCTGGCGTGCAGGGGACTCGGGTTCGATTCCCGGCCAGGGCACATAGGAGAAGCGCCCATTTGCTTCTCCACCCCCACCCCCTCCTTCCTCTCTGTCTCTCTCTTCCCCTCCCGCAGCCAAGGCTCCATTGGAGCAAAGATGGCCCGGGCGTTGGGGATGGCTCCTTGGCCTCTGCCCCAGGCGCTAGAATGGCTCTGGTCATGGCAGAGCGACGCCCCAGAGGGGCAGAACATCGCCCCCTGGTGGGCAGAGCGTCGCCCCTGGTGGGCATGCCGGGTGGATCCCGGTCGGGCGCATGCGGGAGTCTGTCTGACTGTCTCTCCCCGTTTCCAGCTTCAGAAAAAAAAATACAAAAAAAAAAAAAAAAAGAAAGAAACACAATGTTCCTAGTATATTTATACAGCCTCATCCAGGTCACTTTTGCCTTGCCCCTCTGGGCCCAGGGAAAGTCGAGCGAACAGTAACAGCTAATACAGTGTCAGTTACAACTAAACACTTTATAAACACATCAGTCCATTTCATCTTCACCACAACCCTAGGAGGTAGATATTATTACCCCATTTACAAATGAGGAAATACATGCAGAGAGATTAAGATACTTGCTGAAGTCACACAGCTGGGAGTAGCAAAGTTAGGGTTTGGACATGACTCAGTTTGACCGTTTGTACCTTCCCTCTGCTATGCAAAGGGGCAACCTCCTGAGCTTCCTCTCATGGAGAGATCTGCTGGGAGGATGGGGGGTAGGCAGAAAGGACAAACCCTGGGGCTGCCTGATCCTGATCATAGGGCCGGGACAGAGGAGACCCTTAGGGGGCAGCATTACTACGGGATGAGCCAGCTCTGAGAGGGAGTGAACTAGGAGTGGGCAGCCTGTTCCAGCAGCCCTCAGAACCTAGGACACAGGCCTTTAGCAGGACACTGGGCAAGGTAACAGGCCTCTGCGGGTGACAAAGCCGGGAACCCAAATGAGACTGCATATCTGAAGGCGCTCTCTGGCCGAGTTGGCAGCCATTGTTCCCAGCCTCCAATCAGGAGCACCCACTTCCTGTTATTTTAGGCGGGAGGAAATGACCCCATCCCGCAGTCTGGGCTTTACCATGGCCCTCCCTCAGCCCCTGCTGGGCTGCCCACACTGAGGCCTAGATGCTGGAGGCAGAGGCCTAGCCTCAGGCCAAGGCCTGAGGATGGCCCACTGGCTGGACTGTCACCACTGCCTGGGGCCAAGTCCTCCTTCTGGTCCAACTTGTTCAGACTCCAACCTGGCAGGATGTGGGGATGCAGAGGAACATGCTCTGCCTCTGCCTACCAGAGAGAAAAGATCATGGGGTCCCCAAGACCAGTCATGCAAGGAAAAGTGGGCCCAACTGTCACTGGCTGGCTTGGCCATGATAATTCAGCATAGAGGTTTGGTGCACAGGTTTTAGAGTCAGACAGACCTGGGTTCAAATCCTGCCCCTGCCAGTTCTTATCTGTGTGACTTTAGGCTAGTGACTTGGCCTCTCTAAGCCTCATCTGTAAAATGGAGATACTACTACTCTCTACTTAGAAGGATCACATGACACAATGCATGTGACATGCTGAGCACAGTGCTTGGCACAAAGAAGGCCCTTAAATAGGAGTGGGGAATAAGTCGGGTCTCCGGGGAATCTATTCCTGGCCCACAACTGCTTCTAAGAGCTTCTAAATGGCAAGAGATGCTGATGGAGGCAGCCATACTGTGTTCTCTCACTGCTACCATGCTCTCTGCTCCCCTCAGGACAGGGCTGCAACTGAGAGGTGATGGAGAAGCCACTGAGGTCTGTGCCCCGAGGTGCCAGGCAGAGCTGTCACCGTCAACAAAGCTGCATTATCTGGGCCTGGCTCCTTGGCGCCCTCACTGGCCCCAAGGCCCAATGGGGACCCAAGGACTGGCTCCCAGCTGCATTTGGCCTAACTTCCAGCCCAGGTCAGGCCTGAGACCTGCCTTGACTGCCTTCAAGTGCCACTATCTCTAGTTTGGGCCCCTGCTTTCAGCTCCCTACTCCGCTCCCTCAGCTCAGCCCCACCAATTACTGATGCCTAGCCTGAGGGGAAGGAGAGGGGTGAGCTGGCTTTGTGCCCTTTCCTCCTCCTCATTTGCATATGCGTGACTGCACATTAGGGGCTCATTAGAGGCCTCATTACTGGGCCCATCAGCCCAAGGAGGGAGGAAGCTGTCAGCAACAGGCTCTGGCCAGGCTGGCTGCTGTATGCAGAGGCATGGACCGTTGCGCCAGCCTCACTAACCTCTCCTTACCCTTTCAGGTCCCCCTCAAATGCCTCTTCCTCTAGCAAGCCTTCCACAAATGAGCCCTCTGATCACTGGGTCACCATTATATCTGAGCTTCCCTACAATGAGCACATCTGCCTCCTCCACTGGGCCAGCAGCGCCCTGAGGGTAGCGCCTGTCTGATTCACTTCTCTGCCATCTGCACAGCCAGCACCGCGGGAACGCGGCATCAGCACGGGTGTGCTGGCTGGCTGCACCCAGCTCCTTGTCCTCTCCTACTCCCACTGCCCATTACACCCTGGCTATGTCTGTCTTGAACACCCACACCCTTTGCCCTGTCCCACATTCACCTCCTGAAGTTCTAATTAATCACACTTCTTCCTCAGGCCTCCAAAGGAATTAAAAATAATAACAAACATCAACTACTTAGTGTTTATTGAGCACTAACTACATGCCAGGGCCTCTAGACTAAGTGTTTTGTGTTTAACTAATTTAATGACTCTATGAAATAATTTCTAGCATAATTCTCATTTTATAGATGGAAAACTTAAGACTGTCGTTAAGCAACTTACCTGATGCTAAGATATTAAGTTGTGAAGTGGAGATTTTGATTTCAGAGTCTACACTCCTAAGCAGATTGACTCCCAGATCTTGCCTTTGCCTCCCCTATATGTATTTCATACCTCCTTGCTGGCACCAGTTCCAATGAGCATAATCACAGTAATGGCAATAACACTGTCCTGAGGGGGTCTGCGTGCCAGGGTCCTTTAGGTGCCTCATCTCTAACCTTCACTTTACCCCCCCAAGACTGATAACACTGCCTCCATTTTTCAGGACATAAACTGTATATGGAGAAGATAAGTCACTTGCTTCAGTCCAGTTGCTAGTAAATGGATTAATGGGATTTCCAACCTGGTGTTCTGACCCAAAGGTGGGTGCCATACTTATGCCCTAATCTATTCTGCCTCTTAATAACGCTCAGTGTGCAAAAGGAACTCAAAGAAGGCAAGGATCATATCATGTTCACTCAGGCTTAGAGCCATGCCGCAGACTCTTACAGGGCACATTTAGTGGGCAGAACCTTTATTCCTAGGAAGCCCTTGGCTCACAGGGGCCTCTGGCAACTTCTCTCTGTGTCAGGAATAGGCAACATTATGATCCAGGTTCTCATGTTATTCCATCCAGACCCCTGTATAGAAAGAAGTCTTTCCAACTAGAATCCTGTATACAGGCCCATTTGCAGCCTTCCCAGCAACCCACCATGCCCTCATATTCAGTCCAGGTATCCCACTCAAGTGCCCTAATTATAAAGTAGCCAGTCACTCAGGCCCTAATCTATAGCCTAGTCACCACCCAATTCATCTAATGAGCAGGGACCCTCAGGTGCAAAGGGCCAGTACTGGATGGACTGGACCCAGGCTGAGCCTCTGGGGTGTCTCCTCTTAGGCTCAGCAGCGCCAAGACAGACCTAAGCACCCTTGTTTCAGCACAGCCTACAAACCTCCAAAACCACACCAGTCTAATAGCCTCTCCTCTGCAGCCTCTAGCTCCCCACACCCACATGGTTCCCTCCAAGCACCCACGCTAACATAGGGAGGAGCCCACCCACAGCCAAACAGCTCCACCTGCTCCTGGGCTCTCCGCACCCACAGACACTGTTTCATCCTGGGCACACACCCCAAGGGCCAGGGAGGTGATAGTGAGGATTAGGATCCAGGACTCTATGGAGGTGTGGGGATGAGGCCACCTCCCCCCTGAGTCAGTGGGAACAGAACTTGGTCCTCGGTAACCATGCTCTTCCCTCCCCTTCCAGGAAGAAAAAGAGAAATCCCTCCCTTCAACACCAGGCCCAACCAGAAATCTGTCCCCACCCCCTCATCAGCTGCTCTCAGACCCGAATGGGATTTGCAGAAGTCCTAGGAGCTGATGATTGGTGGGGTGAGGGGAGGGAGAGCTTTGATGGTCTGGGGCCCGGAGAGAGAGAAAGAGAGTAAGGGGGTAAATCCAAAGTCTCAGGCTGAGGAATGATGTGGCAAGTTCCCGGGGTGCCGGCCTTAAGTCTTTACTTCACTCTCCAGGGAGAGACTGAGGCCCAGAGAGGCTGGGAAGGAAGACGAGCCGGATAAGATTTATCTCTGTCCCCTTCCTCCCCAAGTCGGGCTGGGTGGGCTCCAGAGTTGGCCCGGCCGCAAGGGAATCGTCCCACTCCCCAGCTCCCGCCCTCGCCCCAAACAATGCTGCTTCCCCCTCCCCCTCGCCTCCATCCGGCGGGTTACTTGGCAGCCGCCGCTAGAGACCTCCCCCTTCCCTCCCCTCCCCTCCCCTCCCCTCCCCTCCCCTCCCCTCCCCTTCCCTCCCCTCCCCTCCCCTCCCCTCCCCGCCCGCCCGCCCGCCCGCCCGCCCGCCAGCTCGCCCGCAGCAGCAACAGGCCCTTTGCGCGGCAGCTGGAGGGATGGGGTGGGGGCGAGGTCTGAGCCCGGGCCTGGGGGGCGCCAGGGCCTAGGCTTCGGTATGCAGGGCTCCAGTCCTAAGACTCTGGACCTAACACATACATTCAGGCTGGGGTCACACGTGCCTACCGGTGAAAGGAAGGAGGACAGACGCACTGGCTCAGTAGAAGAGGATCTTCAGGGACTGGGTGGATGGGAAGAGGGTATGGGGGCGGGGAAATCGAGGTGGCACTGGGCTGGGGCGGAAGGGTCACCCGACAACTCTAGAGCGGGGTCCTAGCGGATCCCGCCGCCCAGTGCGCCCCAGCGCCCGTGTTGGAGGAAGAGGTAGCTGTCAGAAGATGCCTCAGTGGCCCCGAGTCGCCGCCACGGCAGCAGTCTTTATTTTTAAACTTCAAGTGGTCAAAGGGCGCGGCGGGGGAGGGGTCCCGGCCCAGGGGGCTAGCCTCGTCCTCGGCCTCTCCGAGGCTCCACGACCAGCCCCCATCTCGCCTCTGCGTCGCTCCCGGCATACCTGGGGGTGCGCGGGCACCCAGGTCAGCATGTGGGCCGTTCTCCATGGCTGCGGCGACACTGGGGTGTCTTGGGGTCTCAGCGGCGACGGCGGCGGCGGCCAGCGGCCAGGACAGGAGTCCCGCGGCGCATCACGCCCAGCCCGGCCCGGCGGGCAACGACTCGGAGGTGGGGGCGCTACAGGAAAGTAGAGGCTGGCTTGGCTAGTGGCCTGCGAGTCTCGGAGTCGCCGGCCACCTGAGGTCTGACGGCTCCGGCTGCGATCCTGCTCCCTACCCGGCGCCGGCCCAGTCCCTGCCGCGGCCCAACCCTATTGTACCGCTCGGGCTGGGCCTGGCCTCTCTACTGGAGCGTACCAAGTGCGACACGGGGAGACTCACCCCCGCAATGCCCGGGAACCAAGTTGGCACATGCCCGTCACGCCCACCTTGCCCCCGCCCTGTAGCGCCGGATCTTGAGCCTCCGGACGCTTCTCCTGTGGTTGCGGCTGAGGGGCCACTAAGGCTCCGGGAAGACCCCTATAGAGCTGCCTCCCCCGGAGGCTGCGCGTTGGTATGCGCCGCGGCGCGAGAGGACTATGTAGGGAGCGCTCGGGTGACTCACCCACCGCTAGGATAGGGGGAGTTGGAGAAGCCGGACTGGGAGACCCCAATCCCACCTTGGAGTTCCGGCTCTGGGGCCTTGGCAGTAGCTTCAAGTCTAAATTCTCGCCCAAATCCACCTCAAATAAAACCTACTCGGGTAACGTTGGGAGACCTGAAGGGGGTCATAAGGAGACCCCTAAAAGGGCTAGCCTTTCTCTCCCCTGGTCGTGGCTGGGATGGGGAGAGACCCG
Source organism: Saccopteryx bilineata (assembly GCF_036850765.1). NCBI lineage: Eukaryota > Metazoa > Chordata > Mammalia > Chiroptera > Emballonuridae > Saccopteryx > Saccopteryx bilineata. The sequence goes on from NC_089492.1 coordinate 265,475,687, forward strand.
GAGCCTTGCTACCGCCCTTCCTTCAGCATGCTATGGTTGGTGTCTTCCTTGCTCCTCCGGGGTAATTACAGGCCTGCGCCGCTGCTATACCCAGGTCTCTAATCTGCTCGGTCTCTCCCAGCTCCAAACTGGGTGGTCCTGGCACAGAACCTCCCCACCCCCCATCAGACGACCCCTTCAATCTCCTCGGAAGAATTTTCTCCCCTATGGCCAGTTGAAGGAGGGACTGAGCCCTTTCTGACTCCCCTCCCCCAAAGAACCCCACTTCCCAGCCCGCCGCAGTGGATCCCCCAAATCTCTGTTAGTGCCAGCTGAGACGGGGCTTCCAGCCAAGTCAGGCGCAGCCTGGGCAGAGACAGGGGAGCTTGCTGGGAAGGTGGATCGATGATGGTGGTGCTGCAGAGACTGACAGAGAAAGGAGGAGGTGCAACTGGACCTGCCCACCCCAGCCCTGCCCTTTGTCCTGACCTCTAAAAGGTCAGTTCTCCATTGTCCAGAGATTTGGCCCAGTGAGATGTTGTCCTCCTGCCCCCCTTTCCCGCCAATGTCTCCCTGCTTTGAGCAGCTCCAGAGAGCAGCCATTTCAAGAGGGAGGGTGGAGAACAAAGGGGTCTGGGTCTCAGGCAACCTAGGAAGAGTGGGGGCTTAAACTCTGGGGAGGGAATAGGGAAGAAATAGTCTCCCTTCCAGCTCAAAATCATTAGAAGAGGATGAAAGAAAGCCTGCAGGTGGAGCTGGTAACCTTAAGCCAGTGTCTTAACTTTTCTGAAACCTGGTTTGCTCACCTATAAGTCAGAAAAATAATGGTACCATTCCATATCATGGGGGTGTTGTAAAGGTTAAATACTGTAACACAGATGAGGTGCCTGGCATATAGGAAATGCTTAATTAATAGGCACAATCCTAGATAATGGCGTTTCAAAGTAAAAGCAAATTATGATGAGAAGCAGACCCCCTCATCTTCTTTGTTGCCAGTCATCCCAGTTGAGGGTGAAGGGACCATGTGGGTGATGGAGTCCAGGACTGTCCTTTGTGAGGTCAGAGAGACCTCTGCATTTTCCAGAGCTGAACAGGCCCACCCTGAGCCAGGCAGTGACTGGACTCAGGAGTATTCATGAACAGAACCTAACGAGGAGAGCTCTTTGTGATGGCTCTTCCCCACCCCCACCTCTGATACTGAGCTGACTGCAGGGACAGAGGCATATAGGTAAGAGTAGTGAGATACAGTGAGATATGTTCCTTGGCTAGAGTTCAAGAATAGTGGAGGGCAAAATGGTAGCTAAAGATGAAAAGATAGGGCCTGACATGTGGTGGCACAGTGGATAAAGCAACAACCTGGAATGCTGAGGTCGCAAGTTGGAAACTGTGGGCTTGCCTGGTCAAGGCACATAAGGGACTTGATGCTTCCTGCTCCTCCCCCTTCTCTCTCTCTCCTCTCTCTAAAATGAATAAATAAAATCTTTTAAAAAAAATGAAAAATGGCCTGACCTGTGGTGGCGCAGTGGATAAAGCGTCGACCTGGAATGCTGAGGTTGCCGGTTCGAAACCTGCACTTGTCTGGTCAAAGCACATATGGGAGTTGATGCTTCCTGCTCCTCCCCCCTTTCTCTCTCTCTCTCTCTCTCTCCTCTCTAAAATGAATAAATTAAAAAAAATAAAAAATAAAAAAATAAAGTGAAGCAACTATTGAATATATACTTCTCGCACCCCCAACCCCCACCCTTTAAAATCAATAAATAAAATCTTAAAAAAAAGAAAAGAAAAATGCTTGACCTGTGGTGGCGCAGTGGGTAAAGCGGTTGACCTGGAATGCTGAGGTCGCCGGTTCAAAACCCCAGGCTTGCCTGGTCAAGGCACATATGGGAGTTGATGCTTTCTGCTCCTCCTCCTCCTCTCTCTCTCTCTGTCTCCTCTCTCTAAAATGAATAAATAAAATCTAAAAAACAAACAAACCTGCTACATTAAAAAAAAATCCCTGTTTAAAAAAAGAAATGAAAAGATAGGTCAGGGATGGATTTGAACACCAGCTGACATCATTTTCTACATGATATTAGATCAGGGAGAGCTGTTGAAGATTCTCCAGAAGGGGAAGGGTGAGCAATAGAACTGGAAATCTGCCTGGCAGGCAGTGGCACAGTGGATAGAGCGTCGGACCGGAATGCAGAGGACCCAGGTTCAAGACCCCAAGGTCGCCAGCTTGAGTGCGGGCTCATCTGGTTTGAGCAAAAGCTCACCAGCTTGGACCCAAGGTCGCTGGCTCAAGCAAGGGGTTAGTTACTTGGTCTGCTGAGGGCCCATGGTCAAGGCACCTATGAGAAAGCAATCAATGAACAACTAAGGTCTCGCAACGAAAAACTGATGATTGATGCTTCTCATCTCTCTCTGTTTCTGTCTGTCTGTCCCTGTCTATCCCTCTCTCTGGCTCTCTCTGTCCCTGTAAAAAAAAAAAAAAAAGAACTGGAAATTCTCTGTCATGTCTAATGAGCTAAGACTGACTTTGCAGAGCTTACTGCAAAGACACAGTGTTATTAGCCTCCATCATTGACTTTCAACCAGAGGCATTTTTAGGTCCCTTAGGATCATTTGGCAATGTTTAGAGGCACTTTTGGTTGTCACAACGGGGGGGGGGGGGGTACTAAAATCCAGTACTTAGATGCTAAGGATGCCGTTTAACACAGGACTGCTCCTAGAACAAAAAATCATCAGGCCCCAAAACATTAATGATGCCCAGATTAAGGAACCCTTTCCTAGATTAAGGGTGGGGGTGCCTGCACTTCCTCACAAAATGCTAGTGGTGCAGACCGGCTGGGCTTTGGGAATTAGGCAACTTGACAGTTTCCCTCTCCAGCCTCAGAAGGCTTCCTGCATGCTGAGGTGTCCACAGTGAATACCGGGAGGATGGAACCTGGAGAATGGCAATGTCTTATGATTGCTGCAGTTAGGAGAGACCGATGGAGTGGACTTCTCTCCATTCTCCCTTTAACTGACCAGGATCCCTGGCAGATCCAGGCCTCTGCAACTGAGTTTAGAGATGGCGTCTTTCTTTGAGTTTGGGGCTGAGTGACAGTGCCTGAGGGCCTTCACATGCCCCCCCAATATTAAACATTCTGGAAAAGGAACAAGTAGGGGTACTTGCAACATCCAGAGCTAAAGCTCCAACAGGATGCCCTGACCTTTTAGGTGAGGGGTGGGAGCCCCCACCTCTACAGGGCCTCCCCTACCGCCCAGGGCAGTCCCATCCCCCTCTACGGACACAGGCGTGAATGAGCTGTTAGTCTTAACACAGGCTAGGCTGGGGTGAGGTGGGGGGCAGGCCATTGAATGGGGATCAGAAATATGTCCCCTTTCTGATCCTTTTACCGGGAAAGTAGGTGATTTATACAACCTCTTAGGTTTGGCGAGGCGGGGTCCAGGATGAACCTGATTGAAGAGTGAAGGAAATCACCGGGAGCTTTGACACAGGGACGTGAATCAAGACCAAGGCCCTGGAGGCTCTCTCCCCACCCACAAAGTAGGAAGTAGGAGGGGCCTCATGGTGGGGTGGGACAGCTGAGAACTGACACCAGGTTTTTTTTACCCCCCTCTCCAAGGTACTGTTGGTGGAAGGGGTCTGAAACCCAGATTGCTTTCCTGGGGAGCCATAGAATCTAGGACCCACTCCCTGGAGCTGGAGGTGGGGAATGTCCTCTAGGAGCATTGGTGACACCAATTGTAATAAGGCCTCCCTTCCTCTAGCTCTTGGGGTGTGGAAGATCAGAGAGGGATTGGAGGGGGAGAAACTCAGGTCCAAGACTAAATAAATAAGTTTAACCCTTTGGATTCCTGAGAAGTGGTCCTTGTCTAAAGCCCCTTTTAGGGATAAGAAGCTGTTGTTGCTCTGTTCTTTTCTCTCTCTCTTTTCTTAAAAAAAAAAAAAAAATATTTTATTGATTTCAGCTAGAGAGTAAGGAGGAGAGAGAGAGACAGACAGAAATATCAATCTGTGCCTGTATGTGCCATGACTGGGGATCGAACCAACAGCAACCCCTGCCACTTTTGGATGATGCTCTTACCAACTGGGCTATCCAGCCAGGATGCTGTGTTCTTTTCTAGGGAGAAGGAGATGAGGGTGGAAAGGAGTGTGCCTAGTGTTCCTAAATGTTCTGGCCCTGAGGGGTGGTGGAGAGGAATTGGGATTTGGGAAAATGATGGAACTGTACTGAGAGCCTTTTGAGTAGCTGTCCAGGGAGCCTTTAACTTTCCATCTAAGCCAGGAGGAAACCCCATAGATTAGCCTGAGATGACACCCCCCTAATTCAGTCCCCTCAAAAAGAGATGCCAAGAGGAAGAATCACAGGCAGAGAGAGGAAGAATCTCGGAGGTTGAAAGACAGGCAAGGAGAGGCTCCGCCTCCAGTCTCTCCAGAACCTCCCAGCTTGACAGCAGTCTGGGTGGGGTCGGGCTGCTGGCCGTGACTGTGACTCAGGTTTCTGTGGGCAGCCAAAGGCAGCCGGCAGGGAGGAGCCCAGACCCACAGACAGGCCAGCCAACTGTAGCTTTCACCTCAGCTGTCCTCTCTCCTGGGAATGCAGGATGCTCTTCTCTGGCTGTGCTAGCCTCTAGGGACTAGCTGACCCCTGCTCTCCCTGCTCCCCACCCCCATGTTTCTTCGCAGAACCCTCAACCCTTGGCCCTTTCCCCCAGGCACTGACACAGGAGGGAGAGTGAAGGGGTACTGCCTCTAAGGAGGGCCCAGAATGTCTGTGTGACAGGGAGCAGGGTATAATAAAGACTTACCCTGCACCCTGAGAGAGAGACTGAGGAATCCCGGGCACTAGCTTTCAGCCTAAGCAGTCTGAGCCCCCCAGTCTTCCCCAACCTCGTTGGCTCAGGTCTGGACAGGCTGCTTGGCATGGTGAAGGCTAGGGGCTAGAATGCAGCTGCTGCAGACCTAAGCCAGCGGGCCTAAATGAGGAGAGGGTTCTCAGCTAGTCCAGCCTTGCCCCTCGGAATTGACCAGCCTGGGAGGATTGCTGGAGCTGAAACCAAAGAGCTCTGGTCAGGGACTGTAGGACTTCCCCTTGGTGATGAGTGAGGGTGTGGCCAGCATATTCCCCTATTCCCCTGGTGTTTCTAGGGCCTGTGTTTTGGGCTTTGTTTTTAGAGAGTGGCTAGAAGAAAGAAATACACATTTACTTTGTGCCCAAGTGCTCTGCATACACTGCTCACCAGTCTTCACAACTGAGAGATCTCCAGCAATTTGCCTCAAGTGGCAAAACTGGGATTGTAACCCAGGACTGACTTCCACCAACACTGGTGATCTCTCCTGGAAGCCAGGCAATGTAGTTGTTCTAGGGGAGGAAGTGACCTGAACTTTATCTAATACACTGGATGATATTCTGTCTTGAGGTCAAAGGCGGTAGGATGCAGATGCTGGCTGTGTTTAGGGTTTTGGGACAGAGGGCAACTTGAAGAGAAAACCACTAGCAAAATGCTTGACCCATAGTAGTGTTGCAGGAAAGCCACCGAACAGAGTACAGACACTCAAATAACTTTATAAGAGGAAAAGAGAATTTATTAATAAGCCGGTAGAGCACACGGGGCTAGTGACTCCAAAGACATGTGCTGCCCGAAATTAGATTTCTTATATCTTATATACCCTTTACAGCAGTGGTCCCCAACCTTTTTTGGGCCACAGACTAGTTTAATGTCAGAAAATATTTTCACGGACTGGTCTTTAGGGTGGGACAAATAAATGTATCACGTGACAGAGACTAGCGTCAAGAGTGAGTCTTAGACAGATATAACAGAGGGAATCTGGTCATTTAAAAAAAATAAAACATCATTCAGACTTAAATATAAATAAAACGGAAATAATGTAAGTTATTTATTCTTTCTCTGTGGACTGGTACCAAATGGCCCATGGACCGGTACTGTTCCGCGGCCTGGGGGTTAGGGACCACTGCTTTACAGAACACAAGTTTCACATTAAGTACTCGTGATCCTTTGTCTAGGTACACACGTCAATCACATGATTTCAGGATGCGAGGAGGTTTAAGTGATGTCAGAGAATAAGCATTGGAAATCGCCCATTAAGGTCTTAAAACTTTTAAGAAAAGGGGAGAGGAAGGGGCTATTTAGATCTCCCTTCCCCCCTGCATTCCTCATTGCTTCTCTTCCTCCTCAGTGAATGGGGGGGGGGGGGGGCGTCTGATTTCTCCTTCCTTCTTTCTTTCAAACTTTCTAGTACAAAAACCTTTCCAGTAGCAAAATAATAGCCCTTCCCAAGGAGAAAGGCAATCTGTAACTTCACTGACCATTTTTAGCTGGTGTTGCCTAGCCCTCATTGTAAATCACACACAAGTATAAAAATCATATTTACAAAATTATTTGGCCAACACTTTACCTCTTTTGCTTACTTTGCTATCTATGCCACAGGCATTCCAACGCAGGGAATGAAGTAGATTACATACAGTCCCAAAAGTGTCCTTTACAAAATCTCTCTGAATACTTGGCCTAACAACATAAAATGTCCTTGAAGCTTCTTGGTGGTGGTGGTGGTGGGGGGGGGGGCAGCGGGGCTTCCTTCCTTAGTAGGAAGTCACTAAGTATTTTTGAAGTGAAGAAGCCAGATTTGCTTCTAGGGTCTTCTAGGTCTAAACTGCACTGCAGCAACAGCGCAAAAGCTAGTTAGGAAGACTTCCTGGAAGAGGGTCCTTCTGAGACCAAACACGACGAGAGGAATTTGCGGAGTTTATCTGAGCGCAGGCTGAAGTGTGGGGTAGTGTGGATGATACAGGATTACCGTAAAGTGCGGACGCCACCTAGTGGTCAGAATGCAGCCTAGTAGACGAAGACAGGCTCTGCAAGGCACTCTGGGAATTATAGTCCATCTGAGCTAAGGGGCGGTGCTGCCAGCTGGACTGTTGGGTATTGTAGTCCGACGTTTATCAGGGAGCTGGGGGGGGGGGGGGGGGGATTACCCTTGTCGGCAAGACCACGAGTTCCGTGGTGCCCCGCGTCAGGCCGCGCAGGCGCGTTGAGTCTGTACCGGTCCGTTCGGAAGGCTGAGGGGCCACGGCTGGATTAAACCGTGTCAGAAAGGGTCGCCGAGTAGGCCTGTACCAAGGCGCGGTGAGGCGGCTGGCACCATGTCGAGGCAGGCGAACCGTGGCACCGAGAGCAAGAAAATGGTAACTCGGAACGTGTGACTTCGGCGGGCGGGCAGAGTGGAGGCGTTCAGGGGAAGGGCCCGGCGCGGGGCGCAATTGGGAAAAGACTCCCTTTGAGCTTCGAGAGGGGTGTGGTTCTGCAGGAGGAAGGGGAGTTGCTTGGAGGGTTGAGAGGGGAGGGCCACTCTGGGGGCGTCCCGGGCCGGAGGCTGGTTGGAGGGCCGCTGGAGTAGCTCAGAGACCCTTCCCCAAGGCCTGAATGCAGCAGCCCTGTGCCAGGCGGACAACAACGACGGTAATCACCACCTATTGCTCTTTGCGTTAGGCACTGGGCCAACCACTTTCCCTCTATGATTTCATTTAATTTGCAAGATAATCCTCTCAAGTGGATGATATTATCGCCATTTTACCTCTCGAAGAGGTTACATAATTTGCCCATATTTACAGCTAGGAAGAATTAGGATTTGAACCCGTTTCTCTAACTCAAAAGCTAATGCCTCCGACTATTAGGTGATACTGCCTCTCATAGTTGCCTTAGCATTGTAAGAGATGCTCAGATAACTGGTCTGGCCGGAAAGGAACTTTCTGTTCGGTGGAGTAAGAAGAGGTGGGCCAGAGGAGCCGAGAAGTGCCCCTCTGGCAGGGGGAGGTTCCCTTCTTGTGCTGGGTGGAGTGGGACACTGTCCAGTCCCATACTGGCTAGTGGATCTGTATCTGGATGGGGTCTGGGCCCGGGAAGTACGATAGATGACATTTTCCTCCAAACTAAAGGGACTTCCCCGTAAGTGTTCCATTTCTTTGGCATATTCTTATTTCCTCCAGAATCTCCTGTGTTATCTTTGTTTTCCAGTTTAAAAACCGAATATGCAAGGTTGCATGCTGAGCAGATCAGAAGGCCTTTTGCTGACAGGTAGCCTTAGAAAGGATGATTAAACTTCCCTCACACCTTTGCATCTTACACTGGGAGCAGCCGCCAAGAACATGCTGCAGGAGGCCCTGTTCCTCCTGAGTAGTACTTAGGGTTTCTCTCTCAGACCTCTTTGGAGAAGCTGGCAAACCTGTCATGGATCTTCTCCCCCGGAATATTCAGTAGGAAAACCTACACCCAGACATGTACAGTACTTATATTTTGGGGAGATTTGTGGGCCCCCTGAAAATACTCCATGGATTACAGGTTAAGAATTCCTGTTTTGGAGGAAATACCAAGAGTTTAAACAAAGAAGAGAAAAGAGAGCATTTTGCTAGGAAACTGTCATGTAGGTGAAAAAGCATGGACATTGGTTAGAATTCTGTCTTTCTAAGTCAGTCCTCTGTTTCCTTATCTATAAATTGGGGACAATAATGCCCACCTATGATTAAATGAGGTTTCAAGGTAAAATGCATTGGGCATGGTAAATGTTTCCTCTCTAAGATCTGAGCACATATGAGAGGTTTTCCTGCTTAGTTTTTCATAATTTGCTGTTATTTTTGTACAGTTTCTTTCATTTTTCCTTTTTTTTTTTTTTTTTTTTTTTTTTTTTTACAGAGACAGAGAGAGCGCCAGCCAGACAGGGATAGACAGATAGGAACAGAGAAATGAGAAGCATCAATCATTAGTTTTTCGTTGCTCGTTGCAACACCTTAGTTGTTCATTGATTGCTTTCTCATATGTGCCTTGACCGTGGGCCTTCAGCAGACTGAGTAACCCCTTGCTCAAGCCAGCGACCTTGGGGCCAGGCTGGTGAGCTTTGTTTAAACCAGATGAGCCCGCACTCAAGCTGGCAACCTCGGGGTCTCAAACCTGGGTCCTCCGCATCCCAGTCTGATGCTCTATCCACTGCGCCACCGCCTGGTCAGGCAAGCCCAGGGTTTTGAACCAGCAACCTCAGCATTCCAGGTCGACTCTTTACCCACTGCGCCACCACAGGTCAGGCCTACATTTTCTTCTACCTGAAATCAATATTGAAATCTTTAATACCACTTTAGTAGGAACCTGCAGTTTCTACCCCTAACCCCAGTATTCACTCAGCTTTGTTGAAGTGAGAGAATTATGGAGAGGCAACAGTACACTCCTGCCTCAAAACTTTTGCAACTACTATATTGCTGCTTGGAATTTCCTTCCCCCAGATCGTCACTTTGTGTACACTTAGGTATCACCTCCTCAGAGAGGCCTTTCCTGATCACATTAGTTCTTTATTCTTTTACTCTATCTGTTTCTCTTCATTGCACTATTTCATTTTAAATATTTCATTATAAATTCTGTATTTACTTATAGTTTTTTGTCTCCCCCATGAGAATGTAAACTCCACAAGAGTAGGAATTTTTGTTCATTGCTCCAGTCTCCACACTTAGAATGATGCTTAACGTAGGCAGTCTATATTTATTTATCAGGGGCAGAGAGAGAGTCAGAGAGAGGGATAGTCAGGGACAGACAGACAGGAACGGAGAGAGATGAGAAGCATCAATCATCAGTTTTTTGTTGCGACACCTTAGTTATTCATTGATTGCTTTCTCATATGTGCCTTGACCGCGGGCCTTCAGCAGACCGAGAAACCCCTTGCTCAAGCCAGCGACCTTGAGTCCAAGCTGGTGAGCTTTTTGCTCAAGCCAGATGAGCCCACGCTCAAGCTGGCGACCTCGGGGTCTCGAACCTGGGTCCTTGGCATCCCAGTCCAACGCTCTATCCACTGCGCCACTGCCTGGTCAGGCGGCAGTCTATATTTATTGAATGATTGGCATGAAGGTTTGGTGTGACTTCTCATTCAGTTTCAACTGGTACCTACATGAGGCTTGTCACAGGATCCTCTGTGTAGCCACCTGGTCTTCACATGCTCCTCTCCTCTCTTCTCTGCTTGGGGAGTCCCCACCTCTAGCAGTTCTCTTGCTAATAGCAGTCTTCTAATTGCTGTGTTCCCACTTAAGCCTTCCAAGACTTAAAGGGTTAATATGCCCAAATACTAGATCTCTGCTTTTAGTCCGTGCAAACAGAAACAGCCCATTTGTCTAGTAAACTTTTCTTGAGTCCCAACTATATGCAGAACTCTGTGCTAGGTGTTATGGGAAACGCAGAGATGAAGTCCTAGCCCCTAACTTGAGAAGCTCATACTATGTGAGTGTCGGAAAAATGCCAACACAGGGCTATAGTACTGTCTGAGATTGAGTCTTGACTTCACTTTCTACTTGCTGTGTGACCTTGGGCAAGTTTATTCATTCTCCTAAGCATCCGTTTCACCAGCTTTAACATAAATTATATTTAAAGGTTTTTTAAAATTTATTGATTTGGGGCATGGGAGAGAAGGAGCAAGGAACATTCACATGTGCTCTCACCAGGCAAGCCCAGGGTTTCGAACCAGCGACCTCAGCGTTCCAGATCAACACTTTATCCACTGCACCACCACAGGTCAGGCAACGTAAGTTTTGAAAGGTAATAATAGTATCTATATCATAGGGTTGTTTTGAAGATTAATTGCAGTAGATAATGCATGCAAAGCGAGCAAGCAATGTGACACTGCACCCAAAAACACAGTTGATACTCAGTAAATGTCAGCTAGCAGTTTTATTAGTATAGACGGTTGCCTTCGAGTGTCTGTACAGTGTTTGGTTCCTTGATCTCATGGACAAGCAGGCCTGTCCTTTGTGTTGTGTTACGAGTAACCCAACCCCAGCTGCTTTATTCTCCAGAGCTCAGGTGAATTACTGCTTCATAGCAGCACTCAGAATCTCTGTGACAGGACCGGAGAGTAAGGGAGGCATGGACTCAGTCCCATCACAGACCTTCCTTCTCCAGCTGCTGGGGGCAGTCATACTAGATTACTTGTGTTGAAAACAATAGCAAGTGACTCTTGGAGCATTAGCTCCAAAAATCAGCCCCTGTAAGGAGAATTGATGTTTTTGGGGGAGGGATACTAACTAAAAAGCCTTGTGAAAATCATCGAGTGCAGTAGCTCACCCGAGTGTAGAGGTTGGCTTAGGTTCTGCTCAGGTTGTGCCTGAAGTACTTAGAGGAGTATTGGAGGAGGACTTGGAGGAGGACTTGGAGATCATACTGGCTATGCCAGTGTGAAACCACTCCTATGGTTTCTTGGTCTGCAAAGCATATTTAATTCCATTATCTCCTTAGCACCTCCCAATCACCCATTATTGTCATGACAGATTCTACTGTTACTGGTTTGTTTTTGTTTTGTTTTGTTTTGTTTTTTACAGAGACAAAGAGTCAGAGGGAGGGATAGATAGGAACAGACAGACAGGAACGGAGAGATGAGAAACATCAATCATCAGTTTTTCGTTGCAACACCTTAGTTCAGCAGTTCTCAACCTGTGGGTTGCGACCCTGGTGGGGGTTGAACTACCAAAACACAGGGGTCGCCTAAAGCCATCGGAAAATACATATTTCGGATGGCTTTAGCCACTGAGAAGCCACGCTACCGTCTGCAGCAGCGCTATTCAGCTTGAACGCACACCGTTATGGACGTGCGTTCCAAACTGAATGCCTGCGGTCATGCGCAGACGTGATTGCATCATCCGTCCAGGGCCTAAGGGGCGGGGGAGGCGGGGGGAATGCTCCACAGTTCATAGCAGCACGGCTGCTCATCCATAGCAGCGCATTACGTGTGTCCGGCACTTGCTGACATCATCAGTGGGCGGATGCAGCAAGTGCCGGAGGACAGAAGCCTAGGAGGTGGAGAGGCAATGAGAATACTTAATGCATATCAGGTATTTACATTCCGAATCAGAACTGTAGCAAAATTACAGTTATGAAGAAGCCACCAAAATTATTTTTTGGTTTGGGGTCACTGCAACATGAGGAACTGTATTGCGGGGTCACGGCATTAGAAAGGTTGAGAACCACTGCCTTAGTTGTTCATTGATTGCTTTCTCATATGTGCCTTGATCATGGGCCTTCAGCAGACCGAGTAACCCCTTGCTCAAGCCAGCGACCTTGGGTCCAAGCTGACGAGCCCTGCTCAAACCAGATGAGCCCCGCACTCAAGCTGGCGACCTTGGGGTCTCGAACCTGGGTCCTCTGCATCCCAGTCTGACGCTCTATCCACTGTGCCACCGCCTGACCAGACCTGTTACTGTTTTTGTGTGAGGAAATTTAGGTTTAACAGAATGAAGTAACTGACCAAAAGTCTTACATCTACTAAGTGGCAAGCTCAGACCCAAAAGTAGGTCCTCTGACTACAAACCCAGTATTCTTACTTATTTACTTACTTACTTATTTTAGAGGCAGGGAGAGAAAGAGACAGGAATACTAAGCCATTCCTTTATGTGCCCTGACCAGGGATCGAACCAATATTCTTTTTTTGTTTGTTTGTTTTGTTTTTTGTATTTTTCTGAAGCCGGAAACGGGGAGGCAGTCAGACAGACTCCCGCATGCGCCCGACCGGGATCCACCCGGCACGCCCACCAGGGGGCGATGCTCTGCCCATCTGGGGCATCTCTCTGTTGCAACCAGAGCCATTCCAGCGCCTGAGGCAGAGGCCACAGAGCCATCCTCAGTGCCTGGGCCAATTTTGCTCCAATGGAGCCTTGGCTGCAGGAGGGGAAGAGAGAGACAGAGAGGAAGGAGAGGGGGAAGGGTGGAGAAGCAGATGGGCGCTTCTCCTGTGTGCCCTGGCCGGGAATCAAACCCGGGACTCCTGCACGCCAGGCCGATGCTCTACCACTGAGCCAACCGGCCAGGGCCCAAACCAATATTCCTTATATTCCTTATTGGTTGTTACAAAGTTCTTTATATTGATTCAAGATCTCCCTCTTTTAACCTAGTTCAGGATGCTCTCTGGCACCACTCCCCAGAGAACCAGTTTAAGATTAAATAATACCTACTTGAGTTCATACTCTTCCCTGGGTGCTTTGCAAACTTCTCGTTGGAATCTCACAGTAACCCTGAAGGGCATACAATTGTGTCGTTATTGAACAGATGGGAAAAACTGAAATTCAGAGAGATTAAGCAATGGATTAGGGTCACATTACTTTTTATAGGCCAGTGCACAACTATAAGAACACTGAGTCTCGGCCCTAGCTGGGCAGCTCAGGTAGTTAGAGCGTCGTCAGTCGACGAATTTGTGAATGAGTGAAACAAATTGACATTTCTCTATCTCTCTCAAATCAATAAAAATTAAAAAAACAACACTGAGTCTTAGTTACTTAACCTGTCACCTGTAAAATAGGGATAAGTAATGTTTGCTCTGCTAACCTCATATGGTTATTAAGAGAATCAGTGAGAAACTGAAAACATTCTGAAATTTTTAAGTGTTAATAATGACCATTATCATTAAACATAGTTAAAGCAATCAGAAAGTAGATGTGTTGCAGAAGAGATTCAGATTTCTGTTGGGAGGGAGAATGTGGTGCTTATGTTCAGTGAAGAAATTGGACTGGTTGAAAGAGCTGAGCTTTAAGGTCCCATGGAACCTTTTGTTATAAGGGTCACAGGACTGGAAACCCAGGTCTTCAGACTGCAACCTTCTCTTTACTCCTCTGACTTCTCTTCAGTTTTCTTTGTTCACTCCTCTCTGATCACACTGGTCTCCTAGCTGTTTCTCAGACATGGCAAGCATAGTCCTACCTCAGGGCCTTTACACTTGCTTCCTAGAATTTTTTCACCCACATATTATCTTCGTGGCTTATCCTTAAGTCCTTCAGTTCTTTTATAAGTATCACCTTAACCCTTTGAGTAGTGAATTTTTGTCATGCTCACTGACCCCCAGGAGTGAATTTTTTTTCAAAAAATGAAATTAGTTCCAGTTACAGTTTTATTAACTTAAAATCGTGTTTGTTTGAGAACCAATTTATGAAAACAACATACATTTGCCTTTTTTAAATGTTGCCTTACCCATGAACGATCGTACTCTTGATGGTCAGGAGGCACAAACACATACATGAACATTTGTACTAAAAGGGTTAATGAGGCCTTCTCTGACTACCCTATTTTTTATTTTTTTACTTTTTTGTGACAGAGACAGAGAGAGGGACAGATAGGGACAGACAGACAGGAAGGGAGAGATGAGAAGCATCACTTATTCATTGCAGCATCTTAGTTGTTAATTGATTGCTTTCTCATATGTGCCTTGATGGGGGGCTACAGCAGAGTGAGTGACCTCTTGCTCAAGCCACGACCTTGGGCTCAAGCCAGTGACCATGGGGTCATGTCTATGATCCCACACTCAAGCCAGCAACCTTGCACTCAAGCTGGTAAACCTGTGCTCAAGCCTGATGAGCTCACACTCAAGCTGGCAACCTTGGGACCTTGAACCTAGGTCCTCTGTATTCCAGTCCTATGCTCTATTCACTGCGCCACTGCCTGGTCAGGCCTGACTACCCTATTTATAATTGACACACACTCCAACATAAATACCCCCCAATCTCCTTTATGCTTAGTTTCCTCCGCAGCACTTACCACTATTTGGCAAACCATGTATTTTACTTATTCAGTTCATTATCTGTCTCCCTTCAATTATATAGTCCCTGATACATAGTAAACATTGAGTGATTTTTTCTGTACCACAGCCCAATTCCTATTTTTAAAGCATGAGGCCTGACCAGGTGGCGGCGCAGTGAATAGAGCATCGGACTGGGATGCAGAGGACCCAGGTTCGAGACCCTGAGGTCACCAGCTTGAGCGCGGGCTCATCTGGTTTGAGCAAAAGCCCACCAGCTTGAACCCAAGGTCACTGCCTCGAGCAAGGGGTTACTCGACCTGCTGAAGGCCCGTAGTCAAGGCACGTTTGAGAAGGCAATCAATGAACAACTAAGGTGTTGCAACGCGCAATGAAAAACTAATGATGCTTCTCATCTCTCTCCGTTCCTGTCTATCTGTCCCTGTCTATCCCTCTCTCTGACTCACTCGCTGTCTCTGTAATAAATAAATAAATAAATAAAAATTAAAGCATGAGGACCTTTCATTTATATATTTATGTTGCACACTGTTCCAAATAGGCTTGGGTCACAACTGAAGATGGAGACAGACTTGCAAATTAGAGGGTGTGGAGAGCCTGGGTCAGGAATCCTGTTCCCAGATCCCAGCCATATTGATTCTGTGACCATGGACTGATCTGTCTAGGAACTTGATTTTTCTTATTAGTAAAAATTGGGGGTGGCCCTGGCCGTTGGCTCAGCGATAGAGCGTCGGCCTGGCGTGCGGGGGACCCGCTTTCGATTCCCGGCCAGGGCACATAGGAGAAGCGCCCATTTGCTTCTCCATCCCCCCCCCCCCTTACTCTCTGTCTTTCTCTTCCCCTCCCGCAGCCAAGGCTCCATTGGAGCAAAGATGGCCCGGGTGCTGGGGATGGCTCCTTGGCCTCTGCCCCAGGCGTGCCGGGTGGATCCCGGTCGGGCGCATGCGGGTCTGTCTGACTGTCTCTCCCCGTTTCCAGCTTCAGAAAAAAAAAAAAAAAAAATTGGGGGCTGCTGCATTTACGTATAAGGAGCTTGATAATATGATATGCTTGTTACTTGGCATCATGGTGGGCTGAGGCTCTGGGCACTTTTATCCAAAGGATCATTAATAATGGAAGGAAAGCTCTCCTGACTTAATGCAGTGATGCCAGTTCTTTGCACTGGTTACTGCTGGATTGTCTCCATCCATTCATGCCCAAGACATTCTAGTGCCAAAACTTAACTTCGCTAAAATCATTCTCCTTAATTTCCGTATTTGGTAAATGGTCTCTCAGATACACCCTGATCTGACTGTTTTAGTTGTATTCTAAAGAGCTTCCTGACTCTGAAACTGATTCTCTTTGACTTCTTAGTACAGCTAAATGTTTTTTTTTTGGGGGGGGTTATTAGTATTGCAGTTGTGGGGAACAGTGTATGGAATGAACATTGGCTTAGAAACTCTTGGTTTTTGTCCCCCCAAATTACTTTTATCAATAATTAGCTGTTCGTCCTTGGGCAAATTATTGATTGATTAATTTTAGAAAGAGAGAAATATCAGTCTGGTTTGATCCTCCAGGGGTATCAAACCAGCAACCTCTTTGCATCGGGATGAAGCTCTTAACCAACCAAGATATCCAGCCAGGACTGTCCTTAGGCAGATTACTTAACCACTCTGAGTCTGTTTTCTCATCTCTAAACTGGGATTAATTTCTGCCCGTTCTGCTTTAACAGCGTTATTGTGGGGTGGAAAATAAGGTGATGAAAAATAGTATGCAATATGTAAGCAAATGGCATCACATTATTATTATTATTTTAATTTTTTTTTTAAAGGCTTTTTTTTTTTAATTTTTTATTTATTTATTTATTTTTACAGAGGCAGAGATAGACAGGGACAGACAGACAGGAACGGAGAGAGATGAGAAGCATCAATCATCAGTTTCTCGTTGCGCGTTGCGACTTCTTAGTTGTTCATTGATTGCTTTCTCATATGTGCCTTGACCGCGGGCCTTCAGCAGACCGAGTAACCCCCTGCTGGAGCCAGCGACCTTGGGTCCAAGCTGGTGAGCTCTTTGCTCAAGCCATATGAGCCCGCGCTCAAGCTGGCTACCTCGGGGTCTCGAACCTGGGTCCTTCCGCATCCCAGTCCGACGCTCTATCCACTGTGCCACCACCTGGTCAGGCTATTATTTTAATTTTTAATTTATCGAATTTTAGAGAGAGGAAGGGAGAAGACAGGAGACAGAAACTGTTCCTGTATATGCCCTGACCAGGGATTGAACTGGCCACCTTTGTACCGGGCTGATACTCTAACCAGCCGAGCTTTCCAGCCAGGGCACATTATTATTCTTGTAGTGAGCTCACCACCAGGCCATGGGGGTGAGTTGAGGAGCATTGAGTCCTGAGAGCCTGGGTCTTAACATTACTTGGACTTTCTTCCCTAGAACACTTTAAGACAAACAGGTGCTCTGCTCCAATTTTGACAAGCTTCCCTTTAAAAGGGAGTGGTTGAGTGGTAGTCTTGATTTCTTTAACCTAATTTCTGGGTGAATCCGCTGGTCGAAACATACTGTTAACATATTTCTCATTTTGTTTAACTCTGATAATGCCTTTCCCACAACTGCTGCTTTTATTCTGTCTTTCATTAGTCTTGGTTTTGCCATTCTTATTACCTTCCACATGTCTCTGTTTCTTGGTAGGAAGGTGACAGAATTCTTCTCGTTCTGTTTCTTTTCTTAATTTTTCTGTTCCTTTGAGAGAGAAAGAGAGAGAGACAAAGGGGAGTGGGGGGAGGAGAGAAGCATTAACTTGCCATTCTACTTAATTGTTCCATTTAGTTGTGTACTCAGTGGTGGTGTACTCAGTTTCTCGTAAGTGCCCTGACCAGGGATGCTTAGATGCCAACCCATGACCTTGGCACACCAGGATGATGCTATATCCACTGAGCAACCTGGCCAGGGCCAGTGACAGGATTCTTAAGTTGAGAAAGAGTTTCTATGATTTTAACTGTGATCATAATAGCAACCAGTCCAGGTCAGTATTCCTTTCTGATTACCCCCTTTCCTGGAAACGTTCTAGCTGTTTGTCAAAAGAAACCTTCTTTTTTTCCCATGGTGATGAATTAGAAGGGGGGGGTTGTCATCCACAATGTAGATTTCATCTAGGACTTCCTTCCTTCCCCCCAGAGAGGGCCTTGGGTCCTCTGCTGCTCCTGGGTGGGGCCTTGGGAGTGCAGTTTAACTTTAGGCCAGGACACTGCAGATGTTCTAAGGCACAAGGAAACCATTGGTCAACCTGCTGACCCGCAGAGGGTGATTTGTAAATGTCTGCTGTGGGTCTTTCACAGGATCTAGTGAACGACTGCTGCTCCCACACCAGACTAGTGACTGGAGCTCAGCTGCAGTGGGGTTCTGGGTTGGCAGATGCCTACCTGGTGTGTTGGATGTGTGACTGCTCAGTGCGTGAGACACCTTTTGTTAGTTTGTTTTTAATTATTTCCAGTCTGACCTGTGGTGGCACAGTGGATAAAGCATTGACCTAGAATGCTGAGGTCGCTGATTCAAAACCTTGGGCTTGCCTGGTCAGGGCACATATGGGAGTTGATGGTTCCTGCTCCTCCTCTCTTCTCTCTCCTCTCTAAAGAATGAATAAGTAATTTTTTTCCATTGACTTGAGCGAGAGAGAAGGGCAAAGAGAGAGAAAAGCATCAACTTGATCCACTTAGTTGTTCCATTTAGTCGTGTATTCATTGATTGCTTCTGGTATGTGCCCTGACTGGAGATTGAACCCATGACCTTGGCAAGCCGGGGTGATGCTCTGTCTACTGAGCAACTCAGCTAAGGCTCGTGAAGTGCCTTTTACAGCCTATTTTGCAGTGGGTCTGTCTGCAGCCCTGCCACATTGACCCAGGAGAGCAAATTCCTTGACTACTCCACAGGGGGTGATGCTCTTTCCCTCCAGACACAGGTGACCTTCCCTTGAATCCTGACATTGCATTGAGGCCTATTCAGACTCTCACCAAACTTTCTCTTTTGTGCGTCTTGGTCCTGACTGCCTTTTGAATCTCTTTTAGAGCTCTGAGCTCTTCACCCTGACCTATGGGGCTCTGGTCACCCAACTGTGCAAGGACTATGAAAATGATGAAGATGTGAATAAACAGCTAGACAAAATGTGAGTGAGCTCCTCTGTGGGAGCAGCAAGAATGGGGCTCCCGAGTCCGTGAACCAGCATGGTCCATTAGGGCCAGCAGGGTTTTCTCTCTCTTTTTTTTTTATTTTTTATTTTTATTTTTGTATTTTTCCAAAGCTGGAAACGGGGATAGACAGTCAGACAGACTCCCGCATGCGCCTGACCGGGATCCACCCGGCACGCCCACCAGGGGGCAATGCTTCCTCTGGGGCGTCGCTCTGTCGCGACCAGAGCCACTCTAGCGCCTGGGACAGAGGCCAAGGAGCCATCTCCAGCGCCCGGGCCATCTTTGCTCCAATGGAGCCTCGCTGCAGGAGGGGAAGAGAGAGACAGAGAGGAAGGAGGGGGGGTGGAGAAGCAGATGGGCGCTTCTCCTGTGTGCCCTGGCCGGGAATCGAACCCAGGACTTCTGCACGCCAGGCTGACGCTCTACCACTGAGCCAATCGGCCAGGGCGGTTTTCTCTCTCTTAACCAACATTTGATTTCCACTGAGCTCATTAATTGGGATGTTTGAAATTATCTCTGTTTTCTTTTACTACCAATAGTCTTATGTACAAATACAAGAAATTCAGATCCTGTAATATATTCGGTTCTTTCATTTCCTTTCCAGGGGCTATAACATTGGCGTTCGACTGATTGAAGATTTCTTGGCACGGTCAAATGTGGGGAGGTGCCATGACTTTCGGGAAACAGCGGATGTCATCGCCAAGGTCATTATCCCGGGCCCGTTGGCCATGCCGAAGGATTGTCTTTGGGAGGCACAGCTTACCATTCTTTCCCTTAGAGAGGCCCTTACTATTCCAGAAGTCTAGTTAGGCAGCTTGTTTGGGCCAGAGAAGCCTTCCTGGTGGTTTGGGAATAGCACAGATTATGAAGAAGGGAGTGGTGGTTGGGATCACCACTGTGGATTAAAGCCCCACTGAAACCAAAGCCAGATCTCTACTGGGAAGATGTGGCAGAGTGCATGGCAGTTAGAGGACAGATACGCCTGGCTTCAAAGTCTGGCTCCAGTGCTTACTAGTTCTTAGGTAACTTACTTTTAACCTCTTTAATTACCAGTTACCTCATCTTTAAAGTGAAGAAAATAAGAGCTTCCTCACAGGGTTGTTGTAAGGAGTAAATGAAAAAACGAACATGAGCATTCAGGTAAAATGAACGCACTTAATGTAGTGTGCGTATAGTGAATACTTTAGTGTTACATAATACAGGGTTAATAACAAATGATAAAACTCCTATGGCTTTATCGTGTCAGTTACCTACACTGTTGGCTCTTTCCGTTGTCAGCACATTGGCCTTGCCCAAATCCAAGAGAGCTGACAGTGGAGAATTGTGAGGCTTTGGAATTAGGAGGGTACATAGAGGGAAGGATGTTTTCAGAGTAGCTCTGCCCCAGTGACCTTTATTTCCATCAAGAAAAAGGCTCAGGCCCTGGCCGGTTGGCTCAGTGGTAGAGCGTCGGCCTGTCGTGCAGGAGTCCCGGGTTCGATTCCCGGCCAGGGCACACAGGAGAGGCGCCCATTTGCTTCTCCACCCCTCCCCCTCTCCTTCCTCTCTGTTTCTCTCTTCCCCTCCTGCAGCCAATGGCCCGGGCGCAGGGGATGGCTCTGTGGCCTCTGCCTCAGGCTCTAGAGTGGCTCTGGTCACAACAGAGCGACACCCCAGATAGGCAGAGCATTGCCCCCTGGTGGGCGTGCCGGGTGGATCCTGGTCGGGTGCGTGCGGGAGTCTGTCTGACTGCCTCCCCGTTTCTGGCTTCGGAAAAATACAAAAAAAAAAAAAAAAGGAAAAGAAAAGAAAAAGGCTCAGACAAAAGAAGGGCTTAGGTGGCACAGATAGGACAGGGGTGAATGGGGCCTATCTGCACTCAGATGCTGGTTGAGGGCAGGCTCCCCACTCAGAATAGCAGTGTTCCTGCCGAGCAGTGCAGGGGACAGCACGTTGTTGCCTGAGTGTATGATGCCTTGAAAGAGGAGTGTGGAATTGTGCACAGATGCCTTTTCTGTTTGTTTGGGGTTTTGCCCTGAGTACTTAAAGCCTCAGTGTCTTGCAGAGGCACAGTTTTGTTCCTGAGCCACTTAGTTCCCATTTGCCAGCCTGTCGCCATCTCTGTCATACAGCCCGACTGCTCTTCCCATGGTGCTCTTGTGTGTCCCCTGACAGGTGGCATTCAAGATGTACTTGGGCATCACTCCAAGCATCACCAATTGGAGCCCAGCTGGTGACGAATTCTCCCTCATTTTGGAAAATAACCCCTTGGTGGACTTTGTGGAACTTCCTGATAACCACTCATCCCTTATTTATTCCAATCTCTTGTGTGGGGTGTTGCGGGGAGCCTTGGAGATGGTGAGTACAGCTCTTTTCCCTCTGGGACACCTGGAATATAGCAGGGGCTTGATAAATGTTTGCATGAACAAGAGAGAAAGAAGAAAGGCCTCACCTAGCATTTGCTGCCTGAGACAGTGGTGCTGCTGAGCATAGGATGAAGCTGGACAGACTGGGAGACGGTGCTGTCAGCTCCCAGAACATCCATTCCCAGCTTGGCTTATTTGGTGACAGTCTCATTTGGGTGTGTTCTTTGCTAAGTCTCTCCTTAGGGGCTGGGGCCACTACCTTCTACAAAGGAACATTGGAATTGACAGTCCTGTCCTGTGGGAAGCCAGTCCCCTTTTTTTGGCTATGTGGATGAGCCAGTTATAATCCTATTCCCAGTGGTTTCCCAGAGACTGTTGCCAAGTAGCCACCCCTTCATTTTCCCACTGTCCCCAGATCCAGATGGCTGTGGAGGCCAGGTTTGTCCAGGACACCCTGAAAGGAGACGGTGTGACAGAGATCCGGATGAGGTTCATCAGGCGGATTGAGGACAACCTCCCAGCTGGAGAAGAGTGACTCCCCCGGACTTCGGGGTAGCTAGCAGGAGCGCTGGCTGGAATCAGAAAGCCTCAGTGCTCCCTCTGCCCTCTGGAACTCAGTGACTCTTTAACACGGATGTTATATATTCTTCTAACCCTGTTTCCATTCTCCATTCAAGTAAAGAGCAGACTGTGATATAGTCCAGGCACCGCACAAGCGTGTGCATTCAGGAGGAAATCCTTTGCTCCCCTTCCCTTCAAAGGGGCCGAATGTATTCACCCTTGGTTGGACTAGAAAGAGCTCAACCATTTTACACTCGTTTGAATTTTCCAAAGCAAAACTCACTTTGTCCCCATTAAGAAGCAAGCCTGGCACATCTATCCCTGGGCCCTCAGAAAGCCATTGGCACATGGCTGAAGGAGACCCAAGGCCGTGGGGCAGGGAGGAGAGATGGGGAGGGGTGGGCTGCAGTTGCTGGCTGGGGTGTGACATACCCCGGTGCTCGCCGGGAAGGGGAGCCAGTCGTGCTGGAAGCACTGACTTCTGGGCAGCCACCCAGGTCTCACTCCTCCCCGCTGTTCGGAGGCAGCATCTCCTCTTTTTAGAGGTTCATCCTTTTTTCTTACAAATTCTTCAATAAAGACACATTCTTGAGTGAAGTCCCAATCCTGTCCTGTTTTCTTTCTGCTCAGCCCCAGGGAATTTTGTTACAGTGGGGCAAGGAGACCAGCTAAGTCCCTGGGCCCTGCCTTGATTTTACCTGGTCCAGGACGGGCTTCCCAGAGACCAGAGAGCCTGGGAGACCCGGGAGCAAACCAGGCCCCTTCA
The DNA here is from genome assembly GCF_036850765.1 of Saccopteryx bilineata. Classification (NCBI taxonomy): domain Eukaryota; kingdom Metazoa; phylum Chordata; class Mammalia; order Chiroptera; family Emballonuridae; genus Saccopteryx; species Saccopteryx bilineata. The sequence goes on from NC_089492.1 coordinate 265,498,061, forward strand.
GAGTCATTTTTGGGTCTACTCTTTAGTAAAATCTAGAGCAGACCATTATCCCAGGCATACCTAAAATGGAGTACCCTGGGCTCTTGTCCACCAAGTCAGGGGATTTGGCTTAGAGAGACCATGTACACCCTGGTGTTGGCTACCATTTATTGCATACTTAGCATTTGTCAGACTGTACTGACCACTTTGTATGCATTAACTAATTCACAATAATGCTGTTTTTAGAGGGAGGCCACAGGTTGCCTAAGGTCATACAGCTGGTAAGAGGAGAAGCTAGGGTTCAGAGCCCCAGCCAGACTCCAAAGCCCATGTTCTTGACAATGGCTGGCGAGTGCTGTGGGGAGGAGGGCAGGCCTGTGGCTTCCTCACCTAGCCCTACAGAGCTAATGGGGGGGGGGGGTTCAGGCCTTGTTTGGTAGCTATTTTCTTGGGGTCCAGATACTCAGATCACTGGGGGAGGGGAGTAAGTGGGGGCCAAGGTTGTAGACAGGCCTGAGACAAGCAACAATGTCGCACTGTGCTTGAAGAGTGTCGGCTGTCTAGGTAAGGACCAGAGCTCTGGGACACTCAGGAGAGTCAGTGAGTTAAGGGCATGACTGCTGGGGCCCAGATCCAGAAAGCGTGTGCTGTGCGGACCCTGCCAAGAAAAGTGAGCTGCACCACCCTTCCCTTCGGGGGGGCCCTCGCCCTTCCTCTCCTCCCGGTACCACAGCCTACTTTCCAGCAGCCGTTTGTATGGCGTGAGGTTTTGGATATTTCCTTTCCCAGAGTTAATTTTGGGCAACGTTACAGGGTCGGCAAGCTGTGGAAACAAAGCCCCTTAGTGACTCTCCCAGTTACAGCCCTACAGCTGTGTGATGTGTGCGCAGGGGCTCGGGAAGAGAAAGGGCTGAGGACTATGGAACTGTTCGGAGCATCACCTCATCTTTTCCAAATAAGCCAAACACACAAGTCCCAGCAGCTTAACTATAGGTACCCCCACTGCAGAATGAGTTATCGTAGATTACATATGACAGAGGCCGAGACCCTTACCCTGGGCTGGGCCAGTCCCCATTCTCCTTGATGAACTGGCATGCCCTCCCAGCAAGATGGGCAGGTGTGCCTGGCCATATGGGAGGGGTTGACTAAGAAAGTTTCCCAAAGAGCCTGGGTTGCTGTGGAGTTCTGGGGCTGGAGGGATCCATGCTGGTGGCCTTGGGGTTTAATGCTGGCTGGGCAGAACTCTAGGGAAAGGCCTTGTTTTTCAGCCTTTGGCCACCAGGGGTCCCCAGATGACTACTGTACTGTCCAAGAGAGTGACAATTGGACCTCTGGCTTTCAGAATTTGCTAGAAAGTGCACCTGATGGAGCAAATCTCAGAGGCTAGTCAGGGTCAGAAAGTGCCCCCTTCCTCCAGTCATGCCCACAAGACCTGAATGCAAAGCTCAGATGGTGGCCAGGCTGAGGGCTTGGCTACTAAACCTAGGACGTTGGAAAGAAGACATTGGCTGAGAAGTCTATGGCTCCCATACACACCCCAAACTCTCATGCTGACCTGTTGAGTTGTACAAGCTAGATCCAAGCCCTCCCCTAGCCCTCACCCCCTTAGAGGAGACGAGAGCACCAGCCTGGCTGTCCTGATGTACGAGTCCTATTCCTGCCCCAGACTCACCAGTGACATTTCCATATTCAGGTTATGCCTTTCCCTGGCGGACTGGCCTCCTTACATCTGTACTGGGCATCCAGGTCTGAGAAGGAGGTGGCAACAGAGGCCCAGGAGCAGAAATTGCATTAACTAAAATTAAAATAGTCTCCTAACAAGTAGTTCATTGTGAACGGTTGGGGGTGGTGGTGCAAGCAAAGCATCCTCCCGTTCTCCCAGAGCTTAAGTATTACCATGTGCTGTTCCCTGGAAGCCGGAGGGCCAGTGGGAGGCGGGGGAGGTGGCAGCAGGCGAGGAGCCTCACTGTTACGATCCCTCGCCTTTGATGTAGGGCCAGGCCTGACCCCAGGACTGCTGCCGGCCACTGCCAGGGGAGCTGTGGGATGCAGAGCATTCCTGGGGGCAATTTAAGCTTCTGGCAGGAGGAGAGGAAAGTTTCTACTGTGGGGAAGGGGGTGGAGAGAGGGTATTGCAGCAACGGTTTGGGTGGGTGTTGTGAGGAACAATGGAGGAAGCCAAGGCACGGGGCAGCACCCTCCTGCCTAAGCCTGGCTCAGCCGGCTTGGCCAGAGGCCTCCTCCAGGAAGCCTTCTCTGATAGACCCAGAGCTAGTGAGGAGCAGTACCCGCTCCCCGCACAACACACAGGAGGCTGCTTAGGTATAGCTCCAGAGGATGGAGGATGCGGAGAGAAGCAGCTGCTCTTCCCTCTTGGCTCTGGGGCCTGGTCTGTCAGCCATCAGGGCATCTAGGATTAAGCGAGGCTAGAGGAGGGCTGGGAAGATGGCATGAGAGCATGTGTGAGTGAGCACAAATGTTATGCAGAGCAACAGCTAATATTTATTGAAGAGTGACTATGCCAATGCTAGTCTAAGCACTTCACATGCATTTCTCACAGTGTTCATAACTCTGTCACTAGTCCCATTTTGCAGATAAGAAAACAGATACACCCTAAATACATAGTAGAGTCAGGACTTGAATCTAGATAGTCCAGAATTGGATACCACTTATCAAGTACATTATGTGTTATATATATGGGTTTTTTTGCTTCGGTGTGTGTCCTTTTCCCTGTGTTTCTTGGGGGAGTAACTCTGTGTGTAAATTCTTACATTTAATAAAAATATAGCCCTGTTCTGGGTGAAGGGAACATGAGATGCTGGGATCTCCAGTCCAAGGGGAAGCGGCTGAACACAATGTGGGGTGGGGGAGGGGGAAGAGGAGAGGTTAAAAATGAGAGACAAGCCTGACCTATGGTGGCGCAGTGGATAAAGTGTTGACCTGGAAATGCTGAGGTTGCCGGTTCGAAACCCTGGGCTTGCCTGGTCAAGGCACATATGGGAGTTGATGCTTCCAGCTCCTCCCCCCTATCTCTGTCTCTCTCTCTCCCTCTCTCTCTCCTCTCTAAAATGAATAAATAAAAAAAAAAAAAAAAAAAAAAAAAAAAGAGAGACAAGGGCCATGGCTGGGTAACTCAGTTGGTTAGAGTGTTGTCCTGAAATGGCAAAGTTGCGGGTTCAATCCCTGGTCAGGGCACATACAAGAGTCGACCAATGAATGCATAAATATGTGGAACAGCAGATTGATGTTTCTGTCTCTTTCTTCTTCTCTGTCTCAAATCAATAAAAATAAAAATAAATAAAAACATAGCCCTGGTTGGATAATTCAGTTGGTTAGAGCATCACTCTGAGTGCAAAAGTTGCTGGTTCGATCCCCAGTCAGGGCACATACAGGAACAGATTGATGTTTCTGTCTCTTTCTCTCCCTCACTCTCTAAATTAAAAATCAAAACAAAACCAGAAATTTAAAAAAGAGAGAGAGAGGCAAGATCAAGTCCTGGCTCTGTTGCCTGTTGATTATGTGACACTGGACAAAAAGGATTTGAATCCAGAACCTCAGTTTTTCCATCTGCCAAATAGGAGTCATAATGCCTACCTTGCTGTCTATTTATTTTTATTATTATTATTTAGTGAGAGAGAGAGAGACAGGCAGACAGGGACAGACAGGAAGGGAGAGCGATGAGAAGCATCAACTCATAGTTGTGGCACTTAAGTTGTTCATTGATTGCTTCTGATATGTGCCTTGATCGGTGGTGGGGCTCGAGCCAAGCCAGTGACTTTTGGGCTCAAGCCAGTGAACTTGGGGTCATGTCTGTGACCCCACACTCAAGCCAGCAACCCTATACTCAAGCTGATGAGGCCGTGCTCAATCTGGCAACCTTGGGGTTTCAAACCTGGGTCCTCAGCGTCCCAGGCTGATGGTCTATCCATTGCACCACTGCCTGGTCAGGTCCTGCTTTTTGTTTTTTAATTTTATTGATTTTAGAGAGAGAGAGGGAGAGAGAGAGACAGAAACATCGATCTGTTCCTGTGTGTGCCCTGACCTGGACCTAAACCCACAACTTTTGCGTATCTGGACGATGTTCTAACCAATTGCGATATCCGGCCTGGACCTTGCTGTCTGTTTTGAGGATGAAACAAGATGAAGTATTTAATTTCCTGGCATAGGCTGAGTGTTCCCTAATTGGAAACATGACTTTATTAGGAAAACTGTCTTGTAAAACTATGTGTATAGATATATGAGGGTCTGAGTGTGTGCAGGTGGTCATTTTGCAAAATCAGGCCCATGTTTGTGTTGTTCAGCACTGTATCCCCAAGCACCTAGCACTAATTGTCAGCACAAAGTAGGTACTCAGTAAGTTTTTACTGATTGGGTGTTGACTGAGTGTGACAATGGAGTGAGGAGGGCCGAGAGAGAAAGGAGTATGTGGGCTCCCCCAGGACCGGCTACATACTGGGGGCTCAGGGAAGAATGGACATGCAGAGCCCCTTTTTCAAAAATTATTATTGAAACATATGATGAACTTCAAGATGACCCAGCAGGGAATGGAACCAAGCCCTTCTGAGTGTGGAGCTCTGTGTGACTACACAGACCCCGCCCCTGAAGCCCTGGCATCCCCTTGCCTGGGGAGCATCGCCAGCCCCCAGCCCAGCTGTTTGGAAAGGAGTATAAGGGACCCCACCTGTGGCCTGCCATGCTTCCTGTGGCTGGCCAGGAGAAAGCTGAGGGAGGGACTCAATGACCTGCAGACCTCGCCCCCAGAGGATCCCCCCCACCCCCACCCCAAACCACCAACTGGGCTGCTGGGTGGTCTGGGCACATGTGGTGACATTTAGATGTTGATTGAAACAAAATTATTATGAGATTAGAATATTTAAGGTAACTTTAATTTCCACTGCATTACTGGGATTTTTTTTTTTTTTTTTTGCATTTTTCTGAAGCTGGAAACAGGGAGAGACAGTCAGACAGACTCCCGCATGCGCCCGACCGGGATCCACCCGGCACGCCCACCAGGGGGCGACGCTCTGCCCACCAGGGGGCGATGCTCTGCCCATCCTGGGCGTCGCCATGTTGCGACCCTCCTGGGCGTCGCCATGTTGCGACCAGAGCCACTCTAGCGCCTGGGGCAGAGGCCACAGAGCCATCCCCAGCGCCCGGACCATCTTTGCTCCAATGGAGCCTTGGCTGCGGGAGGGGAAGAGAGAGACAGAGAGGAAGGAGGGGGTGGGGGTGGAGAAGTAGATGGGCGCTTCTCCTATGTGCCCTGGCCGGGAATCGAACCCGGGTCCTCCGCACGCTAGGCCGACGCTCTACCGCTGAGCCAACCGGCCAGGGCCTTACTGGGATTTTTGAGGATGGGGCTGAGAGATTCTATGGGTAGAGGTGAGGAGACTGGTGGGGGCTGCTGGAGGTGGCCTGCATTTCTCCAGTCCCCTAGGTGAGGCCTCTGGCGACTGGAAAGAGGGAAGGAGGGCTAGACAGAAGGAAGGACTTCCCAGGGACTGTAGAAGCAGGTCCTTAGTAGGTGTGGGAAGGCAAGTGTGAGGATGGAGGGTGCAGTGTCAGCAAGGCCCTGGGGGAGTGGAGTTTACCAGCACCACACCCCTCCCGAAGCTATTTGCACACCCCTGGCCGCACATCTGTGCAAACATCCCTTTCTTCCTTTGGCTTGCCAGACAGGTGGAAGGGGTGGCAAGAGAAAGGTTCCATCCAGGCCCTCCCAGGCTCCGACACAGGGTGAGGTGGTTGGAGCCCAGAGAGTTTCTTATTTCTAGAGATCAAGATAGAAATTGAGAAGAAACGGGAAGAATGTGGTAAAAAGTGATAACAATTACTAACACTTCCTTAGTCGTTACTGTGTGCTAGGCTTGTGTTAAGTCCCTTCCAGGAGGCCCTATAGCACGGTGGGGGAGGGGAAGGCCAGGGAGCCAGCCTGCCTGAATTCCCAGCTCACCTGCTTCCCACCCCTGTGAACATAGGGGAGTCAGTTCATCGGTCTGCACTGCAGTTTTCCCGTCTACAAAGTGAGGACAATGACAACACCAACCTCGAAGGGTTGTAGTGAGTGTAAAATGAGTAATCTATGTAAAGCCCAGTAAGGTTTAGCCATTGTCATTAAGGTCTATCACTATCCTCCATTTATTTATTTATTTATTTATTTATTTATTTATTTATTTATTTTTACAGAGAGAGAGAGAGAGAGAGAGAGGGAGAGAGAGAGTCAGAGAGAGGGACAGATAGGGACAGACAGAAACGAAGAGAGATGAGAAGCATCAATCATCAGTTTTTGTTGCGACACTTTAGTTGTTCATTGATTGCTTTCTCATATGTGCCCTGACCGCGGGCCTTCAGCAGACTGAGTAACCCCCCGCTGGAGCCAGCGACCTTGGGTTCAAGCTGGTGGGCTCTTGCTCAAACCAGATGAGCCCACGCTCAAGCTGGTGACCACAGGGTCTCGAACCTGGGTCCTCTGCATCCCAGTTCGATGCTCCATCCACTGCACCACCGCCTAGTCTGGCACTATCCCCCTTTTAAAGTGGTGAAATTTGAGGTTTGGACAAATGAAGTCACTTGCCCACAGTCACAAAGAGGCAGAACTGGGATCCAAACCCAGCTCTGCTTGAGTCCTTAGCCCATGCTTGGAACCACGAGGCAGGTGCCAGCACCAGCTTAGCCAGGGGCCGTGCTAAGCAGGTTACATAACTTACCTAGTTCAATTTAACCAACCACCCTATCCAATACCTCTGCTCAGGCATAGAACAGTTCTTGAATTCTTTCTGCCAGTCTTGGATTCTTGTGGCTGAGGGAACTGAAGCCTAGAGAGACACAGCAAGTTGTCCAAGGCCACACAGTAGGTAACCAGACAAAGCACAAACCTGACCCACTGAAATCCAGACACCACCAGATACAGACCGAAGGCAGAAGCCCTTGGCAGGTGGGATGGGGACCATGGCTGGGAGTCTGGGCTGGCCTACCCCAGAGGTAAGCCTGGGTGGGATAGTCTACAAGACTTCTGGCTTCAAGACGATCATTTCCTGCCTTGAGGTTTGCTGCACAAAGAGGCAGCTGTGGCAGGTCATAGCATGGCTGTCTCAGCCTCCCTTGGAGGATGGGAAGCAGAGGTGCACCTTGGGTGAGGGTGGGGTGGGTTGTCCAGTGGACACTGGGGCCACAAGACAACGGGTCAGGCCTCCCAGGGCTGGTTGAAAGGAGAAGAGCTAGAGCCCTCTGTCCTTGCTGGGCATTTGGCAGGGGATAAAACAAGGGAGGGGTCTGGGAAGGGTGTGTGCCACGTAGAACTAGGCCAGAGAGGCTCGGGAAAGTTTATGAAACGAGTCAGGGCTGAGATCATGGGGGACTGGTGAGCATGTTTGAGTGTCTGTGTGTGTGGAGCCCATGCATGCCCCTTCCCTCAGCACTGTGCACCCCCTCACTTGCCTGCTTGCTCCACCATCTCGCCTTCACTGAGCTCCCCCCCCCCCCAAGGAGAGCTCATACTCGCCGTGATAGATAGCTTAGTTGGTTAGAACATCAACTTGATGTGCAGAGGTTGCTGGTTTGATTCCCTGTTTCTGATTTCCAATTCTAGGTCAGGGAACATACAAGAACAGATTGATTTTCCTGGTCAGGGTACATACAGGAATAGATCGATGTTTCTCTCTCTCTCTCTCTCTCCTTTCTTCTCTCTCTAAATTCAGTTTAAAAAACCTCACAGGGTTAATGCTCTATGAGGACTCATGAATTTAATACTGACAATAAGCATAACAGGCCTATGAGAGTTTTTCAGATGAGGAAACTGAGGCTCCAGAGGTTAGGTAACTTGCTCAAGGGCACATAGCTGGTGAGATCTGGCTCTTGGACTTGAGCCCAGACAGTCTAACTTTACAGTTCACACTATCAACCTTCAGTCTCTGCTGCTTAGCTCTCACCCCCTCCCTGAACATTCAACCCCCATCTGATCCCCATCAGGGGCCTGGTTTTCACACCAGCTCTGGGGGAAGGTCCCAGCTCTCCACCCCAGCCAGTCCTCTTAGGTACCTGCCAAGTAGGTCCCGTCCCCTTCCTCAGAGAGTACCCCAGCCTTGTTCCCCTTCAGTCCCTCTGGGCTGGCTCAGGCCAAGAGGCCATACTCAGACTCCTTACTGCCCCCCCATCTGAGTAGTAGAACAGGAGTGGGCCCAGGCTCTGGAGGTGGGTGAGGGTGAGAGGCCCCATTAAGGAGTGGTGGGGCTGGTGTGTACCTTGGCAGAGGGACAGCAAAGTGGGAGGCCCTCAGAGGGCAGGCAGCAGGAGGGGGAAGGGGCGATGGAAATAGGCCCAGACCCAGACACAGGCAGCCTTGGGCCTTCCCTTCTCCTTTTCTGGACCACGCGGCCATGTCTGGCCCTGTGGCTGGTGCTTTGGACCCTGCTTCCAACCTCAACTGCAAGCCCCTAATTGCCAGTCCTAGAGGATGCTCTTTTGTAACACCTGACCCTGGAGACCTTTCTGGCCTTCTAGAAACACTCTGCCTTTGCCTTCTGATTCACTGCTGTCTTAGTTTCCTCCCACTCCCAGGATGCACCTGCTTGGTGTCCTTTACTGACCCTCTTCTTCTGCATGCCCTTTGAATGTTGACCATCCTCATGTCATGGCCTGTGCTTCCTCTTCTCCCTGCACTCCTTCCCTGGGCATTGCCCCTGTGGCATCAGTCACCCTCTGTACAGCATGAACTAATCCCTAGCCCTGAAGTCTCACTCCCTGTGGCTACATGGAAATCCCACAGGCACATCCAACTCAATTCATCCAACCATCCTCCTTCTCCTGGACCACCACTTCCCCTCCCCCGTTGCCTAGCCAGCAACCTGGTAACCGTCCTCAGTACCTCCCTTTTCTGGCTCCCTCACCCCCACTCCAAATCCTGCCTAATCCCCTCCTTCGTTCTCTTCACACTTGGCCCTTCCCATGGGGCCCCCCTGTCCACCTCCGTGGACCACCCAGGATTATTCCAGCAGCTTCTATCTTCTTCCACATAGAAGTCAGAGGGCTCTTGCTAAACACGACTCTGAGCAGTCACTGTGCTTCTGACTACGTCTCCTGTGGCTCCCACTTTCCTGAAGGTGATTTCTAACCAGCTTCAGCATGGCCTACAGTATCTGGCAGCATCCAGCTCCTGTCTGCCTCTGAGCACATAAGCTCACCTCCCTAAACCCGAATGTGCCAATCACGACCACCCCTTCTTTCTCTTCCCAGTAAATCCTCCTTCCTCAGCTTAGGTCACTGTTTTCAGGAAGCCCTCTCTGACTGCTCAATGATAGGCCACAACCTCCCTGCCGCCCCTTCCCCCAAAACTCCATCCCCTCCTTCTCTGCGGCCCGATCTGTGTTCCCCTAGACGGCAGCTCTTGAGGGTATGGGGCTCACGGGCACAGGCACCGGTGCGTAAGGGTGAATGGGGGACAAGCTGCCTGGGATGTGTGTGGTTATGGGGGTGTCTCGGAATGGGTCTCGGGGAGGGAGGCCGACGTCGAGGCCGGGCTGGGCGCGCGGACCGGGCGGGGCGCGGGCCTTGGCGGTGGCTGTGGAAAGAGGAGGGTGGAGGCCCCGCCCCACCGAGCCCCTCCCGCCGCCGGTCCCCCCCACCGCTCCCCGCCCGCCCACTCCGGCAGCCGCGAAGGCGGCCGGCAGAGCGACGCGGAGCCCCGCCGGCGCGGACCCCGACGACGCCCCCCGCCAGCGCCCCCTCCGCGGAGCCTGCGCGCCCTGGGCCGCCCTCGAGGGTCGGGAGCGGCGCCCGGCGGCCGCCCTGCAGGTAAAGGCGGGGAGGCTGGAGTGGCTGCTGGGTTTTGGGGGGCTTCAAGGGCAGGACCGGGCCCATGCTTCCCCTAGACTGTCCGGGACTGCTGGTCCGGTGCCTCCTCGGACCCGGGGTGGGGACTGGATGGAGACTCGGGCCAGAAGGTCGGCGGTAGGGTAGGGGAGCCCATCAGTACCCTGCGCCCCGTCCCTCTCCACCCCAGAGTTGCTCAGGCAGAATCCCAGATAAAGCCCCCTCCTCCTTCCGCTCCCAGAAGCAGAGCTCCACCATCAGGGGCTCCATCATCAGACAGTCCCGGTAGACGCCCCAGTGCTGTGGCTCTGAGCATGTCACTTCACCTCCTGGAGTCATCCTTCCCACCTGTGAAATGGGAATGACAAAGCTTCCTTGGCAGAGTGGTGGCAGAGGAGGGCGTGAGGGGCCTTAGAGCGCCCTCCAGCCCCAGGCAGGGAAGCCCTTCAGCTCTCTCCCTCCCCTCTCTCTGCCATGGCTGGTTTGCTGGCCACCTTCCAGTTTCTCTGTCTTTCTGCTTCTGTCCCCATATCCCTCCTATTCTAGGTGTCCTGGCAGCACACCCTCGCCCCCCAAACTGGAGACTGAGGTTCTGCCGAATGTCCCTGCCAGAGCTCAGCCCCTCCCCCCCAGCTCAGGACTGAGACTTCGCGGGGGTGAGGGGGCTGTTGCCTGGAGCAGAAAGGCAGAGGGCCCCAGAACAGCCTCCCCCATGTGCCTGTCTTGGGGCTGGAGTCACAGTGGCCCCAGGAGTCCCTGGATGGAGAAATGCTGTTTAGACAGAGGAGCCAAGGAATTGCGAGCTGGGGAAGGCAAGCCGTTTGAGTTTGCTTGTTGCGTGTATGTGTTTCTGTGTGCAAGTGTGTCAGTGTGCACGCTTGTGGGTTGTGAGGGGTACAGCAAGTGTCTGCCAGTGTCTTCATGCTGCCATGTGTGTGACACCCTCAGCGTGTGTCAGAACATGCAAGGTCCCTGACACAGGAACGCCACTGACCTCCCGCAGGAGGACCTTGGGGACCCACACATCCTTCCTCATGTCTGCTTCAGTGCCTCTTGCTAAGGCCTGTGTGGTGTTTGGTGGCAAGTTCCCCTCCTCTGAGTGCCCTTAGCAAAGGTAGCCTCCCAGGAACTGCTGGAGCATTTGGAAGGTCTGGGGGGGGCTAAGATGGCTGGAGCAGCAGGCCATCTGGGGACCCTCTGGGACTGATCCCCACTTCCCTGAGCATGGGGGTCCTCAGAGAGCCCATTCTAGAGCACAGGGGAAGAGGTGGGTCTAAGGAGGCACCGTGGGGAGTTGGCGGTCTCTGTTAGAGCATAGACGCTCCCATGGGCTTCCTGCTGGACTGACAGACCCTTGGACACACAATCACCCCCTAATGATAATGAGGACACACCACGGACATACTCACACAGTCACGCACAGCTACACTCTCTCCCATTGACAGTCACACACAATCACACAGGTAAACATACTGCACTGAAACACACACCACCACAGATGCTGAAATGACAGAGGGTGTGTGCACACCCATGCACACCCCCAGACTCCTACAGACACATGGCAGCCCCACCTGGCCCAGCCGAACATACTCAGATGGCACAGCACACACACATACCCTCAGACGCACGCACTCAGACACACTCCCCAGGGTCTCTCTCTCGGGTTTCACATTGTCCACCACAGAAAAAATAAAGTGTTTCCGCTCTTTGGCTCCGAAGAAGAGGAAAAAAAAAAGGAAGTGAATGTGTCTACTAACAAGAGAGAAGGGAAAGATACTGAACAGGGCTGTCAGCTGAGCACCCCCTACGACCACCCCTGCCCTGGGCCTAAGCCAGACCAGAGGTTGGCAGAACCTCAGCTTCCCTGCCCCGCTGCCCGCCTCACTCCAGATCCCCCCAGCAGCAGGCATAGGCCTCTTGTAGGAAAGTGGGACCTCAGATGAACTGGTCCCATTCGTGGCCCGAGGCACTTGCAAGCTGAAGGGGGGAAGAACCAGAGAGGCAGAGTGACCTATCATACAGGGTGCAGCTGTTGAAGTACGCCACACCACGGGCCAAAGTGTGTGAGGGAGGGGTAGCCAGAGAGGCTGGCCAGGGCTCTCAAGAACTAGAACTCTGACATGTGCAGGTGTTGGGAAGGGTAAAGCGGCAGCCTTGCAGTCAGAGGGAAGAGCACGTGCAAAGGTGTGTGGTGAGGAGCTGCAGGTTCTCTTGGGACAGTGAGTAATTGTTGGCTCAGTGCTGTGGGGGAGTGAATGGGAGGGGCTGACAACCACTTTGAGATCGGATTTCCAAAGGCCTTGTGCGGAGAAAGGGTGTGAGCTGCACCGTGGAGCAGTCTGGCTATCACTCTGGTTCCTCTGGGGGTCAAGGATAAAGGGGGATCTATATTATAGTCCTAAGGAGGAAGGTGCTGGGAGCTCAGGTGGGTGGTTGCCATGGGGATGAGAGGAAGACATAGATGGAGAAGAGTAAGAGGAGAGACTGGAATGGCCTTCGTGACTGATTGGTTGGGGGGATGAGCAGAGGGCAGGCTGGGAGCTTTGTACTGAGTGACAGTGGCCTGTCCCCGGAGGAGGCAGGTGAAGGGGAAACATGAGTTTGGATCCCAGGGTCTGGCATGCTGGGATGGTGGTGGTCTGGGTGTTGAGTGTGGCCATGGGTTGGGGGGAACAGTAAGGTCTGGGAGGTCTGGGGTGTGTACAGAAGCCCAGGTGGCTGTGTGAGGTCACATGTGTTCACATGAGTGCCCAGAAATCAGCCAGGGAAGTCACACTTCCAGATAGGGAATTCCAGACTCACTCTTTCTACAGCAATCTTGAGTGAAGGCAGTGCATGGGGAAGGGACAGCCTTGGGAGTCAGACAGGCCTGGGTTACTTCCCTTGTCACCCTGGGTAAGGGACTTCCCATCTCAGTGCCTCAGTTTTCCCATCTAGCAAATGGGAATGTTAATACTTGTCTCCAGGGTTATTTTACCTGCAGAGGAGTGAGAAGGGTTCCAGCTCACACAGTGATCAGGGTGTAGCACCTAGAACTTTCACCCAGTGCAATACCTCTGATCAGTGTTATACCTCTCTGATTCGATCCTGGGAAGGGACTGGGGAGGACATGGCCCTGTTTCCATTCAGATTTCTGGAAAGTTTTGAATTGGGAGATGACTCTCCCCATGCAACCTAACCTAAATGGGCTGAGATTCCTGGCTCTTGGAGGGCAGAAGAAGGGGGTGGCAGAGGGCTGGTGCCTCATGGGAGAACCATGTCGGCATTAGGGGCTCATCTCCTGGATGGGCTTGTGGAGACACAGAGGTCTAAGGTCACTCAGCAGCCAGTGGCAGGTTTGAGACCAGATGCCAAAAACTTGGGTTCAGGGCTCCCTTCCTCCCAGAGACTGCCCCCTCCAATACCTGGGGTGGAGGTAACCTTATCACCTGAAATTCTCTAATTTCTTCCCGTTGACCCCCCGGTCACTGCTCACTGTCTGGTTTGGTGGGAAATGGAAAGGAAAATCAATTGTCGGGCAGGCACGGTGTACCTTGCGTTTTCATAGCACAAGGTGATTTGGAGGCTGTAAGGAACATGGGGGAATAGCAGGCATGAGGTCAGGCTCAGGGAGAGTATCCCGGTAGGGGTCGCCAAACTTTTTACACAGGGGGGCCAGTTCACTGTCCCTCATACCATTGGAGGGCTGCCACATACAGTGGTCCTCTCACTGACCACCAATGAAAGAGGTGCCCCTTCCGGAAGTGCAGTGGGGGCTGGATAAATGGCCTCAGGGGGCCGCATTGCGGCCCGCGGGCCGTAGTTTGGGGATGCCTGAGTGTGCTGTCCCTGTGGGCCCTGTGAGGAAGGGCAACTTCTGGGAGGAAGGGTCCAGGTCTCTGGTCTCAGTTCTACCCCTGGCTGCCGTGTGACCTCAGGTGAGGTCTTTGCTGGGTCTCCAACGTCCCATCTGTGGGATGGGCCAGTAATGCCACCTTGGCCCACCTTAGTGCCTGCGGTGAGGAACAATGCAGATTGTGGGGTGGAGGGCTCATTTCTCCTCTCTTGGAAGGTCTCAGGAGGTCTACCCTCATCTAACATCCACAGTCCTCAATACGCAGAAGATCTCTGTCCTTCCCTCCCACTGTGGCTGCTGCTGGCCGCCCAGCTGCTCTGCGTGAGCCCTTCAGGCCACGCTCCTTCTGACAGGCGACCACGGCTCAGCTCGTGGCAAACATTCTTTTCATAGTTCCTGGAGCACAGCAAATCCTGCTGCTTAGCCAGGAATGCAGAGTCCCCTCCTGCAGCGGTAGCAGGGGCTTGAGTTGGGGAGCTCCTGGGGGTGAGGCAGGAGGGGCTGATGAGGCAGGAGGAGGACCCCCACTCCCAGACTCTCTATGCGCCAGCTCCAGAGAGCCGGGAGGCTGTCCCTGTCATCTCTGGACTCATAGTTTGGTTCTAAACTCCAGGACCGTCCACCACTGGCTAGCTGGGTGAACTTGGGTAAGTGACTTCTCTCTGAGCCTTGTTTTCTTTATCTGTAAAAGGTTCTTTTTATTGAGAGAGAGAGAGAGAGAGACAGGGAGACGGGAACATCGAGCTGTTCCTGTGTGTGCCCTGACCTGGGATTGAACCAACAACCTCTGTGCTTCTGGACAATGCTCCAACCAACTGAGCTATCCGGCCAGGGCTTATTTATTTTTAGAGAGACAGAGGAAAGGAGAGAGAGGAGAGGGAGAAGTGTTGTTCCACTCAGTCGTGCATTCATTGGTTGCTTCCCATTTGTGCCCTGACTGGGAATCGAACCCACAATCATGTCATTTCGGGAAGATGCTCTAACCCAGTGGTCCCCAACCTTTTTTGGGCCACGGACCAGTTTAATGTCAGAAAATATTTTCACAGACCGGCTTTTAGGGTGGGACAGATAAACGCACAAAATAAAATTATGCGACCGGCGTAAAAACTGTGGTATTTTTAAATATAATTGTCGAACTTAAGAGACAGTGTCAAGAGTGAGTCTTAGACGGATGTAACAGAGGGAATCTGGTCATTTAAAAAAAAATAAAATATCGTTCAGACTTAAGTATAAATAAAACGGAAATAATGTAAGTTATTTATTCTTTCTCTGCGGACTGGTACCAAATGGCCCATGGATCAGTACCAGTCTGTGACCCGGGGGTTGGGGACCACTGCTAACTGACTGAACTAACCAGCCAGGGCCATAAAATAGGGTTTATAATCTAACCTCACAGGGCTTTTGGGAGTTGTCGTGGTAATTATGATGATAGTCATACAATAATAGTAAACAGCCTGACCAGGCGGTGGCGCAGTGGATAAAGCGTCGGACTGGGATGCAGAAGACCCAGGTTCAAGACCCCGAGGTCGCCAGCTTAAGTGTGGGCTCATCTGGTTAGAGCAAAAGCCCACCAGCTTGAACCCAAGGTCGCTGGCTTGAGCAAGGGGTTACTCAGTCTGCTGAAGGCCCGCGGTCAAGGCACATATGAGAAAGAAATCAATGAATTGCTTTGTCGCAATGTGCAATGAAAAACTAATGATTGATGCTTCTCATCTCTCTCTGTTCCTGTCCGTCTGTCCCTGTCTATCCCTCTCTCTGACTCACTCTCTGACTCTGTGAAAAAAAAAAAGTGAACATTTATTAAATGTTCCTTTATGCCAAGCACTGCTTGAAATCTGCTGTATGAAATTAACTGATTTAATCCTGACAGATGCTTTATGAAATAAGAATTGTTCCCACTTTACTCAAGAAGAAGTCAGGCACAGATGAGTGAGGTTATATACTAGGAAGAGGTCGGGCTGGGAGAAGAATGCATGAAGCTGGGCTTTTAATCCATCATGATTTTTAAAAAATTAATTTTAGAGAGAGAAATATAGATTTGTTGTTCTACTTATTTATGCATTCACTGATTGACTCTTGTATGTGCCAAAACCTTGGTGTGTTGGGACAACAGTCTAACCAACTGAGCTACACAGCTAGGGCCCATTATGATTTTTTAAGCAAGATTCAGCCCAGGACCTGCTTGTGGTAGACGCTCAGAAAGTGGGGACTTCTCCCGGGAGCCCATCTTTGGGAGAGGCTGACTATTCGCTTCATGGCCATCAGCACCTTAATTTGGAAAGTTGGGATAAGGGCCTGGGGTGCTGGCCAGCCTCCTTGGGAGCCCTGTAGCTGGTAGGGGATGGGGGTGCATACTGCCCACCCACATCTGGCGTGGGATTTAGCTGGCGGCAGGCTCTGTGCAAGGAGGAGATATCGCCAGGGAAGGGGCTCAAGGAGGAGATTAGGGAAGGCAGCTGGGGGTGGAGGTTAAGAACAGAGTCCCATTGAAGTTGGCTCAGACACTGCCCGGTCACAACCACCAGCCCTAGCTTCCTATTTTGTAGGGCTGAGGGAGCCGTGGCCAACTGGAGTGGGCCCCTGAAGCCCTTGGTGGGAGCAGCCCACTCGGTTCCCAGCCTGGCGGGCCCATGTTGCCATCTGAATTGAGGTAGCACAGGTAAGAGTGGAGAAGAAGGGAGAAGGACCTGTAGCTAAGGTCTCTAGGAAGCCCAGGTAAAGAGGGTTTGCCATTTTGGAGGGCTGGGCAAACTGCAAGTTTCAGAGCTAGCCCTTGTGCTTCCCAGCCCTAATCTTGGAGAATGGATGGCACCTCTCTGAGCCTCAGTGCTCCCCCTCAGAAGAATAGGACAGCAATTCCTGCCTTACACGGTTATGGGAGAGCTTGATAAAATAATGCCCCAGGGCATGCCAAGTGCTATGTCTGGTGTATAAAACGTACTTGGGATTTAAAGGGCTAACATGAGTGGAGGGGGCAGAGCCAGCTTTAACCTGGGCTCAGGGTCTGTCATCCTGATATTTAAGGCATTTCCTAGGCTGACCCCAGCCAGCCTTCTTATCTCAGCTTGCCTGTATAGTGGGGAGGTTAAAAGCCCAAGCTTCGTAGTCAATAGCCTAAGTTCAAAGTCAGGCTCAACCCCTCACTTCGAGCTGTGTGACCTTGGGCCAGTTACTTAAACTCTCTGTCCGTTGCTTTCCCTATCCGTATAAAGGGAAGACAAAATACCTATTTCACTGGATTGTTGTAAGGATTAAATGAGATAATCCATGAGAAGATCTCAGAACAGTGCCTTGCATGTATAGATGCACAATAAACTGTTAGCTATGTTTTGTTAGTTCATTTGTTTGTTTATTTTTTGTTCCCATCCCAAGTGTTCACACCTCCATACCCTCACACATGCTGTTTCCTCAGCTTGGACCGATTGCTTCTCCTCGTCATCATCCAGTTAAATCCATGTTCATTCTTCAAAACCCAGATCGAATATAAGTCACTTCCTCCCCCTAAGCCTCCTGGTGGGGTGGAGGCAGGGCTCAGTTGAGTTGGCGAGAAGACCTAGGAGCCGCTGGCTTCACTTCTGGCTGCTTGTGTAGTGAGAGACAGGGCCGGGATGTCAGAGTTTCCATGGGAGCGGGCAGAGGCGAGCAAGCAGCTGGGGGAGAGAGTGACGCGGCCAGTAGGTCTCCTTGCCAGGTGGGTTGGCTGGGTGTCCCCTCTCCATCCACCCAAGAGTCACGCCTGGCCCTGGACTATAGCCCCAGCTCCCCTGTGGACAGCTGTGTGACCTGAACTAGGGCTTGCGACAGCCTGGCATCATGGTTGATTGAGACAGAAACAGGCACCTGGCCATTCAGTGTCCTGCATATATCACCTACCTGCTCAACAGTCTTCCATGGCACCCCATTGCCTTCCAGAGGAACGCGAGCACGGAATTCAAGGCCCCTCGTGCTCAGCTCCTCGGCTCCTCTGGAACTGCGCGTCCTGTCAGCCCCACAGCACCTCTGGAACTTCCCTGGATCTGCCAAGCAGCTTCCTACTGCCAGAAATTTCTTTTCTCGCTTTGTCTGCCTCTCAGACTCCTAGTCACCCTTCAGGATCCAGCTCCAGCGTCCCTTCCTCCATGAACCTTCTGGGGAAACTCAAGTGGGAGGCAAAGTTCCCTACTATGTGTTCCCACAGCCCAGAGATCTTAGTCAATTGTGTGGTGGCCACTTGTCAGATGCCTACAGTTAACTCAAGGCCAGGGAGGGCAGGGCCTGGAATGGAGCCATTTCTGTGTCCCCAGCCCAGAGTCCCGCACACAGTAGGAGCTTCCTCAGAGAGGAACCCTAGCCTGTAGTGGGGGCGACCCCAGCCCAGGGCCTGATGTATATTGTAGGGATTTCTCTAGTATGAACACTGGCACACAGAAGGGGCTTCCTCAGCCTGGGCCCTAGGACAGGAGGAATGCCATCAAGTCAGGGCCAGGCACCCTGTGGACATTGCTAAGTATGCATGAAATGAACGAAGGGAGTCACATCCTGGCTTCCTGAGGTGAGAGCCTGAGGTCGGGGCCAGTGCTCCAGCAGGGGCTCTTGGTACCAAGCCCGGGGCAGGCACAGGGGCGGCTGTGAGTTAGGGCAGGAGGCTTCCGGCTCTTGGCATCTTCCTCACTGTTTCCCTTTTTTGTCCGCAGGCCTCGCCTCTGCTGGGACTTTTGGAGGCCCCTCCAACCTGAAAGGTAAGCTCGATTTGGGGGGCATCCAGCCAGGGACATCCCCGGTTGGATGAGGCCATTGCTGGCTGCTGCCTAAAACCCTGCTCCCTCCTGCTGCAGCGGGAGTGCCTCCCGGCCCGGGGACACCCAGCAGGCAGACCCTCTTGCAGGTGACCTCAGCTCCCTGTGGCCTGGGCTTTAAAATCCTGGCCCAACTCGGAAGCAGCTTTTTCTCATTTGTGAACTATTTCTCCCTGGCTTGTCGGAGTGGGCCTGTGTTTGCTTGGCCCTGCCCGGGTGCAGTGGCCTGGCTATGCTCCTGCCGGGCCTCCTCCCTGCCCAGCTCCTCCTGCTGCTGCCGCCGCCGCCGCCGCCGCCACTGCGTGGGGAAGCCACGAAGGCCCAGGAATTTTGGCAGGCGTGGGAGGCAGTGGGCGGCGGGTGGCGCTCCGGAAAGGGCTGCAAATGTGAACCAGAAAGCAAGGGATTGGCATTGAGGAGCCCCTGCCTGGCTCGGCCTGGGGCCTGGGGCTGGTGGGGTCTGGGGTGACCCTTCAATGTGCAGTCCCAGTCAGAAACTCAGGGCCGCTTCTGGGAAGTGAGAACGATGGCACCAGCCGGGCCGGAGCCTGGTGGAGACGGGCTGGTCTCCTGGCTACCCGCCTGGGGAAACACTGTTGCCCTGGGTCCTGCCCACTGCTGGGCTTCTTCTGGGTCACCTAC
Organism: Saccopteryx bilineata; assembly: GCF_036850765.1. Classification (NCBI taxonomy): domain Eukaryota; kingdom Metazoa; phylum Chordata; class Mammalia; order Chiroptera; family Emballonuridae; genus Saccopteryx; species Saccopteryx bilineata. The sequence continues at coordinate 265,517,099 of NC_089492.1, forward strand.
CCCCATCTGGTCATTCCTACCTGCCTGGACACTTAGTTGCCCAAGATGCTCCTCCCCAGGGCAGTAGCAGGGTGTCTGGTTGAACTCTGACCTGTCCTTCAAACCTCCTTCCAATGCTGTTTCCCAAATTGAGGTCCCCTGGGGTCTGAGAGCCTCACCTGTAAAGGTGAGGCTGGGACTCTTGGTGGATCTGACGCTTGGTGGGGTAGGCATGATGGGCACTCCTGTCCTGCCATCTGCCTGGATGAGGAGGCAGCCCCCAGGCAGCCCTGTCCCAGACTGCTGCCCCTCTCCACCCAATTCCAGATTCCAGGCAGCTCTTTGCCTTTGGAGCAATCCTCACCCCCACACATTTAAATTTGAGGGGGTCACAGACTCATACTCATTCCGCAGGACAGAGAGCTCAGCTCATGGCCACTGGACTCCACAAGTTCCCATACAGGGAGGTCAGACACAGACCTGAAATTAGCATGAGCATCAGGGCTGTGAGTGCTGTTTCCAAAGGGTCTCATCAAATGATCAACAGCTAGAGATGCACAGAGCCTGGAACTCCACCAGGGATCTAGGTACAAGCACACAGGGGAGGACAGAGAAAGACAGGCATGGTCGCAGAGATGGGCAGACAAGTGGAATGGCACACCCAGATGGGAGGAAAGACACACTAAGAGATGCACAAGATACACAGGCAGGTGAGGATCTGGACTTAGTGACAGAAACAAGAAGGAAGGGACACAGATGGGTGTGGCCTCTACCCAGATGACTCCCTTACACAGTACTCTTAGACAGTGTGGCCCCCCACCCCCAGTTGTGATCTCGGTGTTTCGCAAGGCTAACCATAAATTTCTGCACACTTTTTACCCCCATCTCATCTTAAAACACTTTTTTTTAAAGTTTATTCATTTTTTTAGAGAGGAGAGAGAGAGACAAAGAGAGAGAGCAAGGAGAGAGAGAAGGGGGGAGGAGCTGGAAGCATCAACTCCCATATGTGCCCTGACCAGGCAAGCCCAGGGTTTCAAACCGCAACCTCAACATTTCTAGATCGACACTTTATCCACTGTGCCATCACAGGTCAGGCCATCCCCATCTCATCTTAACTGATTCACATACTGAGTTTAGAGTATGCCTCCTCCTCCAGGAAGCCACATGAGAATGACATGGAAATTATCATGTTGGTATAGGGAGCCACTGGAGAATCCAGGGGAGGATCATGGGTAGGACTGGGCCTATGTGTGGTCCACAGATAGGCAGACAGAAGTTGTTAGAGATGCAGATGTTGGGCTCTACCCCACACCTACTGAATCAGGATCCCTGGTGTGTGGGGGGATGCGTTTAAGAACCTGTGTTTTAAAAAACTGTTCGATGCGACCAGGTGGTGGCGCAGTGGATAGAGCATCGGACTGGGATGCGGAGGACCCAGGTTGAAGACCCCGAGGTTGCCAGCTTGAGCGCAGGCTCATCTGGTTTGAGCAAAGCTCACCAGCTTGGACCCAAGGTCTCTGGCTAGAGCAAGGGGTTACTCGGTCTGCTGTAGCCCCATGGTCAAGGCACATATGAGAAAGCAATCAATGAACAACTAAAGCGCCACAACAAAAAATTGATGATTGATGCTTCTCATCTCTCTCCGTTCCTGTCTGTGCCTATTTATCCCTCTCTCTAAACAAACGAACAAACAAAACAACAAAAAACAAAAATAAACCAAAAAGACTGTTCGATGCACACAAAAGTTTGAGGAGTAGTATTGCAGTATCTACAGAATGTATTGAGGAAAACATTGAAGCTGAAGCTGAGGGGTGGGAGAGAGGCTATTACAATAATCCATGTGAGGACTTAGCCATTTAATTTAACAAACCTTTACTGAGTGGCTGGGAGGTGCCAGGCTCTGGGCTGCGTGTTGGGAGAGTACCAGGTCTATATTAGAGCAGAGACTGGAGAAGGAGAAGGAAGGGAAGTGAGAGAAGTAGAGGAGACAAGAGTCCACAAGATTGGCTTGGGGGTTTGAGGTAAAGGAACAGGGCTGTCAGGTACAGCTGTGCGGGAGGGCTGCTGTACAAGGACACCAGGGAAGGCAGGGAGCAGGGCCAGAGCTGGATGGGAGGAGAGTGTAGCTTTTTCTAGCTGCGCTAAGGCATTATATAGGCCAGAGATTCCTTACTGCCCTATAAGGTAGGAGGGGTCAGAGGTGACACCAGATTTCTGGCCTGGGCACATGGGAGTAGGGGAAGCAAATAATGGCTAGAAAGGCAATGAGAGCAGTTTGGGTGGAGGGATCTGAGGGCTAGTCAGGTGAAAACGCTCCGCTTATAAGTGAGCTCCAAGGGTTTGGGGCTCAGGGGAATGGTCAGAGCTGGAGACAGCTGTGGGAGTCCTTGGTGATGGGATTGGTGAGAGCTGGAAAATGCAAGAGGAGCATCCGGAGAGAAGCGACGAGGCCTGAGCTAGCCCCTTGGGGCAAGCCTGGGCCTGCAGAACGGGCAGAAAAATCCAAAGGAGACTTCCAAGAAGGAGGAGGGCAGTATTACAGGGTGCATTCAGTGCTGGAGAAAAGGAAGACCAGGGTCAGAGGGTGGGGAGGGGACAGCAAGTAGGGGTGAGGGGTAAAGACAATTCTTACAAGAAGCTTGGGCCTGACCAGGCAGTGGCACAGTGGATAGGGCGTCGGCCTGGAATGCTGAGGACCCAGGCTCGAACCCCCGAGGTTGCTGGCTTGAGTGCAGGCTTATCCAGCTTGAACGTGGGATCATAGACATGACCCCAGGGTCGCTGGCTTGAGCCCAAAGGTCGCTGGCTTGAGTAAGGGGTCACTGGCTCAGCTGGCATACCCCAGTCAAGGCAAGTATGAGAAACAATCAATGAACAACTAAGGTGCAGCAGTGAAGAATTGATGCTTCTCATTTCTCTCATTTCCTGTCTGTTCCTGTCTCTCTTGCTACAAAAAAAAAAAAAAAAAAAAAAAAGAAGAAGAAGAAGAAAAAGAAAAAGAAAAAGAAGCTTGGCTGAGAAGGGCTAGAGATGAGGGTGGCTGGGAGCAGGGGCAGTTGGGCCTGTGTGGGCATGGGATTCAGAGGCTGGAGACAGGTTTGCTGGGAGGCATCCTAGACAGTGAGAGGCCCCTCGGGAGGAAGTGTGGAGGGGCCTGGGCCTTGAGTGGGAGACAGGACCCTCTTTATCTGAGACTCAGAAAGGAGGGTGGGAAAAGGCTCTTCAATTTCCACAAACTGGGAACGAGGTGGGGGAATTAGGGGCTCCGGAACCCTGGAGAAGTCTGGAACTGCCTGGTTGGGCATTTAAGGGTGGGCATCATGTCCATTGGGCTAGGAGGGCAGTGTCTCTGTTTCTCTCAATCATCCATAACTCCATCCTAGTCCTGAGCAGGCTAGTGACCCCTGGTCAGTTTCATCTCAGGAGTAGTCAGAGAAAAGGCCTAGAAGGCCAGAAAATTGACTTTAGGGAATTTTCATGAGATCCTGGCCTTTGGCAGCAAGTCACCTGAGTTTTGTAAGGGTCGGAGATGTTGCTTTGCAGCAGGAAGAATTGAGATTAGACTAAAGATAGGACTTTCTGGCCATCAAGGTAGCAGGATAGGGCAGCACATCTGAGGTTGCTGACAGCTCAGATCATCTCGGTTAATCCTTTTACAGATGAAGACACTGAGGTTCAGAGAGGTTAATTAACTTGCCCAAGATCACAGCTGGCAAGTAGCTGTACTGAAATGGGAGTCCAGGGGCTGCTAGGACCTAGGAAGGCCTAGAGGCCCCCAAACTGGACCCCTGACAGGAAGACACTGATCAAGAAATGCTGCTCACTTGTCGAGGTGGCAGAGACAGAGCTGGAGAGACAGAGACAGAAATCGTCAGGGCCAGAGACCCAGGGAGAGAGCAGAGACCACGGCTGGGAGAGTGGGGAGACAGGAGGCATGGGGGGGCAGGAGCAAGTGGGGCAGCCGATCCCGCAGAAATGTCTCCACAACAGGAAGCGTCTCATAACATACCTGTGGTTTGGCCAGGCCCTGGGGCTGCCTGAGCGCTCCCCACTGCTCCCTCAGCTGTACCGCCCTTCTAGGGTAGGGGGCTTGGAGCCCAAGGAGCCTGCATGGGGCTGTGGTCCAGAGGGAGGGGACCAAGGCCTCTGCAGCCACACTCCTGCATGGTCCACTGGGAGCCCCCTCCCTCAGGCCCTTATATCTGAACCTCTGGTAGCTCATCTGTGAAATAGGGTGGGGAGCGGGCAGGACTTTTAAATTCCATAGGGTCACCTGGGCCCCCTCTGCTGGTCACCACTGGGACAAGACCCTTTGAAAGAGGAGATTGGAGGGGAGGAGTCACAGTTGGCTGATGCCCCTTCCCCTTCCAGGACTGTGCTCATGTATGTGTGCGTGTGTGTGCGCACGCGCGCGCGTGTGTGTGTGTTTGTGTTGAGGGGGGTCTGCATTCATGCCACTTTTCCTTCCTGCTGGGGCCCATTCCCACCCACTTGGGTTGAAAGACCCCCAGAGCACTGCCCACTCCCAGCCAGCCTCCTTGGCTGCCCTGGGAGGAGGTCCAGGCTGCCACAAAACGCTGACTTGAACAAAATGCTATTTTACGGGGATTTGTTGAAAAGGGGGGAAATCCCCGTTAAGGACTTGCAGCTGTCCAAACACGGCGTCCACCCTGCCGTCGCCACCGCTCAATCCCCTGAATCAGCGTCTCCTTGTGCACCCCACCTCGTGCCCCTGCCAGCCCAGCCCCTTCCCAGCTGCCCTGGCTCCTGCCTTCCTTCCTAAGAGGTTAACAGAGAGGGCGATGGCTTGCCCAAGGTCACACAGCAGAGCCGGGCTTGAGCCTCTGGGCCCTCCCCTGGCCACTGACACCCGTGCTTGGCCACCATTTCTTGTGGGAAGAACAGGGAACAAGAAGATGAATGCTCTTCTTTTGTACCTCTGTTCTCTGGGCAGGCTGTTCCTTGACCGAGTCCAGAGGACTGCCCCACCTCATCCCCTCTGGCCTGGGGACAGGGACAGGGGGCACTCTTAGGACGGTGAGACATGCATCTGCGCAAAGTCTGAGGCAAGGACTGAATGAGGTATTTACGTGATCTTGAAATTTGCCGGTGAATTGAGTTAATCAAACATTTATTGAGCATCACTGTTTGCCAGCCAAGTCCTGTGCTGAGCAAAGAGTAAGTGAACACAGCAGGTCGAGAGAATAGAGGAGTCAGAGTCAGAGAGGAGTGAGGGCTGCGATAGGGACCGCAAGCATCCACGGAGCCCAGGAGGCATCCGATAGGATTCCTGACAGGCAGGAATAAGGAACTGGTAGGTGGGGGAGCCCGCAGCGCAGGGAGCTGAGTGCACAGAGGCCGGAGAGCCTCAGGGAGGCTGGGTGTGTGGGGGAGGAGGGACAGTGCGGAGGAGGGGTGGGCGCTCAGAGGCACCCAGGCACCCTGGCTCTGAGGTGGCTGGGTTGAGGGGCAGCCTGTCCCACCTGGCTGCTCTGTCATGCCATTCCAGGGAGACCTTGCTCTCTGCAGCCCCTTCTCTGGGCCATGTACTCGCTTCCAGCCCCCAACCCCCATGCGGACTGGCACATGCCAACCGCCCCTCTGAGAGCTGGAGTAATCTTTCCCCCTCAAACCCACAGGCGGCTTGGAGAGGCACGAGAGACTTTTTCTTGGTTTGCTTCTCTGTCTGGCTTTCGTTCTCTGGCTGCTCTCTCCTCCCCGCCCTCCCCCATGGCAGGATGTCACAGTGGTTAAGAGCTCAGGTTCCTTACAGCTCTCTGTTCAAATCCTGGTTCCCACTTTAGACATCACTGTCCTCTGAGCCCTGGGAATCACAAGAGCTCCTCTTTCCCAGGTACCTGGTGGGAATTAAATCACATACTGAACATGAAGTAGCGAGGTGGGTTTGTGACAGGAGGTCCATGTGCTCAGACACTTCTCACTCCAGAGGAAGCACCCGCTCTCGGGTCCTGCAGCAGACCTGTCCCACCTCGATGCAGGAGGTGCTGGAATGGGGCAAGTTCAGGGAGCCACAGGGCATGGGGCAGTGAGGCTCCCTGGAGACTCACATTGCCAAGGACGAATGAAAGGTGGGGAGTTCGTGGGTGGTGCTGCCTGACTCCAACTACACTTGGGCCCTTCCTTTGGCACCCTGCCCGCCTGTGCTCCTCCAGAGTCCTCCCCGCTGAGGCTGCTCGGCCTCTCCATCAGCCCCCACTCCCAGTGAGGCCTTGGCTCATGTCCCCAGAGCCAGGGCTGTCCTGAGTCCTCCTATGGTGATGCCATGACCTTGGCCTCTGACTCACTCAGGCCAGAAAGGCTCACTCCCCTCCCCCTGCTTCCTGCTGCACGCCTTGCCCCGCCACCTGCTCCTTCACCCCGTTGGCTCCCAGCACCAGGCAGAACAGTCTGGCCCTGTGAGTGTGTGAGCACTGCTCCTCCTTCACCTCCATGGGCCCCCAGCTCAGATGCCAGCGCAGGCAGACCCTTGTCCTGCTCAGGAGAGGTGGGATCACAAGATAGTTAGGGGCTGGGACTAAAAGTCAGACTGCCTGGGTTTAGGTCCTGATTGTACCCTGGCTTCCTCATCTCTATTTTTTATTTTATTTATTTATTTATTTATTTATTTGTATTTTTCTGAAGCTGGAAACGGGGAGAGACAGTCAGACAGACTCCCGCATGCGCCCGACTGGGATGCACCTGGCACGCCCACCAGGGGGCGATGCTCTGCCCCTCCGGGGCATCGCTCTATTGCGACCAGAGCCACTCTAGCACCTGGGGCAGAGGCCAAGGAGCCATCCCCAGCGCCCGGGCCATCTTTGCTCCAATGGAGCCTTGGCTGCGGGAGGGGAAAAGAGAGAGAGGAAGGAGAGAGGGAGGGGTGGAGAAGCAGATGGGCGCTTCTCCTGTGTGCCCTGGCCGGGAATTGAACCCGGGACCCCCGCACACCAGGCCGATGCTCTACCACTGAGCCAACCGGCCGGGGCCGCTTCCTCATCTCTAAAACAGGGCTAGCACGCTTCACAGGGCTGAATGCAGGTGGGATGTACAGTGTTCCGTCAGTGCCTGGTCAGGGCCTCCACCAGCAGGACCCGAGGGTCAGGCCTGAGTGCTCAGCCTCGTGTGCTGGCGTCAATCACGTGGCGATTAGAGCAGGGGGCTGTGCTGAGGCCAGGCTCTGGATAAGACCTCAGTTCTCACACTTCCTACTTGTGTGTCCTGGGCAAGATTCTTGGAGTTTAAGTTTCTGTTTGAGGGTCTATAAAATGAGGACATAAATGCATGAGCTTGGGGGGGTGGTGCCACTGAGAGGATTCTGTGAAGTGAAGCATGCCAGGCCCTGAGCTTAGGTCTGGCGCATGCTAGTGGCAGGTATTACCATTAGGCTGAACCCCAGGGAGGTTGTGTGACCTGCCCAAGGTTACAGAACAGGTTGATGGCAGAGCTGGGATTTGAACCCCGGAGCTAGGCTGACAGCTTCATCAACCTTCTCCAGAGCCCTACACTCCTTCCTGTATAGCTCTGCATGAAACAGAGTTTAGACTCGCAGGGGTCCCCAAACTTTTTACACAGGGGGCCAGTTCACTGTCCCTCAGACCGTTGGAGGGCCGCCACATACAGTGCTCCTCTCACTGACCACCACTGAAAGAGGTGCCCCTTCCGGAAGTACGGCAGGGATCGGCTTAATGGCCTCAGGGGGCCGCATGTGGCCCGCGGGCCGTAGTTTGGGGATGCCTGGTAGAGGAACATCAAACTGCAGCTCCAGATGTACCCCAGTTACTAGGGAGGGCTCTGCTCCCCGCATGCACCCTCAGTGTGCACAACCCTCTCGCAAACCCCTCTGGAATTCAGGCACTGGTGCTGAAAGGCCCTTGGTGGGGTGAGGGGATCCCAGAGCAGAAATCTGAGGGAAAATGGGACTTTCCTTGGGTTTGCAAAATGTCATATAATCCCTCATTCAAATATTGATGGGTGCCCACTGTGAGGCAGATAAAACATCTCTAGTCATCACAGCAGCCCAAGAAGCAGGTCCTTAGCCCAGTTTTTTAAAAAAATAACACCTTTGGCTCTGGCCATGTCAGAGCGTCATCCTGATATGCCAAAATTGTGTGTTCGATCCCCAGTCAGGGCACTTATAGGAATCAACTACGAATGTATAAATAAGTGGAGCAACAAATCAATGTTTCCCTCTCTCTCTCTCTCTCGCTAAAATCAATAAAAAAAATTTTTAAATCTTTATTGAGACATGATTTATGTATTATATACTGCTAACAAAAATTAGGGGATATCTCAAAATGAATATGAAGTGATAAAATATCCCCTAATTTTTGTGAGCAATAATTAGCCCATTTAATGTGTACTATTTGATGATTTTTAAGAATATATTCACAGAGTTGTGCAACCATCACCACAATCAATTTTAGAACATTTTCATCACCCCTAATAGAAACCTTGTATACATTAGTAGTCACTCCCCATATCTCCCTCCCTCTACCCTAGACAACCACTAATCTTTCTGTCTATAGATGCTCCTATTCTGGACACTGCATATAAATGAAACCATATAATATGATTTTGTGACTTGTCTTCACTTAGCATGTTTTCATGACCCCTCCATCAGCCTCCACTCCCAGTGAGGCCTTGGCTCATGTCCTCAGGGCCAGGGCTGTCCCGAGTCCTCCTATGGTGATGCCATGACCTAGGCCTCTGGCCCACTCAGGCCAGAAAGGCCATGATGTAGCATGTCATCAGTACTTCATTTCTTTTCATTGCTGCATAATATTCCATTGTATGGATATATCACACTTTGTCCATTCATTAGCTGATATACATCTGTTTATTTTTCTTTTTTTTTACTGACCATCATTTTTTATTATTTTTTAATTTAATTTTTTGTTTTTACAGGGACAGAGAGAGAGAGTCAGAGAGAGGGATAGACAGGGACAGACATAAAGGAACGGAGAGAGATGAGAAGCATCAATCATCAGTTTTTCATTGTGACACCTTAGTTGTTCATTGATTGATTTCTCATATGTGCCTTGACCATGGGCCTTCAGCAGACCGAGTAATCCCTTGCTGGAGCCAGTGACCTTGGGTTCAAGCTGGTGAGCTTTGCTCAAACCAGATGAGCCTGTGCTCAAGCTGGTGACCTCGGGGTCTCAAACCTGGGTCCTTTGCATCCCAGTCTGATGCTCTATCCACTGCGCCACCGCCTGGTCAGCTAATTTAAAATTTTTTAAAAAATATAGCGTGCGGAGGACCCGGGTTCGATTCCCGGCCAGGGCACACAGGAGAAGCGCCCATTTGCTTCTCCACCCCTCCGCCGCGCTTTCCTCTCTGTCTCTCTCTTCCCCTCCCGCAGCCAAGGCTCCATTGGAGCAAAGATGGCCCGGGCGCTGGGGATGGCTCTGTGGCCTCTGGTCGCAACATGGCGACGCCCAGGATGGGCAGAGCATCGCCCCCTGGTGGGCAGAGCGTCGCCCCTGGTGGGCGTGCCGGGTGGATCCCGGTCGGGCGCATGCGGGAGTCTGTCTGACTGTCTCTCCCTGTTTCCAGCTTCAGAAAAATGAAAAAGAAAAAAAAAAAAATTAAAAAAAAAATATTTTAATTATTCACTTGAGAGAGAGAGAGAGAGAGAGAGAGAGAGAGAGAAAGGGTCAGCAGTAGGAGCGGGAAGCATCAACTCATAGTTGCTTCCCATATGAGCCTTGATCAGACAAGCCCAGAGTTTCAAACCAGTGACCTCAGTGTTCCAGGTTGACTGTCTGCCCACTGCACCACCACAGGCCAGGCCCATCTTTATTTACATATTGAGTTGAGAGAGAGAGAAACATCAATTTGTTGCTCCACTTATTCATGCATTCATTGGTTGGTCTTCGGTGTGCCCTGACTGGGGATCGAACCTGCAACTTTGGCATATTAGGATGACACTCTAACCAACTGAGCTACGTGGCCAGAGCACATCTGTTTATTTCTTCTTTATGGCTGTTATGAATAATACTGCTATGAATATTCACATACACCATTTTCTGTGGACATATTACCCCGTTTTACAGATAAGGAAACAGGTTCACAGAGTGGAAACCTCTTGCCAAGCTCCCCAGTTGGTGAGTGGAGGTCTCAGGCTGGCTGTCCCGATCTAGAGCCTGTGCTTCTCCCCATCCAGGAGCTGAGCTAAATGCTCTGACAGAGCTAGGTTGGAACAAAAAGGACTGAGGGGTTAACTTTATGGAGAAAGGGGTAACAGCTTCTGCAGGTCTTGAAGGATGAGTAGGAGAAGGGGAGAGCATTGCAGATGGAGGAACAGCAGGTGCAAGGGCCTAAAGGTGTGAGGCTACCTAGTGTCTGGGAGCCATAGGAGTTCCATGTTATTGGGGCAGAGGTCTAGGGGAAGGAAGAAGCAGAGAAAGGCACAGTAGATGATAGGGTTGGAGACACAGGAACAGATTAGATTTAAAAGGCCTTTATATCCTACTTTCTTCATGAAACAAACTAAGCTATAAATATACATTTTTTTTAAAGTGAGAGGTGGAGAGGCAGAGAGCCATCTCCTGTATGCGCCCTGACGGAGATCCACACAGCAAGTCTCCTACCAGGTGATGCTCTGCCCATCTAGGGCTGCTGCTCCGTTGCTCGGCAACTGAGCTATTTTAGTGCCTGAGGCCATGAAGCCATCCTCAGTGCCTGGGTTCAACTTACTCAAATACTGCAGGAGGGGGAGAGAGAGAGAAAGAAAGAGAGAGAGAGAGAAAGAGAGAGAGAGAGATATGAGGGGGAGGGGTGGAGAAGCAGATGGTCACTTCTCTTGTGTGCCCTGGCCAGGAATCCAACCCAGGACATCCACACACTGGGCCAATGCTCTATTGCTGAGCCAACTGGCCAGGGCCTGTAAATATACATTTTTAATTAAGTATATGTCAGGGAAAGTAGGTTTATTTCAAAACTATTTCTAGCCAATGAGTTATATTTTCAAGTGCCTCATCGAAAGTGCCACATTACATAATTTTATAAAATATGGTTGTTTTCCTTTCAATTATTGTAACACAGGAAAACAGATACTTACTAGGTGATTGCTGACTTCCTCATGTAAAGGACACTTGTTCATTGGTTTGTGTGTGTCTCTGTAGTAGGGATGATATTGATATATGTGCTGCCACCTATTTAAAAGTAAGTCCATCTCATGTCACAAGGCCATGATTTGCCACTCTTCTGCCCAGTGTGTTGAGTCGGGGTAGAAGGTAGTTCCGTGTTCCAGATACAGTTCTTTGATTGATAGCTTCAGTAGGATGTGGCTCTACTCAAGTCCTTCCAGTCTTTCTGTTTTGGATTTTTAGTAGGATGCAGTTAATATGTTAGTCAATTTCTTTTGCACACAGGAAGCTTTATAAAACTTTATTCCTAAGCCCCCTATTTTGAGATGCTGTTTTGCATATGAGAGGAATACTGTTGAAATAAAACATAATTTCCCCAGAAACTAAAGCTTTATTTATTGATCAAGGTGATTCTGAAAGTTAAAATATTAAATGTTAGAATGCTATGTTATTGTTGATTGTACTATATTATGTATTCAATAGGAAATCATGGTTTATCAATCAAAATTGAAATTTTCATCTTGAATGCCATGCTAAGCACATGGCCTTGATCCTGAAGGCAGTGGGCGGAGAGCCCCGGCGGGCACCGACACCATGTGAAGTCAGACAAATCTAAGGCAAATCCCAGTTCTGCTTCCAAGAGACCTCTGCTTTAGTTTTGTCGTCTGGAAAATGCCGATGACAAGAATAATACCTTGTTTCAAGTGTTGAGGGGATTGAATTCCTATCTCTGGAGAGCTCATCCTAGTGCCTGGCAGAGTGCCAGCCTAGCAAATGGTACTGGGTGTTATCATCATCAAAGGGCGGTGTGGATCAGGAGCTGCCAAGATCAGATCTGTGCTCTGGAAGGGTGTCTGGCTGCAGAGTGACTGGTCTGGGGGAGGCTGTTGTCCAAGGGAGACAGCAGTGGGGATGAAGAGCCATGGGCAGGCTTCGGGGGAGGTTTAGGAGATAACTTCTGCAGACTCCGAGACTTCGGGAGTAGCTTGTGAATAATATGTAAATTCTGATCTTTTTGTGAGTCCCTGGGCCTGGTGCCAAACCACCCAGGGGCTGGTTTGATGGTCCCTCTCGGTTCCTCCCTGCAGCACGTTTGTGGACGCCATGCGGTGGGCTCTGACACCCTTGCCCGTGCCGCCAACTCTGCTGCTGCTGCTGGTTCTGGGGTGCGGGCCGCGGGCGGCCACAGGCGGTGGGGCCGGCGGGGCAGCGGGCTACGCGCCGGTGAAGTACGTGCAGCCCATGCACAAAGGACCCGTGGGGCCACCCTTCCGCGAGGGCAAGGGCCAGTACCTGGGTGAGCACCTCCGCACCCCATCCCCTCAGTGTCTCCGACAGCTCCTGATCCCCTAGCTCCCTGCCTCCCGACCTCCATCTCTGGCTCCTCCCTTCCAGGTCACAGCCCCCCCCCCCCCCCGCCCCCCAATCCCCATCAAAGATCCCATTTCTACTTTCTTCCTAATGCTGGTCCAGGGCCTCTTACCCCCGGAGGGCCAGGAAATGGCTGGCTGGCCGGCCGCAGAGGTCTTGAGTGGGCTGGGGAGAGGCGGGAAGGTCCGTGGGAAGTGACTTAGGGGTCTGCCCTGACTGGCTCTACGGAGGGGTGCTGGCGCCACCTGGCGGCCATTCCACCCCAGGCCACGCAGGGATGAGAGGCTTCCCAAGCTCTTGGATACTGCCCAGCCTGGGTATGTTGGACACCAGCAGCCCAGGGTGAGAACACCCTGAAGCCCCCAAGATTGCCTCTGGACACCCATAAACTCCATATTCCGTGAGAGCATGGAGAAGGAGATCAGGGCATGGTCTTCATGAACAGATATAGTATCGTCTCCCCATGCACCCCGTGCTGGTGTGGGGAGTGGGTAGATGGGTCCTCGATACCCACTGACCAGGGCCCTGACTGCTCCTTCTATCTCTCTTTCTCTCAGAAATGCCTCTACCGCTGCTGCCGATGGATCTGAAAGGAGAGCCGGGCCCGCCTGGGAAACCTGGGCCTCGGGGGCCCCCTGGCCCTCCTGGCTTCCCAGGAAAACCAGGCACTGGAAAGCCAGGGCTACATGGGCAGCCTGGCCCCGCTGGCCCACCTGGCTTCTCTCGGATGGGGAAGGCTGGTCCCCCAGGGCTCCCGGGCAAGGTTGGACCACCAGGGCAGCCAGGGCTTCGGGGGGAGCCTGGGATACGAGGAGACCAGGGCCTCCGGGGCCCTCCAGGGCCCCCTGGCCTCCCTGGACCTTCGGGCATTGCTGTCCCTGGGAAGCCAGGCCCTCAGGGGGTACCAGGGCCACCAGGATTTGGGGGGGAGCCAGGGCCCCAGGGGGAGCCTGGACCCCCAGGTGATCGAGGCCTCAAAGGGGATAATGGGGTGGGCCAGCCAGGGCTGCCTGGGGCCCCAGGGCAAGGGGGTGCCCCTGGGCCCCCTGGCCTTCCTGGTCCAGCTGGCTTGGGCAAACCAGGTTTGGATGGGCTTCCTGGGGCCCCTGGTGATAAGGGTGAGTCTGGTTCTCCCGGGGTGCCAGGACCCAGGGGTGAGCCAGGGCCATTGGGCCCAAAAGGGCCCCCGGGAGTGGATGGTGTGGGGATCCCAGGGTCAGCAGGGTTGCCAGGGCCACAAGGCCCAGCAGGGGCCAAAGGGGAACCAGGGACTCGGGGTCCCCCTGGCCTGATGGGCCCCACTGGCTATGGGATGCCAGGACTGCCAGGCCCCAAGGGGGACAAGGGCCCAGCTGGAGTCCCAGGGCTCTTGGGGGACAGGGGTGAACCAGGGGAGGATGGGGAGCCAGGGGAGCAGGGCCCACAGGGCCTTGGGGGTCCCCCTGGACTTCCAGGGTCTGCAGGACTCCCTGGAAGACGTGGGCCCCCTGGGCCAAAGGGGGAAGTAGGGCCTGGAGGACCTCCAGGAATGCCTGGCATTAGGGGTGACCAGGGGCCTAATGGCCTGGCTGGGAAACCTGGGCTTCCAGGAGAGAGGGGGCTTCCAGGAGCCCATGGACCCCCTGGACCGACTGGGCCTAAGGGCGAGCAGGGTTTCACAGGCCGCCCTGGGGGCCCCGGGGTGGCAGGTGCCCTGGGACAAAAGGGTGACTTGGGGCTCCCTGGGCAGCCTGGCCTGAGGGGCCCCTCAGGAATTCCAGGACTCCAAGGTCCAGCTGGTCCTATTGGGCCACAGGGTCTGCCAGGCCTGAAGGGAGAACCAGGCCTACCAGGGCCCCCTGGAGAGGGGAAAGTGGGGGAACCTGGCGTAGCTGGGCCTACAGGGCCCCCCGGGGTCCCTGGTTCCCCAGGACTCACAGGCCCTCCTGGGCCTCCGGGCCCTCCTGGTCCCCCTGGCGCCCCTGGGGCCTTTGATGAAACTGGCATTGCCGGCCTGCACCTGCCCAATGGTGGTGTGGAGGGCGCCGTGCTGGGCAAGGGTGGCAAGCCGCAGTTTGGGCTGGGCGAGTTGTCAGCCCATGCCACGCCCGCCTTCACCGCTGTGCTCACCTCGCCTTTCCCTGCCTCGGGCATGCCTGTTAAATTTGACCGGACTCTCTACAACGGCCACAGTGGCTACAACCCAGCCACTGGCATCTTCACCTGCCCTGTAGGTGGAGTCTACTACTTTGCTTACCACGTGCATGTCAAGGGCACCAACGTGTGGGTGGCCCTGTACAAGAACAACGTGCCAGCCACTTACACCTACGACGAGTACAAGAAAGGCTACCTGGACCAGGCATCTGGCGGGGCTGTGCTCCAGCTGCGGCCCAACGACCAGGTCTGGGTGCAGATGCCCTCGGACCAGGCCAACGGCCTCTACTCCACCGAGTACATCCACTCCTCCTTTTCAGGGTTCTTGCTCTGCCCCACATAACCCGAGGGGCCCTGCTGCCCTGGCTTCCACCTCTTTAGTGGTAGAGAGAACTTCTCAATTACAAAGAACCTGCATTTAAAGACAAAACCAAAGGCTGAACAGAGGTGGGAACGGAGGCGGCCGTGGCCTTGGCCTGAGGAGACTGACTTGGTTTCTCCCTCCATGCAGGCTGTGGTTGTTTCTGGAAGAGGCCGGCCTGAGTTCCTCCTCTCCCCCAAGTGTCTGTGCAGTGTCAGGGTTGTGACCCCATTCCTGCCCTGTCTGGCCTTCAGACAGGGCCCCCGCACACTCAGTCCAGCTGTTGGAGACTCCTGCCCTCTGGGAGTCCTGGGCTCTGCTGGGTGGTGAAAGGTGCTGCTTCTCTGTGAGTCAGAGCTGAGATGGGCCTGAGCGCCCCATCCTTCCCCTGGGGGAGCTATTCCCAAGCCCTGTCCTTCCTGCTGGCCCTCAGATGGCACCAGCTCAAGGAATGGGACATAGCCTCCCTCAGTTCTCAGCCAGGGCTCTTCCACTCTCCCGGGACCTCCGGCTTATGATGTTGGATCCCTTGAAGAGTTTCTTTCCCTCTAGGGGAAAGGAAGCAGAGGGGGCCAGTGTGAACACCCTGCCAGGACTGCAGTCCCAGGGGGATGCCATGGCATCAGGCACGCACAGGTGCGCGGCTCCTTCTGCAGGCTCCTGGGAAGGGTCATCCCCTTTTCATGGCTCCAGCTACAGCCATGGGGAACGGTGGCTTGTGAGGGGTAGGGGCACGGGACTGGGCAGGATGGCAGGTCTTTACATGCATCTCCATCTCCTAGGCTTCCCCTACCAGCTCTCTCTGTTCAGCAAGAGGGCAGCTGCCTAGGCCCCTAGGGAGGGCACGGGCAGAGGCAGGGTTGACTGTCAGCAAATAAAGGGAGTATTCCTCCCTTTATCTCCTCTTACCTCCTGGGAGGAGGGCTGATTTTGTCATACAAAAGTGTAAAGGATCCTTGCCACCCCCAACCTAAGTGACCCCAAGGCACAGCCTCTCATTTGGCCCTTATAACAAGGTGCACACAAGCTTGGGGATGAAGGCTCCGCCTGCTTTTGCTTAATAAGAACCATATGTATGTGTGTCTACTAATCTGGGGGGAGGGGGCTTCCTCTCCTCCCACCTCTGGTTCCAATTTCCTGTTTTAAGCAGGATTAGAGCCCAGGAGGCTGAGGCTCTGGGAAAAAGGGTGCCAACAGGCCCCTCTGGAATGAGTTGGCTCTGGATGTTTCTGCCATTTTCCCCAATCAGAGCTCTCCTGCTGGAAACAGGCAGGATTCCTCTCCCCTCCCCTCAACCCCTAGTGCAAACCGAGAGGAGAAAGCTGAGCTGAGTGCTGGGGGCAGGGATGGTGGCCACTCTTGTCCATGCAAGGACGGCCACTCTCCCAGTGACTTGGGCCTCTCCTTCAGCCCTCCCCAAGCAAGCCCATCCCCCCTGGACTAAGTGTGAGCCTGTGTCAGTCCATGTGACCTGGTTGCGGTACTCCAACTCTGGCCCTGCCAGACCATGCGTGTTGAAAATGGAGGATGACGGCTCTGACTTCTGTCTCCATGAGCTGCGGTTCCTGCAGGCCCCTCGCCAGTCCTCCTCCCCACTGACTTCTCCCAACAAAGCAGGCTATTTGACTGCTCATGCTTTCAAAAGGAGAAATGAAAACCCAAATCGGCCCAAATGACACTATAAGAACAAGTTTTGGCTGGGGTTCACGGTGGATTTCTTACTCCCCAACACCCAAGAGAGCTGTCTCAAACCTTACCTGGTGGGCCCTTTGCTTGCCTCCTTCCCGGGTCAGACACCACCGTGGGACCTGTTTGGGAGGGGTTCTGATGGGCAGAAATTCCTCAGCTCCCTGTGGAACCCAGGGGACTAAGAAGGGGGTGGGGGAGCCAAAAAAGCTGTTTCACAAAACTTAAGTTTCTGCTAAAAGTCACTCCTGAAGCCTTTGAGAGGGGTGTTTGGTGCTTCTGAAATGTTATGTTCCAGGTGCTGTCTACTTAATTGACTAGCTTTGATAAATGACGTCAGGTTTTAACAATGAAAACTACATTACCTTGTGCGTTTTTATTTTCTGATTTCTCATTTTTTTCTTAAGATTAAGGTTTAAAGGTGTTCCATTAGCAATTTCATTTCTAACTGGTAGAAGCTTAGTTCTCTACGTATCTGTTATGTGCCCTGTGTCACAGAAGATTCAAGAAAAATGCACTTGGGAATCAAAGAAAATGGGACTTCTTTTTGAAAAGAAAAACAAGGATATTGGCTGTACTCACACAGCCTCAATAAAACCTGTTGTACAAAATAGCACAGCGCTGAGCTCGGCGCTGACGTGGGGGCCTCGGACTGGATTTCAGGAGGCACCCGGGGAACCTGCTGGGGTTCCGCTCTGTGCCCTCCGAAGCAGCTGCCCAGCCACAGGTCTGTCACCACATCAGAAACGCTCAGTGCTCCTAAGCTGTCGAGGCTCCGCACCAAGTAAATGCCAAGATGCATTTTAAGAAACCAAAGTAAGCAGTGGCTAGAGCGGGAGGAGATGGATCAAGCTTCCCTGGAACATTCCTGCAAGCTCTCAGGGGTAGTGGAGCATGACAGCTAGTGCAGGATCCCAAGGGCCAAGTTGCAACATCTGATACAAATTATGAATGAAATCATGAATCTTTGCCCTTGTGGGCAGGGCTAGTGCCAGGCCCAATGCTTACAGCAGGGCCGGTGGAGCTGTCCTGGGTAGGAAGTACCTGCCCCGTGTTTGCCATGCTCAGCAGCTAGGGATCTGTCCCTAGCTGTGGGAATCGAGATGACTTATCCAAGGCCAATCCATGCTCTGCAAAGCCATTTGGTTTGCCCCAGCCTGGCAGAACCCTATCTGGGCTGAGAGCAGACCTGCCCAGCAGTCCCGAAACAGGCTAGCTGCAGAGGGCATGCTTCTCTCCCCTGGGGCTGGAAGAAAGCTGAGAATGTCCCTGTTTGATGGAGGTGTCTCCTCCCTTTCAATTGTCCTTTTTTCTAATTACTTTATCAATCTGTTATCTATCTATCTGAGAGAGACAGAACATTGAACTGCTCCTGTATGTGCCCTGACCAGGGAACTGAATTAGCAGCCTCTGTACTCCAGGACGATGTTCCTACCAGCCAAGCTATCTGGCTAGGGCTTAATTTTTACTGTTTTTCAGAGACAGAGCGAGGAAGGGAGAGACAAGGAGAAGGGAAGCATTTGTTGTTTCACTCAGCTGTGCATTTTTATTTAAAAAAAACTTTTTTTTTTTTACAGAGACAGAGAGTCAGAGAAAGGGATAGATAGGGACAGACAGGAACAGAGAGAAATGAGAAGCATCAATCATCAGTTTTTCGTTGCAACACCTTCGTTGTTGCTTTCTCATATGTGCCTTGACCGTGGGATCTTCAGCAGACCGAGTAACCCCTTGCTTGAGCCAGAGACCTCGGGTCCAAGCTGGTGAGCTTTGCTCAAACCAGATGAGCCTGCACTCAAGCTGGCAACCTCGGGGTCTCGAGCCTGGGTCCTCGGCATCCCAGTCCAACGCTCTATCCACTGTGCCACCACCTGGTCAGGCTCAGCTGTGCATTCTTTTTATTGCTTCTTGTGTGTGCCCTGACCAGGGATTGAATCCACAACCTTGTTGTTTCGGGACAACTCTTAACCGAGTTAACCAGCCAGGGCCAATGATTATTTTTAATTGATTTTAGAGACAAAGGAAGGGAGAGACAGATACATCGATCTGTTGTTATTATATGTGCCCTGACTGGGGATAGAACCCACAACCTCTGCATATTGAGACAGTGCTCTAACCAACTGAGCTATCCAGCCAAGGCTCCTTTTATTTTTTTTTAGGGGGGGCTCTCTTTTCTTTTTAATGGTGGGTATGCAGAACTTCCTGACAGGCTGAGGCCTCTGACAGGTGCCCAAGATGCAGAAGAGGGTCCATCCAGAGCACCCAGGATGATGCACCTTCCCCACCTAAAGGTTGGCAGTCCGGTGACACAGGTGTCCTCTGCTTCTCCTATAGGGCTCCCATGTTTGGCCTAGCTGGGCCTGGGCTCTACCGGGGAGCAACCTTTGGAGTCAAGCTCTGAAAGCAAGAAAATCTGGCTTGTTCCCTGACCCCTGCTGGTTCACTCTGAGTGATCTCCAACAGGAAAAGGCACCAAACCATGCACTCAGCCCTTCCTGGGGAACAGAGTTGACTGAAAGAACTGGAGGAATCTGCTGCAACAACTCAGCAGCTTATAACCTTAGGGTCCTAGCTCCTAGGAGAGGGTAGCCCAGATAGAGAGGCACTAGCCTAAAAGGTCAAGGGGGGAGAATCCATTCAGGGCAGAGGAGAAACAGAAAAACCATGGTGGGATTTACCAAAAACTGTTTATTGCTCTGTGACTTCCACTGGAAGCTGTTAACAAGCCCCACCATGGTCAAGGGCCAGGTGCATATCGAGATCAGCTAGATTCAGTGCCTGTCTCCTTGATCCACAGACATGTGCTGCTCAGGACCCTGCCCAGTCAAAGACAGGCTTTCTGGTAAACTGGCTAAATTCTAATGAGGAGAAATGCTATTGGAGGTCATTTCCTTCTCCTCAATTCCAGGTGCTGGATGATAAAGGAAAATGCCAAAAGTATTCCAATACAACCTGCCCAGGTTCTCGTCTCACTGAGGAGACAGGAGTACCCAAGGCTCTGCAGCAAGCCAGAAACCCAGTGCCAGGGAGACACCAGTCCCTCAACCACTCCCATGTCCTCCCCCAAAGAGACTGCAGCCCCAGTGGTGCCCCCTGCCCATGCTGCAGGAAGACTGAGGCAGGGAGCAAAGCCCGAGGAAGCTCAGGGTTTCCAACCTGAGCTCTAGTGGTCCCACTGGACATGGTGGAGCCATGCAGCTGGGGCCCTCAGAGACTCTTCTGGAAGACCCGGTGCAGGCTCTGGGCGAGGATGTCGGTCTCCTCATAGCCCTCACAGCTTTGCTGCCAGCTTTCTGGCACCTGTTCAATCCCATAGTAGGCACCAGCAATGGCCCCAGCCATGGTGGCAATGGTGTCTGTGTCCCCACCAAGTGAGATGGAATAGATGAGAGTCCTTTGCAGGCTATTGAAGGTAGAGGGGATCTCGGGGTCAGGCTCCATGCAGCGTAGGAAGCAGTAGATGGCGGTGGGCACAGATTCAAAGGCAGCGATGCCATTCCCTGTGGGGATACCAGATTATGGGAACTTGACCCCATCTCCCACCCCACACATGTCCATAGGCTTCCTACCACTTGTCACAAGTCAACACTCAGCTTCAAGCTGGGCTATAACTAAGATCACAGTTAGACTACCTGGGTTCAAGTCCTGTCTCTCCCACTTACTGGCTGGGTGACTGCAGAAGTGCCCTACTGACCAAGGTTCCTGTATCTTGGATTTGTCCCAGAACACAGTAAGAGTACTATATAAACACTGATTATCAACACCAGTTGTAAGAACTGGTGGCCAGCTGCCATCTCTGGGGACATTTATCTGTGAGGCCGAAGGTGCTGTTGCCCCAGAGCAAGAAGGCTGTCACAGTAGCCCTGGGCAAAAATATGATGGCAGGTGTGATTCCTCACTCCCCTCCCATCCCTGAGCCCAAGCTTGACCCTGAAGGATGACGGGTATGGGGGGCTACACACCTAGCTCAGACACCACCTCCTCTCTAGTCACTGAGTCCTGCTCCAGAAGCTCTCCAATTTTCTTCAGCCGGCTGGAGTATGGATGCTCCTCCATGCCCAACCTGTGGGTTGGGGGCAAGATTGCAGGGAGGTTGGAGCCAGGGAGGGGAAGGACTGTGTGGGAGGATCATGGGGGGATGTGGTCAGGCTGACAGCCAGGCCAGGTGTCCTAACAAGTGGGAGAGGGCTGAATGAGAGCCGCTCATTTTCTTCTCTGGAACCCCAAGTCTTGCCTGAACCACAGCTGAGGCAAAGGAACACCCTCCCAGCCCTCCCCAGGATCTGCAGTTAGAGAAGGAAGGTATCAGCTTGTAGCAATGTCAGAGGACCCCACCCCACACACATGCACTCACAAACACACCTTCAGCCGCCTCCACCACACATACTCACTCTCTGGCATCCGAGATGGACTGGGAATCGCTCTCTAGCTCTTCCATGTGGCCCAGGAGTTGCTCAAGGAAGTGCTCACTGGATGACTCCCCCTGCAAAGCCAGGTGCACAGCCAGGGCCTGCAGGATGGCACCATTGTAACCCAGGGAGGAGGCATGTGTCAGCTGGGCCGAGAGCCGGGCAAACTAGGGTAAAGGCAGTGGAGGTTAAGATCTGCTGTCACAGAGCCCAAACGAGGGTGGGCGGGAGGGGACAGCCCAGACACTAGCCTGCCCATACTACCTTCTGCACATCCTGGATGCTGCTGTAGGCCAGGGAGATGCCAGCCACCCGCATGGCACCCCCATTGCCATAGGAACCTTTCCCGTTAAACTGGGCCCGAGCAGGCTCATATACATCACGGCACTTGGGGCTCAGGAGCTTCTTGAAGACGGTGATTACTCCAGCACCATAACCCCTGTCAGGGTCTTTTTTGTACTCCTGAGCAAATCTAGGGGATGGAAGGGAGACACGATGAGGGTTTCAAAGATGCCCGTCAGGGCTGGGAGAGAAGAAATCAGGCTGGTGTGGGAAATGAGGAGGCCCTGGGGGCAAAAGTAGCCTGTACCAGCAGTGCTGTCATTCTAGCCTGGGAAGCTGCAGTGGCTCTAGAAACAGCTTCCTGCTGAGGGTGGGTGTCCCAGCATGCACGGCATCACTGCTTTGGTCACGGCGTGCAGTAATTCTGCCCGCTTGGTTTGCCTCCTCCCAGGATCACCTCCTCACCTGTGAGCCATGTCCACCTCGTCAAAAGCCTCCTTGGACAGCAGGGACTGCACTAGGGCTCTGGCCATGGCCGTGTCATCTGTGTAGCACAAAGCTTCTGCAGGGACAGGGTGGGGGTGGTGGGGAGAGCAGTTGCCTGCAACTCAAGAGTGGCTGCTTTGGCCTCCCACTCATTCCTTTTATTTACCACTTTTTGAATGCCTTAAGTCAGCCTCTCACTCCCATCCACTGTCCTGGGCTCTAGGCATTGGGATTGTCAGTGATTCTTTGCTCCAAGTCAGTGGCCATGTCCTGCTGATCTCTGAAGAAAAACCTTCTACCACCTTCTGGCTGCTATCTCTGTGGCTCTAGTCTTTATACAATCTGCTTTGGGTCTCAAATGTCCTGTGCATTTCCTACCTTCCAACCCAACCTATATGTGCAGCCAGAAAATTCTTCCTAAGTGTACACTATTACTTTCCTTGCATTCACTCTCTGTTGCCTTCAGGATAAGGCCCAAATTCACTGCTCTGGCATTCAAGGCCCTCCCCTCCTCACTTATCTTATATTCCACCATTCCCCTACACATGCCCAGGACCAGTCTCAGAGCTTAGGCCAAGTTCTTCCCAGCTGGGGCTGCTCCCCTCCCTCCTTCTGCCCTGGCTCCTTCCTCTGGGTGCCCAGGAGTACTGCTCTGGCATTTCCAACACAGCAGCACTGGTTATATGGTGACCTCACAAGTAGGACATAAATGGGTCAGGGATAGGGACTTGGTTTTATTTGAAGACCAAGAGAACAAAGCACACTCCCTAGCAAGCCCCATTCCCATTCCTCACATGGGCTGTGCCACACCCTCTCCGTGTATCCCAAGCCACAACCCCACTTTCTCCTCCCCTTCACTCTCAGGACGCCCCCCCCCCCCCCATCTACTTCACTGGAAAGATGCTAACAGACCTCTAATCTATGGCTGTACTCTCTGGTCTCCCCTAGGGGAAGTAAGTCTCTCTTTTGGTCAATCCCCCATTCCCATACCCGGGGACCTTGTTCATCCTTTGTCCCCTCTCCCATGTCTTCAACCTCTCCCTACATAGTGGAGCGGCACCCATTCTCCTTTCCCTTGGTCCATACACCCTGCTTTTCCTCAAGGAACCCCTACTCTCCCATTCCCAGTCCATGGACTAGGGCATCGAGCGAAAGCCACCTCTAGCCTAATCAGAGAGCTCACCCCATTCCCTTGTTCAGGAATGGACAGATGACCTAAGTCAAGACAATGAGACCCTTGGGACTTTATGTAGGGATGGTTGCCAAACGAAACTCTTCTTCTGATGGAGCTGGGAGCTGCTGGGGCCACCACGTCTGCCAAAGGGAGTTAAGGCCACTAAGGATGCAGATCTGAGCAAGGAGAGGAACTAGGTCCTGAGGAGACAGCTTGAGCCCATGGATTCCGCCTCGCTTGAAGCCCAACCTACCTCTAGCCTTTTCAGTTAGGTTAGCCAATGC
Source organism: Saccopteryx bilineata (assembly GCF_036850765.1). Taxonomy (NCBI): domain Eukaryota; kingdom Metazoa; phylum Chordata; class Mammalia; order Chiroptera; family Emballonuridae; genus Saccopteryx; species Saccopteryx bilineata. The sequence continues at coordinate 265,540,351 of NC_089492.1, forward strand.
GTTCTATTTTTGCTTAGGCCATTTTGAGCTGGTTTTTCTGCCACTTGCATCCAAAGGGTCCTAAAACACTTCACAACCTAAACCCTGTTTTTCTTTCATTGTAACATCAAACCTAAATGAAATTAAAAACTGGTTCTACATCTTGCCTTCACTTCAGCCCTAGCTCGTCTCTCCTTCCTTTCATACCAAACCATTCCCTCCTAAACCCAGTGAAATCTAACTTCCAGGCTGCAGCCTTCTACTGAAAATGGTTTTCTACCTCTCCGTTGCACATCAGTGACCAGCACCTTCACCTTGAAATCTTCCCGGTTTTTGCTGATACACATGCCCCCCCTGCTTCTTCTCCTCCTATCAAACTGCTTCCTTCTCTAGTTCCTCTTCCTCCTCCAGGGTTAAGCCTCTTTTTCTAACTATAGTACATGCTCTCCAAGAAGCATCATCCACTGCTTGACCGCCGACGTGACACTGAGCGCTTTTAGGCAAAGGACAGCACAGGCACCAGCCTGGGTGTATGATGTGAGAGGAGCCGAGGCACAGAAAGCAAGTGTAAGATGAAACTGGCGACGAGGGAGGGCCGGCCCGGTAGGACACGTTCAGGAATTTAGCTCCATCCCAAGGGTAATGGCAAATCACCGCAGTTTTACGCGGGGGAGGTCGCGATAAGATCTATGTTTTGAAAAGAGCACGCCCGGCCCGGCTGTGTGGAGAATGGAGTGGGACGCACTAAGTCGAGACAAATGAGTTAAGACCGGTAAAACGGGCAGGGTGTATATACCGGACCAGGTGCAATTTAGGAGAATGACGCCCAGGTTCTGGCTTGCATGTCTGGGAGCACGGTATCGCCACGCCCCCAGCTGGGAAACGTTCAGGGCTAGATGTGTGAGGATGGAGGTCGGCTGTGGCCACGCAGAGCCGCAGGTGCCCGTGCGGGCCGTCCGGATTCCAGCGCTAGCCCCAGGGGCCCGACGGAGCCTCATCTCCCAGCACGCGTCTCTCCCGTCCGCGCCCCCACACCGTTCCGGGCGCCTCGCCGGAGCCCCTTCAGCGCCCACCTGCCCTCGCGCGCCCGGCCCCGCCCACCTGTCCGCGCGCTCCCGGGCGAGCCGGGGTCCGGCTCCAGGCTCTGGACGTGACGCAGCACTGACGTCAGGTGGACGGTGTCGTGCGCCTCGTAGATGGCGCCCACGCAGTCCCCGAGCAGCGCGCCAGCCAGACACCCTCGGAAGCGGGAAAGGGAGCGGGCCGCTCCAGCCCCTCCACAGCCCGCCGCCGTCATCGCCACTGCAGCCGCCATCCGCGCGGCCCCGTCACCACTTCCGGTGCGGCCGGCACGCGCCCCAGTCCCACAGCGCCGCCTGGCGATTCTGAGCCGCTCGCCGCTCGCGGCCCACAGCGCCACCTAGCGTCTCGGAGGCGCGGCTCCGCGTGCGTGGAACTAGGGCAGGTCCCGTAATGCTGATTGGATTCCACCAAGGCTAGGCCTCTGTTTTTCGTCCCTATTCTCCCCACCTACAACCGGTGTCACACCGGGCGAGACGGCCCCTAAAGGGTCTGGAAGCGACTATCGGACCGCTGCAGCCCTGCCCTTAAGACCACCGCCCTCCAGGTCCTGCCTTTATGAAGCCTCACTCTTTTTGCCCTGCACCCCAGCACTCCCACGGCAGTACCAGTCCTTGACCTCCACTCAGGTCTGGGCCCGCGTTCCCCAAACTCTTCCACTGTGATCCTAGCCTTCACTGGCCTTCCCTAGGCATTAGGAGAGCAGACAAGGGTTCAGCTGGGGCAGAGCTGGTTAGAAATGCAGCTAGAGCCCAGGGGGTGCTGGCCTATACCAGAGAGGGGCTCCCTAAAGAGGCAGAAGGAATCGGATTTAGAACATGGAGTTTGAGGGATGATGGTCAACAGCTGTGCTCCTCCATTTACAGGAGGGCCAAAAACCCTCTTACTCTCTCTCTGCTGACTACATGCAAGGGTAGCAGAAAACCTACATTGAGAAACTCAACATTTATTAGATTCATTCTCTCTACCCTCCTTCCTCTTCCATCTAACCTTCCCCGCCCTTCCCAGTTCCCGAGGCTAGGCCAGCTCCAGCTGGCAGCTTTTGAGTGGACTCAAGGTACGGTTTGTGGTGCGGGTGAAGGTGTCCACCTGAGGCACAAACTTCTCAGCAGGCACAGTAAGCTTTCGACGAGTGTCCATGCACTTAGTGTCCAACAGCATGGAGTTGGTCTTGCAGGCGATGTCAGCTTGCAGCCGGGCCAGGTGCTTGTACAAGGCATCTAGAGCGTCCCTGGGGAGGAGGCATTAAAAACCCACTGCATGAAGTCGGAAGGTGAAGGAAGATAGCAGGGAAGCCAGCAGGCAGCAAGATGCCCCTTGGGTGGGACGTGTCTCCCCTGCACCTCCTGCCCACTCCCCAAACCTACTGTGCTTGTGCCAGCTTCTGCTTCAGGGCAGTGATGGTTGCCTCTAACTGGTGGACCTCATTAGTGAGACCGTACTGTGCCTGGAGGCGGAGGTGAGGGTTGGAGTCCCAGGTCAGCGATACTATCCTTTGGCCCATGGGCCTGGGTGCTGTCCTGTGTCAGCACCCCAGCTCCACCAGGAAGATGTGCTGGGGAGTGAGTGATCCTGAGGAAACTTTAGCAGAGGGACAGTGCCCCACTGGGGTACCCTCTCACCTGGTCCCGGCAGAGTTCCACATTGGGCCGGTAGGTTCTGGACTCTAGTCGGGTATGGCACAGCTTCAGGTTCAGTAACTTCCTGCGCAGATCCTCCTCCAGGTGCCGGATGTCCTCCTGTAGCTCAGTGATCTCCTCCAAGGTCTGCAGGGGACAGAGTGACTGGTCTCCACCAGTTGAAGCCACCAAGGTGCACCCAGGGCTTCCCAGATGGGCTTCGGGCTCCTCATCCCAAAGCAGGAAGTCTAAGCCCCAGGGGACTAAATGGAGAAGGCTCACATTCTTCTCTTGCCACTTGAGCTCACTGTACACTTTCTCCATCTCCCGCAACCGCTTCCTGAAGGCAAATTCCGTTGCAACCCTCTGGGCTTCAAGTTCATTGTTGGTCTGAAGGACAGAAGTAGGCCGGGCATCGAGGGTATAAGTTCATGACCATCTGAGGATGTCGCTCAGATGAAGGGTTGGGATGCCACATGGTCAACAGGGAATGCAAGATAAAGGCTTGAGTGCACACTTGGACCATCCATTAGCCATGGAGGTGCAGGGGCAAGGAAGTGGTCGGTCACCTCAGCAATAGTGAGGGCAATGGCCTCCCTCAGCTCTGTGGCTTCTTTCATCTCAGCCTCTGCCCGGTTCTTGTTGAACTGACTAAAGTCATCCCACTGTTGAATTGTGGAGGAGCTGCAGGAGGCAGGAAATACTGGGGTCAAAAGACTATGGCCACTCTGGGTGTGGGGGAAGGAGAGACTGATTGAAACACTTCTTACCCATTGGGGACACGTGTAGGGTTAATTTTCAGAGAGATGTTTGGGGCCTTGAGGTTGAGAGAGAGGCAACCTCTGTCAATGTCCAATGTCTCCATTTTGTCCCGATGGTCCCAGTTGAGCTGCTGTCTGACTTCCTGCAGGAGGCTGGGGAAGGAGCAGACTAGCTCGCAGTCTATCCCACCAAGGCCCCAAGACTTAGCCCCCAGTGTACTGCAGGGCCACTGAGGGGTGGGGAGGCTGGAGTGACAGGACCTGCTGCTGCAGCTGAGACAAAAACCACCATAGCTGGCTCAGCTCCTCACAGTTAAAATGAGAACACACATGTTTGCATAAAACCACAGGGGCACGCGTATTAGTTACACTCACAAAGACTCACACATACACACTCATAATAGGGTATTCAGTCAGGGGTGGTAGCAAATGGGCTTCATCTCTCATGCTTCCAATCAATTGACAATGGCTTCCTAGAGCAGTATTCTGAGACCACGTCCAGGCAGTGGGAAAAGTGCTCTAATCAGTTAGTGGTTTCTGCCATAGACACAGCAGGACAGAAGGCAGCCTGAGAGCCAGCTGCTTGTCATCCATAGTACAAATATTCCACATTTAAGACACACAGGCTTCAAATGCAGGTGAACACAAGAATGACATGTCTCTTCCTTACCAGAGCTTCTCGAAAGTCTGGCTAATTTTCTGTTGCAAGGCCTTCTTGGTGGCATCAATGACCTCCACCTCTTTGTGCAGCTCTTCCTCCACACAGTCCTTCACTACATCAGTGTCACGCCGACTTTCCCGCAGGGTCAGGCACTCAATCGCCACATCCAGAGGCAGGTTCTTGGCCTGCAGGTTTTGCTCGGCTGACTCTTTCATCTAGAAAAGAGAAGGCACAGGAGGCTGGTGGACCATTCACCGGGAAGCGGCTCTAATCCCCACTTTAACAGAAGGGCCAGTGAGTGACTGAGATGGAAACACCACCAAATACCCCATCAAGGGTTCCTCAATATCAAATGAGGGATGGAGGAGAGGTCCTTGCAGCAGGGGCTCCCGGCACCCTGCCCTAGCTCCCTGCCTGTGCCAGGGCATCGATTTCAGCATCTAAATCTGTCAGACACTTGTCCAGCATCTCTTTCCATCGGTTGACCGTATCAACCCTCTCTGCCAGTCGAGTCCTGTTGTCATGTTCATCCCAAATGGTCTGGAAGAGACAGAGCCAGGTAAATAGGGTGTTTGGGGCTAGGGACTATTTGTTTGCGTATCATAGCTCCCGCTCTTAACCTGGTTGTTGGTCTCATTGCGGAGGACCCGGGCCTCCTGGCGTATCTGGTGTGACACATCGCGGTGCCGCTCGGCGTTGGTGGACAGCAGGTAGTTGTTGGTGTGCCAGTCCGGCAACTGGAAACGTTGACTGGGCTTGATTCTCAGTGTGGCCATGGTGCCGGGCCCCTAGGCCTGGTCCAAGACACCCACCTCCGCTGGAGAGGGAAAACAAGGCTGCAGGACTGCTCAGGAGATCCTCTCCTAGATCAAAAGCCCCCTCCAAAGGACCTACTCCTGTCCATTTTGCTCCAAGCCCCTTGCTGCAGGAAGCCTGGTTGGGAACAGACTTCGCTCTGCTCAACTTTGTAAGCAGCATTAACTATGTTTCTTCCCACCCATCCATCCACATACACAAACTCCTGGACCCTGCAGGTCCTGGAGCACCGTGTGTGTGCAGCGCTGTGCCAAGTGCTTAGTGGGGCTGGTGAGTGGGTGGGGTTTAACCGGAAAAAAAGCCCTTAATCCAGTTTCCATCTCTGCTTCCAGCAACCAAGTCTTGTGGAGCTTTCTCTTCTTTCTCTGGCCTAGCTGGTCAGGACCAGCGAGGGTTCTAAGAAAAGAAGCCCTGTTCTTCATCCAGAAATTTGGGCTAGTTTTGCAGGGGATAAGCGCTGGCACAGGGGAGTTGTTTTTTTTGGGGGGGAGGGTAGGACTGGGCCCCTCACCATCTGGTCATCACACTCTTTCCCTCAGCCCCTGATGGAGGAGGAGCAGCTGGGGTCCGTCTAGTTTCCAGGCGAACCTCACCACTCCCTTCCCCAGGATAATCGGTTTTGGTTTAAATTAATACCCGGGCGCTGGCGCAGAGAATGGAAGATGAGGGACAGAGGGAGGGAACTCGGGCCTGAATGTGAGCTCCCCCAAGCTCCCACGTTCCCTTTTCTCCCCTCGCCTCTCACCTCCTTCCCAGCGCCAACTTCCGCCTCCTCTCGCCAGCTCCTTTGTTGAGCTACCCGGTTGCTAGGCACCCGCTCGTCAGCGCAGGTAATTACCGCCCTCGTGTTTACCTTGGCAACCGCGGGGCGGGGGCGGAGAGGCTGCTGCCCCGCTGCGGCTGCAGGAGGGGGCTGGAGAAGGAGGAGGAGGGCAGCAAGATGTAATGTTAACTTCATTTACAAGTTAAACACTTTAATTTTGATCAAATTTATGCATCGATATAAAACCTAGGTACACAGAAAAACTAATCTCCCGCTCAGGCGCATTCCCCAGCAGGTATCCTTCCAGAACTAAATATATTTGACATTGTTTACACGCATTCCTTTGGTCCTCCTGTCTTGTCCAACAATTTCATCCATCTGCTTGACGGCATAGAAGGAATGATAATCGTATTTGGAGAGGGCTCATCTTTGGGTGAAGTAACTGGGATAGTAGAAGCAATGTTCAAAATCCAACCGTTTAAAAAAGAGAAGGAAAAAGAATTCAGCCTTGATAGTACTGTTCTAGGCCTTGGGAAATGTTAACAGTTAGTATAACTATTACATGAGTTGAGCCTCATCTCCATTTTCACGGGTATCTAAAAAGACTGACCCTGTCCTGGCCGGGTAGCTCAGTTGGTTGGAGCACCCTCCTGATAAGTTAGGGTTGTGGGTTCCATCCGTGGTTGGGGCACAAGTAGGAAGCAGCCAATGAATGCATGAATAGAGCAATAAATTGATGTTTCTCTCTCTCCCTCTTTCCCCCTTTCTCTCACTCTTTAAAATCAACAAAACAAAACAAACAAACAAAAACAAAACTGGCCTGCTAAAAGGCAGGGATCTAAAAGAATAAAAAATAAAAAATAATAAAAGGCAGGGATCTAATATAAACTCAGATATGTCTGTCTCATCGCCAGATCCATGTCCTCTATTACGACTCCACACTGCCTCTAGTGGTGGTGCGGGAAATCGAGAGGAAGGCAGGGATGCGATTTCCAACATATGGCTTGGTCCTCTTATGGGTGCTGTGCAGAAGGACTTTAGGAGATGGGTGTTATTACCATGTTCTTCTTACAGGCGGGAAAATTGAGGCTCAGAGAAGAGAGGAACTTGCCCAGGGTCACATACCTAAGTGGGAGAACCTGGATACAAGTACAGGCAATCTGCCTCAGAGGCCAAGTTCAGGTCTGAGGAATGAGGAAAAGAGAGGAGTACAAGAAGAGCCCTCCATTGAAAAACCTCAGTGATTGGTGGAATGGTGGTATCCTTCCAAAGGAGAGGAGAGGCAGAGGACCAAGGGCATGGTAGGCACGGGGAGGAAGACAAGAGAAAAGAAAAACAAAACGTCTTGGACAAATTATTTGCTGGAAGACATGATCAAATTTTGGTTTAGATATTTTGAAACATTTTATAAAAGAAAGAAGAAAACAAATATGGCAGAATTGTGGTGGCTTTGGTATGTATCTCTGCCTGTGGTGGTCATGACTCATAAGGTTCCACACATACAGGCCAAGGGAAGATATTAGCAGGAAAGGTCAGGTGGCTGATGAATTGGACTGAGAAAAACAGAGTGATAAGAACAGGTGATGAGCCTGACTGGTGGTGGTGTCTTAGTGGATAGAGCATGGACCTGGGATGCTGAGGATCCAGGTTAGAAACACCAAGGTCACAGGCTTGGATGTGGGCTCATATGGCTTGAAAGCAGGCTCACCAGTGTGAGTACAGGGTCACCAACTTGAATGTGGGATCATCGACATGATCCCATGGTCATTGGCTTAAGCCCAAAGGTTGCTGGCTTGAAACCTAAGGTTGCTGGCTTGAGCCCAAGTTCACTGGCTTAAGCAAGAAGTTACTGGTTCAGCTTGAGACCCCCTCCCCCCATCAGGGCATATATGAGAAGCAATCAATGAACAAGTAAAGTGATGCAACTATGAGTTGATGTTTCTCATCTCTCTCCTACCCCCCTTCCTCTTCCTCTCTCTTAAAAAAAAAAAGAGCAGCCTGACCAGGCGGTGGCGCAGTGGATAGAGCGTCGGACTGGGATGCCGAGGACCCGACCCAGGTTCGAGACCCCAAGGTCGCCAGCTTGAGCGCGGGCTCATCTACTTTGAGCAAAAGCTCAGACCAGCTTGGACCCAAGGTCGCTGATTCAAGCAAGGGGTTACTCGGTCTGCTGAAGGCCCGCAGTCAAGGCACATGAGAAAGCAATTAACTAAGGTGTCGCAATGTGCAATGAAAAACTAATGACTGATGCTTCTCATCTCTCCGTTCCTGTCTATCCCTCTGACTCTCTGCTCTGTAAAAAAAAAAAAAGAAAAAAAAAAGAAAGAAAAAAAAAAGAGCAATGACGTGTTCTATTATTTTGTACTAGAAACATCAAGAAACTACTCTATTATTGTAATGTTTACTGCTGTCCAGAAGTTTAGATCATGTGTAATATGCAAATGTGCGGCTGAAGAATTTCAGATCTTGGTAAATACCTGGCAACACTCAGGTGTGTGTGCCTACCAGGAAATTTCCGTAGTTTTGCTATGGTGGATTATGATGAAAACCTTGACGCCTTTCAAACACTCCAGCTGATGTCAGTTTCAAGTTTCCCCCATTTTCTTGTTAAAAGGAAATTTAGATCAGTTGCTATTTTGTAGCTGAGTAAATGGCCAAATGGGTACATGAGGACTGAGAGAAGGAAGGTCAACATCAGAATCAGACAGCCTACAAATTATTATGATTCCTCCAAGCTGGGGATATTTTTGGTTCTTATTGGTGGACTTGTGTATTTATTGAAGTAGAATAGGAAATTTATTTTTTGGGGGTAGAATTTTATTTTTAACAATTTGTGGGCAGTATTAGCTCTGTGTTTTGTGATCATGATGACATCTGGTAAAATGTGGACTCATAAAACAAGCCCCGTATGCTTAAAGGAATCCTCACAGAGAACATATACATTATATCCAAGGGGTGAGTTACTCTCCATTTGTAGCAGAAGTAAACATCATTGTTCTGTTTAAATATACAGTACCCCTGGAATGTTGGTCTTAGATAAAGCAGCCACATCTTGTATGAACATTCCGTAGAGGAAGATCTGTGAATGACTGATATGTGTTGAACTGTAATATCCTTTAGTTCATTGCTCTCTCTCTTCAGATTTAAAGAACTGAAGTGTCTATCATTCAGCATCTCATGGATTAAAAAGGTTCCTAGGTAAAACAACAACAACAACAAAAAACAACTATAGATATAGACAATGAAGCAAGAAAAAATTTTAAATGTAAAAGAATGTGATCAGAAGAATGTGAACTTATAATTTTTAAAATTGATTTTTAGAGAGGAAGGGAAGGAGGAAGAGAGAGAGAGAGAAACTTTGTTGTTCCACTTATTCATGCCATCATTAGTTTGATTCTTGTATATGCTCTGACCAGGGATCGAACCTGCAACCTTTGCATATTGGTTCAGTCCTCTAACCAACTGAGCTACCTGGTCAGGGCCTTATAGTTGTTGTTTTTTTTAAGTGATTGAGATTTAGTCAAAGAGAAATGCCTTCGCAGAAAGCCATTTTCTCTCAAAATCTGTGAAGTCTTACAATATGTATCTTCTCTGTTCTTCTTAATTTTCTTCTTCCAGTGAATGTAATAGATTACCTAATTTAGTGAATTCAGATGATTAAAATCATCAGAGTAGCGCTGGACAGATAGCTCAGTTGGTTAGAGCATTGTTCTGAAGCACAGAGGTCGCAGGTTTGATCCCTGGTCAGGGCACATACAGGAACAAATTGATATTCTTGTCTCTCTCCCCCTTCCTCTCTCTCTCTCTCTGAAATCAATAAAATAAACATTTAAAAAAATTTCAGAATACAACTATCAAATTAGTATAATCTTTTATTTTTATTATTATTATTTTTTTGTATTTTTCTGAAGTTGGAAACAGGGAGGCAGACAGACTCCCGCATGCACCCGACCGGGATCCACCCGGCATGCCCACCAGGGGGCGATGCTCTGCCCATCTGGGGCGTGGCTCTGTTGCACTCTAGCGCCTGAGGCGGAGGCCATAGAGCCATCCTCAGTGCCTGGGCCAACTTTGCTCCAATAGAGCCTCGGCTGCGGGAGGGGAAGAGAGAGATAGAGAGGAAGGAGAGGGGAAGGGGTGGAGAAGCAGATGGGCGCTTCTCCTGTGTGCCCTGGCCAGTAATCGAACTTGGGACTCCTGCATGCCAGGCCAATGCTCTACCATTGAGCCAACCGACCAGGGCCAAATTAGTATAATCTTTAAAAGTGTGCTTGGCCTGTGGTGGCACAGTGGATAAAGTGTCAACCTGGAATGCTGAGTTACTGGTTGGAAACTGGGGGCTTGCCTGATCAAGGCACATACAAGAAGCAACTGCAAGTTGATGCTTCTTGCTCCTCCCCCAATGCCTTTCTCTCTCTCTCTCCTCTCTCTAAAATCAGTAAATAAAATCTTTTTAAAAAAGTGCTTGAATTAAAACTTGGTTCACTGATCTAATTCTAATAGGAAAAATACCTTTTTCTTTCTTTTTTTTTAAGTGAGAGGAGGGGAGATATATAGAGACTCTCATATGCACCCCGACCGGGATCCACCCAGCGACCCCGATCTGGGGCCAACACTCTTGGACCAACTGAGCTATCCTCAGTGTCTTGACCAATGCTCAAACCAATCGAGCATTGCAGGAGAGGAAGAGGGAAACTGGTTGCAGGAGAGGAAGAGGGAAAGAAGGGAGAGGGGGAGGAGAGAAGCAGATGGTTGCTTCTCATGTGTGCCCTGACTGGTGATGGAACCTAAGATATCTGTATGCTGGGCTGATGCTCTATCCACTGAGCAGAGCAGCCAGGCCCAGAAAAATATCTTGATAAGTTATCCCCACATCTAGCTATTGAAGATAACCTTTCCTGGAGGTGTATATTTGCACAGCTTACTTTGTGTATAGTCCTTTGAAGTCTTATCTTTTTTTTTTTTTCCTTCAGTGCAGCAGAGAGACAAACAGGAAGGGAGAGAGATGAGAAGCATCAACTCGTATTTCAGCACTCTTAGTTGTTCATTGGTTGCTTCTCATACATGCCTTGACTGGAGGGTTCCAGCTGAGCCAGTGACTCCTTGCTCAAGCCAGTGAACTTGGGCTTGAGCCAGCAACCTTGGGCTTCAAGCCAGTGACCTTTGGATCATGTTTACGGTCTGATGCTCAAGCTGGTGACCCTGCAACCAAGCCAGTGACCTCAGGGTTTCTAACCTGGGTCCTTAGTGTACCAGGTTGATGCGCTATGCACTGTGCCACCGCCTGGTCAAGTGAAGCCTAAGTATCTTTCTTTAGACTGCATTACCAGGGTCTATAAGCAAATATAGGACTTCTTAATACTCCATCTCCCAAGTCACTCCTACTGAAATATGCTACTATGCTTCTTGTTGATCATCATGGATTATAATGTCTCTATGATTAACTACTTTTTATCTGGATTCATTTCAGCTTTTTTCCTTTCAAATGGTCAATCTCTAACAACACAGTAGTTCCTATTTTGGTGTTGATTTGGGGTTGTTTTCTATTTAATTTAAATGAAAGAGAGAAATAGATATAAAAACAATTTAGAAGGTGAATAATCATTTTATTAACCCTTCTCTGTTTAGGAGCATGTTAAAATATCAAGTTATTTCCAATATGCAGGCATGCAAAACTGAACATCTTTTTCTTTTATTTTAGATTTTACTCATTTTTAGAGAGAGAGAGAGAGGAGAGGAACAGGAAGCATCAACTCCCATATGTGCCTTAACCAGGCAAGTCCAGGGTTTCAAACCGGCAACCCCAGCGTTCCAGGTCGACGCTTTATTCACTGCGCCACCACAGGTCAGGCCAAAATCAGACATCTTAAAAGCTGTTCTGTTTCAGCCTTTCTTCCCTCTTAAGTAGAAAAACAAAATATGAATTTAAAGACTTTTTTCTCCTTTATTTTCTTTCTGTTATATGTAGATAATGGAAATCCTAAACAACTTACTAACATGCTTGGCAAATGACAACAAACATTTAAGTTGTGGTTTACTATTAAATCAAATTTTGGCTTTCCTTCATTTTATATTTTATTAAAAATTTTTTATTGCTTTTTAGAGAGAGAGGAAGGGAGAGAAACATCAATTTGTTGTTCCAGTTATTTATACATTCTTTTATGCGTCCTGACTGGGGATCAAAGCCAAAACCTCGGTGTATCAGGACAATATTCTAACAAACTGAGCTTCCTGGCCAGGGTTGGAAATTTCTATTTTATTTTTTTAATATTTTATTTATTCATTTTAGAGAAGTGAGAGAGAAAGAGAGAGAAGGAAGAGAGGAGGGGGAGGAGCAGGAAGCATCAACTCCCATATGTGCCTTGACCAGGCAAGCGCAGGGTTTTTTTTTGTTTTTTGTTTTTTTTTTAAATTTTTTTTAATTTATTCATTTTAGAGAGGAGAGGGAGAGACAGAGACAGAGAGAGAGGAGAGACAGAGAGAGAGAAGGGGGTAGGAGCTGGAAGCATCAACTCCCATATGTGCCTTGACCAGGCAAGCCCAGTGTTTCGAACCGGCGACCTCAGCATTTCCAGGTTGATGCTTTATCCACTGCGCCACCACAGGTCAGGCCAAGCGCAGGGTTTTGAACCAGCAGCCTCAGCATTCTGGGTTGACTCTTTATCCACTGCGCCACCACAGGCCAGGCAAATTTCTATTTTAGAAATGTGAGAACTGTGACTGTGAAAATGATTTGAAGCAACAATAATTTAGTGTCATATTAGAACATTTCTGCTTTAAATTGGGGCTGGTTTTGGCTACTTATAGTCAAGTAACCCTCCTCCAAGGTATAGTAGAGGATCTTGAGTTTTATACCAGACTTGTTTGCCAAGGGAGTTGGTAGTAATTTCCCCAGAGTAAATTAAATTTTTTAAAACATGGAGTGGGTGGAAAGAGTTGGCTTCTCTCACTTTAATTTAGACATTTTTTGTTTGTTTGTACATTACTCCAGAGGAAATTGCTTGACTCTGGTCTTTTTTCCAGCTTACTTTTCTGCTGATCTTGCACTTGCCTCAGGCCAAATAAATTCACATTGAGATCCTCAAGGTTGAGACTTACATGAGGTTGGCTTCAAGGACATAGTTTTGCATAGCACTTTAGTGAGAGAGAAATAACTGCAAATGTGTAGAACCCCCCCCCCCAATTTGGTTTGCCCATCTTATTTTCAAAGCCTACTCTTCTTGCTAAGAAAGAAGTCTCTTAATTAAAATGAATGGAAAGTAGCTTTGTTAAATTCAAAGTGTTATAATTTTGTGCAGATTTTCAAATTGATATCCAAAGGGCCTTACTGGGACAATAGTAATAATTTTTCATTAAAAGTTTAGGTAACAGCCCTGGCCGGTTGGCTCAGCGGTAGAGCATCGGCCTAGCGTACGGAGGACCCGGGTTCGATTCCCGGCCAAGGCACACAGGAGAAGCGCCCATTTGCTTCTCCACCCCTCCGCCACGCTTTCCTCTCTGTCTCTCTCTTCCCCTCACGCAGCCAAGGCTCCATTGGAGCAAAGATGGCCCGGGCGCTGGGGATGGCTCTGTGGCCTCTGCCTCAGGCGCTAGAGTGGCTCTGGTCGCAACATGGTGACGCCCAGGATGGGCAGAGCATCGCCCCCTGGTGGGCAGAGCGTTGCCCCATGGTGGGCGTGCCGGGTGGATCCCGGTCGGGCGCATGCGGGAGTCTGTCTGACTGTCTCTCTCTGTTTCAAGCTTCAGAAAAATGAAAAAAAAAAAAAAAGGTTGTTAAAAGTTTAGATAACACCTTTACATTTTTTTATTTTATTTTATTTTTTGTGGAAGAGAGAGAGAGACAGGGACAGGCAGACAGGAAGGGAGAGAGATGAGAAGCATCAATTCTTCATTGTGACCTTAGTTGTTCATTGATTGCTTTTTCATATGTGCCTTGATGTGGGGAGGAGCTCCATCTGAGCCAGTAACCCCTTGCTCAAGCCAGCAACGTTGGGCTTTGAGCCAGCGACCTCTGGGCTCAAGCCAGTGACCATGAGGTCACATCTGTGATTCCATGCTCAAGCTGGTGACCCCGCACTCAAACTGGATGAGCCCGCCCTCAACCTGGCAACATCCCGTTTCGAACGTACATCCTCAGTGTCCCAAGCTGAAGCTCTATCCACTGCACCATCACCTGGTCAGGTCATCTCAATATATTTTTTAAAATACTATTCAAAGGGATATATACACAGATGGCAAACTTTTATCTAAAATCTTTCTGAAAGTACAAAAATAAAAATATTGAGCTCATATGAGTTTATATCTCTTTAAATAACCTTAATTTTACATTTGTATAAAACACAAGTGGAAAACATCTGAATGCTGGTGGTGACTGAAATTCTGTCTGGTACAGCATCAAAACGATTTCTATGTTCTGATTTTGGTTTTAGTTTTTCCACTTAGCAAGATACATTATATTATACAATAGTAAAGAAACTAATACTGTAGGCCCTGGCTGGTTGGCTCAGTGGTAGATCATCAGCCTGGCATGCGGGAGTTCCGGGTTCGATTCCCGGCCAGGGCACACCGAAGCGCCCATCTGCTTCTCCACCCCTCCCCCTCTCCTTCCTCTCTGTCTCTCTCTTCCCCTCCCGCAGCCAAAGCTCCATTGGAGCAGCGTTTGCCCGGGCGCTGAGGATGGCTCTGTGGCCTCTGCCTCAGGAGCTAGAATGGTTCTGATTGTGGCAGAGCGATGCCCCAAGAGGGGCAGAGCATCACCCTCTGGTGCGCGTGCCTGGTGGATCCTAGTTGGGCGCATGCGGGAGTCTGTCTGACTGCCTCCCCTGTTTCCAACTTCAGAGAAATACAAAAAAGAAAAAAAAACTAATTTTGTACATTTAGCACTTTCAAGTATACTTTTGAATTGGGCTGTTACTAAAATCACTTAGCAAAAAGTCTTATTAACATTTTGTTTCAGCCTGACCAGGTGGTGGCGAAGTGGATAGAGCATCGGACTGGGACGCAGAGGACTCAGGTTTGAAACCCTGAGGTCACAGGCTTGAGTGTGGGATCATAGACATGACCCCATAGTCACTGGCTTGGGCCCAAAGGTTGCTGGCTTAAAGCCCAAGGCCACTGGCTTGAGCCCAAGGTTGCTGGCTTGGGCAAGGGGTCACTCGCTCTGCTGTAGCCTCCCTCTCCATCAAGGCACATAGGAGAAAGCAATCAACAAACATCTAAGGTGCGGCAATGAAGAATTGATGCTTCTCATCTCTTTCCCTTCCTGTCTGTCCCTATGTCCCTCTGTCACAAAAACAAAAACATTTTGTTTCAGCTGAGTGTCAGACATCATATTAGGTCTCATAATCCTAAGTTACTTATGAGAAAAACATTTCATCAAATATTGCAAAAATGATCACATCCTCTCCTGGCATTGACAGATTAACCTAATTAATCTCCTAAATGCATCTGCCAGGTATGCAAGTCTCAGCAACCAAGAGGAATTTGTCAAATGGTAAGACAACTGAGACATGAAGACTGTGGAAACTTACACTTCAAGAGGTATGGTCATGCTTAAAACAAAACAAAACAAAAAAACCCACTTTAGAACTTTACTTTAGTTTGCCCTCTCGTTTCTGTATGGGTAAAGTGTAGTGCTCTGAGCACTTCTTTCTGAAGAACAGTTACAAGCAGTTGAACTCTAATATAATTGGCAATTTGTTCTGTCCAGCCTAGGATGTCATAATTAATCACAGTATAGGCTGAGTATGGTATGTCTATATAATTGTGGTTAATATCTGGTACTACATTTCTCTGGTAACACATTTTTCAAAGCATAGCATTAGTGTCACTGTTACACATATTTCTTCCATTTAACTGTATGAATTTGGGCACAATTATTGGCTTTTAGAATTTTTTTATACCATTGTAGTAACTGGGCCGACTGGCATAAGAATGATTCTCTTCAATTTGTCAAACTTATCAACTGACACATATAGTTAAGAAAAAAAACCCATTGGCATTTGTTAGTAAGCTATACTGCTCACAAAAATTAGGGGATATTTCAAAATGAATATGAAGTGATAAAAAAAGAAGCATTTGATTTATTTTTCATTAAACAAGAACATCAGAAAAGCAAACAAGTCAAAGAAAGTTGTTCGATTATACAAATGAGATACAAAACCAACTTTTATTTCATTGGTGAAAATGCGCTACACAAAAGGCTGAACCTGGAGTATCTGCGTGTTCCCTGACCCCCTGATTTTTGTGAACAGCGTAGTGCTTCTTTAGCTATAGTCACAAGATTCTTCAAGAACGTAAACTGTGGTGATGGAAGACAATTGGACTTTGGGTGATGGGAATGCAGATAATCAAATGTCAAAATAACCTAGAGATGTTTTCTCTGAACATATGTACCCTGATTTATTAATGTCACCCCATTAAAATTAGTTTTTTTTAAAAATTTTTTTATTTATTCATTTTTAGAGAGGAGAGAGAGAGAAGAGAGACACAGAGAGAGAAGTGGGGGAGGAGCTGGAAGCATCAACTCCCATATGTGCCTTGACCAGGCAAGCCCAGGGTCTCGAACCAGCGACCTCAGCATTTCCAGGTTGATGCTTTATCCACTGCGCCACCACAGATCAGGCTAAAATTAGTTTAAAAAAAAGAACATAAACTGTGTTGTTATGGTTGTACAGTCTGGGGACATGTCATTGAGAGAAGACTTAGATGGGGAATACATAATAGCAAGAAGGGATTAGAGTTAATTTTCATGTTCTGGAGAACATAAATAGGGTAAATGGAAATTATGAAGGAACAAGTCTTTTTTTAAAAAAAAATGTTTATATTATTGATTTTTAGAGAGAGAGAGAGAGAGAGAGAGAGAAAGAGAAAGAGTCAGGAATATTGATCTGTTCCTGTATGTGCCCTGACCAGGGACAGAACTGGCAACCTTTGTGCTTTGGGACGATGCTCTAACCAACCAAACTATCCGGCCAGGAAAGAAACACGTCTTTAATATTTAAGCTGAATTGCTTCAAAGTGGTTAGTTACCCCCGGGTACAAGCCTGTCCTCAAAGACATTCCTGCATTAGTTGCAGGTTTTACCTCACACTCTGAGTCCAGGGATGACCAAGAAAAAACGACAGTGCAGGTTAGGCAGAGTAGTGGGGCCTGTGGAGAGTCTGTCCCATCTAATGCTACTGAACGTCCCAATGGCAGCCATGAAGGGGTAACATGAAGTTGTTGAATCTCCTCACTTTTTAAGGGAAGACAAAATCTAGATATTTATGAACTCTTCTGATTTTTAAAATGTTAGCAACTAATAAAAATATTTTAAACACCAAAAATTATTTGCTGGCCAAAATTGGCCTGCCCACCTGAGACCTCTGATTTTAACACAGTACCTTCTATCACACGATGAAATTATGGACTTAGAATTAACAGTTATGGCCTGACCAGGCGGTGGCGCAGTGGATAGAGCGTCGGACTGGGATGCGGAGGTACCCAGGTTCGAGACTCCGAGGTCGCGCGCGGGCTCATCTGGCTTGAGCAAAGAGCTCGCCAGCTTGGACCCAAGGTCGCTGGCTCCAGCAGGGGGTTACTCGGTCTGCTGAAGGCCCACGGTCAAGGCACATGTGAGAAAGCAATCAATGAACAACTAAGAAGTCGCAATGCGCAACGAGAAACTGATGATTGATGCTTCTCATCTCTCTCTGTTCCTGTCTGTCCCTGTCTATCTCTGCCTCTGTAAAAAAAAAAAAAAAAAAAAAAAAAAAAAAAGAATTAACAGTTATGACAGTTGAGAACTGGCTCCCCAAATTTTAGTCGTGTATTCTTGCTTATTATACGTAGTCTGCCTAGCCACTTCTGGGCCTGTGAAGAGTACCCCAGTTCATTTCAGGTTTTTTCTTAATTCCTAAGTTTTTTTCCTGACTTCTTGTCTCCCCTTCTTTCAACTCCATCGAATGTCTTTTCACAAAATTTTTATTTACTCATATGAGAGAGAAAAATATCAATTTGTTGTTTCACTCATGCATTCATTGGTTGATGTATCCTGACCTGAGGGGGAACCCCCAATCTGCAACCTTGGTGTATCGAGATGATGCTCTAACAAACTGAGCAACTTGGCCAGGGCCCCAGTGTCCTTTATTTAAGGAAAAATGGAGTGGGGGACAACCTCTTTAAAATCTGAGCTCCATCCACATGCCCCACACCATTAGGTACTTTCCACATATTATCTTATTTAATGTCCTAACAGCCCTGCTATTATCTTCTTATAGTAGAGGAGACTGAGATTTACAAACATCAAGGACCTTACAATCTAGGTATGAGCCAAGAACTCCATGCCTCTTGAAGGCTGAATTCTTTCCACTACATCATACTGGCTCCCTTTACCTAAGAGCTATAATGATGACCACACAATAGAAAGTTTGAAGCAAAGCTTTTCCTTTTATTGCAGTTATTAGTGAAAGTTACACTTCAAACTGAAGCTAAGCGACATTAAAACCATTAATTTAAAAAAATCAAGGATTAAAAACAAATATAACATGGAACCTTTCCAATATGCAGAATGGCAGAAAAACAAGAGGAGTGGTTCTGTCACAGAACATTTCAGTGACAGTTTGGCTCAGAAAGAATGTTAATTTAACAAAATACTGTAAGTGACTGAACTGCTTAAAAAGCACCTTCCAGCTTCTCAGTCTCAAGCCTATGCTTTTTGTAGTGATTTTGGGGGGGAAGATAAGTTAACTGAAAGTAGAAAATTTATTACCAAACTTTAAATACCAAAAAAAAGTTCTTTTGTTAAAAACTCTATTTGCCTTCTGCTCATCATAATTACATATAATCTTTGAGGAATTAAAATGACAGTCAAATCCAAAGCCTGGCCCCCAAGCACACAGTAATAGGATTCAGCATTTGGTGTGTTAATTATACAGTGATTACATATATATCATAGACTTGCTCCCACTCCCATCATATTCCTCTTAATAAAATGTGCTAGTCAAGTTACTGTAAGTCAAGATCTTATCTGGTCCTAGTGCATATTACACACTCAAACTCATTCCATTGTTTTAACTTATGTTACTGAGCAACAGAACTTTAACAAAGGAAGACATAATCATTTTGAAATTCTGTAGTCCTTAAATTACTAGTCAATTGTTCTTACTTAGGGAAAGCCAACAAAAAATATAAGGCCAGGCCAGGTATAAGACAGGGGAGGGAGAACGAAGAAGGAGGCTGGAGAATCCCTTCATTCCACCACGCTGAAACTTGGTATCAGTAGAAATATTTGGCAAGAACAGTTTAGTGTGGAAAAGGACGATGGAAAAAGAAGTTACTCTGATTTTACGTAATAGTTCAGTTTCAAAACATACTGATATCAACCCTCAAAAATAGTTCACATCTGCAATACAAATAGGCACACACGGTCAAGATGAGTGAAAAGTAAAATTTACAAGGCTATTTGTCTATCTGCAGGACATCTGCAGTGGCCCCTCTCCCCATATGTCCTATGTTTACATTTTACTTTTCAGAAGAGCCCCTTTAAAAAGAGTGCTGTTTCCTCCTCCATTACTTAGGGCTTAAAAAAAAGCAGCAATTATCTAAAGTGGGAGCATTTCGCAATGCTTTAGGGGTGTGCCTTTGTGTGTAATATAAATGGTCTCTATAGTGAGTGGTCAGATTACACTGGAATGGTTATATTACAGTTTTAGTCCCCCAAACACTAAAGAAACATTTTTTCTATATAAACATATAATGCACAGTATTATAAACATAAACACACACACACACACACACACACACACACACACACACACACACACCACTGCTTCCCATAGCTGATGAATGCATCCATATACTAGTCCACAAGAATGATCTTTATTCACAAGATACAGTAATACTTTTATGGATCCATCTATAACTTAAAAGACATTAAAGCTACAAATTACAGCAAAAATTATTTAAAAGTATTCCTGATGTATCAATGTTCTTAGCTGTCTCACTCAGTAAGGTGGATTTTTATTTTCTAAGCATGAATCTCTCCAACTTTTTACTCCTAGTACTTGTTATTCTCATTATCCTATAAAACCAAGATTGATAACACCCATGTTAGTGATTAGTTGGACAAGCCCAAATGCCTGCAATGAGGGGAGGCCAACATCTATAGAAATAAAAAATAAATGTTGAATGTATCCATACCCTGTGTACCTAAAATGCATTTTTTCTTAAAACAAAACAAAAACCCCAAAAACTTGTTCCTTGTAACAAGGAACTTCTTACACAACCTGTGGTGATGTGCCCTTTTATATTTCCCAGAAAAAAGGACACCCTCCCCCTGAGGAAATGGGAAGCCTATCAAATGTAAGGTTCTGCCCTTGATCCATAAAGATCACTTAGTCAGACACCAACAGGCTGCCTGATATCACCTGCAGATGTTCAGATTGAATTAAAATGAAGAAAAAACCTTTCGCTGTATTCCAACTTTTACAGATACACAGTGATTGGAAAGCAAGGTTCAACTCTGCAAACTGAATGAAATAAACATTCTTTCTTAAAACTGAACCCCCTACTCCAAAACAAGGTACCAAAAACCTGCCAAGAAACAAATGGGTAGCTAAGTGGTTATATACCAGTCTCTGATACCAATATGTAGCAAAAATACCTAAAGGAAAAAGGCAAAATTAATTTGATTATCTAATGGTTTCACTACAATAATCTGTCTCAAAATACAATTGCAGCTGCCATAGCACCACTAAAAGGAGTCTGGTTTTTAAAGTTACACTTTTGCCAAGAATTATTAGAAAGAAAATTCAGCCTGTATGCTGAATATCTGGCAGGGGAGAAAACAGAACACTATACTATGGTAAGGCCTAAGTTTCTCTTATACTTGTTTGATAAAATGGTAATTAAAGATACTTTCATAGAGGCCAATTGTAAATGAACCCTTCATACAACATTATCTTAAAACTTCTGAATAGTGTTTTTTTTTTTTTTTTGATAATTCAAGCACTGTCACAAACATTCTATTTTTACAGTACCTTTATGAGGTAGGTGAGGGCAGGTATCATCACTACCATTAAGGAGAAACTAGGCACAGAGAGGTTAAGGAAATTGCCTATAGACACAGAGCAAATTAGTGGCAGAGCTCTGACTAAACTCCAAGTCTCTGGCTTGAGTTTTAAAGCCCTTTCTAAATCTCAAAGGCAAGACGTTCTCTAAAGTCTTCTTCCAGTTGTGATCTTTTAAAAGTTGCTGCAGTTTGAAGACACTTTAAAATTCCTTCTCCTTTACAGTTCAGGTTTGATTAGAAAATGAGTTTAAATTTTTTTAAATATGGAATTCTGCACACACTAAGAGGGATATTTGAGAGATATCTATTTAACTGAAGTCTAAGTCAATAGGTAAATTAAGAGGAAAGAATAGCCTTAGTGTCCAATATAAATTTTATATATTTAAGAAAACATATCAGAATAGTCACAAACCTTTTAAAATTTAAGTCAAAAGTTTGATTAATTAAAATCAGAAGCTATATTAATTTTCCTTAAGAATATATGGGTCTCTGTTGCAGAAGGTTGAAATATTACTTCCAAGAATAATTTTATCCCTTTGCTATAACATATTTCAGATATATATATTCTATTCACACTATCACCCTATAGCTAACAAAAAAATCCTATGACTAGAGATTATACTTACAGCATTAACACTTCAATCTTAGTTCTCATTTTACTAAGTTAGGGCTTCTTTCCCTCTATATTAATTAAAGTTACATTTTAATGATTCTCATACCTTTTTTTGTTTTGTCCCTCCCTTTTTATTTTTAACTGTGTGTGAGGGGAGCGGGGTGGTGGTTGTGGTGGATGAGAACTGTACGAATTCATAAATGGCATAAAACACTGGTTATCTTAAAATACAGGATGACCCTCAAGTGAGTAAAAGATGTTATGTCAAATGAAAAACTTAAGAACCCAATCATAAAAAAATGCTCAGTTTCTCAATCAAGCTGTAACTTGTAACATGTGATCCTCCTTCCCCAATTATTTAAAAGTCTTACTCATAGTAGAATCTAAATCCCTTTTCTTTCTTTTTTTTAAGAGGAGAAGGGGTTGTACCTTGGGGAATGAGAAAGCTACTGCAAAACTTTTAAAGAATTTTATAGGGACAGACAATGAAAGATTTCAGTTAATGCTTACTATTTTTGGCTTTTGAATTAGAAAAAAGCACATGCAAATTTGCACAGTCATCATCAGTACTCTGAGATTAATGACTTTTTATGAAACAAGGAGATATTTGCAATTAATTACCACTGGAGAGCCAAGTCTGTTGCTACCAAAAACAAAAGCTTCCTCTTGCTAGCTCCCTGAGACCAGACTGAATCCATTAACCTGGTTGGAATGTCAACGTTAGGCAAAATTCTTCATTATAGTCTACCAGTGTTTTTCCTAAATCTTTCAAGAAAAAATTTTGTTACAGGAAAGACTACCTTGTCTGGAAAGGCCCTAGTTGTTTTATTCTATGTAAAGGTAAAAGCTGGAGAAGCATGTTGATAGAAATGTTATGGCTCTATTTAAGAATAAATACCTCATTTAATTTCTTTATTATACCATAATTCAGAAGGAACTTCAAAGACTTCTGAAATTTCATCATAAGAATTGGTGCAGCTTCTGGGACAACGTGAAATAAACTTACAGGTTCCAGAGGCAATCTTCTTAGGTCTCTTCTGTAGGTCCAAATAACAACTTTTATAATGTGATTGTGAGAACTAAACTGTAAGGTTTCTATTCAAGGATCCTAGAAAAGGAACCTTTTCCTCATTTCCCCATACTCTCAAAATCTCACTAGTTCATTTCCTTACAAAGACCTCCTGTTTCCAGAGGTTCTTATAATAAAGACAGAGTTACATCTGCAACATCTTTGTATAGTCTTCCCTTCTTTGGTTCTGAAAATATTATTAAAGGGCCAAATAAGGGGTTTGTTTGTCCTAACTAAAGCCATGCAATAAATTAAGATGGAAAGATTCAGGCATTAAATAACAGAGTAATCTCCCTCTCTGGCACAGCCTCTTAAACTTAAAATTATAGATGTGCTTACAGTAAATTTTTGGAAATAATAAAATTTTAAAAAAGCAAAGTTCTAATGACTAATAAATACTCTTCTCTTTTCTACACATGTAAGACTGTTCATGACAGTTCCTTTTGGGGATGAACTATTAATGCACAAATATTTTTTTCTGAAAAGGTGGCCCATAAACACGGACAAGTCCCCAGTACTTCCCTGTGGTAGCTCAGTACAGATGCCAGATACCTAGATTTATGGAGCCAAACAGTTAAAAGAACAAAATAAGCTCTCTGTGTCTAGGTTCCTATGAACTTTCAGAAGGAAAAATAATAAATAAAGGACTGTTTCTACTCGAGGCTGCCTTAAAAATGTTGGTCTACAATTATATGTCTGTCAACATAGGACAATGCTGAAATATAATGAATAAAACTATTCAAGTTATAAGCACAGTAGACATCCTTAGGAGGGAGGCATATACTGGCAACAAAAATATATCTGACTGCTTGGAACATATTTAATTTTTATTTAGTAGCAACGACTTGCAATAATCAGAGTACCAATCATCAACTGTGGGGTGGGGTGAAGAAAGTAGTTCAGATTAGTGTACCAACAAGACCTTAACTGGCAAAAATGCAAAAAGAAACAATATGGCTAATATGTATATAAAATCTCATGCTGACTCATTTTAAATTGTAAAATTTTACATAATATAGAAATAACGTTTTCCCAATTATAATTATTTAGAACTTTCTCATTTATCCCCTCTCAGTGGAAGAATAAATTATAATACAGCAAAATGCTACATACTGAAGCTCCAATAATTTAGAATTTAAAACGCTGAGGATGAGGTAATGTTTACCTTCTAATCTCTTACAGAAAAAAAATGGTGACTTACCAAGCAAATTCAGAATGTAAAAATACAATGGAATTATTTTACCTGCTTAAGAGAATTTACTTTTTTTCATGCACCTTTATAGTTAGTTGCCAATATAAATAAACTTGATCTATTAACTACAGAAGTGGAGTGACCATATATGTTTGAAAATAATAGCCTAGGCCCTGGCCGGTTGGCTCAGGTACAGCATCAGCCTGGCGTGGAGTCCCGGGTTCGATTACTGGCCAGGGCACACAGGAGAAGCGCCCATCTGCTTTTCCACCCATGTCCCTCTCCTTCCTCTCTGTCTCTCTCTTCCTCTCCTGCAGCCGAGGCTCCATTGGAGCAAAGTTGGCCCGGGCGCTGAGGATGGCTCTGGATACGACAGAGCGACGCCCCAGAGGGGCAGAGCATCGCCCCCTGGTGGGCATGCCTGGTGGATCCCGGTTGGGTGCATGCAGGAGTCTGTCTGACTGCCTCCCCGTTTCCAGCTTTGGAAAAATGCAAAAATAAAAAATAAAAAAAATAATAATAGCCTGATTAGGAGGTGGTGCAGTGGATAGAGCGTTGGACTGGGATGCAGAGGACCCAGGTTCGAGACCCCGAGGTTGCCACCTTGAGCGCAGGCTCATCTGGTTTGAGCAAAGCTCACCAGCTTGAACTCAAGGTCACTGGCTCCAGCAAGGGGTTACTCGATCTGCTGAAGGCCCGCGGTCAATGCACATGTGAGAAAGCAATCAATGAACAACTAAGGTGTTGCAAAGTGCAACGAAAAACTAATGATTGATGCTTCTCATCTCTCTCTGTTCCTGTTTGTCCCTGTCTATCCCTCTCTCTGACTCACTGTCTCTGTAAAAAAATAAAATAAAATAAAAATAAATGAAAATAATAGTCTCTAAAAATGCTTTTAGGCTCTGGATGGGTAGCTCAGTTGGTTAGTCTCATCCCGACATGCTGAGGTTGTAGGTTCAATCCCTGGTTTGGGCACATAAAAGAAATCAACCAATGACATGAATAAGTGGAATAGCAAATCAATGTCTCTCTGTCTCTCTCCCTCTCTCTCTAAAAATCAATAAAAAAAATCTTAAAAACGCTTTTCACTGCCTGTCAATTCACATTCAGAAATCATTACTTTGTTAAATTTTTAATAAACTGAAATACTATATTAATTAGTCATTATCCCTAGCTCTGCCTAGCCATTTCAAGATTTTATTTATTGATTTTAGAGAAGAGAGACAGAAAGGGGCAAGTGGGAAAATGGGAAGTATCAACTCAGTTGCTTTTCATATATGCCTTGACTAGGGAAGCTTGGGGTTTCAAACCAGTGACCTCAGCATTCCAGGTCAACACTTTATCCACTGCACTACCACAGGTCAGGCTGCCTAGCCACTTAAACTCTGTTTTTTCATTGATACTTAGGGTTGAATCACCTTTAAAGTATGCCAGGGAAAAAATCAGGATAGCAAATCTTCCATATAATATAGTTATGGGGGGGGGAAATCCCATTTCAAAGTCCATTGTCAATGACTTCTGGATCATTTGCTATTTGTTTTCCAGGTCTATAAAAACAGTATCATAATCCTCATGCTGGATGATATAATCATTTAAGAAGTTTCAATGCAGGTGAAGTTAAAAAAAAGAAATGCAACACTAACTTATTTGACAAGTCCCTCCAAAACTGCATATCAGATAAAATAAATCCAATCTGTATTAGTTTGCTACATAAGGAAAAGAAATCTAATTTAGAGAAAAGCCCCACCTCCCTTCCATATTCAGAAATCTGTCTAAAGACTATCTTTAATGCCCATTATATAAACAATATTAAATATTTTAGGTTAGAAAACTGTGTTAATAGTTTATTGGTAAAAATCCAAATTCTAGACTTCATAGAATTAGTAGTTCGGTTGTTATATTAACATTCCATCTTAATCTCTGCTAATATTACAAAGAAAGAAGAAAAACTAAAAATATCTATGAAAATAAAATACCTTAAAACCAATATCTAAGCAAAATATAAAAGTTGCACACAAATTGCCAATAAATATAAACATCACAATAGAAAAATTAATATTAAAAAAATAAACTCATAATTGCTATTAAGACATTATAAAAATGAGAAAGTTTAATGTGCATGTATATTTGCAAACAGACATAGTACACTCAAAACAATATAATTTTACTATCATTATTACATAATGCAGCATACAAGGTTACTGAGGTGTGGTATTTTTTGTTTTTAGTTTACTCTTTTTTTTGAAGGAATGCTCACCAAATTCACAGGCAAGAACTGGTTAGGTGATCATTTACTGCTGTTGACTGTTTCCTAGGCTGGGGGAAAATTGCCTTCTGGTAGGTTACTAAATTTCTAATAAGTATGAATGGTCCTGTTATCACCCCTTCTTTTTGCTTATTTCTTCCAAAGCCAAATTTTGAATGTTCTATATATAATGAACCGATCAATCCCTTTTAGATGCACTGTCACTATTTTTCATAGTTCTCCCATGCTAGAAAAAAGAGAGAACTTAAAACATTTCTTGGCTCATAAAAAAAAAAAAAAAAAACTTCCTTAAATATAGACAAAATCATTTTACTTTTTCTCTTAAAAGGATTTCCATGATGACTTGGCTCTCCCTTTGTAAGCAGTCCTTTTTGATAAAAGTTATTTAGAAAAGATGGCCAGTAGATATTGACAAAAGGGCCAGTCTATGCTGGGGTGGGGTGGGGGAGAAAAGGTAGTCTATGTTATATAATTCCTTTCCCTTTGGGCACTTGCTACTTTATCCATACTTTTATTAAAAAGCAGAGCTGCTGTTTTATGTGCCTTATAGATTATCTTCAACACAGTGGAGAACTGAAAGCATTAAAAATTTTGTTTTTGAACTTACAAAATATATATATTTGGTGAGCATTTACCTAGATACTTTACTGAATAAAAGTTTTACTTCATTTCCTTGGACCAGATTCAGGACAACAAATAACATTATATGAAACTGTCATACTCTTAGAGTTCTAAAATAATTTCCTTTTTAGCCTCATGCTATTTGAAAAATAAAAATCTATATAGCACCATCTTCTGAAAAGGCACTTTCTAAGAACCGCCTTGCTTAAATTAAAAAAAGAAAAAAAAAGATGACAAAATATAATTCAGGGTATACCCCAAAGAATATCTTTGCTTTACTGAGAACCTAGCTACAACATTAGATTTTGGTAACCTCAGACATTGATTTCAAAAAGGAAGAGAGACCAATGGCTAGATCCATGATTGGACAGGATCTTAATTTTGCCATACTGTTTGTTACCTGATACTTCAACAGGTTTCTCATTGGTAAATCAATCATCCACATTAAATTTATTATCTATCTTTAATTCAAATCAGAACCTTTAACGGCCATATTTTAAGATCAAAAGATTTTTGAGGCTTAATTAATAATGTAAAAATATGGAGTACTATATTTACTGAGTAGAGGAAAATAAAATTCAGCTAGTAGTAGATAATATTAGTAAAAACCTTGACCATTATACCTCAGTTAAAAGAAATTATTTGACCAACATTGGAAATTATAAACTGAAATGTACCGTTTTTAAAAGTAGAAAAAAGTTTTAAGTATTTTCCCTTTGTGACTATATATAATAATGTGTATATAAAATACACAGAGAGAGAGAAAGGAAGAGGGAAGAACAGCAGAAGGAAGAGAGATTTTATTCCTCCTGGGAGTCAGTTTAGGTACTAATCATAGTATCACGTCTAACATTGCCACTGATCAAGAATGGTCTTAGTATATGCAGGAATTTTTCAAAAAGCAAGGGTTTTTTTGGAGAAAATTCTCACTTTCACATTTTTGTAGAACTGACTTTACCCATTTTTCTTGGCTTATTTATTGACTCCTAGAGAATCACAAAAGTGCTTTATGATCAAATGGGAGGGAAATGGGAAAATAAAGACAGACTCTAGAGTAAGGGTTATACTGCCACTCAGGAAGACCTCAGTTGATATAAAGTCTCCCAACTGTTATGATTGTAGCTTTAAAACATCCATGAACTCTCAGAAAGATAGATAAGGATTAAAACTGCATAGGGATAAAAAAAGCCAAAATAAAGATGCCAGGCCAATGAAGCTTGACTGGTAACTCATAAAAGGTAATTTAAGTAGCAAGTTACTCTTTGGGCAATCTGTTTTAAAAGTATTCCATAGAACATCTAAGATGATGAGTTAAGCAAGTAATTAACTCAGATTTTATAAGATTGAATAAAAATTATGCAGAGCTGTCAGTTAAGCTTCTTGGCAAAACATTACTATCAAGTTTGAAATAGACTACACAATATTGTAGCCAAATCCAACTTGCTGGCTTTACTGATTTCATAAACATCAGCACCCTTGGTAAATTCATGCTAGCCTCTGAAAATACCCACCAAATTCTTTGAACTGTCACTAATTCCTGGCCTACATCCATCATGCCTCAGATCTACTACTGGCACTGTGTTACTCACCTTTTCTTCAAACACCGAGATCCTCTGCCGGCCACTTCCACTGAATGGCCATTCAGCTTTTATTTCCCTAGATACACATCAGGCCTGTCATGGCTAAGCCTGGCATGAGGGGTATCCTATGAAAACCCATTTTAGTATACATTAGGCAGTGGTGGATCATCAGAGAGCCTAGTCTGGAAAACTAGTATAGGACTTTAGAAGGCTAGAAGTCCCTATGCTAGCAAGTAGAGATGAATCTTTATCATGTGCCTTCTAAAACACTCAGTACATTCCTACTAGAATCCCTGCTAGGCCCTCTTCTCGGAAGAGAAATAAATTAATAGGTTACAAACATGAAGATTTTCATAGAATAATATTTTTTTTTCTGAGAAACTTGTTAAAATGTAAAATATTAAGAAAAAAAATAAAGGGCATCTTTACTTCTGTGAAAATATGCCAAAACCAGTGCTGAGGAGGTTGAGGTACCCTTTTCCAAAACTGCTAAAGTAAATATCCATATTTCTAAGACAAAGAATATTAAATTGAAATTAAAATGGCAGCACCCTTGGTAACCTTGATATTTCATGTTCTTAATCTTAATTAGAAAAAAAAGGGGGTTCTAATACTAGTCTTGAATCCTTCTCATCTCCTTATTGTTTAGTGCAGTAACTGTCAAGACTCTACTTAAAATAAATATAGCAGCTACAGTATTATAAATGTATGGTCCTCAATGCCAGTAACTTGATATTGTAATATTGTAACATGTATCAGCACTTTACACAGATCCATTTGTTATCCAGAATATACATTAAACTCCCAACTTTTCTTCACATGAAAATTAATTATACCAGTTGCTGGAACTGACATTTTAAAGTCACTCTTATACATCACAGAAAACAGCAGACCAAAATTTAGTATTCATTATATAGTTAACAAAGATCAGGAATTCTACACTGGAAGTGTGATAATAATTAAAATTCAAAAAGTATTTGTCTCTTAGTCTTTTATCTTAAAATTCTAAATACAAGTTTTCTTGTAATTAAGTTTGACATACTAATTTGTTAGTAAGCAAAATAGAAATATACTATATATACTCTTTCAAGTTAACCAACCTTAAACTAGTAATGTTGAAACTGTAAGAAACCCTAAAAAGGAACTCACTTCAAAGGAAAAGCTTTATATTAAAAAAAAGTTTTTTCCTTTGTCAAAGTCCTTCCAAATAGATTTAAATTATGGGCATCATCTAGCTTATTTGAAATTAAGTAACTGAAAATTAGGTAAAGCAGTAAATAGGGAAAGGGTATCTACAGTTCTTTCCTGGGCTCGAAAGTTTACACCATGAATCTGTGTAACTTTCACAGATAAAGGAAGATGTTTTACTCATACTGAGCAAGCACACAGCAACCAAATTTTCATCATCTAGAATACATTGTTTCCTTCTCTTGCCCATGTTCTTGACTACTATATTCAGTGAAATTTCAGTGTAAAAAATCAACAGCATGCTCTCTATAGGAATTTTTAAAAGGAGTAGGGGGAGGATTGGGAGAAAAAATATTTATATATACTATATAAATATTACCTCATGTAAAGAGATTTGAAATAATGTAAATTGCATTTCAGACACTTCAATGTAATAAACATACAAAATACAGTACTTTCTTAGTTTTCTGGCAGAGGGACAAAAGATTTCATACCTGTTGGAGGACATGGGCTCAGATTTTAGGCTCAAAATACAGTAAATTGGCAATGAATGGATTACAGGTAAGAGAGAAACTACTGAACTATTCATTTTCATGAACAGATGGAATTTTGAAAGATTAACAACAATGCCCACTGGAGACAATCTGTAATATTTATACTCTGAACCAGTGCAAAAAAAAAAAAAAAAAAATTAAAATGCAATTTTCATGAATTACAAAGTGCAAAGCTCCCCTGAATCCAATGTTACTGGTGAACTTGGTTTTGACAGCTCTGTATATACTTTTTAATATCTTAAAGTGAAATCAATAAAATGAAAGTTTTTTAAAACTTTTCCCCACATTTAATTCAGTGATTTAACTCATTTAAAATAATTAAAGTCTTAACTTCCATTATAAGTGTAACCCTAATTTTAAAAGGAAAGTTACACTGGTGATAAATTAGCAAAAAATATTTTTAAAATATCACATTTCCGTGATTCATTTTAGTAAATGAAAACGGGCATCTAATCAATATAATTCTTTAATAAATATGATTAATTTTCAAAGAATTTAAATATCTTCTAAATCTTAATCTATTCATGATCATTTCTTAAAGTTCAATTTTATTTTTAATATTCAAGGTCAGAGTTATTTAGGATATTAATTTCCTTCATTTTCATTATGACTTTTAAAGATATGCTTTCAACTCGAAAATTACAAAACTTTCCTTCTGAAATTAAGGCTACCTTACTTTGCTCTTTTAAAATCATGGAGGTGCCTGTTTTTTCCCCACTAACCATGGTAAAGATGTCAAACAGACACAGCTTTCCTTTACAATCACTTACTGTACTAAAAGATATCATAAACAACTTGTCAGTTCTGAAAACAAATATGATTATATTTCTATAAACAATGTTGCCAATACAGTTCTATGACTATGTAAAGCACTACTCTAATAAATATAAAAGCAAAGGAAGCTATATACGTCAAAATACATACATATATGTTTATATATACACATAAATATATATAAAATATATATATGAAAATCACATTAAGGTGTGAGAGGCAGCAAGTAAACTAGCAAAAGAAAAATAATTTTTTTAAAAACCTCAACAACCTCTTCTTTCTCTCCATCCAATTTCAGAGGCCTCAACCCTACAGTGTTTCAATCATTGAAAACATTTACCCATTATAAAACCTTTAAGGGATTTCCACATATAACCCATAGAAACAGAAGGCTTTAGAATACGTATCACTCATAGAGTTATAACTTCTGACAAGCTTTCATGTTTATAGCAGCTTTAACAGACTTACTGAAGAAAAAAAGTTTAGGTTGCTACTGCTTATGTATACATTGCACAAATGACAAGTGTAAGTTTAGAGCAGGAGGGGCAAACAGACTCACAAAAACATACACACACACACACACACACATAATTTTGCTTCTGAAGAGAGCAATATTAAGAGTTGAGGACTCAGAATTGTGTGTGAGACAAGAGACAGGAGTTGGGTGTGCAATAAAAATAAAAGTTTAGTTTGCCATGCTTCATGTTCAAATGAACCAGTTACATGAACATTTGAATGTCATTGGTAGCATTAAGGGAAAAAAATGTAGGTGATGAGGCAAGGGAGGTAGAGCGAGAAATAACAGTGGTGGTGAGAGGGTAATAAAAGGGAAAGCAATTTCCCAATGGAATGAACTATAAAATATGTACAAAGAAAAAATATACAAACAACATATATATCTATTATCAATATAAATCTAGATATATATGCACATGAAGTATACATATATACTTAAAGTATACATATATACTTTTTATATGAGTATACGAATACACATTAGTTTTTTTGCACATAATTGTGAACAATCACTGATTATTCATGTACGTGTGTTTTTTTAACACCATCAGTTATCTTTTCTTTACCTTTTTTTTTTGCAAAGATAGTTGTGCTGCCAAGCAACTTGAGGTAAAGGCATTAAAAGGGTTAGACTACAAGAAAGTGAAAACAAAATAATGGCGATACTTCCTACAGGAGACCGCACAAAAAAGCAGTTGGCTGGTTTCATATTGCATAATGGTGCTGTGTTCCTTGATGAAGTAAACAATCTTCCTTGCATCAACATAAAAATCAGACCCTGGTCCCCACAGTGTTGGTTTCTGTATGGCTGGAGGCATCTTCAGTCAACTGACTCCACTCGAAACATACGCTGTACGTTGTTTCATCTTTCAGTTCTTCCTCTCAGAGAATATTTTCAGACTTTTTAAGCAAAGTACATTGTGCGTAAGGTATCCTGGTGAATCTGTACAGCCTTGGCAAGAGCTTGTGGGTCTCGCCCATTGCTCTGTCCTGAAACATGACTTCCTTCAGCACTGTAAGAGAATTGGCAATGAACACACAAACAAACCCTATTCTGATAGAATAATTCTGTAAAATATTTGTTGTAGAAAATTTCAAAAATATTTTTAAACACAGGCTGGTATAATGATCTCTTACATGTCAATCACCCAGCTCCAATAATGAACTCAAGGCCAATTTTACTTCTCTCACCTGCCCCAAATTATTTAGAAGCAAATCCAAGACATCCTATAATTTGTTGTTATATATCAATTTTATTATCAATAACACTTTCCTTGAGTTAATTTGGTAAAGCAAGTAAATCACTGTATCATCCTGAGACTCATAAGCCCAGACTGCACGTTTTAATGGGAACTCTCAGCTCAGTCAGTTCTGACTGTCACTGCTTTTCATAGCTCATGGAACTTAAATTCTAAATGGCAGTTCTTTATGGCAAACAGAGAGTCACACACTGACATGAAAACAAAGAAATTTCCCAAGAAAATCCTAACATGTAGGCCATAGGTGAATTTGGGTAAATATCTGAATTTGTTATGCTTTTATATTACCTGTCATGTTCTTTGTCTACGAGATGATATCTGGCTCTGAATGCCACCAGGTGAGCATAATACGCTGGTGCAGGTATAGAAACTGATCGTGTACAGCGCACGTAAGTGTGGCAGAGCTGGTAAGTCAGCAGCTGAAGTTCATCTGCAGTAAAGCAGTTATCATCCCATAAAACATGATAGTGTGAAGGACGGCTGGTACCCTATAGAAAAGGCAATGGCATATTCTATTGATTTCTAAACTTCTAAATAAATATCCGGCACAGGCTAAGTTATATAAAAAGCCACCTTTTTTCATTAGTAAAACATATTCTAATTTAATCGATTAAAAAACATTTGGTTGTTTCTGGGTATACATTCAAAAGAAGTGACCCTGAGGCCACAGGAACCAAGGAGAAAAGGCCGGACCAGCTGGGAGCAGTCAGGGGCCCCAGGAGAGTAGACCCAGTGTTCTGGAGAACCTTCCCCCACCTCTGCCCTCAGGTGCATATCTCCTGGTAATACCTGCACTGTAGTGACCAGAAGATACAGGAGTCATTGGAGGGGTATTGTGATCCTGCGCATCCAAAATGTGGGGGTACCCACTGGGACCTCCTCCTGCATACCTCACTCCCTTCCCAGCCTCTTGCCTCCAGGCCAGGATGTCTTCATGGACCTGAGGGCCCCTACACATGATAAGCAGCCCTAAGTCAAAACCACCTTGAAGTCATCTCTCCTTCTAACTCCCCAAGATCGGCTTGGTGGCCCCATGGCTGAACCTCCGTGCCAGAGCAGAGCTCTGCGGGACCAGGCACAGCAAGGGTAGGGTCCCCCAACCCATGAGCCACAGACCTGCGAAGGCTGCAGCATTGTTACCCAGCTCTGATCCTTGACTCCCCCCAATGCCTTAGCCTCTATCTTCTACCAGTTTCCTGGTGTATGTGGTTGCTGCAGTGATGAATAAAATACAGATTATTTTAAAGCTCTATTGACTACATGGTAGCTCTCTGTTATTATGGATACTAAAAATAACAGAACAAAAAACAAGTGAAAGCAGGAACCAGAACAAATATTTGCACACCTATGTTCAAAGCAGCATTATTCACAATAAGCCAAATGGTGGAAGCAACCTAAGTGTCCATTGATAGATGAATGGATGAACAATATGTGGTATATACAATGAAATATTACTCAGCTCCCCAAAAGAAGAAAAGTCTGACACATACTACAATATGGATGAACCTTGATGATGACATTGTGCTAAATGAAATAAACCAGTTACATAAAGACAAATGTTACATGATTCACTGATATAAGGTACCTGGAATAGTCAGATTCATAAAGCTAGAGAGTGGAATGGTGGGGCTGGGGAAAGGGGGGGAGTAGGAAGTCAGTGTTTAATGAAGACACAGTGTCAAGGGAAGAGGAAAAAAATTCTTAAGACAGATGGTGGTATGGCTGCATAAAAATGTAAATGTACTTAATGTGATGGAATTGTACACTTAAAAGTGGTTAAAATGCTAAGTTGTATGCTATGTATATTTTACTATAATAAAAACACCAGAATATTTATTTGAGCTCTTATTTATTAGTTACTGTTAGGTACTATGCACTGAGAAAAAGTCAAAGATTTCTTTTCTTTGGAAAACATAATTTGTGGAGGACGAGAGGAGACAGCGCATCTACAATTATAAAACAACTAATAAATGGCTTTAATATCACTGGCACTTCGTCCTATTCCTATGAGAATATAAAGGGAAGCAATTGTATAAGTAAGCCATGCTTCTTCGCCAACTGGGGAATGAAAGAGATATGGCCTTTTTTGGGGAGGTCAGGGTGAGGAGACACCAGAGAGAATGAACCAACTTAACAAAAGCACAGGGGGTGTAACATTTCATGGTGTATTTGGGGAATGGCTAATAGACCAGTATGAACAGAATATGATACACGAGGGGAAAAGGATTAAGTTAAAAAGAAAATTTGGAATCAGACTGAATGACATGCTTAGGAATCTGGATGTTTCCCTATAGGTGGCAGGGAAAGTGGCGCAGCATTTTTTTATAGGTGAGTATTTTAGGTGTGAAGATTGGGGTTTTATAAAAGTAACACCAACAATAATGTGGAGGATGATCAGAAATAGGAAGAGACTGAAGGCAAAGGGAGCAGTTAGGAAGATGTTGCATTAATTCTGGTGTGAGGTGATGGAGGTATGAAATAAGGAAATGGCAGTGGCAAAGGAATAAATGAAGATTAGTTCGTACTTTAACAGACATTTGCTTGTCAGACACTGTGGAAGATTTTGGGGATAAAATTCATTATCAAATTTATCTCCCCCAAATTATATGTTTATAAAATTGCCTATGTATTGTACATTCACACACATTCAATATTTACGAAGCACACACTATGCCGTGTACTGTATACCAGGCACACAGCAATGAATAAGGCACACATTCCAGAGATGAGACAGGTGATACATAAATAAAGCCATCAGGCTCTGGCCGTTTGGCTCAGTGGTAGAGTGTCGGCCTGGCGAGCAGAAGTCCCGGGTTGGATTCCCGGCCAGGGCACATGGGAGAAGCACCCATCTGCTTCTCCACCCCTCCCCCTCTCCTTCCTCTCTGTCTCTCTCTTCCCCTCCTGCAGCCGAGGCTCCATTGGAGCAAAGATGGCCCAGGCGCTGGGGATGGCTCCTTGGTCTCTGCCCCAGGCGCTAGAGTGGCTCTGGTTGCAACAGAGCGACGCCCCGGGGGGGGGGGGGGCAGAGCATCGCCCCCTGGTGGGCAGAGCGTGGCCCCCTGGTGGGCGTGCCGGGTGGATCCCGGTCGGGTGCATGCAGGAGTCTGTCTGACTGTCTCTCCCCATTTCCAGCTTCAGAAAAAAATACAAAAAAAAAAAAAAAATTAAATTAAACCATCAGAAACTGGGCTTTAAAAAGAATTCAAGTCTGTGGTTAAATACATTAAGAAATATTCCTGTCTTGAAGATTCATTTGCATTATCAAAGTGGTATCCCAGTTTTATTATTTTTTTTTTTTTCATTTTTCTGAAGCTGGAAACGGGGAGAGACAGTCAGACAGACTCCTGCATGCGCTCGACCGGGATCCACCCGGCACGCCCACCAGGGGCGACGCTCTGCCCACCAGGGGGCGATGCTCTGCCCATCCTGGGCGTCGCCATGTTGCGACCAGAGCCACTCTAGCGCCTGAGGTAGAGGCCACAGAGCCATCTCCAGCGCCCGGGCCATCTTTGCTCCAATGGAGCCTTGGCTGCGGGAGGGGAAGAGAGAGACAGAGAGGAAAGCGCGGCGGAGGGGTGGAGAAGCAAATGGGCGCTTCTCCTGTGTGCCCTGGCCGGGAATCGAACCCGGGTCCTCCGCACGCTAGGGGTATCCCAAAGTTTTAAAGGAAAAAAACTCTCTTGTTTAACCAGCATTTCCAAAATTTATTCAAACGGATAATTTTTCCAAAATTTATTCGAACAGATAATTTTTTTCGCTCCTCTGTGGTACTTATTAGTAAATCATCGCAGCAGTGTTCCTTCGGATACACAGAGGGGAAGCACTAGGTTTAAATATGTACTCCAATAATACAGGTTTTACCTCTAGAAGGTCTTTTTAAACTTGTTTTTAACCACCCTCCCATGACAATGTACAGCACTGATTGTAAAGAAAGGCAGCTCTAAGAACACAGATAAATGAGTAGGACAATAATGTTACAGCTGTGAGAGTGAAACTGGGGTTACTGTGAAATGTACACAAATAGAGCTTTAACACCGAGCTGTACAGTAAGCTGTACATCTTCCCAAAATTTTAATTTTAATCAACAGCAAGCAGCCTAAAAGTTCTGGGCTACATTCTCTCAGACATCCTAGGAATAGAGATTCAGTCTCTGCTGCTGGGGAAGTTTAAGCACTGAATTAAATAGAAGTAGGTTCCTCTTAAAGGGGAAGAAATTATTTACTGAAAGTTTCATCTGATTTTATGTGGAAACAATTTGTAGTGTAGAGAACAGTATTTCTTTCTCCTTTTTCTGAGATTAAAAAACCCCCAACATATTAATAGAAGTCACTGAATTAAAACATTTCACCCAAAGTGTAGGCTTACCTGTATTCCAGCATGGCTACAGAGGTAAAAATCAAACTCATATGGGTGTGTAATGTCTGTATCAACTGTTGTTCCAGCTGGGATATTGCCACTTCTTCCAACCTGGATTTGTTTGGTCAAAATTTAAACAAACAAGACAAATGTAAAAAATGTGTCTGAAAGCACTTTTAAAAATATATATATTAAAAAAATATATATATATATGCAGATTCCACAATTCACTACTTTCAGCATGAAATATTACTTAAGTGGGCATTAAGAGCAGATCGTGTTCTAGTCCTGGCTCCTATTCTTATATGATGCTGAAAGTGAGAGATGATAAACAACAGTTATTAGTCTCTACTATATGCTTAGCTTGTAGTTGATCCCAGGTTGGGTGGAAGACTTAAAATTTTTTTTTCAAGTTACTTTAAGTACTCTACTTTATGACACTTGTGCATAGCAGGTACTCTTGAATGTATAATTTAGGAAAATCAGCATTTTCCTTGGAGAATACTATATTATATATATGCTGACAATAACAACAATAGTCACCATCTGTTGATCAATTTTCTTTTTAAGTGAGAGGAGGGGAGATAGTGAGACCGACTCCCACGGTTCCCTGACCGAGATCCACTTGGCAACACCTGTGTGGGGCCAATGCTCAAATCAACTGAGCTATTCTTAGCACTTGAGGCTGTTGGGTTCTGACCAATGGAATCTTCATCCTCAGCTGACGCTTGAACCTATCGAGCCACTGGCTGCAGGAGGGGGAGAGGGAGAGAAGAAGATGGTCACTTCTCCTGTGCAGCCTGACTGAGAATCGAACCCGGGATGTCCATACACTGGGCCGACACTACTGAGCCAACTGGCCAGGGCCTGTTGACCACTTATATATATCAGTTACTGTACATACATTATTTCTAATCCTGATAATTCTGCAAGTCAGGCATTATTCCCATTTGTTTGGGAAAAATAATGCTCAGCAATATAAAATAATTTGCCCACTAGCATACAATAAAGGGCAGAACTGGCAGTCAAACCCAGAAATGATTGTAAAGGTCCTGTTTCTTTTATTTTATATTAGCAGTTTGGACATCTTGTAAGGAAACAGACATCATTATTTTCTGTGAGTACATATGTAAGTGGAATTGTTCAAAATAATGAAAGGCTCCCAAATAAAACACTTTAAGAAACATAAATACTCACCTCTACCTCCTTATCCCTAATACATTTAAAATTATTAACTAACATGATTTCTGCCATGTGAGAGACTGCTGTCAGGTAATGGCCTGAATTACAGGTGTGTGGGCCAATCAGCTAGCTTTCATCAAGCACAAAGAATACAGTGCATTACCCACTAAATTATGCTGATTCAATACATAAATCTAATTGATACATATAAAAAGTTTTACTCTATTCAGAGAGGTAGCAGAATGCCTTGGTTCTACCAGTTTTCAGGTGTGCGATCTAAGGCATGGTATTTTACTTCGTGGTGCCTGTTTCTCCATTTATAATGACCTCTAATTTATTATTACCAGTAGTACTTAGAACAAAGCTGAAAGAGAATCAAACAAATGGAGGACTGGCCCTGGTCAGTTGGCTCAGTGGTAGAGCGTCAGCCTGGCATGTGGACGGCCAGGGCACACAGGAGAGGCACCCATCTGCTTCTCCACCCTTCCCCCCTCTCCTTCCTCTCTGTCTCTCTCTTCCCCTCCTGCAGTCAAAGCTCCATGGGAGCAAAGTTGGCCTGGGCGCTGAGGATGGCTCCGTGGCCTCTGGCACTAGAATGGCTCTGGTTGCAGCAGAGCAATGCCCCAGAGGGGCCCCCTGATGGGCATGCTGGGTGGATCCCGGGTAGGGCGCATGCGGGGAGTCTGTCTGCTGCCCCTCCCCTGCTTTTCACTTAGGAAAAATACAAAAAAAAAAAAAAAAAAAAAGGACTTGGCATGACTACACATCAGATGCTAGTAATCACTAAATCGAACTTAAGTTTTCCTAATCCTACTTTTGAAGAAACTTTTGATTTTCTAGGTATAGAAATATACCTAGCAATTTGAGGCAAGGCCTTTAACAACCTGCCATAATAAAATGGTTACTACTGCTATTACAGAGGTGGTATCCCACAGTGATTAAGAGTACTCTGTAGTGAGATTGCAGATTTGATTCATAGCTCTACCAATTACCAGCTTTGTAACAAAGGGAGGTTATTTAACTGCCATGTGACACAGTTTCTGCCTGTGGAAAATGGGGACAATAAAATTAAGTACTTCATAGTGTTGTTTATAAAGAGCAAATGAGTTCAGTTTATAAAAAATACCTCAAACAATTCTGACTGTTATTATTTCTTTCTCTATTATTACCACCACATGATACTAGCTAACCTTCACTGAGTACTTAGTATGTGCCAAGCACTGTTCTAAGTGCATTATATATTTTATTCAATTCTCTCAATACCCCAAATAGGCCCAAAGATCAAAGACAGTAACCAAAGACCAAATACACACCAAGGAAAAGACAAATTCCTCTGTCTCTCAGTCTTTTCCATTGAACCATTTTCCCAAAGGGACACAGACATTTGCAATCCTCAGATTTCTCTGCTCCAAGATTAGTAGGATGGGGGCAGAGCACTGGAAATGATAGTAAGACTGCTACTTGTTTATGTTGTACACCAGTGGTAGTCAACCTGGTCCCTACCGCCCACTAGTGGGCGTTCCAGCTCTCATTGTGGGCGGTAGCGGAGCAACCAAAGTATAAATAAAAAGATAGATTTAACTATAGTAAGTTATTTTATAAAGATTTATTCTACCAAACTTAGTGAAAATCTTACATAAAATAATTGGTCAGTAATTATTATTATATGCTTTAACTTGCTGTAACTCTGCTTTATAAATTTTATAAAGTAAAGTTATTTCCCTACATTATAAATCACCATTACTGTGGAACCAGTGGGTGGTTGGAAAATTTCACTACTAACAGAGACACAAAAGTGGGCAGTAGGTATAAAAGGTTGACTACCCCTGTTGTACATGGACAAGAAGACATATTCCCCCCTTAGGTATTTATACCTCGTTCACCTTCTTAATTTTAAAAATACATATTCATATTATAAAATCTAGAAAATAACTGTGAATTTTTAAGGAAGCATTGTTTAAAAGTTAGTTTGTAAGAATTTTCACTAATCACTCTAGAAAGTCTCTAGCTTTTAAAAAAGCTAATTTTTACAAGATAGTTAAAAAAGAGAATATACCTTTTTTCTCTTAAATATTTAAGAAAAATATGAATAGAAAGAAAAATTAAAACTATGAATTTCTGCCTGAGCGGGCAGTAGCACAGTGGATAGAGCATCAGCCTGGGATGCCAAGGACCCAGATTCAAAACCCTGAGGTTGCTGGTTTGAGTGCGGGCTCACCAACCAGCTTAAGTGTGGGCTCACCAGCTTGAGCGTGGGATTACAGACATGACCCTAGGGTCATTGGCTCGGCTGGAGCTCCCAGTCAAGGCACATATGAGAAAGCAATCAATGAACAACTAAGGTGCCCCAATGAAGAATTGATGCTTCTTATCTCTCTTCCTTCCTGTTCCTCTGTCCCTCTCTCACTTAAAAACAAATAAACAAAAAACTATGAGTTTCTTCACAACAATAAAAAAGCATTACTGGGATTCCGGACATCTGGAATGTTACTAAAAATTTTAGAAAGTTAAAAATCTATTTTGAGGTCCTGGCCGGTTGGCTCAGTGGTAGAGCGTTGGCTTGGCATGTGGAAGTCCCAGGTTCAATTCCCAGTTAGGGCACACAGGAGAAGCGACTACCTGCTTTTCCATCCCTCCCCTTCTCTCTCCCAAATCAGCAGGCATGGCTTGGTTGGAGCAAGTTGGCCCCAGGCACTGAGGATGGCTCCATAGCTTTGCCTTAGGTGCTAAAATAGCTTGGTTGCTGAGCAATAGAGCAATGGCCCCAGATGGGCAGAGCATCACCCCATAGGGGGCTTCCTGGGTGGATCCTGGTTGGGGCACATGAGGGAATCTATCTCTCTTCCTCCCTGCCTTCCATTTAATAAAAGAAAACCTATTTTGATACTTCTATACTCATAATCTGCTTTGTTGAAACCTGCTACTATATACTAAAACTCTACTGTTGGTGGAGAACCTTTGTTTAAGTGCTCTACAAACTATGTTAGATAAGCTTGGCTTGTGCTAGTATTACAACAGATGAAAGATTACCCTTTCTGTCCTATCAGCACAAAATAATCGAGTGTGATGTCTCTTCTGAACTACAATGTAGGTTATTCCAGGTTGATAGTCTTTCTCCAAACTGATGCAGGCTTCTCGAATTGCTAGTAGTTCATAATATAATACCTAGAGAAGATGAATTGGAAAGATTTCACATAGTCAACTATTCTCTTACACATACACACATCAAAGTCAGATAATTATTTAATCTCAGTATTTCTTAATCTCATCACTTGACAGCTAAATATACCTCTTTATTTCATCTTAACTATTATCAGAGCATGGTCTCAGCAATCCAGGCTTACACATCCATAGTAAACACTTTAAAAGGGAAATCTAAGAAAGCATCAAATTTTAACTTTAGGAATTCTCAATTTAATTAAGGCTCCTAACTTCAGAACTAGACACCATACTATAAACACAGTATCTGATTTAACCATATTATGATGAGATCCCAGGAAACCAACCTGCCTAAACTGTCCCTCTGAAACACCATCACGATAAAAGATGATACGAGTAGGTTTGAACCGCGTTGACTTATAAAATTGAATCAGAAGTTCTCGGACCATGGAGGCCAAGTCCTGGATGATCTCCTGTCGGGGTCTCTGAACTCTTACTGTAGCACAGTATCTGCTTGGGTGGGCATCCATACTACCTACAACCTAAGTTGGAAAGGTAAAAAAAAAAAAAAGAAAAAGACAATCAAAACTGCATAAATATGAATTTAATGCAATAACAAAATTTTGAAAAGAAAGTACATGAATTTTATTTCAATTTGTATTCACCATAACCTTACTATTTACCATTGTTCATTTGGAGAGTAATCAAAAATAGATCATTCCCAGTGAAGAACAAAATAAAAGACCCTGTACAGGGTCAAAAATCATTTCCCTATAAGAAATTCTAATTTTTAGATGTTGCTGGTAGCCTTAATGTAAGGAGGGGAAAAAAAAGAGACATAAAGATGTACATAAAGAGAATAACGGAAAATAATAAGTAAAAAATGAAAACCCATTCAAACCCTTGATTTCTCTTAATATCTTTTATACTTTAGCAAACCACCCAAAGAAGGCATACTCAAGGCGTTAGCATCATCTTAGAACCATTATACTTCATAAATTTTAAAGGAATTTTAACACTCTTATTGCCATGTCCTAGACCAGAAGTCCTAAATCCATAGTCATGTCTTACTAAGTTGTATTTGTGTTTTCTATCTAGTCCTTAGAGAAGCTAATCCTGGTTTTGAAAGTAACTATCCTAATTTTCACTTTTGTATCTTTTTTTTTTTTTTTTTACAGAGTAAGAGTCAGAGAGAAGGATAGATAGGGACAGACAGGAATGGAGAGAGATGAGAAGCATCAATCATCAATTTTTCGTTGTGACACCTTAGTTGTTCATTGATTGCTTTCTCATATGTGCCTTGACCACGGACCTTCAGCAGACCGAGTTATCCCTTGCTCAAGCCAGTGACCTTGGTTCCAAGCTGGTGAGCTTTGCTCAAACCAGATGAGCCTGCGCTCAAACTGGCGACCTTGGGGTCTCAAACCTGGGTCCTCGGCATACCAGTCCTCCGCTCTATCCACTGCGCCACCACCTGGTCAGGCGCTTTTGTATCTTAATATAGGTATTGGTAGAAGTTTGGAGCAAAGGGAACTTTGAAGTATGAACTTGTATGTTCACTTTGACTGTAGTCACTTATAGACCTACTGAAGCATGATCTTTAATGTCTAAACATCATTCTGATCAGAGACTAGGCTGAGAACCAACTAGTAACTCTGCCTCCAGTATCTCTTTCTTTCTGGGTAGTATAATATTTATACCAAAGTCATGCTTCAAAAATGGAACTCTAGTCTGACCAGTGGTAGTGCAGTGGATCGAGTGTTGAGATGGGATGCTGAGGTACCAGATTTGAAACCCTGAAGTCGCTGGCTTGAGCACGTGCTCATCTGGCTTGAGTGTGGCATCATCAACACGATCCCATGGTCACTGGCTTGAAGCCTAAGGTTGCTGGCTTAAGCCCAAGGTTGCTGGCTTGAGCAAGGGGTCACTCAGTTGAAAGTCCCTGGTCAAGGCATGTATGAGAAGCAATCAATGAATAAAGTGCTACAACTATGAGTTGATGCTTCTCCTCTCTCTCTCTCTCTAAAAAAAAAGCAACTCTGCAGTGCACCCAATGTTCAATGCAGCATTACTGACACTAGCCAGGACATGGAAACATAAATGTTCATAGATGGATGACTAAAGAAAGTATGGCATATATATGCAATGGAATAAAAAATTTTTTATTTGATAAAACTGATATATAACATTATAGATATATATTCCAAGTGTACAACATAATTTAATATATGTACATACTACATAGTGGTTACCATTATAAGTCTAGTTCCATCACCATACAATTGATTCCCCTCACCCATTTTCCTCCCCTCAACCACCTTACCTCTGGTAAAGACCAATCCGTTCTCTATCGATGAGTTTGTTTTCTTGTTTGTTCATTTGTTCTTTGTTTTTTAAGATTCCACATATAAGTGATATCATATGATATTTATTTTTCTCTTATTTCGTTTAGTATAACACCCTCAAGGTCCATCCGTGTTATTGCAAATGGCAAGGTTTCATTCATCCATTTCAATAACATGAATGGACCTTGAGGGCATTATGTTAAGTAAAATAAGTCATACAATCTCATGTTTGGATTTTAAACAAAATGAAATGAAACCAAACCAAACCAAAAGCAACCAAGCTCACAGATACAGAGAATAGATTGGTAGCTGCCAGAGGCAGGTAGTGGGTGGTGGGTAAAATGGGTGAAGGGGGTCAAAAGATACATACAAATTTTCAGTTATAAAATAAGTAAATCATGGGGAGGTACTGTACACCTTGGTGACTACAGTTAATAATACTATACACTGCATATTTGGAGTTGCTAAGAGAGTACATAATTTTTAATTTTTACACTGATTTGAGAGAAAGAGGGAGGGAGCAAAAGGAATGAGAGAGATAGGAAAGGAGAGAGGAGACAGAGAGAGACAGAGGGAGAGAGAAGCATCAACTTATTGTTTCCCTTAGTTGTTCCATTTAGTTGTGTACTCGTTGATTGCTTCTCATACATGCCTTGACTGGGGGTCAAACCAATGACCTCTAGCATGCTGGGCCAATGCTTTATCCACTGACCCAGCTGGGCACGGCCATGAGTGTAAATCTTAAATGTTCTCATCACAAGAAAAATATTTTTTTTAACTATGCATGGTGATAGATGTTAACTAGATTTATTGTGGTAATTATTTCTCAATATATACAAATATCGAGTCATTATGTTGTACATCTGAAATGTTATAATTATTCCTCACTTATAAACACATACATACAGTATTAAAAAGTACATTTAACTTCCTCTGGAAACTTAAGTGTCTTACTCATTTGAAACAAAAATTTAGAAATTCCCACATTTCTCTTTTGCCATGGATTAGAAAATAATCAAGATTTTCTTTTACAAAAGTGAGCTAGAACTTACCTACTTATTTATATATATGAGGTTGTATATGCTTGTTCTTTATGTTCTATAAGAACAAAAAAACCAAAACAATCTCT
Source organism: Saccopteryx bilineata (assembly GCF_036850765.1). Taxonomy (NCBI): domain Eukaryota; kingdom Metazoa; phylum Chordata; class Mammalia; order Chiroptera; family Emballonuridae; genus Saccopteryx; species Saccopteryx bilineata. Next base: position 265,584,888 of record NC_089492.1, read on the forward strand.
GATCACCTTTACCCTGAATGGTATCTCACTACTAAAAAATAAATCCACACTCTTCCAATGGCACAGAAAACCTAACAAAAGCTTACTGGCCTCACATTCTTCTATACTACATTTCAATTCCCTGTATTTCTTTTTTTTTTTTTTTTTGTATTTTTCTGAAGCTGGAAACCGGGAGAGACAGTCAGACAGACTCCCGCATGCGCCTGACCGGGATCCACCCGGCACGCCCACCAGGGGGCGACGTTCTGCCCACCAGGGGGCGATGCTCTGCCCCTCTGGGGCGTCACTCTGTTGCGACCAGAGCCACTCTAGCACCTGGGGCAGAGGCCAAGGAGCCATCCCCAGTGCCCGGGCCATCTTTGCTCCAATGGAGCCTCGGCTGCAGGAGGGGAAGAGAGAGACAGAGAGGAAGGAGAGGGGGAGGGATGGAAAAGCAGATGGGTGCTTCTCCTGTGTGCCCTGGCCGGGAATTGAACCCGGGACTTCTGCACGCCAAGCCGACGCTCTACCCCTGAGCCAACCGGCCAGGGCCTCCCTGCATTTCTTAACATTCTCCAAATAAACCATGTTTTAGCAATCTAAAATTTTTTTTTTAAATTTAGACCAGTGGTAGTAAACTTGGTCCCTACCGTCCACTAGTGGGTGTTCCAGCTTTCATGGTGGGCAGTAGCGGAGCAACCAAAGTATAAATAAAAAGATAGATTTAACTATAGTAAGTTGTTTTATAAAGATTTATTCTGCCAAACTTAGTGAAAATCCAACATAAAGTACTTATATGCTTTAACTTGCTGTAACTCTGCTTTATAAATTTTATAAAGTATAGTTACTTCCCTACTTTATAAATCACCATTACTGTGGAACTGGTGGGCGGTTAGAAAATTTTACTACTAACAGAGATACAAAAGTGGGCGGTTGGTATAAAAAGGTTGACTACCCGATTTAGACAATTAAATTTAACAGGGTGACATTGGTCAACCAGAATACATAGATTTAGAGAAAACATCTCCACATCATTTGGACAGTCAATTATGCTGTATACCCATCACCCAAAGTCAAATCATCCTCTGTCACCCTAGATTTTGTTTCTCTTCAAGCCCCTCCCCCCACCCCATCCCTTCCCCTGGTAACCACTGCACTTTTATCTATGTCCATGAGTCTCAATTTTGTGTTCCATTTATGTATGGAATCATACAGTTCTGACTTACTTATTTCACTCAATATAATGTTATCAAGGTCCATCCATGTTGTTGTAAATGATACTATGTCATTATTTCTTATGGCTGAGTAGTATTCCATGCAACCTAAATTTTAATTTACATCACTATCAAGGCATTTATTACATAACATTTGTTTCTTATAATAGTCTTTAAGTTCTTGGGAAAAGAAGCCATAAGGCAAAAATAAATTAATATTATTTCTAAGATCTCTAATAAACATAAAAGTGAATATTTAGTAGAAATATTATAATTTAATAGGAAAGGACAATGACTACCCAGAAGTCCAAAAGAATTTTTTTTAATTAAAAAGATTTTAATTTTCATTTTAGGAGGAAGGAGAGGGAGAGAAAGAGAAAAAGAAAGAGAGAGAAGAGGGGGAAGAAGCAGGAAGTATCAACTCCTATATGTGCCTTGATCAGGCAAGCCCAAGGTTTTGAACTGGTGACCTCAATGTTCCAGGTTGATGCTTCAAAAGAATTCTAATATGTTTAGACTTTCTTGGAAAAAACCCCCAAAATACCAAATCCGAAGTAAGTCTTTTGAATTCCTTTTATCATCAATAATTTATTTTTAAATTCTTTTTATTCATTGTTCCAAGAGAGGAAAGAAGAGAGAGAGAGAGAAATACCGATTTGCTGTTCCACTTACTCATGCCATCTCCAATTTATTTTTGTGTGTGCCCTGACTGGGGATGAAACCTACAATCTCATCATGTCAAGATGATGCTCCAACCAACTGAGCTATCCGGCCAGGGACTATCATTTTGTTTTTTATAAGAACATGTTGAAGAATATCAAATGGGCCTGACCAGTGGTAGAGCAGTAAAGTGTCGACCTGAGATGCTGAGGACCCAGTTTGAAACCCAAAACCCCCATGTCCCTGGCTTGAGCACAGGCTCACTGGGTTGAGCTCAGGGTTACAGGCTTGAGTGTAGGATCACTGACATGATCCCATGGTTGCTGGCTTAAGGCCAAAGGTCACGGCTTGAGTCTAAGGTCACTGGCTTGAGCCCAGGGTCACTGGCTTGAGCAAGGGTTCACTGGCTCAGCTGGAGCCCCCTGGTCAAGGCATGTACGAGGAAGCAATCAATGAACTAAAAGTGTCGCAACTACAGTGATGCTTCTCATCTGGTCTCTCTCTCTCACAAATACAGCTCACTACCATCTCTAGGACACTTGAAATTCAACAATTCATGCATAACTATAAAAATACAAAGTGACATAATTAATTAATAGATAAAAGTCAATTTTCAGCCCTGGCAGGTTGGCTCAGTGGTAGAGTGTTGGCCTGGTGTGTGGAAGTCCCGGGTTTGATTCCTGGCCAGGGCACACAGGGGAAACGCCTATCTGCTTCTCCACCCTTCCCCCTCTCCTTTCTTTCTCTCTCTTCCCCTCCCGCAGCCAAGGTTCCATTGGAGCAAAGTTGGCCTGGGCGCTGAGGATGGCTCCATGGCCTCTGGCTCAGGCTTCTGAATGGCTTTGGCTGCAAAGGAGCAATGCCCCAGATGGGCAGAGCATCGCCCCCTGGTGGGCATGGTGGGTGGATCCCAGTCGGGCACATGCAGGAGTTCTGTCCTCTGTCCCCCTTCTCACTTCAGAAAAATACAAAAAAAAGAGAAGTCAATTTTCCTCATTAATGAAAATAGCTTTTGAGTAATATGTAAAAACTTAATGTTACTACCATTTTCAAAGATAAGGGTTAACAGATTGTTAAAACTTAAAAGTAATGTAAAGATTATTATAATGAATAATAAAAATGTAAAATATCTTACAATTTAATTTCTTTTTATTTATTGATTTTATAAAGAGAGTAGTGAGAGAGAAAGGTGGGGCGGAGAGGAGTGGGAAGCATCAACTCATAGGTAGTTCCTTCTAGTATGTGCCTTGACCCGGCAATCCCAGGGTTTCAAATGAGCAATCTCAGCATTCCAGATCGCTTTATCCACTGCACCACCACAGGTCAGGCCGTACAGATTAATTTCTAAAATATTGTATATATTAAGTATGCTTAAAATCTGTGGACATTTTGAAAGTGTTGGCAGTTAGTGAAATCAAGCAACTTTCAAGCTGGGTAAAATATTATCTGGCTTTTGATAATTTATAAGAAATACACTTATAAGAACTGGCATGGAAAGGTTACAGGAATAGGACAAACCCAAAGGAGACAATGGCAGTATTAAAACTAAGAATCCAGGTGCAAAGTATTAAATTAGACAAAGGTAAAAGATATTTTATATTGAGAAAAATGCAATCCACCAATCTTATATGTGATGTCTCTTGCTGTATCAAAGACACTATTGAAATATATAAACAAATTCTTTGAATTACAAAAAGTAACAAATATACAATCATGGAGAGGTCAAATAGACAAATTAAACAGAAGATTTGAGTAACATTTAGTAATTAATACACTTAATTTAATATCTATACATGAAACTAGTAGCCCCCAAACCAGAGCAGAATCATTCATTTAAAAACCCAAAGAACATGTGAAAACTGACTTTCCATATACTTATAAAGTTGGTTTCAAAGAAAATATCATTAAAATTCAAAAGAATTGAAACCAAAATGTTTATCTTCTAAACTTTAGATAAATCTACCTAATGACACTCACAGCAGCAATAGAAGGCTTCTTTCCATCACCAGCTGGTGGATGAGTGACATCTGCTCCCAAAAAGATCACTGGTTGCTGGAACACAGAAGGTCTTAAACACATTTTTTAAGAGTTAGATAATCCGTTTTTTTCATTACCCATTTATCTGTTTCATACTACTGCTACACAATTGCAAGTTGCTGACACAGCACAGAGAAGGTCCTATATAGACAGCTTCCCAGGTGTGAAATACTGGCAACTTATTCTCTTAATTCATGAATCCCTGACCAATAAAGTAAAAGCTGTCACAGTGGGTTTATCCAATATTTTTTTCAGATCAGTTTTCTGTCTAAGTAGTGGTGATGGTGGTTGCAAAAGGCAACTGCTACCAGTGTTCTTCATAGTAGGCATAAAATGCTTAACAACTTCCTCATATTAATCCATCAATTTGTATCAATCTTTCTTTAACCTACTTATATTTTAAGTTTATGTAATCTCTCAAGGAGAAAAAGCATCATTAAACTACACACTGAAAGGGATTATTAGAGTCTACTACTCTCTCCCTCCCATGGTGAAAAGTATAAATTTGAGTAACAGTCCTAAAGGAGCTAATAGTTCATTTTATTTCTGAAACTATATCCTTTAAGATTCAAATGATTATTTCTAAGTTCTTGCGCTTGTCGATAAAATTCGATATTCATCTCATTTATGAATCTTATCTCATATTTAACAGGGATAGAAAGTAGAGGCAACAAGAAAAAACAGGGAAAAAAGAGTTTTTATGTCAAACATACATCCTTATTATAACACTTATTTGTGTGCATACTGTTTAAGGTAGCTAACTTTTTTTTTTTAAGTTTATTTTTTTATTTATTCATTTTTAGAGAGGAGAGAGAGGGGGAGAGAGAGGAGAGAGGAGGAGCTGGAAGCATCAACTCCCATATGTACCTTGACCAGGCAAGCCCAGGGTTTCGAACCGGCGACCTCAGCATTTCCAGGTCGACGCTTTATCCACTGCGCCACCACAGGTCAGGCCAAGGTAGCTAACTTTTTAAAGCCCTAGTTGTTTCAACTTATTAAAAAGAAACCTGCTGTTCAGTTCTCCAAATAACAGCCTTTTTCCCAGTACCTGTCTCTAGGTCATTATGTCTCATAATGAGTTCTTAGATATGATGGGGTTCCTGAACATCTGTTGTCCCACAGACTGAAGCAGGGGTTTACACGGTTTTACTTAACAGATGTACTGAATTGACACCACCCCAACCCCCAGACCTTCCATTTTTCCCTCTCTTTCTAGGTAAGTAGCTTCATCATATCAGGTTGAAGATGACTACCAAATAATGAGAAAATTCTTTAAGCTGGATTCTCCAGTAAGAAATAAATAAAGCTCTCAATATTTTCTAGCTAGGCACGAGGTATTTTGCATACTAAATGAAAATGGAGGTAGGACGGGATTTTCACAAGGGAATCCCTTAATCCTGCCAGTCCAAACTCTTCATTTTCTTTCTGTCAAAACATCCTCTTTCCTCCCATTGGCAAGAATCAAAGCTGTTTCTTAAACAGATCTCAGATATGGCAATATACAGACAATGTAAGATATAAAAAATAATTCATGTTTTATTAAGTGATTAACTTAACTTACCTTTGATGAGGTACAAGAATATTATTGATCCCTCCGAGTTTAACATTTATCTTTAGGCACAGGTTTGAGAGAGTTTGAGGGGATGTTTTTATTACATTCTTGACTTGTACACACTGTGTAGCCATACCCAAAAGTGTATCTCCTACACGTTTCACCTCCGCTATGGAACAAATGCAGAAACCGCTAGTTAGAAAAGTCAAACATTACTGCAAATTGAGCTACTGTGTTTCTCCCCTTGAAATACATTACTATATTACAGGATGGAAAAAATTACACCAATACTAAAACAATGCTGTTAAAACTTAATATATACTGCTTTGAAGATCATCAACTTAAGTATTTTACTGATAATTTTTCCAATTGTTTTCTTATTTGTATAGGAAAGTTTATTTTTATCATCATAAAAAAACTATAAACACAATAACTAAAAAACCTTAAAGAGAAAAACATCATACATCAGTGTTTCTCAACTGTCATATATATTCCCTTGTTAGTATTTTACTGTACTCTCTCTTCCAGTAATTTTCTCATTTGCATGATTTAAATGCAGTTCTAATTCTGGTATACTTATAGCTTTCAATCCTATTCTCCAACTTTTAATTTAAAAAATACAGAGTCGCCTGACCAGGTGGTGGCACAGTGGATAGAGCGTCGGACTGGGATGCAGAAGACCCAGGTTCAAGACCCTGAGGTTGCCAACTTGAGCGTGGGCTCATCAGGCTTGAGCAAAAAGCTCACCAGCTTGGACCCAAAGTCACTGGCTCGAGCAAGGGGTTACTCCAGGGGTCCCCAAACTTTTTACACAGGGGGCCAGTTCACTGTCCCTCAAGACCGTTGGAGGGCCAGACTATAAAAAAAACTATGAACAAATCCCTATGCACACTGCACACATCTTATTTTAAAGTAAAAAAACAAAACGGGAACAAATACAATATTTAAAATAAAGAACAAGTAAATTTAAATCAACAAACTGACCAGTATTTCAATGGGAACTATGGGCCTGCTTTTGGCTAATAAGATGGTCAATGTCTGGTTCCATATTTGTCACTGCTAGCCGTAACAAGTGATATGACGCTTCCGGAGGCGTGATGCATGCGTCCCATGTCACTGGAAGTAGTACTGTAAGTGAGTGACGCCATGCTTTGTGGCGCCGCCACATACAGTACTCCAGGAGCACAGGATGCATTTACATCCTGTGCTCCTCTCGCTGACCACCAATGAAAGAGGTGCCCCTTCCGTAAGTGCAGCGGGGGCCGGATAAATGGCCTCAGGAGGCTGCATGTGGACCACGGGCCATAGTTTGGGGACCCCTGGGTTACTCGGTCTGCTGAAGGCCCACGGTCAAGGCACATATGAGAAAGCAATCAATGAACAACTAAGGTGTTGCAACGAAAAACTGATGATTTATGCCTCTCATCTCTCCGTTCCTGTCTGTCCCTGTCTATCCCTCTCTCTGATTCTCTCTGTCCCTGTAAAAAAAAAAAAAATGCAGAGGGTTTAACAGTGTAAAGAATAAAAGACTCCTGTTCATTTCCCTCTCTCTGCCATTATAACTACCATAGAGTTCAGTGTATATAACTTCTTACATATAAAACACATGAAAAACATGTTAAAATAGAAATTGATAAAACACTCTACATTCTATTTTGCAACTTGTCATTTATACTTAATAATATAGAGTGTTCTGAATATATAGCTTGTAGTTATTCTGTTTTTAAATGCTGTAAGGTATCTAACCATACACTAATATACTTTTAGTTTGATCTGGTTCTTATTATTTCAAATTATGTTATGAATGATATCCTTGTATATTTATTTTTGTTTGGTTGTGTAACTATAGCTTCAGAATAAATTTCTACAAGTAGAACTGAGGGTTCAAAGGTACATATATTTAACATTTGTAAAAATACTGACAAATTGCAAACATTTAATGTGCATTTAATACATGCTAGTACTGTGCAAGGCTCTGGATATACAATAGGAAGTCAACAGAGACACTGTTCCTGTCCTCTCACAAAGATTAATAGTGTAGGGAGAGAAACAGAAACCTCAAATTTACATTACAACTGTGCAAGCAACATAAAGGAGAGGTACAAGGCACCTTAAGACAATAAAAGTGAGAGAATTAGACCTTGTCAAGACAATCAGGCAAAGCTTCCTCAAGGAAGAGATGTCTGAGCTAAAATTCACAAGAATATGCATTTGCTAGGTGAAGGCTGGAAAATGGGTTATGAGAAGCAATACAGGTAGAAAGAAGAAAATGAAGAAAGTTTCTGTGGGAAAAAAAAAGCATAGCCTGACCAGGTGGTGGCGCAGTGGATAGAGCGTCGGACTGGGATGCGGAAGGACCCAGGTTCGAGACCCCGAGGTGGCCAGCTTGAGCGCGGGCTCATCTGGCTTGAGCAAAGAGCTCACCAGCTTGGACCCAAGGTCGCTGGCTCCAGCAGGGGGTTACTCGGTCTGCTGAAGGCCCGTGGTCAAGGCACATGTGAGAAAGCAATCAATGAACAACTAAGAAGTCGCAACGCGCAACGAGAAACTGATGATTGATGCTTCTCATCTCTCTCCGTTCCTGTCTGTCTGTCCCTGTCTATCTCTGCCTCTGTAAAAAAAAAAAAAAAAAAAAAGCATAAAGTAAAATGAATCCTGAAGAGGTAGGAAGTCATGGATCTGAATATGCAAATCCTCTAAAGATTCACTTTCAATCTCAATTTTATCAGTTGTATAGTAAAAAACAATTGAAGTGAGGGTAATAGGAAAGGAGATAAAGATCAGATTTATATTTCAAAAAGACCATGCTTGACGTTGGTTATAGCTCCAACATATAAAAGACTTGCAAGTCATTACTCCTGTCTTCACAAGACAAAAGCTGATCTGAAAGTCAGTAACCTTTCTTGTATCTGTCAGAGAACAGACCACCACCCCAAAACAGGTGATTACAGAGAATTACAGCCAAGATCAGCATTTTAGAAGCAGAAGCTGATGATGCCAAAATTGGTAAAAACAATTAAGTAGTAACTCCTATAACTCCACAAGTACAAAACAAATGCCTTGGCCAGGTAGCTCATGTGGTTAGAGCATTATCCCAATATGCCAAGGTTGTGGGTTTGATACTCAGCAGGGCATGAATCAACCAATGAGTGCATGAATAAGTGGGACAACAAATCGATGTTTCTCCTACACTGTAAAATTAATAAAAAATGGCCTGGCTGGCTGGCTCAGTGTATAGAGTAACGGCCCAGCATGCGGACATCCTGGGTTCAATCCCCAGTCAGGGCACACATGAGAAGCGACCATCTACTTCTCTTCTACTCCCTCTCCATCTTCTCTCTCTCTTCTCCTTTGAAGCCAGTGGCTCAACTGATTCATCAGCCTGGAGTGCTGAGGCATAAGCCTCACAGGTGCAAAAGAAAGCTTGGTTTATTTGAGCAGGGGCCCCAGATGGGGGTTGGCAGGTGGATCATAATCAGGGCGTATGCGGGGGAGTCTATCTCACTATCTGCTCGCCTCTCACTTAAAAATGAATGAATGAATAAATAAATAAATACATACAAAAACCCCCCAATAAAGGTATTACTTAAAAAAACACAAAACAAATAATCCAATTAAAAAGTGGCCAAAGGTCTTGAATAGGCATTTTTTTTAAAGATTTTATTTATTTATTATAGAGAAGGGGGGGAGGAGCAGGAAGCATCAACTCCCATATGTGCCTTGACCAGGCAAGCCCAGGGTTTTGAACCGGCAACCTCAGTATTTCTAGGTTGACGCTTTATCCACTGCACCACCACAGGTCAGGCTTGAATAGGCATTTTTTTTTTTTTATAATTTTATTTTTTTTAATGGGGTGACATCAATAAATCAGGATACATATATTCAAAGATAACAAGTCCAGGTTATCTTGTCATTCAATTATGTTGCATACCCACCACCCAAAGTCAGATTGTCCTATGTCACCTTCTATCTTGTTTTCTTTGTGCCCCTCCCCACCCCCTATCCCTCTCCCATTCCCCCCTCCCCCCCGTAATCACCACACTCTTATCAATGTCTCTTAGTTTCACTATTATGTCCCACCTACGTATGGAATAATACAGTTCCTGTTTTTTTCTGATTTACTTATTTCGCTTCGTATCATGTTATCAAGATCCCACCATTTTGCTGTAAATGTTCCGATGTCATCATTTCTTATGGCTGAGTAGTATTCCATAGTGTATATGTGCCACATCTTCTTTATCCAGTCATCTATTGATGGGCTTTTTGGTTGTTTCCATGTCCTGGCCACTGTGAACAATGCTGCAATAAACATGGGGCTGCATGTGTCTTTACGTTTCAATGTTTCTGAGTTTTGGGGATATATACCCAGTAGAGGGATTGCTGGGTCATAAGGTAGTTCTATTTTCAGTTTTTTGAGGAACCACCATACTTTCTTCCATAATGGTTGTACTACTTTACATTCCCACCAACAGTGTATGAGGGTTCCTTTTTCTCCACAGCCTCTCCAACATTTGCTATTACCTGACTTGCTAATAACAGCTAATCGAACAGGTGTGAGGTGGTATCTCATTGCCGTTTTGATTTGCATTTCTCTAATAGCTAAAGAAGATGAGCATCTTTTCATATATCTGTTGACCATTTGTATTTCTTCCTGGGAGAAGTGTCTATTCATATCCTCTTCCCATTTTTTTATTGGATTGTTTGTTTGTTTGTTGTTGAGTTTTATGAGTTCTTTGTATATTTTGGATATTAGGCCCTTATCTGAGCTGTTGTTTGAAAATATCATTTCCCATTTAGTTGGCTTTCTGTTTATTTTGTTATCAGTTTCTCTTGCTGAGCAAAAACTTCTTAGTCTGATGTAGTCAGGCATTTTTTTGAAGATACACAAATAGCCAACAGCACATGAAGAGATATTCCATATCACTAATCACTAGGGAAATGCAAACTAAAACCACAATGATTTACCCTTCACACCCATTAGAAATGTTTATAAAAAATAAGTAACAAGTGTTGGTGAGGAAGTGGAGAAATTGGAAACTTTGCGCATTGCAGGCAGAAAGGCAAAATGGTGCAGCTGCTGTGAAAAACAGTATGGCAATTGCTAAAACCATTAAGCACAGAATTACCATGTGATCCAGCAATGTCACTTCTGGGAATACACCCAACAGAAGTGAAAGGAAGAATTGGAACAAACAGCTGTACACCCATCAAAGCAGAGTTATTCAAAACAGTCCAAAGGTGGAAGTAATCCAAGTATCCACTGATGAATGAATAAACAAAATGTGGTATGCATATGAAATGGAATATTATTCAGCTTTAAAAAGGGAAAAAATCTGATACATGTTACATACAATATGGATAAACCTTATTAATGATATTATGCTATAAGTGAAATAAACCAGAAACAAAATGACAAATATTATATGACTGTACTTATATGAGTTACCTGAAATAGGTAAATTCATACAGACAGAAAGTAGAACAGAAGCTACCAGGACTTGGGGGGAGAAGGAATAGAAAGTTATTGTTTAATGGGTACAGAGTTTTTGTTTGAGATTATAAAATAGTCCTGAAAATGAGTAGTGGTGATGGAAATGGATAATGGACAAGTGGTGAGTCACAACAATGTGAATATACTTAAAGTCACTGAACTGTGTAGTTATAAATGGTTAAAATGGTAAACTTTATGTTATATATATTTTACTATACACGCACACAAAAGCTTTTTTTTCCCCCCTTCTCTTTTGTATTTTTCTGAAGTTGGAAACAGGGAGGCAGTCAGACAGACTCCCGCATACGCCCCACCAGGATCCACCCGGCTTTGTTGCAACCAGAGCCATTCTAGCGCCTGGGGCAGAGGCCACAGAGCCATCCTCAGTGCCCGGGCCAACTTTGCTCCAATGGAGTCTCGGGCTGTGGGAGGGGAAGAGAGAGACAGAGAGGAAGGAGAGGGGGAGGGGTGGAGAAGCAGATAGGTGCTTCTCCTGTGTGCCCTGGCCGGAAATTGAACCTGGGACTCCTGCACACCAGGCTGACGCTCTACCACTGAGCCAACCGGGCAGGGCCGACAAAAGCTTTTTTACAGAATAGTGAACCCAGGAATACTCCTGTGAAAATTGTATATCAGAAAAATGAAAAACTCTGATCAAAACCTGACACCAAATGACTGATTCAAGGAAGCCATCACCTCTGCTAACACGAGAGAAATGCAGAGATCCTAGGGCTCAGTCAAAAAAGGGCAACACTACAGAAGCAGTTAAAATATAGGTAGCAGCACTCAGGAAACAAAAAATTTAGATAAAAAAGAAGTGGCAAATGGTAAGTTTTCCTATGAGGAAAACACACGGGATAAAGGCTGTAAAGGGGCTGTTTTTTAAAATAAGAATTCTAGAATGATTCAACAACTGAAACTATGTGAGTGGTAATTCCATTTATAAGTATATATTAAACAACTAAATGATTTTTTTATTTTATTTTATTTTATTTATTTTTTATTTTTTACAGAGGCAGAGATAGACAGGGACAGACAGGAACAGAGAAAGATGAGAAGCATCAATAATTAGTTTCTCGTTGTGCGCTACAACTTCTTAGTTGTTCATTGATTGCTTTCTCATATGTGCCTTGACCGTGGGCCTTCAGCAGACCGAGCAACCCCTTGCTGGAGCCAGTGACCTTGAATCCAAGCCAGTGAGCCTTTTGCTCAAACCAGATGAGCCCGCACTCAAGCTGGCGACCTTGGGGTCTCGAACCTGGGTCAATCCGCATCCCAGTCCGATGCTCTATCCACTGCGCCACCGCCTGGTTAGGCAACTAAATGATTTTTTAAAAAATGAAGGAGAAATGCTTTCTCCGGAAAAAACAACAACAAAAAACCTAAGAGAATTTGTTCATAGTAGACCTGCCTTACAAGAATTCAGAAGTTTTTTCAAGAGAAGAAAAATGATATAGGTCAGAAATTCAGATCTATACAAAGAATAAAGGGTCATACAATAAGTAAAAGTAAAATAAACCTTTTTACCTTCTTATTCTTAATTGAATAGGTAACTATTCAAAATAATAGTAGCAGCAATGTATTGGATGGTTAGTTTATGAACAAGTGAAATGAATAACAGCAATGTTTTAAGGGAGAGAAGGGATGAACTAGGAATACTTTGCCATAAGGTACCTACACTATCTGTTAAACGGTACAGAATTATTTGAAAGAGGATTTAGATTAGTTGTAAATATATATGGTAAACTTCAGGGAAACTACTAAAAAGTTTTTCTAAACATGTAATTGAACCCTGGCCGGTGATGCAGTGGATAGAATGTTGTCTGGGAGTGTTGAGGTTGTTGGCTGGAGGCCGAGGACACTGGCTCGACCCCTAGGTCTCTGGTTCTAGCCGTCAAGGCACAAGCAATCAACAGGTGCACAATTACAAGGAACAATAAGTTGATGCTTCTCTCTTTCTCTTTTCCCCTCCCCCATCTCTACCTCTCTACAAAAAACCCCCACAATTGATATACAAGAGAAGAGAGAAAATGGAACAAATTAAAATGCTCAATTAAAACTAGAATAGCCAGAAAAAAGAGAAGATAAAATTAAGAACAGCCTGACCAAGTGGTGGTGCAGTAGATAGAGCGAAGTCCCGGGATGCTGAGGACCCAGGTTTGAAACTTTGAGGTTGCTGGCTTGAGCACTGGCTCACCAGCTTGAGCACAGGTTCATCAGTGAGAACAGGCCACCAGCTTGAGCGTGATTTGCTGGCTTGAGCCCAAAGGTCACTGGTTTGAGCAAAAAGTCACTGGCTCAGCTGGACCACCCCACCCCAGTCAAGGCATATATGAGAAACAATCAATGAACAACTAAAGTGATGCGGTTACAAGTTGATATTTCTCAGCTCTCTCCCTTCCTCTCTAACTAAATTAAGACCCAATAACATGTTGCCTTCAAGAAACCAACTTTATAGCCTGACTGGTGGTGGTGCAGTGGATAGAGTGTTAACCTGGGATGTTGAGGTCTCAGGTTCGAAACACTGAGGTGGCTGGCTTGAGTGCAGGCTCATCTGGCTTGTATGTGGGATTGCTGGCTTGAGTGTGGGATCATTAACATGATCCTATGGTTGCTTGCTTAGCCCAAAGGTCACTGGTTTGAACAAGGGGTCACTGGCTTGACCTCAGCCTTTACTCCCCATCAAGGCATGTATGAGAAGCAATCAATGAACAACTAAAGTACCACAACTACGAGTAGATGCTTCTCATCTCTCTCCTTTCTTGCCTCTCTCTTGCTAAAAAAAAGAAAAGAAAGAAACCAATTTTAAATACAAGGAAGCATTAAAACTAAAGCAAGACAGGAAGACATACCATACAAACACAATGAAAAACAAACAAACAACTGGAGTAGCTATATTAACTTCACATGAAGTAAATTTTAAAACTAAGAAAATTATCAGGGAGGATGAGGGGCATTACATAGTGAAAAAAGGGTCAATTCTTCAAGAAGACACAACAATCTTGAAGACATATGCACCTAACAAGAGAACATCAAAATAACTGAGACAAAAATTGATAAAACTTCAAGGAGAAATAGACAAAATTCACTATTACAGTACAGACTATAACACACTTTTATCAGCAATTGACAGATCCAGCAGGCAGAGGATCAGTAAGCATACAGTTGACTCAAACAGCACCATCAATCAGCTGAAACCAAGAGATATAAAATATTTCATCTAACAACAGTGGAATATAGTCTTCTCAAGCTTGCATGGAACATTCACTAGGACAGACTTCATTCTGGCCCAGAAACACACCTTAACAAATTTAAAAGAACAAAAGTCATACATAATGTGGTCTCAGATCACAGGAATTAAACTAGAAAATAATGGAAACATAGTGGGGAAATCCCAAAATATTTACATTTTAAACGACATAATTCCATGTAACACATAAATCAAAGAAGAATTCTTGAGAAACTAAAAATATTTTAAATGATATGAAAGTGAAATACAATTATCAAATTGTGTGGAATACAGTGAAAGTAGTGCTTAGAGGAAAATTTATAGTATTGAATGCATATATTAGAAAAGAAGAAAGATCTAAAATCAATAATCTATGTTTCCACCTTGGAACAAAAGAAGAATACCTAAAATAAGCAGAGGAAAGAAATATTAATAATTAGAACAGAAATCAATAAAATTAAAAATAGAAAAAATCAAAACCAAAAAGCTGGTTCTTTGAAAAGATCAATGAAATTGTTAAAATTCTAGCCATACTAAGACAAAAGGAAGAAGACATACATTGATAACAGAAATGAAAAAAGGGTCATCACTCTTGGTTCCATGGACATTTATTCTTCTTTTTTTTTCAGAGAGAGTCAGAGAGAGGGATAGACAGGGACAGACAGGATCGGAGAGATGAGAAGCATCAATCATCAGCCCTTTGTTGCACATTGCGACACCTTAGTTGTTCATTGATTGCTTTCTCATATGTGCCTTGACCGTGGGCCTTCAGCAGACCGAGTAACCCCTTGCTCAAGCCAGCGACCTTGGGTCCAAGCTGGTGAGTTTTTGCTCAAACCAGATGAGCTCGCGCTCAAGCTGGCGACCTCTGGGTCTCGAACCTGGGTCCTTGGCATCCCAGTTCGACGCTCTATCCACTGCGCCACCGCCTGGTCAGGCGGTTTCATGGACATTTAAAAGATAATAAAAGAATATTATGAACAACTGCAGGTCCACAAATTTGGTAACTTACATAAAGTGGACCAATTCTTTTTTTTTTTTGAGAAAACATCTCCACATCATTTAGACAGTCGATTATGTTGTATACCCATCACCCGAAATCAAATCATCCTCCGTCACCTTATATTTTCTCTCTTTTTTCCCCTCTCCCCAACCCCTCCCCCTGGTAACCACTGCACTCTTATCTATGTTCATGAGTCTCAATTTTGTGTCTCACTTATGTATGGAAACATACAGTTCTTAGCTTTTTCTGATTTACTTATTTCACTCAGTATAATGTTATCAAGGTCCATCCATGTTGTCGTAAATGATGCCATGTCATTATTTTCTTATGGCTGAGTAGTATTCCACTTTATATATGTACTACATCTTCTTTATCCAATCCTCTATTGTAGGGCAGGACCAATTCTTTTAATGACACTACCAAAACTCACATAGAAGAAACAGGCCATCTGAATAGGCCTCTGTCTATTAAAGAAATTGAATCAATAATTAATAACCTTCCAAAAAAGAAAGTACCAAGCCCAGATGGTTTCTCTGGTGAATTCTGCCATACTTTTAAGGAAGAAATGACACTAATTCTCTACGACTGCTTCTAGAAAATAGAAGAAGTGGAAACGTTTCTTAACTAATTCCATGAGGCCAACATTACCCTAATACCAAAACCAGATAAAGAGCTTACAAGAAAGAAAAACTACCAATCAATATCTCTTATGAATACAGATGTAAAAATCCTCAAAATAAGGCCCTGGCCGGTTGGCTCAGTGGTAGAGCGTCGGCCTGGCGTGCAGAAGTCCCGGGTTTGATTCCCGGCCAGGGAACACAGGAGAAGCGCCCATCTGCTTCTCCACCCCTCCCCCTCTCCTTCCTCTCTGTCTCTCTCTTCCCCTCCCGCAGCCGAGGCTCCATTGGAGCAAAGATGGCCTGGGTGCTGGGGATGGCTCCTCGGCCTCTGCCCCAGGCGCTAGAGTGGCTCTGGTCGCAACAGAGCATCGCCCCCTCGTGGGCAGAGCGTCACCCCCTGGTGGGCGTGCCGGGTGGATCCCGGTCAGGCGCACGCGGGAGTCTGTCTGACTGTTTCTCCCCATTTCCGGCTTCAGAAAAATACAGAAAAAAAAAATCCTCAAAATATTAGCAATCTGATTCTAAAACTGTATTAGAATTATATACCATGATCATTGAGATTTATTCCAGGTATGTAAGGCTGGGCTCAACATCTGAAAACCAATTAATGTAATCAATCCCATTAGGAGATTAAAGAAGAAAAAAACTATAGGCTCATACCAATAGATATAGAAAAAACATGGCAAACTCTATCATGCATTCATGGTAAAAACTCTCAGCAAACTCGTATTAGTGGGAAGCATCCTCGACTTGATAAAAAAACAACTACAGAAAATCTACAGCTAACATGCTTATTACTGAGAAACTAGATGCTTTTCCTCTAAGATCAAGAACAATGCAAGGATATCTCCTTTGCCACTCCTAGCCAACACCATACTGGAAGTCCTAGATAATGCAAGAAAAAGGAAATGAAAGTATACAGACTAGGAAGGAAGAAATAAAACTTTGTTCACAGAAGACACGACTGTTAATGTAGAAAATCCCAAAGACAAAAAGCCCCCTGGAATAAGTGACTATAGCAAGGTTGCAGGATATAAAATAAACACACAAAAGTCAACTGCTTTTCTAGGTAGTAAATATAAACAACTGGAGTTCAAAATTAAAAACACGATACTTTTTTATATTAGCACCAAAAGAAAAAAATATATATACTTATGTCCACAAAAAAACCTTCATAAGAATGTTTATAGAGTTAGCACTTGGAGCCTTTGGCTTCAGCATAGTCATGTTTCTCCAGTATTATCTCAACGAACAAGGGGACCGGGTCTATACCCTGAAGAAGGTTGACCCTATGGGACACCAGACCTGCTCCCTCATCCTGCTTGGTTCTCCCCAGACAACAAGTACTCTCGACTCCGAATTACCATCAAGAAATGTTTCAAGGTGCTGATGACCCAGCAACCGCGCCCTGTACTCTGAGGGTCCCTTAAATTTCATGTCTCTCCTGCCGCCTGCTTCCCCTCTGAGACTTTCCAAATCCAAGCTCTTTGATCCGTGAGCCTTGAAGCCTTTTACCACCCTTGCTCTTTGGAATCCGGTGTCGTCATTACCTTTGGTCATGCTTGTGCAAGGCAATCATGATAGCATTCCCCTTAAGGACAACAAGTCTGAATCTTCTTTTCATATTTTGACTCACTGCCAGGTTATTAAAATGACTTGAAAGTTATTTTATTAGGAAAAAAAAAAAGAATGTTTATAGAAGCACTATTTATAATTGCCAAAAACTGGAAGCAATCAAAACATCCTTCAACAAGTAAATACATAACAGGATGTAGTATATCCATATACTGACATATTAGTCAGCAATAAAAAGAAGTTACTTATGCCCAACCAGGCGGTTGCACAGTGAATAAAGCTTCAGACTGGGACACAGAGAACCAAGCAGTGGATAGAGTGTCGGACTGGGACACAGAAGACCGAGCTTTGAAACCCTGAGGATCACTGGCTTGGGCGTGGGGTCGCCGGCTTGAGTCCAAGATCTCTGGCTTGAGCAAGGGACTCGCTCTGCTTATAGACCCCCTCCAAGGCACATATGAGAAACCAATCAATGAACAACTAAGGAGCCACAATGAAGAACTGATGCTTTTCATCTCTCTCCTTTCCTGTCTGTCTGTCCCTATGTGTCCCTCTTACTGACTCTCTCTTTCTGTCAAAAAAAAAAAAAAAGTTATTTATCAAGCCAGAAAAAGACATGGAGACCCTGGCTAGGTAGCTTAGCTGGTCAGAGCATCAGCCCGATATGCCAACGTGGCAGGTTGGACCCCCCCCATCAAGGCATATAAAAGGATCAACCAATGAATTCATAAATAAGTGGAAAAACAAACCGATGTTTCTCTCTCTCTCCCCTGCCCCTCTTCATCTCTTTCTAAAGTCAATCAATTAAAAATAAAAAAGAGGCCTGACCTGTGGTGGCGCAGTGGATAAAGCGTCGACCTGGAAATGCTGAGGTCGCCGGTTCAAAACCCTGGGCTTGCCTGGTCAAGGCACATATGGGAGTTGATGCTTCCAGCTCCTCCCCCCTGTCTCTTTCTCTTCTCTCTCTCTCTGTCTGCCTGTCTCTCTCTCTCCCTCTCTCTCTCCTCTCTAAAATGAATAAATTTAAAAAAAAATAAAAAAAAAAGTCTTTAAAAATAAAAAAGACATGAAGGGATCTTAAATTAAATGCACATTGCTAGGTAAACAAAGCCAATCAGAAATGGTTCATACTGTATAACCCAATTATATGACTTTTTTTTTTTGTACTTTTTTTGAAGTTGTTAATGGGGAGGCAGTCAGACAGACTCCCGCATGCGCCCGACCGGGATCCACCCGGCATGTCCACCAGGGGGCGATGCTCTGCCCATCTGGGGCGTTGCTCTGTTGCAACCAGAGCCATTCCAGCGCCTGAGGCAGAGGCCAGAGAGCCATCCTCAGCACCCGGGCCAACTTTGCTCCAATGGAGCCTTGGCTGCGGGAGGGGAAGAGAGAGACAGAGAGGAAGGAGAGAGGGAGGGGTGGAGAAGCAGATGGGCGCTTCTCCTGTGTGCCCTGGCTGGGAATCGAACCCGGGACTCCTGTACACCAGGCCGACGCACTACCACTGAGCCAACTGGCCAGGGCCTACATGACATTTTAGAAAAGGCAAAACCACAGAGACATAAAAACACCAATGGTTGTCAGGGGTCTAAGGACAGGGAAGAAAGGACAAAGAGGTGTAATATAGTGGACATTACGTGCAGTGGAACTATTCTTTATGGTATTGTTAGAGTAGATACATGACATTATGCATATGTCAAATCACAGACCTGTACAACACAAAGAATAAACCTTAACATAAACTGTGGGCAATGTATTAATGATTTATCAACATTGATTCATTAAATGTACCACATTAATATTAATAATAAGGAAAAATGTGTGCAGGGGAGGGAAGGCATATAGAAACTTTATATTATCTGCTCAATTTTTCTGTAAATCTAAAACTGTTCTAGAAAATAAAATCTAGCTCTTTTCTTCCTTGGCTCCTTGAATATTGGCTGCCATCATGTACGACACAATAACTTATTTAGACCAGGAAGTTAATGAACAACAGACTACTTTAACAGAAACAAATGGTCATTGACGTCCTTAGCCCAAGACAGAAATTTGGGAAAACCTAGCCGAAATGTTTAAGACCACACCAGATGTCATCATTGTGTTTGGATTCAGAACCCATTTTGGTGGTGTCAAGACAACTAACTGGCTTTGGCATGATTTACGATTCCTTGGATTACACAAAGAAAAACGAAGCCACAGACTTGCAAGGCATGGCTTGTATGAGAAGACCTCAAGAAAACAGAAAGGAACGCAAAAATAGAACGAAGAAAGTCAGGGAACTACAAAGGCCAATGCTAGTGCTGGCAAAAGCAAGTTGGAGATCAGACAACAGAGGAGTAGAGATTCTTCAGTGACTGTGGTGATTGCAGCAGATTTTTCGTGAGAGAATTAATAAACTAAGAACTTACAAAAAATAGGTGGCTCTCTTTATGGAGCATGACCATGCTGTACCCTACCCCCTTACCCCAGGGAGTTTTCTTTGCCTCTCCTTTATTTCTAAGCTCCAACGGCCCTTCTTTTGTCTTTGTAACTTGTTTCCTGAGCCCATTTCTTCTGAGCTCACTTCTGCATCTGTGACTCTCTAAACAAATTTTCTCTTAAAAGAAAAATTCCATTAATTAAAAAAAAAAAACCACTTTGGAAGCAGTGTAAAGAATGAATTAAAAGGGAACTAGAGGGAAAGCAGGCAAAATACCAGTTTGGAGGCTGATAATACCAACTTTCCTTTACAACAACAGTGTATGAGAGCACAAGGGATTCTCAGGTAATGACAGTCTTGACATGACATTTCAAGTTTACGACACTCCCATAAAAAGTTTTTTTTCTTGACAGAGACAGAGAGAGGGATAGATACAGACAGATAGGAAGGGAGAGAGATGAGAAGCATCAATTCTTTGTTGCGGCACCTTAGTTGTTCATTGACCATTGACTGCTTTCTCCTGTGTGCATTGACTGGGGCGGGTGGAGGGGGGATATAGCAGAGTGGGTGACCCCTTGCTCAAGCCAGTGGCCTTGGGCTTCAAGCCAGCAACCTTTGGGCTCAAGCCAGGGACTATGGGGTCATGTCTCTGATACCATACTCAAGCCAGAAACCCCACACTCAAGCTGGTGAGCCTGTACTCAAGGTGGGTGAGCCCATGCTCAAGCCGCTGACTTTAGGGTTTCAAACCTGGGTCCTCTGCATCCCAGTCCAGCTCTCCATCCACCGCGCCACCGTCTGGTCAGGCTCCCATAAAAACTTTAAAAAAAAAATTGAGAACTGAGTGTTTTGGCTTAGTGTCCTACTTATGGACTATATGGGAAAACTAATTTGATTGCATGCGGTGGAAGAATATTCAGTAATGTGGAGAATGAATGAGGGAGATAGAAACTCCAGAACACAAAAGATTTATTACCAAGGGTTTGGCAGAAGGTTTTTCTATGGTAGAGGATGGGTTGGCAAAAATTTCAGGCTGAGGATCCCAGTGATGACAGATTCAGGAAGGTCTACAGAGCTGTTACAGATGCTTTGCAATGCTACAGGCAGATTTTGCAAGAGAAGCCATCAACCTTCCAGACTAGCCTAGAACAATTCTTTAAAAAGACAGAGGCCTGCAACAGATCCTGTACCCTCTACATCAACTGCTTTTTGAGATTAAACACCTGTAGTATAGGTAGAATAATCTCTAGAGTCTCCAAAATGTTCCTTAGGCAATCCTGATTCACTTGACCCAGTACTTCTAGCACCTGCAGGCTCTCCTATGTCTCCAGCTTCCTCCTTCCAATAGGTCACTCACTCCCTCCCATCTTGCAGTGCCCCTTCCAGTGTGCAAGCCAACCACAGGAATAAAGGTAAGGAATTTTTTTATTACTCATTTTTTGTTATTTTTCCCCATTACTACAGTAGTGTATAATACAGTATATTTATATTCTTTTTCCTTTTTCTGTGGCTTAGTTGTGTGTTTATGTTCTAGATTATGATTTTATAACTGTGTTAGGATAGGTAAATGACATAGACTAGGGTGTGTTTTGATTTACACCAAAATTTGAATTATGTCATTGTCATAGGAACGGAACTGTGTCATACCCCGAGGACCCCCATATATATTTATTTATATTTTTTCCAAAAATGAGTATTATAATTGGTGAAAAACTAGGATTATTATTCTAGTTCATGTTTCTTTAATGACTAATGAAGCAGAGCATTTTTTTTTAAATTTTCCACTGACTTGAGAAACAGAGGGGGGTAACGGGGAAGAAAGAGGGAGGGGATGGGGGAGGAGGGAGAGAGTGATAGAAGTAACAACTCGTTTCACTTAGTTGTTCCATTTAGTTGTGCACTCACTGGTTCCTTCTCATATGTGCTCTGACCAGGGATTGAACCTGTGACAATTTATAAGATAACTAACCATTTGTTTTTCTGTTTTATGTCCTGTATCTCTTTTCCATTTTTTCTTGTTTGTTTTTGTTCTTTCCTACTGATTTTACAAATTCTTTGTTTAAAACCTTCTATAGGCCCTGGCTGGTTGGCTCAGTGGTAGAGCATTGGCCTGCCGTGCAGGAGTCCCGGGTTCAATTCCCGGCCAGGGCACACAGGAGAAGCGCCCATTTGCTTCTCCACCTCTCCCCCTCTCCTTCCTCTCTGTCTCTCTCTTCCCCTCCCGCAGCCAAGGCTCCATTGGAGCAAAGTTGGCCCGGGCGCTGAGGATGGCTCTCTGGCCTCTGCCTCAGGTGCTAGAATGGCTCTGGTTGCAACAGAGTGACGCCCCAGATAGGCAGAGCATCGCCCCCTGGTGGGCGTGCCAGGTGGATCCTGGTCGGGTGCATGTGGGAGTCTGTCTGACTGCCTCCCCATTTCCAACTTCAGAAAAATACAAAATAAATAAATAAGTAAATAAATAAATAAAACCTTCTGTATTTTGCCTGACCAGTGGTGGTGCAGTAGATAGAGCATCCACCCAGAAAGCTGAGGTCACCAGTTTGAAACCCAAGGTCACTGGCTTGAGCATGGGGATTATCAACATGATTCCAAAGTCACTGGCTTGAGCCCAAAGTTACTGGCTTGAAGCCCAAGGTTGCTGGCTTGCGCAAAGGGTCACTGGCTTGGTTTGATTGGTCCATTCCTCCATAAAGGTAGATACAAGAGGCAATCAATGAATGCACAACAAAAGTGAAGCAACGATGAGTTCATGTTTCTCTTTCTCCCTCCCTTTCTCTTTCTGTCTCTTTCTCTCTTAAAAGTAAAAAAATAAAAGACTACATGTCTTTAATTTTATAAGATGAAACCTGTATTTTGTTACAACTTAAAGTATCTTTTGAATTTTATACACATCATTTTAAGTCATTGCATATTTAATCAACATACTATAACTTACTCATTAAAACTAGTTTTTAGAGAGATATTGAAAGAAGACAAGATGGCACTGGAGTAGGCGGACGTACCAACATCCACCTCCCAGAACCAAAGTGGATTACAAACTAATTTTAAGAACTATCATCTGGAAAAACCAACTTTGGACTAAACTAAGAGGACTCTTCAACCAAGGAACACTGAAGAAGCCACACCGAGACTGCTTAGTGTATCCCAAGGTTCTCTTTACCAAGCCACAGTCGCAGAGCTCCAGGGAAAAGCAACCTGCTCTCATCTCTCCAGGCAGAGGAGAACAGAAGCTCCATCTCCACACGTGCTGCAGATGGCTTTTCCAGTCTACCTGAATCATTACCAGCTAGAAGCAGTGGTCATTGGGACTTGGACGTGAGCTGCAAAGTATAGAATGGTGACAACAATTCCAGTGCCATGTGGACTTTTCCTGGATGTGGACTTTTCCTGGACTCCTGCTCCTTGTGACAGCTCCTAACAGACTGAACTGGGGTTGGGTTGCATTTTTCAGGGATTTGGCATGGTGTTGGGGCCAACTTGGACTTGGTGAACATGTTAAGGACACTACTCTTTTATGGATTCTTGCTGTATTGGCCAAAAGTTTGCTTAAAGGCTTTAATCACTGTAAGAAAAAAATAGAAGACTGGATAAAGAAGATGTGGCACATATACAACTTATTCAGCCATAAGAAATGATGACATCGGATCACTTACAACAAAATGGTGGGATCCTGATAACATTATATGGAGTGAAATAAGTAAATCAGAAAAAAACAGAACTGCAGGGTTCCATACACTGGTGGGACATAAAAACGAGACTAAGAGACACGGACAAGAGTGTGGTGGTTACGGGGGGCGGGGGGAGGGAAGGAGGGAGAGGGGGAGGGGGTGGGGAGGGGCACAAAGAAAACTAGATAGAAGGTGACAGAGGACAATCTGACTTTGGGTTATGGGTATGCAACAGAATGGAATGACAAGATAACCTGGACATGTTTTCTTTGAATATATGCACCCTGATTTATTGATGTCACCACATTAAAATAAAAATTTATTAATAAAAACAAAAAAACAAAAAACTAGTTTTTAGAAGTTTTAAAGTATCACTACAAAAATTTTATGCATAGAGATTTTTCTACATTATGAATTCTTTCCTTTGAACACATTTTTGGAATTGGAAATACTGAATCACAGACTAAAACACATTTTTGTACTTTTGATGGGAAGACTCTTATCAATTTAATACACTGCCATCAGCAATGTATTAAAATGCTAGAGTCACGGTATACTCACAAGCACTAGGTATTATAGTATTTAAATATATTTGCTAATTTAGTAGCATACTATGTTTCTTTTTATTAATTTGTACTTTACTGGTGAAATAACATTTTCTCATATATTTAGTTGTTTTGTTTTTTCTTGAGACATTTTGGTTTATATTCTTTGCACATTAATCTAAAAGAATAAAAGAGCCTGACCTGTGGTGGCACAGTGGATAAAGCGTCAACCTGGAAATGCTGAGGTTGCCAGTTTGAAACCCTGGGCTTGCCTGGTCAAGGCACATATGAGAGTTGATGCTTCCAGCTCCTCCCCCCTTCTCTCTCTCTGTCTCTCCTCTCTCTCTGTCTCTGTCTTTCCCTCTCCTCTCTAAAATGAATAAAAATAAATAAAATAAATAAATAAAATAAAAGAATAAAAGAATTTTTTCTTTGTCAAAGAGAATAACAAATTTATATGAATATTTTAACTAATGATAAACTAGCCTTTTATTATGTCCATTTGCTGCAAATATTTTTCACTTTTTATTGCTTTCTTTTTAATTTTAGTTATACATTTGTGATATACAGAAATTTCAATTTTTATTTAATTTATTATTTTTTGAATTTACTGGGATGACATGGTTCACCATACAGGTTTCAAGTGTACATTTCAAAAACACCATCTACACACCACATCGTGTACCCTCTGACTCAAGCAAAGGGACTTTTTGTTTCCATTTTCCCCCTCTCCCTCGTACCTCATTCCTCTTTCCTCTTGGCTATTTCCAACTACTGTCTATATCTATGTGTTATCTATATAAATTTTTCGGCTAATCCCTTCACCTTCTTTCACCCAGTCCCCTCGCCCCCTCCTCTCTGACACCTGTCCATCTGTTCTGTATGTCCATGTCTCTGTTTCTATTTTGTTTCTATTGCTACAAGACATGTCTGTAGCAATATTTTTGCCAACATATCTCCTCAGGCAAAGAAAACAAAGAAAAACATATTCACTGATATATCTTGACAAGTAGTTAATATACCAAATTTACAAAGAAATTTTAATTTTCATGCAGTCAAATCTAATATTTTCCTTTGTGAATTCTATCATTTCTAAACTTAACTGATTACACTCCATTTGGTACTTTGAAAATTATACTTTCTTTGTGTTTTTCCACAATTCAATGATTTATATTTAATTTATTAATCTCACAAAACTTTGTTTATAATAATAATAGATAAAATTTACTAAGTTTTTACTACATATATGACAAGTGTTACACTAGATCCTTTACATATGTAAATTTATCTAATCCTTACAACTACCTTGTAGGGATTAGGTTTTAGCATTCCAATTTCACAGGTGAGGAAACTAAGGTTTAAGTAATTCAGCGAGATCACACACAGGTTTTATACCTGGCAGTTTCTGGGTATTAAGCAGCATAGTTTAACTCCAAAATCACTGACTGACTCCATAACCACTATCTTATAGTGTTAATCAAGTTATCTCAATGGCATTTTTAATAACAATTTTTCCTTGAACCATTGTTTGTTTGTTTTTTTCCACAGAGACAGAGAGAGTCTGAGAGAGGGATAGACAGGGACAGGCAGACAGGAATGGAGAGATGAGAAGCATCAATCATTCATTAGTTTTTCATTGCGTGTTGCAACACCTTAATTGTTCATTGATTGCTTTCTCATATGTGCCTTGATCTCGGACCTTCAGCAGACCAAGTAACCCCTTGCTCGAGCCAGAGACCTTGGGCTCAAGCTGGTGAGCTTTTGCTCAAACCAGATGAGCCCTCGCTCAAGTTGGCGACCTTGGGGTCTCGAACCTGGGTCTTCCGCATCCCAGTCCGACACTCTATCCACTGCGCCACCTCCCCAGTCGGGCGAACCATTGTTTTATAATGACTACTTTAACTACCAAAATTCTTTTTACAGGGTCTCTTTAATGGCCACTTAGTTTGTGCTCTACTGATTTGTCTTTTTCAAGTAATAATACATGATTTTAAATAACTATATGATGTTTTTGAATGTTTTAGGATATGTTTTAGCATAATTCTAAAAGGAATATTATATACTTGAGGAAAAATGTAATCTTAAAATATCCTTACCATACACTGGCGTCTTCCCTGGCAGGATGACGATAATGAGCTGCAACCCTGAGTAGGTGTTCTTGAGATGCCGGAACATGGGCTCCACGCTGTCTGCCCCCTGCGCATATTTGCAGAAGCAAGGCTGGCCCTGGATGGGCATCCCTGCATCCTTGGAAATTTTCCGCAGCTGGTCCGTGAAACCCCTAGAAGAAGCAATCACTAAAAATAAAACCTTTGTCTAGTCATCAATATCTACTTAGTAATAGAAAGTTTGGGAAGAGAATGGGGAATGAAGCAAAGATAAATGTACTCTATAAATGAAGTGGTCACCAGACTACTGATGTTTAGGACAATGTGGGTCTGTAATCTATTTTGCAAACAAACTAAAACTATTACACAGTTACATAGCATTTTGTAGTTTACAAAGGGCATTAATAATTGCTTTAGAGTTAGCATGAGAGGTTCTAATCCTAGTTCTGTTACTAGCTATGAAATTTTAGATAATTTTTTCAGTTTCTCTCATTTGTAAAATGATCACTTCCAGGATAGGGTTGGTGTGCACATTAAATGAGATAATCATGCAAAGCACTTACACACTGTCCAAGACATGTTACGTAAGAGGCTGATAAAGTTAAGCTGTTGTATATTTTTCTAATTTGATCCTGACAAGATGCATAAGAAACTGGTAGGTCAGGTATTATTCTCATTTTATAAATCAGGAAACAGTTTCAGAGACATTAAGTATTTGGCCAAGGTCAAATGGTTAGATAAATGGCAGTCAAAACTCTAGTCCAGAATTTCTTTCCACAATATTACTTTTTATAAACTAGGATATGAGCAGATTGTATTCACAGAAAAGATAAAATAAATATTAAACCAACAATTAAACACAAAATAGGCAGACAGCACTTTAATGTACTTTTATACACACTGAAACATAACTAATAATAAGAAATATTAAAAAATAATTAAAAATTTAAAAATTGCCAGACACAAAAAAATAATAAAACACAAAAGACTGTCTGACCAGGCGGTGGCGCAGTGGATAGAGCGTCAAACTGGGAGGCAGAGGACCCAGGTTCGAGACCCCGAGGTCTCCAGCTTGAGCGCAGGCTCATCTGGTTTGAGCAAAAAGCCCACCAACTTGAACCCAAGGTCGCTGGCTCCAGCAAGGGGTTACTCGGTCTGCTGAAGGCCCGCAGTCAAGGCACATATGAGAAAGCAATCAATGAACAACTAAGGCGTTGCAATGCGCAATGAAAAACTAATGATTGATGCTTCTCATCTCTGTTCCTGTCTGTCTGTCCCTGTCTATCCCTCTCTCTGACTCACTCTCTGTTTCTGTAAAAAATAAATTTAAAAAACCCAAAAAAACAAAAGACTAATAATTTCATATTTAAACAACATTCTGTATTTAGCCTAGAATAAATGAATAATTATGTTGAGGCTGAACAATAACTTTACTTGTTTTTAAAACAAATAAGGCCCTAAGACAAGGATTGAGACAGATAGTTTGTATGAATTCCCCTCATCTTTTTCTGATTAGTGTTTAATTCAAGAAGTATAAAGGTGAATATTTTCAGTCAGTCTGAACAATGATTATAAGACTTCTACCAAGCCATGAATAATAAATGTAAAGTGAAAAGAGTAACCCTAAGCTCAAAAAACAATTGGAAGATTTTTCTCTGGTTTCTAGAGGTCAAATAAGATAATCATAGCATTGTAGTTAAACCGTCCTTACGACATTTTACTTGAAAGCAGGGGGATAAAAACTTGAGAAAAAAAATAGTATATCTTAAAATACACATTTAGAGATTTGGAGCTAATTAAAAAGAGTGAACAGCCTGACTAGGCAGTGGCACAGTGGATAGAGCGTTGGACTGGAACATGGAGGACCCAGGTTCAAAACCCCGAGGTCGCCAGCTTGAGCGCAGTTTCATCTGGCTTGAGCATGGGCTCACCAGCTTAAAGTGTGGGACTGTTGGCGTGAGCCCAAGGTCACTGGCTTGAGCAAGGGGTCACTTGCTCTGCTGTAGCCCCCTGGTCAAGGCACATATGAGAAAGCAATCAATGAACAATTATGGAGACTAAGGAGCTGCAATGAAGAATTGATGCTTCTCATCTCTCTCCTTTCCTGTCTATTTGTCCTGATATGTTCCTCTATCTGTCTCTGTTACAAAAAAAAAAAGTGAACAGAATTAAAAAAAAATTTTTCCCCTGGCTGGATAGCTCAGTTGGTTAGAGCATCATCCAGAAGCACAGAGGATGCTGGTTCAATCCCTGGTCAGGGCACATACAGAAACAGATCAATGTTCCTGTCTATCTTTTCCTCTGTTGATAAAATCAATAAATAAAAAGTTTAAAAAAAGAAAAAAAATTTTTATTTCTCACATAAGGAAACAAGGTAAATTCTGAACTGACCTGCGTAAATTGGTCTATAAATCATTCAATAACTATTTGTTATGGGCATACTTTATCAGCTCTATTAGTAGAGATTTATTTAAACAGTAATCATTTTCTTAAGAAAACTAGATTCTAGAGGGGAGATAAATTTACATAAATAATTATAATGCAACTGTATTTTACACAGAAAGTGACAAGTGCAAACAGAGAGGATATTAATAAATTAATAGGTTTAGAATTGAGAGATTACTTCCAACATCACAAATCACAGAAGACTGAGCAGTATTCAGATGAGTCGAGATAATAAAGAGTAGCGTAAGTAGAAATGAAAAATTGCCAGGGAGATATAGGAAATACAGTGCTTCAGTTTTCTATTCAAAATATGTGAAAGGGAAGAAATGACTTAAGAAATAGATGAATAACTTTAAATGTCAAACTGATTTTAATGTTATTTGTCAAAAAGAAGCTTAAAAGTTTTAGAATAAGAGCAGTCAAAGAGGAGTTGGGCCTGACCAGGTGGTGATGCAGTGGATGGAGTTTTGCACTAGGACGCAAAGAACCAGGTTTGTAACCCTGAGGCTGTTGGCTTGAGCACGTGTTCACCAGCTTGAGCACATGATCATAGACTTGGCCCTGTGGTCGCTGGCTTGAGCCCAGGGGGGTCACTAGCTGGAAGCCCTGGGTTGCTGGCCCGAGCCCAGGGTCACTGGCTTGAGCAAGGAGTAACTCTGCTATAGCTCCCTGGTTGGGGCACGTGTGAGAGAGCAATCAATGAGCAGCTATAGAGCCACAATAAAAAATTGATGCTTTTTATCTCTCTCTCTTCCTGTCTGTTCCTCTCTCTGTCTCTGTCACAAAAAAAAAAAAAGGAGTTGGTAGTCTTTCATGACCAGCATAGCTCCTCAAATGAGTGACAGCAGAAACTCTTGAGACTGCCAAAGGCTCAAAGTCCTGAGAGTCCCAAAGCAGAGAAGACAGAGAAGAAAAGAAACCAACATGATAAATAGGAACCAGGAAGGCAAGAATGTAATGTCAAGACGCTAGTCAATTGATCTAGTGCTGCACAAATTTTGAGAAAACTAATGGCTGAGAAGAGACCGCTAGCTAGCATCGACAATCACAAAGATAAAGATCTTTCAAAAACCGGTTTCAGTAGAGCACTAAGATTTCAAGGAAGGTGAAAGAACGGAAGCCTTGGAACTCTGAGAGAATAACTTAGGTAAATTGCAAACTGAAGATTTTTTTTTGTTTAAATTTAAACAGAAGATTGTTGAGCACTTCTATGAAGAAGGAAAAAATGTGGGGAAGGAGGAAATGGTGGAGATTGAGGTCACATTTTGGAAAGTTAGTGGAAATGAGGTATTAAACCACTTTTTCAAGGAACTGAAATTAGAAATCAAAATTTTATTTAATCCTCACCCAGCAGATAGGTACTATTATCTCTATTCTAAAAAGGTGAAAACTGAAGTATAATGAGATTAAACAATTATCCATGGTAATAAAGCTAGGAAGCAGCAAAGTTGGGAACTGAATCTATTTGCCACCAAAAGTCAATGATGTTCCTGTGATACCACATAAGCTTTGGATGCAGAGAAGAATGAATCAGTGACCTTGCTATGACTAACAAATTCAAGAATCATCAAAATATTGAGAAGAAACAGTTTAAAAGCCTCAGTGATTAAGTACAAGTTCATCTTGAGGCAACATTGGTTAGAACATTAGCTACAGAATTTAAAACTGAACCATAAAATTTAAACACAAATAGGTTCCAAAGCCAAACTAATAAGACTTACTTCAGTATTTCTTCTCTGCACTGCCTCTGTGTGGCAAAACAAGCTATAGCCCACATTTTTATTTCAACTCCTGTGTGGAACTGTTTTCCTCGCATGTCCCATACTCCATGGCTTGGTGTTGCTACTGTCCGATTCTACAGAAAAAGGAGAAAGAGCAATGTGGCAAAAAAAGAACAAACGCTTTTTCTAAATTCCTAGGAATGCGCTTCTCTCCATACATAGAAACTGCTATGTTTATAATTAAAAAAAAAACAACACTATCAAGAGGTTTTACCCGTCCTCCATACTGGAGCATAGGCGCTGGAAGTACACGTCCGGTTACGTGGGCCATTTCATCTCGAACTTTAAATTGAAACTCCTGAACAAATGGATCTGTTTCATAATTTGCACTTCTTACCTAACAACAGAAAGTTCATAGTTACTTTAAAATTTTTTCCAAATCTCCTGCTTTACTTATTAGAACTCTATTTTTTTTCTTTCACTTTGCCAACAATGTTTTACAATTGGTCTAATTAATGGTGCCCTACTACAGAGCAGAGAATCTGAGCCTGGGGACCACAGATCATAAATGGATTGCAGATAGTCTG
Organism: Saccopteryx bilineata; assembly: GCF_036850765.1. Lineage (NCBI taxonomy): Eukaryota > Metazoa > Chordata > Mammalia > Chiroptera > Emballonuridae > Saccopteryx > Saccopteryx bilineata. Next base: position 265,615,741 of record NC_089492.1, read on the forward strand.
TGAAACTGGTAATTCATAAAGAATTTAAATGTATTAGGTTAAAAAAATAAGAATTTCCGGTAGAGCGTCGGCCTAGCGTGCGGAGGACCCGGGTTCGATTCCCGGCCAGGGCACACAGGAGAAGCGCCCATTTGCTTCTCCACCCCTCCGCCGCGCTTTCCTCTCTGTCTCTCTCTTCCCCTCCCGCAGCCAAGGCTCCATTGGAGCAAAGATGGCCCGGGCGCTGGGGATGGCTCTGTGGCCTCTGCCTCAGGCGCTAGAGTGGCTCTGGTCGCAACATGGCGAGCCCAGGATGGGCAGAGCATCGCCCCCTGGTGGGCAGAGCTTTGCCCCATGGTGGACATGCCGGTGGATCCCGGTCGGGCGCATGCGGGAGTCTGTCTGACTGTCTCTCCCTGTTTCCAGCTTCAGAAAAATGAAAAAAAAAAAAAAAAAAAAAGAATTTCAACTATATATTGCCCATTAAAATGGTAATATTATATGATTAAACCTAATAATATTTGGGGAGGTGGTCTAGAGATTGCAAGAGAAAGAAATACCTAAACTTTAAAAGATTAAGAACCTCTAATTAGAGGATCCAGATATATACTATTAAAATCACATAGAATTTAATAGCAAATATTTATAATTATTTTTCCCTTAATTACTATGGCTTTCCCTCCAATTACTTAATTTATAATTACTATACAATTTACTTCAACATTTTCAGTTTAAAAAGTGCCATGTTGCAAAATTTACTTAATGGGGTACAGGTGAGGCAGATAAGAAAGTCAGTATGAAATACAGATTATCATTTTTATATAATATGTCAATATACATCAAGATAAAGAATTTACCATAATTCAGTGTAGACTTGGATATCAGAGTGTAATTCATATTTATGGCATGCTATGTAGTCAGTGTTTTTTCAAAACATATTTACTTGGTCTCAGGGTAAAGGTCAAACAAGGTTACTAACAGAAGGCAATGTTCAACTCTTTGAGTAACAATCCATTAACAAAAACTATATAATCTAAATATGTAAAAAAGAATTTCCCTACAATAAGAAGGAAAAGTTGTTTTCCTAATTAGGCACTGATGTATTATTTCTTCAAGCTTAAGCACCATTCATTTCTGGTGTGTTTCAGTTTATCTCCAAAGTAAGATTATAAAGAATAACAAGAACTTCTATTTACCAAGACTTGCTGAATGATATGGTTGGTGCTGGGTTTTTTTTTTTTTAATTTTTATTTTTTGTATTTTTCTGAAGCTGGAAACAGGGAGGCAGTCAGACAGACTCCCGCATGCGCCCGACCGGGATCCACCCGGCATGCCCACCAGGGGGCGACGCTCTGCCCACCCGGGGCGTTGCTCTGCTGTGAACAGAGCCATTCCAGCGCCTGAGGCAGAGGCCACGGAGCCATCCCCAGCGCCCGGGCCATCTTTGCTCCAATGGAGCCTTGGCTGCAGGAGGGGAAGAGAGAGACAGAGAGGAAGGAGAGGGGGAGGGGTGGAGAAGCAGATGGGCGCTTCTCCTGTGTGCCCTGGCTGGTAATCGAACCCGGGACTCCTGCACGCCAGGCCGACGCTCTACCACTGAGCCAACCGGCCAGGGCCTGGTGCTGTTTTATAATTAATTTTCACACTAGTGTTTTAACTACAAAAGGAGGTTTTTTATAATCTTTATTTTACAGAGGCTAAAACTAAAGCTTAGTAAAATGAAATGACTGGCCTAAAACCATAGTTAAGCAAATAACATAGAATCTGAAACCATGAATGTTCTCATTCTGTATTTCCTACTCTCAATCATAGCACTAGCCTTCCAGATGCTCTAATTATAATAATATAGTAGTAACAGTAAGTGGAGAAACTAGAGTATGAACCTAGAGGTATTCAATTCCAAAGCCAGTACAGTGTACTTTTTGACCACTGTACAATATTGTCTCCTTGAACAGAAAAGCTGTTAAGAAACAAGCTGGAAGTAGTTCTTTTATAGAGATAGTGAGATGTTCTAGTCTCTTAAAGGTTTTAAAATCTTGTCATAGTAGATCAGAGAAGAAAAACCACAATGAGAACCACCTTGTATCTTCCTAATTAAATATCATTTAATGACTTTTATTCACTCCTTATAAAACTATAAGGAAAAAAAGGTCTTTTTTATATAATTGGCTTACAAAATGAAAGAATGAGTTCTGTAAACCTTCCTCAACAATCTTTAAGACCGCTTTTGAAAGTGTTTCTAAGTTGTTTTAGGTAATATTCATATTTCCAGACGTTTTTCCTTCCCTTGGTCAATGTAAATGATATGAAAGAACATAACTTCCAGATGCCTTTTATTTTTCATTTTGCCTTATTACATCAGTTTTATAAAGTGGTACTGATAACTCTCCCTCCCCATTTACAACAACTGGAGAGCTTAGAAACCCTACATTGCCCTGGCCGGTTGGCTCAGCGGTAGAGCGTTGGCCTAGCGTGCGGAGGACCCGGGTTCGATTCCCGGCCAGGGCACATAGGAGAAGCGCCCATTTGCTTCTCCACCCCTCCGCCGTGCCTTCCTCTCTGTCTCTCTCTTCCCCTCCCGTAGCCAAGGCTCCATTGGAGCAAAGATGGCCCGGGCGCTGGGGATGGCTCTGTGGCCTCTGCCCCAGGCACTAGAGTGGCTCTGGTCGCAACATGGTGACACCCAGGAGGGTCGCAACATGGCGACGCCCAGGATGGGCAGAGCATCGCCCCCTGGTGGGCAGAGCGTCGCCCCCTGGTGGGCGTGCCGGGTAGATCCCGGTCGGGCGCATGCGGGAGTCTGTCTGACTGTCTCTCTCTGTTTCCAGCTTCAGAAAAATGCAAAAAAAAAAAAAAAAAAAAAAGAAACCCTACATTGTGAGGGCCATCTTATATTTCTTTATTCATCTTGTAGTTGCCAGGCTGATACTGGGGGCTAAGCAATCCTACGCTGTTAAACCTCTCACTATCACTAATCATGACATCTTGACTTTTCTTCCTTTTACCCTTCTCTTTTAGGTGGAAGGCAATAAAGTTCCAGTTCACTAAATTACAACACAGTTCTGAGAGAATCTGTTCTGTATCTATTAAAGAGTTTGGTATTAAATTAGAAGGATCTAAACCTTTTCATAGAACCCATTAAGGTTTACCTCCAGACTACCACTAGAGTACTTTAATAATCCCTTTTATTTTATTTTATTTTTTTTACTCTGACATCATCTCCAATAATCCCTTTTATTTTTTATTTTTCTTTTTATTTATTTTTTATTTTTTACAGAGACAGAGAGTGAGTCAGAGAGAGAGATAGACAGGGACAGACAGGAACAGAGAGAGATGAGAAACATCAATCATCAGTTTTTTCGTGGTGACATCTTAGTTGTTCATTGATTGCTTTCTCATATGTGCCTTGACTGTAGGCCTTCAGCAGACCAAGTAACCCCTTGCTCGAGCCAGAGACCTTGGGTCCAACCTGGTGAGCTTTTGCTCAAACCAGATGAGCTTGCGCTCAAACTGGTGTCCTCGGGGTCCCGAACCTGGGTCCTCGGCATCCCAGTCTGACGCTCTATCCACTGCGCCACTGCCTGGTCAGGCAATGATCCCTTTTAATTCTGTTAATTCATAAAATGGTAATAAGTTATGATCTTATAAGGATCTGGTTCTTTAGTAGCTCATCCTATGCTATTTTTAATTTCCATTTCTAAAAGGTAAGTACTAACCAATCTGCTAATTTCATCTTGTCTATCTGGTGCAGATCTTGCTGTTGCTTTGATCATAGTGGAAGTCTGATTGTCCGTTAGCTTCTTGATACATCGTTGCCCTGCCACAATATTACAGACCTACAAATAAAAACAAGTTTTGTACTAGATGTATATATCTTTAACTCTCAGTACCAATTACATATGAAGTTAAATTTTAAAATCTGCTTCTTATTAATATATTAAGTAAAAAGTAGTAAACAATACTGCTTTACAGTATGATAATCATTAGGTACATTTGAATAAAAAGGCTGAAAAAAAGTGTACCAAAACGCTATCAGTGGTTACATTTAGAGAGGTAGGATTAAGGATAAATTTTTTTCCACATTATTTTATTACTGAAAATTTAGAATAAAACTTAAAAACAAATTTCCAAAATAAATATGAGCGTATAAAGTCATAGGCCATAGAAGACCACAACAGAATGATGAATAAGAGGATATTAATAAGCAGCCTAAACACATTACTTCTAATGGCAGATATGTATGTTTCTGCTCCTGCCCCACTTGCAGACAGGGAAGGTGTGGGTACTTCAGCTGAAGAGTATACTTTTCTCTGAAATACTGTGCTACTGTTCTCTCCACAGTTTGGCCATTTTCTAACTGTAAAGGAAAGCTGGAAAAAAAAAAGTATATATTATCAATTCTTATATTATGAGCCAGCAAAACTCCCAATCCACTAACTAGAGCGAGCTGCCTCACATCATCTCCTCTGACAACACCAGCTTTTCTTACGTTTGGTGACTGGCAGGCCGTCTTGTTACATTACAAACACGGTATTTCCGTCTCATTGTTCCACAATGAGTCACTTCAACCTTCAGACCTGTTTCCAACAAGAAAAATTGAGGTTACAGAACTATTACATGTAAAATATTTACAGCTATCAAGACTGTTCACTACTATAAAAACTTAAAATCTAAACAGAAAATCTGTGATATAGGCAATGTGATATTAACAAAGGATTTTATATATAACATTGCAAATAAGTTACAATCACCATAGAACTAACTCAGAACATCTCTATCATGTCAAACTCCATGCTTCAAAAAATAGTATCATAAAATTTGCAAAGCCTATACAGATCAAGGGACAAAGTTCTCCATTAATAAAAAATCTTGTTTATAACAAATTCTGGTGTTCATGCTGGGAGAGGGAAGGAGGAATGAAAGGGGAGTTGCAATAATTCTCAACAGTCTATAACCTTCAAAATATGTGATATTTGAAGAGCCCCGCCATCATGTATTGAGTGAAGTACAGAACTTCATAAAGCTCAAGAAGAAAGGCCTTCACAGCTTTTTAAAGCAGAGAGAGAGAGAGAAAAAATCCCACTCCTTTTAACCTAAGTGGAGTGACAATTTTGTTAAAGCACAATATAGTGACACAGCGTTTACTAGTGAATATTAGAAATCAAATGCAACAAAAATAATTCCTGGGGTCAGGTGATCCTTACTTTTTTATGGAAGCACTGACTCCTTTGAGAATCTGACTAAAGCAACAAACTCAGAACAAAGCACAGAATTTAACATGTGATTTTATATGTTCCTGGATCCTTGTAGCCCATCTGTGCACACTAGTGGTTTGATGGTCCCAGCCCTGCTTTATAAAGTGAAGCAATGAACTTTTAAATAATTGGCTGAAATTCTGTGGGATGAGTTTCCTTAAATAGTGCTGTCCAATAGTTATCTGAGATGTTGGAATATTCTATATCCCTGCTAACATGGTAATCACTTAGCACAGCGGTTCTCAACCTGTGGGTTGCGACCCCCACCGGGGTTGCGGCCCACAGGTTGAGAACCGCTGAGTCAGCAATATGTGTTACTGAGTACACAAAATGTAGTTAGTGTGACTATGAAACAGAAAATTAAAAATTTTTTTTCTTTTTTGAATTTTTGTGAAGTGAGAAGCAGGAAGGTGGCAGACAGACTCACTCCCGCATGTCCACCAGAGGGCAATGCTCTGCCCATCTGGGCCTTTGCTCCATAGCAATTGGAGCCATTCTAGTGCCTGAGGCGGAGGCCAAAGCCATTCTAGTGCCTGAGGCGGAGGCCATGGAGCCATCCTCAGCGCCTTGGCCTACTTTGCTCCCATGGCGCCTTGGCTGCAGGAGGGGAAGAGAGAAAGAGATAGATAGAGAGAAAGGGGAAGGGTGGAGAAGCAGATGGATGCTTCTCCTGTGTGCCCTAGCTGGGTATCGAACCCAGGACTTCCACACACTGGGCTGACGCTCTACTGCTGAGCCAACTGGCCAAGGCCGAAATTTAATTTAACTAGTTTAAATTTAATAGTTACATGTGGTTAGTGGCTACCCTATTAGTCAGTGGTTTTGGAGCTACCTAGATAAGAGTTAAATAGATACAGTGGCTACTGCTCAGAGATAAGCAATTCAATTTCTATGGCCTAAACACCAAAGGTGAAAAATCTAAAAAGGGGCAGATGGAGGACTATTTTTAGTTCCCTGCTAATATTTAAAATTACTCTTGTATTACTTCCCTTTTATACCTGTGATTCATGTAGTGCAGTGGTTCTTAACCGGAGGTGATTTTGCCCTCCAGAATACATTTAGTCATGTTTGGAGATTTTTTATTTTTATTTTTCAATTGCAGCTTATATTCAATATTATTCTGTTTTAGTTTCAGGTGTATAGCATAGTGTTTAGACAATCATATACTTTACAAAGCAACACTCCTCTTCCCTCTGATATTTTAAAGTACCCACCTGGCACCATAAATAGTTATTATAATATTTTTGACTGTATTTCTTATGCTGTACTTTACAGACATTTTGACTATCTTAACTGGGGGGGGGGTGCTATTGGCATCTAGTGGATGCTAGATTTAAGAATACTTAGATCCAGGGATGCTGCTAAATATCCTACAATGCACAGGGCAACACTAAGTCCTACCCTGTGGACAAAAAATAATCCAGCCCAAATATCAACAGTGCTACGGTTGAGAAAACCTGCTAAAGTATAACTTATTATCCTATCTAATTACTAACCAAACATAAAGCTCAGTGATAGATATATCAGAAAAAAATTAAGATGTGAAATGAACAGTGTTACTGTATCAGATTGGTATGGGTTTTTCTTGAGTACTCTAATTGAATTAGTGAGAAATAGTTTTTAAATAATTACCTTTATAAAACTAAAATTTCAGATTAGAGCATTTACTATGCCTCTATATTATTAAGGAGGATAGAAAATAAAATATCAAGGGAAAGCCTTAAAAGAAGGAAATACCAAGAATTTGAAGTATCCAAGATGTAAAAATATGATGTTTAGGAGAAAAACACAATAGAAAGTTTAAAACAAATTTTTGTTATCTTACACCACTTAGCAATTTGTTTTCAAGCCTTCCCCTTGAATTAAAATATTTATTAATAAGGTTCTACAAGCCTACTATATGTTTTTACAAAAAATAAATTGGCACTTCTTTACATACAATATTTTATCATACACTACCCCCAATATTTCTGTTTTACTATGATGAATTACTGCACAAAGAAACCACCCTAATATTTAGGAAAAAGTTCCAATGGAACCAAATTAATATACAAAGGAAATTTATTCCTTATAGCACACACTGTATCACTATTGAAAATTTTCATCAAAATCCTCATGCCAGCTAAAAATTAAACCCAAATATAGAGCACAGAACACATAACTGATATTTGGAGTTACTGTGGTAGGAATACACAATGTACTTTAAAGAGCCCTCTTTAAAAAAACAACAACAAACCTTCCTGACTTTGAATGGTGGGAAAAAAATCGTTAGTCAATAAGATCGAACTCAGATTGTTCTACCCCAAATCTAGGGTCAAAGGTTCCTAAGAATTAGACTCAAATCCAGCGGGTAACAAAAGTTGAAATTTTAGAAAATGGACTGCATAATTCTCTGCCCAACCTCCCCAAGCCCTCCATCCAACCAAAAAAAAAAAAAAAAAAAAAAAAAAAAGGCTTTAATAAATCAAATATTTAACCTATAAACTTGGCTTTACCTTCACTATAACATCAACTTTATAATGCTTTCTAGTCATTTTTTCAGTCATTTCTTTGGGCCCCTGAGCAGTTGAAGTTAAGATCGAGTCCATGCTCTTCGGGCAGCAGTTGAATCCTTGTTCTGTACATCTTGTATTTTCTGTGATAAAGTGGTGATATGAGTTGATTGCATAGTTACCGCAAAATAATGTAAGTGACTTCATGATATCAGAGGTGGTAACTAAGCAGCAACTCCACTGGAAATCATGGCATTTAGATGATCACATATTAATGGTGGGTAATGCACTACCTCCCAACAATGCTAACTGTGCAGTTAATACAGATCATGAAAGGATAATGGTATGACTGCAATATAGTAATATATAACATTTTATTATTTTTGTACAATTACTTGATATTAATTAATGCTTATTTTCAAACCAGGAATGATATCCCTTGTAATGTTTCATTATAATGATTACCTCTTTCCTGGTTACTAAATGGCAAAGAATGACTGATTACTGGAGCAAGCAGGATGTACTCAGCTCCTTTTAATCAAAATTGCTCTTCAAAAATCCCTTAAATTGCTGATAAAGTCAGTGTATGTGGGTTTGCATAAAAAACTGTATATGTCTATTTAAATGTATACAGAAATATATATACATATAAAGAGTAATATACAAAATATACATTTTAGAACACTATTAAAATTACTTTTTTGGAAGACCACGTAGAGATAAATTTATATTAGCAAAACATACATAGGATACAACCCCATTGTACAAATTTTAGCTACTAACTAAACAAGGCAAGATCAATGGTCAACTACATAATAGGTTCCAACTCTAGAACAACACATGAAACAGGCTAGCCCCATATCCATAAATTTTCAAAGGAATAAAATATTCTATCATTTCAGGAAAATAAGTGATTATTTTAGAATATGTTTAAAGAATGATTCCAGTTCTGAAGTAACAATGTTTTTGAAATAAGCTTTCTACTTTTAAGAGCATTATAGAAGCATTTCTATTAGCTGGTATTGATATTAATTTCATTACTTGGTACGTCTTTCACTGAAACACTACCTAAGATGTTATGATAATGAACTTAATGCAACATTTTATAACTGATCATTATTTTACTGGTAATGTTAAATAAATATATTTTAATTAAAAATTTTTTAAAATAAGTTTGTTGTACCCGTGAATTTTATAGTTAAGTTGCTCCAAATTCTAATTAATTCACCTTTTATCTCTTTGGTGAATTTTACCCGATGAGAATCAGTCAGAGGTCTTGGTTGCTCATCAATATTATGAATGTCAAGAACTTCACACATGAACTGAATTACAGGTTGTGCTTTGTAGAAGGCAGTGGCAGAAACTAAGAAGAAAAACAAATAGTACAAATTAATATTTCCATAAAAAAAATTCAGAAACAATCTCAGGCTCCATGATAATAAACTAATTATAGAATTAAAATGATCCTTTATGTATACTTATATACATATATAAAAATATCTTCAAAATTAAGCAGTTTCAATTACCTCTGTTTGAAAGACAAGCAAAGAATAGAAAAGCTAACACTATAGTTTTTGTAATCTAACTTGCACCATGGTAATTGAGTCATTATATTCTCTGCTACACATACAGAGAAGTATTCTGGATGTGAGACAAGGTATGTAAAGGGACAAAGAAGGACTGAGCCCCTTAGGAAATGAGAAAGTTATGTATCATCTCTTAAACAATGCTTTCTATGCCACTCCAGACTGTTTAGCTATTCTAGTGAGAACCTTCTCTGTCTTGTACAGATCTGAGAAGACGGCAGTATTAAATGTTATTAGTGTTAATAAATGCAAGCTGTATAAGGGGCAGCTGCCCAAAGTTATCTAGCTACAGTTGCAGTTTTCTAACCGTCAACCAAGGTGATTTCTTAGTCTTGGGTTTTGTAACTGGAAGAGCTTCACCAGTGGTTAGTAGATCACCTTCACACATTTCTTAAACACATACTTACTGACTGCTATTATGTGCTATAAAGATACTAGGTATACAATGAAAAGTAAAACCAAAACAAACAAGCTACATGCTATCTTATTTTTCCACTTAAAAAACATGCCCACTGTTAAGTGTAAACTTTTTATGTAGTGCTCTTTCTTAGTTTAGGATTGTATGTCATCCACAAAATGTCCCTCACCTCTGGAAGAATATTTATCGAGGCTTTAACAGTAGTTATCTCAGGATATATATGGGTATTGAGGCAACTGTGGGTATTTTTTACTTTCCCCTTTTTATCTTTAAATGTTTTTTTTTATAGCGAGCACATATCTTTTCCTCTATTATGGATTCAAATGATATATACAGAGTAAAGACTTCCTCCAGCTTCCAAGTAACCAATGATGGTAGGTATGTATGTATGGATGTATCATGATCTTTTAATATGTACTTACAGACATAAAACATACATATAACTTTTTTACATGAAATAGGATGACAAACGTTCTATGACTTGTTTTATTATTTTTATTTCTGAGTTTTTATATTTTTTTATTCATTTAAGAGAGAGAGAGAGAGAGAGAAGTGGGAGGAGCAGGAAGCATCAACTCCCATATGTGCCTTGACCAGGCAAGCCCAGGGTTTTGAACCAGTGACCTCAGCATTGCAGGTCGATGCTTTATCCAATGCGCCACCACCAGTCAGGCTATTTTTATTTTTGAGAAAGAAAGAGTGAGTGAGATAAGAAACATCAACTTGAAGATGCATTACTTTAGTTGTTCATTGATCACTCCTCATATGTGCCTTGACCAGGGGGCTCAAGTGACCCCTAGCTCAAGCCAGCAACCTTGTGTTCAAGCCGGTGACCGTTGGGTTCCAGACAGCTACCTTGGGATCATGTCCACAATCTCATGCTTAAGCTGGCGACCCTGTACTCAAGCAGAATGAGCCCAAGCTCAAGCCAGTGACCTCAGGGTTTCAAATCTGAGACACCTCAGCATCCAAGGTCAATGCTCTATCCAGTGCCTGACCACCACCGGTCAGGTGCTTATTATTATTATTTTTGAATCAATAATATGTCTTAGAGATATATTCATGTTGTAACATTATAAAAAAGTCTTTTTTAGCGAGCGAGAGAGGGACAGACAGGAAGGGAGAGAGATGAGAAGCATCAATTCTTCATTGTGGAACCTTAGTTGTTCATTGATTGTTTTCTCATATGTGCCTTGACCAGGGGTCCAGCCGAGCCAGTGATCCCATGCTCAAGCCTGCTGAGCCCAGCCTCAAGCTGGCAACCTTGGGGTTTCAAACCTGGGTCCTTAGCATCCCAGACCGATGCTCTATCCACCACGCCACTGCCTGGTCAGGCGTAACATTTTCTTTAATAGTTTCACTTTATTCTACAGTACTAGTGCATAATAATTAAGTAAATATTATTCCCCTCTTAATGAAAAGATACACGTGCTAAAATATTAAAACACTATTCTGGATTTTCTTTTTTCTCATTATCTAACTTATAGATCTATATATTCTAATATAGTACTGTAACATTCTTTATCACAGCTGTGGGGTATATCGTTGAATAGATGTACATCAAGTCCCTAATAATGAACAGTTACATTGATTTTGTGTTTTTACCGACACAAACAATGAATGTCCATGACAAACAGTCCATGAGAGACTGATAAGACTGTATTAGCATTCTGGATATTTTATTGAATTCCATAGTAGTTAAAAAATGTATTCAACACATTCTTCTATTAAAAATGTACATTAAAAAAAAAGGCTTGGCCCTGGCCGGTTGGCTCAGTGGTAGAGCGTCGGCCTGGCATGCGGGAGTCCCGGGTTCGATTCCCGGCCAGGGCACACAGGAGAAGCGCCCATCTGCTTCTCCACCCCTCCCCCTCTCCTTCCTCTCTGTCTCTCTCTTCCCCTCCCGCAGCCAGGGCTCCATTGGAGCAAAGTTTGCACGGGTGCTGAGGATGGCTCTGTGGCCTCTGCCTCAGGCACTGGAATGGCTCTGATTGCGGCAGAGCGATGCCCCAGATGGGCAGAGCACTGCCCCCTGGTGGGCATGCCGGGTGGATCCTGGTCGGGTGCTTGTGGGAGTCTGTCTGACTGTCTCCCCCGTTTCCAACTTCAGGGGGAAAAAAAAAAAAGGCTGGCAGGATACATATCAAATAAACATATTGTTTCTGGGTTAATCTTTAAAAAGTAAATAAAGGAAAATGAACATATGATGAGTAACATACTTATTTTGCCTTTCCTTTAACCATACAGGTTAAGTTTTCTTCATTGGATTATTATACTACTAGCTTTCACATTAGAGTGAAACCAACAAACATTATTTACCCTATTTCACATACTACTAAATATATATATTTTCCCTACTATTCATCCCACTATGCTTCTAATCATTTTACTGTTTATACCATCTTCTCTAGAAGAATGTGGGCATCTGAGGTGACAGTGAAAAAAAACTCTTAAGGCCCTTGGTACATGGCATGGAGCAGGATATCTCTGGCACCCTGGCCTGCCCAGGACCCTTCCCATGGCCCAGCACAGCCATCCACCCCACACTCTGGATACAGGACTATTGTGCAGCCTGTATCCTCTGTGGCGTTACCCAGTTACCAGACTGCATGGCCACCATGGATGTGCCCAGCTTCTGCCCACCTTAGCAGCATCCCAGAAAGCCCTGGAAAGCCAGGCTGGGCAGGAACGCCTCAGAAGATAAATAGGTGAAACATTAACAACCAAAGGAGACAGTGACTCTGATAAATGGTGTGGTTGAAAATAATCTAGATATGGATGGTTTCGGTGCATGTGAAGGAACCGTGGCTTGCTCTGTCACCTCCTCTTTAAAATCACATATACGAGCCTGTGGTGATGCAGTGGATAAAGCATCAACCTGGAACACTGAGGTTGCTGGTTCGAAACACTGGGCTTGCCTGGTCTAGGCACATATGTGAGTTGATGCTTCCTGCTCCTCCCCCCTTCTCTCTCTCTCTCTCTCTCTCTTCTCTAAAATGAATAAATAAAAAAAGTTTTTAAAAAATCACATATATGAGAAATTAGAAGCAATCAGTGATGAAGAGAATGACATGCTTAATCTGTTGAATGGGCTATGGGATAGATCTCAATTGGCTGCCAATCTGAAAAAGTCTATGGACAAAATGACTATTCAGTCTTGGTCGGAGAGCTCAGTAGAGCATCGTTCCAATAAAGGTTGCCAATTTGACTCCCAGTCAGGGCACATACAGGAACAGATTGATGTTTCTGTCTGTCTGTCTCTTCTTTCTTTTCTTTCTTTCTCTGTAATAAATAAATAAAAAATATTTTTAAAAAAATACTATTTGGCCCTGGCTGGTTGGCTCAGTGGATAAGTGTTGGCCTGGCATATGGATGTCCTGGGTTTGACTGCAGGTCAGGGCACACATGAGAAGGGACCATCTGATTTTCTTCCCCTCTCTCTTCCCCTTCTTTTTCTCTTCCCCTCTGGCAGCCAGTGGCTGGATTGGTTCAAGTGTCAGCTGTGGGCGCTAAGGATAGCTCAGATGATTTGAGCATCCGCTCGACAGGGGTTGCCGTGTGGATCCTGGCCTGGGGTTAAGTGGGAATCTATCTCCCGTCTTCTCACTTAAAAAAAAAAAGACCATTCGAGTATCTGATGCAATGGTCAATGTCAGACAATACACTGATATAGGCAAGAACTCCTAAGATAGAATAGAAATATTTTCACAAAAACTTACCTATTTTTATAATTAGTTCTTAATGTAATTAAATGAGAGAATGGATGAATAGGTTTACTATTATTATGACCAGCTTTATTACTTTAATTTACCTTGTAGAACTATTAAGTTTTGTAGTTTGAAAGTATGCAATCTTTACTTTGGTTGTTATAAAAAGCAAATCAAATATTAGAAAATAGTATAATAAAATATTACATATCTTACCTTATGTTTAACAACTTTAGCAAAATGTTCGCACATAAATCATATGCCTACTTGCTTATAAAGTAGGCTCTTTTTTTTTTAGTGACAGAGAGAAAGACAGGAAGGGAGAGAGACAAGAAGTATTAACTCACTGTTGTGGCACTTTAGCTGTTCATTGATTGCTTTCTCATATGTGCCTTGACTGGGGGGCTCCAGCCAAGACAGTGACCTCGTGCTCAAGCCAGTGACCTTGGGCTCAAGCCAGTGACGATGGGGTCATGTCTGTGATCCCGTGCTGAAGCCGGTGAGCCCAAGCTCAAGCCAGAGACTTTGGGGTTTCAAATCTGGGTCCTCAGCATCTCAGGCTGATGCTCCATCCACTGTGCCACTGCCTGGTCAGGCACTTATAATGTAGTTTTAAAAAGGTATTATCTCTGTTAGATATTGGTGAAGGCAGAGATCTAAAATGGCTTGTGTAAGGCCATAAAATGAATTAGAAAATCTGTACTAGAACCTGCATCTTTCCTGACCTGTGGTAGCACAGTGGATAAAAAGCACTGACCTAGAAAGCTGAGGTCGTTGGAGGGGTTGCCTGGTCAAAGCACATGCGGGAGTTGATGCTTCCTGCTCCTCCCACCCCAAAATAAATAAAAAGCAAACAAACAAAAACATCTTGTCAGTACAAGTTCAGATTGAAACCAGAGAAATTATGACTATCTTATTTATAGTAGTAATTAAGTGTGATGTATACAAAAAAACTATTGCTTCATGAACTGATTAATTTCAGACAGTTGTTACCTTATAAATATTTCCAAGCTATCTGGCTAGAGCTATTTCAAAATTTTGAAAATAAGAAAGCTCTTACAAAAGATGAGTTGAGTACATACAGTTGAATTAGGTATGAATTTCAATGAGCAAAGATCTGCTTCTCCATTCCTTGGTTAGATCCTTAACATTTCATAAACCAACATATATATATATATATACTAATATATATATGCATTTATTCCTTTCCCTTTCATAAATTAGCTATTTTTAATTGAAAAATATCAATGTTAAACATTTAAAAAATCTTACAAAATATATCACATTGTATTAAATGAAATATGCATACAATCATTTCCATAGACAATGACTCCCCCAAAGAGCATTAGATAAAATTCAGCATCTTAGCTCATAATCTCACTGTACCAGAATTAGAAGGGACCTTTCTTAATTTGATAAAAGTTTTATCTACCAAAAATCTATGGCAAATTCAACTTCAGTAAATAGGAAGCCCTAGCTAGCACAGTAATCCAAATTAAAAGAAATAAAAGAGAATGAAAAGAGAGGAACAAAATTATTATTCTCTACAAATGACTGTCTACCCTAAAAATCCAATAATCTATAGATATTACAGAATTAATAAGAGTTCAGCAAAGATGCTAGATTTAAGATCAATATATGAAAACAAATTATATTATCATACATTAGCAACCAACTTAAAATGTAATTAAAAAACATTTAGGCCCTGGCCGGTTGGCTCAGTGGTAGAGCGTTGGCCTGGCCTACGGAAATCCCGGGTTCGATTTCCGGCCAGGGCACACAGGAGAGGCGCCCATCTGCCTCTCCACCCCACCCCCTCTCTTTCCTCTCTGTCTCTCTCTTCCCCTCCTGCAGCCGAAGCTCCACTGGAGCAAAAGATAGCCTGGGCGCTGGGGATGGCTCCTTGGCCTCTGCCCCAGGCGCTTGAGTGGCTCTGGTCACGAAAGAGAGAGGCCCTGAATGGGCAGAGCATCGCCCCCTGGTGGGCATGCCGGGTGGATCCCGGTCGGGCACAAGAGGGAGTCTGTCTGACTGCCTCCCCGTTTCCAACTTCAGAAAAATACAACCCCCCCAAAAAAACCCCACATTTAAATCACAACAAAAAACATAAGGTACTTGGAATGAAATTCAAAGATGTATAAGACCTACAGAAGTAATAGGTATCTTTACTACTAAAATATATTACAGAAGATTTAACTAAATTGAGTAATATACCCAATTCATGTAAATTATGCCCAAGTTAATCTGCAAATTCAAAGCAATTTCAATCAAAATATTAACAGGATGGATCCCTGTCAGGTGCATGCGGGAGTCTGTCTGACTGCCTCCCCATTTCCAACTTCAGAAAAATACAAACAAACAATAAGTAAATAAATAAATATTGCCAGTATCCTAGAACCTTATTCCTAGCCCATTCCCAACGCTGACGTCCTCTCTCCCCCCTAAAAGTATCCAAAATCTTGGTTTTTCTGGTAATCACTTCTTTTCTTTATAGATTTACAACATAGCTACAGATCCCAGAATACCAATTAAGTTTTCCTAGTTCTTGAACTTTATGTAACTGAAAACATAAAGCATGTATTCTTTTTGAAACTGTTGTTAAAATTTGTCCCTTAATCACCTATATTAAAATATAGCTAGTTTCTTCACTTTTCACTGCTCTAACACTCTGTTGAAAAAATACACAATTTATCCGTTCTAATGCTGGTGGATGTTTATGTTGGTTCTTTGGTTACCAGAATAATGTCATGACTTTTTTTTTTTTGAGAGAGAGAGAGGGAGAAATATGAGAAGCATCAACTTGTAGTTGTGTTATTCACTTATTGCTTCTCATATGTGCTTTAACTGGGGGGGGGGGGGGTTCAAGCAAGCCAGTGACTTGGGATTCAAGCTAGAGACCTTTGGGCTCAAGCCAGCTACCTCAGGGTTCTGAACCTTGGTTCTCAGTGTCCCAGGTCAACACTCTATCCACTGTACCACCATTGGTCACGCTGAACATTCTTCTAGATGGCCTTTTTGATATACACACACAAATTTCTCTAGTAGAAAAAACTGTATCTAGAACTGTTGAGTCCCGATGGATGTATCTCTAACTTCTCTAGGCGATGTCAAACACTTCCAAAGTGGTTTTAACAATCAACTCTCTCCTAAGCATTGTGTAAGTCACTGTTGTGCCAAATTCTCAACAACTGTTAGTATTGTCAGACTTTTAACATTTCTGGTGGGTGAGTAGTAATCTCATTAAAAAAAACCCAGTTCTGCCTGACCTGTGGTGGCGCAGTGGGATAAAGCGTCGACCTGGAAATGCTGAGGTCGCCGGTTCGAAACCCTGGGCTTGCCTGGTCAAGGCACATATGGGAGTTGATGCTTCCAGCTCCTCCCCCCCTTCTCTCTCTCTCCCTCTCCTCTCTCTCTCTCCCTCTCTAAAAAAACAAAAAAAAACAAAAACAAACAAACAAACAAACAAAAACCCAGTTCTGAGGTACAATTTACACACAGTAAAATGCATCTTAAATGTAAAATTCAATGATTTTGATAAGTGTATATACATCTATGCTAATACCACCCCGATTAAGACAGAACACTAATATCACCCCAAAATATACATACTTTCCTGCCCCAATGTACATCAGCCCCAGATAACCACTTATCTGATTGCTTCCAGAATAGACCAACTGATTCCAGAATTTTATATAAATAGAATTATACTATATATAGCATTTTATATATGGCTTCTTTTGAAATTTTAGCTAAGATACATAAATTAGTTCTTTTTAATAGCTGGGTAGTATTTTATTGTACAAATATATCACAACTTGTTTCTCCATTTCCCTGTTTTGTTGGACAATTGGGCTGTTTTCAGTTCCTAGTTATTATGAACATGCACACATAAATGAACAAATCTTTGTATCTATATATCATTTCTTTTGGGGGAAAGACATAGGAACAGAATTGGTGGGACATATGGCAAGGGAATGTTTAACTTTAAAATATGCCAAAATATTTCTCAAAGTAGATGTGCAATTTTACATTCCTATCATTTCCAGTTGCTCTACTTGGTATCACCAGTCTTTTAAATTTAGCCAAACTATTGGGTGTGAAGTGATACCTTATTATGATCCTTACTGGCATTTCCCAGTGACCAGTGATGATTAGCATCTTCTCAAGTGATTACTGGCCATTCACATATTTCCTTTTGAAAAGTGTCTGCTTTTGACTTTTTTTTTTTTTTAAGGTGAGAGGAGAGGAGATAGTGAGGCAGACTCCTGCAATGTGCACTGACCAGGATCCACCTGGCAACCCCATCTAGGATGGATGTTTGAATACCGAGCTATTTTTAGCACCTGAGGCTGATGTACTCTAATGGAGCTATCCTCAGTGCCCGAGAAGAGGGACAGAAGAGGGGGCAGAGAACAGATGGTCACTTCTCTTGTGTGCCCTGACTGGGAATGGAACCAGGGATGTCCATAGGCTGGGCTGATGCTCTATCCACTGAGCAACTGAGCAGGGCCTGCTTTTGACTAGTTTTAAAAATGGTCTGAGTTATGTATTTTTTATATATTCTGGATACAAGTTTTTTTGTTCAGATATATGTTTTGCAAATGTTTTCTCCTGAAAGTAGCTTGCCTTTTCATATTCTTACTAGGTGTTCTTAGGAGAGGATTTTCTTTCTTTCTTCCTTTTTTTTTTTTTTTTTTGAGAGATAGGATAGAGAGAGAGAAAGGGGGTAGGGGAAAGCAAGAAGCATCAATTCATAGTAGTTGCTTCTCGTTTGTGTCTTGACCAGGCAAACCCAGGGTTTCGAACCGACAATGTCAGCATTCCAGGTCAGTGCTTTATCCATTGCTCCACCACAGGTCAGGCAAGAGGGTTTTCATTTAGATGAAGTGTCTAACATACATATGAAGAAATCTGCCTACTCCAAGGACATGAACATTTTTCCTGTTTTCTTAGAAATTTCCCAGTGTTAGATTTTATGTTTTGGACTGTGATAATACTTTGAATTTTTAAGTATGGTGTGAAATAGGGGTTAATATTTTTTTCATACAAATATCCAGTTGTTCTAGAATCATTTGAGAAGACTATCCTTTCCCATTGAACTATGTTAGCCTCTTTGTCAAATATCAATCAACCATGAGTGAATCTACATTGGTCACAAAAATTAGGGGATATTTTGTTGCTTCATATTCACTTTAAAATATCCCCTAATATTTGTGAGCAGTATATTTCTTTAGCTATTCTTTTTTTTTTTTTTTTTTTTTCATTTTTCTGAAGCTGGAAACAGGGAGAGACAGTCAGACAGACTCCTACATGCGCCCGACCCGGATCCACCCGGCACGCCCACCAGGGGCGGTGCTCTGCCCCCCAGGGGGCGATGCTCTGCCCATCCTGGGCGTCGCCATATTGCGACCAGAGCCACTCTAGCGCCTGAGGCAGAGGCCACAGAGCCATGCCCAGCGCCCGGGCCATCTTGGCTCCAATGGAGCCTTGGCTGCGGGAGGGGAAGAGAGAGACAGAGAGGAAAGCGCGGCGGAGGGGTGGAGAAGCAAAAGGGCGCTTCTCCTATGTGCCCTGGCCAGGAATCGAACCCAGGTCCTCCGCACGCTAGGCCGACGCTCTACCGCTGAGCCAACCGGCCAGGGCTCTTTAGCTATTCTAATTGCTTCTCAGCCTTTTGGCTATGATTAAGTGTTGTTATCTGTAGCTACTCTGTAACTTGATTTATATACCCATCTTTACCCCACTTTCAAACTTTTTTTTTTTAGCAATACACACACAAAGGGAGAGAGATGAGAAGAATCAACTTGTAGAGTTGGGGCACTTTAGTTGTTCACTGATTGTTCCTCATACATGCCTTGACCTGGGGGTTCCAGTGAAGTCAGTGACTTCTTGCTCAAGGCAGTAACCCTGGGTTCAAGCCAGTGACCTCTGCCCTCAAGGCAGTGACCTTTGGATTTAAGCCTACAACATGGGATCATATTTATGATCCCACACTCAAGCCAGCGACCCTGCGCTCAAGTAGGGTGAGCCCATGCTCAAGCTGGTGACCTCAGGGTTTTAAATCTGGGTTCTTAGTGTCCCAAGTTGAGGCTTTATCCACTGCGCCACCACTGGTCAGGCGTACTTTCATACTTTTTTTTTACTACTGTACTGTAGCTTTAAAGCATATCTTGAAATCAGGTAGTATAAATTCTCCAAATCTGTTTTTTTTTTCTTTTCTGTATTTTTCTAAAGCTGGAACCGGGGAGGCAGTCAGACAGACTCCCGCATGCACCCGACCGGGAACCAACTGGCATGCCCACCAGGAGGCGATGCTCTGCCCATCCGGGGTGTTGCTCTGTTGCAACCAGAGCCACTCTAGCGCCTGAGGCAGAGGCCATGGGGCCATCCCCAGCGCCCGGGCCATCTTTTTGCTCCAATGGAGCCTCGGCTGTGGGAGGGGAAGAGAGAGACAGAGAGGAAGGAGAGGGGGAGGGGTGGAGAAGCAGATGGGCGCTTCTCCTGTGTGCCCTGGCCAGGAATTGAACCCGGGACTCCTGCACGCCAGGCCGACGCTCTACCACTGAGCCAACCAGCCAGGGCTCCAAATCTGTTCTTCAAGATGGTTTTGGTTATTTTAGTTTTTTTTGTATTTCCACACTAATCTTAAGAATCAGCTTGTCAATTCATATTTTTAAAAATATGAGATTTTGAGCCTGACCAGGCAGTGGCGCAGTGGATAGAGCGTTGGACTGGGATGAGGAAGGATCAAGGTTCGAGACCCCAAGATTGCCAGCTTGAGCGCGGGTTCAGCTGGTTTGAGCAAAGCTCACCAGCTTGGACCCAAGGTCGCTGGCTCAAGCAAGGGATTACTTGGTCTGCTGTAGCCCCATGGTCAAGGCACATATGAGAAAGCAATCAATGAACAACTAAGGTGTTGCAACAAAAAACTGATGATTGATGTCTCTCATCTCTCTCCATTCCTGTCTCTGTCCCTATCTATCCCTCTCTCTGACTCTGTCTCTGTAAAAAAAAAACAAAACAAAACAAGATTTTGAGATTGTGTTGAATCTATAGATTAATTTGAGGAGAATGAATATCTTAATTGTTTGAGTCTTCTGGTCCAAAAACATGGTATTTGTTTATTTTTATCTTTCTTAGTAATGTTTAGAGCTTTCAATATAGAGGCCTTGTGCACATCTCTTTAAATCTGTTCATAAATATATTTTTTCATATTATAAACGATACATGCATTTTTCATATTCCCAATTACTGAATACTTGTATTATTTCTTGTAATATTGCTAGTGTTAATTTTGTTTATGCAACTAGTATCTTGTGACCTTGCTAAATTTCATCTATTAATTCTAATGGGGGTTTCTTTTTGGTAGATTTTTCAGGATTTGATATGTAGACAATTATGTCTTTTGTAAAAGTATATATTTCTTCCTTCATAATACTTATTTGCCTTTATTTTTCCTGCCTCACTGCACTGGTCTGGACCTCCAGTAAAATACTGAAAAAAAGCCTGACCAGGCGGTGGCGCAGTGGGTAGAGCGTCGGACTGGGATGCGGAAGGACCTAGGTTCGAGGCCCCGAGGTCGCCAGCTTGAGCGCGGGCTCATCTGGCTTGAGCAAAAAGCTCACCAGCTTGGACCCAAGGTCGCTGGCTCCAGCAAGGAGTTACTCGGTCTGCTGAAGGCCCACGGTCAAGGCACATATGAGAAAGCAATCAATGAACAACTAAGGTGTCGCAACGAAAAACTGATGGTTGATGCTTCTCATCTCTCTCCATTCCTGTCTGTCTATCCCTATCTATCCCTCTCTCTGATTCTCTCTCTGTCCCTGTAAAAAATAAATTAAAAAAAAAATTGAAAAAAAGTAGTGAGAGCAAGTATCCTTGCCTTGTTCTTGACTTTAAGGCAAAAGCATTAAATTTTTTTACCATTTACTATGATGATGCTTATATATTTTTCTAGATAATTTGATCAGGTCGAGGAAGTTTCCTTTTATTGCAAGTTTTTATTATGAGAATGTTAAAATGCGTCAAATGATTCCTCTGTTAAGAGCATTATATATTTTTCCTTAGGTGTCAGTTATCAGGGGTATACTAGCCTTATAAAATTGAGTTTGAAAAGCCTTTCCTCCTTTTCTGTTTTCTTAAAGAATTTGTGAAAGATTGATACTACTTTTTTCTTAAATCTTAGATAAAATTCACCATTGAAATAATTTGGGATCAGGGTGTTGTCAGAAAGAATTATGAATTCAATTTCTTTACCTATTAAAAAAAATACAAGGCTATTCAGATTTTTCTTTGAGTCAATTTTTATAAAGTTGTGTCTTAAGTTAACAAATTAATTGGTATAAAGTTATTCATACCACTTCCTTATTAACCTTTCAATTTTGAAAGATCTTTAGTGAACATTTCCCCATTCAATCCTAATACTAGTACCTTTTTTTTTCTATTTCCTTTCATTAGTATTGCTAGGAACTTATTAATTTTATTAATATTTTATAAAGAACCAACTTTTGGCTTTATTCATTTTATGTCATTTTTTTTTTTTAATTCAGTGAGAGGAGGTGAGGCAGAGACAGACTCCTGCATGTGTCCTGACTGGGATCCAACTGGCAAGCCTACTAGGGGGCAATGCCCTGCCAATCTGGGGCACTGCTCTGTTGCTCAGCAACTGAGCTCTTCTTAGCGCCTGAGATGGAGGCCTTGGAGCCACCCTTAGCACCCGGGGCCAACTTGCTCCAGTACAGCCATAGCTGAAGTAAGAAAAGAGAGAGAGAGAGAGAGAGAGAGAGAGAAACAGAGAAAGAAAGAAAGAGAGAGAAAGGAAGAAAAAGAAAAGAAAAGAAAAAAGAAAAGAAAAGAGGAGAGAGAGAGGAAGGGGTGAAGAAGCAGATGGGCACTTCTGGGAAGTGTGCCCAGAAGCAGTGTGCCCTGACTGGGAATCAAACCTGGGACATCCACATACTGGGCCAATGCTCTACCACTGAGCCAACCGGCCAGGGCCTTCTGTACTGTTTGCTATTTAAATTTTGCTCTGATCTTTATTATTTCTTACCTTCTACTTACTTTGGGTTTAATGTATTCTTTTCTAGCTTAAGACAAAAGCTTTGTGTGCTAGCCAGCCTCCAAAATGGTCCCTAGTAAGTCTTGCCTTGTGGGATTTGCACCTTTTTGTAAGTCTCTTCTACAGTGAATATATCTGATCTGTATAACTAACAGGATATTACAAAAATGGCAGAACATAACGTTCAGTACTAGGTCTTAATGTCATTACAGCTTCTGCCATGCTCTGCCATGGATTATTTGCTCCAGAGAAAGCCAGGTACAACATTATGAGGACACTTAATTGGCCCTATTGAGAGGTCCACATGGCAAGAAACCAGGCCTCAGAACAAAGTTATTAACAACTGAGTACAGTAAGGAATTAAAAATAAAAAGACATGAACCTATGAGGGGACACAGAAAACAGGAAGTGCACCAACATTTTAGAACGGGTCTCAAATTCGCGGCCCGCCGAACAATTTTGTGCGGCCCGCAGACTAATCCACGAAGTTCAAAATATTTTGGATAAAATTAAGTAAGCCTAGGGGCCTACTTGTATTTTTCATTTCTCTAGCATCCTAGCTAGATATTAGCTTAGTTAACAGCAGTTGTGATGTGAACTACAGTTTCTGGTCGTTTTGTGACACTGAGTAAACTGCATGTACAATTGTGCTTGTTGTACTGATTTTTTTTTGTTTTCAACTGCAGTGAGAAAAGTGTTGCATAACAGTTGCCTTTTTGTAGACCTAGTGCGGCCTGCTGAACGGCTGTGATCTTGCTCTGCGGCCCACATGCTGAGTTGAGTTTGAGACCCCTGTTTTAGAAGATGAAAAGCAGGTGGACAAGTTAAGTTGTAACTGACATAGCAGATCCAAGAAAATGAAATTCCAAGCCAGCTATTTTGGGAATGATGAGCAATGACTGCTTTTACAGTACAGAATCCTCAAATGACACAAGATGTGACAGTTCTAGGTATCTCTGAAATTGGTGATGGAAGGATGGGGGTGATGCAGAAAAACAGAGAAAAGCTGGGAAACAGGTGGAGCCCTAGATCCCTTGTCTAGCTCCACATACTGAACAACCATTTCTTTTTTATCCCTGAATAAATCTGGAGGCTTATTTTCTAGAAAATTAAAAGGCTCTTATGAGAGAGGGTATCAGGTACAACTGAGGGCATAGGACTAGACCCAAAACAAGGGATTAAATAACTATAAATATTATATGCTGAATGCAGACATTCCCAAAACCAGAATCCCCAATTTGACTTCCAGAAGGCAGGCAATTGGATTGTTATCCTCAGGCAAGAGTTTGGAAGTGTCATGTTTGGGTAACTTGATTAGCCAAGAGGACAGACTTAAGGGTTCTGACATAGTAGGTTCCCCAACATCAGCCCATTGAAATCACCCAATGAAGAAACTCAAAGTCAACAGGCCCTACTGATGCATTCAAAATTTCTAGTTAGTGTTTATACTCCCACTGAATCATGAGTAAATATTCAAGGATACTACATATTTGAGGAAAGCCTCCAAAATGAACACAGGTTAAAAAAAAAATTGGAGGAAAAATGAACATATGCAGGATAAAGAAACACCAAAATAAATTATTCTTAGAGCTAAGGGAGGATACTGCCTTTATGAAACAAAAATAGTATGCTAATAAAATAACATTTAGGAAATAAAAAAGAGCTATTAGAAATTAAAGACATGGTCCTGGCCGGTTGGCTCAGTGGTAGAGCGTCGGCCTGGCATGCAGAAGTCTCGGGTTCGATTCCCGGCCAGGGCACACAGGAGAAGTGCCCATCTGCTTCTCCACTCCTCCCCTTCTCCTTCCTCTCTGTCTCTCTCTTCCCCTCCTGCAGCCGAGGCTCCATTGGAGCAAAGATGGCCCGGGTGCTGGGGATGGCTCTGTGGCCTCTGCTTCAGGCGCTAGAGTGGCTCTGGTCGCGGCAGAGCAACACCCTGGATGGGCAGAGCATCGCCCCCTGGTGGGCAGAGTGTCGCCCCCTGGTGGGCGTGCCAGGTGGATCCCGGTCGGGCGCATGCAGGAGTCTGTCTGTCTCTCCCCGTTTCCAGCTTCAGAAAAAAAAATAAATAAATAAAAAGAAATTAACGACATAGCAGCAGAAAAGAAAAGATGAATAGAGGGTTAGTTAGAGGAAGATGAGGAAATTTTCCAGAAAGTAAAGCAAAACATGAGAGACAAAAAGACAACAAATATACACTAAAATGGGTAAATTTTATGGTGTGTAAATTAAGCCTCAACAAAGCTACTAAAAACTGGAATACTGTGCTCTAATAGCTTTGTGGGTTAAAGTATCATCCTAATATGCAGAAATTGCAGGGTCCATCCCCAGTCAGGGCACATACAGAAACAGATCAATGTTTCTATCTGTCTTTCTCTGTCCCTTCTTCTCTAAAATCAATATATAAATTTTAAAAAACAGCACTGCGTTTAAATTTATGAAGGAAAATTATTTCCAACACAAAATCCCAGCTAAACGATTACCTAGGTTTGTTGATACATTTTCCCAATGTGTAAAATATTTAAAGAAAATTGTGTACCCTTTTCTCATGCAACTTCTGAACATTAAAAAAAGGGGGTAGGGTTGAAGAGGGATGCAGGAAACAGGATGCTAATTTAGGAGAAAGACAAATTTCCCCAGGGAGATAGTGAAGTGTGATCTTAAGAAGAGAGCTGTGCAGGCCCTGGCCGGTTGGCTCAGCGGTAGAGCGTCGGCCTGGCGTGCGGGGGACCCAGGTTCGATTTCCGGCCAGGACACACAGGAGAAGCGCCCATTTGCTTCTCCACACCCCCCCCTCCTTCCTCTCTGTCTCTCGCTTCCCCTCCCGCAGCCAAGGCTCCATTGGAGCAAAGATGGCCTGGGCGCTGGGGATGGCTCCTTGGCCTCTGCCCCAGGTGCTAGAGTGGCTCTGGTCTCAGCAGAGCGACGCCTGGGAGGGGCAGAGCATCGCCCCCTGGTGGGCAGAGCATTGCACCTGGTGGGTATGCCGGGTGGATCCCGGTCGGGCGCATGCGGGAGTCTGTCTGACTGTCTCTCCCCGTTTCCAGCTTCAGAAAAATACAAAAATACAAAAATACAAAAAAAAAAAAAAAAAAAAAAAAAAGGAGAGCTGTGCATTAAATATAAAGGGCAGGTCTACCATATCATGCTTTTTACTTAAAAAAAAAATTACATTTCTTTTGAATGCTGATGAACAGGAGACACCAAATCTTTTTAGCCTGCAAACTACTACCTTCTTTATTAGATACAGCTAATAACACTGTTTTGTCTTTTTCCAAATAGCTCCAGATATATGGAAAAGATTTATATAGATGGATGGGGATCCTCAAACCCCTCAGCGAGATCTTCTGAGCATGGCTTTTAAGATACCTAGAGGCAGAAAAAGCCCAATAGAGATCAGGGGAACTATCAGCTTTTAGGATACACCCTTAAAGGCTCCAACACCCCAAAGGGGTCTCATAGGATGCCATCTGGGTCCTGCTTCAATAGTGGAATGGAAGGTCATTGAGCTAAAGCCTGCCAGGCTTACATGCCTCTGCTGTGAGGAAACAGGGACACTGGAAGGTAGGCTTCCCCCTCGCTCCTCTAAGGAAGGGTTCAGTCTCTTCCAGCCCTGCTCCAGCCACCTATGACCTAACCTTGCCCAGAAAGCTGGGGTTGGCCACTGAAGGCTGAAGGTGCCCAGGGCCGTCGGCCCCATCTACGACACTGTGGACGAGCCTAGGGTATTTCTTCCAAGAAGCAGGTAAACGGATCTCATTTGCACAAAGGCCACTTAACTATGTTTTGCCTGAATAGTCAGGTTTTTTATTCTTCCTTCAAAGATCTCTGTTGTGGGTGTTGATAGTCCTATTTTCTGCTGCTTTGCTTAATATATAGTGTTTCCTTTATCCCTTCTACCTCAATGCCCCACTCATATTTAGGCTGGGACCTACTCCTAATTTAGAGCTCTCTTTCCCCCTTTTGCCACTTTCTATTATGAATCTACCTTTGCCACCCAGCTTAGTGTATCCCAAGGTTCTCTTTACCATGCCACAGTCGCAGAGCTCCAGGGAAAAGCAACCTGCTCGCATCTCTCCAGGCAGAGGAGAATAGAAGCTCCATATCCATGCATGCTGCAAATGGCTTTTCCAGTCTACCTGAATCATTACCAGCTAGAAGCAGCAGTCATTGGGGCTTGGACATGAGCTGCAAAGTATAGAATGGTGACAACAATTCCAGTGCCATGTGGACTTTTCCTGGATGTGGGCTTTTCCTGGACTCCTGCTCCCTGTGACAGCTCCTAACAGACTGAACTGTGGTTGGGTTGCATTTTTCAGGGATCTGGCATGGTGATGGGGCCAGCTTGGACTTGGTGAACATGTTAAGGACACTACTCTTTTATGGATTCTTGCTGTATTGGCCAAGAGTTTGCTTAAAGGCTTTTAATCACTGTAAAAAAAACAGAAGACTGGATAAAGAAGACGGGGCACATATACATCATGGTATACTATTCAGCTAGAAGAAATGATGACATCGGATCACTTACAGCAGAATGGTGGAATCTTGATAACATTATGCGGAGTGAAATAAGTGAATCAAAAAAAACCAAGAACTGCAGAATTCCATATATTCGTGGGACATAAAAGCGAGACTAAGAGACATGGACAGGAGTGTAGTGGTTACGGGGGGTGGGGGGAGGGAATGAAGGAGAGGGGGAGGGGAGGGGTACAAAGAAAACTGGTTAGAGGGTGACGGAGGACGATCCTCTTTGGGTGATGGGTATGCAACAGAACTAAATGACAAGATAACCTGGAAATGTTTTCTTTGAATATATGTTCCCTGATGTATTGATGTCAACCCATTAAAATAAAAATTTATTAAAAAAAAAAGAAAATAACAAAAGTAATTTGAAAACATATATTGGCAATGAAAAACTTTTCTAAATGATTCATTAGCCACATAATGAAATCATAATGGAAATTAGTGTACAAAACTGTGGAAACACTGGGCACCACAAACCAAAAAAAATAAAAAAAAATTTTTTAAAAATATAAAAAAAGATAAAAGGCATACTTGACCAGTCTGAAACAGGATGAATCAAGAAATAGATTTGGTGAAGACTGTCACTGAGATTCTTGCAGCCATTATACTGGTTTTCTAATGTGAAGATAGACCGGGTAAGCCAGATACAGATATCTACACTTGGCTCTGTTTGACCTCCTGTTGATAAACTTCCTGTCTTGCCTGCCTGCAATCAGACTCTAATTTCATCCTAAAGAAATGTGCTGCTTTGATCTACTTTTGGGAAGACTAATATGAATATTATAAAATCAGGCCCTGGCGAGGTGGCTCAGTGAATAGGGCATTGACCCAGCACACTAAGGTTGCGGGTTCAATCCCAGGTCAAGGCATATAGGAAATAGGAGAAGCAACCAATGAGTGCACAACTGAGTGGAACAACTGAGTGGAACAACTGAGTGGAACAACGAGTCTGTCTCCCTCTCTCCGTCCCCAGTCTGTTTCACTCTCTCTCCAATCAATGGAAAAAATAATTATTTTAATCAAATTATTTCTTAATCTTGAGATCTTATTTCTGAATCCAAGACAAATATATACACCAAATTTTACAACCACTTCTATTTTCTACTTTCTTCTAGAAGCAAAATACACAGTGAATGTGTATAGAAAGCTACTTTTTACTGAGAAGTACAAAAAAAGTAAATAAACATAAAATACCATTTCTCAATGTAGCTGTCCTAGATCTGAGATCTGTCCGAAATCTTGTTTCTTAAAAGAAAGAGTACAGAGCTATGCATATTGAGAGCATAAGTGTTGTGGAGTCAGAAGAGTTCACCTCTATCTTTTAAATACAAATTGTGACCTTGAGTCTTAAATGTAAACTATCGTTACATTTAAGTATAGGATTAATAGATTATATCACAAAAAACTTTTATATAAATATAAACTATGTGACCTTCAGAGAGAAAAAGTCACTTTAGAGAAAAATTAGAGATTTTCACTCTATTTAAACTTCAGTTGGAATATCACCTAACTCAAACTGTGGTGGAACGTATATGAGATAAGTCCTATAAAATAGCATTCTATCTGATATATAAGAAGAGGCCCTGGCCGGTTGGATAAGAAGAGGTAAATAAAAACATCTAGAGAGAAATACAACTAATAACCACCAGATCCACTGTGATGCTCTTTTTCACAGGAGACAGAGACAGGCAGGAAGGGAGAGAGATAAGAAGCATCAACTCACAGTTGCTGCACTTCAATTGTTCATTGACTGCTTTCTCATATGTGCCTTGACCAGGGGGCTCCAGCTGACTCAGTGACCCCTTGCTCAAGCCAGTGACCTCTGGGCTCAAGCCAGCAACCATGGGGTCATGTCTATGATCCCATGCTCAAGGTGACCTCAGGGTTTCAAACCTGGGTCATCAGCATCCCAGGTCGACACTCTATATACTGTGCCACCACCTGGTCAGGTCATTCATTATGATGCTTTTAAAATGAGTGAATTCCAATAATAAAATTAAAACAAAATGAGTTTGGCTTAAAAGCAGGCTAAACTAAAAGTAAATTCCTCATTTCACAGTATCTAAAATGCCAATGAATGTATGATACATCAATATTTTATGTAACTTAAAAAATAAACCTGCCAATTAAACTGTGACAAACCGCCTGACCTGTGGTGGCGCAGTGGGTAAAGCGTCGACCTGGAAATGCTGAGGTTGCCGGTTCGAAACCCTGGGCTTGCCTGGTCAAGGCACATATGGGAGTTGATGCTTCCAGCTCCTCCCCCCTTCTCTCTCTCTGTCTCTCCTCTCTCTCTGTCTCTCCCTCTCCTGTCTAAAATGAATAAAAAAAATAATAAATAAATAAATTAATTAAAAAAAAAAAAAAAAAACTGTGACAAACCATCAATTGTGGCTTGACCAGGCAGTGGCACAGTGGATAGAACGTTAGACTGGGATGCGGAGGACCCAGGTTCGAGACCCCGAGGTTGCTCAGCTTGAGCATGGGCTCATTTGGCTTGAGGGGAAAAAAGAAAAAAAAAAAAAAAAAAGCTCACCAGCTTGCACCCAAGGTCGCTGGCTCGAGCAAGGGGTTACTTGGTCCGCTGAAGGCCTGCGGTCAAGGCACATATGAGAAAGCAATCAATGAACTAAGGTCTCGCAACGAAAAACTGATGATTGTTGCTTCTCATCTCTCTGTTCCTGTCTGTCTGTCCCTGTCTATCTGTCCCTGTCTATCCCTCTCTCTGACTCTCTTTGTCCCTGTAAAAAAAAAAAAAAAAAAAAAAAAATCACACAGAAACAAAAAAGGAAATATAAGCAAGTAAGGAGGTCAGTACAGTATTTTCACTCATTTTTCATAGCAGCATTACATATTACTACAATTAAAAAAATAAACCCATTTCAAATTTTAGGCTTTATTTTCATTAAGATAAAATATCCCGCTGGGAAAAAAAAAATAGCCCTCTGGTTGGCTCAGTGGATAGAGTGTCAGCCTGGGGTATGGATGTCCCAGGTTCACTCCCCGGTCAGGGAACACAAGAGAAGCGACTATCTGTTTCTCTCTACCTCCACCTTCTCTCCTTCTTCCCCTCCCACAGCCAGTGGCTTGACTGATTTGAGTGCTGACCCTGGGTACTGAGGATGGCTCAGATGGTACAAGCCTGTCAGTCTCAGGCGCTAAAAATAGCTCGGTTGAGGCCCTGGCCAGTTGGCTCAGCAGTAGAACATTGGCCCAGCATGTG
Organism: Saccopteryx bilineata; assembly: GCF_036850765.1. Lineage (NCBI taxonomy): Eukaryota > Metazoa > Chordata > Mammalia > Chiroptera > Emballonuridae > Saccopteryx > Saccopteryx bilineata. Next base: position 265,645,983 of record NC_089492.1, read on the forward strand.
GAAGTCTTGGGTTCGATTCCCAGCCAGGGCACATAGGAGAAGCACCCATCTGCTTCTCCATCCTTCCCCCTCTCTTTTCTCTCTGTCTCTCTCTTCCCCTTGCATTGGAGCAAAGTTGGCCTGGGCGCTGAGAACAGCTCCGTGGCCTCCACCTCAGGCACTAGAATGGCTCCAGTTGAGACAAGGTAACAGCCCAGAAGGGCAGAGCATTGTCCCCTGGTGGGCATGCCAGATGGGTCCCGGTCAGGTGTATGCAGGATTCTGTCTGTCTGCTTCCCCGCTTCTCACTTCAGAAAAAAAAAAAAGCTTGGTTGATTCAAGCAACGGTCCTAGACCCGGGGCAGGGGGGTGGGGTAGGGGGCCAGGTAGATCCTGGTCCAAGTGCATAAATAAGTAATAGATCTTTAAAAATATATATCTCTTAAAAAAAAAAGCCTGACCTGTGGTAGGGCAGTGGATAAAGCTCGACCTGAGGCCTGACCTGTGGTGGTGCAGTGGGTAAAAGCGTTGACCTGGAATACTGAGGTCACCGGTTCGAAACCCCAGGCTTGCCTGGTCAAGGCACCTATGGGAGATGATGCTTCCTGCTCCTCCCTCTGTTCTTTCTATCTCTTTCCTCTCCCTGTCTCTTTCTCTCTCTGTGTCTCCTCTCTCTAAAAAAAAATGAATAAATAAAATGTAAAATATAAAAATAAATAAAAAATAAAAAATTTAAAGCTCGACCTGGAACGCTGAGGTCGCTGGTTCGAAGGTGTGGGCTTGCCTGGTCAAGGCATATATGGGAGTTGATGCTTCCTGCTCCTCCCCCCTTCTCTCTCTCTCTCTCTCTCTCCTCTCTAAAATGAATAAATAAAATCTTTAAAAAAATATATCAATCTTCTGGTGTCTTTGCTTCATAATGGCACCTTATGTTATCTATATACTTTGTTTACACAAAAATACTCTCACATTTTTCTTGAGATATGTAGTTTTTAGGTCTATCTCTTCTCCTCACCCCAAACAATATATTCCATTCTTTTTCTTTTTAACTAATGAGAACCACTATCCTGAAATTAGTATGTATTTGTCTTATTTAAGTTTTGATCATTTTACTGCATTTGTATGTATCCAGTAAATACTCTTGTTTCAAATTTACATAAATAACATATCTCTTTGTTATTTGCTCAGCCCCTAACTTTGTTTTCAACATTGATATATGTAGATCTGGTTCATTCATTTAACTGTTATATAGTATATATTATTATATAATATATAATAATTTATGTGCTCATTCAGAATATTTTCTCATTCTGCTACTAATAGGAATTAGGCTGTTTCTAATTTTCTGCTATTACAAATAATGCCTCAGGCACATATGTCAGAGATGTCTATAATATATTATGGATTTTAAGATATGTAATTTCATTTTCATTTTTTTCTAGATATGAAGACTGTTCTCCAAAGTACTATTAAATCGTACCCCCACCAACAGTGAGTTTCTTTTACTTCTTCCTCACCATTTGACATAAGACTTAATTTTTACAGATCAGATGGGTGTGAATGATAACTTATTGAGTTCATTTTCCTGATTACTAATGAATCTAATCTGATTTTCATCTGTTAACTGGTCATTTGGATTTCCTTTTTTGGGAACTATCAGTTTTTCTACTGATCTCTCCTTATGAAAATAATCTCCTAGCCTTTTAACTTTATTGTGTTTTTTATAATATACAGGTTTTCAATTTTCTTTCTTTTTTCAAGTGAGAGGAGGGAAGATACAGAGATACAGAGACAGACTTCTGCATGTGCCCTGACCGGGATCCACCTGGCAACCCTCCTGGCAACAGTCATCTGGGGATGATGCTCTGCCCAGCTGGGACCATGCTCTCAAGGGAGCTATTTTTAGCACCTGAGGAGGAGGCTTCCAGAACCACATCCTCAGTGCTCGGGCTGATGTCCTTGAACCAATCGAGCCATGGCTGCAGGAGAGGAAGAGGGAGATAAAGGGGGGGGGAGGGTTGGAGAAGCAGATAGTTGCTTCTCTTGTGTGTCCTAACTGGGAATCAAACCCGGGACATCCACAAGTTTTCAATTTTAATGTAGCCAAGTTTATCAGTATTTTCTTTATGATTTATAATTTCATTTTTTTTTTCAGTGTTAGAGATTGACTTTTATTTTCTTCCTAAAAGAATTAAAAGTTTTGCTTTTCAAATTTAGGATTTATAATCCACCTAAAAATAAATTTAGGGTATAATGTGAGATGAATCTGATTATTTTTTTATACAGTAACAACAGTACAAACATCATTAATTCAATTTTCTACTCTTTCATTAGTGATCTGAAATGCCACTTTAACATTTACAAAGTTTTCATATAAACACATGTGGTTTATTTTTAGGCTCTGCTTCATTAATCTGTCCCTCCCTGCACTTAAAAGCAGTATGTTGTAATTGTTATAGTTTTAAAATAGGGAGAGCAATTCCTCCCTCTTCATTCTTTTAGAAAATTATACTGGCTTTTAATACAATCTTGATTATATTTTTCAAAAGTATAATATAATAGATTCTCACAAATGCTTTAAATATCACCAAAAAAAAAAATCTTAAAAACTAACAAACAAACAAACAAACAAACAGAAAATGGCCGAGCCTGTGGTGGTACAGTGGATAAAGTGTTGACCTGGAATGCTTAGGTCGCCAGTTCGAAACTCTGGGCTTGCCTGGTCAAGGCATATACAACAAGCAAGCAAGCAATGAACAACTAAAGTGAAGCGACTATGAGTTGATACTTCTCACTCAACCCCACTCCCCACAAAATCAACTTAAAAAAATATTTTAAATATCAACAAGGAGAGATGAATAAGGGTATAGTGATGGTCATATTGATCAGTTTCCTTATATTAAACAAGTTACAAAAGTAAAAAGAATTATATTGGCTTTTCTTGATCATTAATTTTTCATATAAATCTTAATGTTGCCTGGCCTGTGGTGGTACAATGGATAGAGCATTTAACCTGAAATACTGAGGTTGCCGGTTCAAAACCCTGGGCTTGCCTGGTCAAGGCACATATGACAAGCAATCAGTGAACAACTGAAGTGAAGCAACTGTAAGTTGATACTTTTTGCCCTGCCCTCCTCTGTAAAATCAATAAAATTAAATTTAAAAAAAATCTTAATATTGATTTATCAATAAATCTCTATTGAGATTTTATATAACATAGTATTTATAGACTAATTTTGGAGAGACTAATTTGGGAGAATTAACATCTTATCTAATTGAGTCTTCTCAATAAGCCTAATACATTTCATTCATTTCTCCTATGTCTTATAATAAAATTTTATATTTTAGAGACCTCTCAGAGATCTTTTTTCCTTTAATTCAGTAAGAGGAGGGGAGGCAGAGACAGACTCCCGCATGCTCCGACCAGGATCCCACAAGCCCACTAGGGGGCTCATGCTCTGCCCATCTGGGTGTTGTTTGTTCCGTTGCTTATCAACTGAGCTCTTAGTGCCTCAGGCAGAGGCCAGGGAGCCATCCTCAGCGCCCCGGGCCAACTTGCTCCAATTGAGCCATGGCTGCAGGAGCAGAAGAGAGAGAGAGAGAAAGCGAGAGAGAAGTGAGAGGGGAGGGGTAGAGAAGCAGATGGGCATTTCTCCTGAGTGCCCTGACTGAAAATTGAACCTGGCACTTCCACACGCTGTGCCGACACTCTACTGCTGAGCCAACCAGCCAGGGTCAAAAATCTTTTAACTCTGTGTACTTCCTTTTCAATTCAAACTTTTGATCTCATCATATTTGTTAGAGCTCAGCTAATACATCACTCACTTCTATAAACATTTTTCTAATCTTCCAGGCCTGTTTGGATGCTCCTCCTCTATGCTCTTGGTTTTATTTATACTTTGCTTAATGTGACCAAGAGTTGTGCTAGGCATGGAGGGTACATACACTGGTGTGCATAAGATTAGCTTCATAAAGAAGCTAAGAGACACAGAACAATAAAACTGATCATTCAAGGTGATATATGCTATTACAAGGCAAGTACAATGTGATATGGGAATACATGAGAAATACTCAGCTCAGACTTAGGGGGGTGAAGGGTATCAATACTGCTTCTCAAAGACTGAAACCTGTAGGAACAGAAGTTAGCAAACACAATAATGACTAAATATCATAGTACTGACATCCTTCTCTTACTCCTGATTTTGTCAGAAAAGCTCCCAGTGCTTAACTGTGAAATCATCTACTCTGAATATTTCCTCCCTTGGCTTCCTTGATAGCACATTTTTAGCTCTTATACTGCCTGTAGTAATCATTAATTGCTCACTGGTCCATCTTCCTTCCTTAAATGTTAGTATTCCCCACGGCATTTTACTTCTCATTCATGGTTTCAATCTAAATAATAACCTAAAGAAGTTTTCCCAATTCTATAGTTCAATATGGATTTATAAACTGAGGAGTCCCAAATGTTATTTTGAAATAGCACTACAGATTTTCATACGTGCATTTCCAACTACATATTAAATTTCTCTACCCATATATCTCAAAGAATCCTCAAGTTTTAGATATACTAACATTTGATCTATTGTTATACATAGTATATACCACCAACTACCAGCAACAGCAAATTTACTTCCCATATTCAGTTCACAGCATAACCATTCACACCTGGGATGAATGAGTCATTGTTCTGAATGTATGTTGACGAGTATGTCCTTCTTTAGAAGCTAGTTTGTAACATAGCACACTTAATGAGACTGAGATTTGGGAACATGAAGGCTGTTTCAAAGATTAAATAATCACAGAATTTTGTAGGCAAGTTATGCTTTTTTAAAATGTGTCAATTTGGCTAGACCAGTAGTTTGCCAGTTATTCAATTAAACATTAATCTAGGTGTTGCTGTGAAGATATATTATAGATGTAATTAAAGTCCATAATCAGTTGACATTAAGGAGATTATCCTGGATAATAGAAGTGGGACTCGTTCAGTCAGTTGAAAGGTCTTAAAGTACGCCTGAGGCTTCTCCAAAAAAGAAAAGAAATTCTACCCATGAACATCTTCTTCAGCCCGTGCCCATGAGTTCCAGCCTGCCTGCCCTTCGTGACAGTCTACCCTAAGGATTTCAGACTTGCTTAGCTAGAACCTTCGACTGTGTAGGCCAAATCTCTCTATCTCCTACTGGCTCTGCTTCTCTAGTTGAACCTAATAAACCAGGTTTAAGGTTTATTTCCAAAAACAATCCATTAAAAACCTAGTAAACCTAGAGGGTCTATTCATTTTCAATCAGTTCCATAGGTCCATGTGCCAGTAACTACACCCAAGGTTTTTTTTTCTGGATGTGGTTCTTAACCTTTTTTTAAAAACTCAATCCTTGTAATGTGTTCCTTCCTCTCCATCCCACATTAGACCATCACCAACTCTTACCTGAACTAGTGATTGAAAAAGCCTCCTAACTGGCTTCTCAGATTAGTTTTTTCTCCTCTATCTATTCTCCATACTGCTGCCAGAAGTCTCTTTCTGGAAAACAAATATGATTATGTCACTATCCTTCTAAAATAACTTTGAAGTCTTCCTACCTATAGAATAGAGGTAAACTTGTTTACTGTTTCATTAATTTCTGTTTTTCACTCCTGTTTCCTTACATTTTTCTTTGCGTTTAATTTTCTGTTATTTTTTAACTTGCTGAGATGAATGAGTGTATCTCTGATGCTTTTCTTCTTTTCTAATAGCATTTAAGGTTTTAAATTCTCTCTCTCTAAGCATTGCTTTAACTAATCATAATAATACCAGCATGCACGTTTTCATTACCCTTCAGTTCAAAATACTTAGAATTTTCATTGTGCTTTCTTTGATCAATATGTTATTTAGAGATTATTTATTAAAATAGCCAAAGCTGAACTTTAAGTTCCAGTCGGAAAATAGCAGCAATTTCCAGATTTTCCACTTTCCTAAATTCAGAGTTACAAAGAGAATGCCAAAAAAGAAAATAAATTAAGCAAATATATAAAAGAAAAAAACCCCTGGATTTTCAGTGAACTTACAAGACAATAAAAACGTAAACATGCCAAATTATAAGTAAATATGGCCCTAAGTACTTAGAACTAGTAGACACTATGCAAAGAAGGACACGGATTCCAGTCTACCTGAATCATTACCAGCTAGAAGCAGCGGTCACTGGGACTTGGACATGAGCTGCAAAGTATAGAATGGTAACAACAATTCCAGTGCCATGAGGACTTTTCCTGGATGTGGACTTTCCTGGACTCCTGCTCTTTGTGACAACTCCTAACAGACTGAACTGTGGTTGGGTTGCATTTTTCAGGGATTTGGCATGGTGATGGGGCCAACTTGGACTTGGTGAACATGTTAAGGACACTACTCTTTTATGGATTCTTGCTGTATTGGCCAAGAGTTTGCTTAAAGGCTTTTAATCACTGTAAAAAAAAAATAGAAGACTGGATAAAGAAGATGGGGCACATATACACCATGGTATATTATTCAGCTAGAAGAAATGATGACATCACTTACAGCAGAATGGTGGAATCCTGATAACATTATGCGGAGTGAAATAAGTGAATCAGAAAAAAACAAGAACTGCAGGATTCCATACATTGGTGGGACATAAAAACGAGACTAAGAGACATGGACAGGAGTGTGGTGGTTGGCGGGGGGAGGAGGGAGAGGGGGAGGGGGAGGGGTACAAAGAAAACTGGTTAGAGGGTGACGGAGGACGATCCCTCTTGGGTGATGGGTATGCAACAGAACTAAATGACAAGATAACCTGGAAATGTTTTCTTTGAATATATGTACCCTGATTTATTGATGTCACCCCAGTATAATAAAAATTTATTTATAAAAAAAAATATATGTACAGTTTACAATAAAATATACCATACCTGGAATTTGCTTTAACATATACCAGGGGGAAAAAAAGCATGTCAGGGAAGAAATCAGTGGGCAAAGATGAAATAAAAGTAGTAAAATGTAAAAAAAAAAAAAAGAAGGACACGCACGGAGTAGAAAAAAGCCTAGTGAGGAGAACAGTACATTTTTACTCTGAGAAAGAGAGGGTCCTATCCTAAGTAGAAACTGCAATGTTTAGAGATGAGATTGCGTAGGGGAACTCAAAAGAAAAATAAGAGACAGGAGGTGTAGAAAGTGTCATAAGAGTGAGTGGAGAGTGATTTAGATACGACAAATCTCAGATAGGACTACCCTTCTAAAAGCAAGGCATATTTCTTCAGCAATTTCAAACTTACAAAAAAGTTAAAAGACTAGTACAAATAATTCCTGTATAACTTCATAAATTCTCTAATTGTTAATTTGAGCAGGCAGGAGCTGTTTAAGCAGAAGCTAGTAAGGACCTGGTAGAATTCATGGCTGGTAGGTAGTTCACACCTTTTAAACACTTAAATTATGGAGGCAAAGGAGATGTGGTTATATTTGAAGAAAGAACCCATAAAACAGGAAAGAGGTTTTAAGCAGAGAAACCTGAAAAACTACTTTGCCCCTAATGTACTGTCCCACCTTTCCCTCCCACTCCAGTCTCTTCTATTAAGTGGTTTGGAAAAACTAGTTAATTATCATTTAAATATGAATAACAAAAAAGTGATAATTATCCATATAAAGATACCAGAAGAAAGTATAAAAAGGCAGCACAATATCCCCAATGAAAATTCAACAGAAAATAGCATCACAAAGTAGATGAAAATTGCCCTGGCTGGGTGGTTCAGTTGATTATAGAGTGTTGTCCTGATACGCCAGGTTGTGGGTTCCACCCCCAGTCAGGGCACATACAGGAATCAGCCAATTAATGCATAAATAAGTGGAACAAAAATCGATGCTTCTCTCATTCTCTAAAAAAAATCAATAAAAATAAGTAAAGAAAAATGATAAAACCACTTTTTAATATAAATTCAAAGATTTTTAATGCAGCTATGATGAAAGATCTCAGAGCAAAAATTCAAGTGAGAGAAGAGACAGTCAACAGGAGTAGGTGAGATAAGCATTGTATAACTCATAAAAGAAACGAAAGAAAACTATTTTTTTTTAATTAAAAAAAAAAGACTAAACTAAGGAGCACATGGTAAAAATTACACCACAGTCAGCACAGTAAGGAGCAAATGGATTAGAAAAAACTTTAAATAAAATGATAGATACTTTAAAAAAATAAGGTCTTAAAATTACATTTTAAAAGGGAATCCCATGTTTCAAATAAACTGACCCACAACAGGCAACACTGAGAATAATGTAGTAAAACAATTATGAAAAATTACTTAAAAAAAGAAAAATAATCAAGCTAACATTGTATTTCTCTACTAAACATTCACTGTCAAAAAAACAGTGGAAAAACACCTGTAAGGTACTCTAGATAGTATGTGTCAATAATTTCATGTCTAGCTAAGAAGTCCTTCAGGAATAAGGCTGTAGATAAATGGTTTTCAATATGCAAAAACTTAGGTCTTATTCATACTAGCCCTTCTTGAAAAACAACTTGAGGACACACTGCAACTATGAGATGTCAGGAAAAGACTGGTAGCACCAATGCTTTTAATTGTAGGCTTAAGATCGAAACAAACACACAGACGTCAAAATGGAATGTAACTGTTACATACTCTTACAATGCAGAAATCATAATACAAACAAATTACAAGAGCAGAAGAAATAAAAGTACAATAAACTCACTAATTGTGTCTTATAGTAATAGATCATCAAAGTTGAAAGTCAAGAAGTAAAAATTGAAGCAAAATTAAAAAGAATAAAATTATGCTATAATGGCTAGAACTAGTTAGAAAAGGAGAGAGGAAAGAAAAGAAGAGAATAAAGCTAATATAATTATTACTTGTTAAGGAAAAAAAAGACATTGCTTTAAAAAGAAAGCTGAGCATTATATGAAGTTATAAGTATAAAGGTAAACTAGTGGGGGGATGAAACCTCCCTAATATCAATTTTAAAAAGTACAAAACAGACCAAAAACATATATAATCAGAAAATAAAAAATAATTTGATACAACTAAGATTAAATATGTATTTTATTCCTATCTGGGTAGCTCATTTGATCCATTAACAGAAAAAAGCTTTGAACTGACCCACAAAGCAAAACCTCTCTCTATGTGGTCGCCAAGATGTATTTGTATTTCAGAAAATATAAAAAATTTTTAAAGAAATGAAAAATTAATGGATAGGATAAGGTTCAAAAAATGTGAACTATAATCCTTTATTTGGGTAACGTAGCAGACTTTGGCCCTAAAGAATATAAAAAAGTAATTTTACTCTTGTAAAAGATACAAGTCAAAATGAAGAAAGCAGGTTTATATATGTTCCCAATATTAAAGCAGCAACATTAATGAGAAATAATAGGAAATAAAAGGAGAAATAGACACAAACAATAATAGGAAATTTAAACTTCTTTCTCCCAGTCTGAGAGAACAAGAAAACAAAAATAAACAAGGAGCCTGACCAGGCGGTGGCGCAGTGGATAGAGCGTCGCCTGGGATGCAGAGGACCTGGGTTCGAGATCCCGAGGTCGCCAGCTTGAGCGCAGGCTCATCTGGTTTGAGCAAAAGCCTACCAGCTTGAACCCAAAGTCGCTGGGTCCAACAAGGGGTTCCTCGGTCTGCTGGAGGCCCGTGGTCAAGGCACATATGAGAAAGCAATCAATGAACAACTAAGGTGTTGCAACGCGCAATGAAAAATTAATGATTGATGCTTCTCATCTCTCTTCGTTCCTGTCTGTCTGTCCCCGTCTATCCCTCTCTCTGACTCACTCTCTGTCTCTGTAAAAAATAAAAAAATAAAATTTAAAAAAATTTTATTAAAAAAATAATAAATAAGGAATTAAAAGATCTAAACAACATAATCAAAATGGTAGTGCTGATGGATATTCATTTAACTCTACCCAAATAATTGAATATGCCTTATTTTTAAATACAGATTGAACTTTTGCATAAACTGACTACATATTAGGCTAAAAAAATACCTCAACAAATTCTAAAAGTAGAACACATTTTCTGATTAACACAATAAAATGAGAAATGTATAACAAAATCAGAAAATTAAAAAAAAGATCTTCAATCTGAAAAGTTAAGTTGCTCCACATTTAGGTAATAAGGGAAATATAGTAAAAATACTATATATCAATATATAGCCAAACAATAGTCAGAAAATTCATTGTTTTAAATCCTTAAGAAAAAATTCAAAGTAAATGAGTTACTAATAAAGCTCCAAAAGTTAGAAAAACAACTAAATTAACTGATGAAAAGTAGATGGGAAAAAAATATAAAGCTAGAAGCAGAAATTAAAAACAGAAAGCCAGAGAACTGAAAAAAAGTTTGAAAAGCTCTTTTGCTGAGGGCGGGTGGAGGAAGAAACCAGTTGATTAAACTATTACTTCTAATCAAGAGTAAAAATAAAAAGGGCAAAGCACAAACATACAAAATAAGAAATGGGAGTAAACCACCAAAATAGACCAAATTTCAAAAACTAAGAAACTACTTTATAAAACTGTATCCAAATAAATATAGATAAAATTATATTCTATTATGCTATGACTTACCAAAACTGAACCCAGAGAACCTAAATAGATTTGTTTGCACAATATAAATGGAAGAAGTTTTAATAAAGCCACCTATCAAACAAAATAAAACACACAGGCCACAATAGATTACAGGGGAACTTGTATCAAATCTTTAAAAAGCCGGTATTTTCAATCTATGTACTCTTGCTGATCAAAGTCACCCCACTGTATTTAAGTTTCCAAAAAAAAAAACCCCAAACCCCAAAACCCCCACTACTCATTTCAATAGTATTTAAAAACTTATACAGTTTAAAAAATGAAAACTTTCCAGTCCTTAATGAAATATAATATTAATACCAAAACTTGAAACACTGCACAAAAAAAGAGAAGACTACAGATCAGATCTATCTTACTTTTGGCATTTTAATTAAAAAGGTAAAGTATTAAACAGAATCTAGCATTATTTTTAAAAAATCCAGAAATATTCATTTGGTTCAAAGTGTTTAAGAAAAAAGAACTATCATCATTAGCTCCATAAATGCTAGAAAGACATCTGAGAAAACTCAACACCCATTCCTGATTAAAAATACTTAATAAGGCCCTGGCCAGTTGGCTTAGCGGTAGAGCGTCGGCCCGGCGTGCAGGAATCCCGGGTTCGATTCCCGGCCAGGGCACACAGGAGAGGCGCCCATTTGCTTCTCCACCCCTACCCCTCTCCTTCCTCTCTGTCTCTCTCTCCCCCTCCCGCAGCGAGGCTCCACTGGAGCAAAGATGGCCTGGGTGCTGGGGATGGCTCTGTGGCCTCTGCCTCAGGCGCTAGAGTGGCTCTGGACGCAGCGTAGCGATGCCCCAGATGGGCAGAGCATCGCCCCCTGGTGGGCATGCCAGGTGGATCCCGGTCGGGCGCATGCGGGAGTCTGTCTGACTGCCTCCCCGTTTCCAGCTTCGGAAAAATGAAAATAAATAAATAAATAAATAAATAAAGTTAAAAAATACTTAATAAAATAGCAAGCAACAGATGTTCCTATAATATACATATTTGTATGCATTCTACTTAATGCAGAAGCAATGGAAACATTCCAAAAAATAATAAGATGTTCAATAATCACTAATGTTTAACACTGTCCTTGTCTTATAAAAATCCAAAGAAAGAAGTAAACCTATCATCTGTAGCTGGATTATAACCTAAAAACTTGAAGAAAATCACTTCAGTGTCAATCTGGAACACTGATGTCGCTGGTTCAAAACCCTGGGTTTGCCTGATCCAGGCACATATGGGAGTTGATACTTCCTGCTCCTCCCCACTGCTCTTTCTCTCTCTAAAAATGAATTAAAACATATTTTTTAAATGAAAAGAAAATCACTTAAAAAATTGCTATAAAAATAATGGAATTCATAAGGCAGAAAGAAATGTTAGTATATAGAAATCAAAAGCCTTCATGTATATAAACAATAACTAGTTAGAAACTATAAACCCAGCCCTGGCTGGTTGGCTCAGCGGTAGAGCGTCAGCCTGGCGTGCGGGGGACCCGGGTTCGATTCCCGGTCAGGGCACATAGGAGAAGCGCCCATTTGTTTCTCCACCCCCACCCCCTCCTTCCTCTCTGTCTCTCTCTTCCCCTCCCTCAGCGAGGCTCCCGCAGATGGCCCGGGCGCTGGGGATGGCTCCTTGGCCTCTGCCCCAGGCGCTAGAGTGGCTCTGGTTGTGGCAGAGTGACGCCCCGGAGGGGCAGAGCATCGCCCCTGGTGGGCGTGCCGGGTGGATCCCAGTCGGGCGCATGCGGGAGTCTGTCTGACTGTCTCTCCCCGTTTCCAGCTTCAGAAAAAAGCAAAAAGAAAAAAAAAAAAAAAAAAAAAAAAGAAACTATAAACCCATTTAATAGCAAAAATAAGGTTGAAAATGTCCAGAAATAACTTATGTGCAAATTTTATGTGAGGAAAACTTTAAAACATTCCTGAAGAAAACAAAAGTAATCTTAAACAAATGGAACAACGTAATACTTTCTTTAAACAGATTCAATATTTTACAGATGCCAATTTGTCTTGATTTAACTTATAAATACAAGATCTCAATATAAATAACAGCCCACACCCACTGGATCTAAACAAGGTGTGCCTGACCTGTGGTGGCGCAGTGGATAATGCGTTGACCTGGAATGCTGAGGTTGCCGGTTCAAAACCCTGGGCTTGCACAGTCAAGGCACATATGGGAGTTGAAGCTTCCTGCTCCTCCCCCCCTTCTGTCTCTCTCTCTCTCTCTCTCAATCTCTCTCTCTGTCCTCTAAAATGAATAAATAAAAATAATTTTTAAAAAATTAAAAAAAAATAAACAAGGTGTTTCTAAAGCTTATAAGGTAAAAAAAACAAGAATGGCCTAGCAAAACCTGAAACAAAAAATGAGGATAGTTCTATTATATGAATTATTGACCAATACTTTTAAGTGTTTGTGTGTGTGTAGACACACACACACATAAATTTCTACATTGCAAAAAACAAAACCAAAAGCAAGATAGTACCAAAGCCTAAAAGACAAAAGGGCATTATCTGTAATTCATATCGCAGAAAAAGAACTAATCTTAATTTAGAAAGCTCTTTCAGTAAATGAAAATACCAAACATCCAACAGAAAAAAAGGGGCAAAGGAAATAAACAGCTAACAACAACAACAAAAAAGGTGGCCCTTAAATATGTGAAAAGATGGTCAAATGGAAAACAAAAGCACATAGTGAAACTATTTCTTGCCAATCCAATTGACAAAAATGTAGTTTGACACTTGTAGAGCCAAAGGCTTAAGAAACCAGGTAGTCTCAATCATTGATGCAAAATAACTATCTGCAGCCTTGGGGGAAGGGTGGAGGGCAATCTGGCAGTAATAATCAAAATGACAAATACGTTTGTGCCCTTGACACATCAATCTTACTCCTGGAATCTATCTTAAAGAAATATCTACATACACATATATAAAATGATGTACTGAAGTGGCATATAATTAAAGACAGACATAGCACATATATCCTCTTAATAATGACATACTTCCACAAATGGCAGATGCAGCTGAAAATAATGAGGAAACTATGTTCTGATCTAGAAAGATCCAGGGATCCTTGGAGAAATGGCTGATTCCAGGTACAGGGTAAGAAATACAAGATGAGCCTAGAACATCCTGCTGTGCCAGAAAGTAAAAAAGCTATCAAAGACTAATGAATTATCAATAGGACATTTGATTTTCTATATTAAGAATTTCATCTAATGCAAAAAAATAAAAAAGTTAAAAAAAATACCAGTTGATAATCCCTAGTGAAATAAATTGTTCAGGTAACAATGATCAATAAATAGAGTAGTATTAGAAATTGAAAGGCTGATGGAAAATTTTAATGGGGAGATCAGGCCTATAGATCTCTGAACCTACTAATCATTCTTGGTATCATTAAAAAATTGGACCACTAAATACTGTGTGCCTAACATGACACAATGAAGCTCTTATAAAGTATTTTGAACAAGAACTGAAATCGAGCCTCTAGGACCAACTTTCATGTTCGGGAAATATAGGATGAAGGGACAAAGTAATGAAACCACAAAAAACAAAAACAAATCCAGGTTTTTGGATATTCTACAAGACAACTGACAACAAGCCAATGGCATTAAAATAAATATAAATAAATAAATAAATAAATATTAAAAAGGAGGCCCGGGACCACATGGTGCCAGCACGTCACATGAGCAAGTCAGGGATCTGCTACACCAGCGGTTCTCAACCTGTGGGTTGCGACCAAAACACAGGGGTCCCCTAAAGCCATCGGAAAATACATATTTCTCAACCTGTGAGTCGCGACCCCGGCGGGGGTCGAATGACCAAAACACAGGGGTCGCGACCCACAGGTTGAGAACCGCTGTGCTACACCATTTTCAACTTGGGCTTCCGCTTTGATGTGGCATGGTTCTTGACAGAGACTTCCCCCTTCATGTGGTCAAACTTGGGCATTGGCCTAGCTATCTCCCTGTCCGTGGTTGGGGCAGCATGGGGCATCTACATTACCGGCTCATTCATCATTGGGGGAGGGGTGAAGGCCCCTAGGATCAAGACCAAGCACCTGGTTAACATCATCTTCTGTGAGCTGTGGCTATCTACGGCATCATTATGGCAACTGTCATTAGCAATATGGCTGAGCCTTTCTCTGCCACTGACCCCAAAGCCACTGGTCATCGAAACTATCATGCAGACTACTCCATGTTTAGAGCTGGCCTCACTGTGGGCCTGTCTAACCTCTTCTGTGGAGTCTGCGTGGTCACTGTGGGCAGTAGAGCTAGCCTGGCTGATGCACAGAACCACAGCCTTTTTGTGAAGATTCTTATCGTGGAGATCTTTGGCAGTGCCATTGGCCTGTTTGGGGTCATCATTGCGATCCTTCAGACCTCCAGAGTGAAGATGGGTGCATAGATGATTTGTGTGGGTGGAGCCGTGCATCACCTCTTATTTATTAGTGGTTTTCCTGGGACAGCTGGAGCTATGCCCCTTTTACAGGGCTTAGTGTTCTGGGCCCTTCTTGAACTCACTTCTCGCTGCCTGACGACTTGGAGGTGCTGCCTGGCTGGATCCTCAGTGTGGGGAGGAGGTTGCTGATGACTGTGTACAGCTGTGCACCTGTGTCCCACCTCCACTTCCAACCTGGCTTCCCAGTGTTTGTGAAATAAATGTGTTTGTCTGGGTCAGAATTAATTTTTTTTAAAAAAGAAAAGAAAACAAGAGGGAAAAAAATGAGACTACTACATTTTAAAAAGGCATAATAGCCAAATGTAATGTGTGAATCTTGTTTGGATCCTGATTAAAACCAACTAACTATAAAATATTTGAAACAATGAGGGAAATTGGATTATAGTGATGGTGTAAGAAAACATCCATATTTTTAGAGGTACATACTAAATTAGGGACAAAATAACATGCTGTCTGAGATTTGATTTAAAAATACTACAGTAGAGAAAGAAATGGAGATAATTTATACAAAAGCAGAAAAATACTGACACAATTTGGATAATGGCAGTTTATAATTTCATTCTCTCTTTTATATAAGCTCAAAAATATAGGAAAACACCTAAAAATGAATGCAATCACATCAAACATCAGCAGTAGGCATATGCCAAGAGTCACCATGACCAATAGACTTCTCTTCCTATAAAGCATGTATTTCATAATAAAAATACTGACTTAGGGTTAAAAGGACAAAAGTGAGTTATAATAGAAGGTTGCTCTGATGATCATATCAAAGATTTTATATTTGCTGTAGTAGTAAATGAGCACAAGTTCTGTGTAAAGGCCTTCTAAATGAAATGTAATATAAAGGTATTCCAGTTTGTGTTAACAGACTGCTCACAAACATTAGGGGATATTTCAAAAATAAATATGAAGTGATAAAATATCCCCTAATGTTTGCGAGCAGTATATATGTTCAAATTTTACCTCAAGACACCAGCACATATAGTTATACATGAAATGTTCATATACATATTACACACAAACAGGCCACACAGAAATCAACTACGCAATACAACATATGGTTTTAGTTCCCTTACCATCAATATTAAGCATCATTTTCCACATGGCAGGCCGAACAGATTGATGGAATCCAAACCATACTTCCCTGCCCCCTCCCAGAGGGTGGTCATATCCTTCTGGAGCGGAGAAAAAGGAACGCCCCACAGGCGTATATCTACAAAAGTTAAAATGGCATGTTCAATTCTTTTCTTCCTATGTAAGTGTTTAAATCCGCAGACCAAATAGGTGACTCTAGAGCCCAGAACTTAAATTACCATAATGAATCCTTATCATTATAAATATATGAAATTAAACATTTTCCAAATTTGTGAAAGCAAAAACCAGCCAGTCTAAATGAAGAAATTGTCAGCATCCTTCCCTGAAATTCTCTATTGTTACAACTAATGTTAGTTTGAATAAGAATAAATTTTATTTAAAATACTTCCTTAAAAATAGATTCAAAAAAGTTAACAGTTCCTATCTCAGAAAATGCTAGGATAAATAATTATTGATTAAAAATCTATTTCTATAAATGTGTTTGTAAGACAATATTTTTTCTTTAAAAAGACAGCCTATTTGCCTGGCCTGTGGTGGCACAGTGGATACAGCGTCAACCTGGAATGCTGAGGTTGCTGGTTTGAAACCCTGGGCTTGCCTGGTCAAGGCACATACAACAAGCAGTAATGAACTAAAGTGAAGCAACTATGAGTTGGTACTTCTCATTCCCCAGCTCCTCCCTCCCCTGTAAAATCAACAAATAAAATCTTAAAAAAAAATGATAGCCTATGTAATCCTATATATATATAAGCACAGATACACATATATTCATGTGAGGTACCAATATGATTAAAACAACAGCAACTTCTGGCCCTGGCCAGTTGGCTCAGCAGTAGAGCATCAGCCCGGCATGTGGAAGTCCTGAGTTCGATTCCCAGCCGGGGCACACAGAAGCGTCCATATGCTTCTCCACCCTTCCCTCTCTCCTTCCTCTCTGTCTCTCTCTTCCCCTCCCACAGCCAAGGCTCCATTGGAGCAAAGTTGGCCCAGGAGCTGAGGATGGCTCTGTGGCCTCCACCTCAGGCACTGGTTGCAACAGAGCAATGGCCCAGATGGGCAGAGCATCGCCCCATGGTGGGTATACCGGGTGGATCCCGGTCGGGCACATGCGGGAGTCTGTCTCTCTGCCTCCCTGCTTCTCACTTCAGAAAAATTTTAAAATAAATAAATAAATAAACAAAAAAACCCAACAGCAACTTTTTAACTTACTTTTATTTATGAATTAAATTTAATGGGGTGGCACTGATCAATAATAGTACACAGGTTTCAGGTAAACATTTCTATAGCATTTGGACTGTGGACTGCAAAAATTTATAACCTTACAAAACTATATATATGTACATATACAACTTTAAGATTTTATTTATTGATTTTACAAAGGGAGGAGCAAGAAGTATCAACTCATAGTTGCTTCATTATAGTTGTTCATCAATTGCTTGTCATAGGTGCCCTGACTCAGCAAGCCCAGTGTTTCAAACTGGCGACTTTAGCATTCCAGGTTGACGCTTTATTCACCGTGCCACCATAGTCAAGGCAACAACAGCAATTTTAACACGATTTGATACTATTGTATAAACAATAAAATTACTTTTAAAACAAAGTGATTTAACTACAGAAATATATCTGAAAATGTATCAGTTACTCAAGGTTTATAGCTCTTAGAAGAGTTAGAGATTTTTCTAAAAAATATTCGTTAGAATAGCTAAATTAATAAGGTGCGTTTACTTTCAAAGGTCAGAGAATTTTCTGCAACTTACATCTGTAAATGAACTTGAATGCATGCTATTTTCATCTCAAATAATCAAAATATACACCACCTGAAGGTTAACCAAAGGAGGCCTGCACAATAAATTTTCACACTTAAAATCTAAAGATGAAAAAAAGCCAGAAGCACCCACTTCATGGAGGGCAGATGTCGTAGCACCACATCAACAGCATGGACAGGATTAGTGCTGATTGGCTTGTCTAATTCCAGTGGCTCAGGCAAGGTCCGTCCTGTCAGTACTTCATGTAGTAGGTGCCAACTCACCCGAGAGACAAACTTGATTGACACTTTGAAAGGTCGATCTTTTCCACCTTCCCCAGGTAAAGTAACATCTAAATCTACCTGTTGATGGGAAAAGAGTCATCTGGTAAACGTTGAAAAAGATAAATACAATTATTTTTTAAGTTTAACTTTCAAATATGTATATTTAAGAGAAAACAAGGCAAATATAAAAATAAAACTAAACATTAAATCAAGAGACTAAAATTTAATTAAGTTTTTTATGTCAGCATTGTTTGTCATTGCAAAATATTGGAAACTACCTAAATGCCCAAACATGTAGGCAGCTATAAAAAAGGATGAGTAAGATCTCCTGAAAGTTTTATGGAATAATTTCCAACCTATACTGTTAAATGAAAAAAAGCAAAGTACAGAAGATTACAAATTGTATGCTATCTTTTATGTGAGAAAAAAGGGGAAAATGGAAAAATCTTTATGTATCTGCTTATCTATGCAAAAAGAGACACAGGAAGCATAAACAAGAAACAAAGAAATTTGCTCCTTTGAAAGGATGGAAAGAAACAAAAGAAGAAATAAAAAAAAAGAATTAACAATTCAGAATGTATTTTTCAGTATAGTTTTGACTTTTAGAAGTATGTTAAATAAAGTTCTATATATTAAAAATTAAAAATAAAGCTGACAAGGCTGGAGAGAAAATCTAAAACTTAATATAAACAATCAAATGAAACCAAATGCATTTCAAATAAATAATATAACCACATCAAAAGAAAAACAAAAAACAAACAAAAACACTAATGCAAGTAACTTGTCTTTTTTCTTCTTTTCAAAGTGAGAGGAGGAGAGACAGAGAGACAACTCAGAATGTACCCAGACTGGGATCCACCTGGCAACCCCCATCTGGGGCCATGCTTGCAAGGGCGCTATTTTAGCACCTGAGGTGGAGGCTTCACAGAGCCATCTTCAGTGCCTGAGCCAATGCACTCAAACCAACTGAACCATGGCTGCAGGAGGGGAAGAGTGTGAGAGAGAGAGAAAAGGGGGAGGGGTGAAGAAGCATACGGTCACTTCTCATGTGTGCCCTGACTGAGGATCAAGCCTGGGGTGTCGATACATAAGGCTGATGCTCTATCCATTGAGCAAACTGGCCAGGGCCAATAACCTATGGAATGTGAGGAAATATTTGCAAATCATGTATCTGATAAGAACAGGTAAAGAGCCCTGGCCAGTTGGTTGAGTGGTAGAGCGTCGGCCTGGCACGTGGAAGTTCCGGGTTCAATTTCCGGTCAGTGCTCACAGGTGAAGCAACCATCTGCTCCTCCCTCTATCTCCTCCCACAGTCATGGCTTGAATGGTTCTAGCAAGTTGGCCCTGGGTGCTGAGGATGGCTCCATAGCCTCCCCTCAGGCACTGAAATAGCTCAGTTGCCAAGCAACAGAGCAGTGGCCCCAGATGGGTAGAGCATCGCCCTGTAGGGAGTTTACCAGGTGGATCCTGGTCCCTGGTCGGGGCACATATGAGAGTCTATCTCTCTGCCTCCTTACCTCCTCACCTCTCACTTAATAAAAAAAAAAAAGAAAAATATATAAAGAATTCCTAAAACTTAACCACCAAACAACCTAATTAAAAAATGGGCAAAGAATTTGAATACATGTTTCTCCAAAGAAGATACACAAGTGGCCCAAAAGCACATGAAAAGATGCTCAACACCACTAAAAATTAGGAAAATGCAAATCAAAACCACAAACAGGTATCACTTCATACACATTAGAATGGCGACCATGAACAAAACAGAAAACATCAAGTGTTGAAAGGGGTATAGAGAATTTAGGACCCTTGTATACTCTTGGTGGGAATGTAAAACAGTACAGTTGCTGTGAAAAACAGTACGGTGATTTCACAAAACATTAAAAATAATTACCATTTATATGATCCAGCAACTCCACTTTTGGGTATATGAACAAAGGGACTGAAAGCAGGGACCAGAACAGATATTTGTACACCCATGTTTATAGCAGCATTATTTGAAATAGCCAAAGGTATCTATCATATATGGACAAACAACAAAATGTGGTGTACACACACAAACACAATGAGATATTTTGCAGCCTTTAAAAGGAAGGAAAATCCATACACACATGACAACAAAGATGAACCTTGAGGATATTATGCTAAGTGAAATAAGCTAGTCACAGAAAGATGGCATATAATTTCACTCATATGAGGTACTGGGAGTGTTAAAATTCACAGAGACAGAAAGTAGAACAGTGGTTGCCAGGGGCTGAGGGCAGGGGAAAACAGGAAGTTAATGTTAAATGGGTACATAGTTTCCATTTTTTTTTTTGTATTTTTCTTAAGTTGGAAATGGGGAGGCAGTCAGACAGACTCCCGCATGCGCCCGACCAGGATCCACCTGGCATGCCCACCAGGGGGCGATGCTCTGCCCATCTGGGGCGTCACTCTGCCGCAATCAGAGCCACTCTAGCGCCTGAGGCAGAGGCCACAGAGCCATCCTCAGCGCCTGGGCAAACTCCGCTCCAGGCCGATGCTCTACCACTGAGCCAACCAACCAGGGCCAGTTTCCATTTTCTAAGATAAAAAGAGTAGTGGAAATGGACTGTTGTGACAGTTGTGAATGTAGTTAAAGCCACAGAACTGTTCTTAAAAAATGGCTCAGATGGTAAATTTTATGTTATATGTATTTTACCACAATTTCAGCCTAGCCTGTGGTAGCGCAGTGGATCAAGCATCGATCTGGAATGCTGAGGATGCTGGTTCGAAACCCTGGGCTTGCCCTGTCAAGGCACATACTAGAAAGCAATCAATGAACAACCGAAGCGAAGCAACTGTTGATATTTCTCCCTACTCCACCTCTCTCTCTCCTCTCCCTGTAAAATCAATAAATAAAATCTTTTTCTTTTTTTTTGTGACAGAGAAAGAGAGACAGACAGATAGGAAGGGAGAGAGATGAGAATCATCAGTTCTTTGTTGTGGCACCTTAGTTGTTCATTAATTGCTTTTTCACATGTGCCTTGACCGAGGTGTAGGGGGGACTACAGCAAAGCGAGTGACCCCTTGCTCAAGCCAGAGACCTTGGGCTCAAGCCGGTGACTTCGGGGTTTCGAACCTGGGTCTGCTGCATCCCAGTCTGACTCTCTATCCACTGTGCCACTGCCAGGTCAGCAATGAAGACTTTTTTTTTTTTAAGTTATCTCCCCACAAGAACAAAGAGAAAAATAGTAACTTTCAGGAGAAACCTAGAAGATACCAATTTAACCAAGTGATCAAAGTTAACATCACTATTAATGGAACAGATACATACTATGTGCTTCTTGATATGATACACCGATAAGAATACTTAATGTAATATCCCTGCCAAAAATGCTTAATCAAAATCTAATAAAGAGAACGTACCTGAGGAATAGTCTAAACTTTAACTTGCCTACCATTTTCAAACATGCTAATGCCACGAAAGAAAGAAAAAGAGGCTAGAGAATTGTTCCAGAATAAAGGAAACTAGAAAGATATGCTATCTAAATATAAATATAAACTTGGACTTGATTTTTTACTAAAGGAGAAAAAATGCTATAGAACATCATTGGAACAAATGACGAGATTGGAATATGGGTTGTTGATGAGACAGAAGTATCATATATCAATGTAAAATTTAGTGAAGTTGATAACTGTATTACGGTTTTTATTTTTCTTCTTAAGAAATACATATTAAAAAGCATGATGTATGTAATCTACTTTTGAATGATTCAGAAAAAAAAATAAGTCTGTCTTGAACTGTGGTGGCATCGACCTGGAATGCTAAGGTCACCAGTTCAAAACCCTGGGCTTGACCCTGGCCGGTTGGCTCAGCGGTAGAGCATCGGCCTGGCGTGCGGGGGACCCGGGTTCGATTCCCGGCCAGGGCACATAGGAGAGGTGCCCATTTGCTTCTCCACTCCCCCCTTCCTCTCTGTCTCTCTCTTCCCCTCCCGCAGCCAAGGCTCCATTGGAGCAAAGATGGTCCGGGCGCTGGGGATGGCTCCTTGGCCTCTGCCCCAGGCGCTAGAGTGGCTCTGGTCGCGACAGAGCGATGCCCCGGAGGGGCAGAGCATCGCCCCTGGTGGGCGTGCCGGGTGGATCTCGGTCGGGCGCATGCGGGAGTCTGTCTGTCTCTCCCTATTTCCAGCTTCAGAAAAATACAAAAAACAAACAAACAAACAAAAAAACCCTGGGCTTGCCGGGTCAAGGGACATATAAGAAGCAACTATAGGTTGATGCTTTCCACTCCTACCCACGCCTCCAAAAATCAATAAATACAATTTTTTTTTTTTAATTAAGTGAGAGGCAGGAAGGCAAACAAACTCCCACATGTGCTTCAACCAGGATACACCTGGCAAGCCCCCTATAGGGCATTGCTCTCTGTCCATCTGGGGCCAATGCTCTGTTGCTTGGCAACCAAGCTATTTTAGCACCTGAGGCAAAACCATGGAGCCATCCTCAGTGCCTAGGGCCAACTTACTTGAACCTTTTGAGCCATGGCTGCGGGAAAAGAAAAAGAGAGAGAAAGAGAGAGAAAAGGGGGGAGGGGGAAGCAGATGGTTGCTTCTGTGTGCCCTGACTGGGAATCAAACCCAGGACTTCCACAGGCCAGGCCAATGCTCTACTGCTGAGCCAACCAGCCAGGGGAAAATATAATCTTTAAAAAAGTGGCAAATGTTAAGAACTCTAATGAGTTTTGGTAAAGAGTACACATGAGTTTTCTACATGAATCTTACTTTTCTGTAAGTTTGAAATTATTTCAAAATAGCCTGACTAGGTAGTGGCGCAGTGGATAGAGAGTTGACCTGGGATGCCAAGGACCCATGTTCAAAACCCTGAGGCTACCAGTTTGAGCACAGGCTCATCAATTTGAGCATGGGGTCGCCAACTTGAGTGTGGGATCACAGTCATGACCCTATGGTTGTTGGCTTGAGCCCAAAGTTCACTGGCTTGAGCCCAAGGTCACTGGTTTGAGCAAGGTTGTCACTGGGTTGGCTGGAACCCCCAGGTAAAGGCACATATGAGAAGCAATCAATGAACAACTAAAGTGCCACAATTATGAGTTGATGCTTCCTATTTCTCTTGGTAAAAAAGTTATTTCAAAATAAAAAGTTAAAAAGATAAATGATGCACACACATACATGGACTGAAATAAATTGATAATAAATGCATTTAAAAGGAGACACTGTAAAAGTACAGCTTTAAAAAAAAAAAGGAATGCCTATCTTACCCCAGTAGATGCCACAGGAAGTGGATTGGCTGTGTAAAGGCTTCTTTTTCCATCATAAACTGGTCTACGATCCCCAAATATAGTTACTTTAAAATGCTGAACCATTGAATCCACAACTTCCCTAGAAAAGGAAAAAAATACATTCATATAATCCTCTACATGATGAAATTTAAAAATTTAAGGTATTTTCTTACACTATTTAATGTTATCAAAACTCTAAAAGACAATTATGCATGATAAAGGTTTTGCTTTCAGGACCAAGGCTCAGGATACCAGAAAGAGATGACATGAATTTCAGACACACACTCACACAAATAGAAGAATGAATTCAGTGAATTAATCATTCTGGGCCACAGGTGACCTGCAAAATATCGTATATTAACCTTCTGAAGTGATTAAAAAATCTCTTTCATCATCTCTAAACACTATGTGACACACTCACCTCTCTGTTAAAAAATTTGATGCTCTTTCCTCTGTGCTCAAATAGCATTTAGTATATATATATTTCTTAGATTCCATTGTATTATAGTTATTACAAACTTTTACTAGACTTTGAAATCCTTTTCCTTTTTTTGGATTTTTCTGAAGTGAGAAGTGGGAAGGCAGAGAGACAGACTCCCACATGCGCCCAACCCGGATCCACCAGCATGCCCACCAGGGGGTGATGCCCTGCCCATCTGGGGCACTGCTCCCTCGCAACCAGAGCCATTCTAGCGCCTGAGGTGGAGGCCATGGAGCCATCCTCAGTGCCCGGGGCCAACTTTGCTCCAGTGGAGCCTTGGCACAGGAGGGGAAGAGAAAGAGAGAAAGAAGAGGGGGAAGGGTGGAGAAGCAGATGGACGCTTCTCCTGTGTGCCCTGGCTAGGAATCAAACCCGGGACTTCCACACGCCAGGCTGACATTCTACCACTGATCCAACTGGCCAAAGCCCTCTGCTAGGCTTTTAAAATCAATTCACATTGTTGTGGGACATTTAGTACATTGTTTATGATTGATGCAAAGTACTCCACGTATTGTTTACTTATGCAGCAATGTAGAACTCAGAGTATCTTGAACTGCTAACTGCCAAAAACAATGCTGCAATACAGTATGTCCTGTGTCCCCCTATGAACCTGTGTGAGAATTAATCTCTGTATATACCCAGGAACAGAACTGTTAGGTCTAAGTGAATTTTATCAACTAAATGATGAAGAACTGCCAAAATGCTCTCCAGAATGGCTTCACAAATCTATACTCCTGAAGGTTCCTATTTTGCTACATCCCAGACAAGATTTGGCATTATCTAGCTTTGCATTCTCATTTTTGCTAGCCTAGCAGGTAAAACTATTTTCTTTTTGAGAGCGCGAGAGAGAGACAAAAAGACAGGAATGAAGAGAGATGAGAAGCATCAACTTATACTTGCAGCACCTTAGTTGTTCATCGATTGCTTTTATATGTGCCTTGACCAGAGGGCTTCAGGCAAGCCAGTGACGCCTGCTCAAGCCAGCGCCTTTCGGCTCAAGCTAGCAACCTCAGGGTTTCAAACCTGAGTCCTCAGCACTAACCACTGCACCACCACCCAGGCCTGGAGGATAAAACTAAAAGCTTTAGACTTTTTGTTTCTTTTTTTAGATTTTATTTATTTATTTTACAGAGAGAAGAGTGGAGGGGGGGGCAAGAAGTATCAACTTATAGGTGTTTCACTCTTGCTGTTCATTGGTTGCTAGTTGTATGTGCCTCGACAAGGCAAGTCCAGGGTTTTGAACCGGTGACCTCAATGTTCCAGGTCAGCGCTCTATCCACTAAGCCACCACAGGCCAGGCTAATTCAGATTTTTCTGATTGTAATGACTTTGAGCATCCCTTCCTTCATGTGTCTGTTTCTTTTTTTGTGAATTTCTTATTTCCTCTGCTCACTTATATGTTGGGGTCCCAATCTTCTTGTTGAATTAAAGTAGATTTTTAGTATTCTTGGTATTAATACATTAACAGATTTAGTTATTTCAAATATTTTCCCCCAAATGTTATCTGCTTGTTAAAAATGTCCATGTATTTGTTGAAATGAAATTCTCTTTTAAAAAGTACTTATTTAAAATTTTTTTAACTCATTTATTCATTTTAGAGAGGAGAGAGAGAGAGAGAAAGAGAAGGAGGGGAGGAACAGGAAGCATCAACTCCCATATGTGTCCTGACCAGGCAAGCCCAGGGTTTTGAACCAGTGACCTCAGCATTCCAGGTTGATGTTTTATCCACTGTGCCACGACAGGTCAGGCCTTTTTTTTTTCCTAAGAGAGAAGCGGGGGTGGGGGGTGGGGGGGATGGGGTAGGGAGAGACAGACAGACTCCCGCATACGCCCAACTGGGATCCATCTGGCATGCCCACCATGGGGCGATGCTCAGCCCATCTGGGGTGTTGCTTACCGAAGCCATTCTAGCGCCTAAGGCAGAGGCCATGGAGCCATCCTCAGTGCCCGGGCCAGCTTTGCTCCCATGGAGCCTTGACTGTGGGAGGGGAAGAGAAAGACAGAGAGGAAGGAGAGGAAGAAGGGTGGAGAAGCAGACGGGCGCTTCTCCTGTGTGCCCTGGCTGGGAATTAAAACCAGGACTTCCACACACTGGGCTGACGCTCTACTGCTGAGCCAACCAGCCAGGGCCTTTTTTTGTTTGTTTAAGTGACAGGAATGGAGATAGGGAGACACACTCCTGCATGTGCCCTGACCAGGATCCACCCCACAACCCCAGTTGCGGCTGATGCTTGAATCAACCAAGCTATCCTCAGTGCTTGGGGCTGATGCTTGACCCAGTCAAGCCACTGGTTGCCAAGAGGGGGAAAGAGAGAAATAAGAGAGGGAGGGGAAGAAGCAGATGGTCACTTCTCTTGTGTACCATGACTGGGGGTCAACCCAAGACACCTGCATGTTGGGCCAATGCTCTATCCACTGAGCCAACCAGCTAGGGCTGAAATTAAACTCTTAATGTTGTATTATCAAACTTAATTTTTTTATCTTATGGTTTCATGCTTTTGAGGTTTTAAGAAATATTTTGCTAAAACTAAGTCACAAAAATGCATTGTGTTTTATTAACTTTATAATTTTATTTTGGCTATTAATCCACTTTATAAAAACAAGTGTTTTATAAGGACTCAATTTTATTATTTCTCTATGTAGTGAGCCAGTTTTCCCATACCTTATACTAAACAGTCTATATACTTACTAACCAATTTATAAACCTATTTTTACCTTAAATTCTTACATATAAATGAATCTTGCTCTGAGTTCTCTATATTGTCCCAGAGGTCTATTTGTCAGTATCATATGTTTTCATGATTACTCGAGTTTTATTATGTTGTAATGTGGAGCATCCTTTTCTATTTCTCAGTTAACTTGGACATTCATGGAAACTTTTACTCAAAACAAACTTCTAAGGTCCTCCCTCACACCCCCAAACTTATCATATCAATACCATAAGCAAAAGAAACTAAATGTCTTACATTTAATGAATAATCAAAAATTATCTGCTGGTTAAAAAACCCCAAATGATACATACTTGGGAGATATGACTAGTATGCTAAAAACAAATTAGTTGTGATAAAAGCTACTGACAAACTGTAAAAATGAATTCAATGAATATGAAGTGTAATAAAGGCAGTTTATAAAATCTAAACACTTCTGTTTGAAAAGTTCAACTGGGCCCTGGCTGGTTGGCTAAGCAGTAGAGCATCAGCCGGGCGTGTGGAAGTACCAGGCTTGATTCCGGGTCAGGACACACAGGAGAAGCGCCCATCTGCTTCTCCACCCCTCCCCGTCTCCTTCCTCTCCATCTCTCTCTTCCCCTCCCATGGCCAAAGGCTCCACTGGAGCAAAGTTGGCCCCAGCACTCAGGACAGCTCCATGGCCTCTGCCTCAGGCTCTAGAGCAGCTCCAGCCACAGTAGAGCAATGCCCCAGATGGGCAGAGCATCACCTCCTAGTGGGCATGCCTGGTGGATCCTGGTCAGATGTATGCAGGAGTCTGACTACCTCCCTACTTTCAACTTCGGGGAAAAAAGGTCCAACTGCAATAAGAACAAGTTAGAGCACCTGAACTTACCTACTGCTCTTGTGGAAAGGGTCTTTGAGTGATTGACTACAAATGTAGAATGAGCTAATGGTATTATGCATCTTCCTCAACATTAAAGAACTCAGGTTGCAGCCCTGGCCAGTTGGCTCAGTGGTAGAGTATAGGCCTGGCGTGTGGATGTTCTGGGTTTGATTCCCAGTCAGGGCCCATCTGCTTCTCCATCCCTCCCCCTCTTGCTTCTCTCTCTCCCCCTCTGTCTCATTCTTCCCCTCCTGCAGCCATGGCTCGAATGGAGCAAGCTGGTCCTTGGGCTCTGAGGATGGCTCCATGGCCTCCACCTCAGGCACTAAGAGCTCAGTTGCTGAGCTACAGAGCAATTCCCCAGATGGGCAGAGCATCGCCCCCTAGTGGGCTTGCCGGGTCAATCCTAGTTGGGGCACATGTGGGATTCTGTTTCTGGCTTTCCTCCTCTCATTGAATTAAAACAAAAAAAAAGAACTTAGGTTGCATATATTTAAGTACCTAGTACAAGGTGGGTAAACATTCCATCATATATTACATAGGTCATTTCACATTCTCGAATGCTCCCTTCAATTTGGAAAAATTTAAGACCTTAAAAAATTAAATATAACCGGAAGGTAATCTTTTTTTAGTGATTTTTTTTTTTTTTGGTATTTTTCTGAAGCTGGAAACGGGGAGAGACAGTCAGACAGACTCCCGCATGCGCCCGACCAGGATCCACCCGGCACGCCCACCAGGGGGCGACGCTCTGCCCCTCCAGGGCGTCGCTCTGCCGCAACCAGAGCCACTCCAGTGCCTGGGGCAAAGGCCAAGGAGCCATCCCCAGCGCCCGGGCCATCTTTGCTCCAATGGAGCCTCGGCTGCGGGAGGGGAAGAGAGAGACAGAGAGGAGGAAGGGGATGGGGGGGTGGAGAAGCAAATGGGCACTTCTCCTATGTGTCCTGGCCGGAAACCGAACCCAGGTCCCCCGCATGCCAGGCCAATGCTGTACCGCTAAGCCAACCGGCAGGGCCCAGAAGGTAATCTTGATTGAAACTCATGCAATATGAGTAAAAATAAATCAAGCTAAAGGACTTGTAGTCTGGAATAGAAAGATTCAAAGGTAATTATAGACACCTTTAGCTATTTTGATGGACTGTCACGCACAAAACTGAGTAGAAAATTTCTTTTGTATGGAACAACAGAACTAGGACAAATAGTTGGAAAAAAAAAAGGAGCTAGATTTTGGAACAATAATTTCTAACATTTTCTAATTACCAGAGTTATTTACAAGTGGATTATACTATATATTAAAGTACTGAAGTTCATCTTTGCCGGACTGTTTAACAAGCAGTTATGACACGGAAGATACCAATTAGAAGACTGAAATGAACAATCTTTGCAATCTCCTCTAACAGTAAAATTTTTTTTTTTTTTGTATTTTTCTGAAGCTGGAAACGGGGAGAGACAGTCAGACAGACTCCAGCATGCACCCGACCGGGATCCACCCGGCACGCCCACCAGGGGCGACGCTCTGCCGCGACCAGAGCCACTCTAGCGCCTGGGGCAGAGGCCAGGAGCCATCCCCAGCGCCCGGGCCATCTTTGCTCCAATGGAGCCTTGGCTGCAGGAGGGGAAGAGAGAGACAGAGAGGAAGGAGGGGGGGGGGTGGAGAAGCAGATGGGCGCTTCTCCTATGTGCCCTGGCCGGGAATCAAACCCGGGTCCCCCGCACGCCAGGCTGACGCTCTACCACTGAGCCAACCGGCCAGGGCCAACAGTAAAATTTTAATTACAAGAATACCAAACAATAAAGCACTGCAGATTTTATCTTGGCATCAGATATAGAAACTTGTTTATGAATTACACTAAACACTGATTTGAACTTAAGCCTTCAGAGCCTTAACAGAATGGTGTTAGAATTCTATATATAACTGGGCAATTTTAACACTAAACTGCTTTGAGTTCATAACTGCCAAAACATACATTTCAAAGGAAATCAGTTTTTATGAGGACCATCATTTATGTCTCTTCACTTTAACTTCTCACTAATAGGATGTAATTAATTGATACATTTAGACTTTCAATAAAACTTTAGTAAGCAAGTTAACAAAGTGACAAATCTAGGCACATCAAATTTTCATTTCTTATCTCAAAAGATACTGTGGCAAAGGGTAGTTTATTAGAAATGTTCATCAGGCAGGCATGTGCAAATAGAGATAAAACTCTCTCAAACAGTAATTTACCTAGTCATCCAGTCAGCTTAGTAGCAAAGGAGCTCACCGCATTATGAAGAAAGTTTGAATGGGTAAAAAAGCCAATTTGTGAAAACTTTAAAATATGTATATGGTAACACAGATACATATTTTAAAGTTCTGGGGAACAGACAGATACAAGTTTTTAGTCCCATTCTGCCATTAGTTGTTATGAAAGTCACTTGGCCTCTCTGAGGTTAGTTCCTTTATCAATAAAAATGGGAAACAACCAAAAAGCCCTTCAACAGAAGGCTGGATAAAGAAGATGTAGTACATATACACTATAGAATACTACTCAGTCATAAGAAATGACGACATCGGATCATTTACAACAACATGGATGGACCTTGATAACATTATACTGAGTGAAATAAGTAAATCAGAAAAAACTAAGAACTGTATGATTTCATATATAGGGGGACACAAAACTGAGACTCATGGACATGGACAAGAGTGTGGTGGTTACCAGGGGGAGGGGAAGGGAGGAGAGGGAGGGGATGGGGGGAGGGGTGGGGCACAAAGAAAACCAGATAGAAGGTGACGGAAGACAATTTGACTTTGGGTGATGGGCATACAACATAATCAAATGTCAAAATGACCTGGAGATGTTTTCTCTGAATCTATGTACCCTAATTAATCAATGTCACTCTGTTAAAATTAATTGTCTAAATAAAAAAGGAATGTTAATTTTTTAAAAAATGGGGTATGTGCCACATCTTCTTTATCCAGATATATATATATATATTCTTTTTTTTTTACAGTGATTAAAGCCTTTAAGCAAACTCTTGGCCACTACAGCAAGAATCTATAAAAGAGTGGTGTCCTTAACATGTTCACCAAGTCTAAGTTGGCACCATCACCATGCCAAATCCCTGAAAAATGCAACTCAACCCCAGTTCAGTCTGTTAGGAGTTGTCACAAAGAGCAGGAGTCCAGGAAAAGTCCACATGGCACTGGAATTGTTGTCACAATTCTATACTTTGCAGCTCACGTCCAAGTCCCAATGACCGCTGCTTCTAGCTGGTAATGATTCAGGTAGCCATAAGAAATGATGACATCGGATCATTTACAACAAAATGGTGGGATCTTGATAACATTATACGGAGTGAAATAAGTAAATCAGAACAAACCAAGAACTGCATGATTCCATACATTGGTGGGACATAAAAACGAGACTAAGAGACATGGAAAAGAGTGTGGTAGTTACAGAGGGCGGGGGGAGGGAAGGAGGGAGACCGGGAGGGGAGGGAGAGGGGCACAAAGAAAACTAGATATAAGGTGACAGAGGACAATCTGACTTTGGGTGATGGGTATGCAACATAATTGAATGACAGGATAACCTGGACATGTTTTCTTTGAATATATGTACCCTGATTTATTGATGTCACCCCATTAAAATTAATAAAAATTTATTTATTAAAAAAAAAAGATAAAAAGTATGAACAATAAACTGGCAATAAATACAAAAAAAATGGGATAATAGTCTGTGGCTGTTACAAGGACCAAATGGGATATTTGTGAAAGTACTTTTCTGGGGGGGTAGTAAATATGTCTGATGTTATTTTTATATAAAATTTTAAGCATAATTATTTCAGAAAAATACCTCAAGATTTACACTGAAGTCTTCCCAAACAATAAACAGATACATTACAATGTAGCAGCATCAAATACAGAAATTAATTTTAAAAAAGAATTGATAATTAACAGAAACTATAAAGTGAATATTCTCCATATTGTGGTTGTGTACATTGTTAAGCTAGCTTCTTAGCTTATAATAAGAAGTAAAACCACAATCACCAAAATACATAAAATTATAACTTTCAAAGTATACTTAAGAAAGCAATTTGGGAAAGAAAATCTGAGTAAATAAGGATAAGAACTTCTAACCAATCTTTAGTGGTTTCCTTTTACTAATAACTTTAATCTGAAGAGGAATAAATTCTTGCAGAGTATAATATAATGCATTTTTAGAACATCAGGGTAAAATTCTAAAATCCCTAAGACTAGCTGGCAATTACTACTACCAAAATGAAACCAACCTGGTTATATTACGTCTTACAAAGGGCTGCAGCCTACCTCAAGTATCTTTTTACCCCAACCACCATTTCCTATATTCTGGTTTCAAGTCTTTTGATTCTATCATGTTCAGATGCTCAGACTGTAAAGTAAAATTTATTTATTTTGTTTTTTCTATGCCTTGTATGTTTATTGTTCCTGTTAGTCCATTATTACCTTCTTTTGTGAGTGATTTCTTTTTCTAGTGTACGCCTTAGGCTCCCCTCTCATTTTCTTTTCTGTACATTTTATTTATTTATTATTGAGTTTACTGGGGAGAAATTAATAAAACCATACATGTTTCAAGTGCACAACTCTACAACACATCATCTGCATACTGTACTTTGTGCTCACCATCTAAAATCAAGTTTCGTTTGGCCACTATTTATCCCCACTTTGCCCTCTTCCACCTCCACCTAACCTGCTTTCCCTCTGACTGTTGTCTTTTTTTTTCTTAATCCCTTCACCCTTTTCACCCAGCCCTCCCAATCCCACTCTCCTCCAACAGTTGTCACAGACAGTAAAGTCAAATTTAACACTGGTTTCAGTAAGTTCTACTTTACCTCCTTACTCATAAACATAGGGGAGGGAAACCTTAATGTAAAAAAAGAAGAAATTATTTTTCTGTTTATTGTAACTAAAAGGTTATAAAGACTCATCTGCATCTCATTTTTAGGTACCTCTTAATACTCTGTTTCCATAAGGTAGAATTGGAATTATTCTAGAGTACAGGAGAAGACCTGAAATAATACTTCCCCCAAAGTGATTACACACATTTGTTTAGTATTCAAAGCTACAATAAATTAACCTGTCACAATAAAGACAGAAAGAAGGAAGACTACTAAGGTATAACAAGATGCTAAAATCACCCAGACGTTTATAAAACAACTACAATGCTGTCAGTCTTTTTGTATCCTTCTAAGCACTACTTTATTTCATAACTTTGTAGTAAGTAGAAGAGAAGGTAGCCAATGAATACTTTTGCATCATAAAGTTTAAAAGATACAGAGTAGAAAAGAAATGGATTATATTTTAGGTCAAATTTTTAATACTTTATAATATAAAATCTGTAGTACACCAGACCATTTTACTATTATCTATCTTCATAGTCATTTCATGAGTGTGAATTCTTTCATAATCTTATATAACCATGCAGCTTATCTAGTGAAGTAAACATTTCTAACATTCACAAATAACTGACAGATTACTTTAGACTGAGAAATTTTAAACTCAGTCTGGTTTACACTAACAACTCTCCCCTAGAACATTTCTCCCTGTGGCCACCACTGACTTCTTAATAGACATGGTCTCTTTTGGCCTTTACAATCAGCTTCTTTCAGCATTTGCCACTGTGATCAATCCTTCAGCATCAAGATCCTTGACTTACCTTTTCTAAATAAAAAACACCTGCTGTTTGTCCTGGTTCTCCTATCTTTCCGGTCTCTTCAGTGTCTTCAATGGCAAACCTGAAACAATAGTATCCCCAGAGATCTATTCTCAGTCCTCTTGACTCTACTCACTTTCCCTATTAACTATCACCTATACTGATGTGTCTCAAATCTCAAATCTCAATCTCCATCCTGACTTCAATCTCCTGAGCTGTAGGCACTTATTTCCAACAATCTATTGAACTCCATTTCGATGCTTCCTACACGCTTCAAAATCCAGATATTCAAAAACAGAAAATAAAAACTTGGTCCTTTCACCATCTGTATTTCTGTGAAAGCCATTAACATTACACAAGCTAGAGACTATGAAGCCATTCTTATCTCTTCCCTTTCCTTACACACCTAAATTATTTAGCCTTCTAAATCATCTATCTCAGCCCTTCCTTCACCACTGCTGTTAGTTAAGTCTTAGAAGACACTGCCTCTAATCTAGAAAAATAGGTACCAGAAGTGCTAGCGGGTACACTTAAGTATAAGAAAAAAAGTTTTTATATTTAATTTTCATCTAACAATTTAAAATTAAGGTTTACTAGTCCTGGCTGGTTAGTTCAGTTGGTTACAGTGTCATTCTGCAGCACCAAGATTGCAGGCTCAATCCCAGGTCAGGGCACATAAGGGAAGTAAACAAATCACAACTAAGTGGAACAACAATTGAATGCTTCTCTTTCTCCAACCCCCTTCCTCTGTCTTTCTAAAAATCAATAATTAAAAAAATATATTTACTAATATTAATGAATATAGATAGACATTGATGCTCTCGGTCCATGTCAGATGGTTAGGTGTAACATATGATATACCAGGAATTCTAACAGAATAATGGGAGCTCTGCAACATACAAGAGTTAAAGGTGAACTCTAACTCATTCATTCATTTTCAGCATGTTGCAATTTATTTCAGTTCAAGGGTGTGGCACATATTCAGGTTAGGCTTTTGCTACATTAATCTGAAATTTTCAAATTTATTAAATATGTTCTTAAATTGTTTACTTCAAAATATTGTTTCTTCCCTTTAATTTTTCTGTAGTTATGCAATATGCTAGAATATAACTACATGTCTATAAATTAAAATTTTAAAACATGTATTGTAGGCCCTGGCCGGTTGGCTCAGTGGTAGAGCGTCGGCCTGGCGTACAGAAGTCCTGGGTTGGATTCCCGGCCAGGGCACACAGGAGAAGCGCCCATCTGCTTCTCCACCCCTCCCCCTCTCCTTCCTCTCTGTCTCTCTCTTCCCCTCCGGCAGCCGAGGCTCCATTGGAGCAAAGATGGCCCGGGCGCTGGGGATGGCTCCTTGGCCTCTTCCCCAGGCGCTAGAGTGGCTCTGGTGGCAACAGAGCGACGCCCCGGAGGGGCAGAGCATCGCCCCCTGGTGGGCAGAGCGTCGCACCCTGGTGGGCGTGCTGGGTGGATCCCGGTCGGGCGCATGCGGGAGTCTGTCTGACTGTCTCTCCCCGTTTCCAGCTTCAGAAAAAGACAAAAAACAAAAAACAAAAAAAACCCCATGAATTGTAATGGCCCTGGCCAGTTGGGTCAGTGGATAGAGCATCAGCCTGGTACGCAGATATCCTGGGTTTGATCCCTGGTCAAGGCATACATAAGAAACAACCATCTGTTTCTCTCCTCTCTTTCCCCTCTCATAGCCAGTGGCTCGCTTGGTCCGAGTGTTGGCTGAGGATGGCTCCATTGGTCAGAGCATATCAGCCTCAAATGCTAAATATAGTCAGTTGATTTGAGCATCATCTCCAGATGGGGCTGGGGTTGCCTGGTGGATCTGGTCAGGATTCATGTGGGAGTCTATCCCCCCTCTTCTCACTTAACAAAACAAAACATGTATGTGTATATATTTATCTATCAAGTATATGGTCAAATATATTTTATGTTTGGGGACATGTGATCAAAAGTTTGAAGACCTTGCCCTGGCTGGGTGGTTCAATGGTAGAGCATCAGCCTGGCGTGTGAATGTCCCAGGTTCAATTCCCGGTCAGGGCACACAGAAGACGTGACCATCTGCTTCTACATCCCTCCCCCTCTCACTTTTTTTTCTCTCTCTCTCTTCTCCTCCTGTAGCCATGCCTCGATTGGAGGGAATTGGCCCCGGGTGCTGAGGGTGCCTCCAAGGCCTCCACCTCAGGCACTAAGAGCTTGGTTGCTGAGCCAACAGAGCAATGGCCCCAGATGGGCAGAGCACTGCCCCCTAGTGGGCTTGCGAGTGGATCCTGGTTGGGGTGCATGCAGGAGTCTTATCTCTCTGCTTCCCTTCCTCTCACTGGATAATAATAATAATAAGAAGAAG
The DNA here is from genome assembly GCF_036850765.1 of Saccopteryx bilineata. Lineage (NCBI taxonomy): Eukaryota > Metazoa > Chordata > Mammalia > Chiroptera > Emballonuridae > Saccopteryx > Saccopteryx bilineata. Next base: position 265,681,409 of record NC_089492.1, read on the forward strand.
AAGTTTGAAGACCAATTGATTCAGACTACTGCAACAGCCTTCCAAATGTTCTCCAGGACTTGTCTTTCTCTTTTCTTATTCATTCTTCAAATGGTCACTAGTTATGCTTTTAAATATATTGCTCACAAAAACTAGGGGATATTTTATCACTTCATATTCATTTTGAAATATCCCCTAATTTTTGTGAGCAGTATGTATATGTTCCTTATTTTCTCAAAAGTCACCAATGGCTCTCTACCATTACTGAATTCATAAGCCTTAGCATGAATTTGAGATCCTTCATAATGTACCTAGCTAACTTTTCAGATTCTTGTTACTCTATTTATACTGACCTACTTCTGTTACATAAACCTGTCTTACTTTTGCTCGTGTTCACTCTATATGGATTTTTTCCCCTAACCCAATGGGCAGCTATTCAACTCAGATACCAAGTCACATATATACCCCATCTTCCTCCCTAACCAAAAGCAGGAATCTAAAAATTAAATTTATTGGGATGACACTAGTTAATAAAATTCTCATTATGCTTAGCACATAATGCATATCTCTCAGAATTTACCTCATATAGACCATTAAATCTTTATTAGAGATCATGTCTTATTTATCTTGTTACCTCCAGAATATAGCACAGTGCCTGACACAAAACAGGGCACAATAACTTAAATAGTTAATTGAAAACATAGGGAATATCCAAAAATTAAAAATTTTTTAGACAATTAAATTTAACAGGGTGACATTGGTTAATCAGAGTACATGGATTTAGAGAAAACATCTCCACATTATTTGGACAATTATGTTGTATACTCATCAAAAAATTAATCTTTAAGTTTTAAAAGTTACTGTAGGATTTAGAATTAAAATTCCAGTGAGGGTCCATATATCTTTAAATCTAGTACAAACAGCATTCTATTTTGGTATGACCACATAGTAGATTGAGATAACTGGCTTAAATAAGTTTAACTTAATGTAAGGTAAAAACTGGAGCAGACCAAAAGCAGACAAATTAAGGCACATCTATACAATGGAATATTATACAGCTGCTATTATTTATTATAATTTAAATCCCCACTAACGGATAGATGTTAGGAATAAACCCTACACATTAGACTCGGATGTTTAAATATACATAGGTACTACTTTAAAAGAATTTCGAGATGTGAAATAATCACTATCGATTAGCTTTCCAATCTTCCAAGTGATTAACTGACAAGGCAAATAAACTGACATATAATAAATTAAGATATTTTGTATGGTACAGTTCTCCTAAGATAGCTAAACACTACACTGTGATTTTTCACCAGTAGTGTTCTCTCGGGTACATCTTCTAACTCATTTTAATCAGAAATGTGTCTCTCTAGGTATGACACCAAAAGAATAATTGGCAAAAGAAAAAATTAATTGGATTTCTTCAAAATTAAAAATGGTTGTGCTTCAAAAGACATCATAAAGTAAAAAGGCAGCATACAGAAAGGGAAAATTTTTTGCAAATCATTATCAATGATCACTATCAATCAAAAGGTCACAGCCATGTTGGCGCAGTAAAGCATTGACCTGGTCAGTGGTTCAAAACCCTGGGCATACTTGGTCAAGGCATATATGAAAGTTGATGCTTCCTGCTCCTCCCCCTTTCTCTTTCTCCTTTCTAAAATGAATCAATATAATCTTTTTTTTTTTTAAGGTCACATAAGGGACTTTTAACTAGAGGGTATAAAAGAACTGCAAAAACTCAATGAAAAGACAAAAGATTCTATTTAAAAATGGGCAAAGGATCTGAATAGACATTTTTCCAAAAATACAAATGGCCAGTATGTACATGAGAGATTCAACATCATCAGCCATTAGAAAATGAAAACCAAAATGACAATGAGATTACTACTTAAAAGCCACTAAGATGGTTATAAAAAATAAGACAGATAGCAAATGTGCAGAAATTGGAATCAACAAACACTGTTAGCAGGAATGTAAAATGATGCAGCCACTTTGAAAAAGTCTAGCAGTTCCTCAAAAGCGTAAACACAATTATTATATGATTTGACTCTGAAGTAAACACCCAAGAGAAATGAAAACACATGTCCACACAAAATCCTGTATACAAATATTCATAGCAGCATTACTCATTAAGAGCCAAGAAGTACAAACAAGCCACATGTTCATCAACTGGTAAATTGATAAAATATCCATACAATGAAATATTATTCAGTAATGGAAAGGAATGGAACAGTAACACATCACAACTTGGATGAACCATGAAAACGTGTAAAGTGAAAAAAGTCAGTCACATAAAAGGCCACATATTGCTTAATTCCATTTAAATGAAATATCTAGAAAAGGCATATCTACAGAGACAGAGAATAGATTAGTGTTTGACAGGAGCTGTGTGAAGGGAGGCAATGAATGGGTAGTGACTGCTAATGAGTATGGGATTTGTTTGGCCAAATAGCTCGGTTGGTTCAAGCTTTGTCTTGAAGCACAGTTGTTGTCGGTTTGATCCCTGGTTAGGGCACATGCAGGAACAGATTGATGTTCCTGTCTGTCTGTCTCTTTCCCCCTTCTTGTCTCTCTAAAATCAATAAATATGTCCTGGCTAGATAGCTTAGTTGGTTGGAGCACTGTCTGGAAGTGCTGGGGTTGCTGGTTCGATATCCAAACAGGGCTCATACAGGAATAGCTCAATGTTCCTGTCTCTCTCTCTCCCCCTTACTCTCTTGCTGAAATCAATAAATAAGACATTTTTAAAAATAAAATAGCTTGCCTGACCAGGCGGTGACGCAATGAATAGAGTGTTGGACTGGGACCCAGAGGACCCAGGTTTAAAACCCAAGGTCATTGGCTTGAGCACGGGCTCACCAGCTTAAACGAGAGGTTGCTGGCTTGAGCGTGGGATCATAGACATGACTCCATGGTTGCTGGCTTGAGCACAAAGGTCGCTGGCTTGAGCAAGGGGTCATTCGCTCTGCTGCAGCGCCCCAGTCAAGGCACATATGAAAAAGCAATCAATGAACAACTAAGGAGCTGCAACAAAGAACTGATGCTTCTTCTCATCTCTCTCCCTTCCTGTCTGTCTGTCCCTATCTCTGACTCTCACTCTGTCTCTGTCAAAAAAAAAAAAGATAAAATAAAATCAATAAACAAAAAAAGCTTTTTAAATAAATATGGGATTTCTTTTTTGGAGGACAAAATGGTGTTAAAATTAGATAGTGGTAATGATTGTATACCACCACTGTGATCATTCTAAAAACCACTGAATTGTACACTTTACATGAGTGAATTGTATGGTGTATGAATTTTACATCAATAAAGTAGTTATTTTTAAAAAGTATGTCCCTCTCTTGGCATGCTACCAAATTATAACACTATGCCAATGATATTTCTAATAACAGCAGAAAAGGAATTCCTTCAAACACTGATTTGAGATTTCCATTTAAAAGCTAAAATGGTATCAATATATTTATTTTTTCCTTCTAAAATTCAATCATCAGAATTACATTACATTCATATACAATACAAATATTTGGCATCATGTCATTAATTATAATATAATGGTAACTAATTATAATAGTGCAATGACTATTAACGTTTACTTTATAAGAGAAAACTGGGCCCTGGCCGGTTGGCTCAGTGGTAGTGTTGGCCTGGCGTGCAGAAATCCTGGGTTCGATTCCCGGCCAGGGCACACAGGAGAAGTACCCATTTGCTTCTCTACCTCTCCCCCTCTCCTTCCTCTCTGCCCCCCCCCCCGCAGCCGAGGCTCCATTGGAGCAAAGATGGCCCAGGCGCTGGGGATGGCTCCTTGGCCTCTGCCCTAGGCGCTAGAGTGGCTCTGGTCGCAACAGAGCGACACCCCGGAGGGGCACAGCATCACCCCCTGGTGGGCAGAGCATCGCCCCTGGTGGGCGTGCCGGGTGGATCCCCTGGTCGGGCGTATGCAGGGGTCTGTCTGACTGTCTCTCTCCATTTCCAGCTTCAGAAAAAAAAAAAAAAAAGAAAAAAAGAAAATTGAACCCCCCCCCAAAATTTAACATTCTCTAGAAACTATTTTAAGATTCTTTCATATCTTTATCTGTATCTAAAATAGATTTTAGTTACAATCATGTTGTAGATACAATTTTTCCCATGCATTTCATTATTCATCATTTTGAATAAGTATCTAATAGTCTACTCAAGGCTTATCTCCACATATATTTAGTCGCTGGACAAACTTCCATAAAATCTCAAGTTACAGAACTTTATCAGTGGTCAGCAAACTCATTAGTCAACAGAGCCAAATATCAACAGTACAACGATTGAAATTTCTTTTTAGAGCCAAATTTTTTAAACTTAAACTATATAGGTAGGTACATTCCTTACCGAGGTAGCACTCGCATGTGGTATTTTGTGGAAGAGCCAAACTCAGGGAGCCAAAGAGCTGCATGTGGCTCGCAAGCCGCAGTTTGCCAACCAGGGCTCTAGGTCATTATATTTTTTTAAAAAATTTTTTCCCATTGATTTGAGAGAGTCAACTCACTGCTCCACTTAGTTGTTCCATTTAGTTGTGCATTCATATGGGTTCTTCTCATATGTGCCCTGAGAGGGGATCAAACCCATGATTTTGCTCTATACACTGAGACACCTGGCCAGTGCCTATGTCATATTTTTCTTTTTTCTTTTTTAAAGGAACAGTCTTTCCTCTTTTTATTTTTATTTCTTAAAAATTTATTCATTTCAGGCCCTGGCTGGTTGGCTCAGTGGTAGAGCGTCGGCCTGGCGTGCAGGAGTCCCCAGTCGATTCCCGGCCAGGGCACACAGGAGAAGCGCCCATCTGCTTCTCCACCCCTCCCCCTCTCCTTCCTCTCTCTCTCTTCCCGCAGCCGAGGCTCCAATGAAGCAAAGTTGGCTTGGGCCCTTGGGATGGCTCTGTGGCCTCTGCCTCGCGCCAAGATGGCTCTGATTGCAGCAGAGTGATGCCCCAGATGGGCAGAGCATCGCCCCCTGGTGGGCATGCCGGTGGATCCCGGTCAGGCGCATGCGGGAGTCTGACTGCCTCCCTGTTTCCAACTTCAGAAAAATAAATAAATAATTTATTCATTTCAGAGGGAAAGGAGAGAAGGAGAGAGAAGGGGAGAGGAGCATGAAGCATCAACTCCCATATGTGCCTTGACCAGGCAAGCCCAGGTTTTAAACCAGTTACCTCAATGTTCCAGGTCAATACTTTATCCACTGCGCCACCACAGGTCAGGCTATAATATTTCTAAAAATATTTTATTTTTAGTTATTGAGACCATTCACTTGTTTTTTTAAAAAAAACAAAACTAGAAACATTTGAAATCTGCTTACATGCTCTTTTACCAAATAATCATTTTCAATCAAAATCACTAAATAGGAAAACATATACACACACAATCCAAAGGGGTGAAGAAAGGAAAAGAAAACCAACAGACAGAAAGTCTAAAGTAGAAAAGTTAACTCACAAAAAGATTCACAAGCATTTCCTAGATTTTTTGTTTTTTTAAGTGAGAGGAAGGGACACAGTGAGACAGACTCCTGACTGTGACCTGACCAGGATCCACCCAGCCACCCTGTCTGGGGCTGATGCTCGAATCAACCAAGCTAACTTAGCAACTAGGGCTGACTCTCTCGAACCAACTGAACTATCCTCAGTGCCTGGGGGAAGAGAGAGAAAAGGAGGAGAGGGGGGAAGAAAAGTAGATGGTTGCTTCTCTTGTGTGCCCTGACAGGGAAGCGAACCTGAGACATTCACCCGCCAGGCTGGTGCTCTATCCACTGAGCCAACTGGTCAGGACCATTTCTAGATATTTTTGTCCAAGAAAATTCCTCTGACTAAAGTGGAAACCTGTTTGGCTACAATACATCAGTCTGCTATTATGATTAATGCAATAGAGTCAAATATTTGAGCATGTGGCATACGGAAAGGAGAAACCTCACATGTTGATTTAAATACTGCTGCATTTTGGCCCATAGCTGTTTAGCTAATATTGAAATGGAATTGTAAAGTTCTATCTAGTTCCTTCTAACTTCCAGAATTCCAGTTGTCAAAGTGTAGAAACTAATTTCAGAAGCCCACCAACTTTGACTAGTTATATATAGTAATTTATGTTCATTTTAGATTCCTTATGTAAGTGAAATCATATGCCATTTGTCTTATTTATGATTGACTTATTTCACTTAACAAAATTCCCTCATGGTTCATATAAACTGTCACAAATGGTAAGATTTTATTGTTTTTCATGTCTGAGTAGTATTCCATTACATATATTCTTCTTTATCCATTCACCCATCAATATTGCTGCCTCATTAAAAAGTGTTCTTTCTACTACAGCTATCCACAATTCTACAAACTGTTTTAGATTAACTCAATTGTTTCCTCTTCCTTTATAAATATTTCTGAATGACTATTAAATTAGGATTCTGGAGTTCTGGTCTCACTTTGCTACTAGAAATGAGTGTTCTTGAGTAAGCTTCTTAACCTTTCTGGATTTCAGCTATAAAAAAGGGTATCAGATTAGCTGACCTCTTAAGATACTTTCCACATGTAATACTCCACAATGTCCTTCCTAGCCTCCAAGAAACTTTGCATTATATGTCAATTATAATAATTCATATTTTTTTACATATTATCATAAAGTTTCTTAGTGCTCATTCACTTCATATGTCTTATGCGTCTTATCTCCATTAAGTTACAAATTTCTTAACAGAAAGAACCAGCTTTGTCTTTTTTTTTTAACAAATTAAGGTAACATTAATTTACAACATTAGGTAAGTTTCAGGTACACTCCCCTATGTCTTAAATGAAGGCTCTTAATAATACCTACTGAATAAGAAAAGCCTGGAGTATTTGATACTACAAACCAAAATGTTGTATCATTGTTTTCTAAATATTTTGTCCATAAATCTTTCTTTAAACCTCCTTATTTCCTTTCATATTCCCTGTATTACCTAAATCACAGTCATAAACACATACACATATAGAGTATTTGGGGAACATGAGAAGAAGCTTACTGAAAGCATATTGAAAAACCCTTACATACCACATGTACTCGCTCCTATATAAGAATAAGGAACACTTAAAGATCAGGAACACAGAAAGCATGAAACCATACAACCACAATCTTTATCACCACCACCATCTTAAAGGGAACATCAGAAAAGGATGAGGTGGGGTGGGGAGATAACAGATACATTACCCAACAGCAAAGAAAAAGATGCTCAGTCTGATTTCAAAAGCATCTAAAAATTACCTGGACCTTTTCCATCATTATAGAAAGAACATGAGTTCATGTGATAATGGAAATATTTCATGGCTGTTTGGAAATTTTACCTACCATCACACTTCTGAAATATTAATTTTTTAAAAAACTTAGCATGTATTCTTGGTCAAACTGTTAGACATTATCATTGTTAGTCAGATATATAAGAGAAACAAATAGTATGGCAAAGACAAAGACCAACAGCGAAAAACCTCCACGACTTCATGGTTCTTACCTGTTCACTCTCCTAGGACACTTGTCTGGTTTAATATCTACCTCATAGAGGTAGACATCAATCTTTGGGATTTCAACTTGAAAACAGTTAGCCAGCAATTTAATGGGTTTGCCCATGGTGCCATAGCCAGGTCTTCTGGGCACCATGAGTAGGGGCTGGGCCCCAACGGGTCCTGCAAGGGAGGGTGGAAAAAGTAACACTGTTATAAACTGCATTTGATAATCTTGTCCATCAGAGTAGTTAGAATTTTAAGTATAGCTGATAATGAAGTTGAAACCTAGTGCTAAGAGAGGACAATTTCTAACACCTGTACTTTTTTCTTCCTAATTTATTCTCTTTATTAAAAGAAACATACAAACAAATAAAACCGTGAGTGCTTCTGGAAAATTGTTTTAGATGGGGTAGAAAGAAGGGAGAACATTCACACAAACTCAGGATGTGATTGTGCAAACAACAATCAGACCCCAAAGAGTGTGAGACCTACAGCAAAGCAAACTCAGAGAGTAGGATAAGAGCAAATGAACAAAATAAAAACAATATAAAATTAAAAGAATCAGCAAAGCACAAAATCAGTTATTTGAAAAGTTAAAATCTATAAAACCTAGGCAACATTGATTTTTAAAACAGAATTGGCTTAAGTAACAAATATAAGTGGACAAAATGGTATCGCTACAGATATTGAAGACATATAAACACTGTCTTAAACAATTAAAGGGTTCATAAAACAGAAAATTACAGCTGATACACCAAAATATATAAAATATGAAAAGTCCTCTGTTGGCAGAAATGTAAAATGGTATAGCTGCTTTGGAAAACAGTATGGTGGTTACTTAAAACATTAAAAAAATAACCAGCCTCACCAGGTGGTGGCGCAGTGGATAGAGCGTCAGACTGGGATGCAGAAGACCCAGGTTCGAGACCCCGAAGTCACTAGATTGAGTGCAGGCTCATCTGGTTTGAGCAAAGCTCACCAGCTTGGACCAAAGGTCGCTGGCTCGAGCAAGGGGGGTTACTCAGTCTGCTGTAGCCCCATGATCAAGGCACATAAGAAAAAGCAATCAACGAACAACTAAGGTGTCGCAACAAAAAACTAAAGATTGGTACTTCTCATCTCTCCATTCTTGTCTGTCTGTCCCTATCTATCCCTCTCTCTGTAAAAAAAAAAAAAAGAATAACCATATGATCCAGCAATTCTACCTCTGGGTATCTACCCAAAATCATTGAAAGCAGGGTGCTTAAGAGATAATTGTACACATATGTTCACAGCAGCATTCATTAGTCACAACAGCCAGAGTGGAAGCAACCTCAATGTTCACTGGTAGATAAATGGGTATACAAACCGTGGTATATACATGCAATGGAATACTAGTTAGCCTTAAAAGGAAGAAAATTCTGACACATGCCACAACATAGATGAACCTTGTAGACATTGCTAAGTGAAATAAGTCACAAAACGACACTGTATAATCCCTATTATTAATAACACTGGTTCGGCTGGAATGCCCTAGTCAAGGCACATATGAGAATCATTGGACAACTACAAGTAACCCAACTACAAGTTGATGCTTCTCCTCTCGCGCTTCCTGTCTTTCTGACTTTCTCTCTTAAAAGGTCAAGAAGAAAAAAAAAAGATTATGATCAGCTTTGGATGCCACGACAAAACCAAGCATGAAGATCTGCAAAGCTAGGGACTAGACTGTGGTCCATAGTGACTCTGTCTCATAAGTTTGAGTAATGTGAATCACTTCCACATTTGTAATTTTCACAGCTGCAAACACATTATATATACAATGTTATATTCTGTTCCCATTTAGCATCACAACATATCTGTATTTCTAAGAATGTTGCCATATTACTTTTTAAAAGATATTTAAAGTGTATAATGGGATAATTTGATATACCTGTACACTATGAAAGGATTCTTGCTATCAAGTTAAATAAGACATTCATCACTTCACATATTTATCTTTAGGGGGGGGACAGTTAGAACATTGAAGTTCTAGTGTCTTAGCAACTTTCAATTCTAGAACAGTGTTATTTAACCACTCATCATACTATACATTACATCAGGGGTCGGGAACCTATGGCTCACAAGCCAGATGTGGCTCTTTTGATGGCTGCATCTGGCTCGCAGACAAATCTTTAATAATAATAATAATAAAACGTTAAAAATATAAAACATTCTCGCCCTGGCTGGTTGGCTCAGTGGTAGAGCGTCAGCCTAGCGTGCGGAGAACCCAGGTTTGATTCCCGGTCAGGGCACACAGGAGAAGCGCCCATTTGCTTCTCCACCCCTCCACCGCGCCTTCCTCTCTGTCTCTCTCTTCCCCTCCCGCAGCCAAGGCTCCATTGGAGCGGGGATGGCCCGGGCGCTGGGGATGGCTCTGTGGCCTCTGCCTCAGGCGCTAGAGTGGCTCTGGTCGCAACATGGCGATGCCCAGGATGGGCAGAGCATCGCCCCCTGGTATGCAGAGTGTCGCCCCATGGTGGGCGTGCCGGGTGGATCCCGGTCAGGCGCATGCGGGAGTCTGACTGTCTCTCCCTGTTTCCAGCTTCAGGGGAAAAAAAAAAAAAAAAAAAAATATATATATATATAAAACATTCTCATGTATTATAATCCATTCATTTCCTACCGCTCATGTTCATGGTTGCGGGTGACTGGAGCCAATCACAGCTGTCCTCCGGGACAACATCAAATTTTTATTGGATAATGCGTAAGGTACACGGGTCTTTATAAGGCTCTCAAGGAATTACATTTTAAAATATGTGGCGTTCATGGCTCTCTCAGCCAAAAAGGTTCCTGACGCCTGAATTACATACTCAGACCTTATTCATCTATATTTTAAAGTTTATGTGCTTTTACTAACATTTCCCTATTTCTTCTGCCCACTGGCAACCATTTTTCTAACCTGTTTCTATGAATGTGACTCTCCCTCCCAACATGTGATATCATGTAGTATGTCTTTATCTTATTTCACTTAGCATAATGCCCTTGAGGTTCATTCATACTGTCATAAACAGCAGGATTTCCTTCTCTTTTTCTTTTTTTTAATGTTTTTGGACTTTCTGTGGAAACTACATTTTTTTTTCTTTTTTTCTTTATTCATTTTTAGAGAGGAGAGAGAGAGGGAGAGAGAGAGAGACAGAGAGAGAGAAGGGGGGAGGAGCTGGAAGCATCAACTCCCATATGTGCCTTGACTAGGCAAGCCCAGGGTTTCGAACCGGCGACCTCAGCATTTCCAGGTCGACGCATTATCCACTGCGCCACCACAGGTCAGGCTCCTTCTCTTTTTAAGGTTGAATGTGTCACAAATTTTCTTGGTTCATTCATCCAATGATAAACACTTAAGATTGTTTCCATACTTTGGCTATTGTAAATGCTGCAATGAAGATGAAAGTACAGGTATCTCTGCAAGATAATGGTTTCAGCCTGATGAGGCAGCGGCACTGTGGATGAATGTCAGACTGGGACACAGAGGACCTGGGTTGGAAAACCCTGAGGTTGCCGGCTTGAGCGTGGGCTCATCTGGCTAGAGCACGGACTCACCAGCTTGAGTGTGGGATCATAGACATGACCCCATGGTCACTGGCTTGAGCCCAAGGGTTACTAGCTTGAAGCCCAAGGTCACTGGCCTGAGCAAGGGGTCACTTGCTCTGCTGTACCCCCCCCCCCGCAGTCAAAGCACATATGAGAAAACAATCAATGAACAATAATTTTTTTTTTAATTTTTTCTTCTTTTCCAAGTGAGAGGAGGGGAAATAGAGAGACTCTCACATGTGCCCCACCGAGATGTTCCTGGCTACCTGGAAACCCCCATCTGGGGCCAATGCTCTGCCCCAAGGTTGCAACTGAGCTATATTTAGCATCTGAGGTGGAGGCTCCAAGGGAGCCATTCTCAGCTCCCAGGGCTGATGCACTTGAACCAATCAGGCCATGGCTGCAGGAGGGCAGGGGGGAAAGAGGAAAAGAGAGAGAAAAGGGGAAGGGAGAGGTGGAGAAGCAGAAGGTGCTTTTCCTGTGTGCCCTAACCAGTAATCGAACCCTGGATATCCACACATCCAGCTGAAGCTCTACCACTGAACCAACCGACCACGGCCATATTTTTAATTTCTTGAGGAACCTCCATACTGTTTCACACAGTGGCTGTACCAGTTAACATTCCCGCTAAGAGTACACAAGGATGATCTTCTCCATAGTCTCACTAACACTTGTTATTTTTTGTCTTTTTTGATAATAGCTATGCTAACAGGTATCAGGTGATACCTCATTTGTTTGTTTGTTTTTTTGTATTTTTCCGAAGTGAGAAGCGGAGTGGGGCGTGAGAGGCAGAGAGACAGACTTCCACATTGGCCAGACCGGGATCCACCCTGCATGCCCAACAAGGGGCGACGCTCAGCCCCTCTGGGGTGTTGCTATGCTGCAATCGGAGTCATTCTAGTGCCTGAGGCAGAGGCCATGCATGGAGCCATCCTCAGCACCCTGGCCAACTTTGCTCCAATGGAGCCTTGGCTGTGGGAGGGGAAGAGAGAGATAGAAAGGAGAGGGGGAAGGGTGGAGAAGCAAATGGACACTTCTCTTGTGTGCCCTGGCTGGTAATTGAACCCGGGACTTCCACACGCCAGGCTGTACTTACTGCTGAGCCAACTAGCCAGAGTCTACCTCATTTGGTTTTGATTTACATTTCCTTGATGATTAGTGATGTTGAGCACTTTTTTTCTTTTTTTTTTTTTTTGTATTTTTCTGAAGCTGGAAACGGGGAGAGACAGTGAGACAGACTCCTGCATGCACCCGACCGGGATCCACCCGGCACACCCACCAGGGGCGATGCTCTGCCCACCAGGGGGCAATGCTCTGCCCCTCCGGGGCGTCGCTCTGCGGCGACCAGAGCCACTCTAGCGCCTGGGGCAGAGGCCAAGGAGCCATCCCCAGCGCCCGGGCCATCCTTGCTCCAATGGAGCCTTGGCTGCGGGAGGGGAAGAGAGAGACAGAGAGGAAGGAGGGAGTGGGGGTGGAGAAGCAAATGGGTGCTTCTCCTATGTGCCCTGGCCGGGAATCAAACCCGGGTCCCCCGCATGCCAGGCCGACGCTCTACCGCTGAGCCAACCCGCCAGGGCCTGAGCACTTTTTTTTGCTGTTGAGTTTTATGCATTCTTTATGCATTTTGGATATTAACCCCTTATCAATACATGATTTGCAAATATTTTCTCCCATTCTATAGGTTTCCTTTTCATTTTGTTGATGGTTTCTTCTTTGCTAAAGCAGATGCTTTTTAGTTTGATGTAGTTCTACTTGTTTAATTTTGCTTCTTTGCTTTTGGTGTCAAAACTAAAAAAATCACTCCCAAGTCCAATGCCAAGGAGCTTACACTCTGTTTTTATCAAGGAGTCTTATGGTTATAGGTCTTATATTTGAGTCTTTGATCTATTTTGAGTTAATTTTATGCATGGTGTAAGATATGAGGATCAGTTTTATTCTTCTGCATGTGGCTATTCAGTTTTCCTAATACCATTTCTTAAAGAGTCTGTCCTTTTTCCATTGCATATTATTAGCACCTTTAATATTTAATATACTACTGGCTCCTTCAAACTCATATATTCATGGGTTTATTTCTGGGCTCAAACTGACGTGTTTCTATTTTTATGTCAATGCCATACTATTTTGATATAACTACAATATAGTTTGAAATCAGGACATTTGATATTTCCAGCTTTGGTCTTCTTTCTCAAGATTGCTTGATTATTCAGGGTCTTTGATTGTTCCATGTAAATTTTAGGACAGTTCTTTTCTTTTTTTCTGTTTCTGTGGGAAATGCCAATGGAATTTTTATATGAATTACATTGAATAGGTAGGTCACTTTGGGTAGTATAGACATTTTAACAATATTAATTCTTCTAATCTATGAGCATGAAATAACTTTCCATTTATTTATTTATTTTTTTTATTTTTTTATTTTTTTCATTTTTTCTGAAGCTGGAAATGGGGAGAGACAGTCAGACAGACTCCCGCATGCGCCCGACCGGGATCCACCCGGCACGCCCACCAGGGGCAACGCTCTGCCCACCAGGGGGCGATAATCTGCCCATCCTGGGCGTCGCCATGTTGCGACCAGAGCCACTCTAGCGCCTGGGGCAGAGGCCACAGAGCCATCCCCAGCGCCCGGGCCATCTTTGCTCCAATGGAGCCTTGGCTGCGGGAGGGGAAGAGAGAGACAGAGAGGAAAGCGCGGCGGAGGGGTGGAGAAGCAAATGGGCGCTTCTCCTGTGTGCCCTGGCCGGGAATCGAACCCGGGTCCTCCGCACGCTAGGCCGACGCTCTACCGCTGAGCCAACCGGCCAGGGCCAACTTTCCATTTATTTGTGCCTTTATTTCACCAGTATCTTATATTTTTCAGCGTATAGCTTTGACCTCTTGGTTGAACTTATTCCTAAATATTTCATTGTTTTTTATGCTACTGTAAATGTGATTGTTCCCTTAATTTCTAATAGTTTGGTTAGTATATAAAAACAACCAATTTTTATATATTAATTTTGTATCCTGCAACTTTCCTGAATTCATTTATTAGTTCCAATACCCTTTTTGTGAAGTCTAGAATTTTCTATTCGATATTATGTCATCTGTAAAGAGAGACAATTTTAATTCTTCCTTTCCAATTTAGATGCCTTTTACTTATTTTTCTTGCCTAACTGTTCTGGCTAGAACTTACAGTACCAGGTTGAATAAAAGTGGCGAGAGTGGGTATCCTTGTCCTATTCCTGCTCTTAGGTGTATAAGATATATTAACTGTGGGCTTTTCATATATGGCTTTTATTATGTTGCAGTACATCAGCTGCCTTACTTTAAAATGAGATAAAACTACTTATACATTCTAGAGGTGCTTGGCATGTAAGTCATAAAAAAAAAGTAGTTGCTCTTCAACAATATATTAAGTGTATTTCCCTACATCAAGCACCTACTGTTTTATTTGGGAGAGGTAGAGAGGGAAACTGGCATACAGAAATTTTTCCTTCAGATAATTTTTTCCTTCAGGTAAATTTTAAAAGTAGACCTACCAGGTGAAAAAGTAAGAACACAAACATGTTGCTGACTTTTGATATTTACTGCCAAACTGTCATGTGAACACATTACTATCACCAGACTTCTCTCTCCTTTACTGTCTCAAGCATTAGACATTAGAATTTTTAAAAATCTTTTTTTTTTAAGTGAGAGGAGAGACAGTGAGACAGACTCCTGCATGTGTCCCGACTGGGATCCATCTGGCAACCCCAATCTAAGGCCCATGCTCCCATGAATCAAATGAGTCATCCTCAGCACCTCGGGCTGACACTTACTTGAGCCAATTGAGCCACTGGCTATGAAAAGGAAGATAGAAATGGGAAAGGGAAGCGAAGAGAAGCAGATGGTCGCTTCTCATGTGTGCACTGACTGGGGATAGAACCCAGGATGTCCACACACATGGCCAATGCTCTACCCACTGAGCAAACTGGCCAGGGCCTAAAAACCTTTTGTTATAAAACAACTTTCTGTTTTATTTACATGCGATTATTTATGACTTAAAAATAGTATTTTTATTGTTTCATATCCCTCATTCTCTTATAAAACTCACTTCCCCCATAGATAATTTCTAGAAAATCAAAAACATAGAAGTTCAGTCCTGGCCAGTTCATTTCTCTGTTTATTGAACAATTATTATATTCAAGTTTTTACAGATACATGGATTAATTAATAATTCACTGTTACTTTGCTTAAGTAATTAATAATGTATTGGGGGATATCCCCACTTTAATATTTAAGGAAAGTAATATTAGCAACAATTGCTAACTGTACTGAGTATTAAATACTATATTTGATATACATTAGTTAACTTCTTATAACTTTTGAGGCAGGTACCATATTATACTGAGGAAACTGAACACAGGGAGATTAAAAAACATGTTCATAGTTAGAAAGTGGCAAAGCCATGCCTGAGCAGGCAGTGGCACATTGGATAGAGTGTCAGCCTACGACACTGAGGACCCAGGTTCGAAACCTTAATGTTGCCAAACTGTCTTGAGCATGGGCTCACCATCTTGAGCACAGGGTCACTGGCTTGAATGTGGGATCACAGACATGACCCCCATGGTCTCTGGCTCAAACCCCAAGGTCACTGGCTTAAAGCCCAAGGTTACTAGCTTGAGCAAGGTTGTCACTGGGTGGGCTGGAGCTCCCCCTACCTACCCTCCACCCTCAGTCAAGGAACATGAGAAAGCAATCAATGAACAACTAAGGTGCCGCAACTATGAGTTGATGTTTTTCATCTCTCTCCCTTCCCGTCTGCCTGTCCCTAGCCAGGATTTGCAAATAGGCAGTCTGACTTCAGAGCCTCCATTTTTTATTTCAATATATTATACTACAAACTACCATTTGCTGGAAATCTATCATTCACTAATTATTCACTGACTCATTATTTTAACAAATACTTACAGGCTGTCCCTAGGTGCCAAGCAGTTTTCAGGCTCAGGTGGGCAATAATTTTAATAAAAATAATAAAAAACCTAGTCCTCATGAAGGTTTTATGGGAGGGGTAAGAGGCAGACTCTATTGTATTTCTTTTTGCCCATCAGGTAGTAATAAGTGCAATGAAGAAAAGTAAAAAATAGGTTAAGGGGATAGAATGTGTGTATGTAGGTGGGAGGTGGGGAAGAGGAACAGACTAGGTAAGCACATAGATAGCTTTGTCAAAGAAGGCCTCTTTGAAAGAGTAACTAGTAGGCAGAAAACAAAAGGAAATGCCCTAGCCGAGTGACTCAGTTGGTTAGCACAATATCCCAATAAGCTAATGTTGTGAGTTCAATTCCCAGTCAGGGTACAGAAAGGAAACAACCAATGAATACATAAATAAGTAGAACAAGATAGATGTTTCTTTCTCTCTCTCCTCCTACCTCTTTCTCTAAAATCAATAAATTAAAATATTTAAGGCCCTGGCTGGTTTGCTCAGTAGTAAAGCGTTGCTCAGTGTGTGGATGTCCTGGGTTCGATTAACAGTCAGGGCAAACAGGAAACGCACCCATCTGCTTTTCCACCTCTCCTCTTCTCGCTTCTCTCTCTCTCTCTCCTCCTCCCCTTCTGCAGTCATGGCTTGATTAGAGTGAGTTGGCCCTGGGCACTGAGGATGGCTCCATGGCCTCCACCTCAGGCACTAAAATGGCTCTGGTTGCAAAGGAGCAAGGGCCCCAGATGGGCAGAACACTGCTCCCTAGTTAAACCCACAAAGCAACCAGTAGATATCAGCACAAGATTTTTAGTAACTCCCTACCTAATAATTTTACTTTCTTCATTTAATAAACCTGTACAAACAGAACGGACTTGTTATCATATATGAATACATAATCACTACAGCTATATAATCACTTCAGCCTATTAAAGATTTTCTCAGATGGCAGTATGGGGAACAATTTTTAAAAGAGATATGCCCCCTTGAAAACAATAAGGAACATTATGTTAGTAGCCACTGTTCTATGGCAATGCTTCGAGATTTATTTTGTAATTAACAAACTTAAAATTATTTGTTAGGTAGCTTTTGAAAAACTGAGTACATAAGCAAAAATTTTAGAAGAAAATATTAGTAATTTTAGAGTAATGCCACTTTTATGTTAAATATACAGACAGAGATCAAGTCCTAATTTAGAAGCCAAAAATTTCTTTAAAAACAAACAAACAGCCCCGGCCGGTTGGCTCAGCAGTAGAGCGTTGGCCTGGCTTGCGGGGGGACCTCGGTTTGATTCCCGGCCAGGGCAGATAGGAGAAGCGCCCATTTGCTTCTCCACCCCCCCCCTCCTTCCTCTCTATCTCTCGCTTCCCCTCCCGCAGCCAAGGCTCCATTGGAGCAAAGATGGCCCGGGCGCTGGGGATGGCTCCTTGGCCTCTGCCCCAGGCGCTAAAGTGGCTCTGGTCGTGGCAGAGCGATGCCCCGGAGGGGCAGAGCATCGCCCCCTGGTGGGCAGAGTGTCGCCCCTGGTGGGTGTGCCGGGTGGATCCCGGTCGGGCGCATGCGGGAGTCTGTCTGACTGTCTTCTCCCCATTTCCAGCTTCAGAAAAAAACAAACAAACAAACAAACAAAAAACTTCACTGCTAAGGTATATCCATTTGCTATCTATTCTATAACCTTTTTTAAAATTCAGAGATACACTAATGAAGTTCTGTTAGATTGAGAAGTGACTTAAAATATTAAGTATTGGTAACGATGGCTCAAAAAACAGTATTATGTAAGCCTAAAATTGAGAACATTTCTTGCAAAATTCTTCCACAAATGAAAAATATAAAAATATCCCTCTGCCTATATTCTATAGCTATCTTCTGATTTCTCAAGAACTTAATTATTTAGAAAAAATTAGCTGATCTAAAACAAATAATTTTTCCAGACTATTTCATTAAACTTACATTCCAGAATAATACATATAATTTTTATTGTAACCAAACCAAAAAAACCCTACATTTAAGATATAAGAAAAACCAATGGTTGTGAGACCAAGTTTTGCTAAATCTCAAGTTTGTTTTGTTTTTTTGCGTGTGTATTTTTCCAAGTGAGAAGCAGTGGGAGGCAGTCCCAAGTGGGAGGCAGTCAGACCCCTGCATGCACCCGCCCGGGGTCCACCCTGCATGTGCACCAGAGGGCAATGCTCTGCCCATACATTGCGGCTGGAGCCATTCTAGCACCTGAGGCAGAGGCCATGGAGCCATCCTAAGCACCCAGGCCAACTTTGCTCCAGTAGAGCCTTGGCTGGGGGAGGGGAAGAGAGAGACAGAGAGGAAAGAGAGGGGGAGGAGTGGAGAAGCAGATGGGCGCTTCTCCTGTGTGCCCTGGCCGGTAATCAAACCTGGGACTCCCGCACGCCAGGCCGATGCTCTACCACTGAGCCAACCGGCCAGGACGGCAGAATTTAACTTATAGCATTTTCCATCACTTAACATTGAACAATACAATTGGATTAGAAACCCATTCATGGAAGCTTCAAGTGATTTTGGTTTAACATTAACAGAAGAAGAACTGGCAGCTATATCCACTGATCGTAGAGTGATGATCAAACATAAGGAATTGTCTCATGAAGCCTTTTGGATTTATATAAAAAAAGAATATGTGGCAATATCTAAAAAAGCTTTGAACATTTTACTACAATTTTCAACATCCTATTTATGTGAATTAGGATTTTCTATCCTCAACACAATTAAGAGTAAAAAGAGAGGAATTCTTCAATGTATTAATGAGGAAATGAGAGTTTGCCTTTCAAATATATGCCCAAACATTGAAGAAATCGCTAGGACACATCAGGCTCATGTTTCTCATAAACACAAGAATGAAAAGACTTAACACATTCACGCCGGGACCTGCCAAATTTACTAAATCTTATTAAGAATACATCTATATATATAAAAATATAACTTTCTTGTCCTTTTTTATTTTTTAACCCCTTTTTTTACAAATTCTAAAAAGCATAACTCAAAAAATATAACATAAAAATGTTTTTTAATGTCAGAATAAATTTAATTTTGTTGTATTTGTTTCATTTAATTACCATAAAAGCATGATTGGATTTTATATTTTTTCTTTAATATCTGACTTATTATAACATATTTCTCAGAAATGTATATATAGTACACCTACAACTATTTGTAGGATTTTAAATGCGCCCTGACTTCAAAAAGTTTGAGAACCATTGGCTTAAGGTAAAAGTAAATGCTTTTCTTCCATTGGTAGATAAATAAATTCCACCGGCCCTAAATAGTAATCTGACTTTACCTAGAAATATAGACTAGAGTAGTATGGTCCTAAAAAATAGCTACTAAGGCCCTGGCGTGATAGTTCAGTTGGCTGCAGTGTTGTCACAGAGCATGGAGGTTGCCGGTTCGATTCCCTGATCTTGACACAAACAGGAACAGCTCTATGTTTCTGTCTTTCTCTCCCTGTCACTCTAAAAAAAAAAAAAAGCTACTCAGAAGTAAAATCTCAATGAACATTTCTGCTTCTATATCCCCACTTTATTTGAAACTAACACATAACATATACAACTTAGTACAGCTGTAATTAAACCATAAAAAAAAAAAGAATTTCATGAGACGTTCTCCTAACTCCTAAGGAATCATAAGCAAAGATGCTAACTATTGATTATTATCATTTAAAAACCAATTGTGGCCCTGGCTGGTTGACTCAGTGGTAGAGCATCGGCATGGCGTGCAGGAGTCCCAGGTTCGATTCCTGGCCAGGGCACACAGGAGAAGCGCCCATCTGCTTCTCCACCCCTCCCCCTCTCCTTCCTCTCTGTCTCTCTCTTCCCCTCCCACAGCCAAGGCTCCATTGGAGCAAAGTTGGCCTGGGCGCTGAGGATGGCTCTGTGGCCTCTGCCTCAGGTGCCAGAATGGCTCTGATTGTGGCAGAGCAACGCCCCAGATGGGCAGAGCGTCGCCCCCTGATGGGCGTGCCGGGTGGATCCCGGTCGGGCATATGCGAGAGTCTGTCTGACTGCCTCCCCGTTTCCAACTTCAGAAAAATACAAAAAAAACCCCAACCAATTGTGCCAGTTTTGGTTAAATCAAAGTTCACACATTACTAGGTCAGTAGTTTGTATAGGACACCCTTAATAATCACTTAAATGATTTCATACAAAAGGGAAAAATAGACAAATATTAACTTTTAGTGAGGAATGATTCACCAAGAAATGATTATATAGTATTTGTATTCAGTCTCTAATATAAATAAATTTAAGTTTTCTATGTATCCACCTAACAACTAGAATTTAAAATATCCTGTCAGCCCTGGCTAGGTGGCTTAGTGGTAGAGTGCTGGCCTGGAGTGTGGATGTCCCAGGTTTGATTCCCAGTCAGGGCACACAAATAGAAAGGACCATCTGCTTCTCTACCCCTCCTCCTCCTCTCTCTCTCTCTCTCTTCCTCTCCCACAGCCATCGTTTGATTGGTTCGAGCATCGGCCCCAGATGGGGGTTGCCCCGTGGATCCCAGTTGGGGCATATATAGGAGTCTGTCTATCTCCCTTCCTTTCACTTGGAAAAAGAAAAAAAAATTCTGTCATAAGAGGATTCCTGAAAAATCTTCATACATAAGAATTGGAGAGCCAAGATACAACAGTAATTTCAAAGACAATCAGAAGACATTAACATATAAAAATCTTTAAACCAAAAAAAATGTATCTGTCAAATTCTTGATTTAGCCTGACCAGTGGTAGCACAGTGGATAGAGCAGTGTTTCCCAATGTGGGGCCCACGCCCCACAGGGGGGCAATTCGATAGTTAAGGGGGGCAATTTGAAAATGGACTCGACATGACTTGAACTCTTTCGCCCCGGGCCATTTAAATGCAATGCTAGATATCGGTGCCAAATTTAACAAAAAATGCAATTCTTAAATAATTGCGGTAAATAATTATTAAGTATAATTTCGTTTGAGGAGACCAAAATATCAACTGGGTGATTGGCATCGTCAAGTAAACTTCGTCCAGGGTTCACCGCGGAGCATGCCGCCTGCCGCGAGGAACCCCGCGGGACGTTTTAAAAACTCGCTAAACAATGCAGTTATTCTCACCTAATTGGCCCATCGCAACTTCTGTAGTGTTTCACATCATTCAGTTGGTGTTAATTTGAAATAAGTGTCAGTCAAAACTGTTGTAAAAGCTCGTTGATGTAATAAATATACATATATATATAGTATAGATATAATTGGTAAGTATTTTACTTATTTATTTATTTATTTTTGTATTTTTCTGAAGCTGGAAACGGGGAGAGACAGTCAGACAGACTCCAGCATGCGCCCGACCGGGATCCACCCCGCACGCCCACCAGGGGCGCAGCTCTGCCCACTAGGGGGTGATGCTCTGCCCCTCTGGGGCGTCGCTCTGCCACGACCAGAGCCACTCTAGCGCCTGGGGCAGAGGCCAAGGAGCCATTCCCAGCGCCCGGGCCATCTTTGCTCCAATGGAGCCTTGGCTGCGGGAGGGGAAGAGAGAGACAGAGAGGAAGGAGGGGGGTGGAGAGGCAGATGGGTGCCTCTCCTGTGTGCCCTGGCCGGGAATCGAACCCGGGTCCCCCGCACGCCAGGCCGACGCTCTACTGCTGAGCCAACCAGCCAGGGCCTGATTTTATTTTTATCAATATTAAACTCTTTATTAAGTACTTCTTTCATCGGGGCTAGAAAGCAATAATACTTTATAAATATTATTGGGGCTATAATAGTGCATGCACGACAATTTTAATTTTAGAAGCATAACTTTCCAGAAAATTTTGTCAAGTGGGAAAATATAGATACCTTTTGATTTGCGGTGGTAGTGTAATAAATGTGTTATATACATTTAAATAAATATGAATTTTTAGTATATGTTTACTCTATGTCACATTGAATATATTTTAACACATATTTTAATATCAGCATTTCTTAAAACGGTTCTTGAAAAAGATGACAAAGATGTAAAAGCTATGCCACTCAGTAACAATACTGTTAGCAGAAGAATAGACGAAATGAGTGAGGATATTGAAAAACAACTTATTGAAAAGCTGAAAACAAGAAAATTCTCCTTGCAAATGGATGAATCAACTTTGAGAGACAGTGAGGCAGTATTGATAACTTATGTAAGATATATTGATAAAGAACATTTTGCTGAAGAAATGTTGTTCTGTAAAAGATTAGAAAGCACCACTACCTCCAAAGATATATATAATAAGCTAAAAAACTACTTAGATGTCAATGATATACCAATGAAAAATATAACATCTTGTGCTGCAGATGGTGCTCCCAATATGATGGGCAAGAAAAATGGCTGCTTAAAATTGATGAAAGATGCGAATCCAGAAATGATTCTTGTGCAGTGTGTTATTCATAGGGAAAACTTGGTAGCTAAAAACATCTCGCCTGTTCTGAATGAAGTATTACATACAGTAATAAAGTGTGTTAATGCTATTAAAGCTAGTGCCAAATGTGAGCGTCTTTTCAAGCTATTTTGTGAAGAACAAAATGAAGACCATGTGAGACTTTTACTTCATACTGAAGTAAGATGGCTATCTAAAGGAAACTGTTTGAAAAGATTTATGGAACTGTTTGATACTCTTAGTGATTTTTTAAGCGACAAACCTGAAATGAAGTATCTGTTAACAATAGATGGTAAAGCATTTGTGAGTTATTTAGCCGATACCTTTGAAAAACAAAATATATTAAATAAGCATCTTCAAGGAACAAATAAAACTCTTGTCGATGCAAAAGCAAAGATATTTGGTTTCATTACCAATATTGAGTTATGTCAGAAACATATTAACAACAAAAACTTTAAACAGTTTCATTGGCTCCAAAAATGTGAAGTAACTGATACCGCTTTACTTGTTATTGTCAATCATTTGAATATTCTATCGGCTGATTTAAAAGAAAGATTTTCTTATTTAAAACAAATTGATTTCCCGACATGGATGATCAGCCAATGTTAGTGGATTTGTCTGATATATCAAATATACAATATCAAGAGAACTCGCAGAATTGCAAAATGATGAGTAAGTTAAAGCTTTATTTAATATCAAAGGAGCGATGGCATGGCTTTGTGAGGAAACAGAAATCAAATACCCAAATTCAACCAAATGTGCAAGAAAACTATTGCTACCGTTTCCATCTTCATTTTTAGCTGAATGTGGATTTAGTGCTGTAAATGATTTACTGGTAAAAAAAAAATCGGCTGGATATAACACAACGTGGAGACTTGAGACTAAAGCTAACCAAATTGGAACCTAATATAAAATCTCTGTGCAGCAAGCATCAAGCGCAAGGATCACACTAAATTAAAATAATAAATTAATATAGAAAAATCTGTATTAAAATTATTTGGAATTTAAATTTCTGTTTTTCATTATATGTTTTGAAATTTTACTTACTGTTAACAATTTTGTTAACAATTTCCATAGTGATTTCTTCCTAGAACCTATCATTTGTTTATTAAGTGAACAAATCAATTTTTTAATGTTAAAAATTATGTATGTTACATAGGGGGGGGACATAAAAATTTTAAAAAGGTTAAGGTGGGGCATGGCACAAAAAAGGTTGGGAAACACTGGGATAGAGTGTCGTCAACCTGGGATGCTGAGGTACCAGGTTCCAAGCTCAAGATTACTGGCTTGAGCACAAACTCACTGGGCTTGAGTGCAGGCTTCCCATTGCCAGTTTGAGCACAGAGCCACTGGCTTGAGCGTGGGATAATAGACATGACCCCATGGTCACTGGCTTGAGCCCAAAAATCATTAGCTTGAAGCCCAAGGTTGCTGGCTTGAAGCCCAAGGTCACTGGCTTGAGCAAAGGGTCATTGGCTTGGTTGGAGTCCCCTGGTCAAGGCACTTTTGAGAAGCAATCAATGAACAACTAAAGTGCTGCAACTACAGTTGATGCTTCCTATCTCTCTCCCTGTCTGTCTCACTCTAAAAATAAAATAAAAATAAAACTTTATTGCACATTTTCCCCAACACATACCAGTAGTAGTTTCAATTTCATGTGCAGCATAACTGATGTAATGTTCAGGAAGAATGAAAATTTTGTTTTTGATGATGACAACCTTGAGACATTATATCTTATCTTCATTAGAAATTATAGTCAATCATGTATAAACTGCAGTGAACAGTAAACTTTGCGTTTCAAGAGGTCCAATTCTTAGCTCAAGAATTCATAGGAGTATTTAACTGAATTATACATGTCTAGCTGGCCCAGTAGACGAGGTGGCTTGATTCAGAAGAATTTTTTATGATGTTGTCCAGACATTGGGCATAATTTCATATAAGAAACCCAAAGAAGAAAATTATCTTGGAAAAACTTTTTGAAACATCTTTAAAAGTTTTAGGACAATTACAAAGTGTTTAATTTTTGCCTGACCAGGCGGTGGTGCAGTGGACAGAGCGTTGGACTAGGATGCAGAGGACCCAGGTTCGAGACCCTGAGGTCGCCAGCTTGAGTGCGGGCTCATCTGGTTTGAGGAAAAGCCCACCAGCTTGAACCCAAGGTTGCTGGCTCCAGCAAGGGGTTACTTGGTCTGCTGAAGGCCTGCGGTCAAGGCACATATGAGAAAGTAATCAATGAACTAAGGTGTTGCAACGAGCAATGAAAAACTAATGATTGATGCTTCTCATCTCTCTCCGTTCCTGTCTATCCCTCTCTCTGACTCACTCTCTGTCTGTGAAAAATAAAAAAAAATAAAAAAAAAATGGTTAGAAACTTCCTTTAAAAAACAACAACAAAGTGTTTAACTTTCATGTTTTGTTTTCCAGGCTTGACAACCAGATAGTTATATAAAAGTCACCACCTATGGACACAAATCATCACATTCCCTAAATAGCACAATAGAAAGTTTATAAAACAGAGACAGGAAACAGTTATGGAAAAATACAAATAGATGATAAAGAAGTGAGAGTCTAAAACTTTTCACAATCTAGACAAACTTTCCCTTTTCAAATAGGTATAATGAAGGCAAACAAAATAAAATGGAGCATGCAAAAGAGAAATGGCACAAACTGGTTAGAGAAAATTCCACATAATAAGGCTTGTAATAAAACTCTCCTTTCCACCTTTACAGCTGGAATACTTCTACACCTACTTGACAATACTTCTACACCTACTTAACCCTAACCAACAAATACTTTATTAGCATTATGATATCAGTTTACTTTATATAAGTTTTTCTTATCTCATATTCTGGTACCTCCCAAAATAGCAAAATGAGAGGTGAAATTCAGCCTCTTGTGATACCATTAGTAAAAAGAGCCCCCCTCCAATATTTTGAAAACTGACAAGTTTGTGACAATCTGAATGAAATAAACCTTCAACTTTAAAATACCAGGTATGAGTGAGCCTCTGAAAAAGCAAACCGTTATGTAACATCTACTTTAAGTTCCTCAATTAATTACTTTAGAATCTTAAAAAGTGCTTTTTTTCTTCTTTTAAGACAAATTCTGCTCAAGTTGCAATTTTTTCTCAAGACTGTTGTTTTCCCCAAGGAGAGAAACTGGTTTTCTTAAATTCCAAATTTCCAGGAATATGACAATGCTTCTCTAGGGAATAGAGAATGAAAAATAAAATACTGTCACCAATTTTAAGATCCACCTCCTCACATAAGCAGTGATCCAGCCTGATATATATTATATTTCCAAGAGCCTCAGGAACTACAAGGTGGGACAAAAGTAGGTTGAGAATTTTGAGTACTCAAAACGGAGGGTTTTTTCCCCCATTTATTACTATTTAGTAATTACTGGATTATTTTCCATACCAACAACGGTAAACCTACTTTTGCCCCACCGTTTATATACCAGGCTGCCATAAACATCAGAAGAGAACTCAAGGATGGAAGAAATGTCATCTTGCATTTGACATTACACTAAAACCAAACTTAATCCTCCTCTGTTATCCCATTCTATCTTCATAACTACCTTAAGAGGTAAGTAAAGGGGGAGGCTGGCCGCCCAGCGCCTCCACGGGACACACACAGCCCGGTTCAAGAACACGCACACCACTGCGCCTCCAACCAGAATAACAAAAGTGATGGCAAACCCTTTTAGACTCCAGGAAGAGCAATACCGCCTAAAGAAACCCAAACTTCCATCCTTTCAGCAGTGTACCCTGGCCAGCAGTTTCTACTACTCAGTGGCTCGGGAGAAATGCGGAGGGACTGCGCGGAGGCGGAGGAGGGGAGCCGCCCGACTGCGCTCACCTCGCACGCCAGCCCGCGCTGGGGCTGAGGGAGCGACGAAGCTCAGGGAACACCCCCACCGACCGGGCCAACAGCTCTGACACACTCACCTGCGGAGCCGATTTCCATTCATGGAGCTGGGGGGAGTGCTTCGAGCGAGAAGGACGCCCGCCACCGGGGGCGAGGAGGAGGCGCAGGGGGCGACGCGGTGCGACAGGCACTCTCACTTGGCCGCGAGGCGGGGTGGCGACAGCTTCTTCTCAGCAACTGCGCTCCCAAAGCTCTTGGCAGAAGGAGCCGCCGGCGGGAGGCAGCACGCGACTAGGTAAGAGGAAGAAGCGTGAGGCGGGGAGAGGTGAACTGGGTGCGGAACTTGCGTCGCCCGCGGCCGCTTACGCTTGCATTGCCCCTCCACAACTGCGGCGCCGCCGCCGACCTTCCCGGGGCCGCCCCCGGAAGCCCGCTGGCGTCAGTTCCGTTGCCCCGGCTCGCCCGACATCGCCTCTCGGTACCAAGCCGTGCAGGCTCGACGTCGGTGCGAACAGCGCAGGGGCGTCGGGGAGCGGACGTTGGGCCTGGGCGGAGCCTAGGGCTCGAGAAGACGGCTGTGGGCGGGGCCAGTCTTCCCACAGCCCTCCGCTGGGTGGTGCGGGCAGGAGACAACCTGGAGGGGTGGGCTCCTCGCACAGCACCGGTAGGGAGTGGGGCCTGTCTGACGTGAAGTCGCAGAGGGGTGCTGCTTCTCTGGGGAGGGGCCTATCTGGAGCGGGGCTGGTCCGAGGTACAAGGCCCGGGACCTGCGGCTGAGAGGGCCTTCAGCCGAGAATGTTTTGGGCAGGGCCGCCCTCGTTCCCGAACCCCTCCCTCCACGCCCAGTTTGGACAGCCCCGTGCGCCTCCTCCTCACAAGTTGGTCAAGTAACCGCCACAGCTGGTCACTCCGAAGTCCACAGGGTTGCTTTGACCATGGAGGGGGGGGGGGGCTGGAATGTACTGTTCTGCTTGGGAAAAGGTGACAAAGAAACAGGACATAATACAAAGATCAGACCAAAAAATTTCTACGTTTAAAATTCTTTAATAGTGCTTCGTCACACTATGAAGACCCAAACTCTTTTCCAGGGCCAAGAATCATGGCATAACGAAGACCCTGCCTTTCTCCTGCAAGACTTCGTCACTGCTACAGCTGTACCGGTCTGCTTCGAACCCCGACAGGCTAAGTGCTTTTCCGGCCCGGAGCCTCTCTCTTCTCTCCCTCTCGCCTTTATACACCTCACCGTGAGACGTCTCCGAGGACTTTTCTGGTATGGTGGGGCACCTGTTTCTCTAATACAGTATTTCTTCATAATCCTGTTCCAATCTGTGATTTTAGTTTATTGTGTGCGCCCTATCCCACTAGAATGCAAACTTTTAAGATTACCAGGACCAGCACATTAACCGGCGAGCACTAGGTCCTTTGTATATGTTTGTTGACTTTAATGGTGATACTGTTTTATTCAGGTTGAAGAATGATTATGACTTTTCCCTATGTCCCTAAGTATCAGTCATGGTTAGACTTTTAAAAATCAAAGTACATTTTTTTAAAAGCTTGGAACAAAGAGGGACAAAAAAAATACCCCCATCTTAAGTGTCCATCGTCCGCCCCTCAACTCCCCCCAATCACTTTGGGACTCTGGATTAGTCTCTTGGGCCTCTGGGGTTGTTTCCTATTCTAAAAAATAGAGAACAGGTACCTTACAGTTGCGAGGCTAGGGACTGTAATAGCACAAAGAAAACCTTCCCTAAGTGTTAGTGAATTTACAAAGTAGTTATTTAAAAAAAAAATACTTCTTTTGGTTACTACTTACTAAAATGGTTACTGTTGGAAGTTACCATTTTAAAGCACTTACTAAATGCATCTACCTGTAAAACACTTCATAAATTGGATTCAAATGCACATCTGATTCCAATTCTTTCTCACTTCTACCTTTCCATCCTTACACCTTTTTGCTGAAAATGTCCTCCCCTGTTTAAAAATATCAAATGTCACCAAATGAAACACTATCTTCAAAATTCTTTTCAATCCTTGACTGTACACAGTTCAAATCTATAGGAGCGACCAACAGGGTAAATACCAACTGTTATGCAAGGGTCTATCACACTTTCAACCCCTAAATCTGAAACTGTTCCCTAAATGATTGCAGGCTTGTTCTGTCCCAGAGTAGATGCGGTGGTGGGGGCGGGATGAAACCTGGAAGTGTGCCACTCTTCTTTGTTGACACTGATGAAGCAGGACTTGCACCTTCTACTTAGATCCAATTTAGTAAATGTCAGTAATTCCTTTCCAGGGACCCCACCTCTTTAGTGTGCACATATAAAAGGCTCATGAACTATAATATCAGGAAATGAGAAGGTAAAAAAGTGTGAACGATTCTGCCAAAAGCAAAGTTGCATGAGGCTTGCTCCTGAACACATGCACACCCTATTTTTGGATAACATCATTTCCAAATGAGTCTGCTCTTAAGAGCATACAGGAGGGTCTTTGTGCATCTTGTTAATTGTCACAGCCCCAGTGCCTAGAACACTTACACAGCATAGCCTGACACAGCCTTCTGTAAGTAGTTATGGGATGGATGGATGACTGGGCTTCAAGAATGGGGCTCAGGATGTAGGCTAAAACTCTGGCCTTATCTCCTGTGGGACTGGTTGCTCTCAGAAGGTAGTATAAAATTAGTACAGAAATCTCAGGGGTATGGAAACCAATGCCCACTGAATGTTGCATTCCTAGGCTTCCTGTGCTAGATAAACACCATCAATGGATGAAGAGAATTCTACTCTCACATAGCCTGAAGTTAGTCGACTTGACACTTGAATTCAAATCTCCTGTAGACCATCAGTTTTTAATCAGAAAGGAAGCTACAGTTGACCCCTGAATAACATAGGAGGTAGGGACACTGGCCTCCACAGTTAAAAACCTGCATATAACTTTTGACTCCCCTAAAACTGAACTATGGATATCCTTGGGGGATTGGTTCCAGTACTCCCTGTGGATACCAAAATCCAAGGATGTTCAAGTCTCTTGTATAAAACGGTGTAGAACAATGCATACAGTTGGCCTTCCACATCTACAGAATTCCAATGGGGGACTGAAAATACTGTTTTCGATCTGCAGCTGGTCTGATCTGCAGATACAAAACCTGGAAATACACAGGGATGACTGTATATTTATTGAAGGAAAAAAAATCTGTATATAAATGGATCTGTAGTTTAAGCCTGTATAATTCAAGGTCCACTGTACTTTGTACTGAAGAAGGACAATATAAAACATACTGGCTTTAGGACAAAGCTGAGATTATCTGTGATCCTAGAAAAGTCACTCTTTCTCAGCCTCACATTACTCATCTGTAAAAACCAAATGACCTATGTAGAGACACAGCTGGATTCCTATCTAAGCCCTTATCCCCTTCTTTCTTGCCTAATAGACATGACTTATCTTCCTAATCCACATGATTTAGATGAGTAACTCCTAAGTAACCTCAGTATTCATCTCATGATTGATAATTTCATTTGCTTTGCCATCTTCCAAGGAGGAAGATGACCCATTTCTAGCAAATGAGACACGAGGCCAGATCTGCAGGGGCTTCCAGGGATTTTCTCACTTTTAAAGAAAACACTGGAAAAAATTAGTTCCTCTTCTGCCAAGACATTGTTCTGTCAGCATGTCAGCATTTACTTTCTGGAATTATGGTAGCCACCTTGAGACCCTGAGGTGAATTAGCATAAGCACAAACCAACATAGTGGATAGCAAAGCAAAAAAATTTAAAAACCTGGTTTGTTAGTATTATCATTGAGCCACTGAATTAACCAACCTCAGAGCCATATTAAATCAAGACTTCTTGTCACGTGAAAGTTCCCTTATATAAGCCAACTTAATTGGGGTTTTGTTATATGCAATTGAGGTTAACTGATAAACTACTTCACACGAATGTTGTGAAGATGTAATTAAATATATAATATAAACAGATGCTGTACCAAACACCTAATCCTGTCCTTCAATGAAGTACCCAAGCTCCACCTTTTCCAGTTTACTTCCATTAACAGCCCATAGGCCATTTTCAGAAAACTGGCTGGGAGCTTCCACTGCCTCTCTTAATTAGAAAGTTATTTGCCTTCAGAAGGTGGGTAAGAGGGAAGGAGGGCTCCCTACAAGGTCCCTCAATATTTCTTTGTCCCAAAAAGACATCGCCAAGATAACAGCAGTGAAGCTGCGGCAGCGCAGAGCAGGAGGACAGTATGTAAGCCACGCTATCCTCAAAAACCTAAATATGGTAAGCTGGGGAGGGCAGTCTTGGTGCTCAAGTGGACTAAAATGTAGCTCATCCCCAGCAAGTCCACTTTTCCACTTTTCTCCTCCTTGACATCACTGCTTTACAGGTGTGCTTCTTTCATGTTCTGTGCACCTTTTAAGCTTGCCAGGTTTCCCAGCCTATAGCCGAGGAATAAATGTCTTGAAAACTACAAACAAATAGGGAGAGCCATTTGCTACAATTTAATGCTACTTCCTAATCAAGCAGTACAGACAGCAGTCTAAGGACCGCCCAGACTCAGAACATGAAAACAGTTTTCTCTTTGCACTATATCCCTTTCCTTTAGTCACCAAACCCTCCCATAAGATTCTGTAGTCTGGTAAGCCAAGAGATACCCAACATATACCAAGCCTCACTCTGCCCCAAGCCACTTGCTAGACAAGAATGTGCTACAAATATACATATATGTTGCCAGTTAACAGGGCAGAAGGAAGGCTGCTCAATCAATACGGAAAGGGGATGTCGAGGGGTGCTAGTACGAGCCTTACCTCAAAACCTTGAGCTCTAAAACCAGACAAATCAGGCCTTGGGCTCCCACCATATTTTTCTCTTTAGTAGTGACCAACAGCCACTTATAATGATAATGATAACAGCCACGTATCTCATAATGATCATTCTCCCACTTGCTTTGCTAAATACTTTACTTCCGTTTCATTAAGAGTCATAAATTAAGGCCTTACTTCAATTGGGGAAAATCTCCATGTTCCAACCTGCTCTTCAAGTTCAACCAACCTCACTAACCCTTGCTGCTGAAAAAGAACATGGGTCTGGCTGGCTGCTCCCAAAGGAATCTGGCAGGTGGTAGCCACAGGTTAGCTCTGCAATTTGAATTCACCACACTTGGCCTCCAGAGGAATGCTGGGCCCATGTATACACATGCTAGCTGCCACTGAAAATTTCTCACTGGGCTCTATGCCAGAATCTTTCTGAGCAATCTTCCCACAGAGTTAACAGTGTTCTAGCAGTACCAGGGAGAAATGCCAGAGCTTACATGCTTAACAACTGTGCCATCAACTGAAGGTACAAAACTACAGACCCTCTAAGTTGGGGTGAGAGTGAGAAAAGATGATGATAATCTGGTTAAGTTTCTGCTTACCTGAAGATTCAGAAATGCTGAGTCATCCTGTACACTCAGTTATCACCCTAACTCCCCATCACCCCCACTCCCTGTATTAAAAACTACAGATCTAGTTTATTTCAATTCTATTTGCAAATACTGACCCCTTAAATGTAAGCTTTGGCCCTAAGATGACAAAAGTGAATAGACGGTAGTACTGCTCCTGGAAGTTCACAGGCTCTGGGGAAACAAGTCATGAAAATAGAGCAAGCACGTACGTGCTATAAAGTGCACTGGAACACCATCTATGACACTGGTTAGGAACAAAATTAGGTTTGTTTATTTTATTCTTTTACAAATTTCTCCTGAGAACAGGAGGAAGCTGGAGGTGATGGTGGCGGTTGTGGTGAACAACTTGGAAGACCCAGTCTAAGCCTTATTCAAATGAGGTTTTTCCAATGCTCATTTTCAAGAAATACTGGAGAACGACCATAAAGTTCTAAAATCCCAGAGAAGATGGGGTGGAGGATGGTGAACTGAATAGGAAAAAATATCCCCTTCTCATGGCAGCAGTTCATGTTAGCCACACCCTTCTTGGCTTCTATTCCACTCTTTTTACTCCCATCTCATTAAATTAGCCAAAATGTACAAAATACCTACTAGTGCTTTGACAGTCACCTTAGGTTCTGCTTCCTCTCATCCCTTAAATTGTTCCCTAAAGTTGTATATAATACTCCTCTCACTCTACTCTTTCTAAACCATCTTGTTAATTCCTATGGCTTTAACTGTCACCTATAATTGCAGTTTTGTAGTCTTTCCTGAGCACCAAAACAGTGTTTACTGGAAACGTTAACCTCATTGCCCCATGAGAACTGCAAATCAGTCAATACAAGGCTAATTGTCTTCACAAAATTCACCATCTTTTTTCTGTAGTCTCCCCTCTTCCCATCTTGCTTAGAAGAATGTCCCAATACACTCACACACTCAAGCGGAAACCTGGGTATTAGCCTCTACTCCTCTCTTCCCCTTCCATCATCTATTCAGTACTATTAATTCTATCTCCTGAGTGTTTCTCAAATCTGCCCTTTCCTATCGTTGTTGCTACAGCCTTACAGCCTTGTTTCAGTCCTTCATCATCTCTGTCCTGTATCAGGGGACCATTTAACTACTCATATCACTAACCAAACTTTAAGCTCCTTAAGGAGACAATATTCTTCATTTTGACTTGTGCCTGCCTTTTCCCCAGCAATACTACTGGACACAGTACTTCCCATGCTGGTTGAAGAATATGTGGAGGCCCTGTGAAGTATGATTACATACCATCTGCAATTTCCAAACTCTGGAATTTGTTTTTACCACTTTCTTCCTTTAAAAATGATGGTTCTGCTCTTGTAACAATCTATTATTCTAACCTAAAATCTACCAGAGATATAATTAAACCCAACAGTTTGCTTTGCTAATAGGAAAAAAGAGAAAAAGAGACCGCACGTTAAAAACAGAAGCCACTGTTGTCTTTATAAAACACAGAATTGTGCTGCTGCTGTTGCTTGCTTTAGAAGGAACTGTACATTACAGCTGCTGGGATAATTTTACAATAGACTGGACAAGGTACAGCTCAAAGCAGGACACAAACACAAGTCTCAAAGGGAAACAAATGCAAACAAGTACACAGCTGTGGGGCTCCAGGGACATTTCCCTATCCATGCTGTACTTGAGAGGGATAAAAAATTTAGAAACTAAAGTGAAACCCAGAGTAGTCACACATGCCCAGCAGATGGCTGCTAAGTGCCAACATCACACATCATTCAGGTTGGACTGTGTGCACCTGAAAGTCATTTCATTTTTCCTTATTGCTACTACACCAGGGGACACGGTGCATTTGACACATTGTCTTTACTTGTACAATCCTTGGAGATTTTACTTTCCTTTATAAAGAAGGAAATCTGCCTTCTCCACCTTATTCTGATAGTTTTTGTTTTGAGCCGTTCCCTCCACTCCCTTTCTTGGGCTCCCAAACAGCAGCCAGACATCCTAAGTCAACAGGAGTAGAGTAAGAGAAGAGCACCAACCTAGCCACTTCCTGCTCAGGGAGAAGGCAAGTCCTAATAAATGGAGGAAAGAAAACCAGAGCATCCCTTCTCCCCAATCTGCTTAGAAGGCCAAATAGAAAAGAGTGCCCTGCACATCCCTGCCATGATCAGACTTTAAAAAGGAAGGCATACCAGCTACCATCCTAAATTAGCTTAGGCCCAATAAATATAAATAAAAATAGCTTCCCCAGATGTAGTTTCTGTAACTGCATTTGGCTAGTTTGAGATGACTTTCTACCTTGAAAGGAAAGAACTTCCATCTTTCTTTGTTATACATGATGCCAGGTCTAAAACACTGCCCTACCCACCTTGCAGATATTCCATGGGCCAGCTAAAAAGTGTCACCTTGGCTGCACATCTGGAGTGCTAAGTCTCATTTACAGAATTCTGGACAAGAAAAAGAAAACTCCAAAAACACTGTTGCTTAGCCAAAGAGAAGCCATCTAGTAGGTGGGAACCAGGAGCTTTTTAGGGAGGTTTTACACCTTTAGGTATGTTTTTCTTCAGCATTATTCTAAATCTAAGTTCTCAGCAACAAGAGCCCAGGTTTATCCCGAGAGACCAGCAATAGCACCTCAACTCCCAGTAGGTCAGGCTGGACTGGAAAAATGAACAATGAGCAGTGCTCTCCTTTCCTACCTTTTATCCAAATTCTCTCCATTCTTTTCCCATCACTCCCTTCCTCCCCCATGTCCATCCCCTAACCCTCAACCCTGGATACCCAAGCAGCTCAATCCCAATAGATCCTCAGAACAGGGAAGCCCCAGGTGAGAGAAATGGAACCAGATGTAGAAAAAGCAATGAGAGAAACCAACTCCAAGGAGTATAGACAGGTGTGAAAGTTGCCAGAAGCCCCTGATTTCATGCCAGGTGGGAAGGCCTGCTGCACAGCCCTTCTGTAAGCTTGAAGGCTGTCCAGCCCAAAGAAGACATCTCTGGACTTGGGGAATACATTCTTGGTCTTCTGCAACCAAGGCGCTAAGCCTGACCTTGTCAGCTAACAGTGGGATCATTGTAGACATGCAGAGAATTCATCATCAGGTAGGCAGAACAGCAAGCAAGCTGACTGAATGAGGGGGGTTGGGTGAAAGGAAGCCAGGGAAAGAGAGAAGAGGAAAAGCAAGGCAAAAGAGTGGAACAGAGGGAGTAAGAGACTTGGCTAAAAGGATGAGTCTGGGGTCATCCCAGTGCTTCCTCAGAACTTAAGTGAAAGCACCACCTAAACCAAATCCAAGAAAGCCAAAGCCTGCTGCCAACACCAGTTCCCAATCCGCATGCACCACTTTTCAAACAAGGATAATCCTCAAGGTCAAGAGTATTTTCAAGTCTCAAAGATTAAAAAAAAAAAAATCAGAGCAAGAAGTCATTTTCTTGTCATTGCCCAAGCTGCTTCTTTTGCTTTCATATATTTTTAAAAAGTTTTATTGATTGATTTGAGAGAGAGAGAAGGGAAGAGAGCGAGAGAGGCAGAAATATTGATCTGTTCCTCTGTGTGCTTTGACAGGGGATCAAACTGCAACATCACAACATTGGTATATCGATGATGCTCTAACCAACTGAGCTACCCAGCCAAGGCTCTTACTTTTATTTCTTGAATGGCATATGCAACACCAAAGGGCTAAAAACCATATTTCAAGCCCCAGCTCCAAACCCAACTGGAGAGAGTGAGGCAGAGAAAAAGGAAAGAACACGAACTTGCTGAGAGTAGGTGGCTACCACCAGTTCTTTATAGATATTTGCAAATGCTGGTGAATGACTGGACCCTCCAGGAATAGTGCCCTGATCCTAGCCCCAAAATGCACCCAAGAGAACATGCAGAGCCCACTGTCCCAAGAGAGCTCCCCTCCCCCAAGGGTGACTGAACATGAAGTAGACAGTATATGAAGGTGATGGACAGGGTAGATGGGAGTGTTGGCATCACTCTCTTTAGGCACTTGTGTAAGGAATGTAGGCTCTCCAGTGAGCTAACTCCTCCCAGAGCCCTCCATTATGTTCTTCAGCTGGGCTGTGCCCAGTGGACACCCCATGCTAGAGCCAGTAGGAAAGAAGTAAAGGAAGAGTTACTCAACAGTCCTGATGCCTTTCTCCATAATCAATGTTTGTGCTACGTTTTGTGAAGTCACTGAACAAAGTAGCCAACCAGAAGAGAACCTGGGAGAGACTGTTTACATAGCAAATCTGGGTCTGTAAAAGGGCTGCTGGGGAGGGAAAATGGTAGCTTTAACTGCACAGGCCCAGATTCAGACCGGCCTTCCTCCGGCTAGCCTTCACGCCTGAGCTAGGTCTAAAGTGTCATGGCTTTATCACCAGATTGGGGCAAACCCAAACCCAGGCTCCTCAAAAAGAGGAATTTCCACACTGAAGCTGCAAGTTCTCATCCCAAGCAGTGGGAAAGAAGAAAATGGTCAAGGAAAGAGGAGGTCTTGCCTCAAGGCCAGCTAGAACCCCCTACTTTTCCAGTTCTACAAAACAGCCAAACCCCATCTCTATCCAGGGAGAACAAAAGAAAAAAAAAAAAAGAAGTCCATGCCACCCACTCACATGCCCTAGTGGGAAACCAGGAAAAATTCATTTGTGTAAACAGAAGCAATAGGGAGCAGCAAAATTCCCCAGCCTATTCACAGGACACGCTGGAATCTGGGATGTGCCTAGGTGTAAGAGGACAGTCCAAAGGAAGGAGAAGATGCGCTTGCAGGAAAGAGTGCAGTGCAATGCAGAGGAGGGAACCTATAGCAAGAAAAAGGTATTTTCTGCACAAAGGAAAGGCGGGGCCTGAGCCCCACCTTGGGGAGATGATCACCCCTTACCTAGCTAGGCCAAAGAACAATTCAGGTACATAGTTCTTTCTAATGGCTCAATGTTTCTGGGATGTAAACTCATTGGGCATTGGAGGGATATCCAGATTTTGGCAATAGACTCAAGTTATGGTATAAAAATAACAGTTTTTGCTCTTTTTTTTTCTTATTTTAGACCTAAGGATCGTTTGTTATAAGACACCCCAGTTAAGAAATATTGAAACACAAGAGACTTGACCATTGGGGAAAAAAGAAGCCAAGAGTGAGAAAAGCTATGAAAGTAACTCCAGACCCAGGCAGGCGGGAGGGTGGGGGAGGTCAGGGAGGAAAGGAGGCATAGCCAGTCATCTCAGCAGCTCCAGAGACTTGTCAGGCCTGAAAGTGCAAATGTCAATGGATTTTAACCATCTTGAGGTTGTAATCTTTTTAAAAGCTCAATGGATATGGAAGTCAATTCCTTTAAATGCAAATAGCTGGCGCTCTGGCTGGAGGCTTGTTGGGTAAGGGGTCTATCTTCCCCACCTACCTCCTCTACCCCCCCCAACCCCCCCAAAGAAAGATACAAAAGGTTGCAGTTCTGCAGCATTACCGTTACAGGGAAGGCACTGGTTACCCACCAGCAGGCGGAAGGAAGACAGGGTCGTGTCACTTCAGAGCTAAGTGCCATAGTGCCTTAAGTCTTATTAGGGGCTGGATGTCCGTCAGGGAGGAGGTGTAAGGTAGGGTAGGAAAAGGTGAAGAGAGGAATAAGGGAAGTAGGGGTGGCAGCAGGAGGAGGAGCAACCAAAACCATCAGCATTAAAAAATCTTTTCTACAAACTGGATTCTTAACCCATTAAAACATCTTGTATCCTAAAATATTGATCTGGGTCTGGTTTCGTTTTTCTTCTTAAACAAATCTAGACCTTTTCTGATTAAGGCTCCTAAAAAATCCTTCCCTCCTCCCACCCACTTTCTTAAGCCCCTCACTTTCCCATCTAAAGTATCAAACCCAAACCTACCAGCTTTCGTCCGCAGGACTGCAGAGCCGACCTTACCAAGCTGTCAGGCATGAGTCTTTAGCACTGTGAATCACATGAGACACCTGTATGTATGGTGGGCACCCGTGCTGCCCTCTTGGTCCAGTGGGGTCAGGGCCAGATGTGACAAGATGGGGTGAGGGGTATGAGGTGAATATCAGAAATTTCTGGCTGGTGGTCTGGCTTACTGGCCCTGTTCCCCACCCTTTTGCCCCATCTGTGGAAGGAAGCAAGGCCTTCTCCACTCTTCTCTACCCCACCTCCCTCCGCCCTGCTTCCTCTGAACTTGGGCAGCATAGCTCTTGGGGCTTGGAAAACTTTCTTCTATCCATTGAGGTAACAGCGTTCTGCCTTCAAGCGAAGTACATGGTGCGCAGAGTATCCTGGTGAACCTGCACAGCTTTGGCCAGGGCCTGAGGGTCCCGCCCATTGCTCTGCCCCGATATGTGGCTCCCTTCTCCACTGAAAAGGAAAAATGAAAAAAGCCCTTGCTGGTGAACTGAGCTGCTGCTAATCCCCAGGGTGTGCCAATTCCCATACCATAAGAAAAATAAAATCCAACCCCAATTTGGCAGATGAACCTAGAGACACCAAATTGAACAACACCCATTTCCTTCCACCTAAAGAAAGCTGGGAGGATCTGGTAACCAGAGGCTGAAGCAAAAAGGAGTCCAACATGATCCCAGGCCTCACCTGTCATGCTCCTTGTCCACTAAGTGATATCGTGCCCGGAAAGCCACCAGGCGGGC
This sequence comes from Saccopteryx bilineata, assembly GCF_036850765.1. Taxonomy (NCBI): domain Eukaryota; kingdom Metazoa; phylum Chordata; class Mammalia; order Chiroptera; family Emballonuridae; genus Saccopteryx; species Saccopteryx bilineata. The sequence continues at coordinate 265,719,626 of NC_089492.1, forward strand.
ATAGTAGGCAGGTGCTGGGATAGAGACAGAGCGTGTGCATCGTACATAAGTGTGGCATAGCTGGTACGTCAAGATCTGGAGCTCATCTGCTGTGAAACGGTTGTCATCCCAAAGGACATAGTAATGGGATGGTCGGCTGGTGCCCTGGGAAGACAGGAAGGTAAGGGGCTCCAGATTGGGCAGCGGGGATGGCTGATAAGGAACAGATCACTGTTAAGGTTATGGCTAGATTGGAAGACCCACCCATGAACAGGCAAATACAAAGTCAGTCATCTATGTCATTAAAGCACCCTTTTTTTTTTTTTTTTTGCATTTTCTTTTCTGAAGCTGGAAACAGGGAGAGACAGTCAGACAGACTTCCGCATGCGCCCGACCAGGATCCACCCGGCACGCCCACCATGGGGCGATGCTCTGCCCACCAGGGGGCGATGCTCTGCCCATCCTGGGCGTCGCCATATTGCGACCAGAGCCACTCTAGCACCTGGGGCAGAGGCCGAGGAGCCATCCCCAGCGCCCGGGCCATCTTTGCTCCAATGGAGCCCTGGCTGCGGGAGGGGAAGAGAGAGACAGAGAGGAAGGCACGGCGGAGGGGTGGAGAAGCAAATGGGCGCTTCTCCTATGTGCCCTGGCCGGGAATCGAACCCGGGTCCTCCGCACGCTAGGCCGACGCTCTACTGCTGAGCCAACCGGCCAGGGCCTTAAAGCACCCTTTTTATAGGCAGTTTGCCTAAGATATTCAAAGTACACTTCTGTTCAAGTACATTAAGGGCTTATTAAGAGAATAATCATGATCTGAATGCCACTCAGTGATGACATATATATTCTAGAGGCAGTGGTAATAATCACTACTTTTTGACCCACTGGAAACCCCAGGACTTAGTCCAACTACCTGGATGCCTGCATGGCTGCACAGATAGAAGTCAAACTCGAATGGGTGGGTGATGTTGGTGTCCACAGTGGTCCCAGCTGGGATGTTACCACTCTTCCCAATCTGTATAGAGACAAAGACAACCAAGATCCCAAGACCTGCCTGGCCCTAATTAAGGCCCCAACTCAATTCTACTCTGACTCCACCAGAATCCCAAGAGTAAATCAGAAGGTGCTGTTCCCAGAGTACTGGTCTTAAAATAATGGGCTTCTAAAGTCACATGGAACTGTGTTTAAGTGCTAATTTCACCATTTATTAGCTGTATGATCTTAGCAGGTCATTTAACCTTTCTGAGGTTAAACTGGAGATAATAATAGTACCTACCTCACAGGGCTGCTGTGAGGAAGACGCCTTGTACAGTGTCTAGCACATAGGAGAAGTTCAATAAATGGTAGTTCCCTTTCCCTTCTCTGGGAGCTGGTCTATATATAGGGTCTATAGGCCAGGGAACTAGGAGGAGGGAGAGGAAGTATAAGGGGAGGACGGGAGAAGGGGGGAACAAAGGAAAAGAAGTGGTAGAGAAAGGATCATGAGAGCTAGAGGGAAGAACGAGGCCAGAGAGGATGAACAGGCCAAGGACTAAATCCCCAGATTTTAACTCAAAGTCTTTTTTCATATTAAGAGAAGGAGACAAGATGGATGAAGGAACAGGTGGATTCCTCAATCCCTCACTCACTCGCTCATTCTTGTCAGCACAAAAAAGGCGGGTATGATGGCGTTTCTGCACCACAATATAAGTGATCCCAGGCTGGTAGTCCTTTTCCAGTTTGATGCAGGCATCACGAATGGCCAACAGCTCATAGTGGAGGATCTAAGCACAGGGTGAGGAGGGAGACAAAGAACACACAGCTCCTCTTGAGTTCACAGATCTTTCTGAATTAAGGCATTGATTGACACATGGCATTTTGCTCAGTCTCCTTTTATAAGTTCACACCCAAACATTAGAGCTAATGGGTCCTTCCTGCCAAAATCAGCCTTATTTGCAGTTTACCTAATATGTTCCTATAAAACCTTTGATAGGAGGCTTACCATCAGCGGAGAGCACTTACCTGGTTACTATGCATAAAGAGACCTGAAATCAAGATACAGAACCGGCCCTGGCTGGTTGGCTCAGCAGTAGAGCGTCAGCCCGGCTAGTGGAAGTCCAGGGTTCGATTCCTGGCCAGGGCACACAGGAGGAGCACCCATCTGCTTCTCCACCCTTCCCCCCTCCTTTCTCTCTTCCCCTCCCATACCAAGGCTCCACTGGAGCAAAGTTGGCCTGGGGGGCTGAGGATGGCTCCATGGCTTCCGCCTCAGGTGCTAGAATGGCCCCCATTGCAGTGGAGCAACACCCCAGAGAGGCTGAGCATCGCCCCCTGGGGGGCATGCCGGTGGATCCTGGTTGGGCACATGTGGGAGTCTGTCTGCCTCACCCTGCTTCTCACTTCAGAAAAATACAAAAAGAAACAGAACCAATGTTCACAGAGAAATCACTAAACTACAATGCCCAAAGCAGAGTCAATTTCAGGATCAGGAGGGTAATGGGAGTTCTCCTGTGACCCCCCCCCCAAAAGCAGATAAGATTGGTACCACCAGAGAAGAGCAGACACAATAGTTCAGAGACAGATGCAGAGGGAGTTAGATGAATTCTGTCCTACAACAAAGCACGAGTGTCAGAAAATGGACTACCTAAAGAAGCAGCCACAGGTAAATAACCATAGGCAATAGATGCCTTGTGGCCTTGTGTATTACCTATAGCAGGGGTTGGGAACCTTTTTGGCTTAGAGAGCCATGAACACCATATATTTTAAAATGTAATTCCATGACAGCCATACAATGACCCGTCTACTACATAACACATTATCCAATAAAAATTTGGTGTTGTCCCGGAGGACAGCTGTGATTGGCTCCAGCCACCCACAACCATGAACATGAATGGTAGGAAATGAATGGATTGTAATACATGAGAATGTTTTATATTTTTAACATTTTTTAATTAAAGATTTGTCTGCAAGCCAGATACAGCCATCAAAAGAGCCACATCTGGCTCGCGAGCCATAGGTTCCCGACCCTTGACCTATAGGGAGTCAAAACTATATGGTAGAAGTGGATAGAATTTATAATCAATCAGAACTAGGTTTAAACCCAAGTTTCATTTAGTTGTATTTCCTTGAGCAAGTTAACCCCTCTAAGTCTCATTTTCTTCACACCTATTAAAAGTTAGTAATAAGACCACCCTCACCAAAATAGATAATTAAGTTAAAGCACAGAAAAACTAGTAAGAGCTTAATAACTACTGACTGTTTTGCTAAGCAGTTTGGATTTTTAACTTAAGGCTACGTGAACTAGACATTTCTGAACAGAGAAGCGGTATTATAACTTTATCTGGTATTTTAGGAAATAGTGGATGCCCTGGAGGAAATTGAGCACAATGGCTAATAACATGGACTTTGGAATCACACCGATTTGTCTAAATACCAGTTCCACCACTTATTAGCTTGGGTGACATTGAAGAAATCATTTCACATTTCCAAGCCCCATTTTTCTCATCTGTCAAATAGAATAATTGCTACTTTATAGGGTTACTGTAAGCATTAAATAAAACACATATGAAGTGCTTAGCACAGTTTATGGCACATAAATGGTAACCAATAAATGCTAATTATATTATTAAATGGTAGTCAAGGAGACTAGTTCAGTATACAAGTTTAAACAACAGAATATGAAGGCTTGGCAGGCAGGAAGAACAGAAGAACATTATAAAGAAAGGTCAACAGCAGGTGGCTTCCAGACTAGTAGCATCACCTAGGAACTTGTCAGAACTATAAATTCTAGGACACTAATCTAGACTCACTAAATTAGAAATTCGAAGGGTAAGCAACGCAGAAGTTTTAACAAGCCTTCACAATGATCTTGACACATGCTAAAATTTGACAACCAGTGGTCTAAAGAAGTAGTCTTCAACATGAACCAATTACTAATAGGCAGTGAGGATCTTCTGTTACAAGAAGATGCTTGTGCATGCCACCTCTTAGTTGTGATTGCTGCTGCCAAGCCTATTCCATTTAGCAAAGTTCACGTGCCAATAGCTTAGAAAAGGTAGCAGTATTCTCTGCTTCCATTAGGCCTTCTGGCCACAATATGAAGGTGGTTTCAACCAACTGTAGGCCTACCTGAGGAAGTTGGCCTTCAGGAACCCCATCTCGGTAGAAGATGATACGGGTAGGCTTGAAGCGAGTGGACTTGTAGAACTGGATAAGCAGCTCACGCACCATGTAAGATAAGTCTTCAATGATCTCCTGCCGAGGTCGCTGCACCCTCACAGTAGCACAATAACGGCTGGGGTGGGCATCCATACTGCCTACCACCTGACAATCCAGGAAGCAGGATAAGTCCCTAGAACCTCTACCCACCCAACGCTGTCAGGCTGTGGGTCTACCCAAAAGCTTCTCATTAAGAAAACTATGCCATCAAATAAGTAAGATTTTGGATTCAATAAATCCTGGTTTCAATCTCTGTTTTATCACACATGTAGCAATTACTTAATCCTTTTGATTTTCTTTCTCATCATCTCAGAAAGAGATAAGAATAATAACATCTGCCTGACCTGTGGTGGCGCAGTGGATAAAGCGTCGACCTGGAAATGCTGAGGTCGCTGGTTCGAAACCCTGGGCTTGCCTGGTCAAGGCACATATGGGAGTTGATGCTTCCTGCTCCTCCCCCCTTCTCTCTCTCTTTCTCTCTCTCTCCCCCTCTCTCTCCTTTCTAAAATGAATAAATAAAATTTAAAAAAAGATTAAAAAAAAAAGAATAATAACATCTGCTTGCAGTGCTGTTACAGTACATATAAAGCACCCTGCACAGGGCCTAGCCCACATTATATGATATAAGTTTGATTTCCCTAACCCTTGCAGAAGGGAATGTGGAAGTTTGGCACTACTAATTTAAAAAGTAACCTCATCTAGCCACAAGTTTGTTCTTTTTTCATTCAATTACTAATCTACCCAGCAATCATGGTGAAGTATTCTTACAGGTAGTGAGAGTAACATCATTTTCAAAGAGGACAGTGGCCAGAGCATAGAATGGATGGCCACAAGGTAAACAGGGATAAGTATAGTACAGTGTTCCCTGCGTTTATTGAGATAAGCACAGACTGCCTAGAGAAACATGAGGATTGAGGAAAGAGAAGTAGAAGGAAGGTCTGATCCCTCTAGCAATTAAGAAGCCCCTAGGGGACAGGGAGCAGAGAATTCAGGGGAGGGATTAGAGAGACAACTAATATACTAGATGGATGGATCAGGGTTAGGGATGGGGAAGAGGAAAGGACAGTCTCAGTAACTAAGTAACTCCCTTAGAAAGGATTTCAGAGAAGAAATATGGTCACTACCAAAATCCCAGAAGTGGGCGTGGAGAGAAAGAGAGAGAGATAAATTCAAATACAGAGCAGGAGAGTTGGAGACTGGGCCAAGTCTCTGACCACAGCCTATACCAGGGGTAGTCAACCTTTTTATACCTACCGCCCACTTTTGTATCTCTGTTAGTAGTAAAAATTTCTAACCGCCCACCGGTTCCACAGTAATGGTGATTTATAAAGTAGGGAAGTAACTTTACTTTATAAAATTTATAAAGCAGAGTTACAGCAAGTTAAAGCATATAATAACAATTACTTACCAAGTACTTTATGTTGGATTTTCACTAAGTTTGGCAGAATAAATCTTTATAAAACAATTTACTATAGTTAAATCTATCTTTTTATTTATATTTTGGTTGCTCCACTACCGCCCACCATGAAAACTGTAATGCCCACTAGTGGGCGGTAGGGACCAGGTTGACTACCACTGGCCTATACTCTCATTGCTCTCATTGGGGGAGAGAAAAAGGGATTATACAGTTAATTTTATGAAGATACCAAGGGAGTGGTTAATGGAGATAATCAGCTAAAAGGGAAAGGCTTTATGAAGGGTCAGGCTCCAGAGTTAAGGGAAGGAAATCATGTGTAGTCATGGGAGCTCGGAGCTAAGAGAACCTTATAAGGAAGGTAGAGAATGTCACTTACTGCTGTGATAGAAGGCTTTTTACCGTCCCCTGCTGGGGGGTGTGTAACATCTGCTCCCAGGAATATCACTGGCTGTTGAAAGACTGCAGAGCTGAACAAGGAAGAGAAAACAAATGGTCAGGAGATGGCTCTTCTCTTCCTGGTACCATCTAGCACCTACTTGGTCCTCTCTCCCTTGTGCCTGACTCAACTCTGCCTGGCCAGGGTCCTATCTTTTCATCATTCCCCGGAATGGTACCTTGCTTGACAAGGGCAAGGTGGGCAACAGAGTTCATACCGCTGGTGTGGGACTAGGATGTTGTTTATGCCACCAAGTTTGACATTGATTTTCAGGCAGAGGTTGGACAGAGTCTGAGGTGAGGTCTTGACCACATTCTTCACTTGCACACACTGTGTAGCCATTCCCAAGAGTGTATCTCCAACACGTTTCACTTCAGCTACGAGCAGGGAAAGAACTGATTAGTGCATTCAAATACTTAATGGATGCCTACTAGTCCAGGCAATATATGGGTTGCCAGGGACAATGGTGACCAAAAACACATAGGGTCCTTACTCTTATGGTGTTTACTGTCTAGTGACTAATCTTAAAATTCATGGAGTATAACAATGATACATGCTACAACAGAAAATTTCATGGAGCTATGACAGCATTATCACAGAGGATAATAACCTAGCCAGAATAGGACTAAGTTGATTGAAGAGAAATCTAACGAGAAAAAAGGACTCAGAAGAGAAGTGGAGTGTGGGAGACAGCAATCCAGGCAGAGGGAACAGCATGCAAAAATGCACTCTGATAGGAGACAGTATTATATGTCTGAGAACTAAAAAGCCAAAGTTACTACAAAGGAGCGCAGAGACTGACATAGGGAAGAAAGAAGGTAGCTTATATTAAGGTGGCAGTTGTTGAGATGGAGAGAAACAAATAGATTCAAGAGATATTTAAAAGACTCAGACTACATATGTAAGGGAAAATAATTTGCATAACTTCTGTGTTTCTTGCTTTTGTAGCAGATAGATACATCAAACTCTTTTTGAGACATTTTGAGTTTGAAGTGCTTTTTGGTTATCCCACTGAGGATATCAACTAGGCAACTGGGTGTAGTAGTTAGAAGCTGAAGAGTAGTCAGACAGAGAAGAAAATTTGTGAGATACGTAGGTACAAGCAGTAAGTGAAGGTATGATCTTGAAGCATTACCAAGGAAAATAATAGAATAGTAAGAGAGCTTGGACCTGAATCTTCAGGAACTCCCAATATTTATAGAACAGGAAGAAGATGAGTCTAAAAAGGAAAACATCTGGAAAACTAAGAGGAAGATCAAGACAGTTGTATCATGAATGCCAAGGGAAGAGAGAGTGTTTCAAGCAGAAACAAGTGTTCAACACAGTCAAATGCTGCTTACAGATCAGGTAAAATAAGGACCAGAAATGTTCTTTGGATTCAGTGTTATTAAGGCAAAAAATTAATGTATCAAGGCAAAAACTTTTGGTGATATAGTACTAAGGAGATGTAGGATCAAAGAAGGATTTGGGGCCCTAGCCAGTGGCTCAGTGGCATGAGCATCAGCCCAGCATTAGGACATCTCGGGTTTGATTCCTGGTCAGAGTACACAGGAGAAAAAACCATCTGCTTCTCCTCCATTCCTCTCCTCCTTCTCTCCTTCTTCTTCTCCTGCAGCCAATGGCTCACTTGATTCGAGATTGGTCCCAGACATGGAGGATAGCTCCATTGGAGCACATCAGCCTCAGGCACTAAAAGTAGCTTGGAACTCAAGCATTGCCCCAGATGGGGTTGCTGGGTGAATTCCAGTCGGGGTGCATATGGGAGGCTGTCTCACTATCTCCCCTCACCAAAAAAGAAAGAAAAAAAAAAGTTTGGTATATTTCAAATGGGAGAGACTTGAGCGTATTAAAAAAGCAAAAGAGATCATTTCCACTTTGAAGAGAGATGGAGCAGTTAGTGGTAAACCAGTGATTCTATAGAAAACATTCAGAAAAGCCAGATAAAATACAGAAATCATCTTTTTGAAGGCAGCAGAGAAGTACTAATAAGAACTAGAAGGGCTAAAAGTCCAGTGGGGAATCTCACAGAGGTAGGCTATCTGCTGTAGCTGCTTATTCTAGGTACATTTACTAATTCTAGGTGTAGGCAGGAAGCTGAGACGCCAGGCTTTACACCAACAGAGCAACCACATATAGAAGACAAAGAAAGCAACAGTTTCTGGTAGACACTGACCAGTTCTAAATATGAAAGGTAAAAAAAAAATTTTTTTTTAAACATAGATTAGTATCTTCATGGCTTTGGAATTTCTTAAGTAGGACACAGAAAGTACTAGCCATAAAGGAAAAATATTGATAAATTTGACTACATTAAAAATTTAAATTTCGGCCCTGGCCAGCTGGTTCAGTGGATAAAGCGTAGGCCCGGCATATGGACATGCCAGATTCAATCCCCAGTCAGGGCACACAGTAGAAGTGACCATCTGCTTCTCTCTCCCTACTCCTCTCCCTTCTCTTCCTCTTCCTCTTCCCCTCCAGTAGTCAGTAACTCAGTTGGTTCTAGCATAGGTCTCCAGCACTGACGATAGCTCGGTTGGTCCAAGTATCAGCCTCATGTGTTAAAAATAGCTTGGCTGATTTAAGCATCGGCCCCAGATGGGGGTTGCCCAGTGGATCCTGGTTGGGGTGCATGCTAGAATCTGTCTCACTATCTCCCTTCCTCTCACTTAAAAAAAAACACATTAAAAAATATATTAAAATTTCTATTCAACAAAAGACACCACAAAAGAGTAAAAGGTAATCACAGAGCAGAGAAGATGTGTATATAATATAAACACATATTCAATAAAGAAATTTTAAAGGACAGTTACAAATAAGTTAAGAAAAAGGTACCATAGTTACCCTGACTAGGAGGTGGTACGGTGGGTAGAGCATTGGACTGGGATGCAGAGGACCCAGATTCAAAACCCTAAGGTCAGCCCTGGCCGGTTGGCTCAGCGGTAGAGTGTCGGCCTAGCGTCGGAGGACCCAGGTTCGATTCCCGGCCAGGGCACACAGGAGAAGCATCCATTTGCTTCTCCACCCCTCCGCTGCGCTTTCCTCTCTGTCTCTCTCTTCCCCTCCTGCAGCCAAGGCTCCATTGGAGCAAGGATGGCCCGGGCGCTGGGGATGGCTCTGTGGCCTCTGCCTCAGGCGCTAGAGTGGCTCTGGTCGCAACATGGCGACGCCCAGGATGGGCAGAGCATCACCCCCTGGTGGGCAGAGCGTCGCCCCCTGGTGGGCAGAGCGTCGCCCCTGGTGGGCGAGCCGGGTGGATCCCGGTCGGGCGCATGTGGGAGTCTGTCTGACTGTCTCTCCCTGTTTCCAGCTTCAGAAAAGAAAAAAAAAAGAAAAAAAAAAAAAAAAGAAAAACCCTAAGGTCACCAGCTTGAGTGTGGGGTCGCTGGCTTGAGCAAGGGGTCACTAGCTCTGCTGTAACCCCCCCAGTCAAGGCACATATGAGAAAGCAATCAATGAACAACTAAGGAGCCACAACGAAGAATTGGTGCTTCTCATCTCTCTCTCTTCCTGTCTGTCCCTCTCTCTATCTCTATCACAAAAAAAGGAAAGAGAGAGAGAGAGAGAGAGAGAGGAAGGAAGGAAGGAAGGAAGGAAGGAAGGAAGGAAGGAAGGAAGGGAGGGAGGGAGGGAGGGAGATAGAGAAAGAGGAGGAGGTAGTTAAGTCAATTTAAAAAAGAAAAAGACTTGAGCAGGTACTTTACAAAAGATACTAGTGAAATAGCCAATAAACATATAAACATATAAAAATACTTAACCTTATCAGCAGAAAAATAAAATTAAAAAGCACAACACATTATCACCAAATACCTATAAGAATGGCTAAAATAAGAAATAGTACAGTACCAAGTTTGATAAAGAATTATCTAGAACTCTCATATACTCCTGGTGGAAGTGTAAATCTGTATGCTTAAAATTCTTCCTAGGGCCTGACCTGTGGTGGCACAGTGGATAGAGCACTAACCTGAAATGCTGAAGTTGCTGGTAAGGAACATATGGGAGTTGATGCTTCCTGCTCCTACCACCCCACCCCCTGCGCGCTCTCTCTCTCTCTCTCTCCTCTCTAAAATGAATAAAAATCTTTTAAAAAAGATGTTTTATAACTAGTTGCTTAATAAAAAATCTTAAAAAAAAATTCCCCCTAGATAAACACCCAATAGAAATGGGTATATATGTCCAAAGGACATGCACAGGAATGTTCACTAAAGCATCATTTATAATAGTAAAAACTGGAAACAAACCAAAGTGTCCATTAACAGTGTAATTAATGGATGAATATATGTTAATTGTGTTATATTCACATGATTTAAAGTTGTAACAAACTACAAGTACACAAACATAGATGAATCACACAAACGCTGAGTGAAAGATGGACATAAATAAAGTACATAATATATGATTCCATTTATATATTTATATGTATATATAGCTCAAAGACAGGCAAAACTAATATACCGTGTTAGAAACCAGAATAACAGTGGTTATCATTGATGGGAGCATGAGATTGTGATAATGTTCTACTGCCAGACAGAATTGGATACTGTTTACAGAGGTGTGACACTTTGTGAAAATTTATTGAACTGAGTACATAAGATTTCTATATGTATATTATACTTAAATAACAAATTTACATTAAAAAACAACAATAGTATTAACTTAGTGCAGAGAAAAGAATTAAAAATACTAAGGACAGGAAAAAGTATGGTAGATCAAAACTGGGCAAATGTCACACTGCCCTTCTATACTCTCAGGGCAACCATAAGCAACTACATTTACTTTGACCATCACAGAGAGAATTCCATTCACTCAGCCTCCTAGGAGGGAAGGTGAAAGTTCTTTAGAATAATCTGACTGTGCCTCTTACCTGCCTACTTAATGCTTAGACAGACAGTCCCACTGTATAAGTGGTATAATCAAGGAACAGCATGTAAGTGGAAGAAATCCAAAGGCCTAATATAAGCTATAAGACTATAGAGATATATAACATTACTGAACCCAGAGAAGAGAAAATTCTCTAAGTAAGCATTACCTTTTCCCAAGCATACTGCACTATATATAAGTGCAGCCAAGGAAAGCCAAAACAACTGGATTCTACCTTTAAGGGAGGGAACCAGAAACATAGATAATTATTCAAGGCAGATCTCCTAAAAAGCATCTTTAAGGCCCTGGCCGGTTGGCTCAGTGGTAGAGCGTCAGCCTGGCGTGCAGGAGTCCCGGGTTCAATTCCCAGCCAGGGCACACAGGAGAAGCGCCCATCTGCTTCTCCACCCCTCCCCCTCTCCTTCCTCTCTGTCTCTCTTCCCCTCCCGCAGCCGAGGTTCCACTGGAGCAAAGATGGCCCGGGCGCTGGGGATGGCTCCTAGGCCTCTGCCCCAGGCGCTAGAGTGGCTCTGGTCGCAACAGAGCAACGCCCCAGAGGGGCAGAGCATCGCCCCCCTGGTGGGCAGAGCGTCGCCCCCTGGTGGGCGTGCCGGGTGGATCCCGGTCGGGCGCATGCGGGAGTCTGTCTGTCTCTCCCCGTTTCCGGCTTCAGAAAAATACAGGAGCAAAAAAAAAAAAAAAAAAAAGAAGCATCTTTATTGTCCATCCAAGGGCCATCAATTTAAGGCCCATAAGGAACATGGATTAGAGGTCAACCAACTTCACAAGTAATTACTGAGTATTATGTCAGTGAAAGGCACTACCTTAGGTATATGGATTCAGAAGAAATGTTTCAGCACAGAATCAGATCTAATCCATCCTAAAATAGTATCAGCAACCTGATAAAATTTCTAGAAGAATCCAGAGACCATGTTCATCATCCAGGTGAGATGACAAGAGAAGGCATCAAGGAATAAGTGCATTTCAACTGGAACTTGAAGGATGGAGAGAATTTTAAGGGCAAGGTGGAGGATAAGAAGTACTTAGATATTCTAGGCAAAGGCAAATGATGTAAACAAAATCAGAGATTGGAAAGCACAAAAAAATGAACATTTAGAGTATCTAGTATGTGCTAGTCATCATATTATATGCTGCTTTTTATATAATTAATTCATGAAGCTGAGAAAGTTTAGGTAATTTGCCTAAGCCAGTAAACTGGTTTAGCCAGATTAAAATCCAATTCTATCTAATTCCAGAACATGTGATCTTTTCTGTATGTAACATGTGATCTTTTCTGTATGTATGGCAATGGGAAAAGTACAGATAAAGCTGAAAAGGTTAAACTAAGATCAGGGCCCGGAAAACCTTTTATTTTGTGAATAGGGACCAATGAAGGTTCTTTACAAAGTACAGCTACAAAAAGTCTCATTCAATAACGTAACCAAAAAAGATTTAAGAAGAAATGTTAGAACTAAGTTGAGAAGTGTGGGTAGAGCAGGAAATACTATCTTAGAACTATAAAAAAGAACACTAGAGTTGAAGCAGAAATAAGAAAGGCTGCCACCGAAGTTTAGATGAAGGTACACAGAAACAATTATGATGTCAAACACAGAGGAGAAAAGTAAAGAAAAGGCTGCTTACTGGTGTACAGAGAAGACAAGCTACTAAAGAAGTGGTGCACCAAAACACTATATGAGGACAGAAACTGCATCTGCTTTTGTCGCCAGTGTATTCAGGATCTAACAGCGTTTCACATACATGTCATCAATAAATTCATGATGTAAGGGAGAGAGATCAAAGGGACAGACTGTGACTCTACAGAGATATCAAGGGTTGGATCAAGATTTTTAATCATACATTATAATATATAATAATAGGTGATGACTGAAGCAACTGAATGCATGAGAATCTCACTAGGATGTAAACAGAAGGAGAGGGCAGAGTCCAGAAATTTGGAGAATACCAGGCAATCCTGGTAATGACAAAAATAAGTAAGAAGAGACAGGAAAAAAATATCAAGAAGCCAAACAGAACTGAAAAAGGTTACTGGTGACCCTCTGCAAAGAAGGTTTCAGAGAAAAGTAGAATGAAAATAGATGAAAAAGGCGAAGGATAAGTGGTTAAGTGGGGGTACCCACTCAAAAAGATTAAGAAAATAAAAAGACAAAAGCTAAGAGATGGCAGATTGTGGTAATGTGCCCTAGGATGGGAAAACTGAAGACATTTGAGGGTTAAAGAGAATGCAGTTCCAAAGGTAGCAAGATGGAGCAAAAGCCACACAGGTTGAGCAAAGAAAGAAGGAAGAGAAAAGGGAGTGAGAAAAGTACTGAGCCAAAGATGTAAATAGCCATTCCTATTCTTTAAAAAGAAGAAAAGGGAAAAAGAAAATAATTCTCAAAAAGTCCAAGTCATTCACAGGCAGTAACAGAACCATCACACACATTCTGCTTGGGTGTGCTGCACTATGTCCTGAAAGATAACACTCTTCTAAGAACAGGAATCTGGACTAACCCATCTCTGTATCTAGTCCAGCTTAGCCTGGCATAAAGACTAGCACACAGACCTCAATCAATGTTACTGGAAGGGAGTGTGGGCAGATAGGCAGGACCTGGGATGGCTTAATGGCTCATTCAGGCTGATATTTCTCATATAAGAGGAGCACTGACATTAAGGAACAACAGCTCAGCTCTGGCTAGAGCTAAGAATACACACTGAGTCTTGCCTCAGAGCCTCCAGGGAACTACCCTGAGAAGAGTCCTATAATCGTTATCATTGTCCCGAGAGAACTGTACCATACACTGGCGTCTTCCCTGGCAGGATGACAATAATGAGCTGCAGCCCTGAATAGGTGTTCTTGAGATGCCGGAACATGGGCTCCACGCTGTCTGCCCCCTGCGCATATTTGCAGAAGCAAGGCTGGCCCTGGATAGGCATCCCTGCATCCTTGGAAATCTTCCGCAGCTGGTCCGTGAAGTTCCTGCAGCACAAGTATGGTCGTGACAGGAGGCAGTAAGTCCTACTTTAATACCTCTGAACAAATGCCTCCCTCTTAAGTTCCTAGCACTGTGACAGTCACAGAGAGATTCTAACATGAATGAGACATGATCAGAGCTAGTGTCAAAAACATTTATAGTTGAGTAGGACAAGAAAAAGCTTGCTGGCCCTGGCCGGTTGGCTCAGCGGTAGAGCGTCGGCCTAGCATGCGGAGGACCCGGGTTCGATTCCCGGCCAGGGCACACAGGAGAAACGCCCATTTGCTTCTCCACCCCTCCGCCGCCGAGGCTCCATTGGAGCAAAGATGGCCCGGGCGCTGGGGATGGCTCTGTGGCCTCTGCCTCAGGCGCTAGAGTGACTCTGGTCGCAACATGGCGATGCCCAGGATGGGCAGAGCATCGCCCCCTGGTGGGCGTGCCGGGTGGATCCCGGTCGGGCGCATGCGGGAGTCTGTCTGACTGTCTCTCCCTGTTTCCAGCTTCAGAAAAAAGAAAAAAAAAAAAGAAAAGAAAAAAAGAAAAAGTTTGCTAAGTGTTCAATGGTAAAAGCAGAGAGCTGAGGGAGCCCAGAGAAGGGACCTGTGGGAATTCTCAGGGTCCTCATCACTTCCCACTCAAGCAGCTATTTCTGTGCTGTTACAAGTGTATAGCAATAAAAAATAATAATAATCAATTAAATTTAATAAAAAGAAACAAGTACATAGCAATAGGCAGATGCCCTTTCTCTCAAATTAAAATAAGGTCCAACAGTGACTGGAATACGGGAGATCCTCAGTTAAAATGAGCTCCCTCCTCCCCTACTGGTTCTTTGAGAATGAGAAAGCATAATTAGCCACTCTGCTTTAGCTTTAGGGCTTTAGCCTGGGGGCGGGGGGAAACAAAGTTGGAAGAGAAGGTACACATGCAATAGATTTTTAAAAATTAAGCTACATAGCCTGACCTGTGGTGGCACAGTGGATAAAGCGTCGACCTGGAAATGCTGAGGTCGCCGGTTCGAAACCCTGAGCTTGCCTGGTCAAGGCACATACGGGAGTTGATGCTTCCAGCTCCTCCCCCCTTCTCTCTCTCTGTCTCTCCTCTCTCTCTCTCTCTCTCTCTCTCTCTGTCTCTCCCTCTCCTCTCTAAAATGAATAAAAAAAATTAAAAAAAATAAAATAAAATAAAAGATATTTAAAAAAAAATTAAGCTACATAAAAATATAATAGACTAAAATAAACAGCAGGAAATTTAATTTTTGAAAATCCTACATTCAGATTAAAAGCAATAATGTACAAATGGGGAAAAGAAAAGCAAACTGTAGAGGATGCTATTATATAGCATATAAATATCAATACAATTGAAAAATCTATGCAGCAAGAAAATAAGCATATTTCATATATTTAGTTAAAAAACTCAAGAAGGCCCTGGCTGGACAGCTTAGTTAGTTAGAGTATCGTCCTGATACGCAAAGGTTGCTGGCTGGATCATTAGGGCACATACAGGAACAGATTCATGCTTCTGTCTCTCTCTCCCTCTCTCAAAATCAATTTAAAAAACACACACACAGGAAAGACAAATACTGTATAATACTGCTATGTAAAATTTTAAATCATTCACGTACATATAGGTAAATAAAAAGTACACATTGAATAGGAAGGTTATAATAATT
Organism: Saccopteryx bilineata; assembly: GCF_036850765.1. Lineage (NCBI taxonomy): Eukaryota > Metazoa > Chordata > Mammalia > Chiroptera > Emballonuridae > Saccopteryx > Saccopteryx bilineata. The sequence goes on from NC_089492.1 coordinate 265,735,147, forward strand.
CCTGACAGTAGCTGCATCAAAAGGAAGAAATGGGATCAGAATGGAGGATATAAAGGAAATGTTAAATTTAGCTATAATAATATTTTATCTACTTAAAAAAATAAATATGGGCTCTGGCCAGTTGGCTCAGTGGTAGAATGTCAGACTGGCAAGTGGATGTCCTGGGTTCAATTCCCAGTCAGGGCATACTGAAGCTACCATCTGCTTTTCCAACCCTCCCTCTCTACTTCTCTCTCTCTCTCCCTCCCTCCCTCCCTCAGGCAGCCATGGCTCCATTGGTCTCAGGTGCTGAGGCTGGCTCCAGTGGCCTCCACCTCAGGCACTAAAAAAAATAGCTCAGTTGCTGAGCAACAGAGCAACAGTCCGACAGGCAGAGCATGGCCACCTAGTGGGCTTGCCAGGTGGATCCCGGTCCAGGTGCATGTAGGGGTGCATGTAGGGGTCTGTCTCTGCCTACCCTCCTCTCACTAAAATAAGTAAAATAAAATAAATGATAAAACTCAGGATGATGGATACATGAGTATTTGCCATATTATTCTTTTTAATTTTTCAAAATAAATCTTAGAATAAAGAAATACAACCTGATCATTGTTTCATATAAATAAGAGCCAGGCCTTAGATGGACACTATTAACAGTATTTGTTTCTATTTCTCTTCCATTATATATGACTGCAATGTAGCTACTAATAACAAACCAACAGAAAAAAACAAGGTGTTACTAGATTCCATTACTAGTGTGTCTCTACTTCAAGACACACTAGTAGTCCCAATCTTTTCTCTACTACCAGATCATTTGGGATATTGTGTACAGTGCTGGGGGCCACAAAGTGTTGAGATAAGTCTAGAATAAGGAAGGTCTTGAAACTCTACACTAGAGGTGATATACAGTTGAAGTACAGGGGCCTCTTTAACCAATTGAAAAATTCTGATGGTTGGCCCTAGTACTCCCTCATCCATCCCCAATGAATTATTTCTCAAAATAATGGGGCAAGGGAAAACACAGGAATAAGAGAAAGCACAGAGAAAATAGAGCTACCAACAAGGTGACACAAAGTTATAAAGGTAGAGAACTGGAAGCCTTTCAATACTACCAAGGACCCGCTCTCCAATGCTAGACCAAGGCTAGAGAAGCCTAGCTTAAATGGGGCTAAAATACCAAGAACCCAGGTAAGGAGACAAGAGGAACTCATTTAAAAGAAACTACAATTGTGATGGTAGTACTTGTGAACCTATGAGGGATGAAGGGCGAGGGGAACAAGGGGGACAGAGCAGCCTAGTACCCACGAGTACCCACATCTATCAAGGACTGCTGTCACTAATTCTTATGAAAACTCCAAGTACAACTGAACCCACCAGGGTACAGATCTCTATTATCTTTGTAATTGTCCAACGTGATCAGCTCCACCAACTCTTCCTCAGCCTCAGAGTATACTGATACCACCCCAGCTCCAGAGAAATAGGAAAACACCACTTCAAAAGACTGCAGGAACTACCAAATAAGTGAATTTTGTGGTATTTGAAAAATATCTCAATTTAGCTGTCTTTAGAAAAAAGACTGCAGGGGAAGAGTCAGTGATCTCTTCTACTTACTCGTTCACTTACTCAAGACCATGACTCCCCTAACCTGTTCCTTTATACCATTTGGCTATATCACTTTCTTTAGTGCTGTCTACTCCTAGCCCCTCAGCCACAGGTGGCTCAGAGGCCTTCACAACTCAATGTTCACCTAATTCAGGTTACTTGGTCCTGACTAAACAAATTCTATGCACAGGAGAGGAAAGCTCAGAGGACCAGCTGAATACTGCTCTTTTTTGTTTCCAATTAAGAATGTTTAAGTTTTGAAGCCTCAGATCTGAATTTGATCCCAACTCTGAGACTTTCTTGATATGCATACTTTGTATAAGTTACTTAACCTCTTTGAGCCCCAGTCTCCTGAAAATGGAAATACCACCACCTACTTACTGTGAAGATGAAGTAAAAAAACATAACATGAGGTACAATGTTGGCACAAACATTATAGTCATTACTATTATTTATTACCAGGTTAATAATTATAACAATAAAATAATTCAGGCCTCCCTTAGAAGATTTATGCCCTGAAATCATTATCTCTGAACAGGTACGGCTCCTTATCCAGACTCCTGACCACAGATTGGCAGAAAAGAAACAGGCAGAAGTTTGAGCCAGATAGCACAAGGAGGCAGAGTCAAGACTCAGCAAGAGCACACAACAGATCAAATGTTGGCCTCTTGGGGGTAGGGGAAAGTAGGCAACTCTAGGGTCCTCTTACCACCCTTCCATCCAAACACCCAGCCCTCCTTACTTGAGCACCTCTTCTCGACACTGTTTTTGGGGTGCGAAGCAGGCGATGGCCCAGACTTTGATCTCAATCCCATTGTAGAACTGTTTCCCCCTCATGTCCCAGACACCCTGATTGGGTGTGGCAATGGCCCGGTTCTGAGGATAGGCAAAGGGGTAGTCCAGGTGAGCCTCTGTAGAGCCAGGTGGGTAGGGGAGCAAAAGCCCCTGGCTATTCAACCAACCTCCCCCCAAAATACCCCAGAGATGTTGTCTGGCCCTGACCCTGCTCACCCGGCCGCCATATTGCAAGATGGGCGCCGGCAGCACTCGTCCTGTCACCTCCGTCATGTCATCCTTCACTTTAATCCCAAATTCCTGGATGTAGGGATCTAGGTTGTAGCTGGCATTCTTCATCTGCAAGACAAAAGAAGTGGATCTCAGGAAAGCAGCAGTTAGCAATACTACTCACCCTCTGGATCCCAAGTAGAATGCCCTGGGCTGCTGAGATTGGTGAGAAATAGCCCTAAAAAAAAGAGGGAGAGTGGAAGATGATGTAAGTGGGAATGGATAACATAGGGAAGTAATAAAAAAGGGGAAAAAGAAATAAGAAACAAAGTAACTACAGTCAAGAAGTAAGAGTGGTCCTATGGAATCCCAAGCAACAAATCTAGACATGTGTCCTGAGCATACTGCCAAGGCAGAAATGCATCTATACCAGGGGCCCCAGTGACTGAGCAACCAAACACGTTTCTCTGCAGCCCCACTGACCAGGCGACTGATCTCCTCCTGTCTGTCTGGGGCCGACCTAGCTGTAGCCTTTATCATGGTCGAAGTCTGATTGTCGGTCAGCTTCTTAATGCAGCGCTGTCCAGCCACAATGTTACAGACCTGAGGAAACAAGAAGGATAGGTAGCTCTGGCTTGAGTTCAGTCCACCCTATACTCAAGAGCCCCACAGTAAGGGAAGAGACCTTGGCTGTCAGCCCTGGGAAAGAGACTGCAGAATCCCTTGGGCATACAAGTAAGTTAAAAAATAGCCATGTGCAATACCAAAGACAATATAGCCAATATAGCCACTTTGTGATTAAGAGCTAGGGATCCAGCCTGACCTGTGGTGGCGCAGTGGATAAAGCATCGACCTGGAAATGCTGAGGTCGCCGGTTTGAAACCCTGGGCTTGCCTGGTCAAGGCACATATGGGAGTTGATGCTTCCAGCTCCTTCCCCCTTCTCTCTCTCTGTCTCTCTCCCTCTCTCTCTCCTCTCTAAAAATGAATAAATAAATTAAAAAAAAAAAGAGCTAGGGATCCAGCAGCAGAGCTGGTCTCAGGTCTCATACGTTAAATGGAGAGAACAGTAATAATCTCAGGGTTTTTGGGGAGACTAAATAAAATAAAGCACTTATAGGACTGAGAATAGTTCTGGAGCACAGTAAATACTCAATAAATTGCAGGATAACTTATTATTTACCAAAGGTCCCAGTATAGAGCTCTTCTGAATACTAAAATCTCAATATATATGATATAAACTGGATCCTTAAGGTAGTAGACACTCTCCAATGAAGGCAGGCAGTCTGTTGCTCCATCCTGCAACCCACCAAAAGAATAAGGGATGGCTCTTAACTCTTGAGTCCCAGCCTACAGATAACCATTGAGCCCCTGGACTACAAAAATCACTGTCTCTGTTGACTGACAGTGTCTTCTGTTGGTATGAGAAATATCCTGCCGCTCAGTCCCTCTGATTTGGGCCCAACAGAATACAGCAGGGATCAGAAAAGACTTTCTAGTGATACAGAAGACTTCCATTCCCCAATACACTATATTGAAGATGCCATGAACAGGAAGCCTTTTGGCAGAGTAGAGAAAACCAGTAGGTTTAGAAGACTTTAGTTTGAAGACTAGCTTTTCCACTTCTAGGTGATGTTACCTGGGGCAGGTCTAGGTCACTTCACTGGTGCTTTATTTTCAGTCATGGGGAAAAAAACACTAGCTGTCTCATCAAGTTGTGAGGATTTAGGAAAAATGAAATATATAACTTGCTTCCACAAGGCCAACACTATGCAAGTACTAGTTCTTTCCATAATTTTCAGCAGAGTCATGCTGAACAATGGTTGGGGAAACCAGGACAAGGTCACCTGCCCTTGAACTCTGTATCCCAAATAATACATGAATTAGTCAATTCACTTAATGAAATCCAGAATTAAAATTTGTGAGATTACTCTCTTGAAAGAAGCTTTAAGTTTTAGCACTCACTACAGATGATTTCATCTGCAGAATCAATAAGAAAAAGACTAAGGCCTGGACAGTTGGCTCAGTGGACAGAATGTCAGCTGGTAATGCAAAAGTCCAGATTAGAGCCCATTCAGGGCACACATGAAAAGCGACTCTCTGCTTCTCTCCCCCTCCCTCTCCCCCTTCTGTCTCTCTTCTCCTCTTATAGCCAGTGGCTTGAATGGTTCAAGAATTGGTCCTGGGTGCTGAGGATAGCTCAGCTGGTCTGAGTGTGTCTGCCTCAGGTGCTAAAATTAGCTCAGTTGATTTGAGCTAATTGGCCCAAGATAGGGTCACCACATAGATCCCAGTCAGGATGCATGCAGGAGTCTGTCTCTCTATTCCCACTCCCTCTCTATCTTTGCTCTGAGAGAGAGAGGGAGAGAGAGAGAGAGAGAGAAAGAAAGAAAAGAAGACTATAGTAAGTTTATAGAAAAACTGGGCATTGCTGGTGGGAATGTAAAATAGTCACTATGGAAAACAGTATGGTGATTCCTCAAAAAATTAAACACAAAATTACTATATGATCCAGTAATTCTACTTCTTGCCATATACTTGAAAGAAGTGAAAGCAGGGGCTGGTACAAATATTTGTACACCTATATTCACAGCAGCATTATTCACAATAGCTAAAAGGAAGAAGCAACCCAAGTGCTGCCAATGAATGAATGGATAAACAAAATGTGGTATATACATACAACAAATTATTCAGTCTTAAAAAGGAAAGAAATTATGACACATGCTGTAACATAACATAAATGAACCTTGAAAACATTATGCTAAGTCAAATAGGCCAGTCAAAAAAGGCCACATATTATATAATTTAACTTATATGAAATATCTAGACTAGACAAATGCAGAGACAGACATGGATTAGTGATTACCAAGGGCTGGAGGGTAGAGGTGGGGGCAAAAAAATAGTAATGGACTTTATTCTGGGGGTGATGAAAATGTTTGTGTCAGATAGTAGTGACAATTGCATAACTGTGAAAATACTAAAAAACCCCACTAACTTGTATATTTTAAGAGAGTGAACTTTACAGTATGTGAATTATATTTTGATAAAACTATTCCTAAAAAAAAAAAAAAAAAAAAAAAATTCCCATCAGGCTATGACAGCCTACATGATTTGAACCTGAACTTCTCCCCAAAATCACCTCCTACTATGTTTTCCCTCAAACACCATATGCCAGACACTATGCCCTCTATCGCTCAAAAAGATCCTGCTTCCTGATGCTTTACAGCCTTTGTAATTACTATTTACTTTGTGCCTGGAAAAGCTCTTCCCTTAGGTCCTTACAAGGTTGATTGTATCTCACAATGTGATTCTCAGCTCAAATGTCTCTTAAAAGAGGTCTTCCCTGATCACAATAACTGAAACAATAGGCTAGCAGCTTCTCTAACTTTAATGCTCATATGAATCCCCTATGGATTCTGCTAAAAAAACAGACTCTGATTCAGTAGGTCTGGTGGAACCTGAGACTGCATTTCAAATGACCTCCTCAGTAATGCCCATGCTGTTGATCCACTGACCACACTTTGAGTAGCAACTAGACAACAGCAGTAGTTTCTCATTAGACATTTTGGCTAGTATATAGCTAACCAAATGCAGTCCAATGGTTCTATATTTATAGTCTATAATTTAACAAGTAGTGCTGCCTGACCTATTGTGGCGCAGTGGATAAAGCATTGATCTGGAACGTTGAGGTTGCTGGTTGAAAACCCTGGATCTGCCTGGACACGGCACATATGGGAGTTGATGCTTCCTGCTTCTTCCCCCCTCCTCTCTCTCTCTCTCTCTCTTTCCTCTCTAAAAAATAAATAAATAAAATCTTAAAAAAAAAGTAGTATTATTCTTTCTTAATCACAGGATTTCAAATGTCTGTTGAAGCACTGGGGCTAAAACTTTTTCAAAAAGAACACATGGATCATCAGGAAGTTAACATTCATCTCCATTTTCCAAAAAATAAGGTACACATGTATCTCTAGATTATTATTTTTTTTACAGGGACAGAGAGAGAGTCAGAGAGAGGGATAGACAGGGACAGACAGACAGGAACGGAGAGAGATGAGAAGCATCAATCATCAGTTTTTCGTTGCAACACCTTAGTTGTTCAGTGATTGCTCTGTCATATGTGCCTTGACCGCAGGAATTCAGCAGACCGAGTAACCCCTAGGTCAAGCCAGCGACCTTGGGTCCAAGCTGGTGAGCTTTGCTCAAGCCAGATGAGCCCGCACTCAAGCTGGCGACCTCGGGGTCTCGAACCTGGGTCCTCGGCATCCCAGTCCGACGCTCTATCCACTGTGCCACCACCTGGTCAGGCTGTATCTCTAGGTTATTTAAGATCCCCAGCTTCAGAAGACAGGCAAAGAGAAATTAAGAAGACATGAATGTAGCTGGCCTGTGCTGGTACAGTAGATAAAGAGTGCCAACCTGGAATGCTGAGGTTGCTGGTTCAAAACCCTAGGCTTGCCTGGTCAAGGCAAATACATCAAGCAACCAATGAACAGGTAGAGTGAAGCAACTACTTCTCAATCCTCCCCTACTCTCTCTGTAAAATCAATCAATCAATAAATAAATAATCTAAAAAAAAAAAAAGGGCATGAATGTAGGTATTTGAACTCTGTCCTAAACAAAATAATTACTTATTAAACAGTATATATACAGCTTTCGCCTCTGGCTGGCAGCCTTGAAAATACATGAGAGCAGGATTGGAAATAAAAAAAAAATACAGCAGGTAAAAATAAGGCCTGCATTCACAGAATGACCTCATATCTCTCAGAATGTCAATTTTCCAAACTTCAAAATGAAGAGGAGAGATTACAAATGAAAAACCAGACCTCTGATGATCCCTGTGCAGATACAATGCTTGTTCCCCAGTCCAACCATTACTTGGCAGCCTCACCTCTAGGGGCAGGTAGGTATGCTTTTGTTCCTGGCCAACCTGCAGGCAGGGCAGGTGGGGATACTTGAGCTGAAGGTTGTATTTCTGCTTGAAATACTGTGCCACTGTGCACTCCACAGTCTGTCCACTCTCCAGCTGCAAGGGAAACCTGTTTGGGGGAAAGGAAGGAGGGGTCATAGCCCAGAACTGAATGCCACCTCTCTAGACCTATAGGGATGGGAAGCCCCAGACTTAGCTTTATCTCTACCCAGCCTCTTTCGAGTACTGCCACTCTTGGGAAAGCAGGCAATCTAGGGCTCCAAAAGAGAAGCCAAGATTTGAGAGGCAAGTTCCACAACCCTCAGGACCATACCTGACTCATCTGACACACAGTAGGTACTCATCATAATCCAGTCTAGTGGGAAATCAAGATGGTAGATAAAATCAGTGAGAGCCTCCCCAAGGTCTAGCCCAGGAACTTTCTTTTTCAGAAGGAAAAATAAAGTTGAAACAGTTCTGATACAGGAGTCAGGGGAAGATGCCTGGCATATGGTAAAGGCCCTCAGAGGAAAGGTGGAGACTAAGAAGGTAAAACCAGTAAGGAAGGTATGAATGCACCTGGGAAGGTTGGGAGAGGGATGACAAATTCCAACAGCTTAATGGAAATTAGGGCCAGACCAAGGCTCATTCTCAGGGCCTGGTGAGGTGGGAGGAAGTAAAGGGAGTGTGTTGAAATATCAGCCATCTACCACCAAAAGTATGGCTTAGCAGCCCTGTCAACTTACGTCTGATGGCTAGCAGGGCGGCGGGTAACATTACACACCCGGTATTTCCTCTTCATCTGTCCACAGTGGGTCACCTCCACCTTTAGGCCTAGAATATACATACTGCTTGTCAGGGTTGGAATAGGTTGCTCATGTTCCCAGGCTTGGCCTTTTCCCCTGAATATATCCAAAGGGGATTTCCTTTTAGGGCTAAAGAGAAAGTAAGGTTGTTACCCCTCCCTGTCTGGCTGGGTCCTCACCCTTGATTTCCTTGGTAAAGCGCACACGCTGAGAGTCCGTGAGTGGCTTGGGCTGCTCATCTATGTTTCTGATGTCCAGCACCTCACACATGAACTCAATCACCGGCTGTGCCTTGTAGAAGGCAGTGGCTGAGACTGTGGGGACAAAGTAGGTATAGCTCAGCTCAGGTTCTATCTTCCCAAATAAATGGAGATACTACTCTTAACACCCTCTTCCTTATAGAGTATTGGGATGGGGGAGGGGTCCCAGGGCTGTAGGGATTAGACTAGGAGTGTGGTTGCAGAGCTGGGAGGGATGAGGCTGGGAGTGTGGTCACTGGACTCAGGGTGCCCCTGGCTCCATAGCTCTCCCCACTCACCATCAATGTTGAGCATCATCTTCCACATGGCAGGGCGCACAGACTGGTGAAAGCCGAACCAGACCTCGCGCCCACCCCCCAGCGGGTGGTAGTAGCCCTCAGGCGGTGAGAAGAAGGAGCGGCCCACGGGGGTGTACCTGGCAGGGACAGGCAGAGAACTGGTCCCTCGGGCACAGGCCCCCACCCTGTGAGGCATCCTGGGCACGGAGGAGCCCTGGCCTGGAAGGCAGGACACCAGGGCTTTAATTCCAGCTCTGATCCTTTATTAGTTGTGTAAGTGACCTTGTGAAAGTCTCTACCCTTTCTCTGCCCTGCAGGGACAGATGGGGTGCAGCCCAAAGATATCTAAAAGGGACAGGGCCAGTGGTTTAAACCATCTAAATGTATACACATGCTTATTTAGCATATGGTAGGGCTTCAAAGAATATTTTGTTTGAAAGGCACACTGTAGGACCTTAATTTGTGCCCATCCTCCCCCCAGAGCAGCTCCGACATCACTAGTAGCCCGGATACTAACTATACCCAGTACCTCATGGATGCCAGGTGCCTCATGGCCACATCCAGGGCTTGCACAGACTCCAAGGGAACAGGGATCTGGCCACTGACGAGGGCTTCATGCAGCATGCGCCAGCTCACAATGGCTAGCCACTTGATGGAGACCTTGAATATTCGATCCTTCCCTTCCCCAGGGATTGTCACCTCAAAGTCAACCTTCAGTAGAGAAAAAGGGGCGAAGGATTGCCAATGCTTTCCCAAAGTACAACATTCTCTGCCCTGCCCCAACTGTCCACACCCCATGGATTTGCTTAGAATCTGCCTTAGCTGATAGGGGTTCACAAGGAAGACTTCAGAGTAAATGCAGCCCCTTAGTCTCCAGCCACCTTGGCTCAGTGCTTCTGTCTCTCTCAACCACACCTAGAAGAAAGTCCTTAAGGGCTAGGTCTATTAAAGGCTAGCCCTGTTCTAGACAGTCTACTCTCCAACTGTCTAGAACAGGGACATATACTATGTTAAATAAACAGCAGCACCTATCCATTCCTCACCCTAAAACACACTTGCTCAGTACAAAAGATGAAAGAGCTCTCTGGACTGCCAGACTTGAAACAGGCTTACATGAGCTCTGTCCCACCTCAGACCCCCGACACAGGTCTATCCTGACTCCCACCTTACCCGTTCATTCCCAATGGGCAATGCTGTGACAGTGTAAATGTTCTTCTTTCCATCATACACGGGCTTGCGATCACCAAAGATCTGAGGCTTGAAATGCTGGACCATGTATTCCACCACTTCCCTGTGGGGAATAGGAACAGCCTGTGGAAGCTGAAAGACTACCACTTCAAGCTTTTGGAAGTAACTCAAGGGCATGCAATGTCCCATCTACTACATTCTCTCCTAGCAACTACCGTACTCTTAATCTCATCTATCTACTCTATCACTGTGCTTCTCAAACTTGAACGTTCATGTGAATCACCTGAAAAATCTAATTAAAATGCAGACTTTGGCCCTGGCTGGCTAGCTCAGTGGATAGAGTGTCAGCCTGGCGTGCGGACATCCCAGGTTCAATCCCCAGTCAGGGCACACATGAGAAGCGACCATCTGCTTCCCTTCCCCTCCCTCTCTTCCCTCCTTTTCTCGTCCCCTCTCACAGCCAGTGGCTCGATTGGTTCAAATATCAGCCCTGGGCACTGAGGATAGCTCAGCTGGTTCAAGCACTGGCCCAAGATGGGGGTCTCCAGGTGGATCCCAGTGGGGTGCATGCGGGAGTCTGTCTATCTTCCCTCCTCTCACTTAAAAAAGAAATGCAGATTTTGACTCAGTAGGTCTAGAGCAAAGCATGAAATTCTATATTTCTAACATGCTCCCAGGTGATGCTTCTGGTCCTCACATCACTAAGGCTCTAAAGGACCTGAAAGAGTGAGTGCCTTCTGAGCAGACAGGGAGGCCGAGGGAAGAAGGGCTTCATCTTAGGGTCTATCCAGAATCAGGAACAGAAATGAGGCTCCTCCAATTCCTAGGCTGATAAGCAAAATATATAGATAGGGAAGAAATCTAAATTGGAATAGGCATAAACTGTAGAAGTACCTAATCTCTTTTATCTCTCTAAAGCTCTTAGTCCCACCACCCTGTTTTCTCTCCATTGTCATCTCTTCCTGGATTTTATTTCCTGTCCTCTCCTACTTAGACACCACAGTATCCATTTAGCCTTCAAAATTCCAGCCCATCCAACTATCAGACATCTTCACTCTCTAAATCAAAGCTTTTAAATACTACTGGATAAAAAAACCTCAAAATGTATACTGGAAGCAACTATAAACACATGGTTTCAATCCCAATTAGGCTTCTGTGCTTCTCAACAATCTTTTTCATGTCTCTGATCACTTCCATCCCTCATAGACTATGTTCTAAATTCCTCTGCTATCTTCTGACTCCAGAACCTATTTCTATCACCTATCAAAAAGCAACTCTATAACTCTGCACAGAGTAAACCAAAGTAAACAAAGCCACCCTCAAGTTCCCAGACATACAACCATACATTTCAAAATGAATATGAAGTGATAAAAAAGAAGCATTTGATTTTTATTACATAAGAACATCAGAAAAGCAAAAGACAAGTCAAAGAAAATTGTTTGATTATGCAAATGAGATGCAAAACCAACTTTTATACTATTGGTAAAAATGCACTATACAAAAGGCTGAAAGTATTGGAGTATCTGCATGTTCCCTGATCTTGAAAGTGCATTTTGAAATATCCCCTATTTTTTGTGAGCAGTATATATTTATGCAAGCCTCTTATCTATTTTCTTTCCTCTCATGCTTAAAATGTCCTTCCATATAGGATTCTTTTTTTAATTTTTATTTATTTATTTTTTACAAAGACAGAGAGTGAGTCAAAGAGAGGGATAGACAGGGACAGACAGACAGAAACAGAGAGAGATGAGAAGCATCAATCATTAGTTTTTCATTGCGCGTTGCAACACCTTAGTTGTCCATTGATTGCTTTCTCATATGTGCCTTGACCGCGGACCTTCAGCAGACTGAGTAACCCCTTGCTGGAGCCAGCGACTTTGGGTTCAAGCTGGTGGGCTTTTCCTCAAACCAGATGAGCCTGCACTCAAGCTGGCGACCTCGAGGTCTCGAACCCGGGTCCTCTGCATCCCAGTCCGACGCTCTATCCACTGCACCACCGCCTGGTCAGGCCATATAGGATTTTTTATGATTTTTAAACATCTGGAAAATGTGTTCAGCTTCACTCATTAGAGAAACAAATTAAAATCAGACCAAAATACAGAAAAACAGACATACACACCAATGGAACAGAAGTGAGAGCCCAGATCCTGACCTGTGGTGGCACAGTGAAGGGAGCATCAACCTGGAATGCTGAAGTCCCAGGTCCTAAACCCATGGTTGCTGGCTTGAAGCCCAAGGAACATATAAGAAAGCAATCAATAAACAAGTAAGTGACGCAACTGTGAGATGATGCTTCTCACTCTCTCTTCCCTCTCTCTCCCCTCTTGTCTCTCTCTTTCTCTCAAAACAAAACAAAACAAAACTGAGTGCCCAGAAATAAACCCACAAATATATAAACAACTAATTTACAACCAGGGAGCCAAGAATATACAATGGAGAAAGTCTCTTCAATGGTGTTGAACCCTGGCCCGATAGCCCAGTTGGTTAGAGCATTGTCCTGAAGCAAGCCGCTAAGGTTGCTGGTTCAATCCCCAGTCAGAGCACATACGGGAGCAGCTTGATGTTCCTGTCTCTCCTTGTCTCTCTCTCCCCCTTTCCTCTCTCACTAAAATCAATAAATAGAAATTTTTTTAAAAAGGTGTTAAGAAAATGAACAGTCATATGCAAAATAATGAAACTAGATAACTACCTACACAAAAATTAACTCAAAATGGATTAAAGACTTTTAATGTAAGACCTCAAACAATAAAATACATAAAGACGGAGGCACTGAGCTTCTGGACATTGGTCTTAGTGGTGTTTTTGTGAATTTGACCCCAAAGGCAAGGGAAACAAAAACAAAAACAAAAACAAAAACAAATGGGACTACATCAAACTAAAAATTTCCAGAGAGCAAAGGAAACCATCAATAAAACAAAAAGGCAGGCCCTGGCCGGTTGGCTCAGTGGTAGAGCGTCGGCCTGGTGTGCAGAGGTCCTGGGTTCAATTCCCGGCCAGGGCACACAGGAGAAGCGCCCATCTGCTTCTCCACCCCTCCCCCTCTCCTTCCTCTCTGTCTCTCTTTTCCCCTCCCGCAGCCAAGGCTCCATTGGAGCAAAGATGGCCTGGGTGCTAAGGATGGCTCCTTGGCCTCTGCCCCAGGCGCTAGAGTGGCTCTGGTCGCAACAGAGCGACGCCCCGGAGGGGCACAGCATCACCCCCTGGTGGGCAGAGCTTTGCCCCTGGTGGGCGTGTCGGGTGGATCCCGGTCGAGCGCATGCGGGAGTCTGTCTGACTGTCTCTCCCCGTTTCCAGCTTCAGAAAAATACAAAAAAAAAAAAAAAGGCAATCAAATGAATGGGAGAAGATATTTGCAAATGATGGTTCCAATAAGGGGTCAATATTCAAAAAATATTAAAACCTCATACAACTCAACAACAAAAAAATAAACAACTAAATTAAAAAATGGACAAATGCTCTGCCTGACTGGTGGTTGCCGAGTTGCTAGAGCAGGGGTCGGGAACCTTTCTGGCTGAGAAAGCCATGAACGCCACATATTTTAAAATATAATTCCGTGAGAGCCATAAACGACCCGTGTACATTACGCATTATCCAATAAAAATTTGGTTTGTCCCGGAGGACAGCTGTGATTGGCTCCAGCCACCCACAACCATGAACATGAGCGGTAGGAAATGAATGGATTGTAATACATAAGAATGTTTTATATTTTTAACGTTATTATTTTTTTTTATTAAAGATTTGTCTGCGAGCCCTGGCCGGTTGGCTCAGCGGTAGAGCGTCGGCCTAGCGTGCGGAGGACCCGGGTTCGATTCCCGGCCAGGGCACACAGGAGAAGCGCCCATTTGCTTCTCCACCCCTCCGCCGCACCTTCCTCTCTGTCTCTCTCTTCCCCTCCCGCAGCCAAGGCTCCATTGGAGCAAAGATGGCCCGGGCGCTGGGGATGGCTCTGTGGGCTCTGCCTCAGGCGCTAGAGTGGCTCTGGTCGCAACATGGCGACGCCCAGGATGGGCAGAGCGTCGCCCCTGGTGGGCGTGCCAGGTGGATCCCGGTCGGGCGCATGTGGGAGTCTGTCTGACTGTCTCTCCCTGTTTCCAGCTTCAGAAAAATTAAAGAAAAAATAAATAAATAAAAAATAAAAAATATAAATAAAGATTTGTCTGCGAGCCAGATGCAGCCATCAAAAGAGCCACATCTGGTGGCACATATACACTATGGAATACTACTCAGCCATAAGAAATGATGACATCGGAACATTTACAGCAAAATGGTGGGATCTTGATAACATGATACGAAGCGAAATAAGTAAATCAGAAAAAACCAGGAACTGCATTATTCCATACGTAGGTGGGACATAAAAGTGAAACTAAGAGACATTGATAAGAGTGTGGTGGTTACGTGGGGGGGGGGGGGGGGGGGGGGGAATGGGAGAGGGAAAGGGGGTGGGGAGGGGCACAAAGAAAACAAGATAGAAGGTGACAGAGGACAATCTGACTTTGGGTGGTGGGTATGCAACATAATTGAACGACAAGATAACCTGGACTTGTTATCTTTGAATATATGTATCCTGATTTATTGATGTCACCCCATTAAAAAAATAAAATTATTAAAAAAAAAAAAAAAAAAAAAGAGCCACATCTGGCTTGTGAGACATAGTTTCCCGACCCCTGGGATAGAGCATCGACCTGGGACACTGAGGTCCTACGTTAGAAACCCTGAAGTCACCAGCTTAAGCGTGGGGTTGCTGGCTTGAAGCCCAAGGTTGTTGGCTTGAGCAAAAGGTCAAAGGTTTGGCAGGAGCCCCCTGGTCAAGACACGTATGAGAAGCAATCAACAAACAACTGAAATGCCACAACTACAAGTTGATACTTCTCATCTCCCTCTCTTCCTATGTCTCTCTCTTAAAAAAAACAAAAACAGTTCTGAACAGACATTTTTCAAAGGAAGATATACAGATGACCAACAGGTACATGAAAAAATGTTCAGCCTAGCCTGTGGTGGCACAGTGAGTGGAGTTGACCTAGAACACTGAGGGTTGCCCGCTCAAAACCGTGGGCTTGCCTGGTCAAGGCACATATGACAAGCAATCAATGAACAACTAAAGAGAAGCAACTATGAGTTAATATTTCTCATTTCTCCCTATTCCTCTCTCCTCTCTCTGTAAAAATCAATAAATAAAATCTTTTTAAAAAGTTATAAAAGGAAAAATGTTAAACATCACTAAGCATTAATTATTAGGGGGATTGCCCTGGCTGTTTTGCTCAGTAGTAGAGCACCGGCCTGGCATGTGGAAGTCCTGGGTTCAATTCCTGGTCAGGGCACAAGGGAGAACCAACTATCTGCTTCTCCATCCCTTCCTCTCCCCCCTCCTTTATTTTTAAGATTTTATTTATTTATTTTAGAGAGAAGAGAGAGAGAAGGGGGAGGAGCAGGAAGCATCAACTCCCATATGTGCCTTGACCAGGCAAGCCCAGGGTTTCAAATCAGCGACCTCAGCATTCCAGGTTGATGCTTTATCACTGCGCCACCACAGTTCAGGCAGCCTCCTCCTCCCCTTTTCTCTCTTTTTCTCTCTCTCTTCCCCTCCCGCAGCCAAGGAATGAATGGTTTGAGCAAGCTGGACCTGGGCACTGAGGATGACTCCATGGGCTCCCCTCAGGCAAGCCCCCTCAGTTGCCAAGCAACAGAGCAGCCCCCTAGATGGGCTAAGCATCATCCAGTAGGGGGCTTACAGGGTGGATTCTGGTCGGGGCACATGCGGGAGTTTATCTCTCTGCCTCTTCATTCTCACCCTCTCACTTTAAAAAAAAAGATATATATGTACCCTATGCTCAATGCACCATTATTTACAACAGCCAAGATTTTGAAACAACCATTAGTGTCTATCAACAAATGAATGGATAAAGATGTTACAGATATACATATACACACACACATACAATAGAATACTATTCAGCCATAAAAAAATATGAAATATTGCCATTTGTGACATGGAGAGATCTTGAAAGTATTATGCTAAGTGAAATTGAGAAGGAAAATGACAAAAAACTGTAGGATTTCACTCATACATGAAATATAAATCAAAAAGTAACAAACAAACAAAAAATAAATAAACTCATAGATACTGACAACAAACTGGCAGTTACCAGAGAAGGGGGGCAGGGAAAGGCAAAATGGATAAAAGGGGTCAAATATATGGCAATATATGGAAACTAGATTTTTGGTGAACATAGAACATTCAGATATTGAATTATATAATGTTGTCTACCTGAAATTAATGTTGTTAACCAATGCTACCACAATAAAAAGAGAGGCCAAACATGAGTCAACTGATAAGATATTTTTCATATGAATTAAAATTCTAAAAACTAAGTTAATTAAAAAAATTTTTAATCTATAATAAAAGATGGGAAAATGCAAAATTAAATTCAAATACAATTTTCTACTTATCAAAATGTCAAAGAAGGGCACTCTTAATACCTTGCTAATGGGAGCATAAATTAGTACATCTTACCTTAAGAAATCTAGCAAATATCTCAAAATTTTTAGATGTACTGTGCCAGAAAATCCACTCCCAGAAATTTATCCTACAGATCCAATCATACTTGAGTGCAAAAATGTACCTATATTTCACAACATTCAATAGTTTCATTTCTGTAGCAAAAGTTTGTACTCAGCCTAAATGTTCCTCAACAGTCATTAAATAAGTTATAACAACATCACACTCAATAGAATAACTGTGGAGTTATGCAAAAAAAACTGAGGCACATATGTATGTACTGATACATATTATTTTCCAAAATATACTGATCACAAAAATTAGGGGATATTTCAAAATGAATATAAAGCAATAAAATATACCCTAATTTTTGTAAGCCGTATATATTGTTCAGTAGGAATATACAAGGCGCAGAACAAGGTTTATAGGATTCTATATTGTTCATTAAAAAAAAAAATGTTCTAGGCCCTGGCTGGTTGGCTCAGTGGTAGAGCGTCAGCCTGGCGTGTGGGAGTCCTGGGTTCGATTCCCGGCCAGGGCACACAGGAGAAGAGCCCATCTGCTTCTCCACCCCTCCCCCTCTCCTTCCTCTCTGTCTCTCTCTTCCCATCCCACAGCCAAGGCTCCATAGGAGCAAAGATGGCCCGGACGCTGAGGATGGCTCTGTGGCCTCTGCCTCAGGCGCTAGAATGGCTCTGGTCGCAACAGAGCAACACCCCAGATGGGTGGAACATCGCCCCCTGGTGGGCATGCCGGGTGGATCCCGGTCAGGCGCATGCAGGAGTCTGTCTGACTGCCTCCCCGTTTACAACTTCAGAAAAATACAAAAAGAAAAGAAAAAAAAAATGTTCTATAGCCCTAGCCAGATTACTCAGTGGATAGAGCATCAGCCCAGCATGCCAAGGTCGCAGGTTTGAACCCTGGTCAGGGCACATAGATAAGCAACAAATAAGTGCCCAACTCAACAGAACTAGGTGAAACAACAAGTTGATGCTTCTCTCTCGTTCTCTCTTT
Organism: Saccopteryx bilineata; assembly: GCF_036850765.1. Classification (NCBI taxonomy): domain Eukaryota; kingdom Metazoa; phylum Chordata; class Mammalia; order Chiroptera; family Emballonuridae; genus Saccopteryx; species Saccopteryx bilineata. The sequence continues at coordinate 265,752,680 of NC_089492.1, forward strand.
CTGTCTCTTCTTGACCCCCATTTCCTGGTATACCTCTCTCTCTCTCAAATCAATGGAAAAAATTTTTAATGTTCTATATTACATATATGCTTGCATATACAAAAATAATATCTGGAAGCATACTCAAGAATGGTAAGAATAAAGGACCCTGGGGAAAGAGACAAGGGCACTGGAGATCAGGTTAACCAGAGACAGTTTTTCACTGCTACTCTTTTTATAATATTTTAAATTTCTTTACATTGTGCATACATCATTTTCAAATAATAATAAAATAAAATGTTGAAAGAAATATTTCTTCTTCTAAGGCTAATCTCTCCAACTGTGTAACCTATAAAGTCCTCCTGCCTCAGCATGGACATCCCATTCATTCCTCCCCTCTGTCACGTATCTTTAATCTCTTCCCCACTTGCTCCTCCTCCTCAGTTTATAACCATATCCATGTCTCATTCTTAAAAGTTTTCATTCATTCAACAAATACTAAAATATGCTAGGCGAGGCACTGTACGTGACCCCTATAATCCTCTCTAGCCAACATATTCCCTCTCTCCCCACGTTTCACTGCCAAGCTATCTGGGAAAACTATCTGGTCTCACTATCCCTACCACATTACCTTCCACTTATCCCTTAACTCACTGTACTTAGATTACTAGTTCAAGTACTCTAATAAAACTGCTCTGACAAAAGGTACCAATTATGTCCTAATAGCCAAATCCAATTTTTCAGCATTTTCTTTATTTGGAATCCCCTGAAAAACCCTTGAAATTTGGTGATACCACCCTCTAGTACTTTTTTTGTTTGTTTTTTTTTCCTTACCTCTCTGGATCCTCTTTCAAGCTTCTGAGACTCAGAAAAGTAAAGACTTCTGTATTTGGTGTCTCAGACATGCATCACTTACCGGTTGACTCTGCGAGGACACTTATCCGGCTTGATATCCACCTCGTAGTGGTAGACGTCAATCTTAGGGATGTCCACCTCAAAGTAATTGGCCAGGAGCTTGATTGGTTTCCCCACTGTGCCAATGCCAGGCCTGCGAGGTGCCTGGAACACTTGCTGCAGAGGGGGCAGGTATGCGCCCGCAGCTATAAGACAAAAACACTGGTGAGGGTATAGTCTGGCAATCTCCTTATACTCTTATCAGAGAAGGCACAAAGCTCCCTAGAACAGGAGCAGGAGAGTGCAAGGGGAGCCTCTTTCTACACTTGATCTTAGCCAAAAGGCCGAGAAGCGATGGGAGCCTCTTTCTTGCCTACCCAACCCAACTGAGGATTTCCACTGGCTCAGACATCCGAGACTTATTTTTTAAAAGCTCTCTCCAATTAGAAAAATGACCCTATCCTAAATTCATTAAATGAATATGTAATAAGTTACATATTATTTTTTGTTAAGTAGAGAAGCTAAATCTGGCTCCCAGTAACAAAACCCTTCCTTCTACTATATTAAGACACATGCCTCCACCAGGTACCTAACAGACCAAGAATGCCCTATTCGCTGCCTGCCAGATGCTCACTTCATTCATCACCACCCTGAACACAAAACAGCATCGTTTTAATGGTCCTATGTAGGCAGGAGGAAAGTCCAAAGAAAGCCAAAATAGGGGGTGGGGCAGTGTTTGTTTGAGAAAGGATTAAAGCAACTAAATGGCTGAGGCTGAAAAAGACAGAAGGCTAAAAAGACAGTTTGGAAACTAAGGAAAGAAGAGGGACTGAGGTAAGGAGCTAGCTAGGGAAGAAACCAGACTAGAGGTCATAGCAGAAAAAGGTCTTGAATTGGAAGCCAAGGAAGGACAGAGGGTTGGAGTTAGGGGCTGGGGCAAGACAGTTTAGAGTTGGAAGTTTGGGCAAGAAATCAGGCTGCAACTAGGGAAACAATGAAAAGTTCAAAACAAGGAAAGCTAGGGAATGAAGATGGACTGAATATAGAAAATGAGGCAAGAGGAGGTTAGAGTAGAGTACTTAGAAAGGAGAGGCAACCATTAGAATTCTGGAGAAAGGAGAGACACTGGCTCTGGGAAGGAGAATACAAGCTCCATGGTCCACAGCTACTTCCACACAGAGAGCACAGACAGTAGCAGAAGGGATCAATTTCAAGACAGGGCCCTGGGGAAAGGGCTAGCTTCAAGGCCAGCTCCCACTACTTTCTCCTCTCTGGCCAAGGGCCTGAATGTTGCCCCTAGTTTTGTTTTCTAGCTGGAAGGGAAAGGGAGGGAAAAAGGAAACAGCCTAAGAGAAACCTTTGTCCAGAGCTACTATTGTCCCTGTCAGTAGAGGACCAGCTCAGGTGGGAGGCGAGATGAATAAACCAGCCCAGAACCTCCCATCACCAGAGCTCTGCCTTCACAGTTGGCCAGGCTAGGGGGATGGGGCATATCCTCAGCTGGGGGGTCAGGAAGAGGTCAGAACCGGTCACCAAAGGGACATGCTTCCCAGAGCTAAGCTGCTGTCTCCTAACCACCTGTCAAGCCCAGCCTCACAATGCAGACTGGGAAATGCAGGTCCAGCCCAGCAAAAAAAGGTCTTCAGAACTCAGCTATCTGGGGAAGTGAAACCTTAACTACTACCACCTGGCCACCTACCCAAAAAGAGGTGGACACAAATTGCACAGAATGCAGCCCTGGCCGGATAGCTCAGTTGGTTAGTTAGAGCATCGCCCCAAAGCACGGAGGTTGCTAGTTCAAAACCCAGTCAGGGCACATACAGAAACAGATTGATGTTCCTGTCGCTCTCTCTCTCCCTGTCTCATCAATAAAATTACACATAAATTGCACATAAGAAATAGACACACAAAATATGACACATTTCTATCTTACACATCCAAACACTCATTAAACCTAGACAAAACTTTTATACACATACTCCTCACCACCTAGATTGTAAAGTATTCAAAGGCAGGGGCTATCCGCCTTGGTCACTGCTGAATTTCCTGTGTGAATGCCTGGCACACAGGAAATGTTCAATATACAGATATTAAATGAGTGAAAAAAGAGACCTGTAGACACACCACAAAGAACACACACAGCACACAAACACCTGCAAACTGCTCAGAAACCATTATAAACCTTGTACAAAATAAACATGCACCCTGGTGGATGTAGCTGGTAAAAGACAGCCTTCCCCTCCCCAAGTTCTTACATTCCATTCACCTCCTTAGCCTCCCCAGGCTGAATAATCTTTTGGAGCCTCGGAGAAAGACATCCCCTAGAGCTGGGGGCTGGGTAGAACAGAAGGGGGATGGGTCAGACACTCCAGCCTCAAAGCCTTCTCTTCCCCAGAAACAGGTCTACAGACCAGACAGCCTCTGGCATCAGGCAACCTCCACTCCAAGGAGGCTATTGGAAAATAGGAAAGCCCCCAAGCTTTCCCTCATTCCCAAACTAAGGAAGGCAGGAGGAAGGAGTAACCTCTCTCCCATCCCATCCCCCTGCAAGCCTCACAGCTGTAGAAAGTCTGCCCCCCCCCTCCTTACCTCACCCTGCCCCCAGCTTTTAGTCTGAGAAAGGGAGACACTTCCCTTCAAACCCAGACAGGGACAGACGGCCACTTTGTGATGCAGATGAGGGCCCCAGCAGAGAGGACAAAGCTAGGGCCTTGGGGATAAGGGGCGGGGCCCTTCCTTGCAGACAAAAGCAAGGAGGGAGGGGCTGTGAAAAGGACACTCCCCCTCCCCCATCCCCAACCAGCCCTGAGAAGGAAAAGTAACAGAGCTGAAAGGCCTGGCTCAGGGATTCCTTGCCTGCACTTCTGAGGCCCACAACCTCCCAAAGAGCCAGACTGCCTATTCAAAAGACAAATTCAAAGCTAACTTAGCTGTCAGTAAGCAAAGGCTAAGAGGCCAATCTATCCAAAAAGAATTTGTCCATATGAGTATACACAAGGTATTAAATATCCAAATATGTGCTTAACAATTTATGTCACACTAGAATGTGAGTCAATTAATAAACATGTACTTTGTGTCAGGACCTAAACACTTGCTGGTTCCACAGATAAATCAGATACTATCTGTACCCTCAAGGAGCTCCTAGTCCAGTATATATGCTTGGAACACACCTGAGCACAGAAAGCACACTTGGATGTAATGAAGCCAGCAACAATACCTTAGTTTTGTGTATTGTGTCCTCCAAGAGAACAGTCTGGGCCTAGTAAGGAGCAGTTATGGGGTACCTCCATTCATAACTTCCAGAATCAATTTCAATTCCACCCTTTGTTAAGACAAAGCCTGTCCCACTAGGCTACAACCAACTCTGATACCAGGCTTTAAGTCCCTTCCCTGACTTGTAACAAACAAGTCAGTTTTTTACATCACTCCAGCACTCATTAGGAATTCATCAGAATAAAATCATTAGCAGTCTGGTATGGGTGACATCTCCTGTCCATCTATCTGACCCTCTGTGACCTATTCCTCCTACTCTAGTCTACAGGTTGTTGCAAATAGTCTTTAGCCTAGAAAACCTAGAGCGTTCTTGGAATGAAAAGAGGGGCCTAAGAGAAGGAGGAAGTAGTTTTCTGATATCAGTTGCTCCCTACACTCCATCTTGTGACCTATACAGACATTACAAAGTTGTTTTTGCTTGGGAGTATGTAGTTATAGATCACTGAATGGATGACTTAAATGAGTTGGTAGGAGCTATTTCCTTGAGGGGATTAGATCTGGTATAAAAGACAAAGATTCTTCCACAAGAAATGAAATTCATGTTCCAAATGGAAATCCTACTATCATTCACAGACCAAATGGAATAGGTGGTGAGATACAACCTAAAGGATTCCCAGATCCAGACTACTCCCATCAAAGGACCTAGGACGCAGGAGGTGCCACCACTCCACAGCCCACCCTGGGGACTCATTTCTTGGGGAACCCAACCTCAGTTTCTCCTCTGTTCTTACCTCCTTTACTCCTGATTGCTTGTGAATATGGAGAAATTAAAGCTATCACCTGGGACTCACCAGGGTAAAGGCTATAGACCGCAGCTAACCCCAAACAACATATTTATGACAAAAAGTTAGCTTGGCAACCTTCAATCTAATGACATGCTCTTGACAGTTTCTGGGGGTTAAAAAGAAAAGGAAGATACTCAGTGAAAGAGTGAAAGACTGGTGCCATAAAACTATTAAGATATAGAAAGAGACTAAGCTGTCATCTTGAGAGACGATTCAATGCAAAGGGCATTATCCTTCGATTAAAAGATCCCATCTCTACTCAGTATTAGACCAGAAACGTGCAAAGCAGGCAGACAACCTCTTCCAGGTAAACCTGGTCCTGGCTTTGGTCCCTCAGTAACCTACACTTTTCTTAAGGGAGGCCTATCTTTAGGGAGGACCCGCCCTAAAGAGCACTGCCTCGGTTTCAGTCTTTGCTTATTCCAGTAGCAGAGTAAGGCATTTTAGTAGTTTCCCTCGATTCATTCTTGACAAATTGTGTCTGAGGGTGTTCAGGGCCAAATGTAAGAACCCCCAAGATAGGGAAGGGAAACATTTCCACTTGCGCTCTGCCAACAAAACCTTAGTGAAAATGCATCCCATCAGCGCGCTCCTTTTACCAAACCGCGCGGGAAGGCGAGTGGGGGGAATTCGGACAGCCACGCCCCCACCACATAAGGCAGCCCCTTCTAGCGGCCACCTCTGCGCATGCTCGGGCGCCTCAGCTCCAGCTCCCGGGACTCAAGGGGGGGAAATCCTGGGGCTGGATCCCCACCCACCGCCCCCTGACCCTAGCCCCCGCGTCAGGCCCGGCTGGGCGGAGCTCACAGTCCAGCTCTGGCGCCTTCTCCCAAAAGACACTAGCCCAGCCCAGACTGGCTGAGCCCCCGCCCCCAGCATGCTGCAGCTAGGGCCCATCTGTGCCGACCCCCTCCTCTCCAGGACACCTGGAGCCCGCCCCCTGCCACCTGCCGGGACTCTCCCTAGGCCTCCCGGGACCTGCGGGAGTTCTTACGTGTGTCCAGGCCCTTCTCCCAGATTACTTCCCACCTCCAGGAGTGCACAGAGCCTCCTTTGATAAAACGGCCCCCATCTCAGGGCTCCCTTCACAAGGTTTCCCCCGGAACTGCACACAGTCCCCTTCAAACTGGGCCCCCTATCCTATAAGAGCCCCTCTCCTCACTCAGGAAATCTTCCTTCACTCGGAAATCCAACTCTTCACGGGGGAGCCCCCTGGTCCTTTGGAGCACGCACCGTTCTCCCCTCCTGGGGGCCCTTACCTGCTCCCGAGGGTCCCGCTTCCATCCCATATACCCGTGCGGAGGTCAGGCGGCCCGGAGACTGTGGAGTCCAGCGTGAGGGGCCTAGGTACCCCTCACCCTGGCTGCTAGGGCTCCCGGGCCGGGCTCGGCTCCCCCACCAAGCCCGGCCGCTCGCGCCGCCACCCCCGCAGCCTCCGTTGCCGCCGCCGCCGCGGAGCCTGCAGCAGCTCCCCCTGCGAGCGCCCGGCCAGCTGCCAGTGCGCAGGCGCGACCGCCAGGCCCAGGGGGCGGACGGGAACGAGTCAAGCGGGGCGCTCCGCCGGCAACAAAGGCCAATGGAGAGGGGCGGGGGCACCGGGGACCCGAGGCAGCGGCCCCTGGCGGTCACCCGTCACCATGCAGCCGGCGGGAGGGCTTCGGTAGAGGCGCAGCGGAACCGCGCAGTGGCGTAAGTGGGGCGGGGCGGGGACACCCCCCGCAGCAGACTCTGGCCCTGTGTCTTTTACCCAAACAGATCCCTCCAAGCCAACACATAGCCTCCTGGTTTCGCACAGAGCCACGCGCACATTACAGGAACCCCACCTCATTCCCAGGTCCCCCTTAACACTCCTAGCACCCCATCACCCAGGGGCCCTGCCTCCCACCTTTCCTCCCAATCTCTTTCATCCTTTACGCTTTGGCTGCAAAGCGACTGCTTCCGCGAAGCCCTTTCTCTGTCCCTAGTCACTGAATTCACTGACGCCACCCTCTTTTCCAGGCCGAGTGATGGGCGCTGAGTCCACAGATATGAAAGAGACCCTGCCTACCCTGAAAGATGTCCATTTTAATTTAAGTGCGGCTCTCAGACCTCTAATATATATGTGGGACCTGGGAAGCACCTGTCTTCACTTTCTCATCTAACTGCTCAAGCCTCAAGTCAGCCAATCTGCTTCTGTCTTCATCCTGTCACTTAAGACTTTTGATGTCGAAATGCAAAGAATAAATTTCAATTCTTATTTCTCTGCAACATCTGGCATTATTCCTCTTCTGTTTTGTTTTGTTTTGTTTTGATTTTTAGCCTTCTACTTGGTTTCAGCATTTTCTGAGATCTACTGCTGAACTCCTTTTCAGTCTTCCTCAGGGGCCTGCTTTTGCTTTTGCCCAGTTAGTAGTGTTCACCATGGTTTTAAACCCAGCTTCTTTAATTACACTCTCCACTTTCCCTTTGAAGGTTTCATCCATTTTATGATTCAACTATCTTTCCAAATCTCTTCTTTTCAGACAAGTCTCAGAGTTATATTTCCCAGTGTCTGCTGGACAGCTCCACCTGGATAGCCTACCAGCACTTCAAGTTAAAGAGACAAAAACCAAACTCTATCTTTACCCCACAAATGTGCTTGTCTTATGCCTCCTGTCTCTGTGAATGGCATCTTCACCCCAGAAATGAAATTTCTCTCTCTCCCTTTGTTCTTTTCCCCATTCAGCTGTTCACCAAGTCCTGACTACTCTCACATGATCTCCTTGCCATTCTGATGGCTCCTTGTGGTAGTACAGACCCTTATAGTACCTTGCCCAAAGTATAATACTTCCTTGCTAGTATCTCAGTTTCTGGGAAGATTCCTTCCATTTGGTCTGCTGCATTTGATAGGTGGTAAGAGACTCAGCTCAAACGTCACTTTCCCTTATATTCATTCATATGTATTCATCCATATGTAGTTGTGATACCTGCTATACATTAGATGCTGTGCAGAAGGCTAAGAAGTAAAGAGACAGACCATACCCTGTTCCTAACCATAGAGATTAATTCTGACCCTCATCATAGTATGCCTTGCTTCTCTCTAACAGAGGTTCCAAACAGCAGGCATCAGAGTAAGTGGAGAGCCCTACCTCCAGAGTTTGTGATTTAGTAGGTCTTCGGTGGGATCCAAGAATGTGCATTTCTAATAGGTGTCCAGATGGGGTTGATGCTGCTGCTCTGGGGATCACACTTTGAGAACTACTGCTCTATAGTATAAAAGTAAGAACAAAGACTCTAGAGCCAGACTGTTTAGTTTCAGTCCTGGTGCTGCTGTTTACTAACTGTGTAACACTAGGCAAATTACTTGACTTTTCTGTGTCTAGATTTCCTCCTCCCCTACTTTAGGGGGTAAAAAATCATATCCATATCACTGGGCTGTTGTTAATACATATAAAGATGTTAGAATAGTGCCTATAAGAATGCAGGCATTGGCCCTGGCCGGTTGGCTCAGCGGTAGAGCATCGGCCTGGCGTGCAGGGGACCGGGGTTTGATTCCCGGCCAGGGCACATAGGAGAGGCGCCCATTTGCTTCTCCACCCCCCCCTCCTTCCTCTCTGTCTCTCTCTTCCCCTCCCGTAGCCGGGGCTCCATTGGAGCAGGGATGGCCCGGGCGCTGGGGATGGCTCCTTGGCTTCTGCCCCAGGCACTAGAGTGGCTCTGGTTGCGACAGAGCGACGCCCCGGTGGGGCAGAGCATCGCCCCCTGGTGGGCAGAGCGTTGCCCCTGGTGGGCGTGCCAGGTGGATCCCGGTCGGGCACATGCGGGAGTCTGTCTGACTGTCTCTCCCCGTTTCCAGCTTCAGAAAAATACAAAAAAAAAAGAAAAAGAAAAAAAAGAATGCAGGCAGGCCCTGGTTGGATAGCTCATTTGGTCAGAACAGGGGTAATCAACCTTTTAATACCTACCACCCACTTTTGTATCTCTGTTAAAAGTAAAATTTTCTAACCGCCCACTGGTTCCACAGTAATGGTGATTTATAAAATAGGGAAGTAACTCTACTTTATAAAATTTATAAAGCAGCCTAACCAGGTGGTGGCGCAGTGAATAGAGCATCACACTGGGATGTGGAGGACCCAGGTTCAAGACCCCGAGGTCGCCAGCTTGAGCACAAGCTCATCCAGTTTGACAAAAGCTCACCAGCTTGGACCCAAGGTCGCTGGCTCAAGCAAGGGGTTACTTGGTCTGCTGTAGTCCCACGGTCAAAGCAATATGAGAAAGCAATCAATGAACAACTAAGGTGTCGCAACGAAAAACTAATGATTGATGCTTCTCATCTCTCTCCATTCCTGTCTATCTGTTCCTATCTATCCCTCTCTCTGACTCTCACTCTGTCTCTGTAAAAAAAAAAAAACCCACTAAAATTTATAAAGCAGAGTTACAGCAAGTTAAAGCATATAATAATTACTTACCAAGTACTTTATGTCAGATTTTCGCTAACTTTGCAAAAAAATCTCTATAAAACAACTTACTATCGTTAAATCTATCTTTTATTTATGCTTTGGTTGCTCCGCTACCGCCAACCATGAAAGCTGGAATGCCCACTAGTGGGCAGTAGGGACAAGGTTGACTACCACTGGGTTAGAACATTGTCCTGATATGCCAAGGTTGCCAGTTCAAAACCCAGTCAAGTTCACATACAAGAAGCAACCACTGAATGCACAACTAAGTGGAGCAACAAATGTATACTTCTTCCCCCCTAAAATCAATCAATAAACAAACAAAAAAAGAATGCAGGCAAAGTGTTGGCTGCTATCATAATTATCTGCCTCTTGCACTATATTTAAGTTCTTTAAGAACAGGGACCATATCAGATGCATTTCTGCCCCCCTTTAGTGCCTGGCAAAAGCTGTGCCTAGAATGATCAGTAAATCTGGGTTGATCTGAATCAAACAGATGGCATTACAACATCATCAGACATAGCAAGACCTTTTTACCTTGATGTAACTAAGCAGGAAGCTCAACATTCCATAAGAAGAGTTTAAACCCCTTGTTCTAAATACCAAGCCTTACATTTAACTTTGTGTAAAGGCAATGGTCACTATTCTGACCCATATCCAAAGTGGCTAGCAGAGTCAGGGCTGGCCCTGGCCTCTCAGTGTCTTTCTGCAGAGTGTCTCCATCACCAGAGATTTCACTGTTGGCTAGGCAAAGTGGTAAGGTATAAGGGAAATCCAGATCTCATTTTATTCTATTTCCAGTAACTCTTGCTGTACCTTCCCAGAAAGCTATTTACTCCCTGTGTTTCTACTTCAATTCCTACAATTCAGTACATAGCTAACTCGCACCCAAGAGCTTCTGTTGTGTGGGCCAGAGCCCAGGTCTTTCCATTTTTATACCTTCTCTACAATGGCCTGGAAAAAAAAAACAACATTGCATTTCTATCTATATTTTTCTTAACATTTAGAAAACAGCCTGGGCCCTGGCAGGCTAGTTCAGTTGGTTAGAGCAGTGTTTTTCAAATGCTTGGTCCGTCTGAAATTCCGTAGCAGTCCACAAGAGTTAACAGTTGTTATTGGTTGAGAAACACTGGTTTAGAGCATTGTCCTGATACTCCAAAGTCTCAGGTTTGATCCCCAGTCAGGACACATACAAGAATCAACCAACGAAAGCATAAATAAGTAGAACAACAAATCGATGTTTCTCTCTCTCGCTTGCTAAAATCAATAATTTTTTAAAACTATATATAAAAAAAAGAAATACAAGGAGACAAGGATTGATTCAAGTCAGTCTCTACCCCTAAGAAGAGACAAACATATAGATCAGTACCACCCAATAGTAATAGTATGTGAGATACATATGTAATTTTAGATTTTCTAGTAGCCACATTATAAAAAGTAGAAAGGAAATGAGAAATTGACTTTTATAATATATTTTACTTAACCCCTAAAATTATCATTTCAACATGTCATCAATATAAATATTATTAATATTTTACACTCTGTTTATATAGTCTTTGAAATCTGGTATGTATTTTACACTGATCCTGTATCTCAATTCAGACTAGCCACATATCTGGACAGCACAGATGCTGATTTCAATGTAATTTTGAGTATAATGACAGAGGCCAGCATGGGTGCTATAGGAACTAAAAGAAGGTATATCTAACCCAGTCTGAAAGAATCAGGGTAAGTTTCCTAGAAAAGATTTCTATTTAAACAGGCCTGGGAGGATGAGCAGGAATTAGCCAGGCAAAGCATGGGAGAAAGGCATACGAAACAGCATTAGCAGAGAGCATGAAGGTAAAAAAACAGCACATATGCCAGGAACTACCAGTAGTGATATTCTAGCATAAAGAAGGAAGCAAGTAGCAGTAAAAAGACATCAGACAAGTACACTATGCCCAAATCTGTCCACTCTCTTCAGCCCAAACCAGGAAAGGGTCAGCTGGGGGAGGGACAAGAGGAGCTGTCCCTGGTTCTGACACCAAAGGCAGATTCACAGTGCACTTCCACCCAGGCTGGGACTGAACTGACCCAGATCAAGCCTACTTCCCTGGGTCTTCTGCAGCACACACGAAGGGCCCAAAGCCCTAAAACTGGACTAGCAGAACACGAGGCTGTTGAACAGGCTGCCCCTTAGTGTGCTGGAGAATCTTAGAAATATCCAAGTCTAAGAACAGAACTCTAAGATACTGAAATTTAGGATCAGGCATGGCCAGGAAATGCATCCTCTTTGAAATAAAAGTAGATGTAGATCTAATATACCAAGTGAACCACAAAGATGGTAGGTAGTTAACCTGTGGGATCCTATCTTGAACCCCTAGAGGATGTAAACTAACAACTCAATTTTCAACCTAGAATTAACTCCTATTATCTTCCCCCACCTCCATTAATCCATAATGGAGTGCAATGAAAAAATATTTGCAATAATATCACCTCAGTATGTGAATGGGCTAAGGAAAAAATAAAACAGTCTTCACAAGTAAGACTATATAATTATCATTCATTCTTGAGTATATCAATACAGAATAATAATTCTACATCCATTAATTTTAAAAAATTGTATTACATACTCAATGATCAAGATATCATGATGGAACTGTACATTGGCATTTTATACCAGTGTGATCCTTTGAAAATCTATTTGGCAATATTTATTAACAGCTATATGATGTTTCTGCTCTTTGACTTATAATTCCACTCAGTTACATAGTGAAACACTTGGAATCAGATAAACCTGGGCCAAATCTCAGTTCTACCACATGTGGACATGTAACCTTGAACAAGCCACAGGTCCCATTCTGAGCTATAATTTCTTTTTTTTAGAAGATTTTATTCATTTTAGAGAGAGGAGAGAGAGAGAGAGAGAGAGCAGAAGGGGAGGAGCAGGAAGCATCAACTCCCACATGTGCCTTGACCAGGCAAGCCCAGGGTTTCAAACTGGCAACCTCAGTATTCCAGGTCAACACTTTATCCACTGAGCCACCACAGGTCAGGCCCCATTCTGAACTATAATCTCCTCATCTATAAAATCTCACAGAGTTGTGGGAAGATTAACTAATGAATGGCAAAGGTCAAGCACAGCACTTAGCACTCAAAGGCAATTGATAATTCCCATGGTCCTCTGATATGCTCCTGAGACAAATCCTTGTTTTCTCTATATATCCTCTCAATCATTTCCATGGCTTCACTCTTATTTAATAGTAAATAAAAACAGAATATAAAGAAGAGAGCAAATCAGTCACACCTTTTAAAGGGAAGATACTTATATCCTAGTCTCCTCCTAAGTTGGGCTGCAAGACTCACCTCCTAATAGTTTCTGGCTTGAGCAAGTATGAGATTGGTGATACCATATCCTGAGACTGAAAATACTACCAGAGGGGTAAGTTTGGCAAAAAAGATAATCAGTGTTGTTTCTGACATATTAAGCTTGGAGAGCCTGCAAGATATCCTAGTGCAGTTATCTTATACATGGTTGAAGATATGATGTGGAACCCAGAAAAGATATTTCACTTAGGCCCTGGTTGGTTGGCTCAGTGGTAGAGCGTCGGCCTGGCGTTCAGGAGTTCCGGGTTTGATTCCCGGCCAGGGCACACAGGAGAAGCGCCCATCTGCTTCTCCACCCCTTCCCCTCTCCTTTCTCTCTGTCTCTCTCTTCCCCTCCCGCAGCCAAGGCTCCATTGGAGCAAAGATGGCCCAGGAGCTGGGGATGGCTCCTTGGCCTCTGCCCCACACGCTAGAGTGGCTCTGGTCGGCAGAGCGATGCCCCAGATGGGCAGAGCATCGCCCCCTGGTGGGCAGAGTGTCGCCCCCTGGTGGGCGTGCTGGGTGGATCCCGGTGGGGTGCATGCGGGAGTCTGTCTGACTGTCTCTCCCCGTTTCTAGCTTCAGGGGGAAAAAAAAAAAAGATATTTCACTTAAAGATCCACATTTAAGAGTTGCCCTGGCTGGGTGGCTCAACTGATTATAGCATTGTCCCGAGGCACAGAAGTTTCCAGTTCAATCCCTGGCCAGGGCACATACACAAACAGATTGATGTTTCTGTCTCTCTCTCCCTCTCTCCCTTCCTCTCTCTCTTTAAAATCAATCAATCAGCCAATCAATCAATCATAAGATCCATATTTAAGAGTTAAAAGCATACAATAATAACTGAAGCTATGGCATCAATGAGAATTCTCAAAGAGGGTGTGTTGCATGGAGAGAATAGAGCAAACACAAAATCCTAAAATACACCACTTAACTCAGGCCCTCACATCAAAATGGTAATAAAATCCCATGGATTCTACCTTCTAATATATATTAATACTATCTACTTTTCTATATCCCTACTACTATTATCCAAGTTTAGGTTACCACTAATTCTTGCCTGGCTAAGTGCAACAGCCTCCTAATTAACTCCCTACCTCTAGTCCTGAATCCTCAGGTCTGTTCTCTAATTGCGTCCAAGTTGATATTTCCAAAATACAAATATATATTCATTCATTCAATAAACATTTACTAAATGTCTACTAGTTGTGAACAAAGCAGACATATATGTTTCCTTATCCTCACAAAGAGTATAGTTACAGACAATAAACAAGTAATGCCCTAATGACTGTTTATAATATATATAAATATATATGATATATAAACAATATTCAAAATGGATGATAAGATAACCCTTAAAAATCTATATTTCTATTGGTTCATTGTGTCCTAGCTTCCTATTGGTTTCACCCTTCAGGGAACAACAGTGCACTCATAATATCTCAGGGGAATTTGGGGTGTAACACAAAGCTGAAACAAATGACAGCTTGTCACCCTTGGTTGTTTAGCACTTTTTCTCTTTACATTATATGTCTGTTTACTGAAGTAACAACCACGAAGGAATTAAAATGTAGTATTTTATCAAAGGTATAATGAATTTTATGAAATGAATAAATAAATATTACAAGAATAGTTTGTCAAAATTTTTTTCACCTATGGATGGGATGAACATTATTACTACAGGCTATTCGAACATGCTGTTGCACAGATGAATGTTAAAAAACAGTAAGGAGCCTGACCTGTGGTGGCGCAGTGGATAAAGTGACGACCTGAGGTCACTAGTTTGAAACCATGGTCTTGCTTGGTCAAGCCACATATGGAAGTTGATGCTTCCTGCTTCTCCCCTTCTCTCTCTCTCTCCCTTCTCTAAAATGAATAAATAAAATCTTTTAAAAATGAGTAAGAATGTAAATTTGTGATTTCCACATTGGACAGCTGTCCAGGCACCCACCTTAGAAAGAACCTGGATCACCAGTACCATTTTAACAACCGGTTTGCAGAATTCAACAAAAAATTAGGTATTGGTTCTGCTGAACCAGTGCAAACTGGCTGAATCCCACCACTGATATATGTATTTCAAGATAAGTGCTTTGGAGCCTGACCTGTGGTAGCACAGTGGATAAAGCGTCGACCTGGAAATGCTGAGGTCGCCGGTTCGAAACCTTAGGCTTGCCTGGTCAAGGCACATATGGGAGTTGATGCTTCCAGCTCCTCCCCCCTTCTCTCTCTCTCTCTCCCTCTGTTTCCCCCCTCTAAAAATGAATAAATAAAATGAAAAAAAATCTTAAAAAAAAAAAAAGATAAGTGCTTTGGAAAAAAAAGAATAGATCGCAGTAAAACAGAATAAGAGAAAAATTGGAGATGGTGCCTATATCAGTGTTGAAAAAAGATGAAGGTAAAGTCTGGGCAGACAAAGAGTGAGGTAGGTAACAGACCTACCACATGGGTCATTTCATCATTGGGAAGGACACCCTTCACCCACAATGATGGTGATCAGCAAGATGAACAAAGATGTGCAGATGAGAGCAGGGATTAATCAATAGTTAATAGAAACTGCAGAAAGAGAATGCCTCGCCTGACCTGTGGTGGCGCAGTGGATAAAGTGTTGACCTGAAAATGCTGAGGTCGCTGGTTCGAAACCCTGGGCTTGCCTGGCCAAGGCAAATATGGGAGTTGATGCTTCCAGCTCCTCCCCACCTTCTCTCTCTCTCTCTCCCTCTCTGTCTCTCTCTCTCTCTCCCTTTCTCTCTCCTCTCTAAAATGAATAAATAAAATTAAAAAAAAGAGAATGCCTCAAAGAGTTGCTGAAAGCTAAATTAATTGAATGTTGCTGAAAGAATCAACTGAAGGCACACTGTAAAGAGGTAATTAAAGAGAAAGGACTAAAACACCTTACTGTGATAACTTAGTGGCTGAAATCACAGCAAAAGGCAGAGCCTGTACTGAACTGCGTAAAGAAGGAGCTTCTACAAAGAATAAGAACATTCCTTGCTCAGCATGCCAGCCTTTAAGATGGAAATAC
This sequence comes from Saccopteryx bilineata, assembly GCF_036850765.1. Classification (NCBI taxonomy): domain Eukaryota; kingdom Metazoa; phylum Chordata; class Mammalia; order Chiroptera; family Emballonuridae; genus Saccopteryx; species Saccopteryx bilineata. Next base: position 265,768,396 of record NC_089492.1, read on the forward strand.
ACTATGTTGTTTGGTGGTTTTATTTATGAAGGTACAACTTGCCATAAATTAGAAATCAACATCTCAATAAATTTTTTTTTTTTAATTTTGAGAGAGAGAGAGAGAGAGGAACATCGATCTGTTCCTGTATGTGCCCTGCCTAGGTATTGAATTGGCAACCTCTGTACTTCAGGATGATGCTTTAACCAACCATGCTATTCAGCCAGCTAGGGCAATAAAATCCTTTTTTGTATGATGGTATACAGTTTTCAGTAGTGATGTATGTATCATATTATTTTCCCCCTAAATGTTATTTTTTAAAGATTTTTTTTATTGATTTTATGGGAGGTGGGCAGAATGAGAAGTATCAACTCATAGTGGCTTCCCTTTCATTGTTCACTGATTGCCTGTTATATGTGCCTTGACCCAGCAAACCCAGGGTTTCAAACCAGCAACCTCACCATTCCAGGTCAAAACTCTATCTACTGTGCCACCACAAGCCAGGACCCCTAAATGCTATTTTAATAAATATTTCATGAGCCTGACTGGTGGTGGTATAGTGGATAGAGTTGTCAACCTGGGATTCTGAGGTCCTGGGTTCAAAACCCTGAGGTTGCTAGTGTCAGCTTGAGTATGGGGTCACTGGCTTGAGTGCAGGATCAACAACATAATCCCAAGGTTGCTAATTTGAGCCCAAATGTCACTGGCTTGAAGCCCAAGGTCACTGGCTTGAGCCTAAGGCTGCTGTCTTGAGCAAGAGGTCAGTTTGAGCTTCTCTGGTCAAGGCATGTAGTGAGAAGTAATCAATAAACAACTAAAGTGACACAACTACAAATTGATATTTCTCATCTCTCTCCTTTCCTCTCTCAAAAATATAATAATAATAATAATAAAATATTTCATGAATAAAAACAAAAAGACCCTGGCTCAACGGTAGAGCGTTGGCCCAGCATGTGGAAGTCCCTGGTTTGATTCCCGGCCAGGGCACACAGGAGAAGCACCCATCTGCTTCTCCACCCTTCCCCCTCTACTTTACCTCTATCTCTTTCATTCTCTCCCACAGCTAAGGGTCCATTGGAGCAAAGTTGGCCCAGGCGCTGAGGATGGCTCCGTGGCCTCCGCCTCAGGCACTGGAATGACTCTGAGTGCAGCGGAGCAACACCCCAGAAGGGCAAAACATCGCCCCCTGGTGGGCATGCCAGGTGTATCCCGGTTGGGGGCATGCAGGAGTCTGTCTGCCTTCCCCTGCTTCTCACTTCGGAAAAATACAAAAAAAAAAAAAAAAAAAGATGGAGGTATTTCTTTAACAAAACAGAACTAAATAACTGATCATCATCAGCATATTAGTTGGGAGGTGGGGTGAACAGAAATAGAACTTTCAAAACTTTATTAGTGGTAGTCAACCTGGTCCCTACCGCCCACTAGTGGGCGTTCCAGCTTTCATGGTGGGCGGTAGTGGAGCAACCAAAGTATAAATAAAAAGATAGATTTAACTATAGTAAGTTGTTTTATAAAGATTTATTCTGCCAAACTTAGCGAAAATCCGACATAAAGTACTTGGTAAGTAATTATTATGATATGTTTTAACTTGCTGTAACTCTGCTTTATAAATTTTATAAAGTAAAGTTACTTCCCTACTTTATAAATCACCATTACTGTGAAACTGGTGGGCAGTTAGAAAATTTTACTACTAACAGAGATACAAAAGTGGGGGGTAGGTATAAAAAGGTTGACTACCCCTGCTTAGCTAAATACCTCTAAAGTGATTTTTAAAATTAAGTCAGTAGTTATAAATCTTCCCACAAAATAAAATATATCAAACCTGACCAGGTGGTGGTGCAGTGGATAGAGTGTCGAACTGGGATGCAGAAGACCCAGGTTCGAGACCCCGAGGTCGGCAGCTTATCTGGTTTGAGCAAAGCTCACCAGCTTGGACTCAAGGTCACTGGCTGGAACAAGGGGTTACTAGGTCTGCTGAAGGCCCACAGTCAAGGCACATATGAGAAAGCAATCAATGAACAACTAAGATGTCACAACAAAAAACTAATGATTGATGCTTCTCATCTCTCTCCGTTCCTGTCTGTCCCTATCTATCCCTCTCTCTGACTCTCTTTCTCTGTCTCTGTAAAAAAAATAATAATGGCCCTGGCCTGTTGGCTCAGTGGTAGAGCGTCGGCCTGGCATGAGGGAGTCCCGGGTTCGATTCCCAGCCAGGGCACACAGGAGAAGCTCCCATCTGCTTCTCCACCTCTCCCCCTCTCCTTCCTCTCTGTCTCTCTCTTCCCCTCCCGCAGCCAAGGGGAGCAAAGTTTGCCCAGGCACTGAGGATGGCCCTGTGGCCTCTGCCTCAGGCGCTAGAATGGCTGAGATTGCGGCAGAACGATGCCCCAAGATGGGCAGAGCATTGCCCCCTGGTGGGCATGCCGGGTGGATCTGTCTCACTGCCTCCCCATTTCCAACTTCAGAAAAAAAAGAAAAATAATAATAAAATTTATATATATATATCTCAAATGGTTTTACAGGTGAATTATGCCAAACAGTCAAGGAATAACAGATCGTTTCAATCTCATATAAATTTTTCCAGAGAAGATGGAATATTCCAAGTCAGTATACTCTTGATACCAAAACAAACAAGAACTATACAAGAAAGGGGTATTACAGAGTAGTCTAATTCATGAATAAAGGATGTAAAAGTCCTAAACAAAATAATAAAAAGTCATGCCATGGCCGGTGGTTCAGTGGGAAGAGCACCCGGCATATGGACATCCCGGATTCAATTCCCAGTCAGGGCACACAGGCGAAGCGACCATCTGTTTCTCTTCCCTTCCCTCTCCCTTTTCTCTGCTTCTTCCCCTCTTGCAGCTAATGGCTAGATTGGTTCAAGTGTGGCCTGGGGGGCTGAAGATAGCTTGGTTGGTCCCAGATTTGCCTCAGGTGCTAAAGATATCTGGGTACTGGAGCATCAACCGCTATGAGGTTGCTGGGTGGATCCCCACAGGGGCGCATGCGGGAGTCTATCTCACTATCTCCTCTCCTCTCACTTGGGAAAAAAAAAAAGTTTGAAGACTAGACGGGAAAATAATTAAGTTGCTATTCAATTCACACATGATATGACAAGTTATTATATGTGACACAGAGAGTTTGGCAAAACTAATAATTGAGATATTCTTTTTTAAAATCATTTTTAATATTTTTGATTGATTTGAGAGAAAGAAAAACATCTGTTGTTCCACTTATTCATGCATTCATTGGTTGATTCTTTTTTAAAAAAGATTTTATTTATTCATTTTAGAGAGGGGAGAGAAAGAGAGAGAGAGAGAGAGAGAGAGAGAGAGAGAAGGGGGGAGGAGCCGGAAGTATCAACTCCCATATGTGCCTTGACCAGGCAAGCCCAGGATTTTGAACCGGTAACCTCAGTGTTTCCAGGTTGACACTTTATCCACTGCACCACCAGTGATCAGGCTCATTGGTTGATTCTTGTACAGTATGTGCCCTGACCAGGGATCAAACCAACTACCTTAGCATATATCAAGATGACACTCTAACAAAATCACCGTGTGGAGGAAACTTATGAATCCAAAAAATGAACACCAATTATTTTTGTTTAGATTTTCATTATGCTTTCAAAGAAAGTCCTCAGGGTTTGGAATCGAAAAGGTATAGATTTGAATCCTGGTTTGACTTACAAGCAATGTGATCTGAGATTACTCAACCTCTTCAACAGAAATGTGCTGACCACCAACCAGCCTTGAGGCTGGGGTGCCTGCAAGGAGAGCACATTGTTAAGATAAAGCTAGAAAGAGTCCTTCTCCTCCAGAGTTCATGACCGAATGGGGAGAAGGACAAGAGGAAAAAAATTACCATAGCCTCCTGACTGTTTGTTTCCCACCCTCTCTGGCCCATTTTCCCCACAGCTTCAAAATACTGTTTCAAAGTGAACATCGGTTCAGTTTACTTGGTTCATTATAGAGTCCTCCAGAGCTTCCCCGGTGCCCTCTGGATAAATGGACATAGAGTTCTGTGAGACTCTCCTAAGACCACTCTAGCGTGCTTCCCGGGCCTCCCTCTCACCGTGGTGTCCTCTCAGGTCCACTGTGGCCGCAACCATGCTAGGCCTTCCCACGAGGATCTGATTGGTGAGCGTGTAGGAAGGACTGAGAATGCGCAATCTAGCTCCTCCCTCCAGCCCTGATTTCAGCTCCTCAGACCCACAGAAAGCTTGCATTCCTGCTTTCCTCACCACCACCACCCATTTATTCAACTGAGGTTTCATTGACATTTAGTAAATTCTGCATGCTTAAAGTGTGCAATCTGATAAGTTTTGGCATAAGTAAACACGGGTGAACCCATCACCACAATCAAGATAATAAACATATCCATCACCCTCAAAAGTTTCCTCCTGACCCTTTGTAGTCCTACCCCTGTTTCCTTTGCCTTCAACAAATAAAATCTTTAAAACAAAAAACTACTGTGAGCATTTGGACATTTGCTTGGGTAAACATGTATCAGTGGGATGAGCTGGGTCTTACGGTAAGTGCATAACTGTGTGTGTGTGTATGTGTGTGTGTGTATTTTTCTGAAGTGAGAAGCAGGGAGGCAGATAGACTCCCGCATGGGCCCGACCGGGATCCACCTGGCATGCCCACCAGGGACCAATGCTCTGCCCATCTGGGCCATTGCTCTGTTGCAACCGGAGCCATTCTAGCGCCTCAGGTGGAGGCCATGGAGCCATCCTCAGCGCCCGGGCCACCTTTGCTCCAATGGAGCCTTGGATGTGGGAGGGGAAGAGAGAGATAGAGAGAAAGGAGAAGGGGAAGAATGTAGAAATCAATGCTCTCCTGTGTGCCCTGGCCGGGAATTGAATCAGGGACTTCCACACACTGGGCCAACGCTCTACCGCTGAGCCAACTGGCCAGGGCCATGTAAGTGCATAACTTTTAAAGAAGAATTTAAATAACTTTGTGTGTGTGTGTGACAGAGACAGAGAGAGACAGAGACAAAGAAAGACACAAAGAGAGGGACAGACAGACAGGAAGGGAGAGAGATGAGAAGTATCAATTCTACATTGCAGCTCCTTAGTTGTTCATTGATTGCTTTCTCATATGTGCCTTGATGGGGGGGAGGGGAGACTCCAGCAGAGTGAGTGACCCCTTGCTCAAGCCAGAGACCTTGGGCTCAAGCCAGAGACCTTGGGCTTCAAGCCAGTCACCTTTGGGCTTAAGCCAGTGACCATAGAGTCATGTCTATGATCCCACGCTCAAGCCAGTGATTCCGCTTAAGTCGGATGAGCCCACACTCCAGCCAGAGACCTTGGGGTTTCGAGCCTGTTTCCTCTGCGTCACCACCTGGTCAGGCTAAAGAACTTTTAAAGAAGCAGCCAAACTGTTTTCCAAAGCAACTGCATAAGTTTACATTCTCACAGAAGTATATTACAGTTGCTCCACATCCTCCTGAACACTTGGCATGCTCAATCTTTTTAATTTTAGTCTTCTAGTGGGAGTGTGATGGTATCTATTGTAGTTTCAATTTACACTTTCCAAATGATGGATTATGTTCAGCATATTTTAAAGTGCTTAGTTGCCATTTGTATATATAGCTAAAGATTTTTACTTATTCATTTGAGAGAGAGGAGAGAGAGAGAGAGGTGGGGGAGAGGAGCAAGAAGCATCAACTTGTAGTTGCTTCCTGTATGTACGTTGAGTGGGCAAGCCTCAGGTTTCGAACTGGCGACCTCAGCATTCCAGTTCGATGCTTTTTTCACTGTTCTACCACAGGTCAGGAACCATTTGTATAAATATATTTTTCTAGGTGCAGTGTTTATTCAAATGTTTTAACCATTTTAAGAATTATTTTTATTTATTGATTTTAGAGAAAGAAAAGGATAGAGGGAGGGAGGGAGGGAGGGAGAGAAACACTGATTTGTTGCTCCACATATTTATGCATTCAATGGTTGATTTTTGTATGTGCCTTGACTGGGGATCAAACTGGCAAACTTGCCAACCTTGGATGCTCCAACCAACTGAGCTACCTAGCCAGGATTAACCATTTTAAAATTGGGTTATTTGTCTTATTAAATTGTAAGAATTCTTTATATATTCTAGATACTTGTTCTTTATCAGATATATTTTTTTCAAATATTTTCTTTCAGATATGGCTTGCCTCTTCATTTTCAGAGAATCAGAGAAAAGGACAGCTAGGGACAGACAGAAGGGAGAGAGATGAGAAGCATCAATTCTTCGTTGTGGCACCTTAGTTATTCAATGATTGCTTTCTCATACATGCCTTGATCAGGGGGCCACAGCAGAGCGAGTAATCCCTTGCTCAAGCCAGCAACCGTGGTCTTCAAGCCAGTGACCTTTGGGCTCAAGCCAGTGACCCTGGGGTCATGTTTATAATCCTATGCTCAAGCCAGCAACCCTGTGTTCAAGCTGGTGAGCTCATGCTCAAGCCGGCGACCTCAGGTTTCAAACCTGGGTGCTCCACATCCCAGTCTGATGCTCTATCCACTGTACCACCGCCTGGTCAGGCCACAGTTGTATCTTTTGAAGAGCAAAATACCTTCATTTTCATAAAATCTAATTTATTAATATTTTTTCTTTTATAGTTAATGCTTTTGGGATTATATTTTTTAAATCTTTGCCAAATTCAAGGTCACTAAAATTTTCTTCCATGTTTTCTTCTAGGAGTTTTAAAGCTTTTGCTTGTACATTTAGGTCTATGATCCATTTTGAGCTATTTTTATATCTGGTGAGAAATAAAGGTCAAATCAAAGTTTTCTTTTTTTTACAAGACTATCCAAGTGTTGAAAAGATTGCTCCCATTATATTGCCTTGGCACTTATGTTGAAAACCAATTAGCCCTATTTGTATGGATCTATTTCTGGACTCTCAGTTCTGTTCCATTTATCTGTCTCCATCTTTATGCCCATATCACACATTCTTGATTATAGTAACTTTATAAAAGTAAGTTATGAGATCAAGTAGTGGAGTTATCTATTTTAATTAATTAATTAATTAATTTTTTTATTTTAGAGAGAGAAGGAGAGAGAAAGAGACAGAAACATCAATCTGCTTCTGCATGTGCCCAGACCAGGGGTCGAATTGGCAGTGTTTGTGTGTTGAGATAATGCTCCAACCAACCAAGCCATCCAGCCAGGGCGAGTTGTTATCTATTTATTGCTCATAGCAAATTACCACACATTAAAATAACACACATTTATTATCTCACAGTCTCTGAAGGTCAGGAGTCCTGGCATAGCTTAGCTAGATTCCCTGCTTATTATCTCACTGGCTGTAATGTAAGTGTAAGCCAGGGCTGGGTTCTCTGGAGGCTTGCCTGGAAAAAAAACCCCACTTTCCAGTTTGCATGTTTGTTAGCAGCATTCAGTTCACTGCATTTGTATAAGCAGGTGCTTCTGCTTTTTTGTTGGCTGGCAGCTAGAAGCTGCTCTCACCTGGGCATCCCCAACATGACCATAAAGGAGAGTGAGAGAAAGAGAGAAACAGAGGAACAAAAGGACTTTAGAGTGAGTCTGCTCGCAAGACACTTTTATAACTTAATATAATCACAAAATCATATTCCATCGCCTTTGCTATAATTTATTGGTTAGGAGCAAGTTACTGGTCCTGTCCACATACAAGGGAAGGCTTGAACATCAGGAGGTGGGATGAGTGGTGCTATCTTAGAATCTGTCCTCCACAGGTAGTATAAGTTCTCTCTGTTTTTCTTTTCAAACTTGTTTTTGACTATTACAGGTGGCCTTTTGCATTTCCATATAAACTTTAGAATCAGCCCTGGCTGGGGGGCTCAGTCAGTTGGAGCTTCACCCCAACAGGCCAAGGTTGCAAGTTGAGCCCCGGTAGGGGGGCATGTGCAGGAGTCAGCCAGTGAATGCATAGCTAGGTGGAGCAGCAGGTCAGTGTTTCTCTTTCTCTCTCTCTCTCTCTCTCTCTCCCTTCCTCTCTCTCTAAAATTAATAAATAATTTTTTTTAATTTATAGAATTTAGCTATAAATTTCTACCAGAATAACCTGCTGGGGTTTTTATTGGGATTGCATTTGATCTATAGATCAACTTGGGTACAAATAACACTTTAATGCTTTTGAGTCTTCTGATATTCAGCCTTGATCATAGTGCATGGCTTTATTCATATTGATTTTCTTTCATTTCTATCAGCAATGTTGCCTAGTTTTCAACATACAGATCTTGCACATCATTTTTCAAATTCATCCCTAAGCACTTCATATTTCTGATGCTATTTAAATGGGATTTAAAAATTATTTAATTTCATTTATAACTGCTTAATTAGTAAACTTGGAGAAGTCAAAAACCAAGGTTGTCCTGTACTTATTATGACTTTGAAGGCAAGCCTGTTGAATAAAAGAGGAATGTTAGCACTCACATTTGTCTTCTAAGCAAGTCTTCTTATCTTAGTCTTATCAGCAATACATTTGACATCCTTTTCTTCATCCAACTATATACTATCTATGCCTATTTTTCAGTTGTTTTTGAATTGATGTAAGGAAGAGGGTATAATTTATTAGCCCCCTAAAACCTCAACATCTTCATCTGACTGGTGAAACCTACTCATATTTCAACACTCAGCTCAAGGCTTCCTGCCTTCATGACAACTTCCTGACATTCCCTCTCATGTGTCCCTGCTTGTACTTCCTGTGGTGCATGTGGCAACACTTAGCTGTTCTCCTTTGTCAATACAGCTTTCCCCTTTCTCCTTCTCCAGCTCTCTAAATGTGTAAAAGTCTCAAAAGCATAAAGAAAAAACATAATTTTTTTATCTTACCAAATATCAGAACATACTCTGAGTCCACTTAAATGAATAGGCAAAGGGGAAAAAATTGATTAGAGGATAAAACAGGAATCCAAACACAAAACAAACCCCCAAAACAAACAAACAAAAATGTTTTTTAAAACCATAATTTATTTATCTTGGTAGCTCTAATGCTTAACACACTGCCAGGTAGGCAGTAGGTGTTCAGTAAATGCTTGTCAAATGAATTATTATGATGACAAAATGACATGGCTTCAGTCTTTAAAAAAGATAATAGTTCATTATGTAATAGTTAATGAAATAACAGACAATAGTAACATTATAACTATAATTTCTGGAGGAGGGTGGAGGGGGGATTAATAGTGATGGATAGAGACTTGGGGTGGTGAACATACAAAACAGTGTGAACATGATGTGTTGTGGAATTGAATTGTGCACCTGCAACCTATATAATTTTTTTTATTTTTTATTCATTTTTAGAGAGGAGAGAGACAGAGGAGAGAGAGACAGAGAGAGAGAGAAAGGGGAGGAGCTGGAAGCATCAATTCCCATATGTGCCTTGACCAGGCAAGCCCAGGGTTTCGAACCGGCGACCTCAGCATTTCCAGGTCCACGCTTTATCCAGTGCGCCACCACAGGTCAGGCGCAACCTATATACTTTTGTTGACCAGAATCACTCCAATACATTCAAATAAAAAATGTTATGACGATAAAAAATGTGTGTACATTAAAAGGTAATATGGGCCCTGGCCGGTTGGCTCAGCGGTAGAGCGTCGGCCTGGCGTTCGGGGGACCCAGGTACGATTCCCTGCCAGGGCACACAGAAGAAGCACCCATTTGCTTCTCCACGCCCCCCTCCTTCCTCTCTGTCTCTCTCTTCCCCTCCCGCAGCCAAGGCTCCATTGGAGCAAAGATGGCCCGGGCGCTGGGGATGGCTCCTTGGCCTCTGCCCCACGCGCTAGAGTGGCTCTGGTCGCCGCAGAGCGACGCCCCGGAGGGGCAGAGCATCACCCCTTGGTGGGCAGAGCGTCGCCCCTGGTGGGCGTGCCGGCTGGATCCCGGTCGGGTGCATGCGGGAGTCTGTCTGACTGTCTCTCCCCGTTTCCAGCTTCATAGAAATATATATATATAAAGGTAATATGGCCTGACCTGTGGTGGTGCAGTGGATAAAGTGCTGACCTGGAACACTGAGGTTGCCAGTTTGAAACCCTGGGCTTGCTTAGTCCAGGTACATATGGGAGTTGATACTTCCTGCTCCTCCCCCCTTCTCTCTCTCTCTCTCTCTCCTCTCTCTCTCTCTAAAAATGAATAAAATCTTTTTAAAAAGGTAATATGCAAAATAAATTGTGTTTGGTATATTTTTTAACAAGAATTTTAAAACTGTTTTTCATTATTTTTAATATCTATTTGACCCCCCACCCTAGACCCACACACACTGGTTGGGGGTAGGGTATTAATGTCACATGGAACACTGAGACTCTGAGGGCAGCCAAGTAAAGGCAATTGGAGAAAGCAGGATTAAACATGAGAAAACCATGTCCATATGCCAACTAAGTCCAGGGGCCAGGAACAGGGTCAAGAAAAGAGATCACAGAGACTGGAATGCAGGACAGGATCACTGGAAGGACAAAGTGAAGGGTAGAGGGGGAATTCAAGCGTTGCTACCTTAAATATCTGTGGGACACTATAGATTTCATCTGCTTAACACACATTAAAGAGCACCTACTGCATATCAGACACTGTGTGCTGGTTTTACAAAGATGAATAAGAAAGTACTTAAGCAGGATAAATACAAAGATACCTAGGCCAGTGGTGGGCAAACTCATTAGTCAACAGAGCCAAATATCAACAGTACAACGACTCAAATTTCTTTTGAGAGCCAAATTTTTAAACTTAAACTATATAGGTAGGTACATTCCTTATCTAGGTAGCACCCGCACGTGGTATTTTGTGGAAGAGCCACACTCAAGGGGCCAAAGAGCTGCATGTGGCTCACAAGCCACAGTTTGCCGACCAGGAACCTAGGCCAATTATGGTAAAAGTGATGAAAATCAAAAACAAAGAGAAGATAATAAAAGCAGTCAGAGGAGAAAAGGCAATTACCTTCTGTTAGTAAAGGGTTCTCCAGAGAAACAGAACCAATGGGATATACAGAGGGGGAGAGAGAGGTAAGAGGAGTTTTATTATACAAATGGGCTCATGCAATCATGAAGCCCAAAAAGTCATACGATATGCCATATATAAGGTAGAGAACCAGCCTGAATCCAAAGTCCTAAGAATCAAGAGGCTGCTGATGTTTTAAGTTCTGGAGTCTGAAGTCCTAAGAATCAGGAGCTCTGATGTCTGAAGGATGTCCCAGCTTAAGAAGAGAGAAAATTTGCCTTTCCTTTGCCTTTTTGTTCTATTTGGTCCCTCAATGGATTGGATGATGTTTGTCCACATTGGTGAGGGTAGATCTCTTTACTCAGTCTACTGATTGAAATGCTAATCTCTTCCAGAAACATCTTCAACACACATCCAGAAATAATGTTTTATCAGCAGTGATCTATCTAGTCAAGTTGACACATAAAATTAACCACACTTCTTCAAAGGAACTGATATCTGAATTCCTAACAGAACAATGTAAGCCAAAATTAAAAAATAAAAATAGAGCCCTGGCCGGTTGGCTCAGCAGTAGAGCCTCGGCCTGGCATGCGGGAGACCCAGGTTCGATTCCCGGCCAGGGCACATAGGAGAAGCACCCATTTGCTTCTCCACCCCCCCTCCTTCCTCTCTGTCTCTCTCTTCCCCTCCCGCAGCCAAGGCTCCATTGGAGCAAAGATGGCCCGGGCGCTGGGGATGGCTCCTTGGCCTCTGCCCCAGGCGCTAGAGTGGCTCTGGTCACGGCAGAGCAACGCCCCAGAGGGGCAGAGCATCTCGCCCCCTGGTGGGCAGAGCTTCGCCCCTGGTGGGCGTGCCGGGTGGATCCCGGTCGGGCGCATGTGGGAGTCTGGCTGACTGTCTCTTCCCGTTTCCAGCTTCAGAAAAATACAAAAAAAAAAAAAAAGAATAACATCTTCACAGCCGAAAGAAAAAAACCCCATCTAACTACATTACTATCAAAATTGTCCTTTAAGAAAACCAGATAGAAGGTGACGAAGACAATTTGACTTTGGGTGATGGGTATGCAACATAATCAAATGTCAAAATAACCTAGAGATGTTTTTGCTAAACATATGTACCCTGATTTATTAATGTCACCCCATTAAAAGTAATAAAAAAATTGTCCATCAAAAATTAAAGAACCCAGGAGCATTTTCTTAATCTATTGAGACTGCTTCCTGGCAATTATCAACAATTTGGCTCAAATAAACTCATAAAAAATTTTAAAAGCCCTGGTCAGTTGGCTCAGTGGTAGAGCATCGGCCCAACGTGTGGAAGTCCCGAGTTTGATTCCTGGCCAGGGCACACAGGAGAAGCACCCATCTGCTTCTCCACCCTTCACTCTCTCCTTTCTCTCTATCTCTCTTTTCCCCTCCTGCAGCCAAGACTCCATTGGCGCAAAGTTGGCCCAGGCGCTGAGGATGGCTCCATGGCCTCTGCCTCAGATGCTAGAATGGCTCAGATTACAGAGAAGCAACGCCCCAGATGAGCCAAGCATCGTCCCCTGGGGGGCATGCCAGGTGGATCCCAGTCAGGCACATGCAGGAGTCTGTCTGCCTCCCCCTGTTTCTCACTTCAGAAAAAAATACAAAAAGAAAATAAAATTAAAGGACCCAATTCAAAAATTGGCAAAGAACTGGAACAGATATTTCTCCAAAGAAGATATATAAATGTTCATTAAGCACATGAAAAGATGCTCACCATCACTAATCATTAGGAAAATGAAAGTCAAAATCACAAGGAAGTATTACTTCATATCCATTAAGATGGCTATTATAAAAAAACAGAAAATAACAAGTGTCCCCAGTGAGGATATTGGGAAAGTGGAACACTTGTGAGCTGTTAGTGACAAGGTAAAACAGTGCAGCCACTATGGAAAATCATATAGTGGTTCCTCAAAAAATTAAGCACAGAATTACCATATGATAAAGAAATTCTACTTCTGGGTATATAGTCAGAAGAACTGAGATATTTATACATTCATGTTCACAACAACATTATTCACAATAACCAAATCACACATTGGAATGTTTATTTGTTTTTTTGTGACAGAGACAGAGAGAGAGACAGAGAGAGGGACAGATAGGGAAAGACAGACAGGAAGGGAGATGAGAAGAATCAATTCTTTGTTGCAGCACCTTAGTTGTTCATTGATTGCTTTCTCGTATGTGCCTTGACTGGAGGGGGGTGCTACAGCAGACCGAGTGACCCCTTGCTCAAGCCAGCGACCTTGGGCTCAAGCTGGTGAGCCTTGCTCAAACCAGATGAACCCATGCTCAAGCTGGCGATCTCAGGGTTTCAAACCTAGGTCCTCCGCATCCCAGGTCAACAATCTATCCATTGCATTACCACCTGGTCAGGCTGAAATGGTTTTACTACCTAAATATTGATGACTTCCAATCTCTCTACAGTCCACACGCACCACCCTCAAATCCAGTTTGTCACCTTCTTCCTTCCCAGAAATCATGAATCTGCTTCTTTTTCTGTGTTCATTCACTTAGTGTCACTATTATCTATCCAGCTACCCAAGCCAGAAACCTGAGAGGCCTCTTAATGAATCTACAGTGTGTCCGTAAAGTCATGGTGCACTTTTGACCTGTCACAGGAAAGCAACAAAAGACGATAGAAATGTGAAATCTGCACCAAATAAAAGGAAAACTCTCCCAGTTTCATACCTATTCAGTGCAGTTTGATGTTGGCTCACGCACAGATTTTTTAGGGCTTCTTAGGTAATAGCTATCCCGTGTAGCCTCTACAAACTCGTCACTGACTGATGGCCTACAGAACGGGGTTTCTCCACCAAACTGCCGGTTTCCTTCAACTGCTTATCCCACCGAGTAATGTTATTCCTATGTGGTGGTGCTTTGTTATAAACGCGCCGATATTCACGTTGCACTTTGGTCACAGATTTGAATTTAGCGAGCCACAGAACACAGTGAACTTTCCTCTGTACTGTCCACATCTCGACTGGCATGGCCATGGGCTGCTCCGCAGTATACACGGTGTTATGTAATCATCTGCACATGTGCACATGCTTTGCAGTATACACGGTGTTATGTCATCATCTGCGCATGTGCACATGCTGCCATATCATCCTACAGAAACTGGGAGGGTTTTCCTTTTATTTGGTGCAGATTTCACATTTCTATCGTCTTTTGTTGCTTTCCTGTGACCGGTCAAAAGTGCATCATGACTTTACAGACACACTCTATTAATTCCCCTCATTCTTCATCTCCACTTTCACCAAGTTCTGCTTTTTCTACTGTATGAATATCTCTTGGGGTTGTTTCATCTCTCCAGCTGAACAGCACTATCACTGCTCAAGTTCAAGCCTCATCATCTTTTGCTTGGGCTATTGCAATAAAACTCTAACTTCCTTTCAGCAGAACTTCAGCTTCAACTTAGCCATCAGACTAGGGCCAGCAGAACTAACACAGATCAGACTCTGCCCTCTCCCTGCCCCCTCCATCCCCCACACCTTCGGGATAAACTCTAAACTCTTTAGAATGCCATTCAAGCCCTGTCCTGTCAGGAACTATTGCTTGTCTCTGTAGTCCAACCTTGGCACCTTAACTGCCTCCCTCATCCCTTAAAATCTAAGAGAACTGAAATTACTTGGAACTCATCCAAGCAAATCATGTTTTTTTGTTTTTGTTTTTGCCTTCTGTGCCTGTGCCCATGATGAGACTTCCTGGAATACCTTCTTTCATGTTGTTCATTTATAAAACTCTTGTTAATTCTTTATGAGACAGCTCTTTACGAGTCATCACTTTCTCTAAGTAGCCTTCCTTGACCCCTCAGCTGGGTGAGGAAGCTCTCTAAGGGGTCCCAGGTTTCCATGTGTATATTCTCAGAGCACTTACCCTCAAAGCGACCTTGTTACATGTGTGTCCCCCAAGTTCACAAGTGAACTTTTCAATGTCCAGAGCTTGTGTCTTTCATTTTTATATTTCCTGGCACAAAAAAAGAATGTTTTGTAAACTTGTACAAACAATTTGTATTACAACTGTTAGTTTTTCTGTGTGGTTTTGTCCCTCTTCTCCTTAAAGATTTGCCACTAGCTTCTGGAGAATAAAGTCCACATAAAAAGGGAGGCAGAGTCAAGAGATGGAGAAAAAAGAGGAGGCACATGCCTTGTAAGAATGCTGATCAGTCTGACTTCCCTACTTGCTGGTCACCCCCATGTCCCAGAAGCGGGCACATGAGCCATTTTGGCTGGTGTAACACATCCCAGTGACTGATTCAAAACGGACATGAATGTGACACAAATGGTGGGGAATGAAGTAGGAAGAAGCCCGTGCAGACTTACCTGAAATACAAAATAATGGAGTTCCCATAAGAAAGGAGTTCTATCAGCCAAAGAAGGAGGAAGGGAAAGCATTGGATAGACAAAAATTATAGCTACCATAATTTACTGCAAGGGAACAGTGTGTCTGGCATCCCCTTGTCCATCCGGCAAACTCTTCCTCATGCTTCACTCACCATCATTGGAATGTTTTTCTGACTCCCATGGCAAAAGTTGTAGTTTCCCTTTCTAAATTCTTGTAATTTTGTTTTTAACAGTAGGTAAAATGAAGTTAGGTCGGGATTCAAAATCATAGACATGACCCCATGGTTGCTCAAGGGGTCACTGGCTCAGCTGGAGCCCCCTAGTCAAGGCACATATGAGAAAGCAATCAATGAACAATTAAGGTGCCTCAATGGAGAATTGATGCTTCTCATCTCTCTCCCCTCCTGTCTGTCTGTCCCTATCTGTCCCTCTCTTCTCTCTCAAAATTGAACTCTTTGAAGAATTGTTTTTACTCTTCTATGTTCCTAGCACCTAAGCAGAACTTGGCATATATTAGGTTCATGATAAATGTTTGATAATGAATAAATATGGAAAGGGGGATATTGTGCTGATGAAAAAAACAATTCCTTGTTGGTAAGGTTAGTGTTAGCAAAATTTGCACCTCTGGTAAACTATATAAATTCCTAGAGGATAAGGGCCACAACGTGAAAATCTCTGTTATTCCTGTTATAACTCAACAAAAGGGTTTTTTTGAGAAATTTTTTTTTAAAAGACCTAAGATTGGATACCTGCAGGATGGGTGAATTTAAGTAGCTCCTCCTCTGGAGTAGTCAGTCTTATAAAAGCATGTGTGCATACTGCCCTCTGGAGACTGCAGATTTTTCTCAAAACTTCACTTAAATAGATATTCCCTTTAAGAGCTACCCTCTGGCTGGGTAGCTCAGCTGGTTAGAGTGTTGTCCCCACTCTAAGGTTGTGGTGGGTTTGATCCCTGGTCAGGGCACATACAAGAATCAACCAGTAGCCTGACCTGTGGTGGCGCTGGGAATAAAGCATCAGCCTAGAACACTGAGGTCACCAGTTCGAAGCCCTGGGCTTGCCTGGTCAAGGCACATATGGGAGTTGATGCTTCCTGCTCTTCCCCCCTACTCTCTCTCTCTCTCTCTCTCTCTCACTCTTCTCTTTAAAAAAATGAATAACTAAAATCTTTAAAAGAAAAACAATGATAGAGGGAAGTAAAGAGAAAAACAAAGCTTAAAAAAAAAAGAATCAACCAGTGAATGAATAAAGGGAACAACAAATCAATGTTTCTCTCTCTCTCTCTCTCTCTCTCTCGTCAATAAATAAAAATTTAAGGAATAAAAAAAGGCACTGTACCCAGAACTCTGATGAATCTTATAAAAGTTTTCATATGTGAAATGTTGTGAGAAGTTCTTCTAAAATTTCCAAATAACAATTTCTAAAAAGAAGGCGACTCAGGAGTTAAAAACACATTTTCCCACTGTTTTTCTTTCTCAAATTTTTTAAATTGAGAAAATTATTTTTTAAAAGTAACCATGTGTATTGTCATAACAGTATATTCCATATTTATCACACAATTGACAATAAAAACAACTTTTGGCACAAGAATGCCAATTTATTCTTTTTTGGACACAAAAACACAAAATATCCCTGCAGGCCAAAAAAAAATTGTAAAATTTAAACAATCATCATCTTATCTCAACATGGGTATACCACCTCTCCCTTAATAGTTTAGAAAGTACCTCGTATTGCTAGAGACATACATCCAGTCCAACTTTAATAAAATACATTTTAAAACATTACATGTTAAACAATATAGAAACAAAAATTACACCATTAGTCAAATGAACAAATGCAAACATTTTCAGCCACTAGACACAGAAAGAGCATGACTATGTCAATAGCAAGGGATAAGAAAATGGTTAATCAATAGCAAGGATCTTCCCTTTAATTCTACAAGGAAAAATCCTTGGAGTTGATGCTGTATTGATACAATGCCCTCAGCCTCCACTTTCTTAAAATGAAAGCAGAGTTACCACCTTGCTATTGAGCAAGAAAACCTTACAGCATATCCACAAAGGGTTGCTAGGGCAGGGTAGAGAGGGTGAGCCTTGTTAAAAAGTGGATTACCATTTCCCACAGGAAGGGTAGGTTAGCTGAGCATGTAGCTAAGCTCTGATATAGGCTGGACACCAGTTCCTAAAATACAGACCATATAGAGTATGTCTGCTCGTAAATCATCACCTTTGGAAGCAGCAAATAGAATTTACAGTAAGAATGAATGTGTTCTGCCTGCCTAGAACTAGCTGCGTTAAGCCAGCTAGTTCTCTTTATAAATTTCCCAGGGTTCAACAGCTAACAACAAAATATAATTGGTTCAACATTTGGATCTTCACCACTCTCTTAATGTCCCCGCAACTTGTCCCCAAATTGTTACTCTTTAGCATTGCTACATTTAAATCTTTCACACTACATGACAGTGCCTAAACAGGCTGCATTGTAAAAAAAAAACCCCAAGCATCCTAAACCTACTTTTAGAGAATGCACACCTCCCATTGATTGACACATGCATAACGATTCAGTCAGTCCAGAGGGTTACAAATTCAAATGGTCAAGCCCAATTAAAACTATGCATTCAGACTTGCTTGCAATAGTATTGCTGCAACTCTGATTCTGCAGCAGTTATTTCTTCTCTTCATTTTTTTCCAGTGATTATTTCTTCAAGATTTAACCCTCAGCAAGTTTTTTCCAATAATCTCAGGTCTTTCATATTTCTTTCCTTTTGTCCAAAATGATAGCGTTGCACCCTTAAAGGTACTGTTTTCCTATAAAAATAGGCCTCCCGGCTTTTCCTCCACCACCACACTCATTTGACCCAGTGTGTTAGGACTGACTGAGGTTGTACAAACTGTAGAGTTCAAGGTTGAGCGTGTAGCACAACTGCAGGCAAGTGAATCAGGGCTTCCAGGCACCCTGCTTTGCTCCCTGCTCTATTCGTGCCAGGAGATGGTGAGAAGTGAAGTTTCTTCTTCTGTGCGTTAACAAGCAAGCTTGAGGTACTCAAGTGCAGGTGTGGTGCCCGCTGGCCAGCCAGCCAGCCACCAAGAGTTCTTCACATCCTGGACTTTGGCGAGTCCTCCTCCTAAAAAAAGCTTGTTTTTCCTCCTCTTGGGTCCAGGGTGGCCATGCTGAAGGGTATTTTCTGTGCTCTCCCTGAACAAGTGTGAATAAAAGCAGTAGCCAGCCCCTCACCAACATCTCCTGATTTGTAGTAGCCAAGTGAGGTATTTGCAAGAAAGGAAAACCTTAAGAAATTAACATCTGCCATCTCTTCACTATATTGTGCCTCAATTACAGAGCTTGCTTTCATCTCACTGTATGCAGAGAAATAAGGATGTCTGCACTCCGCTTAATGAGCTACAGGACCCTATATACATTATATAACTCTCAGACACCAGACACCAGTCCCAGCAAACACTGGTGGCGCCGCTGATCAACAGCACATAGAAATGTAAACTTCAAATGTATTTACAAGCTTGTTTAAAAGACTGAAGAAAAACAGGGCTTTATATTGCTGGGATTTTGAGAAGGCTAGTTTAAAAGATTTGGACCGGCTAATAAGTTCAAGCAAACACCCTTCACCATCATATTCAGTGTTTCCATACAGAGGGGGCAAATTCGGTTTACTGCATTGTGTCTATCTCTTCCCCCAGCACCTTCCTCATCCATGTGGAGTGTGGCTCTGAGCCTTTTATCCCCTTTTCCAGCTCTCACTCCTGAGGTCCCAGGATAGAGAGTTACAAGCCAGTGAAATCTGGGCTGGGCAATACTGGCTGAACTATCAAGACTCTATGTAACTGTTGTCCATTTACAAAGTATTATCTATACTAAATACAAAATACATTTTCCCCTACATTGTAACTGGTATTTGCTTTAGATCAACTCCCTTTGCTTGGACACGTAAGGAATCCCATCTTCCTGTGAACGGAATCCAGTGTCTATTAAGAATAATCAACCTTTCTATTCAGTATTACTTTACTAAAAACAAGGAAACCTCACCACGTACATTTCAGGTTGAAAGAGAAGCACAAAATTTGCACTGTGAGTAATTACATAGAAACCTTGATTCCCAGGAAAAAGTTTTAAATGCTGGTACGTTTTTGCAAGTTGCAGCATCACTCAATGTGCCTTAAGGATTGGCAAAGCCGACCCAGTAAGGAAGCATCCTGGCTCTAGCTTATTTTAAAACAAAGTGACAGGACACCAACTGTGGCTATAAAACAGATAAAAAATAATTCTTTAAAAAAGGCATGGAAAGGCCCTGGCCGGTTGGCTCAGTGGTAGAGTGTCGGCCTGGCGTGCGGAAGTTCCGGGTTCGATTCCCGGACAGGGCACACAGGGGAGGCGCCCATCTGCTTCTCCACCCTTCCCCCTCTCCTTCCTCTCTGTCTCTCTCTTCCCCTCCCGCAGCTGAGGCTCCATTGGAGCAAAAGATGACCCGGGCGCTGGGGACGGCTCCTTGGCCTCTGCCCCAGGCGCTGGAGTGGCTCTGGTCGCAACAGAGCAATGGCCCCGGATGGGCAGAGCATCGCCCCCTGGTGGGCGTGCCGGGTGGATCCCGGTCGGGCGCATGCAGGAGTCTGTTTGACTGCCTGCCTCCCCATTTCCAGCTTCAGAAAAATACAAAAAAAAAAAAAAAAAAGGCATG
Organism: Saccopteryx bilineata; assembly: GCF_036850765.1. Lineage (NCBI taxonomy): Eukaryota > Metazoa > Chordata > Mammalia > Chiroptera > Emballonuridae > Saccopteryx > Saccopteryx bilineata. The sequence goes on from NC_089492.1 coordinate 265,788,325, forward strand.
GAAATATGTCTTCTCTGACCGATTTTAGGAATTGTCAGATTATGATCTATAAGAAATAGCTAATAAAATCATACCAAAATTTTATCTAGAAAACTCATTGTTGGGGAGGGGGGAGTAAAGAGACCTTAAAAAATGTTTATTGCCAAAGTTAACTTTCTATGAGAAAAGTTTAAAAACCATGTAGATGTGACAAACCACACAGCAGCATAAAATGGGCACTTTTGAAAACTTTGAAAAATACTAAAACTAATTTTTTTTCAAAGAGGGGGAAAACATGAGTACTTTTTATCATGGCAGTGTTATCTGTCACCATGACAGGCATTATGTCTGTTTGTGTTACACATTGACAAGAGTCACCCAAATAAGAGAATTGCCCTTTTGAATCTGGAGCCAAATATAGTGCAATTGCCTGGCGGCCTGTACTTGCACCAGTACAAGTCTGTACAGATCAATAAGATAAAATAGTAAAACTAATAAAACTCTGTAAAACTTTCAAAAAATTAATGCTCATTAAAGGCATTTACAGTGGCGAAGTCAGAAATCTCCATTAAAAAGTCTATGGACCCATACAATTAAAAGAGTTACACTAAACTGAAGTAGATTGTTTGGTTTTTCTCTCCCACTGATGCAGACATCCCACTCGATGAATACAGAAAAAAGGAATAACCTTCTCTGATAAGACTAGAGGGATGCGGTGAACACCGCAGCTAGCAAAATATTCCATAGAAACCTTTCTTGTAAAGTCCTTTAGAAAGTTCAGGCTTATCATCAGCCTTTGCATGTTGAGGTAAAAATTAGTCCAGTGCATCAGAAAAGACAATCTATGAGTATCTATTACTTTTAAAAAATGGCTCAATTTTGTTGATACATCAGACAGTGCTGCAAAGTATTTATTCAGTGCAACTATTCCGAGCTGCTGGTAGAAGAAAAACTGAAGTCAACTTGGCTCTCTCTAGAAGCGGTAGGCATTGGAAACATTTTGAGGCTGCATGGGGTGCCAAATTAGTTGAGTTCTTCTGAGACTCTCAGGCAAAATACATTGTGTGCTGCGTATCATGGTGGATCTGCACAGCTTTAGCCAAGGCCTGAGGATCTCGGCCGTTGCTCTGTCCTGACACATGACTGCCTTCTGCACTGTAAAGAGAATAAAGCAAAAAAAAAAAAAACCAAAACAAAACAAACAAAAACAAAAAAGAAACAACAACAAAAAAAAAACACCCAGGTGTAACAAAAGATCATGTCAAACTTCACATGTTTTAGATAGCACAAATAATACTGGAGTCAAGATCTTAGTCCTAAGCTGTGGTTCCCTAAATAATTTGTAATGTCTGTCTACATATCAGTTTGCCTAACTGAAAAATGAAATACAACTTATTTGTTGTAATAATTAAGTAATGTCTGCAAAGATCCACATCCTTAACGGTGCCTCCATGAGGACTTCCGTTGGCCATTATGTCTGGTTAATGTCTACTTGCTTCAGTCATAGGCTTCAATCAAATATCATTTCCCTCCAAGAAATCTTCCCTGACTTCAAAGTTCAGGTCAGAGCCACCTGGAACATATTTTCACAGAACGTTCTTTTCTTTCATTTGAAAGAAACACAATTCAAATTAAATTATTAATTGGACAATTATTTATTTCCCCACTGGGACATAAACTCCAAGAAAGCAGAAACTTTATCTTATTCACCACCAAATCTGTAGTGCCTGGCACATAGTGTAGCCTCAATAACCATTTGTTGAATGAATGAATGGATCTATGTGCCCAGCATAGTGCTGGCACATAATAGATACTTTGCAAATGTTACTATGCAACCAGTTTCTTCTTGTCTGCCCCTCACTAGCTATATGACCTTGGACTAGTAACAACTCCTCTGAACTTTGGTCTTTCAGGATAACAATAACAACTCCTAAACAAACTTCTTAAGGATGCCATGTGCTATAATAGGCTTGGTAAACTGTAAATCACCATCCCTCTTCTGACTTCTCTCGCCCACTCATCCCTAATTAACTGGTAAGTACTGTCTATTTTATCCCAGGAATAGCTTTTCACATTTAACAAAGACAATCTTGCTCTAACATACTTTTCCAGCTTCATGCTTGCTGGTCCCCTTTCAATGTTCCAGCCAAAGAAAACTTGCTATTGTCCAAACATGTCACTTGTTTTTTCTTCTTTGTGTCCATTGTTCCCTCTGCCTGGAAAATTCCTTTCCCCTTCTTTGTAGAGCCAAATCCTACCCATCCAGCTATGAAATCTTCTCAAACAGCCTTTCCTCTGATGTCTCACTGCATGTTCACCTATACTGCTTTGGGTTAATTGGTAGTTCTATGTTTACTTGTATTATCTCCCATACTGAAACACAAAATCCCAGGAAACATATCTTCCTCATCTTAGTATTTTTAATACTCAGCACAGTGCTGGGCACACAGTTAATATCCAATAAATGTGTGGAATGAATGAATGTATATTACAGAATGGAAGGTACGAAGTCATAGCTGGGCATTTTCCATAATTGTGTATTTTCGACCCTTACAGAAATAGATTTGCAGTGGAATGTCTACTATTTAGCAGCTGAATTCAGACTTGGGGAAGAGCCCAGAAACTGCTACACTTCACAGATGGTCATTTGGAAAAGAAAATTACTGCAGAGAGCTTGTTTAGCTATTTAACAGTAGCTCAGTAATAGGTCAAAATGCCTGATTCTCTTGTGACCCCTATTTGGGGATAAGAATGGTATGGCACACCTCCTCTCCCACACACATGCCAGGTTCACTCTACTGCATTCTTCCAGACTGCACTGAAAGCAAAGTGAACTGGTCAAAACTTTCCCTGGTGTGAAATGGAATCCGCAGGCCTGTGACTCTTGATTGGGACTAGGGTTCCGTGCTACCCACCTTCTGAGGCTACTCAGGACCTGGGCAGAACTGAAATGCATTTGGCTCTATTGGAAAACCACAGGCAACTCCAAATTAGACCCCTTTCCTTGGGCAGACTTTAGACATACCGTACAAGTAAGTATATCCAGCCCTGAGCACTTCTTGGACCAAAAGTTAATTATAAGCTCTCAAAGGCACATGTAATTTTATTCACTGCTTGCAATTTAAACCTTAAAAGGAAGACTAACTCCTCCAAAAAGTTTTCTGTAGCAGCTCATTCTTTTATTATTTTTTTAATATTTAGAAAATTAAATTTAATGGGGTAACACTATATGATTTTTTTTTTTAAAACATGCTACTAATGTAGACATAAAGAGGATTTTCTTGTGCCTGAGAAACTTCCCTGCCTGACCTGTGGTGGCTCAGTAGATAAAGCGTTGACCTAGAATGCTGAGGTTGCTGGTTCAAAACCCTGGGCTTGCCTGGTCAAGGCACATATGGGAGTTGATGCTTCCTGCTCCTCCCCCCTCTTCTCTCTCTCTCTCTTTCCCTCTCTCTCTCTCCTCTCTAAAATGAATAAATAAAATCTTAAAAAAGAAACTTGCCTGTCATGATCTTTGTCCACCAGATGATACCTTGCTCTGAATGCTACAAGCCGGGCATAATATGCAGGGGCTGGGATAGAGACCGAGCGTGTACACCGCACGTATGTGTGACATAGCTGGTACGTCAGTAGCTGGAGCTCATCTGCGGTGAAACAGTTGTCATCCCATAAGACCTGGTAATGTGAAGGACGGCTGGTTCCCTGGAGAGAGAGTTTTATGATTAATACATTTCTGACATGGGTTGACTACCTGAGAGAAGAACTGAAATCTGCTCCTCAAACTTAGAAGGACTCCTGTCTAGCACACCTACAAGCAGATACCAAGACCAAAAGATAACAGTTCTAGGAGACAAACATTAGCAAAGTTATGCACAGTGTATAATAACAAGTCTACTCAAGCTAGTTGCTGAATTTGTAAACATCTCCCTATCAAGTCAACGATCTGGACCAGCTTCCAAATTACCTGAATTCCTGCATGACTACAGAGGTAAAAGTCAAACTCAGATGGATGTGTGATGGTGCTATCCACGGTAGTGCCCGCTGGTACATTGCCACTTTTACCCACCTACCAAAAAAAAAGTGTAATTAGTCACCGATGTGCCAAATTGAGCTCTGGCCATTTTTTTCTTTTATGTTAATTGCTAACAAGTTAGTAAGCTGCTCTTGTAAACCAGTTTAATTTAAGATGTTGAACTTTCTATAACTTTTCCTTAGCCCAACCATTTCATCCTTAAGTATTTTCTCAAACAAATATATTTCATGGTTTCTCTAGGGGAATCCAGACAAAGAATTATTTTATTAGTGGCTTTGGGCTAAATTACTGTACTCTATTTACAGGTGATACATTGGCATGTTCACAGAGAAAAAAAAGACACTTAAGATGGGTAAGCTTCCTAAGAGAAAGAAGTTTTATTTCCTACTCGATATTTTAAAATTTCTGCAACTTGCAGTAAAAGATGAAGAAATCTTTGAATTGGATCAACAAAACTAATATTTTTAGGGGATCAATTACAGAAGACACTGGCATGTGCCTCATCAGGAGGAGTTCACTGAAATGGGAGCCAGAAAACCAGAGTTTCAGATCTAGGCCTAGCCTTGCAACTATGTACCTTGAACAAAGCACAGTATCTTTGGGCCTCATGCTCTTTTAAAAAAATTTTTAATTGATTGACTTTAGAGAGACAGAGAGAGAAAGGGAAAGAATATTCCTTTGTTGTTTCGCTTAGTTGTGCATTCATTCATTGGTCACTTCCCGTATGTGCCCTGAATGGGGATTGAACCTGTAACCTCAGTATTCTGAGACGATGCTCTGCTACCCAGCCAGGCTGATCTCTTACACTTTGAAAATCTAAAGTTATTCTGTGGCCAAAACTCTAAAATCAAACTTCTAGGAAAGCATAGGGAGAACTTCAGAAATGCATGTACAAGGAAAGAAATGAAATCTTGCTATTTGGTTCATTTTCTTTCTCTTCTGCTGTACAGGAATTTTATTTAGCATCTAGGCATAAATTTTTTAAATTTATTAATTTTTAGAGAAAGAGAAAAGGAGAGAGACACACACAGGAATATAAATCTGTTCCTGTATGTGCCCTGACCAGGGATCAAACCAGTAACCTCTGTACTTCAGGACAATGCTCTAACCAACCGAGCTATCTGGCCAGGGCTAGGCATGAATTTGATGGGAGTTTATCTGGCACCATTATACCTGTTGTTAACTTTAGCTGAGGACCATACAAGAACATCTACAAGTATAGAAAAGTCTCATTCCATCAAATTCAGATGTGAACTTGGGTTTCTGGCTGAACAAGAGAAAACGTAACTGAGTTAAAATAGTTCTAGCATTGTTTTCCTTAGTGTGTTCTTTAGGAATATTAGTCCTGGTCAAACAAATTTGTGAAATAGCAAGTTAAACCAAATTTTAAAGGGCTTTTCCATTGTATGACTTCTAAAGACTTTTATTTAGTAAGGTATTATCTTAAAGAGGGAGTTGAAATATATAGCATTTTCCAAAGTTATTGGACCATAAAATCTTTTGTTAATTTTTTTAAATCTTAGATGAGAGCCCAAAGAGGTGATGCCCCGGGGAAAAGGAGATCCAGGCATGCTCAATTCAACAAGTATTGCTTCAGCACCTACGTGCAAGGCTCTGCAGCAGATGTTGAAGAGGAGAGGCAGAGGCACAGGGAAAACTAATGAACATACCTTCTTGCCTTTCATGGAAACCATATACAATGAACTGCAAAGCAATGTGGTAAGGCATTATGGAAGGCACTGGGAAAAGCTGGTGGGAGGAAATAGTGGAGCCATGCCATAGGATAAGCAGCAGTTGAAAGGGGGGCAGGGATAGGATGAAAACAGGAAACTCTCCAAATATCCCCCTCAAGACAGGAATGGATAAACAAACTATAGTTCATCCATATCATGAAATACTACTCAGCACAGAAAGGAACAAACTACTGATACACACAAAAACTTGGATGAATCTCAAGTGCATTATGCTGAGTAAAAGGAGTCAGATTCAAAAACTATGGGAATTCATTTATATGACATTCTGGAAAAAACAAAACTATAGCGATAGAATAGGTATCAGTGGTTGCCAGCAACTCTAGGTAATGGAAAAGGTTGACTACAAAAGGGCACGGAGGATTTGTGTGTGTGATTCTTCTATGATTTTAGTGAGGTGATGGTTATGCAACTACATGCATTTGTTAAAACTTGCAGAACAGTACATTAAAAAGGGCAAATTTTACTATATCTATATTAAAACTTAATTTTTAAACAATGAAAAAAAAGGTGTGTGGGACAGATGTGGGCATTTCATGGGTAAAAATGGACAATATAATATGAAATGGAAGGTGTATGAGAGCATGGTGAAGGATGAAACAAAAATGTTATGTTTTGGCCACGTTGGGACAACAGTGAACAGCACATGAAAGCACTTGGTAGGCAGTGGGGAAACATGAAGACTCTGAGCGGCGGAGTGGCAGGACAGGATCTGTATCCTAAACACCTAGCCCTGAGAAGCAGGTGGGAGATGGATTTGTGGAGGAATGGAGACAGGCAGACCACTAGGAGTCTCCTGCAATACAAAAGAGTTCTGTCTACGGTAGAGGAACACACAAAAGGAAGAACTGAGCCCTGGCCGGATGGCTTGGTGTGTTACAGCATGGTCCCAATATGGTAGAGGTTGCCGGTTCGATTCCCAGTCAGGGCACACAGAGGAACAGATTGATGTTTCTGTCTCTCTCTCTCTCCCTTCCTCTCTAAAATCAATCAATAAATTAAAAAAAAAAAAAAAAAAAGAGGAAGAACTGAAAAGAGATTTCAAGGCATAACAGAGGACTCTTTCTGACTAATGGATATCAGGGGACAGGAAAGGAGAAGAAGAATGTAAAGACAATTCTTAAATTTCTAGCTTGGCTGATTTAATATACAGTAATGCCAAGTAACAGGAGAAAAGAAAATTGAGGAACATGTTTTGGATGAGAATAAAACAGTAAGGAAAAGGTTTAGACGTGTTTTGCTTGAAGTGCCTGTGGCAGATTGTATCACTGGTGCCAAATATTCCCCTGCCTCTCCCTAGGGAAGGATTATACTTCCCCACCCAATTAACTCAGGAGTGGCCATGTACCTTGCTTTGCAGATAAAATGTGGCCTGAAATGTGTTACTTCTGGGCAGAAGCTTCAAGAGCCAGCATATGGCTTTCGTGCATCTTTTCCCCCTTCTGCTACAATGACTGGTGCTGTTTCAGACAGATGTTTCTCTGTCAGCCTAGGTTCTAAAGGAAGGACAGCAGGGTTCCAGCTGCTACAGATACAGTCACAATGAATGTGTAACCTGAGCAAGAAATAAATCTTTGTAAGCCACCATGACTTTGGAGTTTCCTGCATGGCTTAGCCTATCTTGACTGATACAATGTTTTTAGAGCTTCTGAGTAAATTTATCTGGTAGATAACTGAAAGTGCAAGTTGGAAGCCACATAGAAAACTTTGGAGCTGGAAATACAGATTTAGAAAACTATAAGCAAATAAGTGAATTCAGAAAAGTGGGTGAGACTAAAGAGAGTTGAAATTGAGAAGAAGTATGAAATGCCAGGAAACATCAGTGTTTGATGTACAGAGGAGGAAGAAGAGTCCAAAAAAAAAAAAAAAAAAAAAAAAAGCCTGATTATTGATGTGGGTAGAGAACCTGGACAGTCACATTGCTAAGGCCAAAGAAGGTCATCCTTGTCAGTGCTATAACGAGATCAGCGAGGGAACCTGACGAGATATCGTGAGATTCAAAATGAGCAAGTCATTGAGAGAGCAACTTTAGTGGCATCATTGAAATCAGAGTCAGGCTACAGAGAACTGAAGTATGGTGTGAGGAGGTACAGATGGAAAGTTAAGTCCTTTTCTTCCTAAAAGTTTGGTCACAAAAGGGACAAGAGATGAGGTGGCAGGTAGACTGAGGGAGAAGCAGAATGAAGAGAAGTTTATTTGGGGGACTAAGAAAGAGTTGAGACACTTCAGGGGTGTGGCGAAGGAGGCAAACCAATGGGAAAGATGGCAATGTGGGAGAATAATTTGGGTGATTAAAGAAGTGAGGCTCGCCTGACCAGGCGGTGGTGCAGTGGATAGAGCATCGGACTGGGATGCTGAGGACCCAGGTTCGAGACCCCGAGGTTGCCAGCTTGAACGCGGGCTCATCTGGTTTGAGCAAAAGCCCACCAGCTTGAACCCAAGGTCGCTGGCTCCAGCAAGGGGTTATTCGGTCTGCTGAAGGCCCACGGTCAAGGCACATATGAGAAAGCAATCAATTAACAACTAAGGTGTTGCAACGTGCAATGAAAAACTAATGATTGATGCTTTTCATCTCTCTCCGTTCCTGTCTGTCTGTCCCTGTCTATCCCTCTGACTCACTCTCTGTCTCTGTAAAAAATAAATAAAATTAAAAAAAAAAAGAAGTGAGGCTCTAGAGAAGGCAGAAAGGAGCAGGAACAAAAGCATAAGTGGGGAAAAGCTTAGGTGGAGAGATTAGCCTCTGAGATGTGAGGAAGGAGATAGGAAACAAAAGATTTAACTAAATTTGAAAGTATTGGAAGGGATGCCAAGAAAACTCATGCCTCTAAATTTTGCTTTCTGAGGGAAATAAAAGGTTGTTCTATTATTGGCAATGAAGACATGACGGGTAGGGTTGGAGAGTTGAAAAGAATACAAAGGTTTGATGTACAAAAGAGTACAAAAGTACAGATGCAATGAGGAATAAAATATATGAAAAAATTGCAGCCTCAATGGCCTGGGTGAGATGCACTATTATTAATTTGTAATACAGTTTATTATTAAACAAATGACACTTTTCTTCAGCAATCTCTATCAGCCTAAGAGTAGAAGCAAAGGAAATGGGCAAGCAGACTGTTTCAGAGGTAGAGATAGGCAAGAGGCATGTTCAGAGAATTGGAGATGTTTGATAAATGTCAGGGGTGCCAAGTAGACCAAGGAGTAGGACTGTCCGTCCTAAAGGTTAGGAGTGACACTGGAAAGTAAAGAGCAAAACTGTGAGATAGTTTGTGGTTTCAGAAAGATACTCCAGGTCTAAAGGTCACATGGATAGCAAGTTGACAGAGAGGATGGAAAGGTGACAGTGCAGTTAAGGATGGGGTGGCCAGATGTTTCGTACCTAGCGCTTGGGCAAGAGTTCAGAGAATTCGTATTAGCAGAGTCTAAGAAGTGCTACTGAGTCAGGGTTTAGGCAGTTCAGAAGGCAGCACTTTGAATCTGAGCTGACTGGTGGACCTGAAGCCCCGAACAAGAAAACCGTACTTCTCTAATGATTTAGAAAACAGAAACAGCTCAGCCTTGGATTAGAGGCAAAGACTAAGGGCATACTAGAAAACAGTGGGAGTTGACCCTCAAGATAATACAATTAGGCAACAGAAAGCACTGCTCTCCCTGGGGGTGGATCAGGAAGGACCTGGAAAACATGAAGTAATGTCATAAAAATATCACAGAAGCAAAGTCATCCAATATCATGTGCTTACCTAGTTTACACATAAATATAAGATTATAAATAGATACATTACACAAAATGCCTTTTATCAAGTGCTGGGAACAGTACTGCAAATTAACATTCGTTTATTAATTTCATCCTTACAATAATCCTGTCACGTATGTATTGTTCTTAATATATTTTACAGTTGAGAACATTATGGCTTAGAGAAGTTAAGTAACCTGCTAGTGGTAAGTGTGACATCATTAATGTTCAAAGTTTGTACCCTAAGAACCCCATGCACTAATATAAAATCATTATAAGAGAAATTCTTCTTTGTACCCTAGAACCAGGCCTCAGGCACTGGCAGCAAAAAGTAGCAAATGGCAACAAACTCCAAATAGATAAACTTGCCCTTTGAAGGTTGCCTGCATTACCCAGTGGACCTGGCATGTTTCTGACCTCCCCTCTAAAAACTCTAGAAACAAAATAATAGAAATATTCAGCCTTGAAACCTGTATCATTCAGAATTGATCATCTAAGATTAATTAGTATATTTATTAAATTATTATTAGACATTTCTGCTTTTAGAAAAAAAATTGTATGTATGCCCACTCAAAAACACATTTACAGCCCTGGCTGGTTAGCTCAGTGGATAGAACATTGGCCCAGTGTGCAGACATTTCAGGTTCAATCCCTGGTCAGGGCACACATGAGAAGTGACCATCTGCTTCTCTTCTCTTCTCCTTCCTCTCCCCCTTCTCTCTCTCTTCTCCTCTCGCAGCCAGTGACTTGGGTTCGAGCATAGGCTCTGGGCTCTGAGGATAGCTTAGCTGGTTCGAGCGTCAGTCTCAGGCATTGAGGCTAGCTCCATTGGTTAGAGCAGTGGTCCCCAACCCCCGGGACGCGGACCGGTACCGGTCCTTGGGCCATTTGGTACCGGTCCGTGGAGAAAGAATAAATAACTTACATTATTTCCGTTTTATTTATATTTAAGTCTGAACAATGTTTTATTTTTTAAAAATGACCAGATTCCCTCTGTTACATCCGTCTAAGACTCACTCTTGACGCTTGTCTCGGTCACGTGATACATTTATCTGTCCCACCCTAAAGGCCCGTCCATGAAAATATTTTCTGACATTAAACCGGTCCGTGGCCCAAAAATGGTTGGGGACCACTGGGTTAGAGCGTGAGCCCCAGATGGGTGGATCATGGTCAGGGTGCATGTGGAATTCTGTTTCTCTACCTCCCCTCCTTTCACTTAAAAAAAAAAGAAAAGAAAAAAAACCCACATTTACTTATAACAGTTAATGAAGCTTTCTAAAAAATGGAATCTATTGGGGTGATATCAGTTAATACAATTATACAGGTTTCAGGTGCAGGGTAATGAAGCTTATCCTATGTTTTCTTACCCTTTCTGTTTTATCTGCACAGAAGAGTCGTGTGTGATGTCTTTTCTGTACCACAATATAGGTTATTCCTGGCCGGTAATCTTCTTCCAAGCTAATACATGCCTTTCGAATTGCTATTAGTTCTGGCCAAGCTACCTAGGAGTTACAAATGGAATGACATTTAATTGAGAACTCACCTAGTGTCTCTCACATGTTATTTACCCAGAGTGACAGATGAAAGGAGGCTCTGTCAGACAGCTAGGAACCCCACAGGGCAGCTATGGAATAATGAGAATACCTGTTTCATTTGTCCCTCGGATACCCCTCCACGGTAATAGATGATCCGTGTGGGTTTGAAGCGTGTGGATTTGTAGAACTGGATCAATAGCTCTCGAACCATGTTAGTAAGGTCCTGGATTACCTCCTGACTATAGAGGAGCTCTTGGGAGATCTCCTGGCGGGAGGTCTGCACCCGAACGGTGGCACAGTACCGGCTTGGGTGGCCATCCATACTGCCAACGACAGCAGCAATGGAAGGCTTTTTCCCGTCCCCTGCAGGTGGGTGTGTGACATCTGCTCCCAGGAAGATGACAGGCTGCTGGAACACTGATGGCCTGCTCAGATTTAGAGACACAATGCACTCAGACATATGAAAATGTTTGGGTTTAGTAAGCTCATCAGACACAATCACAGATACTATATTATAAGAGAGAATAAAGACTTGTGCCCACTGGGAGAGAACTCAAAGGCCCACTGAGTATCTGTACCACTCAGTACAGTGAATCTGAACTGACTACAGAAATCAATGTGGTTTCTATAACAGCAGGAAGCAGAGACTTAAAAAAAAGAACAAATAAATAATTAAGAGGACCCAACTGAATCTAAACAAAATCTCTATGTGTAAAGGAAAAACTTTCCCAGAACAGGCTTCCTTGAGATCCTGGGATTTCTTACAATGGATACAGAATTGCAGAATGCACATGGAACTGGAATAGAACCTCCAATTATTTTTAGGATGTGAAACTTGGGAAGGAGAATCAAGTCTATCTCCTTCCCTATATTATTGTTATCCATAGTACTTACCACTTACACTACATATTTTACTTATTTATTTTATTGTACACACACACACACACAAATGTAAATTCCACAGGGTACTGCTGTATCCCTCATGCCTAGAACACTGCCTAGCTCACAGTTGGCACTCAATGAACATTTGTTGAAAGAATGAATTCATTTATTTGACACTGATTTCTCTATCAAAAAATTAAGGAGAAAAATATCATGCCTACTTCTCTCTCTTTCTCTTTTTTAGGTGAGAGGAGGGGAGACAGTGAGGCAGACTCACACATGCGCCCTGACTGGGATCCACCTGGCAACCCCATCAAGGGTTGATGATGGAGTACCAAGCTATTTTTAGTACCTGAGGCTGATGCCCTCTAACGGAGCTATCCTCAGGGCCTGGGACCATGCTCGAACCAATTTAGCCACTGGCTACAGGAAGGGGAGAGAAAGACAAGGAGGAGAGGGAGAGAAGCGGAAGAGGGAGTGGGGAGAAGCAGATGATTGCTTCTCCTATGTGCCCTGACTGAGAATCAAACCCAGGACATCCATACACCAGGCCAACACTCTATCCACTGAGCCACCAGCCAGGGTCTCTCTGGTAAATTCTTAAAAGTAGGATTGGGGATAGAGTATTGATTCTTCAAGTATAATCTAAAAAGCATCCCAAATCTGAAAATCTCATGTAATAGGTACTAAAGAATTGGTACCTCTATGAGAGTAGAAGCTATTGTATTTCTCTCTGTATATCATCATACAACAACATGGTTCTGGCACAGAACACTAGAACAACAAATGTATATTCTCTTTTTTTTTTTTTTTGATTCTATTGATTTTAGAGAGGCAGGGGCAGGAAGCATCAATCCATAGTAGTTGCTTCTCATATGTGCCTTGACCAGGCAAGCCCAGGGTTTCAAACTGGTGACCTCAGCATTCCAGGTTGACACTTTATCCACTGAGCCACCACAGGTCAGGCAACAAATGTATATTCTTAACATACATATTCATAACATAATAACAGTTTACATATACTACAAACTAGCCACTGTGCTAAGTATTTTACATGCACTTGCCCAAGATCGCACAGAAGTGGGAAGGCTGGAATCCAAACCCCAGGAAGTCTTACACCAGAGTATGCACTCTGAGACACTGTGCTACAGTATCTCAAATGCCTGGGGTAAAAATTAGATGATTTCAGATTTTAGATTAATTCCCTGTGGTGTGTGTGTATCTCATTTACCAATGTTACAGGAAGGATTTAATTACCTAGTTTCATTAAAAGACAAAAATGAGAATTGTGACATGACTATCCAAGAAAAGCACTCAATTTCACCTACTTCTTTTTTTTTAAATTTTATTTATTTATTTATTCATTTTAGAGAGGAAAGGGAGAGACAGAGGGAGAGAGAGAGGAGAGATAGAGAGAAGGGGGGAGGAGCTGGAAGCATCAACTCCCATATGTGCCTTGACCAGGCAAGCCCAGGGTTTCGAACCGGCGACCTCAGCATTTCCAGGTCGACGCTTTTATCCACTGCGCCACCACAGGTCAGGCCAATTTCACCTACTTCTTAAGTATGCTTAAGGACTAATCCACAGCCCTAAATTTAACTTTTCTTTCTTTCTGTTTTTTAAAAATTCAGTGAGAGGAGGGGAGGCAGAGATAGACTCCCGCATGTGCCTAGACAGGGGTCCACCGGGCAAGTCCACTAAGGGGGCACGGTCAGCCCATCTGGGGCATTGCTCCATTGCTTAGCAACTGAGCTTTTCTTAGCACCTGAAGCAGAGGCCAAGGAGCCATCCTCAGCGTTCAGGGCCAACTTGCTCCAATCTAGCCATGGCTGCAGGAGGGGAAGAGAGAGAGAGAAAGGTAGAGAGAGAGAGAAGTGAAGTGGTGGGAGAAGCAGATGGGCGCTTCTCCTGTGCCCTGACTGGGAATTGATCCCGGGACATCCACACACCAGGCTGACACTTTACCACTGAGCCAACTGGCCACAGCCAATTTAACTTTTCAAATCACTTTGGCATAAAACCATTTTAGAGTTAACAAGTCAGATATCTCAGTAAATAAGGAAACTACAGATTAACAAAAAACCTGAAAACATCATTTAAGAAATGGGCAAAGAGCCCTGGCTTTATAGCTCGGTTGGTTAGAGCATTTTCTGATGCACTAGAGTTGCCGGTTCCTTCCCCAGTCAGGGTACATACAGAAACAGGCCATGTCTTTTTTTCTCCTTTCCTCTCTTTCTAAAATAAAAAAAAAAAAAAAAAAAAACATATTTAAAAGAAATGGGCAGGCCCTGGCCAGTTGGCTCAGTCGTAGAGTGTTGGCCTGGTGTGTGGATGTCCCGGGCTTGATTCTTAGGGCACACAGGAGAAGCAACCATATGCTTCTCTACCCTCCCCCTTCTCCCTTCTCTCTGTCTCTCTCTTCCTTTCCTGCAGCCAAGGCTTCATTGGAGAAAGTTGGCCTGGGCTCTGGGGATGGCTCTGTGGCCTCTGCCTCAGGCACTAGAATGGCTCCAGTTACAGTGGAGCAATGGCCCCAGATGGGTAGAATGGTGGGCTTGCTGGGTGGATCCTGGTCAGGTATATGCAGGAGTGTGTCTTTCTGCCTCCCTGCTTCTTCTTCTTTTTTTTTTTTTTAATATATATATATATATATATATATATATATATATTTTTTTTTTTTTTTTTTCATTTTTCCAAAGCTGGAAACGGGGAGGCAGTCAGACAGACTCCCGCATACACCCGACCGGGATCCACCCGGCATGCCCACCAGGGGGCGATGCTCTGCCCATCTGGGGCGTTGCTCTGTTGCAACCAGAGCCATTCTAGCACCTGAGGCAGAGGCCATGGAGCCATCCCCAGCGCCTGGACCAACGTTGCTCCAATGGAGCCTTAGCTGCAGGAAGGGAAGAGAGAGACAGAGAGGAAGGAGAGGGGGAGGGGTGGAGAAGTAGATGGGCGCTTCTCCTATGTGCCCTGGCCGGAAATCGAACCCAGGACTCCTGCACACCAGGCCGACGCTCTACCGCTGAGCCAACCGGCCAGGGCCCTCCCTGCTTCTTAAGAAAAATACCAAAAAAAGAAAGAAAAAGAAATGGGCAAAGAACTGAACAAGTCCATCACAAAAAAGGTATCTTCAAATAGCCATAATTATAAGCATACAATTATCATTAGTGGAATGCAAATTAAATTAAAACCATAATGATGCCTGACCTGTGGCGGTGCAGTGGATAAAGCGTTGACCTGGAACGCTGAGGTCACTGGTTCAAAACCCTGGGCTTGCCTGGTTAAGGCACATATGAGAAGCAACTATGAGTTGATGCTTCCTGCTCTTCCCTTCCTTCCTTCCTTCCTTCCTTCCTTCCTTCCTTCCTTCCTTCCTTCCTTCCGTCCTTTCTGCCTTTCATTCTCTCTCTCTCTCTCTCCTCTCTCTAAAAACCAATAAAGTAAAATCTTAAAAACAAAAAACCATAATGATCTGCCATCAGCTGATTTCTCAAACAGAAACTTTGCAGGTCAGAACGCAGTAGCAAGAAATACTGAGTGATGAAGAGCAAGGATGTACAACCAAGATTACTGTACTCAGCAAAGCTATCTAGAGTCAAAGGATAGATAAAGAGCTTTCCAGACAAGAAAAAGCTAAAAGGAGTTCATCACCACCAAACTAGTATTACATGAAATTTTAGAGTGTCTTCATTAAGAAGAAAAGGAATAAAAAGAAAAAATATTAACAATAAAATGGCAATAAATACATATCTATCAACCATTGAATTTAAAAAATCAAAAGAAACTGCCTGACCAGGTGATAGTGCAGAGGGACTTGGCTTGGGACTTTGAGGACCCAGGTTTGAAACCCCGAGATAGCTGGCTTACGTGTGGGGTCACTGGCTTGAGCCCAAAGGTAGCTGGCTTGAGCAAGGGGTCACTGGCTCAACTGGGGCACCCCCACCCCGGTCAAGGCACATATGAAAAAGCAATTAATGAACAACTAAGGTGCCACAACTATGAGTTGATGCTTCTCATCTCTCTCCCTTCCTGTCTATCTTTTCATTGGTTCCTCTCTCTCTCTAAAAAAAAAAAAATCAAAATTAAAATAAACCAAATAAGCAGAACAGAAACAGACTTCTAGATACAGAGAACATTTTCACAGTTGCCAGATTGGGGGTGGGGGCGGTTTGGAGAATGGGTGAAAAAGGTGAAGAGATTAAGTACAAACTGGTGTTACGGAAGTCATGGGGATGTAAAGCACAGCATAGGAGATACAGTCAGTACTATTCTAACAACTATGTATGGTGTCAGATGGGCATGAAACTTATCAGGATGACATTTAGTAAGTTATATGATGTCTAATCACTAGGGCACTGGTCGGCAAACTCATTAGTCAACAGAGCCAAATATCAACAGTACAATGATTAAAATTTCTTTTGAGAGCCAAATTTTTTAAACTTAAACTATATAGGTAGGTACATTCCTTATCGAGATAGCCAGCCCGCATGTGGTATTTTGTGGAAGAGCCACACTCAAGGGGCCAAAGAGCCGCATGTGGCTCGCAAGCCGTGGTTTGCCGACCACTGCTAGGGTGTACACCGGAAACTAATATTATATTGTATGTCAACTATAATTGAAAAATAAAAAATGACTAAATGAAAAAAAAAGAAAGAAAACTGAAAAAAAAGATAAAGAAATCGAGATGTATATTTAAGGTTTGTATGTATTACTATAAATTAGATTCAATTTTAAAAAGTGGGAAAGACAGAGTTCAAAATCTTACCTTTGATGAGGTACAAGCACGTTGTTAATTCCTCCAAGCTTTGCATTTATCTTCAGGCAAAGGTTGGAAAGGGTCTGTGGTGAGGTCTTCACTACATTTTTTACCTGGACACACTGCGTGGCCATACCCAGGAGGGTATCTCCAACACGTTTCACCTCCGCTACAAAAGTAAGTTAATTAATTGGTTTTTTTTAAATGTTTAAATATTCTCTTAATTACTAAGAGAAGGGGGGAAATCCACACACTGACATTTAGAGGGCCTACCAATATACTGCACACTGTGCTAGGTACTTTTTATGTTGTGTTATTTTCATTTGCTAAAACCCCCAGGACAATTTTTTTCCAGTGTAAATATGCCATATTCCTCACCCTTTCCTTCCCTCCCACAGGCCTTTAAACTAGCCTACTTTCTGTATTCTGCCATGCTGACTGTCATCAATCACTCAGTCCCTTGTGGCTCCTTTTCCCACAAGACTGGGCTGGCAAAGGCATCAATCTCCCTAGCTCCTCCCTCTCACCACACACACACACACACACACACACACACACACACACACACGACTGGGCTGGCAAAGGAATCAATCTCCCTAGCTCCTCCCTCTCACCACACACACACACACACACACACACACACACACACACACACACACAAGACTGGGCTGGCAAAGGAATCAATCTCCCTAGCTCCTCCCTCTCACCACACACACACACACACACACACACACACACACACACACGACTGGGCTGGCAAAGGAATCAATCTCCCTAGCTCCTCCCTCTCACCACACACACACACACACACACACACACACACACACACACAAGACTGGGCTGGCAAAGGAATCAATCTCCCTAGCTCCTCCCTCTCACCACACACACACACACACACACACACACACACACACAAGACTGGGCTGGCAAAGGAATCAATCTCCCTAGCTCCTCCCTCTCACCACACACACACACACACACACACACACACACACACACACACACACGCCCCAGCCCTTTGAATCTGCCTCCCTCCCTCCCTTTTTTTTCTGTAAATACTAGAGATAAACTAAAGTAACAAAAGAAGCAGATACAGAGTGTTGAAGACATGTTATAGAGTTCAAACAGCTGGTATATTTTGCAAATCCTTTCCTTAGATAATAGCCACAAAAACTTTGTATCATTCTTCTTATAATAGATACAAATGAAACAGCTCCTTTTCTGTAAGTGGTAAGCTCTCCTCCTCTTTCCCACTCTGATATTGCTATGTGTTTTTAACCAACATTCCAGTTCTCCATACTTTGGGGGCTATGATAGAATTACGCTGTATGCTCCAGTCCTCATTCCCACTGCATTTCCTGGCCCCAATTCCCATTTCCCAACACACAGGTTGGGTGGGCCAATACAGCTGGCCAAGAAGCTGCTGAGGTTAAGAACCCTCCATATCTCTCTTTTCTCTCTGCTATGGAACCAGTAACATTCCAAACAGTGATTGCTCTGCCAACCTGGGTTCCAGAGTAAAAATGATATGCTGATATAGAACAGAGGCTGCAGTCTACCCTCAGTGGACACATAGCAGAGGCAAAAGCAAACCTTTGCTGCCTGGAGCCCCTCAGAGTTTAGGGTCATTTGTGACTGCAGCATTATCCTGACTGTTATACACACTACTGAAATCACCACTCATTCAATATTAAAGGGGTCCATACCATATACTGGCGTCTTCCCAGGCAAGATCACTACTATCAGCTGTAGGCCCACATATGTCAGTTTCAGATGTTTAAACATGGGCTCCACGCTGTCTGCACCCTGTGCGTACTTGCAGAAACATGGCTGACCCTGGATGGGCATCCCTGCATCCTTAGAGATTTTACGGAGCTGGTCAGTGAAACTCCTGTTAAAACAGAACCAGTGGCATAGTGCTTTCATTTCAGAATCCATTCTTAGCATCTATTTTCCTCTATGATATGTCTTTCAGTTCTGCAAATTCTTAGCCAAAATTAGACCAAAAAAAAAAAAAATTCAGCTGGTTGCAAAAAAACAGACTGGCAGTTGTATCATTGCAATGCAGAAGGATCTGTATTATTAAGCTTATATCTTACTATTTTGAATTTTTAAATAATTATGCCTCAGTTAGGCCCCAGGAACTAGAATAACATTCCGGCCCAAAGATTTCTTTTTAAAGAAAACATCCAAGTCAATAATTCTGGACTGAAGAAAAGCAAAGTCAAAATTTCTGTTAATGTGTATTATGGTAAGTCTGCTAAGAGAATAGCTAGCTAAGCTTTTTAAACCTTGTATTTGAGAACACAGATACATGCTGTTACACAATCAGTGCATTTAGGATTACATTCAAACAGATTTGTATCAATACAATGTCAAAAGAAACCATCACTTCAAAAAAAGAAAAATTCATTATGAAATTTTAAACTTTAGATTTAAGAAGTTACTTCACTAAGCTTTCAACATAGTTTCTTTTGTGTGTTTGCCCATATTCGGTTGGATTCCTTTCTGTCATCCCAGCTCCCTTTTCCTGCCTTGACTTTTCCACCCTTCTCACTAATTTCCTGTAGATAGAGAGCTGCGTCTGTAAGACGTGAACCAGTGATCTCAGTCAGTGACCCTTCGGTAAAACATGCTTGCTAGTAAATGAGAATGATGAAAAATGAATTCATTTTTATCTTAGCTGGAAAGATACAATTAATACCAAAGGGAGCTTCACTAAGAACCCAAGAGTTTGCCAACCGGCAATGCTTCAACCTTGTTAGTTGCAAATTTCTGCTCTAAATATAAAGAAGATGAGTCAGATTCTTAATGTAATTCCCAAAGTGGCAATTTACTATATTACAAGGTGTTTTTCCTATACGCAGATGGTGTCACTATAGAAGTTAGGGATTTAGTGCCAGTGCACACAGCACATTCACATAAAGATGGTATTTTCATATCTGGGAGGGATATTACTAAGCTGAAAATATGAAGATACTCACTTTAGTAAATCTTCCCTACATTGTTTCTGAGGCGCAAAACAAGCAACTGCCCAAACTTTAATTTCAATGCCAGCATAAAACTGCTTTCCTCGCATGTCCCAGACACCCTGGTTGGGTGTGGCTACTGTTTTATTCTTTAAAAAAAAACAAAAACAAAAAAAGAAACAAAAGAAAAGAGAAAAGACATTACAATCTAAGGCCATTTGAATATCGGTGAGGGGATAAACAGAACTCTATTTGGTATTAGCCAAAGACTAAGAGCAATCATAAGCAAAACTATGGGTAAATTCACCGCAGTGTTGTAGAGGAGCCCTTAATTATTCTCTTTTTGACTGGTTATTGGAAGAAATTTGCTGAATGAAATAGAAAGCTTACCCGGCCTCCATATTGTAGCATTGGTGCTGGAAGTACCCTGCCTGTGAGCTCTGTCATTTCATTGTGGACAACAATACCAAATTCTTTAAGGTATGGGTCAGGTCCACCCACCATGCTGTTACTCTTCACCTAAAGAACAGGAAAGCCTGCATATATAAAAACCAAAGAGTAACTGGGTCCCATCAGGAGTTTTCTACTGTTTTGTTTGTTCATCTTAAAGCTAGCTTATCTTAAAGACCATGCCTTACTGACCAGTCTACTGATTTCTTCCTGTCTGTCGGGAGCAGATCTTGCCGTGGCTTTGATCATTGTGGAAGTCTGATTGTCAGTGAGTTTCTTTATACATCGTTGTCCTGCCACAATATTACAGACCTACCAAGAAGCAAAAAGAAATTCGTTTGTGTAATGAGCTTCTATATCTTAAAGCCTTTGTCAAACTATATCTTACATCTTCTCTACCCCCCAAGTGAAAATCCTGTTATATAGTTATCAGCTGAAAATATCTTAGAAATTAAGACTAAATTCTTCCACTCGTTTTTAAAAATTCAGGCACAAAATTGGCATATTGGTGAAAGGAAATTCAGCTTACCTCAAGTGGCAAGTATGTATGCTTTTGCTCTTGTCCCACTTGGAGACAGGGAAGATGAGGGTATTTCAGCTGCAGGCTATACTTTTGCTTAAAATATTGAGCTACAGTGCATTCCATAGCTTGACCATTTTCTAGCTGTAAAGGAAAACTATGGGAGACAATGTCTTTTTTAGAAATTTCAAGTTCTTTTTTCTTAAACAAGCAAACAAACAAAAATCTACTGACATTTTCTACCTTGATTAGTCACTTAAACACAAAGGTCAATCTTTATTTGAACATTTCCACTTAAATCATTTTGGTATTTAATAAGAACAGTGATTATGTTGGAATTTTCCATGTTTTTCAAAGCTAGAATGAGAAAAATTGTAATTAAAGTTTTAAAAGAACTTAAAACAAGAAGAAGCTCCAGAATCAGAAATTATACAGTTTCCCTACAGGTTGATTAATGCTTACAGACACAATCTCTTGTTGGCTTCTTACAGATAGGAATTTTATCTGCTTAAGAGTTTTGTTTTGTTTTGTTTTTAACATGAGTGTAGCATAGAGGTTGGGACCACATTTTCAGATCCTCAAACCAGGATAAATATACATGGATTTGGAGGCAACTAGACCAAATACATGAAGCTGAGACTATGCTAGAATATTTGGTATAAACTGGGGAACATGATTTAAGAGACCCTCCTTATTTGGCTCTTGCACTGGGCAAATTATCTCAAAGACTTGATATAATATTAACTTTAATCTTGTTTTCTTAATAATTACAGCCCCACATAGTAACAATGCAGTGAGGATTATCTATGTAACACTCATGTAATTTTCTTGGTCTGAATTCAGAACTTCAGGTTATAAACAAGCTGACCACTGATCACTTCAATGCAATTAGGTATCTATACCCAAGAAGGAAATCATTTGCTAAGACCTATATAGATCCAAAAAATGTGCATATTTCTGGATTAAAATCAGTGTATTTATGGAAAGTAAAGGCATGTTTGAAATTGTTTAGAAGCAAATCGAATTTTTTTTGTGTGTGTGTGGCAGAGAGTCAGAGAGAGGGACAGATAGGGACAGACAGACAAGGAAGGGAGAGAGATGAGAAACATCAATTCTTCGTTGCGATTCCTTAGTTGTACATTGATTGATTTCTTATATGTGCCTTGACCAGGGGGCTACAGCAGACCGAGTGACCCCTTGCTCAAGCCAGTGACCTTAGGCTCAAGCTGGCGATCTCGTGGTCTCGAACCTGGGTCCTCCGCGTCCCAGTCCGACACTCTATCCACTGCGCTACCGCCTGGTCAGGCAAGGCAAATTGAATTTAATACGGCAAAATAGAGAAGGAAAATATTACTTGCTATGATGACTACATTTTATTTTATTTTAATTTATATTTATTGATTTCAGCAAGAGAAGAAGGGAGAAAGAGAGAGAGAAAGAGACAGAGAGAGAGACAGGAACACCAAGCTGTTCTTGTGTGTGCCCTGATTGGGGATTGAACCAGTAACCTCTGTGTTTTGGGATGATGCTCTAACCAATCAAGCTATCTGGCCAGGGCAACATTTTATTTTTATTTACTTTTTTTTTTTTTTCCTGAAGTTGGAAACGAGGAGGCAGTCCGACAGACTCCCACATGCACCCAATCGGGATCCACCTGGCACGCCCACCAGGGGGCGATGCTCTGCCCATCTGGGGCATCGCTCTGTTGCAACCGGAGCCATTCTAGTGCCTGAGGCAGAGGCCACAGAGCCATCCTCAGAGCCCAGGCCAACTTTGCTCCAATGGAGCCTTGGCTGCAGGAGGGGCAGAGAGAGACAGAGAGGAAGGAGAGGGGGAGGGCTGGAGAAGCAGATGGATGCTTCTCCTGTGTGCCCTGGCCGGGAATTGAACCCAGGACTCCTGCATGCCAGGCCGATGCTCTACCACTTAGCAAACCAGCCAGAGCTATTTTTATTTACTTTTTAAAAAAAGTTTGATCAGGCAGTGACGCAGTGGGTAGACCATTGGACTGGGATGCTAAGGACCCAAGTTCAAAACTCTGAGATCACTGGTTTAAGCACAGGTTCATCCAGCTTAAGCACGGGCTCACTAGCTTGAGTGCAGGATCATAGACACGACCTCCAAGGTCTCCAGCTTCAGCAAGGGGTCACTTTCTTTGCTGTAATCCCCCATCCCCCCCAACCCCACCCCCGGTCAAGGCACAATGAGAAAGTAATCAATGAACAACTGAGATACCACAACAAGGAATTGATGCTTCTCATCTCTTTCCCTTCCTGTCTGTTTGTTTTTATCTATCCCTCTCTCTGATTCTCTGTCAAAAAATAATTTTTTATTATTATTTATTGCCTTACTAGTTGGTGGCACAGTGGAGTGTTGGACTGGGATGCAGAGGACCCAAGTTTGAAACCCTGAGGTAGCGGGTTTGAGCACAGGCTCACCAGCTCGAGCGTGGGGTCGCTAGCTTGAGCATGGGATTATAGACATGACCCCATGGTCACTGGCTCGAGCCCAAGGTCGCTGGCTTGAGCAAGGGGTCACTTACTCTGCTGTGGCCCCCGGTCAAGGCACATATGAGAAAGCAATCAATGAACAACTAAGGTGCCACAATGAAGAATTAATGCTTCTCAACTCCCTCCCTTGATGTCTGTCTGTTTCTGCCCATCCCTCTCTCTGTCTCTGTCATACACACACAAAAATATATATATATAATATATATAGATATATTGATTTATTTTAGTGAGAGAGAAAGGGAGAGAGAAAGAGACAGGAACATTGAGTTGTTTCTGTATGTGCCCTGACCGGGGATCGAACCGGCCACCTCTGCACTTTGGGACAATGCTCCAATCAACAGAGCTATCTGGCCAGGGCAAGGGCAACATTTTAATTACTTTTAAAGGGTCACAATCTATACTATATGATTATGTTGTACTAAAAACTGGTGGCCATCTGCAGATTTTAAAGTCCAATTAATAACATAAAGTTAACATTAAAAGTTTATTTCCGCCTGACCAGGCGGTGGCACAGTGGACAGAGCATCGGACTGGGATGCCAAGGACCCAGGTTCGAGACCCCGAGGTCGCCAGCTTGAGCGCGGGCTCATCTGGTTTGAGCAGAGCTCACCAGCTTGGACCCAAGGTCACTGGCTCGAGCAAGGGGTTACTCTGTCTGCTGAAGGCCCACGGTCAAGGCACATATGAGAAAGCAATCAATGAACAAATAAGGTGTCACAACGAAAAACTGTGATTGATGCTTCTCATCTCTCTCCATTCCTGTCTGTCTGTCCCTATCTATCCCCCTTTCTGACTCTCTCTCTGTCTCTGTAAAAAAAAAAAAAAAAGTTTATTTCCTTGGAAACATTTTAAAAATTAAATCTATGTGCTTTAATTTTCATTCAAAAACTCCATAGGTCTATAAGTATAATTATTCTTACAGGCTTATGTAAAGAAATTAAATAATGAAAAAGACTGTTCCTCCAGTTTCTCTTGAAACAAATGATAAATTCTCAATAGTGATTTATAAGATTTTGGTAACTTTTTTTCCCCTTAGAGAATAAGACCAATGACATGAAGTACACATAAAATATAACTTTACAACTCTTAACAATTTCATGTACTATGTACATGAGTTCATACTGAAAATTTTATTCAAGTCAGACTGAATTAATATACCACATTTATCCAGAGGTCACCTAAAAACTTTAACTATCTAGACCAAAGGCCTTCAGGTATTTTGATGTACATCCAAGTTTAAAAATTGAGAACCATAGATCTAAAATAAAGTCAGATTAGAATATAAGCAAAAAAAATTTTAAAGGCTTCTGAGTAACCAAAATAACGAAAAGTTTATATATTTAGGTTCACACTGTTTACTTAGAAGAAACGATATTTATGTTATTTATGTTATGTCAGACATGGGTTTAGTGATACAGATTACAAGAATAAAACTTACATATATGAGGATTTAATTTTTTTTTTTTTACAGGGACAGAGAGTCAGAGAGAGGGATAGATAGGGACAGACAGACAGACAGGAACGGAGAGAGATGAGAAGCATCAATCATTAGTTTTTTTCATTGCGACACCTTAGTTGTTCATTGACTGCTTTCTCATATATGCCTTGACCGCGGGCCTTCAGCAGACCAAGTAACCCCTTGCTTGAGACAGCGACCTTGGGTCCAAGCTGGCGAGCTTTTTGCTCAAGCCAGATGAACCCGTGCTCAAATTGGCAACCTCGGGGTCTCTAACCTGGGTCCTCCTCATCCCAGTCTGATGCTGTATCCACTGTGCCACCGCCTGGTCAGGCCATATACGGTGATTTTAAAAAGCACTTTAATATATATTTTCTCATTAGGCATAGTTGACAGTGGATGAGAAGTCGGGGAAGTGGAAGCGAGTGTGCTGCTGGAGGTGGGCCATACACACCGACAGCCAGAAGAAGTGACAGCTAACTCCAAAAGGAGGGAGGAAAACCCACACAAGTTCATAAACTGAAACCAAGTTTCAACTATGACATATGCAGAAACCTTTCAATGGCTCCATGATATATACCTTGCACTGATAGCCTCATTTGACTCAAAGCCCTTAATGGACTCTATAGGCCACGCACTAAGAATTATGACAGTATAATAAATTATGTTTATAATGATGATTCTGCATCATTATAATAAATGTTGACCCATGCTTAGCATACTCTAAGAGGTGAAATGAGTTAAAGGCAGGAAGTACATTTTACAAATATCTATTAAAATTTCTTGAAAAATTTTTTTCCTTTCTATTTTTTTTAGTGAGAGGAGGAGAGAGAGTGAGACACTCATGCATGCACCCCAACCAAGATCCAGCCAGAAACCCCCATCTGGGGTCAATACTCAGACCAACCTAGCTATTCTCAGTGCCCAGGGCTGATGCTTGAACCAATCGAGCCACTGGCTACAGGAGGAGAAGAGGGAGAGAAGGGGGAGAGGGAAAGGGAGAGAAGCAGATGGTCACTTCTCTTGTGTGCCCTGACCAGGAATCAAACCCAGAATGTCCATATGCCAAGATGATGCTTTATCCACTGAGCCACCTGGCCAAGGCCTAAAAGCATTTTAATTTTTTTTAATCTGTTTATTTTTATTTGAGGGGAAGAGGTAGAGAAACAAACTCCTACATGCACATGGTTAAGATCCAGCTGGCAAACCCTATCTGGGGCCAATGCTCTGCCCATCTGGGGCCATGCTTACAACTGAGCTATTTTCAGCACCTGAGGCGAAGGCACCATGGAGCCATACTCAGTGCCTGGGGTCAACACACCAGAATCAATTGAGTCATGGCTGCAGGAAAGGGAGAGAGAGAGAAAGAGAGACAGGGGGAAGGGAGAAGAAGCAGATGGTTGCTTCTCCTGTGTGCCTTGACTGAAAATCGAACCCAGGACTTTCACACACCAAGTTGATGCTCTACCACGGAGCCAACCAGCCAGGGCTTAAAAACATTTTTTGAAGCTTTAGTGATTAAATGTGAAGCTTTCTGTGATTTTGAAAAAAGTACAAGCCTGACCAGGCGGTGGCGCAGTGAATAGCGTGTCGGACTGGGATGCAGAGGACCCAGGTTCGAGACCCCGAGATCACCAGCTTGAGCGCGGGCTCATCTGGTTTGAGCAAAAAGCTCACCAGCTTGGACCTAAGGTCGCTGGCTCCAGCAAGGGGTTACTCGGTCTGCTGAAGGCCCACGGTCAAGGCACGTATGAGAAAGCAATCAATGAAGAACTAAGGTGTCAGAACAAAAAACTGATTATTGATTCTTCTCATCTCTCTCTGTTCCTGTCTGTCCCTGTCTATCCCTCTCTCTAACTCTCTCTTGGTCCCTGTTAAAAAAAAAAAAAAAAAAAAAAAAGTACAATATGGCATATTTATTCCTCAAATGATTATAGTAGCTTCTTCTGTTACCAAAAATGTAGTGCTATCATTTTAAATGCAGTTAACATACGTTTGATGACTGGCAGGCCGTCTAGTCACATTACAAACTCGATATTTCCGTTTCATCTGTCCACAGTGAGTCACCTCCACTTTAAGACCTGAAGTTAAAAATAAAGTAAAAACATCATTATTAATAAAAATCATAATGATAAAACCAGATTCAAATGTCTTCAGAAAGACAAGCCATTGCATAGGAGATAAGTTGCAAGGATATGGGACCAAATTCATTGTGTAGAGGCAAAAAGCCACAGCTAAGCCGAAACTATTAGAACCAATATGACTTAAGATTTATAATCACTTTAATTTATTACTCCATTTGATACATAAATACTAAGTGACAATTATTTTCTAGTGCTAATGAAGCTTATATTCTAGTGAGAGAAAATAGCTAGTAATAAGCAAAGAAGAAAAGAAATTCCAAAAGGGAAATAAATGAACTTGTTTTATTTATTAAAATAGATGTTTTTTAAGTGAGTAAAGGTAATAGTAAGTGCCTAACATGTGCCAGGTATTGTGCTAGAAGATTTATATATCTAACTGTATTTAATTCTCACAACAATCTTATAAGATACATTATTATAATCTCTACCTGAGAGATGAATAATCTAAGGCTCACAGTGGTTAAGTAACTTGCCCATGGTCCCACTGACAGAACTAGCTGGGACGGGATGGAAGCTCAGGTGAGTCTGACTCCAAGATCATGCTCTTTGCACCATGTTGAACTGCCTCTCCAAGACTACAGTCATGTAAATACCTACCTCTGATTTCTTTGGTAAACTTGACACGCTGGGAGTCTGTAAGAGGTTTGGTCTGTTCATTGATGTTCTGAATATCTAAAACCTCACACATGAACTCAATGATGGGCTGAGCCCGGTAGAAAGCAGTTGCAGATACTAAGAAACAGAGAGAAAGGAGACTTAGCTTCAGGGAAAAGGACAGGACTAAGAAAACGAGCAAAAAAACTAGAGGGTAAGGAGGGTTCCATCCTACCATCAATATTGAGCATCATGTTCCACATGGCTGGTCTCACAGACTGATGAAAGCCGAACCAGACCTCCCGGCCTCCGCCCAGAGGATGGTAGTAACCTTCCGGAGGTGAGAAAAAGGAACGACCCACTGGGGTATACCTGAAGAAATAAGAGTTTGCATGTTTGGCAATAAAACTTGAAACGCCTTTCACTTCATTCTCCACTTTGTAAACTGAAATCAAGTTTAAACTATGACTTATGCAGAAAACTTTCAATGGCTCCAATGCAAACTATCAAAAAAAAGGGTCTTATTATCTATGGCAAAGAATTCAAACTAAGGTACGAACCTCATGGAGGGAAGGTGTCTTGTGATAACATCAAGTGCTTGTACTGAGTCATCTGGGACTTCATTCAAGTGCCCGGCTAAAGCTTCTAAAAGCAACTGAAGGCTCACAACTGATACCCACTGAACAGACACTTTAAAGGTTTGGTCTTTACCCTCACCTGGAAGGGTCACTTCCATATCAACCTAAGGAAAAACACATATACGTGCATATTTACAAAGGCTGAGAGAAAGACCCCAGAAATATTCAATATAGTATATGCATAAAGACATTTTACACTTCTGTAATTACAAAACATTGGAAACAACCTACCTGTCCACCAATAGGGGAATAATTTAATATCAAATATTATGCAAGAGTTTAAAAATTTGGTAGATGCTACAAATGTATGAAGCTTAAAAACATTACACTAAGTGAAATAGCCAGACACAAAATAACAGATAGTGTATGATTCCACTTAGATAAAGTACCTAGAATAGTCAAATTCATAGACAGAAAGAATAATGATTACCAGGAACTGTTGGGGGAAGGAAATGGGGAGTTATTGTTTAATAGGTACAGAGTTTCAATTTGAGATGATGAGAAAGTTTTAGAGATGGCTAGTGGTCAGAACTGTATAAAAATGTGAATACACTTAATGCCACACAATTGTACACTTAAAATGGTTAAAACAGTAAACTTTATGTTATGTATGTACACTTTACCATAATAGAAAATTTTTGAATTAAAAAATAAGGTAGATTTTAAATGTATAGAAATAGAAAGATCTCACAGACATTAAACAATTTTTAAATTTGATTTTAGACAGAGATAGAGAAATATCAATTTTTTGATACTCTTATTTATGCTTTCTTTTTTTTTTTTTTTTTGCATTTTCTTTTGCATTTTTCTGAAGCTGGAAACAGGGAGAGACAGTCAGACAGACTCCCGCATGCGCCCGACCGGGATCCACCTGGCATGCCCACCATGGGGCGACGCTCTGTCCACCAGGGGGCGATGCTCTGCCCATCCTGGGCATCGCCATGTTGCGACCAGAGCCACTCTAGCGCCTGAGGCAGAGGCCACAGAGCCATCCCCAGCGCCCGGGCCATCCCTGCTCCAATGGAGCCTTGGCTGCTGGAGGGGAAGAGAGAGACAGAGAGGAAGGTGCGGCGGAGGGGTGGAGAAGCAAATGGGCGCTTCTCCTGTGTGCCCTGGCCAGGAATTGAACCCGGGTCCTCCGCACGCTAGGCCGACGCTCTACCGCTGAGCCAACCGGCCAGGGCCTCATTTATGCTTTCATTGGTTGATTCCTGCATGTGCCTTGACCAGGATCAAACTCACAAACTTGGTGTATTGGGGTGACACTACAACCAACTGAACCACCCAGTCAGGGCCCTGACAAATTGTTAAATAAAAAAAATATATCAGAACAATATGCAAATGAATAAGAATGTACATAAATAAAGGCACAAATAGCTAATGCACATAAAAACATCTGAAAGGATACTGATATATACCAAACTATAAGTTTCCCCTGAAAAGGAAAAACCATAGCATTTCTAGATTGTCCAAATAAGTTTATAAGAAGTATATATTTACATGCTGCTCTTCTAATTTTAAAAATAAATGTTTTTAAAAGGTACTGTGGTATTATGAATATTTTCATAAGTGGGTGTTACAAAATAATTTTACAATTTATAAAAACTTCTTTGTTCAGATTCATGTAGCACTTTACCAATGTGAGAAATTTGG
Organism: Saccopteryx bilineata; assembly: GCF_036850765.1. Lineage (NCBI taxonomy): Eukaryota > Metazoa > Chordata > Mammalia > Chiroptera > Emballonuridae > Saccopteryx > Saccopteryx bilineata. The sequence goes on from NC_089492.1 coordinate 265,817,928, forward strand.
AATATGTGTAAAGATGACATAATCAACCTAAATTCTGATGTTCATGAAATCTTCAACTATTAATTAACTAAGGAACAAGAGAATATGGACCTAAAAAAAATCTATCACCATGAGAAACAACATAAGAATTGAATTATTTTAAAAAGAGATATTTTTGTCCTGTGTAATTACTACTGAACTAGACCCACATCTAATAAATAGTTCTTGCTTTTTAAAAAAATTCTGTGAGAGGAGGGGAGACAGAGGGACAGATTCCTGCATTCAGGATCCATCCCGCAAGCTCACTAGAGGCATTGCTCTGTTGCTTAGCAAGCAAGCTCTTCTTAGTGCCTGAGGTGGAGGCCATGGAGCCATCCTCAGCACCCAAGGCCAGCTTGCTCCAATTGAGCCATGGCTGAGGAAGGGGGAAAGAGAAAAAGAGAAGCGAGAGGGGGAGGGGTGGAGAAGCAGATGGGTACTTCTCTTGTGTGCCCTGACTGGGAATTGAAGCTGGGACATCCACAGGCTGGGCAGATACTCTGCCACTGAGCCAACTGGCCAGGGCCTAGTTCTTACTTTTAACACTTACCCTATCCCGTCCGATTGGTAGTGGATGTGCTGTGTACATGTTTCTTTTGCCGTCATACCCAGGCTGCCGATCACCAAATATCTGCATCTTGAAGTGCCGCACCATTGTATCTACTACCTCCCTTAACAGTAATGGAGATAGTGGAGGTTAGCTTTGAAAAATGGTGAATAGTAAAGAAACTATCATCATACCTTAATCATCCAAATTCAGTTCAAAAGTCCTTGGAAAAAGTAAGAGTTAATGTGACCAATGATTCAAGTAATTAAGAAAATAGTTAACTAAAGAAAGGTAGCAACAAGTGAGCAAAAGCAACTATAAGATAATAAAAGGGGGGACTAAAAGGGAAGAAAGAGAAAATTTATGGCATCCTTTCACACTCCTGCTTTCAAAATTCCTCTCCTATGATAAATATAGCCTTATAAGAAAGAATAATCTTTTTTATGTAAGTGTGACATGTTCATAATTGAATAATGATAAATTTGTTTTCAAATATATATCCTTATTCAATGATACCAGTTTTGGAAAAGAAAGTAGGCAGAAATCTGAGGATCAATAAATCTAAGATATATCATACTCAAAGAAATAAGTCAACCCCTTTGACTAATGCTGGCTATTTATAATTCTGCATTTTTTTAATTTTTTGTTTTAGAGAGAGAGACAGGAAGGGAGAGAGAGGGAGAGGAGAGAGATGAAAAGCATCAACCCGGAGGTGCTTCACTTTACTTAGTTGTTTATTGATTGCTTCTTATACATGCCTTGACCTGGGGGCTCAAGCCAAGCCAGTGACTACTTGCTCAAGCCAGTGACCTTGGGCTTAAAGCCAGTGACCTTGGGATCATATTAATGATCGCACACTCAAGCCAGTGACCCCAAGCTCAAGCGGGCAAGCCCATACTCTAGCTGGCACCCTCAGGGTTTCAAACCGGGGACCTCAGCATGCTAGGCCAACGCTCAATTCACTGCACCGCCACTGGTCAGGCTGCATACTGTCTTGTGTTATTCCAAACTGCTCCCAAACAATGCAGAGAAGGGAATGTTGTGAAATATCTTCATTCCACAAAGATTACCCATGTAGTTCTTTCTTTGTACAATGAAAGCCTTTCTCTCAATCAAGTAGGCATAGCTTTACTTAAGTGTAAATGCAAGTATGCCAGATCCCATTGTATGCAGGCCCCATTTATTCAAATGCCGATGCAGGGAAACTATAGTATTCAGTTTAATATGGAGTCTGTGAGACCTTGAAATGCTAGAGTCAATGAAAAGTCAGGTACTGTGACTTATCAATGTTAGAGATAGCTAGAGCATTCTTAGAAAAGCAAGAATCTTAATACAAAAGACTGCTTAAATATCAAAGTGTGGAAATAAAAGAAAAGTGAGTGTTCTCAGCGCCCTGTAAGAATATCTGCTACAGGGCTAGCTACTTCTTGGTAAATTCCTGTCATACAGACCACAATACTTAAATCATCTCATCCACACCCCTCTTGGATAATGCTGAAATTAAAGAGCTTCTCTCTCAGCTTACTTTTTTCAATACTCCAAGATGATCTGTCTTACACTTATATTTTTCTCATTTCCACTACCAACACTTATAACAAAAATTGAATTTCCAGATAGTTCTATGTACCATAGACAGTAATTTCTTCACCTACTTTTACAAATTTCTGCTACCCTTGGACAATGAGAGAATGACCTTTTTTCTCCAATATGTATTTACTTATTGAACAATGATGTATCCAGCACTCTGCTGGACTCTGTGGAAAATAACCAAGTATGAAACAGTAAAGGAATTATCATCTTAGAGAAAAACAAAGCCTGCATGTTGAAAGAATTAGAAAACAACAAAAAAGAACTGGAAAACAGTATGGTACATAATAAAAGTAATTATATGCATTTATATAGAAATCTACTCTTCCTAATCCTTACCTGTTGACTCTACGAGGCCGTTTTTCTGGTTTAATATCCACATCATAGTGATACACATCTATTTTAGGAATCTGAACCTGAAAATGATTGGCTAACAGTCGAATTGGTTTTCCAACAGTTCCAAGGCCAGGACGGCGAGGTGGCTGGAACAGGCTGGTTGGAGGTCCTGAAGAGAGTGAAAGACATTTGATGTGCTGTTTGGTCACAAGGATAATATTCCTTCCATGATGATGATGATGATGATGATGATAGCTACAATTACTGAGATCTTATTATTCACTAAAGATACTATGATATAAGGAGTTTGGGGTGTCTTCTGACCTGAGGTTTTCTAGATTTCTATTATTTTACCATGTTGCAAGGAACATCAAAATTAGATAGACAGGCCCTGGCCGATTGGCTCAGCGGTAGAGCATCGGCCTGGTGTGCGGGGGACCCAGGTTCGATTCCCGGCCAGGGCACATAGGAGAAGCGCCCATTTGCTTCTCCACCCCCCCTCCTTCCTCGCTGTCTCTCTCTTCCCCTCCCGCAGCTGAGGCTCCATTGGAGCAAACATGGCCCGGGCGCTGGGGATGGCTCCTTGGCCTCTGCCCCAGGCGCTAGAGTGGCTCTGGTTGCGGCAGAGCAATGCCCCAGAGGGGCAGAGCATCGCTCCCTGGTGGGCAGAGCGTCGCCCCTGGTGGGCGTGCTGGGTGGATCCCCGTCTGGCGCATGCGGGAGTCTGTCTGACTGTCTCTTCCCGTTTCCAGCTTCAAAAAATACAAAAAAAAAAAAAAATTAGATAGACAGTATGATGAACTTCTCTCAGATGTTGGCTACTGTAGAAAGCTTACAAAATGATATGTATTTTTAGGCCATGGCCAGTGGCTCAGTGGATAGAGCGTCGGTCTGGAGTATAGACGTCTTGAGTTCTATCCCCAGTCAGGGCACACATGAGAAGCGACCATCTGCTCTCTTTCCCTCCTGCAGCCAGTGTTTCAGTTGGTCTGAGCATCAGCCTCAGGTACTGGTGATAGTTCAGTTAATTCGAGCATCAGCCCCTAACAGGGATTGCCAGATGGATACCAATCAGAGCACATGAGTCCCCTCATCTCATTAAAAAAAATAAAATAAAAATAAACAAATAAATATACATACACACACACACACACACACACACACACACACACACGGCCTGACTAGGCTGTGGCACAGTAGATACAGCATCAGACCGAGATGCAGAGGACCCAGGTTTGAAATCCCAAGGTTGCTGGCCTGAGCGCAGGCTCATCGGGCTTCAGCACAGGCTCATCAGCTTGAGCGCAGGTCGATGGCTTGAGCATGGGATCATAGACATGACCCCATGGATGCTGGCTTGAGCCCAAAGGTTGTTGGCTTGAAGCCCAAGATTGCTGGCTTGAGCCCAAGGTCACTGGCTTGCGTAAGGGGTAACTCACTCTGCTGTAGCTTCCCCCAGCCCTCCCCTCCTGTCAAGGCACATGTGAGAAAGCAATCAATGAACAATTAAGATGCTGCAGCGAAGAATTGATGCTTCTCATCTCTCTGTCTGTCCTATCTGTCCCTCTCTCTGTTTCTCTCTCTGTCTCTGTGGGAAAAAAATATATACATTTTTAAATAAAAATCTCTAGACTCTAGGTGCTATCATCATCTTTAGGGTGGAGATGACCTATTAATCTTTCACAAATTAGCCTTCATTATTATAGCTGGTATGAACAGGAGGAGGTTAAGCAACAGCTATATTTATTAATTTACTTGTTAATTTAGATAGTAAAACAATACTAATACTGCTAAACTTTCCTGTTTATAACCTGATATTTTTAGAATCTGGACAATCTGATATTTTCTGATCATACAATCTAGTTTATTTAACCAGTATATATTCATTTAATACATGTCTAAACTGTACTGTGGACTCAGGAAAAAGATAGCCTCTGTCTTCAAGAACTCACAGTCTGGATCAGTAGTTTTCTACCCAGGGGAGATTTTGTCACCCACAAAACATTTGGGAAATGTCTAGAGGTATTTTTAGTTGTCACAGTTGGGGGGTTGCTACTGACATGGAGTGGGTTTGGGGAAACACAACCTAGGAAATATCTGTTTACAAAAAGACCTTACTCCTTTCTGATGATAATGTCAAGCGGACACTAGCCAAAAAAATTTACATCTTTTCTGCTATGAATAAGTGTTCAGTAAAGTGGGCTATGATTACAATGTAAAGTTACAACAGGTTCTTTTATTGCAATGGCATTTTGCCAAGAACAAAGACAACTTACAGAGGAAAGAAAACTTTGATGCAAGAAGCTGTCTGGTTCAACATCACTTAAGAACATCAAAGCAAATGCTTTAATAAAATCTGTGTTGTCAGGTCACCATATACTAATTCTTTAAACATGGAAATCTTTTCACAGATTAAATTCATTGTTCATTCATCTCCTAAATTCTGCTCATCCTTCAAAACTCAGATCAGGTGTGACCTCCTTGGAAAGCTTTTCCAGAATCTCCCAGACTGCAGGATGCAGCCTCTGTGTTTCCAAAGACACTGTGTATAACAAATCACTTTGTAAAAGTGTGTAGAAACAACCTGGTAAATTACTCTGCTTCCCCACTAAACTGTAAACTTAGAAGAAATGGACCTCGAGTTTATCATTCTCTCCTCAAGACCTAATTTAACAACCACTACGTTGTAGAAATTCAATAAATGTTGAACTGACCACTACCAATAATCCTTCTAGCAGTTCCAGATAGACCCTAAACAGAAACCTAGTCATTTCTAAAACCCCAAAATTGACAAGTATTTTTCATTAAAGCAAAAGTACATAATTTATACTAAAAATATTATTATTGCCTGACAGGGTGGTGGCGCAGTGGATAGAGCGTCAGACTAGGATGCGGAAGACCCAGGTTCGAGACCCCGAGGTCACCAGCTTGAGCGCGGGCTCATCTGGTTTGAGCAAAAGCTCACCAGCTTGAGCCCAAGGTCGCTGGCTCGAGCAAGAGGTTACTCAGTCTGCTGAAGGCCTGCGGTCAAGGCACGTATGAGAAAGCAATCAATGAACAATTAAGGTGTTGCAACGTACAATGAAAAACTAATGATTGATGCTTCTCATCTCTCTCCATTCCTGTCTGTCTGTCCCTGTCTATTCCTCTCTCTGACTCTCTTTCTCTGAAAAAAAAAAGAATAAAAATATTATTATTTCTTGGAGTTAAGTTCCATTTCTGGTGTACAAGAGGATTTGCACTGGGTATGATAAGATATTTACAAACAAGGTAAAAGGGAGGTGAATAAATAATATCAAAGGTGACAGGTACACCGAATCAAATCACACAGATAAGTCAGTCCTGCATACTTCAACATACACTTAAGCAATCATATCATAAAGTTAGACAAAATCCACCTTGATATAGAAATTTGGAAACAGAAATTCAGGTCAAATTTCCACCTCTCTTCTCATCTGCCTTGCCTAGCTCACAGGAAGATCAGATGAGCTTGCTAATAGTGATGAAAGCACTTACCCAAGGACATATGACTGATTTTAAATCATGACTAGAACCTAGGTCTCCTAACTTCCAGCCTAGCACTTTTTGTTCCCCAATATACTTCAATCCTCTGGTATCTCTACCTCTCTAAACTACTTGATACCAAAGGGCCAGAGGCAGAAAAAATGAAAGTAAAGAGATTAAGAAAGAAGTAGGAAAAAGCAAACAGCGTGTTTATTTTCTTTGGCAAGAAAGAAAAGCCAATGGTGAGTGATCATTTCTTTTAACAAGTTTAGACTTATTCAGAAAACTATATTCTAAAAATTTTCCATTCCAAAAGTTGGTTTCTTTGAGTTTAGCAAACTACTTATGGAGAAAAAGCACAGTGGCTAAAGCTCTGGCACCAAACGGCCTGGGTTTTAACCCTGGTTTACCACTCCCCAACTGTATGACCCTGGGCCAGTTTTTCAGCCTCCCTGTGCCTCAGTTTTCTTATCTATAAAATGGGGAATATGTGGAAATAATAGCATCTATCTTTTAAGGCTATGGTGAAGATCCCATGAGCTAATAATGCATTTAAAAGGCTTAAATAATAATAATAATAATAATAATAGTAAATGCTTAATAAATATTAGTTAGTAGATTGTACTTGCATAAATATTACAGTGCTTAAAGATCCCTGGGCTTTATATTGGGGGCACCCCCAAAATTTGGTGACAGAGTCAGAAAATTACATCTTCCAAAAAGGAAACTAATATGATAACATAGAATGGATGATGTTCGCCTTAAATGAAAAAGAAGGCATTAGATTAGGGGTCAGATGACTCAAACTCCTCCTCATTTCACCACTCGGCCACCTCTTTTCTCATCTGCCTTGCCTACCTCACAGGAGGATCAGATGAGCTTGCTAATAGTGATGAAAGCACTTTCCAAACTGTGAAGCACTGTAAAATAAAAGCTATCACTACTATAACCAAAATAAACAGTAGGCTAATTAAATATATTTCCAAGTTATTATTGTCAGAAACCTAAGTAGGGTGAGGAAAAGCAGAGCAAGACTAGGGATGTGTCAATGATTGTTCAAGTGAGGAGGGCATGGAATTCTAGACTGGTGCGCTTTAACAAAGAAGCAGGACTTCTCTAGGTTCTAAAACGACGTAGACAAAATATCCCACAAGACTAGCAACTCCCTTTGCTCTGATGCTATGCACACAACTTCTTGTTATTAATTGGGTTTCCAAGGTACTGTGACACCAGAAAAGAAGTTTGCTAGAGAGCAGACAAGAAAATAATTGCAATACGGTGTACAGAGACGTGCTGTAAAATTGGGCACCTGAAACCTGTATAATTATGTTAACCAGTGTCACCCTAATAAAATCAATTAAAAAGAGAAAATATTCCAATCAACAGAAAAGATCTATGTGCTATTTTGGCTTATCATTAGTATGTTATAAATGTAGTTAGTGAGAATTAATTTTCCACAATCCTGGGTAAACTGGTAAGGCTTCAAATCTGCAACAGCTAAAATCAAATGAAAAAAAAAAATCCCTGGGACATTCCTAATACCACCAGATTGATCTTTTCCATGAAACTCAGTTTGTTCACACAGTTAGATAGTCTCTTTCAATACCAGCTCATAAATGCAACAGTTGCTTCACTAACAGGGGAAGGAGGGAAGAAACATGTTAGTAGTATCCATAATTCATTGATCTCTACAATAAGACTTCTCCCGTATATTATCTCATTTCATTCTCACAACAATCTCGCAGCACATAATTATTATTACTTCATTTTATAGATGAGGAAATGAAAGTTCAAAGGAATTAAGTAACTTGCCCAAGGTTATACAACTATTAAATTACTAGACTGGATTTGAACAGAAGTCTGTTACATTCCTAAAGACTTGATCATGCCTCTAGCCGGGGGCTAGAGCTGAAGTAACCCAGCATAATACTCACTGAGGTTTATCAAATAATATTTTATTTATTTTTTTAAAAGATTTTTTTATTCATTCATTTTAGAGAGAGGAAGAGAGAGCGAGACAGACAGAGAGAGGAAAGGGGGAAGGAGCAGGAAGCATCAACTTCCATATGTGTCTTGACCCAGCAAATTCAAGGTTTCCAACCGGCAGCCTCAGCATTCCAGGTCAACGCTTGATCCATTGCACCACCACAGGTCAGACCAAATAATATTAATGTGACAAAAGCAATTTATTTTTAAAAGGCGTATGAAATTTTATTATGAGAGCCTTTTAAAAATAGTTTAAGCAGCAAATTAAAGTGGGATTAAGTCATTCAGTGACGTGAACAAGTTCTAAGTAAACAACACCACAAAGTTTCCAAGCTCAAATGGTAAGTGAATTTTCTATGCACTAAAAAATGAAATGCTCTACAACTAAGTCCATTATGTAGACAAGGTTTGATATCGAAGTTAATTCTATCACAGCCCATAAACCCTGCCCTACTTAGCCAAAGCATTAGAAACCTGATGGGGTTGGAGGTGGGAGCAGCAGGCTTCAATCTGCAGAACACTTGTTACAACCTGGAATGGTTCTTCTGATTAGGGTAGAGTGGGGTAGATAACCAGAGGCCATTCATAAAGATGGGAAATTACAGCTTCCAAAGCACTTTCTCCCTCATTGATCCTCACAACCACTCATAACCCAGTCAGAAGAGAACTCAGGGCATTAAAACCTGTGCTGGAGCCAGCTGGCTGCTAACGCGCCTGTCACTAAGGTGTTAGCCCAGACAACTCTGGGACTGTCACATAAACTGACAGAAAGAGACATAGGACCATATTCCCAGACACTTCGGGTATCTTCAAGAAAGCGTGAGTACTTTGCCCCTTGGCCTTGGGGACAACGGGCATTCCTTATCTGAGGGTTCTGGACCTCTGCCAATGGAGGGGAAAATAGGGCTGCAGTCCAAAACCAAAGACAGCCCTGTTAAGTAGGTGGGGGGACCTTCCCGGTCCGGTCCAGTCCAGGCCACGCCTCCGCAGCACACCGGCACAAATGGTCCCTTTGGAGGCCCGAACTGGCCTCCTCTCAACCACTTCCCTGAGGTTGGGTCAGTTCTCTCCTCTACCTGGGGACGCGGGTCACCTTCCTGGGCTTCCCTCCCTTAGACCTCTCTCCAAGCTGGGGCGCGGCCCCGCCCCCAGAGGCCCGAGTCAGTCCCCCCCGCCTTGTGCAATGGGGCACGGGTCTCACTCCCCGGAGCCTGACGGCCCGAACCCGGGTACGAGGGAGCCCATGAGGGCGACCTGGAGCGACGGCCCGGCCCACCCACCCGTCCCGGGGCCCCATTCCGGCCCTGGCCCGAGCGCGCTGCTCACCTGGTCCCAGCGCCTCCATGGCGGCGGCGGGGGCCGCCTCGCCCCGGTCCCCGGCACTTCCCGCTCCGGGCCCCGCCGCCGCCGCCGCCGCCGCCGCGTACCGCTTGATCTCCGGAATATTGGCGCTGAGGAGGGGCGCCGCGGAGATGCGGGCGCCGGGCAGGGGGCGGCGGCGGCGGCGGCGCCTGGCCCGGGGACAGGGACCCGGCTCCCACGGCTCTTCCGGCCTCAGCGACAACAAAAACAATCCCCGCCGCTGCCGCCGCCGCTGCCAGCTGGAGCGGGAGCGAGAGCCAGCGCGCGCGCCCGGCGGGCGGGGACGGGGCGCGGGGAGCGCGCGGCCCGGGGTCCTGGCTCGCGGAGGGGGCGTGCACGGCTCCGGGGGCCGGGTCCACGGAGCCCTGAGAGGGGCAGAGGGAGGGGGTGGGGCTGGGCGCGCCCGCGCGCCCGAGGGGGCAGTGCCCCGCGGAGGTACCGTGCGCGCGCGCGCCCGCCGCATTGCCCTGTCTGCCCAGGGCGGCCATCCCGGGCAAACAGCTTTGGGGGGCTACGTGCGATCCTCCCAGAGCCTCCTGTCATACAGTGCGCCGCAAAAGATGCCAGACCCCGCTGATCCACAGACACAGCCTCCGCTTCTGTCGGTGGAAAGTGTCCTGAGATTCACGTCAGGCACCTCTCCTTCCTCCCACCCCAGACTACTTCTTTCCCTCTGTCAGACTCCCCTTTCTCCACTGTCCTGGGACAGGGAATACCAGAGTCACCACGGATGCGGCACTTTCCCACTATTTCTTCATCCAACACTGCCTGCTCAGTTGCCCTTCCTTCCCAATGCAGCCAGCAAGCCCCACAGAAAGGACCATAATGGATGACGCATGCTCTTGCTGCTCCTATGACAAGTGCCTCTGGTCAGAAAGTCACCAGTCACCTCAAAAGAGAAAAGTCTTGCTTTCTTTGATGACTTCACCTTAGCAGCCAAGAGCTAAGGGAGCAGAATGCTTGGAGTCATGGTCAGCCCAGCAGGCCCAGTGTCTTTGGGGCTTTTAGTTGGGACTTAGAGTTGGAGAAGATAGGACTACAGGCTAAGAAACAGTTTCTAGTCAGCAGAATAGGAGAACTCTCTGCCTACCACTTATAAACGTACAACGTGTATGTGTTGTATTACTTTGCTAGGGCTGTGATTATAAAGTACCACAGACTGGCCCTGACTGGATGGCTAGGTTGGTTTGAGTGTCATCAGGAAACACAGAGGTTGCGGGTTCCATCCTATTCGGGTCACATACAGGAACAGATTGGTGTTCCTGTCTCCCTTCCTCTCTCACTGAAATCAATAAATAAACATTAAAAAAAGTAAACAAAGTACCACAGACTGGAGGGCTTAAAGAACAGAAATTTATTTTCCCATAGTTCTGGAGGCTATACATTCAAGATCAAGGACTGGTTTCTTCTGAGATTTCTTCCCTCTGTACATGTCTGTGTCCAAATCTTCTCTTCTTGTAAGGACATAGATCATTATGGATTAGGGTACAGCTTATGGGCTTTGTTTTAACTTAATTACCTCTTTAAAGATGTTATCTCTAAATACAGTCACATTCTGAGACACTGAGGGTTAGGATTTCAACATATAAATTTTGGGAGGACACAGTTCAGTCCATCACATGTGTAGTGAGATATTCATGTAAGCACCCACAATGTGCAGCCATAGAGCCAAATAATTTTTGTAAGTAATAAAAAACGTTAGGTGGGGCCCTGGCCGGGTGTCCCAGATTTGATTCCCAGTCAGGGCTCACAGGAGAAGCGCTCATCTGCTTCTCCAACCCTCCCCCCACCTCTTCTCCTGCCCTTCTGCAGCCATGACTCACAGGTGTGGCCCCCAGGCTCGGAATCTGTCTCTGTCTCCCCCCCTCTCACTAAAAAAAATAAAAATGAAAAATAAAAATAAAAATAAAAAAAAGGTAGGGGCACACAATGGCCAAGCACTGTATTATGGGCTTCACATGGCATTGGATTTTTTTTTTTTAAGTAAGAGGAGAGGAGAGCCTGACCAGGCGGTGCTGCAGTGGATAGAGCATCGGACTAGAATGCAGAGGACCCAGGTTCGAGACCCTGAGGTCGCCAGCTTGAGTGCAGGCTCATCTGGTTTGAGCAAAAGCTCACCAGCTTGGACCCAAGGTCGCTGGCTCCAGCGAGGAGTTACTTGGTCTGCTGAAGGCCCGTGGTCAAGGCACATATGAGAAAGCAATTAATGAACAACTAATGTGTTGCAATGTGCAACGAAAAACTAATGATAAAAAAACCCAAAAACTAATGATTGATGCTTCTCATCTCTCCATTCCTGTCTGTCTGTCCCTGTCTATCCCTCTCTCTGACTCTCTCTCTGTCTCTGTAAAAAAAAAAAAAAAAAAAAAAAAGAGTAGAGGAGATACAGAGACAGACTCCCACATGCACCCTGACCTGGATCCAGGCAACCCCAATGGGGCCGATGCTCTGCCTATCTGGGGCCATGCTCGCAACTGAACTATTTTTAGTACCTGAGGCAGAGGCCCCATAGAGCCATCCTCAGCACCCCAGCTGATGCCCTGAATCAACCGAGCCATGGCTGTGGAAAGGAGAGAGAGAGAGAGAGAGAGAGAGAGAGAGAGAGAGAGAGAGAGAGAGAAGGAGGGGGCAGGGGGAGAAGCAGATGGTCACCTCTCCTGTGTGCCCTGATTGGGAATCCAACCTGGGGCTTCCACACGCCAGGTTGATGCTCTACCGCTGAGCCAATCAGCCAAGACCATCACTAGATTTTCATAGCTACCATTTATAAGGTAGATATTGTTAAGGAAGGTATTTGTACAGATGAGGAAACTGAAGCTCAGGGAAGTTAGGGAAGTCAAACTCTGCATTATATGATAAGCAGTGAAGCATTGAAAAATTGAAGTTCTATAGCCTGCATTCTAGTGCTGCTGATTCCAGCCCTGCCCAGTTATGGTATTGAGACTTACTTGAGTGACTAGATTATAGTCCACTGACACCATACTCCAAGTTCTTTTGATAGCATCATGCCACTTTTTTGTTAAGCCAGATATTAACTGGAAATACTAACAGGGGACAGAACATTTGAAGGAGAGGAAGTATTCACTAAAAGAGCAATCTGATTTAGAACTAAGAGGACATGAAAAACCAACTAGACATCAAGTTCTGAGTTAAATCTTAGTAGCCACCTCCCTTCTTTTCTGCTCCAGGCTAAATTCTTCCCACAGTTGAAATAGTACTAGTGGCTGGTTTGAAGCTGACTTTCCCACTCTGACTTCCTATCAAAGTTTCTCTATATTCTATCTGGTACCCTGAGCAGAGACCATAGCTCATTTCCTATACTGAAAATAGCCTTCGAAACCTGGATGTGAAATATATTTACCCCATAGTTTCAGTTGGACTGCAATGCCCCAGTCCCTCAGTCTCTTACCCTGTCATTCTGGACCACTCTGATCTCATTCCAAAACTCACTCCCACTCAGGTGCCCACTGCCCCCTTCCTGAAGACCCTTCTGACTGAGCCCTCCCAAGGCAGAGTTCTATAGTCAATAAACTCTCCTAAACCTCAGCCTGTTCAGCAAGCCCTCCCGCCACTTCCTGCTGAGGCTGAGAAGAAGCCTGTCCCAGAATACCACTTCCCCCTTAGCTTTTTCTTTTTCTTTTTTCTTTTTTTTTTTTTTTTTGGTATTTTTCTGAAGCTGGAAACGGGGAGAGACAGTCAGACAGACTCCCGCATGCGCCCTACCAGGATCCACCCGGCACGCCCACCAGGGGGCGGCACTCTACCCACCAGGGGGCGATGCTCTGCCCCTCCGGGGCGTCGCTCCGCGGCGACCAGAGCCACTCTAGCACCTGGGGCAGAGGCCAAGGAGCCATCCCCAGCACCCGGGCCATCTTTGCTCCAATGGAGCCTTGGCTGTGGGAGGGGAAGAGAGAGACAGAGAGGAAGGAGGGGGGGCGGGGGTGGAGAAGCAAATGGGCGCTTCTCCTATGTGCCCTGGCCGGGAATCGAACCCGGGTCCCCCACACGCCAGGCCGACGCTCTACCGCTGAGCCAACCGGCCAGGGCCCCCTTAGCTTTTTCTGATGTTGGCTGCTTATTGTCCCACACCCCACACATCTACAGGACAGGGTTGGAGTGTAGACTTGGCAACATATTTGCCCCAATTGCACCAAACCTTAACCACTCAGTCTCATATTAAAACCACTTGTTGCCTGACCAGGCAGCGCAGTGGATGGAGCATCGGACTGGGATGTGGAGGATCCAGGTTTGAGACCCTGAGGTTGCCAGCTTGAGTGCGGGCTCATCTGGTTTGAGCAAAGTTCACCAGCTTGAGCCCAAGATCGCTGGCTCAAGCAAGGGGTCACTCAGTCTGCTGTAGCCCCCGGTCAAGGCACATATAAGAAAACAATCAATGAACAACTTAGGAACCGCAACAAAGAATTGATGTGTCTCATCTCTCTCCCTTTCTGTCTGTCTGTCCCTATCTGTCCCTCTCTCTGATTCTCCCTGTCTCTGCCACACACACACACACACACACACACACACCACTTGTCATCTGGCTGAACCACCACAGGACCTCCCTTGGTGGTATAATTAACTCAGCTCTAGTCTTATATCTCAGTCCAGGCCTGGTTCCCACTACATGATAAATTCTTATGCTTTGTTCAGCTATTCAGGCTTGTGTCTCTGTTTCCTACCATATTACCTGGCACCAAATGCCTGTTCAGGGAAACTAATGGAATGAATGCATGAATGAGCAAGTTGTGTAAACAGTGAGAATTAGAAATGGTCCAGTGGAGGTGAAATGATCCAGCCTAGGTGAACTTTTAGCTTCCCAAGAGCACAGATTTTTGAATCAGGTGGTCCTGGGTTCATCCCAGTTCTATAACATACTAGCTCTAAGTACCTGGGACAAGTCCCTTCACCTACTGCTCAAGGATGGCTTGAGGAGGAATTTATTTATTTATTTATTTATTTATTTATTTATTTATTTATTTATGTGAGAGGAGGGGAGATGGTGAGACAGACTCTCACATATGCGCCAACTGAGATCTACCCAGCAATCACCCTCTGGGACTGATACTTGAAACAACTGAGCTCTCCTCAGCACCTGGGGCCAATGCTCAAACCAGTTGAGCTATTGGCTGTGGGAGGGGAAGAGGGAGTGAAGGAAGAGAGGGAGGAGGAAAGAACAGATGGTCATTGTCCTGTGTGCCCTGACTGGGAATTGAATCCAGGATGCCCACATGCCATCCCAACACTCTATCCACTGAGCCATTGGCCAGGGACTTCGAGGAGGAATTTTTTTTTCCGTATTTTTCTGAAGTTGGAAATGGGGAGGCAGTCAGACAGACTCTCACCTGACCGGGATCCACCCAGCATGCCCACCAGGGGGCGATGCTCTGCCCATCTAGGGCGTTGCTCTGTTGCAACCAGAGCCATTCTAGCGCCTGAGGCAGAGGCCATAGAGCCATCCTCAGCGCCCAGGCCAACTTTGCTCCAATGGAGCCTTGGCTGCAGGAGGGGAAGAGAGAGACAGAGAGGAAGGAGAGGGGAAAGGGTGGAGAAGCAGATGGGCGCTTCTCCTTTGTGCCCTGGCTGGGAATCGAACCTGGGACTCCTGCACACCAGACCGGCACTCTACCACTGAGCTAACCGGCCAGGGCTTTGAGGAGGAATTTAAACCATACATTTATGGCCCTGGCTGGTTGCCTCAGCAGTAGAGCATTGGCCTGGTGTGTGGATGTCCTGGGTTTGATTCCCAGTCAGGGCACACAGGAAAAGCGACCATCTGCTTCTTCACTCGTTCCCCTCTCCCTTCTCTCTCTCTTCTTCTTTCACAGCCATGGTTCAGTTAGAGCAAGTTGGCCCTAGGTGCTAAGGACAGCTCCATGGCCTCGCCTCAGGCACTAAAATAGCTCAGTTGCCGAGCAAGGGAGCAATAGTCCCAGATGAGCAGAGCATTGCTCCATAGAGGGCTTGCTGGGTGGATCTCAGTCGGGGCGCATGCTAGAGTCTGCCTCTCTGCCTTCCTGCATTTCACTTAAGAAAAAAAAATCATACATTCATGTTCCTTTGTCTTTGGCACAGAGTAAGATCCAGCAGTTAATAATTTTCTTCCTTTTCCTCCTTTCCCACAGCTAAAAGCTGCTCTCTCCACTCTTGCTGTCCCTTGAGAAACAACAGTAAGTTCAAGATTTCAGCTCAGTACAAGAAAGGGGAGCAAAGCTGTCAGAGACTGAGCATGTTTACACATCCTGTGCCTGAGCCACCTGGGGACAGGGACTTGGCTCACCTGTCTGCCGATGAGAGCTGGCCGGAACATGCTCAGTGAAGGTTTATGACTGGAACTGAAGCTTTCGACTGTATCAATGCCCCTTGGATGGAGCCAAAAGGAGCCTGGCTAGTGTACACTGTGCCAGAAGGCAGGGCTCTAGCCACCCACGCTGCTTGTGACACTCCAGTGCTTGTCTGGGCCGCTGATCTCTGTCAGTGTTTTGATTCCCCAGCTTCTACTGATACTAACTTTCCACAGATCTGGAGCTTAGAAGTTGAGGAGGAGCTTTCTGCAACCGATCAACTGGGCCAGGGGCTTTTAATCTTCTTTAGCTGGGGAAACCCTTATTGAGACAAAAATCTTAAGTGGGAGCTGAAGCGGAGTCATTTCTGGCTGTGGAGGACAGGGACCTGCATTGAACACTGCTGAACTAGACCAGCTTGCCAAGAGACACCACCTGGCATCCAAATGGAATGTCTGTCCACCTATCCCTACTCGATCATCAGCCTTGCTCATTTGCATTTTTTTTTTTTTTTTACAGAGACAGAGAGAGAGAGTCAGAGAGAGGGATAGATAGGGACAGACAGACAGGAACGGAGAGAGATGAGAAGCATCAATCATCAGTTTTTCGTTGTGACACCTTAGTTGTTCATTGATTGCTTTCTCATATGTGCCTTGACTGTGGGGCTACAGCTGACCAAGTAACTTCTTGCTCAAGCCAGCGACCTTGGGTCCAAGCTGGTGAGCTTTTGCTCAAACCAGATGAGCCCTAACTCAAGCTGGCGACCTCGGGGTCTCAAACCTGGATCCTCCGCATCCCAGTCGACGCTCTATCCACTGTGCCACCGCCTGGTCAGGCTCTTTTGCATTTTTAAAAAATATATTTTATTTATTGATTTTTAGAGAGAGGAGAGAGAGAAAGTAGGGGGGCAGGGAGGAGGAAGAAACTTCAACTTATGGTTCCTTCTCCTATGTGACTTGACAAGGCAAGCCCAGGGTTTTGAACCGGCAATCTCAGCATTCCAGGTTGATGCTTTATCCACTGTGCCATCACAGGTCAGGCTCTTTTGCATTTTTTATTGAGATATAATTCACATATATCATGTGTTTATGCACAAGAAACACCCCCCTTATTTTTGAAAAGAGTAGGGAAGAAGGGAGAGAAGCACCAGCTGGTTACTCCACTGAGCTGTGCATTGATTGCTTCTCCTATGTGCCTTGACCAGGGATCTGACCAGCAACCTTGGTTTCAAGTCAAGCCAGAGACCCTTTACTCAAGCCAATGACTTTGGGTTCAAGCCAGCGACTTCAGGATCATGTCCGTGACCTCACACTTAAGCTGGCGACCTCAGGTTTCAAACTTGCAATCTCAGCATTACAGATCAATAATCTACTACACCATCACTGGTCAAGCAAAACACATTTTCAAGTGTAAAATTCAGTGGTTTTTAGCAATATTCACAAGCTGTGCAATCATTATCACTATCTAATTCCAGAACATTTTTTAATGTGTTTTTTTTCTTAATTTATTGATTTTAGCAAAGAGGAAGGGAGAGAGAAAAAGACAGGAACATCAATCTGTTCCTGTATGTGCCTTGACTGGGGATCAAACCGGCAACCTCTGCACTTGGGGATGATGCTCCAACCGAGATATCCAGCCAGGGCATGAATGTTTTTTTTTTTTAATGTTTATTTTATTGATGTTAGAGAGAGAAGAGGGGGAGGGAGAGAGACAGGCACATAGATCTGTAGTTCCAGAACATTTTTATCACTCCATGAAGAAACCCAGTACCCATTAATAGTCATTTCCTATTCCTTCTTCCCTCCAGTCCCTGGAAACCACTAATTTACTTTCTGTCTCTGGATTTGCCTGTTCTGGACATTTCATATAAATGGAATTATACAATATGTGATCTTTTGTATTTAGTTTCTTCCATTTAGTGTAATGTTTTCAAGGTTCATCTATGTCTGTAGCATGTTTCAATATTTTATTGCTTTCCACATTTCATTGTATGTATATATGATATTTTGTTTACCCATTCATCAGTTGATGGACATTTGGTTGTTACCACCTTTTTGGCTATAATACTGCTGTTATCAACATTCATGTTCAAGCTGTTGTATGAGTATAAATTTTCAATTCTTTTGAGTTTATACCTAGAAGTAGATTTGATGGGTTATATAGTAACTCTATATTTAACTCTTTGAGGAACTGTTTTCACAGTAGTTACTATTTTATAGTCCCATTAGTGATGTATGAGTGTTCTAATTTTTCCACACTCTTGCCATTTTCAGATTTATTGTAGCTAGTCTCATCAATATGAAGTGGTATCTCACTGTGAATTTGGTTTACATTTCCCTAAGGACTAATGATATTGAGCATCTATTTATGTGACTCTTAGCCATTTGTATATCTTTGGAGAAATGTCAATTCAAATCCTCTGCTCTTTTGAACATAGGGTAATTTATATTTTTTATTATTGAGTTGTAGCAGTCCTTTCTAGCTTGTAGATACATTGAGTTCCTTATCAAATATAGATTTGCAAAAACTTTTCTCCTACATTGTGAGGTGTCATTTCACTTACTTTATAGCACAAAATATTTTAATTTAGAAGTCCAATTTTTCTTTCATTACTTGTGCTTTTGTGTTAGCATATCTAAGAAACCTAATTCAAAGTCATGAAGATTTATTTCTAGGTTTTCTTCTAACAGTTTTATAGTTTTAGCTCTTACATTTAGGTTTTTGATCTACTTTGAGTTAACTTTTCTGTAAGATGTGAGGTAGGGATTCAAATTTATTCTTTTGCTATGCATACCCAATTGTCTAAGCACCATTTGTTAAAGACTATTCTTTTCCCCAACAAATGGTCTAGCATCCTTGTCAAAATCAATCAACTGTAAATGTAAGGGTTTATTTCTGGACTCTCAATTCTATTCTGTTAATCTAATGTCTATTGTTCTGTTAGTATCACACTGTCTCGATTACTTAGCTTTGGAGTGAATTTGAAATCACGAAGTATAAGTCCTCTAACTTTGTTTCTCTTTTTCAAGATTGTTTTGGCTATTATGAGTCTCTTGCATTTGCATATGAATTTTAGGATCAGCTTGTTTATGTCTGCAAAACAGAAAAAGACAGTTGGAATTTTGATAGGAATTGCATTGAATCTGTAGATCAGTTTGGGGGAATGTTTCCATCTTAAGTATTCCAACCCATGAACACAGGATAAATTCCATTTAGTTAGGTCTTCTTTAATTTCTTTCAACAATGTTTTATAATTTTTAGAGAACAAATCTTACAGTGCTTTGTTAAACTTATTCCTAAGTATTTTATTATTCTTCGTGCTGTTGTAAATGATTTGTTTTTTGAGGGGGGGGTGACAGACAGACAGGGAGAAATGAGGAGCATCAACTTGTGGTTGTGGCACCTTAGTTGTTCATTGATTGTTTTCTCATATGTGCTTTGATCAGGGTGCTCCAGATGAGTCAGTGACTCCTTGCTCAAGCCAGTGACCTTGGGTTCAAGCCAGTGACCTTGGGCTCAAGCCAGCGACCTTTAGGCTCAAGCCAGCGGCCTTGGAGTCACATTGATGATCCTATGCTCAAGTTGGCATGCCTGCACCCAAGTCAACAAACCCAGACTCTAGCCAGCAACCTTGGGGCTTCAAACTGGGACACTCCGTATCTTGGGTCGGAGCTCCCTATGCCACCACCGGTCAGGCAGACAATTAGATTCTTATCTTGAAGTTGTAGATAGTAGGAAATCTTGAAGGCAGGCCTCATTTATTTCTGCATCCCTAATACACTGCTCACAAAAATTAGGGGATATTTTATTGCTTCATATTCATTTTGAAATATCCCCTAATTTTTGTGAGCAGTATATTTAGTACATAGCATAGGACCTTTGTACTTGTACGCTGGGACAGTTAACTGAGGTATCTACATGTGGCCTCTCCCCAGAGAATTCAGACTTCATACATCAGAGTTCCCAGAAAGTGTTCCAGTGAGCAAAGTGAAACTGCATGGGCTTTCAGGACCTAGCCCCAGAAGTCATCTTGTATCACACTGTTTTATACTGGTAAAAGCAGTCACAAACCCACCCATACTCAAAGGAAGAGGATGTAGACACTACCTTTTAATGAAAGATGTCAAATAATTTATTGCCATTCTGTAAAACCACCATAGTTGTTATGGTTAAGAAGGTTGGAAGAAGAGAAAGAAATCTTAAAACTGAAATTGGAAATTTGGAGAGTGTTCAGTGTCTAGCCTCTTCTAGACAGCTGTCTGGTAGAATAAGATATTCTACTGAAGTGAGAGGGGAAGATCAAAAGTTCTATTGTGGGTCTGTTTAGTTTGAAATGCCTATTAACCATCTGAGAATGGCTGTCAAAGAGGCAATAGTATATGTAAATCTGGAGTTGAGAGGCCTTGTCTGTGCTGAAGATATAAAGTTGGATGCCAAGTCCTGGCTGGCTAGCTGAATTGGTTAGAGCATTGTCAGGGCGCATACAAGATTCAACTAATGAATGCCTAAATAAGTGGAACAATAAATTGATGTTTCTCTCTCTAATAATCAATCAATCAATCAAGTTAAAAGAGTGTTATTTACCGAACATTTGTTCAAGATGTCAGGACAGATATTGTTCAAGAATATGACAACAGGGAAGAGAGCCTGAGCTCAACTCTGAATACAACAAAGACAGCTGGGGATTTATAGCTGAGCAGAGTGAGTAGGTTAATTAATGGAAAATGATTATGAAAAGACATCAAGGATGGGGGATTCTTGTTAAACAAGCATAACAGGATTCTTGCCAAAGACTTAGACAACAAGAGTAGGAAATGAGGAACTCAATGAGATATCAAGGGTTGGAGATTTCTTGCTAAACTGACTTAATAGGATTCTTGCTGAAACTGACTTGGCAGGGTAAGGACAGGGCCCAAGGATGAAACCTGGTCAAAAGAGGACTCAGAGGAGTCTATCTAAAGTTTGGTCAAGGAGACAGTCTTTGTCAGTCATCAGGTTTTCAAAAACACTGGAAGTAGATGAGATCACCAAAGGAGTGAGAAGACTAGAGGGAGTAGAGAATGGAGTCCTGAGTCACTCCAACGTTTGGAGGTTGGCTTGACAAGAAGCCAGCAAAGGAGACTGGGGAGCATCAGGCAATGAGATGGGTGAAGACCAGGAGAGTGGTATATTACTGAAGCTAACAGAAGAAAATATTTCCAGAAGGAAGTGGTTAACCATGTTGAAAGCTTCCTAGGTGGTCAAATAATATGCGAACAGAGAAGTGAATTTGGCAAGCTAGAGCTCAATTGTAGCTTTGACAAGAGCAGTTTCAGTGGAGTGAAGAGGTTAAAAGGCTGATTGGAGCATGCTGAGATGATGGGAGGTTGAGAAGCTGAATAAAGCAAACATAGACAACCTTTCCAAAAGTTTTGCTGTGAGTAGGAGTAAGTAGAATGGTAGCTGAAGAGAGATACTGTATCACGGGAGGGTTTGGGTTGTGTTTATGTGTTTTTTGAAGATATGACTTTATTTACTTATTTTTATTGATTTTTTAAGAGAGATTAATTTGTTGTTCCACTTATTTATGCATTGATTTTTTTTTTTTTTTTAGATTTTGTATTTATTGATTTTAGAGAGAGGGGAGAGAGACAAAGAGAGAGAGGCAGAGTTGGGAGGAGTGGGAAGCATCAACTCATAGCTGCTTCTCGTATGTGCCTTGACTGGGCAAGCTCAGAGTTTTGAACCAGCGACCTCAGCATTCCAGGTTGACGCTTTATCCACTGTGCCACCGTGTGTGTGTGTGTGTGTGTGTGTGTGTGTGTGTGTGTGTGTGTGTGTGTTTATTTATTTAAGTGAGAGGAGGGGAGGTAGAGAGAAAGATTCCCACATGCACCCAACTGGGATTCCCCTGGCAACCCCATCTAGGGCTGATGCTCTGTCCATCTTGGGCCATGCTCACAACTGAGCTATTAACACCTGAGGCGGGGGCTCCATGGAGCTGTCCTCAGCACCTACGGGGGAATGTAGTTGAATCAATTAAGCCATGGCTCTGGGAGGGGAAGACAGACAGAGAAAGGGGAAGATGAGGGATGGAGAAGCAGATGGTTGTTCTCCTGTGTTCCCTGACTGGGAATCAAGCTCAAAATTTCCACATGCCGGGTCGATGTTCTACCACTGAACCAACCAGCCAGGGGCATATGTGTTTTTTAAGACGAGAGATACTAAAGCATACGTGTTTGGTGACGGAAATGATCCAGCAGAGAAGAAGAAATTGATGATGCAGCAAAGAAACTTGATCCTTGGGAAGGCAGGTGGATGTGGGATAGAGTGCAGACATAGGCGAAAAGCAGAAAATATGGATCATGAAGTAGATCAGTAACGTTGGTGGATTAGGTGGGAGGAAGATAAATCCAAATGCCTCTATTTTCTCAATGAATTTTAAACTGAGGTCATATGAAAATGAAGTGTGGGAATATGTTGGAGGTTTGAAAGGAGAAAAAGGATCATATTGTACAGTGGGAAACCAAAACTACTGAGTGCTAATTTAATGTCTGTAGTAAGAAACTTCAGTTAAGAGATCAAAGTTCTGTGATTTGGTCCAGCCATGTCCCACTGCTTAGGTGCAGACATGAACTACTCAGTTAACTGGTTGTGGGAGGATTTCGCATTTTGTCAGTGAGTATAAGGAAGAGAAAATGACAAAAGAATTAAGAATATTTACAGTATAGTGATTATGATGATGTACAATGGAATCTAGACTGGAAAAGAGAAAATGAGAACATGAGGAGGTGAGATAATTAGTGAAAAGGGATGATACTGATGGATTAGAAGACTTGGCCCTGGCCAGTTGGCAAAGTGGTGGAGCGTTGGCCTGGCGTGCAGGAGTTCCAGGTTCAATTCCCCGCCGGGGCACACAGGAGAAGCGCCCGTCTGCTTCTCCACCCCTCCCCTTCTCCTTCCTTTCTGTCTCTCTCTTCCCCTCCCGCAGCTAGGGCTCCATTGGAGTGGAGTTGGCCCGGGTGCTGAGGATGGTTCCATGGCCTCTGCCTCAGGCACTGGAATGGCTCTGGTTGCAACAGAGCGGTGCCCCAGATGGGCAGATCATCGCCCCCTGGTGGGCGTGCTGGGTGGATCCTGGTCAGGCACATGTGGGAGTCTGTTTGACTGCCTCCCCGTTTCCAACTTCAGAAAAAAAAAAAAAAAAGAAGACTCCATGAGGTTCTAATTCAACAGTAGGAGATCTATTCTGATCATCCCCTACAGTAGCAAGAAAAGGGGGAAAAATCATACAATTATTCCAATAGATGCTGGAAAAGCATTCAGTAAAATCCTATTCCAGTCTTGTTAATGCACGCACACACACACAAATGCAACTATTAGTAAGCTGTGAATAGAAGAAAATTTTCTAAATGAGTTAATAAATTCAACTAAGTGAATTATACATAAAGTACTTGTAACAGTAACTAGCACAGACATAGAATAGCTTTTGCTATCATCATCATCATCCTCATCATCATCTTTCCATAATACAATAAAAAGAGTTTACCAGAAATGAAAGGCAAATATTGTACTTGTAGGGAAGGTTCCGGATCAGGGATGCCCACATTATGACTTCCATAAAGGCAATCATCCAGAGCTAAATAAGCATGTAAATGTTATATACAGCTGTGTTTTATTAAATACTTTACATTAAATACAGATGTATACATTGAGCATGTTACTGTAATATGTATGAGCTGTGCTAACCATGCAAAGAAGGTGTATAAAGAGTTACCAAGAAAGAATTTGGGTAGCTACTTAGTTTCCACGAAACTCATATAAACTGTTAACAGCTTGGTCTACTGGTCAGGACATTTCTATGGAACCAAGGGAGGTCAGTTGCATAAAACCTCTTGCCTGTCTTGCTGTCCACTGAATGAAGCATTCTAAGTAAACAATTTGTTTAGATAATACATTCATAGACTTCTGGTAATTGAGAGGCTATCTATCAAATCACTTGTTACAATAAAAATGGCAAACTGCAAACCCCACTAAAATAAAAAACAAGAAAAGCATGCCAATTATCATTTCTACTAATCAATATCATATTGGAGTATTTATTCCTGAGAGACAAGAAAAAGAGATGATGTATAAATATTGGAAAGATGATACAATACAAGCATTACTAGAAGATAAAATATACAGCCTAAGAAATCTAACCAACTGAAAATTAAAATGAATAAAAGAATTAGTAAATTTGTTATTTATAAAATTATAGTATAGAAATCAATAGCTTTCAGGCAGACCAGTGATAACTTATTAGACTATGTCATGGAAAAGAATCAATTTACAATTACTGCAAAATCTATAAAGAAGCAAGAAATAAAAACAAAAAACATGAAAGTCCTATGTGAATAAAATTATGAAGTTTTTAACAGGTGTCCCAAAACCGTGGCCCCCTGAGGCCATTTACCCGCCCCCGCACTTCCAGAAGGGGCACCTCTTTCATTGGTGGTCAGTGAGAGGTGCACTGTATGTGGCGGCCCTCCAATGGTCTGAGGGACAGTGAACTGGCCCCCTGTGTAAAAAGTTTGGGGACCCCTGCTCTAAGATATAAAAGAGCCAAATAAATAAAAACATATGGAAGACCATTTATTTTAAAGATGTCACTTCTACATAAATTAACTTGTTTTATAAAGAAAACTTGCTGTGGCACAATGGATAGAGCATCGGCCTGGGACACAGAGAACCCAAGTTTGAAATCCTGAGGTTGCTGGCTTGAACACAGGCTCACCAGCTTAAGTGCAGGGTCTCTGGCTTGAGCGTGGGATCACAGACATGACCCCATGGTCACTGGCTTCAGCTCAAAGGTTGCTAGCTTGAGCCCAAGGTTGCTGGCTTGAGCAAGAGGTCACTGGCTCAGCTGTGGTCCCCCTAACCCCCATCAAGGCACATATGAGAAAGCAATCAATGAACAACTGAGGTGCTGCAACGAAGAATTGATGCTTCTTATCTCTCTCCTTTCCTGTTTGTCTGTCCCTCTCTGTCTCTCTCTCTCTCTTTTTTTTTTTTCTGAAGTTGGAAACGGGGAGGCAGTCAGACAGACTCCCACATGCCCCTGACCAGGATCCACCTGGCATGCCCACCAGGGGGCGATGCTCTGCCCATCTTGGGGCGTCACTCTGCCACAATCACAGCCATTCTAGCGCCTGAGGCAGAGGCCACAGAGCCATCCTCAGCACCTGGGCAAACTTTGCTCCAATGGAGCCTTGGCTGCGAGAGGGGAAGAGAGAGGCAGAGAGGAAGGAGAGGGGGAGGGGTGGAGAAGCAGATGGGCGCTTCTCCTGTGTGCCCTGGCCGGGAATCGAACCTGGGACTCCCTCATGCCAGGCCAATGCTCTACCACTGAGCCAACCAGCCAGGACCTGTCTCTCTTTATCTCTTGCTAAGAAAAAAAAAAAGAAAAAGAAAATTTGGCAGGTTGATAAAAAAAATATATAATAGACAAGAACACTGACAACATAAAGAGGATATCAAAATGTGATATAAAGCTATAATTTTCCAAATAGAATATTATTTACCCAAAAATATACAAGCACTTTAAACAAACAGAATAGAGGGTTCAAGATCACATTTTCTTTCTCATATACACACACATATAATATATAATCTATATATCTATCAGAATTTAGTACATGAAAAAGATGGCATTTTAAATTAGAGAGGAAAATAATGGCTATAACAAATGTTGTTAGAACAACTGGCTATCCATTTGGGAAAAATAATATATTCCAACCCCACAGAATTTGTCTTTCTGTCTGACTTATTTTACTTTAGCATAATACCTGTAACACAGAAGTTCGAGACCAGGTATATGTCCATCTGGTAGCTGGATATTCCCCCAAAAACCACATGGAGGACTGGATGGAGCAGATATATAGTCTTTATTACCAACATTTAGGGACAACACTGGTAGCAGCTGGTTAGCTGAGAATCCACACCGGCCACACAGGTGGTCTGGTGTATAAAGTAGTTAAACAATAGTTGCACAAAGCCAAAAGCAAGGAGTGTATGTGCTGGGACCCAGGGAATGTGAAGCCTTCTTCAAGGTCTGTTTGTTCCTTGGCAAACCATGACCCACTCTTGAGAGTGGACATCCCTGGGTCCTGGGCCATCTGCCACAAGGTATGGAAAGGCCATGTCCAGCATTAACCTTACACTCCACCCTGACACTGCTCTTCCACTTCCCAATCTACACGGAATTCTTCCAATAGGGAGCCTGTGTGGGTCAAGCAATGATTCATTGCATCCAAATACCCAGATACAATATAAACCCTAGCAAAGGACAGGTACCCATATGCTTAATAGTGTATAGTTTACCTTTTCTCCTAGGGATAACCACCAAGTTGTAATGGGGTTATGCCCTAGGGTCTCTATCATAGCCATGACTCTCTGCAGCCATGACTGCTAATGCTTGGGACACGCTGAAATTATCAGGGATGTGCACACAACATTTTGTGTGTAACAGGGCACAAGTGCCTCCCTGAGTTGCGATGAGCATGTCCATCCTATACTGCAAAACACCCTGGCACATTTGGGTTCCCTCACCAGTAAGGCACTGGCCTCTCTTGAATGGTTTATGGCAAAGGCCACATATCGGTCCAGGGCATCTACAACCCACCATATTACTAGGTCACTTACAGGTGGGGCAAAGAAAGCCAAAGGGGACTCCCACCAGGCCATGTACCACACTCAATGTCAGGCCTTGATGCTGGTTCAACTGCTGGGTATCCCTGGCAATGTGTCAAAGACACAACTCAGGAGGTAGAGATACCCCATGAACTCCTTCTGGTCCAGTTGTAAGGCAGGAAAGGTCAAGCATAAAACCCACAGACCTTAAGGGCTCCCCAGAGAATGGGGAAGGCCTCTATCTGAAAGGTTATATTCTGTCTACCCCAATGGTCATTAGCAGTGATGTAGGCCAGCCAGTTTAGTCCAGTACAAACACCATGACTGAGAGGCGGTCAAGGCAGTGCTCGAGTCTGGTTCCCCATCCATCCTATGCCCCCCAGATGAGGTGGAACACCTGTTATTTGGTGTTGTTGAAAATAAGGTCAGTGTGGTTCCACCTCTGTAACCAGGTCCATCCTGTCTGACTGACAGGATGTATTTGCCAGGGTTATCCATCTGCCGCTGAGGTGGGAAATTCTGAGCACACTCAACATGCACTGTGATTCTGGATATTAGCGGAGTGTCCTGCCCACTGCAGAAAGGAGATACCCATATTTAACCTAGGGATGATAAGACAGGTGAGATCGAGGTACCAGCAAAGACAAATCTCTGCCATTGGGTAAGATGCAGGCAGTGTATGATCCTCTGTCAGCACAGTCACACTCTGAGGGGCATACCTAGGTTTCCCACATCATGCTTGGGCTTGCATGCTCCCCTCTCCTAACCTGTGAAGGTGGGGTCCTAATCTGCCAAACTGAGGCAATGTATGTTCCTTTGGAAATGGTCTGACTACCGAGGTTCTGGCAGCAGACCTGCATTGGCCAACTACATGGACTGCCAGTCACAAGAGCAGATCCTGGTCCAGGCCCTCCCCACAAAGGGAGTGGATAGAGCACCACTTGGGGCTAATCTGTACTGCCAACACCAAATCTGAGTTGACCACCTGGGGGCACATCTGAAGGGGCTGGCAGGAGCATATTATTCTGTTGACCTTGCCCAGGCTTCAAATCTGGTGTAGACCGCAGCTGAATGCTCACAGGTGTTGACCAGGGTTGGGTCAACAATGCCTCTGGGGCTGCTTGTCCTCCCAGGGGCTGTTCATTCAAGACCCTGAGGCAGTCTACCAAGCACGTTGTCCATCCTTGATATGAGTATCAGTCTTCAGAGCCCGTTTCAGCAGTCCGATATACTGTTCTATGAGTCTGGCCCCAGGGGGGTAGTCTGGCCCCTATGGGGTAGATGGCATTACCAATCAATGTGCCAGTTCTCTGCCCAGTCCTGAGCCAGATGTCTGGTGAAATGGCTTCCCTGGTCACTTTCAATCACTTCAGGGGTGCCATTGAGGTGCAGAGCTGTTGCAGCCCCTGGATGGTCGCTCTTCTATTGGCCTTTCCTCTTGAGTATGCCTGCAGTAGTCCTGTCATCCTGTCAACACAGGTGAGAACATACCTGGACCCCTCACTATGAGGCAAGGGTCCAAAACACTCCACCTGTCAACAAGTCAAAGGTGCCTCCTATCGTCAGATCCTCACAGCCTCCTGTGGAAGGGGGTGGGGGCGTGTCTCAGCACATACTGGCACCGCTAACATGCATCTCTGCATACCGGAGGGGCAGACCCCAGGCCTTCACAGTCTCCACCTGGTGCACTGACTGGCATGGTACAGCTTTTGGTACAGCCAGTTCATGGTGTCAACTGCCAGGGCATCTTCTAACCACCAGATCCACACCAAGGTGTCAGCTTCATCATTGCCAGGGCTGTTCAGAGGCTGGTGTCCCTGACATAGAACACTGTAACAGTCTTGCTTTGGCATATGCACCAAATATCATCGCACATGTCTTGACCCCAAAGGGACTTCTGATGTATGGTCCAATCGGTTCATTCCCAAGTGGGGAGCCACAAAGTCAGGTCCTCTATACACTGCCCAACTGCCGGTGCAGACTGTTAGGGGCCCCAGTTCCCAGGTTATGACAATCCATACTGCCTACAGTTCAGCCCATTGACTGCTGTCTTTCACTGTCCTCCAACTAAATGTTTTCAGTTGCTGGCTGGTATGTGACCGTGTGCCATTGAGGCAGCTGATACTTTCTGACAGGTGCCTCCCATGCATCAGGCCTCCTCCCGGATGAGGCCCTTTCTTTCCTGAACCAGGGAGGGTTTAACAGCTTTGGGCTTGGGCTTTATCTGTCTAATATCCTGGTAAGTCACTGGGCCCAGAACTTCTTGCAATTCCTTGCTCAGGGGCTAGTTGCCAGCTTACTTTGTTGCTGCAAGTACATACTTCATTTGGTCAAGGTAGCTGTGTGGGCAACCATGCTTTTGGGCCTATTCAGCACTGAATGCACCCATCCGGTGATAGGATATGTTGTATACACCTTCACTGGAACAGGACTGGTGGCTGTTTCTGTGGCAAGTAAGGCCTGGTACACAGTGTTCACTTGCTGTTCTGTGGACTGTACCAGCCTTCTACTCCATGCCATAACTGTGACCAGAGGCCAAGCAGTGTATGCACCAGACCTTGTCTCTGTCAGCAGCTGGCCTTGGCCTACTATCCCTGAGGCCTGGACAGTAGCTACAGCCTGCTTAGTGGCCTGAAAAGCTGCCTCATGGTGCTCTGTCCAATCCCAAATGACCCCATTCTGCAATAAGGCATAAAAAGGTCATGCTAGCTGAGCTAAATGGGGAATAAAGACCCTCCATTAACCTAAAGCCCAAGGAATTCTTGCAACTGCTGTGGCCATTGTGGCCAGGCGTACACATGGATCTTTCCAATAACCACAGTTGGCATCACCTTCATCTTACCAAACAACCTCTAAGAAATTGACAGAAAAGCCAGGGCCTTGCAGTTTACTTTTGTTGACTTTCCATCCTTGTTGTCTTGAGGTGGGCCAACAAGGAGGGAGCAGCTTTCTCTAGGGCAGGAAAGAGTCAGAGGTTAGCATGACATCATCAATGTAATGATATAATAGCACTTCCGCCAGCTTGGACCAGGCCGACAAGTCAGTTGCCATTCTCCCATGGCAGATAGTGGGGCTATGCAGGTACCCCATGGGTAGCATGTTAAACGTCCATTGCTAAGCTTCCCATGTGAAGGCAAACTGCTTTTGGTTGTCTTCTTCGATGGCTGTAGAGAAAAAAGCATTGGCCAAATCAAGGACATAAATGGCATGTCCTTAGCTGGTGACAAAGCATCTAGCAGGTCTGTAATGTTGGGCACAGCTGCATGCGTGGGGGGCACTACTTCAATTTCCTATAGTCCACAGTCATGCGCCATGTACTGTCCAGCTTCCGCATGGGCCACACAGGAGCACTGAAAGGGCTATGGGTAGGGCAAATGATGTTTACCTTTGCCAATTCTTGTATAGTAGCTATAACCTCTTTGTGCCCCCCAGGCACTGCCACTGTGCTGCCAGGGGGCAGCAGGCATACAGGAGTGTGTCTAGCACATCCCCATAGGACTGCTTTCACGTCAGACTGAATTCTGCAATGGTTGTTTACAGGTGCATGCCTGCCAGAACATCTATTCCTAAGATGTATTTCAAGATAGGAGACACATGAACGTGGAAAGGATGGGGGTGTGGTGAGGTCCCTACCTCTAGGAGGGTAACAGCTCGTACAGGACGGCCAATCCCCATAACCATCTATGACAGAGAGTGGACCAGTGAATTTGTCTGGGTTGCCATAAATGAGGGTACATTGAGCTCTGGTAGATGGCCAGTTCTATATGAGGCCTTCTGCTCATGGGAAGGGCAAGCCCCCACTGCTCATGAGTCATCTTCCGGATGACCTGGAGGCAACTACACTAAGAAATCCTTCAAATCAAGGAGGGGGGAACTGAGGGGGTGGCTATCGTAGAAGATGTTCATTCCAGGGTGCAACACTGCTGGCTTCAGGAGGGACTGCCACCTCTGGTCTTCTGTTAATGGCTGCCACAGGGCCTTGGAGACCCTGTTTGGCTGCCCATCGATCTTGTTCTTATGGACACCTGCCTTTATCAAATCTATCCATAGCTGTCCACAGGACACTTTCACTGCTCCCTTGCTTCCAGGTGCGCCCCGGTCACATTATTCCCCTCCTTTACGACCTTCATCTTGCTCTTTACCTGCTGGACCCCCTTCTTTGTTCGCATTATTTCTATCTCCCCCAAAAGAGCCAGGGTCTCTGCCATCACATGGACCTGATGCCCCACATTGATTAACAAAATGGGGATGCGGGTTTCAAAGTACGCAGGAGGTGCGATCTGAAGCACCTGGGCCCTCATACCCTCACTAAACAGTTCCATATCTGGGCCAGCAGTTTGCTGATTATAAATTGCACGTCTCACGCCCAGTTGCCTGATGAACTGCTGCAATTCGGCTAGTGTAGACCAGCAGCCTGTGAAGATGGTAAATACCCATCATTCCGCCAAATCCTGCAGCAGCCCACCGTGAGCCATGCCAATAAGGAGGCGGTCTCTTGCGCTTGCAGGCGGGCCTCACCGAGGTGCTGCCTCAGGGACCAGTGGGTTGTGATAGAGGATATGCACCACAACTCGTCCCCATTCAGCAAGATTCCATCTGCTCCGTCACCCCACAACCGCAGGAGCCACGCAGTTATGCTCTCTGTTCATTTCTGTCTCAGTGTGGCCACCAGCTCAATTAACTCATTGGGGTGAAGTGTCTGATGGCTGTGTGCATAACCTATTGTGGCGGGGAGCCTGAACACCTGCCTGCACCCGGGGCTGCTGCGACTTGGTCTTGGCACTACCACCAAGCCCGTATGCATCCCACTCTACACCTCTGGCACCTCTTCAGAGTCGGTGACACTTTCAGCTGTGGGATTCCACTTCAAGGGGTTCCAGTCCTCCCGTGCCACAACCGCCTGCGTCAGGGCAGGAGCCGGAAGACAGCCTACCCTCCGACCAAACAATAGTGGTTTGCTAGTCTGTTCTAACTGTAGCACCAAGGAAGGGTTCTTTGCAATCTGCTTGCAGCCGGCTCATGTCCCTTTCTAGTTTCAATTCTTCCTCTAAACGCTGCACTTTCGATGCAGCAGCTTACTGATTCTGCATCACAGCGCGCACAAGGCTCCAAGTAGGGGCCAGGCAAAGGTCGCTGCAGCTCCCCCCTTAAAGCCGTTTTATTTCCAAGTCCCCAGTGATCCTCCACCACCGTTCAAGCGGCAAGGACACCTATGGGACTTTTGGGGGCGTTCCCCAGCCCCTCAGCGGACCCCAAGAGTCCACCAATACGGCAACGTCATGCCACATACAGTTGGCCAGCGACCCTGGGATTCCCCTCCCCCAATTCCCCAACAGGCATGCGGCTCTAGGTCGACTCAACCTGGGAGTTTTCCAGAATATCCTGCTGACCACGCCAATTGTAACGCAGGCGTTCGAAACCAATATGTCTACTTGGTAGTTGGATATTCCGAAAAAAACACAGGGAGGACCGGACGGAGAAGACTTAGCTGTTTATTACTCACGTTACAGGGGAAGCACGACTCCGCGCAGATCAGACTATCAAGAACCACGCCTAAGCAGCTCCCTCCCTCCTTTTTATACACTAGAGGTGGGAGGAGAGAGCGATACCGAGAACAGCAGAAAACACTCTGGCTTGTGTATGGGGAAAGTCTGACCTTCCCCCTCAGTACACTCCTGGGAACTTCCTGGGAGCAGGCTCTGTTTCTCTCCCCTAATGGCTGCCAGCCAGACAGCTATCTAGCATCTTGGGAGGGGGAAGGGCCATGTCCAGCATTAACCCTATGTTGGGCAAACAAGTGTGTTAGGCTTTGCCTGATTGGTGCACGAGCATGGGACAGAACCACGTGTGTATAGTCTAAGTACAGTACAGGGAGCAAAGGTGGGAATAGGGAGACCAGGAAGCAAGCTATTGCAGTGATGCAGGTACATGTTGATATTAGTCTGGGAAAAGGTAGTAGCTGTGGACTCTGGATATGTTTTGAAGACAGAATCTGATGGACTAAATATGGGGATATAAAAAATAAATAAAAAGGAGAGGCATTAAGGATAATTCCAAAGTTTCAGTGCTGTTAGTGCCTCAGATGTCTGCATCTCTGTGTCTGAGGCCTTTCCCAGAAGAAGGTAAGCCACTCTTAACAAGTACTAGCTTAGACTGGAAGTGCTGGGAAATTAACTCCACCTAAGAGAAGACCTCAACCAATGATTTTCAGAAGTTGGTGTATAAATACCCCAGCTCCTTGTACTCAGAGAAAAGAATTCTGACACATTGTCTTACAATGTTCCCACAGGATAAGCTCCAGGCAATCAGTGGTAGCTGGTTTAACAACACCTATTTGTTGGCTGCCTTCTCTCTCATAGATCATTTCCCCATTCTTCTACTAGTGGCCCCTGCTTCTCTAAAATAGACTATTTGTACTTAAATCCTTATCTCAGTGTCTGCTTTTGGGAAACCCAAACTAAACACAAGGTTTTAGCTTGGGCAACTAGAAAGATATTTATTAATAATTATTTACTCGCCTGACCTGTGGTGGCGCAGTGGATAAAGCCTCAACCTGGAACGCTGAGGTCGCTGGTTCAAAACCCTGGGCTTGCCTGGTCAAGGCACATACGGGAGTTGATGCTTCCTGCTGCTCCTCCCTTTCTCTCTCTCTCTCTCTCCTCTCTAAAATGAATAGTAAATAAATAATTTAAAAAAATAATAATTATTTACTCATTAATTGACATTTATTAAGCTGTGGAAGACTTTGGCAGGTGCAGATTCTTGGGGGAAGTATACATTTTGAACACATTAGTTTGGGGAGGTGCCTATTACATTACCAAATGGACAGGTTGAGTAGTCCCAGAGGTATACAGTCTGGAATCAGCAAAGAGATTAGTGTGTGTGTGTGTGTGTGTGTGTGTGTGTGTGTATTCAAGAGCATACAGATAATATTTAAAGCCATGAGGCTGGATGGTATCAGGAAAGGAGAGTGTAGATGGATTAGAAAAGATGGCCTGGGGCCTGACGAGGCGGAGGCACAGTGGATAGAGCCTCAGACTGGAGAGTGGAGGACCCAGGTTCGAAACCTCAAGGTCACCAGCTTGAGCGTTGGGTTCTTCTGGTTTGAGCAAGGCTCACCAGCTTGAGCCCAAGGTCTCTGGCTTGAGCAAGGGGTCACTCGGTCTGCTGAAGCCCCCCAGTCAAGGCCCATATCAGAAAGCAATCAACGAGGAACTAAGGTGCAGCAACAAAGAATTGATGCTTCTCATCTCTTTCCCTTCTGGTCTGTCTGTCCCTATCTGTCCCTCTCTCTCTGTCTCTCTCTGTTTCTGTCACACACACAAAAAAAGATGTCCTGGGATTGGTAAGGTCCTAGCAGTGTAAAAATTTAAAGATTGAGAAAATGAGGATGATTCAGCAAAGAAGATAGAGAAGGTCTGGGATGATATCGAAGGAAATAAAGAGTGTATGAAAGGGAGGCAAGTGTTACATTAATTCCTTCTTTTTATTTGTTTTAGTCTCCTTCATTTATTTTGGAGGCTTTCATCAAATGTCTGCTGATCCCTCTTGCCCATTCACATTGAAAAGTTAGGTATTAAAAGGTTGATTTGAATTCTGGATCTATGTGTGGAATTTGTCACTGGAAGCTTTCATAATAGTAGCAACAATTTTAGGTTGTTTTTGAAGCTGTTCATTTTCTCTAGAGAAAAATCCCCCATTTGCATGCCTAGGGAGGGAAACACCCTGGCTGGTTGGGCTCAGTGGTAGAGCATCAGTGGCATGTGAAAGTCCTGGATTTGATTCCTGGTCAGAGCCTACAGAAGAAGCGCCCATCTGCTCCTTCCCCCCTACCCCCCTCTCTTTCCTCCTGCAGCCATGGCTCCAATGGTTCAAGCAAAGTTGGCCTCAGGCACTTAGGATGGCTCCATGCCCTCGGCCTCAGGCACTAAAATAGCTTGGTTGCTGAGCAATGGAGCTGCGGCCCAGCTGCGCAGAGCATCACCTGGTAGGGGCTTGCCAGGATCCTCATGTGGGAGTCTGTCTCCACCTCCCTGCCTCTCACTTAATTTAAAAAAAAAAGGGGGGGGGAGCATAACAGCCTAGCTACCAATCAAGGCAACAGTGCAGACTGGGTAAGAGTGGATAGAGAACTATGTTTTCTCTGTTCAGTAGGTAGACTTCCAATGAATCTCCCTTTTTCTTTATTCTTTTCTTCTATTTTTTTAAAGTGAGAGGACAGAG
The DNA here is from genome assembly GCF_036850765.1 of Saccopteryx bilineata. Taxonomy (NCBI): domain Eukaryota; kingdom Metazoa; phylum Chordata; class Mammalia; order Chiroptera; family Emballonuridae; genus Saccopteryx; species Saccopteryx bilineata. The sequence goes on from NC_089492.1 coordinate 265,852,422, forward strand.
ACAGACTCCAGCATGCACACTGATCAGCATCCACCTGGCGACCCCCATCTGGGGCTGATGCTTCGCCCATCTAGGACTGATGCGCATAACTGAGCTACTTTTAGCACCTGAGGCAGAGGCTCCATGGAGCCCTCCTCAGTGCCTGGGGCTAATGCCCTCGCATCAATTGAGAAAAGGCTGTGAGAAGGGGAGAGGGAGAGAAAAAGAGAGAGTAGGGGGTGAGGTTGGGGGGAGAAGCAGATAGTCACCTCTCCTCTGTGCCCTGACTGGGAATCAAACCCACGACTTCCACATACTGGGTTGACACTCTACCTCTGAGCCAACTGGCCAGGCCAAATCTCCCTTTTTCTAGTGAGACACCTCTCTGGTTCCATTGCTGTACAGACTAAACCTCCAGCCTCCTGCCAGGGAGGAATAATCCTCTGACAGGTGCAAGATTGTAATGGGGACCTGAAGGCTAATGAACCTTTATAGAGACTATCATCCAATCCTCTCTCTTCAACCCATTCTTCTCTGTGGGTCTTTCTTCCCATGTTTCCGTGTCCTCTAGAACTTGAACTAAGCTGGGGTTCTATGGCAGGAAGTGGCTTTCTTTTCACTAGCACCGCCTTGGCAGACATTTGGTATGTAGCTTTCTCAGCCCTGCTGATTTTTCCACTTGGCTTTCCATCTTCTCATCTTCTGATGTTTCTTCTCTCGCCCTCTTTATCCTTGTGGATTTATTCACTTGTCTCATTTCTGTGGGGTTCCAAGAAGGAGAAGAGTAAACACATCTATTCAACTACTATTTTTCCTTCCCAACAACAATATTTTGAAACCATCAAATGAACAGCACTTTTCTAGGCTCTGGTACCAGGCTTTCAGGAGAGATGTGAATTCTTTCCTTGAGAAACCACATTACTTAGAGTTCTCAGTGCCTCTGGTCTTCCATCTCTTGTTTTCTTTTTCCCAGAGGCTAGCATTGGGCCAGAAGTACTTCTGCCTGGTCAGTTCATCCAATTTTCCAGCTACCTGACCATGGAGGCACTTCCTTCTTCCCAAGGAGCCAACCCTGGGTGACTTCTCCCTGCTGTTAAGCCTTATATGTCCATGATATCCACACAGGAGGATATATGCATAACTGTATTAAGTCCTGAAAGGATGGTAGTTATAAAATGGAATCTCCAAGTTATGTGGGGAAAATATTTGAAAAGTTTGGGCTGAAAGTATGTATATGGAGTGGGTAAGGGTAATTTGGGCCACAAATTTGATTTTATATCATTGTCCACACATCCTGGTGTTTCTGAATATGTCAAAAATTAGTGCCTGACCTGTGGTGGCGCAGTGGATAAAGCGTCGACCTGGAAATGCTGAGGTCGCTGGTTCAAAACCCTGGGCTTGCCTGGTCAAGGCACATATGGGAGTTGATGCTTCCAGCTCCTCCCCCCTTCTCTCTCTCTGTCTCTCCTCTCTCTCTCTCTGTCTCTCCCTCTCCTCTCTAAAATGAATAAATAAATAAAAATTAGCGATAATAATAATTGAAAACGTTTTTACAATGTCTGTTATGAGCCAGTACTATTCTATATTAACCTATAAAATAAATAATTATATATTAACTACATAATCCTCAGCAACCTTATGAAGTAGGTACTATCATTATCTCTGATTTACCACTAAAGAAACTAAAGCACAAAGGAGTCAAATACAAGGCTAAGATGAAGGAAACTGAATCTAGGCATTCTAACTCCAGAGCCCAGATGCTTAACCAATCGGCTATGCTGCCTCTCTTCCTAGAACTAGATCATTTTTGCTTTCTTTAAGTCAGATGAAAATTTTAGAATATCTAGCCTCAGAATCCAATCAGAGTCTTTCGATACCATTTATTTATTTATTTATTTAGACAGGGACAGACAGACAGGAAGGAGAGAGATGAGAAGTATCAACTCATAATTGTGGCACCTTAGTTGTTCATTGATTGCTTCTCATATGTGCCTTGACCCGGGAGCTCCAGCTGAGCCAGTGACCCCTTACTCAAGCCAGTGACCTTGGGTTCAAGCCAGCAACCTTGAGTTCATGTCCATGATCCCACACGCAAGCCGGCAACCTCGGTGTTTTGAACCTGGGTCCTCAAAGTCCCAGACCAATGCTGTATCCACTGTGCCACTGCCTGCTCAGGCAATACTAGTTATTTATTTATTTATTATATTTTATTCACTTGAGAGAGAGAAAGAGTATGGGGAGGAGCAGGAAGCCTCAACTTTTGTATTTGCCTTGACCGGGCAAGCCCAGGGTTTTAACCAGAGACTTCAGAGTTCCAGGTGGATGCTTTATCCACTGTGCCACCACAGGTCAGGCTGTACAGTTTTTTTTATGCAAAAACATATAATTGAAATTTATAAGACACACAAAGAGCCAAAAAAGAATAATAAAAAGAAGAATAACAACAACAACGAGGATAACAACCATGGTCAAGAGTGAAAATAAGCCTGACCTGTGGTGGCGCAGTGGATAAAGCGTCGACCTGGAGCACTGAAGTCGCTGATTCAAAACCCCGGGCTTGCCTGGTCAAGGCACATATTGGAGTTGATACTTCCTGCTCCTCCCCACCTTCTTTCTCTCTCCTCCCTAAAATGAATAAATAAAATCTTTAAAAAAAAAGAGTGGAAATAGTGCTGGGAACAGATAAAGGGATAGCTCAGATTTAAAATGATCAAACTCTTTAAAATAGCTATGATAGCACTGGCTGGATAGCTCAGTTGGTTAGAGGGTTCTCCCAATACACCAAGATTGCAGGTTCAATCCTCTGTCAGGGCACATACAAGAATCAACCAATGAATGCATAAATGAGCAAAACAACAAATTGATGTTTCTCTTTCTCTCTCTCAAATTAATAAAAATAAATAAATAAAATAGCTATGATAGATGTGAAAAGGTTCTAGGGGAAAAGGTGGATAACGTGCATGAACAGGTGGGGAATTTCTGCAGAGAGGTGGAAGTTACAAAAAAGAACCAAATGGAAGTGCTAGGAATGAAAAATAAAATGCGAGAAATGAAGAATGATTTTCAATGGCCTTAATAGCAGACTGAACACTGCAGAGGAAGGAATCAGCTTCTTGAAGACAGGTCAGTGTAAATTACCCAAATTAAAGTACAAAGAGCCTGATCTGTGGTGTTGCAATGGGTAAATCATGAACCTGGAGTACTGAGGTCACCGGTTTGAAACCCTAGTCAAGGCACATATGAAAGGCAACTGCTATGAGTTGATATTTACCACTCCTATTCCCCTTTCTCGCTACTCTCTCTAAAATAAATAAATAAATAACATCTGCCTGACCTGTGGTGACGCAGTGGATAAAGAGTTGACCTGGAACACTGAGGTCACCGGTTCGAAACCCTGGGCTTGCCTGGTCAAGGCACATACAGGAAGCAACTACTATGAGCTGATGCTTCCAGCTTCTCTACTACCCGTCTCTAAAAATCAATAAATAAAATCTTTAAAAATATAATAAAATAAAATAAATAACATCTTTTAAAAAACAGAATAAAATTCAAAGAGAAAAAAAGTGAATAAAGTATCCAAGAAATAAGACAGATGTCACCCCATTAAAATAAAAATTTATTTATAAAAAAAAAGAAAGAAGAAAGTATGAAATATTCTAATGTGTGTAATTGGAATCCCGGACAGAAAATCAACAACAAAAAAGTATTTGAAAAGATAACAGTTGAGGCCCTGGCTGGGTGCTCAGTGGATAGAGGATCACCCAGATGCACCAAAGTTGTGGGTTCAATCCCTGGTAAGGACACATGCGAGAAGCAACCAATGAGTGTGCAACTAAATGGAACAACTAAGTGGAACAAGTTGATGATTCTCTCTGTCTCTCTCACTTCCCTTCTCTCTTTCTCTTTCTCTCTCAAATCAATGGGGAAAAACAGATAATAGCTGAGAGTTTTACAAAATAAATGTGAGATATTATACACAGATCCAAGAAGTGTACTATAATCCTGCAAATCCTAGGCAAGATAAACATATATAAAACCACACGTAGATGTAACATAGTCAAATTACTCAAAATCAAAGATAATGATAACTTTCAATTAATTTATTTTTGTTGATTGATAGTTTTAGAGAGACAGAGAGAAGCATTTATTTATTTGTTGCACTTAGTTGTGCTTCATTCATTGGTCACTTCCCGTCTGTGCCCTGACTGGGGGTTAAACCTGCAACATTGGTGTTTCAGGAGGATGCTCTAACTGATGGAGCTAACTGGCCAGGGCCTAAAGATTAATTTTAAAAGCAGCCAGAGAAAAGGACATATTGTATGCAGGGAAGCAATGATATAAAAGATGGATGACATCAGAAATGGAGGCCAAAGGCCCTGGGTGGTTGGCTCAGTGGTAGAGCGTCAGCCTGGCATGCAGGAGTCCTGGGTTTGATTCCCGGCCAGTGCACACAGGAGAAGCGCCCATCTGCTTCTCCACCCCTCCCCCTCTCCTTGCTCTCTGTCTCTCTCTTCCCCTCCCGCAGCCAAGGCTCCATTGGAGCAAAGTTGGCCCGGGCGCTGAGGATGGCTCCATGGCCTCTGCCTCAGGTGCTAGAATGGCTCTGGTCGCAACAGAGCAACACCCCAGATGGGCAGAGCATCACCCCTTGGTGGGCATGTCGGGTGGATCCCGGTCGGGCGCATGCGGGAGTCTGTCTGACTGCCTCCCCGTTTCAAACTTCAGAAAAATACAAAAAAAAAAAAAAAAAAGAAATGGAGGCCAAAGACAATGGATGTCATCTTTAAAGTGTCAAGAAGAAAAAGACAAAAACAGCCTTCAAAAATGAAGATAAAATTAAAACATTTGCAGGTAGACGAAAGCTAGAAGAATTTGTTTCAGGAAGACCTGCTAAAAGAAATTCTAGAAGCTGATGGGAAATGATATCAGATGAAAATTCAGATCTACAGGAATAGATGAGGAGCACCAGGAATGGTAAATGCCTGCATTCAGTATAAAAAAACCTTTTCAGAAATGATCTCCAATTATATTTATAGATATATATATGTTACATGTGTGTACAATGTATTGTGGAATTTATAAATATATAACAAGGATTCAAAGGGCAGAGGTGGGTAAATGAAATTATACTCTTCCATGGTTTCTTACATTATTCATAAAAGAGTACAGTATTGTTTGAATGTAGACTGTGATAGCCATACCTTGATTAATGGCGATAATGTATAAGTGTCATTTGCTTCCATGAGAAGAAAATATTACAGCACTGCTGTGCCAGATGTTTCATTTGGTGTTTTTTCCAAGTATTACTGGTAGCATCTGGGCTTATTTATTAAATATTAATACATATCCTTATGGTGGAAACTCATCTCTAACAGTCTCCTGAAAACTCTTCATTTCTAACAGAGGTGATATCTTTGAATAAGATAACAAGGTCACACATCTTTACAGAAAAGAAACATCCTGGAACAGTGGAAAGAGCACTGGACTTGGAATTAGAAAGACTAGATTTGAATCTTAGCTAAACTATTAATTAGCTGTGTGATCTTGAGTAATAAACCTTTCTTCCTTCTCTGGGTCTTAGTTTCCATCTATAACAATGGAGGTAATATAGTATTGACTTTGTAGGTTTGCTGTGTTGATTAAATAATGTATAAGGAAGGTCTAGTCTAGTGCCTGGCATATCAGTCCCTTCTCAGAAACAATAGTTGAATCTGATGTCATGTATTGGGAAAGCTAAAAGTATCTCAGAAAGGAGGAAATTAGAGTATTAAAATTTTTTTTAAACTTTATTAATTTGAGAGAGACATATGTATAGAGAAACATCGACTTGTTCAACCTATCATTGGTTGGTTCTTGCATGTGTCCTGACCAGGGATAAAATAGCAATCTTGATGCTTTAGAATGATGCTCAAACCAACTGAGCTACCCGGTCAGGGCAAAAGTATTAATAGATAGAAAAATATATTAAGACTGGAAGCTCCTTGAAGGCAGACATTTTCTTTATTTCTTTATCATCTCTGTTCTTTGACTATAACTAAGTGCTCTGCTTAGCAAAAGTTAGTTGATTTGAAATTATCTTGTCAGTCAAAAAGAACAAAAGCATTCTAGCAAATTGTTGCCAAATGTTGCTCCTAATGTTTGGTGATAGGAGGAGGTTATGCCATTGTTTAGGCTTAGACTAGTCTTTCTGCATCCATTCCACCATCCCATCTTTTTTTTTAATTATTTTTATTTTATTTATTCATTTCAGAGAAGAGAGAGAGAAGGCAGGGAGGAGCAGGAAGCATCAACTCCCATATGTGCCTTGACCAGGCAAGCCCAGGGTTTCAAACCAGCGACCTCAGCGTTCCAGGTCAAGGCTTTTTTTTTTTTTTTTTTTTTGTATTTTTCTGAAGCTGGAAACGGGGAGAGACAGTCAGACAGACTCCCGCATGCGCCCGACCGGAATCCACCCGGCACGCCCACCAGGGGCGATGCTCTGCCCCTCCGGGGCGTCGCTCTGCCACGACCAGAGCCACTCTAGTGCCTGGGGCAGAGGCCAAGGAGCCATCCCCAGCGCCCGGGCCATCTTTGCTCCAATGGAGCCTTGGCTGCGGGAGGGGAAGAGAGAGACAGAGAGGAAGGAGGGGGGGTGGAGAAGCAAATGGGCGCTTCCCCTATGTGCCCTGGCCGGGAATCAAACCCGGGACTTCTGCACACCAGGCTGACGCTCTACCGCTGAGCTAACCGGCCAGGGCCCAGGTCAAGGCTTTTATCCACTGCTCCACCATCCCATCTTATGGTTTAATGGTGGTGAAAGTAATAAGCACTTATTTAATGCCTACTACATGCCAATCAATGAGTTACCATCTCATTTTATTGTTATTTCATTCAGGGAAGATTGAATCTGAGAAGAGCGAAGTGACTTTCCCACAGTTCCATGACTGATAAGTGGACCTCTCTGATGCCATTACCCAGGCTTATTCCGTTGCACCATGTTGTACCTCTGACTTGCCTCCCCTGGTGTATAGCAACAATCTCCTCACTGGTGTTCCTGTCTCCAGTGTTCTTCTTTTCAACACATTCTCCAGCCTGCAGTAAGCTAACTTCCTAAAACATTGCATTGTCTACCTTGATTCAAGATTGGTTGGCTTCTCTTTTTATTAATGTAGGTGCTAATGATTTGCTTTGCACTTAATGGTGACAAGAATAAATCTGTTATGTGAATGTAAGAAATGATCTTAAGAAATAGCTTAACCCAAGCCAATTTGTTCATTAATTATATTATATTAATAAACATTTACTTATTAATTATTGAGTGGATTTTTATTTGGTTGTTGTTACTGCGAGGTGGAGGGGCAGATGTTAGCAGCTTCCAAAATGAGAGATGGGTCATATTTTCCTTCCCCAAACCTTACTACCAAGTAGTGCGTTAAAATGAAAGCAAGTCCCACACCGAAATCTGCCACATGCTCAAATATTTATGAACAAGCAGGCAAAACCAGTCATACAACTTGTAAGCTCAATGAAGTCCCAGCTCTGGATCTTTTTAGACACTTTGCCAAGCATTTTGCATGAAATGTTTACTTTAGGTTAAAAAGATAATATTCTAGCAGCAGGATTCTAATCAGAATATTTGTAATTCACCTGCTAGTCAAAATCAGGTAACAGGACCCTCCACTAAATGGAGAGAAAAGGACTGAATCAATCCTGGCCTATTCCATCATTCTAAAGAACCAAGTTGCTAGGCTCTAGATTCTCTAGTCACTAGATTTTCATTTCTTGGTCAGGCCAGGGTGGAGGTCCCTGTACAATGGAGGTGATTCTAACCAAATCTCGTATCTTGACAGCCCTCATTTCATCCATGAAAAACCGTATCTAACACCTAGCCATATTTAACAGCCTTCTAGTGTTGAATGGAGATAAAGATAGTTGAAATCCCTGCTGTAGCTGCTGTTGGAATATGGACTGTTGATTAGCATTTCTCAGATAATAATAAACCACTCCTAGATTATATATTTCTTATTAAGGTACATCAAAAGTTAAGTAATAGCCTTCAAGGTTTATATTAAAACTAGTTAACATATATAAAACTTTCTAGTCTAAAATATTTCAATTTTAGGTCCTGGTCGGTTGGCTCAGTGGTAGAGCATCGGCCTGGCGTGCAGAAGTCCCGGGTTCGATTCCCGGCCAGGGCACACAGGAGAAGCGCCCATCTGCTTCTCCACTCCTCCCCCTCTCCTTCCTCTCTATCTCTCTTTTCCCCTCCCGCAGCCGAGGCTCCATTGGAGCGAAGATGGCCCGGGCGCTGGGGATGGCTCCTTGGCCTCTGCCCCAGGCGCTGGAGTGGCTCTGGTCGCAACAGAGTGATGCCCCGGAGGGGCAGAGCATCGACCCCTGGTGGGCAGAGCGTCGTCCCTGGTGGGCATGCCGGGTGGATCCCCGTTGGGCGCATGCGGGAGTCTGTCTGACTGTCTCTCCCCGTTTACAGCTTCAGAAAAATACAAAATAAATAAATAAATAAATAAATTAATTAATTAAATATTTTAATTTTAAAAACTTTATTGATTTGAGAGAGGGAGAGAAAAAAAAATCAACTTATTGTTCCACCTATTTATACATTCATTGGTTGATTCTTATATGTGCCCTGACTGGGGATTGAACCTGCAAACTTGGTGTACTGGGATGAGTCTGAAATGTATATATATACATATAATGTAATATAAGTAAGTTTCAGACAACATAAGTTCTCTGAGGTTCAGTTTATTTTATGTGAGGAGATAGGATGAGCTGGCTTTTAAAGTTTCTTCCATGATCCTATAAATGGATTTTAATGCAATTATAAGGATCTGGATTAGGATCATGGAAAAATTGAGTGATAGTTGCTAGAGGGTCATCAAGCATAAAAACCACTTTTTAAAGAAAACTCTATTTTCTTCAAAGGCTTTATTTTTCTGAGATAGAAGCTCTTCTCCTTAACCCTTAATCACACTTGTCATCCTCTAAACTCTCTTTTAAAATAAATATTTTTAAAATTATTGAGGTACCCTTGGTTGGGTAGCTCAGTTGGTTAGAGTGTCATCCTGACATGTTGAAGTTGTGGGTTCAGTCCCCAGTCAGGGCACATACAAAAATCAACCAATGATGGCATGAATAAGTGGAACAGCAAATCAATGTTTCTCTCTGTCTCTTTCCTGTTCTCCTTCTCTTAAAAAAAATTACTGAGGTATAATTGACATATAACATTATATTAGTTTCAGATATGCAACATATTGACTCAACATTTGAAACTATTGTGTAATGATCACCACAATAAGACTAGGTAATGTCTGTCACCATGCATAGTTACAGAATTTTTTTCTTGTCATAAAAACTTTTTTTTTTTTGTATTTTTCTGAAGTTGGAAACAGGGAAGCAGTCAGACAGACTCCCACATGCGCCCGACCAGGATCCAACTGGCATGCCCACCAGGGGGCGATGCTCTGCCCATCTGGAGCATCGCTCTGTTGCAACCAGAGCCATTCTAGCGCCTGAGGTAGGGGTCACAGAGCCATCCTTAGCGCCCGGGCCAACTTTGATCCAATGGAGCCTTGGCTGCAGGAGAGGAAGAGAGAGACAGAGAGGAAGGAGAGGGGGAGGGGTGGAGAAGCAGATGGGCGCTTCTCCTGTGTGCCCTGGCCGGGAATCGATCCCGGGACTCCTGCACGCCAGGCCGACGCTCTACCACTGAGCCAATTGGCTGGGGCAAAACTTTTTTTTTTTTTTTAGCAACAGAGACAGAAAGAGGGACAGATAGGGACAGACAGGAAGTAGCAAAAGCACACTGAGAAAGTAAGAGGACACAGAGAGCTGTGACAATTCGTATAATTTATCATAATGCTCAATAAAGGTTTGTAGAATGAATGAATGAATTACTGTATTACATCATGTGTAAAGGTCCATAGTTCATATTCAAGGTCTGCTATAATCTTGCTTCTTCTAGAGCATAGATCTCATATCTCATATCTTCCCTGTAGCCCTCATCAAAATCTGCATTGTAATTTATTTATTTGTGTATGTGTTTTATCCTCAAAAGAATATACCTTGTTTTGTTCTCTCTATATATCACATTATCTAGCAGGTATTCAGGTTCCAAAGAGACACTCTATAGAACTTTACTGAGTTAAATTTAATTGAACAACTTTGACATTTTATCCTTTACCTTCTATCCCATCATCATAAAGCCACTAGTTGAACAATTCCCTGACAAATCTAACCATCACTTATGTCTCTGTGCCTTTACCTATTCCACTTTCCCTACCTAAAATATTCTCCCTCTTCCTTATTTCAGTGTTTCTCACTGACATTTAGCAACCTTGTCCCTACCCAGTAAATTCCAGTAGAGGCAGGGTCATTAAAACAACTGTGATATATCCCCTGGTTGAATACCACTAGTAAAACTATCCTTTGGGCCTACAGTGAGATCAATATTGTTTTGTCTGTTTGGTGACACTCTCTATCTTAGGAACTATTCCTTTCCCCACTAAAAAGAGTAATTCTATTCCTATAAGACTCTGCCCTTCTAGGTACAGTTGAATTATCTGGCATGTCTTAAAGGGGTCAGGCATTAACATTCAATTAAAAAAAATTTTTTTTTTGTATTTTCTGAAGTGAAGCGGGGAGGCAGTTAGACTCCCACATGTGCCCGACCAGGATCCACCCAGAATGCCCACCAGGGGACGATGCTCTGCCCATCTGGGCCTCCACTCTGATGCGACTGGAGCTATTCTAGAGCCTGAGGCGAAGGCCATGGAGCCATCCTCAGTGCCTGGGCCAACCCTGCCCCAGTGGAGCCTTGGCTGCGGGAGGGGAAGAGAGAGACAGAGAGAAAGGAGAGGGGGAAGGGAGGAGAAGCAGATGGGCGCTTCTCTTGTGTGCCCTGGCTGGAAATCAAACCCAGGACTTTCACACGCTGGGCCGATGCTCTACCGCTGAGCCAACCAGCCAGGGCCCAATTAAAAATTTAATACAGCTCTGGCCAGTGACACAGTGGACAGAGCATTCTCCTCGAGAGCTGAGGTTGCCAGTTCGATCCTAGAGTCTCCAGATCAATCCTGGAGTTGCTGGCTCAACCCCAAGGTCACTGATTTGAGCCCCAGTCAGGACAATCAATGGGTGCACAACTAAGTGGAACAACGAGTTGATGCCTCTCTCTTCCTACCTCTCTCTCAAAAATCAATGAAAAAATAAAAACAGAAAAAAAATTTAAATCAGAGTAGGAGTGTAGCAGAAATCCTCTGTCCTGTGATAGAATTCCTGTGCCCAAACATACCTATTTGGGTAAAGTCTCCCTAGACTGGTGGAGGCATATGTGATTGAGATGTAATCAACCAAGTCCTGACCACACGAATGTCTGCATGAACAACACTGGCACTGCCAAGCCATTAAGTTTCTACAGGGCTTTAGGCAAAGGTTGGGTCATGAAAACATTGGGTTTTTACAAAAAAGCTTGAGGGGAAAAAAACTGAATGAAATAGGGCAGAGAAATTTCTTTTGTACATTTCTTCTGGGTTGGTGGCCAGAAAGGAAAAGGGAATGAAAGAGAAAATAAATAGAATACAACAAGCCGCTGAGTTAATGTTTTGGGTGCTGCACGGATGGCAGTTTGGAAATGGAGTGGAGAGATGAGTCTGTGCCTGCGGAACACCTCCTCAGTCACCAGAAAAGCTGAGAGAGAGCTAGCTCCAATCTGGACAATGGGTGGACAGGGGTGAACTAGGAAGGGAAAACCTTTTATTCCATGTATTAACTTGTACCAAGCTAAAGTGTGTCTATATTTGGAATTAGTGACCTATATTCTCAATTTGGGTGAATGGCACCATAATCAGTCACTCAACCAATCCAGATACCTGAGAGTCACACTGACTCCACTGTCCCTTGCCCCTCCAGGTAAGTCATCCAACAAGCCGTGTCAATTTTGCCTCTTTTTTCCAATCCATCTGCTCCTCTCCATTGTTACTATCACTAACCTAGTTCAGGTCCTTATAATATCCCACCTAGACAACTGGTCTTCCTGCTTCCATCTAATCCCCTTCCAAACCCATCCCTCAGACGCTACCAGAATAATCTTTCTCAAACATATCTAACCATGTCGCTCTCCTTAACAACCCACCTACCCCCCAGCTGCTCAATTCATAGTGTCTAAAAACTAAATTCTATGCATAACATTCTAGACTTTTTCTTCCGTTTACCTTTCAGCCTTTATTCTGGCCACCTCCCCCCCCCACACACACACACAAACACACCCTGTATTCTAGTCACACTGACCTACTTTCATTTCCCAAACACAACATGCTTTATCAAGCCCCTACACATACCTGGAATGCCTTCTTCTCCCTGTGCCAGCCTGGAAGACTCCAGTCCATTTTGAAACTCAGTTCAGGATTCATCTCCTCCTGCCTCCCCCAGGCAAGTCAGTGGCCCCTCTCTTGGCGCCCTGCAGCTACTTGTATTCATTTCCACTATTACACAGCTTGTCTGCTTCCTGTCTCCAGCCAGCAATGGAAAACTTTCTGAGTATAAGGCTGTATTTTATTTATCTTTATATTCTCTGTGTCTAGCATAGACTTCAAATATGTGCTCAAGGTCTGTTGAATGAGTGGATGAGTATTTTATAGGTACTTCTGGTTGCCAACATTGTAGTAAAGGAGCTTCTGCATACAAGAAGCTGATGGTGCCTGACCTGTGGTGGTGCAGTGGATAAAGCATCGACCTGGAAATGCTGAGGTCGCTGGTTCGAAACCCTGGGCTTGCCTGGTCAAGGCACATATGGGAGTTGATGCTTCCAGCTCCTCCCCCCTTCTCTCTACCTCTCTCTCTCCTCTCTAAAAATGAATAAATAAAAAAAAAAAGAAGCTGATGGTGTGTGTGCTGACATGCCATGGCAAAGGCCCTGGAGCTTTTTGTTTTGTTTTTAGGCCATAGTATTTTAATAATTTGTTCCACAGTTATTTATTAAGCACCCACTATGTGTTAGGTCCTATGCGTGTGTGCGTGTGTGTGCGAGTGTGAGAAACAGACAGAGAGGCAGGCAGTCAGGAAGGAAGAGAGATGAGAAGCATTAGCTCATAGTTGCGGCACTTAAGTTGTTCATTGATTGCTTCTCATATGTGACTTGACCAGGGGGCTCCAGCTGAGCCAGTGACCCCTTGCTCAAGCCAGTGACTTTGGGCTTCAATCTAGTGACCTTTGGTCTCAAGCCAGTGACGAGGTCATGTCTATGGTCCCATGTTCAAGCCAGTGACCCCATGCTCAAGCCAGTGACCCCATGCTCAAGCTGGTGAGCCAACGCTCAAACTGGATGAACCTGCAGTCAAGCCAGCGACCTCAGGGTTTCAAACCTGGATCCTCTGCATCCCAGTCTGATACTTACCTACTGTGCCACCACTGGGTCAGGCTATTTCAATAATTTTTTTAAAACTTTATTTATTTATTCATTTTAGAGAGGAGAGAGAGAGAGAGAGAGAGAGAGAGAGGAGCAGAAAGCATCACCTCCCATATGTGCCTTGACCAGGCAAGCCCAGGGTTTTGAACCAGCGACCTCAGCGTTCCAGGTCAAAGGTTTATCCACTGCGCCACCACAGGTCAGGCTCAATAATTTTTAAATGAAAAAAAAAAAGGTTTTAGGATAGGTGGACTGACATGACCAAGCACTGCCACAAAGTGCCACAAAGTGGCAGTGCTTCTCTAGGAATGAAGATTTAGTAATCTAGGACTTTAAAAAAGCATACTAGTACTAAAAATTTAACATGGTAGCCTTTCTCAATTTTCAGAAAAGATGTATTAAAACGTATTATTTAATCAGCATTTTCCTTCCAAACTTTCATAAGCCTTTGGAATCTGCTTTTGTTTGTATTCCAGTAAGCAAATATAAATAGAATTTTACAATGGTTTGAGCATGTTAAATTACATACCTTATTATTTCATAGACATGCAATCTCTTTTCATTTTGATTTTTTAAAATTAATTAATTAATTTTTTCAGAGACAGAGCGAGAGTCAAGAGAGAGAGACAGATAGGGACAGACAGACAGGAACAGAGAGAGATGAGAAGCATCAATCATCAGTTTTTCGTTGCAACACCTTAGTTGTTCATTGATTGCTTTCTCATGTGCCTTGACCATGGGCCTTCAGCAGACTGAGTAACTCCTTGCTCAAGCCAGCGACCTTGGGTCCAAGCTGGTGAGCTTTTGCTCAAACCAGATGAGCCTGCGCTCAAGCTGGTGACCTTGGGGTCTCGAACCTGGGTCTTCTGCATCCCAGTCCGATGCTCTATTCACTGCGCCACCTCCTGGTCAGGCTCATTTTGATTTTTGATGATATAAAAATAGATCCTACTAGTGCAAATGTTTTCCAATTGATATGTCCAAATTAAATGTACCAGTACTACAAAGTATTTCCTATAGAGCACCTTACTTCCAGGTGCTCTTTCAAGTAATCCCATTAGAAAATCAAGATCTAATTCAATGTTTCCTAATTTCAAATGGAGAAAGCAAGGCTTTGAGAAGCTAAGTGACTTCCTTAAGGTCACTAAGCCATTTATGGGACAGATTCAGGCTTATCCCTGCAGAATGAACATTCCAGATCTTTCCCTTGCTGATATCTATCAACTTCATAAACAGAACTTTTTGGATGATTAACCTTGAGAGTCAAGAGACAGAACAAAGTCAAGGTGACTCCCAGGTTTCCGAATTGGTGAATGATGGATTATGGTGCCATTCACCAAAATTGAGAATACAAACTGCTAATGCCAAATACAGACTCCTGTTAGCTTGGCACAAGTTAATATATAGAATAAAAGGTTTTTCCTAGATTACCCCTTCTACCCATTGTACAAATCAATTTGCTCTCTCTCTTAGAATGACTGAAGAGGTGTTCTGAAAAGAAAGAAAAATGCTAATTAGTCCTGAAAATGCTAATATTAGGAATATTATCTCATATATTCACTTCTTGAACAGGGGGTTCAGGAAGAATAATATAGTTGTCAAGTGATTGAATTAATTAGTTAAACAAATATTGATCACCTTCCCTGCCATGACCCAGGTATGTTCTAAAGCAGAGTTCCCCGAAACTTTTTACACAGAGGGCCAGTTCACTGTCCCTCAGACCATTGGAGGGCCGGACTATAAAAAAAACTATGAACAAATCCCTATGCACACTGCACATATCTTAAAGTAAAAAAACAAAATGGGAACAAATACAATATTTAAAATAAAGAACAAGTAAATTTAAATCAACAAACTGACCAGTATTTCAATGGGAACTATGCTCCTCTCACTGACCACCAATGAAAGAGGTGCCCCTTCGGAAGTGTGGTGGGGGCGGATAAATGGCGTCAGGGGGCCGCATGCGGCCCGCGGGCTGTAGTTCGGGGACCCCTGTTCTAAAGTGTGGTTCTCACATGATGGTCTCCATGTCAGCAGCAGTTGTATCACCTGGCAACTTGTTAGAAATGCAAATTCTTAGTCCTTACATGAGACATACTGAATCAGAAACTCTGGGAGTGAGGTGCAACAATTTGTTTTTACCAGCCCTTCACATCACTCTGACGCATGCTCAAATGTGAGAATGATTAGTCTAGAGAGTGAGGATATGGTGTTAAGGAAAACAAAGTGCCAAACAAACCTCCACAGGGGATAGGCAGAGATGTAGAGGGTACTCCAGCAAGGTGTTTCTGAGAAGTATGAGCCCTAAAATCAGACTGAACAGGGTGTGAATATTGGCCCCACTAGTTACTCACCTTTTAAAGGTTAGTTTCCTCATCTGCTAAACTGGAGACAGTAATATTACTTACCTTACAAAGTTACTCTTTTTTTTTTTTTCATTTTTCTGAAGCTGGAAACGGGGGAGGCAGTCAGACAGACTCCCGCATGCACCCTACCGGGATCCACCCGGCATGCCCACCAGGGGGCGATGCTCTGCCCCTCTGGGGGTCGCTCTGTTGCATCCAGAGCCATTCTAGAGCCTGAGGCAGAGGCCACAGAGCCATCCTCAGTGCCCGGGTCATCTTTGCTCCAATAGAGCCTTGGCTGTGGGAAGGGAAGAGAGAGAGAGAGAGAGAGAGAGAGAGAGAGAGAGAGAGAGGAAGGAGAGGAAGAGGGGTGGAGAAGCAGATGGGCGCTTCTCCTGTGTGCCCTGGCCGGGAATCGAACCCGGGACTCCTTACTCGCCAGGCCGATGCTCTACCACTGAGCCAACCAGCCAGGGCCTAACTCTATTTTTGAGAGAGAGAAATACAGACAGGGACAAACAGACAGGTATAGACAGACAGGAAGGGAGAGAGATGAGAAGCATCAATTCTTCCTTGAGCCACCTTAGTTGTTCATTGATTGCTTTCTCATTTGTGCCTTGATGGGGGTGGGGGGTGGGGAGGCTTCAGCCGAACCAGTGACCCTTTGCTCAAGCCAGAGACCCCGTACTTGAGCTGGTGACCCCACATTTAAGCCAGAGGAGCCTGCGCTCAAGTTGACAGCCTCGGGGTTTCCAACCTGGAAACCCTCAGCGTCCCAGGCCAGTGCTCTATCCACTGCATCACCACCTAGTCAGGCACAAAGTTACTCTGAAGATTAATAACATAATGTTTGCAAAATTCTTGCACAGGGCAACTTCCCAACAAATGTTAGCCTTCCAAACATAAGGGAGGAGTGCTATAGATGTATATTTGGGAATTATCAATGTAGAAATTAATAGTAAAGTGGGTGAAAATGTAGAAATTAATAGTAAAGTAGGTGAAAAGGTGGATAGACTGAGATGCGAGAGAAGAGAATGGATGATAGGCTCTTGGTGAGGGCAGAAGTGGCTTGAGAAGTGGTGAGGAGGTGAAGATCAGGAGAAAGAACTTTTTATCTGAATCCAGCTAAAGGTGGAAAGTTGGAAGAGGAGGCCAATAAATAGGGTGACTATCCTGCTTTTCCCAGGACTGATGAGATCCTGGGAGGTGAGTCCTTTCAGTGCTAAAACTAAACTTAGAATGAAGTAGTTACCCTAACAGTGGGTAGGATCCTGGGTGGTGCAGTTGGAGTGATAACTACTGTAAACTTTTTGGTGCCCTCTGACCTCCTCCTTACGGTAATCTTGTAAAGTACCTTTTAGCAGCTTGACTCAACCTGAAGCAAAGGTCAAGGGAGCTCAGGAACACAGTGGGGGAAGAAGTCACCCTTGCCTGGATAGAGCAGTATAAGGACAGACAGAGAGTAGACTTGGAGGGGCAAAAAGATAGTAACCAGTACAGTGTCAAGGGATTAAAATTGTCTGGGATTAGCCTGATACCATACCTTTTATTCTTTTTCCTGCCTTGTCCAAAGAGCCTAGGAGTAGAATGGGTGGGTGCTTTCTGAATTCTCAAATTAATCTTAACTGGAATTATAAAGGTTATCTAAGGATATTCTGTAATATCTGAGCAGCTCACAAAACGTTTCTTTTTTTATTTTCACTGGTATGAGGGCCACGTACAAAAAGGAGCAGGTAGGATGTAGCTGCTCCAAGGATGGACGACCAGGAGCAAATCCTCACGGGCACTGGGCTCTACTATGGAACACGGATGCCCTCTGGTGCCCAGATATCTTCTCCGAGTTTACTTCCTGCCTGGAGCAGGAACTTAACTCCTCAAATTGCTGCTTGATAGAAGTTATCGCGCTATGGCAAGAGTCAGAGGTCAAAGACCACCACGTGAATGGTACCGTCTTGCAAGGCAGATGGTCCGACACCCCACGGTCAGAACACGTCCAGCCTCTCCCAGGTTCAGTTGACAATCGGAGCCCGGACCCGCCAACCCAATCCACATTACACTTGTAGGGCTAGCCAAAGGCGCTTCGTGATTGGTAGGACGGCGTGGGGGCGTGGCCTCATGTAGAAAGCCACTTCTGGATTGGTGTAAATCGTCAAGGGCGGGACCTCCACTCAGGGTAGGCGCGAAAGCTCTAAAATCGTAGCCGGGCTGGAGACGGCGGGATCAGCTGCGCAGCTGTTGAGGGAGGCGAAAACCTGTTTCGTCCTAAGCGAAGCTCTAGAGAAGCGGAAGTCATGATGGGCGAAGTGGCTTCTGAGGTGAGTTCATGCACATGCATCCCTCTGCTGTTGCGGAGGTCGGGCGCCGAGGTGTTAGGTGAGGCAGGGGTCGAGCCCGGCTGAACGGGTGGCGAAGGCTGGGAGGACTACAGCTCCCGGTGTGCACCGGGCGGGTCGGCCTCGCGCTCGGGAGGGAAAGACGTCCCATCCCCCACCTTGAGTCCTTTTGCTGTCCAGTCCGTGTGCTGGGGTTCCCGCGCCTCGACCACCTCCGAGGCGTTCCTCTGGCCTTTGGGGCGCGCGCAGCCGCCGCCCAGCTCCTCCTCAGCCTGTCTCTCCGCTGTCTCTTTTGGCGCTCTTCCTGGTTGGAAGCTTTTCCTCTTACAGTGTCCCGAGAGAGAGGCAGGCCCAAGCCGAACCAGGCCGTTGGGATGGGGGCAGGATTCTCTGTAAATGGATGGCGGGGCCTAAGGGAGTTCGTAATTGGTCCTGAAAGGGGCCTTTTGAGGTCATCTCCTGGGGCCCGAAGAGGGGATGTACCAGTCTCTGGCCTTCCGGATGGTGGCTCGCTCGTCGCTGCCGAATTTGGGCATTGAAACTACTTCTTGTTTACAGTCCTGTGTGTGTGCTTTTCTGGGGTGGGACTACGGTGAGATATTTACTCTCCTTGGGAGCAAAATTTTAAGGCGAGCCCCCCAAAACTCACTAATCAAGATGGTATTTTTTAAAGCAGTAATTTTCAACTTGTTTCATCTCATGGCACACATAAACTAATTACTAAAATTCTGCAGCACCAAAAAATATATTTTTTGCTAATCTGACCCCCAAAATAGGTATAATGTTGATTCATTCACACGGGACAGCTATTGCTTGTTGTGTTGCCTGTTGGCATTATTTTATTTGACAATCTAAGAGAAAGAGGTCAATGCCCCTGACTAAATAGTCAGGTACTGCCTATTTTAAAAATTCTTGTGGGACATTGATTGAAAATCGCTGTTGTACCTGACCAGATGGTAGCGCAGTGGATAGAGTGTGACTTGGGATGCTGAGGACTTGGGTTCAAAACCCTGAGGTCGCCAGCTTCAGCATGGGATCATAGGTATGATCCCATGGTCACTGGCTTGGATGGAGCTGCCCCCCACCTCCATCAAAGCACATATGAGAAGCAATGAATGAACAACTAAATGCCACAACTACCAGTTGATGCTTCTCATTTCTCTCCCTTCCTGTCTGTCTCTGTATCTCTCTCGCTAAAAAGAAAAGAAAAAAGAAAAATGCTGTTGTAAAGCAACATTTCAAAAAATAAAAATTAATGCAATAAAGTCCCATGACTTGATATTGAATAAAATATCACACTTTTTAAATAAAGACAAGATCTGACCCTGCACTTGTACTGCTCAGCCTCACTCACCTCACCCTATTCCTGGCCCTAGTTTCAATAAAACTTTATTTACAGCCTGACCTGTGCTGGCGCAGTGGGTGAAGCATCCACCTGGAGCACTGAGGGCTCTGATTCAAAACCCTGGGCTTGCCTGGTCAAGGCACATATGGGAGTTGATGCTTCCTGCTCCTCCCCCCTTTTTCTCGCTCTCTCCTCTCTAAAATGAATTTTAAAAACCCACAAAAACAGCCCTGGCCAGTTGGCTCAGAGGTAGAGCGTTGGCCAGGTGTGTGGAAGTCCCAGGTTCGATTCCCAGCCAGGACACACAGGACAAGCACCCATCTGTTTCTCCACCCTTTCCCCTCTCCTTTCTCTCTATCTCTCTCTTCCCCTTCCACAGCCAAGACTCCATTGGAGCAAAAGTTGGCCCTGGCGCTGAGGATGGCTCCATGGCCTCCGCCTCAGGTGCTAGAATGGCTCCTGTTGCACCAGAGCAGTGCCCCAGATGGGCAGAGCATCTCCACCTGGTGGGCATGCTGAGTGGATCCTGGTCCGGCACATGGGGGAGTCTGTCTGCCTCCCCGCTTCTCACTTCAGGGAAGAAAAAAACCCACAAAAAAAACCCAAAACAAACAAAAAAAGCCCAGTTTATTTACAAAGCAGATGGCAACCATCCTGAGCCTCAGTTTGTCAATTTGAGTTTTTAAAAAATACTGCATTAGCCTGACCAGGTGGTGGCGCAGTGGATAGAGTGCCTGATGGGGATGCAGAAGGACCCAGATTTGAGACCCTGAGGTCACCAGCTTGAGCGCAGGCTCATCTTGTTTGAGCAAAAGCTCACCAGCTTGGACCTAAGGTCGCTGGTTTGAGCAAGGGGTTATTCAGTCGGCTGAAGGCTCGCGGTCAAGGCACATGAGAAAGCAATCAATGAACAACTAAGGTGGCGCAACGAAAAACTGATGATTGATGCTTCTCATCTCTCTCCCTTCCTGTCTGTCCCTGTCTATCCCTCTCTCTGACTCTCTGTCTCTGTAAAAAAAAAAAAAAAAATACTGCATTAGGATTTCTTGATTACTGAGTGTTTTGAGACCTTCTATTCTTACCCTGTTCCTGGTTCTGTCTTTTAACTGTTGCTGGTACTGCTGCAGAATAAAGTGATTTAACAACATCTTGTGTTAAGCTGTGTGGTTACCTATACTGTTTCTAAATCCACAAACTAAGTCTTACTGTTTTGGATTGTTGGGAGGACTTCTCTTCAACAATTGTTCGGTACATGTTATCTTTGGTTACTATTTTAATAATTGTACCAAACATTGAAATTAATAATTTTTTTTTATAATTTTTTTTCTTAGTTTAATTATTGGTCAAATAATCTGGAAAATACTCTATATCTTTGTGCATGCCCCCACCTCAAACCGGGGGATCTACGCACGATAGCCTACCAGAGGCTTGGAGAAGTCAGCATCGAGCAGGCAGGTTTGTCCTTGTTCAAGCCTTGCTATCCGTGAAAACTGACCATGGACCTCTTTACTGGGCAGCGGTAGCAGTAGGGGGAAATTCAGCAGGGCCCCTCTCCCGCTGGGAGAAGAACCTGGGACTGGAGTCCTACCTGGAGAGCTTAGCTTTCCTCACCTCTGTCACCGTCTACTGTGTGACCTTGGCACACTCCTCCCCGTCTCCGGCCCTCACACCTCCCTTACGCACAAAGGGGAGGTTCTGCTCCTGGGTTCTGTGGCTCTGTGAGGCCTGTAGACCATCCATTTGGTTAAAACCAGAGGACAGGAAGGGCCAGGGAAAGAGAGAGAGAGAAAGACTGATTTCAGGAGAAAGAGAAAGAGGAGGAAGGAACTAGGTTTCCCAGAGAGATCGTCTCGAGGAAGACGCTGTTCTTTGAAGAGGGTCCGGGTGAGCAGCGAGGAGTCTCGGGGCGCCTTCTCTCATGGAGAGGG
Source organism: Saccopteryx bilineata (assembly GCF_036850765.1). Taxonomy (NCBI): domain Eukaryota; kingdom Metazoa; phylum Chordata; class Mammalia; order Chiroptera; family Emballonuridae; genus Saccopteryx; species Saccopteryx bilineata. The sequence continues at coordinate 265,873,754 of NC_089492.1, forward strand.
CCTCCAAGGCTGTCTGTGAAATTAATAATTGTTAGAGAAGCCATTCGTGTGAGGCCTCATGCCCTGTTACATGATAGATGTTAATACTTTCCTCCTTATTAAATTGAGTCAGAGCTCTAAGAGCACCAAGGAGGTTAGAGATCTGGCATCTGGGGCAACTTGATCAGTCACGAACTGGTCGTCACCTAACATCCCTCTCCTTAGATTTTTTTACTTGTGACTTTTAAGATGGTTTTGTTTAGAAATTTTTAAACATACAAATGTAGAACAGCTGGTATAATGAATTCATACATAACTTCAATTATCAAATCATGCCAATCTTATTTCATTTATACCCCTATCTGTTTTCCAAATATCTACTAGATGATTTGAAAGCAAATTCTGGACATTATTTCATCCACAAATATTTCATTAAAGAAGATAACCACAATATTATTACAACACCTAAAAAATTTGGAATTATAATTTAATGTTAAGTAGTCAGTGTTCAAATTTCCTTGACTCATATACTTTCAGTTTGTTTGAATTGGATCCAGAGAAAGTCTGCATATTGCAATTGTTGATATGTGTGTGTGTATATATATCTTAACTTTCTCTTTTTTAGCGCAAGACAGACAGACAGGGATAGACAGAAAGGGAGAGAGATGAGAAGCATCAACTCATAGTTGTGGCACCTTAGTTGTTCATTGTTTGCTTTCTCGTATGTGCCTTGACCAGGGGCTCCAACTGAGCCAATGACCCCTTGCTCAAGCCAGCAATCGTGGGGTCATGTCTATGATCCTACGCTCAAACTGACACCCCATACTCAAGCTCGAGAGCCCATGCTCAAGTCGGCGACCTTGGGGTTTCAAACCTGGGTCCTCGGTATCCCAGGCCGATGCTTTATCAACTGCACCACCTCCTGGTCAAGCTATATCTTAATTCTGTATAGGTCCCTCTCCTTCTCTTCATCAAATTGTTAAAGAAACCACGTAGGGTGGTGGCAGGTACAAGAGGGTAAAGGGGGGATAAATGGTGACCAAAGGAGACTTAACTTTGGATCAATATACAGATGATGTTTTATGGAATTGTACACTTGAAACCTATATAATTTTATTAACCAATGTCACTCCAATAATTATTTTAAAAAAGGAAACCACAGCCTGACCAGGCGGTGGCACAGGGGATAGAGCGTTGGACTGGGATGTGGAGGACCCAGGTTCAAGACCCCAAGGTTGCCAGCTTGAGCGCGGGCTCCTCTGGTTTGAGCAAAGCTCAAGCAAGGGGTTCCTCGGTCTGCTGTAGCCCGTGGTCAAGGCACATATGAGAAAGCAATCAATGAACAATTAAAGTGCACAACGAAAAACTGATGATTGATGCTTCTCATCTCTCTTCATTCCTCTGTGTGTCCCTATCTATCCCTCGCTCTGACTCTCTGTCTCGGTAAAAAAATAAAATTAAATTAAATTAAAAAAAAAAAAAGGAAACCACATAGTTTGTCTTACAGCATGTCCCACATCTGAATTGCATCTTTATGATGTTATTTAACATATAATTTGGATACACTGAGAAGCAGTTCACACAGAAAAAGCACAACAAATGCTTGGTTCTTTTCATTACAGAAGTCCCCCCTTATCTGCGGGAGACATGTTCCAGCACCCCCTATGGATGCTTGAAACTGCATATATAACACCTAACCATATATATAGAACAATTATAACAATATACTATGGAAGAAATTGTGTGAATTTGGTCTCTTTCACAATATCTTAACCATCCCTTGTTATATTGCAGTAAATGGCTTGGTGTCACTTGTTCGGGGATCCTTTGCTGAAGTCTATAGGCTCGATGCTTTCTGGCACATGTTGCTGTCAGTCAGAACACATTTTCTGTTCATGTTTTCAGTCCACAAATTTAATACCTTCTGTGGCCATAAATTTTGTAATTTGAGGTGCGACAGCAAAAATAACAAATTTCTTTTTCCTTCTTTACAATTTTATAGAAAGATTTCATTCCTAGTATAGATCTTATAAATCTTGCATATCTCTTCCTTTCTCCTTATTAAGACAAGAACTTTCACCTTTTCACTTAAAGGAAGCACTTTACGGCCCCCTTTTGGCATATCTGAATGTCCAGCATCACTACTCCTGTGCTATTATTACTTTAAAAAAAATTTTATTTGTTGATTTTAGAGAGGAGTAAGGGAAAGAGCAAGGGAAACATCAATTTGTTGTTCCACTTATTTATACATTCATTGATTGAGTCTTGTGTTGCCCTGACCAGGGATTGAACCAGTAATGTTGGCATATCTGGAGGACGCTCTAACCAACTGATTTACCCGGCCAGGGTCCTGTGTTATTATTAAGTAAAATAAGGGTTACTTACTTGAACACAGCACTGTGCACCATGACAGTCGATCTGATAACTGAGGCAGCTGCTAAGTGGCTAACAGGTGGATAGTATATGTAGCATGGATATACTGGACAAAGGGATGATGCTAGTCCTGAGTGGGACAAAGTTGGATGGTGTGAGATTTCATCATGCTACTCAGACTGGCATGCAGTTTAAAACTTATGAATTATTTATTGAGTTGTTTATTCCTGGGATTTTCCATTTAATATTTTCTGACTGCAGTTGACCTTGGGTAACTAAAATTATGGAAAGTGAAACTGTGGATAAGGGGGAACTACTATACTCAATATATAGTGTTGGTATATATCCTTCAAAGATGAACAATGATATTTCGTTAGTGTTTTGTCTGGTAAGTCTTAATATTATTCTTTTATTGAACCACTGAGTTGGCTTTTTTTCTTATTGCAGCCTCATAGTGGTTTGTGTGGTATTATGTACTTAAAGCTGTTATGTCACCTGCTGGTTAATGCAAAGCATATTCTTATTTTCTAGGTCCAACTAGAAAATAATGATCCAAAACTCATTTCAAGAGAAGAAGCAGATAGTCCTCCAGACAGTGGACAGGGCAGCTGTGAAACAACTGGGCCCTTGAGTGAAAGAGGTTTGTAACAGTACTTTTATTTTTAGGATTAGAATGTGGGGGCTTAGGTTGTAAATGGACTGGATTAATTTCATTATTCTCTTGATTTATTAAATTATTAGTGCCTAACTTTGTTTTATTATAAAAGCAAAATAGTGCTTGTATCCCTTTTGAAAATAATTATTTTTATTTCATTGAATTTATAAAATGTCTAGAAACTACATATAAAATGTCTAGAAGCTACCACATTGCCTGGTTGAATGCGTCCATCTTACAATAAAAGGATGTTTAACATCTACCAGAAGGGTTAGGGCAACTTTTCTTATTGTAAAGATATATAGTTACATTTCACAGTGAGACAGTTTTCCAGGGAAAATGTTTTTCAAAATATATTTTAGATTTGCTTTGCAACAATCATTTCTTAGTGGTAGTTACATAATTTTACAAGGTGATATAGCACTTGGATAATTGGGTGTTTTGTTTTATTTAAATAAAACCATGTGTGTTAAATTTTTTTATTGATTGATTTTAGAGAGAGAGAGAGGAAAACATCAATTTTGTTGTTTTAATTTTTTATGCATTTACTGGCTGATTCTTGTATGTGTCCTAACAAGGGATCAAACCAGCACCTGAGCTACCAGGCCAGGACCTACCTGGATATATTTTTGGATAACTGGATATTTTAGTGGACTAGGATAAAGGCCAGATAACAGTAGACCTCTAAAAAAAATTGTGTTTCCTTTAGATTCAGATGAAGAGATATTTGTGAGTAAGAAATTGAAAAGCAGGAAGGTGCTACAAGACAGTGATTCTGAAAGAGAGGACACAAATGCCTCTCCAGAGAAAGCGTTTTATAACAGTGTCGAAGAGGAAAATAAAGAAAACCTGTATGCTGGAAAAAATGGGAAAATCAGAAGGATTCACAGAACACTGGCAGTTCATGATGACAGTGACATCGAGGAGTCTTTGTACCAGGAAAATCTTGAAACCCAAGTGACGTCATCCTTAGAGCTGAGTCTTCAGTCAGAAAACTCTGTGGACTTTACAGCTGAAAGAAAGATTTCCAAAAAGCCCATACATGGTAAAGAAGGAACTAGAGGAAAAGCCAAAGTAAAATCAAAGAGAAGACTTGAGAAAGAGGAGAGAAAGATGGAAAAAATTAGGCGGCTAAAAGAGAAGAAAACAAAAAATGAGGTACATGTTAAAGAACAATTTGCTGTTTCTAAGAGTAACATTTTGGAAAGATTGTTTTTAGTTCTTGAGGTTTCCTGCACTCAGAATATAGCTTTAAGTTGATTGTTTTTGCATTGCAGAGTAATGAAGTATCTGATTTAAAGCTTGGTCTCGTTCTCCATTTCAGATGCATGGAGGACACTTCCAAATAAATGGGTTTCTGATTTTCCTTGTGGGTAATTCTTTGCTGCTTCTGATATGATAAAAATTAACTTTCAAAAATGATTTTTTATGCTTTCATCAGTCAGAAGTCTTGTTTGCTAACTAGAAAAATCATTCTCAAGTTTTATAAACTGGCTTGACCTGTGGTGGCACAGTGGATAAAGCATTGACCTGGAATGCTGAGGTCGCCAGTTCAAAACCCTGAGCTTGTCTGGTCAAGGCACATATTGGAGTTGATGCTTCCTGCTCCTCCCCTCTCCTCTCTCTCTCTCCTCTCTAAAATGAATAAAATCTTTTTAAAAATATGTTTTATAAACTAGTTGCTTAATAAGTAATTTACTTTTCAAAAATATTGACTAATTTTTTTTGTTTTGTTTTTTGTATTTTTCTGAAGTGAGAAGCAGGGAGACAGAGAGACAGACTCCCTCATGCACCTGACTGGGATCTACCCTGCATGCCCACCAGGGGGCGGTGCTTCCTTGCAATCGGAGCCATTCTAATGCCTAAGGTGGAGGCCACAGAGCCATCCTCAGCACCCGGGCCAACTTTGCTCCAATGGAGCCTTGGCTGCGGGAGTGGAAGAGAGAGAGAGAAAGGAGAAAAGGAAGGGTGGAGAAGCAGATGGGCACTTCTCCTGTGTGCCCTGACCGGGAATTGAACCCGGGGACTTCCACACGCCGGGTTGATGCTCTACCGCTGAGCCAACTGGCCAGGGCCTAAATATTGACTGTTTTTTAAGTTAGTTTTGGGCAGTTGCATAAAATCACAGCATGAACTTCAAGGGAAGAGCAGTGAGGATGTTGAGAATACCATATGTTTATCTCTTAATGAAACATAGGCTTTTTTCTGGCTTGATCCAAATTACCATATGATGTTACAACAAACTGGTTTTCGAAATGATTGGATTTTGCTTTTTCTTTATGCATTATCCAGGAAGATGTGACACAGCCACTTAATGATAGTGGCTGTCTTCTTATGGATGAAGACCTGTTTGAAACTGGGTTGGAGGAGGACAATAATTCTCCATTGGATGATGAAGAGTCATTAGACTCTATAAGGGCAGCCGTGAAAAACAAAGTTAAAAAGCACAAGGCAAGTAAAAGATTATTGCAGTAAGAGCCAACCTGTTGCTTCTAACTTTGGCTTTATTTTCTGATTTACTGTTGAAACCTTGATTTTTTTTCAACTGAAGAAAAACACTTGTCAGTTGATTTAAGTTTTTTAGCTGTTAACTTTGGAATCCTGCAGTACAAATTATAGACAGGCTAACTTGTTTGGAAACTAGTATTTTGATTGCCCTCATAGACATGTTGAAGGGGGGAAATAAGATACTTTATATTGTATAAGAAGCAGATAAATAATGGGGTGGAGATGTAAATTTTATAATCGTGTGGCCTCTAAGAAGTGAATCAGGAAGGTTTCGGGAAGGGTATCAAAGAGACATATCAGTCCAAGCATCGTTGTCCTCAGTATTTGGGAGCGTAATTGTTCTTAAGATTATCTTTAGCTGCCTAGGAGTCACTGTCTGTCCTTAGGGAAAGGTGTAATACGGAGGTCTAAGAAATGAGGGCCCAAACTCATTTGAGAGATCTAATTTGTTTTCTAGGCATTCTAGAGTGCCATGTTTAAAATTTTCTATTTGATAATTATTGATATATTATTAACCCTTTGAGTATTACAAATGTTTATATACGTCCTCGTGCCTCCTGACCATCCAGAGTATGATTGTAACAAAAATTTTTATTTTAAAAATGTGTAAGGCAACATCAATAAAAGGCAAATGTATGTTCTTCTTGTTTCCATAAATTGCTTATCAAACAAACATGATTTTAAGTTAATAAAACTGTAACTGGAACTAATTTCATTTTTTGAAAAAAACTCACTCCCGGGATTAACGAGCATGAAAAAAATTCACTTCGCAAAGGGTTAATGTGGCATGACATAATGTTGGAGCACAAAAACTGTCTTTGAGTAAGCAAGCAACATCTTATTTCAGTTTCATTTTTGTCCATATTTAACTTGTTATCTCTTTTAGAAGAAGCAACCGTCTATGGAAAATGGCATTTCTTCATTTGAAGAAGAAAGTGATTTATCAAAAGGCACCATGAGGAAGGTGAGGCAGAGCCCTGTGCTATATAGTTATTTTATTTTATTTTTTTCTGAAAACAAGTTTATTTAAATAAGGGTTTAAATACATTACATAACATTAAAACTGAAGGGGGGAAAAATCCAAAAATCAGTTTGTTATTTCACATGGCCTTGGGCAGCTGTTCCTAGTAAGTTGCAAGCTCTACACCTAGCTAAGTGACTGACACATTGGCTTGAAATTTGTTCCCTTGTCAAAAGTTTAACTCTGATATAAGGTTGGCCTAAAATTCTGGTGTTTGGACATCAATTAGCCAGGATATGTCTGGTCCAAAAGACCTTAGTGGCAAGCCAGATATCCTCATCACCTCACTTGAGGAAAGGTAGCTTTTCAAGTTCATCCACCCAGTCCTGTTGGCGATCTTTTGACTACCAAAGGCTCCCTCTAGTGGCACAGAAGCCACTGCTGCCTAACCCCTTGCCTCTCAGCTTCACTGCAGGGTGTCCTGGTGGTGACATTCTCTGAGGGCAGGGAACTCTGGAGAGGAGCCAGACATAGCTGTCTGGAACCTTGGGGCTTGGCTGAAACATCACATTACTGCTTTGTTTCAGGCAGGACACTGCCAGGTGCCTACTGCTTGACCTCTGTTTAAATGAGGGACTTCAAGACTAGACAGCATGGCTCTTTTCAGTTTATTGCATGAAGGAGTTACACTAGTCCAAGTTAAAAGCAGACCCCAAATGGTTACATCTCATAAGCTGTGAGGTTTTTAAACTTGTGACAAGGGACAGAAGGGAAATGCTACTCATTGCAAGGAAATCCTCACTTAAGCTTCAGTGAGCCAAAAGCACTTAAAACCCATGAACCTTCAGCTGGTCGTCCTTAGCCAGTCCAGTCTCTACCAGGAACTGGCATATGTTCTTGCGCTGGTCACCCTGTAGCTGAATTACTTCTCCATATTCTGGATGTTCAATTACAGTACCATTGCAGGCAAATTTCTTCTTAAACGCCTTCACTAGTTTCTTTTTATCGTAATCATCAGCGATCCCTTGGACAGTAGTAAGGGTCTTCCTGCCGTTTCTCTGTTGAATTCTTATATGGATATTATCCTCAGTGCCAGCAGGAAGCAGATCATCACCCTTACTTGCATCAGCAAAGGGGTCGAAAGAGCGGAGGTTCTGGATAGCGGACATACGATACGATTCCTTTTCCTCGGTGGAAACGGCCTGCGGGAGAAGGCGGGCAGGGGGGACGGAGCGTCGGGAAGCGAGGGGGGCTCAAGGGGGAGGTTGCTGAGTCCTCGGCGGCAGCTCAGTGACTGGGGCTGTATAGTTATTATGTTGGACTCTTTCTCCAGGAGATTGTGAATTTCTCAGGGATAAATATTTTATCATATTTATCATATATTTCTGGTACCCGAGACAACACCTTGTACATAGTAGAGACACAAATATGGATTGGATTGGATTAATTCTATGTGATTTGTAAATAAATGAGCTCCTTGAATTTATATTGTATTGAGCTTATTTGTGCTTACTATTACCTCTTCGTCTCTTTTCTTGGAGAAAGCAAACTCTTTCTGAATATCTATTCATGGCATTAATATCTCACTTTTTGTTTTCTTTAAGGAAAGAAAGGCAGCCAAGTTAAGTAAGGAAGCATTAAAAAAACTGCATAGTGAGACTCAGCGCCTTGTTCGAGGTAATGCAAATCAGTATAAATATTGAGGCAAATGACAGTATTTCTTTGTAAGCTCAATTTAGATGTTGGAGGTTTTTGTTTAACACTCCTAGTATGAGTTGGGTTATAATATCAAGTCTAGAATTGATCTGGGTGGATGGGTATTGTTCTAAAGCCCCTGGACATAACTGAGAAAATTTTCAGGACTGTAGTGTAGGTTAGGAGGGAGGTTTTTCCCCAGTGGTTTTTTTCTGGGCCAGCTGCATCAGTATCCCTTTGGGAACTTTACAAATATGTAAATTCTTAGGCTTCACAGAAAATCTGATTCAGTAGGCTTGAAATGGGGTCCAAGAATCTGTATTTTTAAAAAACTTCCTGGACCAGTTTGATTTCAGAACTAGGTTAAAAAGCCAATGGTCTTCAGGGATTTCTTCTGTATATAGATTCTCTCTTTATTAAAGCCAGGATTGTTTTTCTATTTCTGGTGATGGTTTTGGCTATACTGTTCAGTTAACTTAATAGAAGTGACATTTCAGACTATGCAGTATATAGATTTGCTTATTTTGCTCCATTTTGTAGAGTCTGCACTTAATCTTCCATATCATATGCCTGAGAATAAAACCATTCACGATTTCTTCAGACGTAAACCCCGGCCCACTTGCCAGGGAAACGCCATGGCACTATTGAAGTAAGAATCCTCTTTCCTGTGATTATATAAATAATTTTCATAAACATTCCATTTTGTAGCAAACAAAAAGTTCAGATTCTTTACACCTTTAAAACCAATTTAACTGGTTGATTTTGTGTTAAAGGATGAGAATGTTTCACATTTCACTTCCCTAGGTCATCTAAGTATCAGTCAAGCCATTACAAGGAAATCAGAGACTCTGCAAACACAACTGAGATAAATAGTGACCATCGTAGCAAAGATGCGGAGCTGACATCAGGTGGAGGATTTGAAATGGAAACTAATGTACTCCCTGCGGTTTCAAAGGAACCCCAGATGTCTCCTGGGTCAGATGAGTCTTGCAGTAAAGATTTGATGGGAAGTGAAGAGCTAAAAAATCAGGAGAAACAGAAGCAGAATGATGCTATCTCTTCAGCTGAGGACAGCTCAGTGGCACAACACGAATCCAGCTTCCTTGGGAACAAGGACATTGATGGGTCTGATACTGGAGGGCTTTTGGCACCTGAACCCAAAGTCCTGGAAAAAGGAGGCCTGCAAAAAATGGAAGCAGATGAGACGGTGGAAGAGCCCAGGCCACGCACGGGGTCAGCAGCTGTCGTGCCACCTGAAAAGGGGAGGAGGTTCACTCTGGATAGACTTAAGCAACTGGGAGTGGATGTTTTTGTTAAACCTCGGCTGGGTGCTGATGAGGATTCCTTTGTAATACTGGACGAGCCTGAAACCAACAGAGGTAATGCTTTGAATTGTGGGGAGCCTCTCCAGAGTGATTTGTTCTGGCTGCTTTCAATTACATGCCACTTTGGAGGACAGGGGAAACCAGTAACCACACATGATCTTACTACAGATGTACAAGCACACCCCGTTTTATTGTGCATTGCCTTATTGCACTTCACAGATATTGCATTTTTTTTCTTACAAATTGAAAGCAGGACTCTCCATCAGCAAAATGATCATGACTCGCTTTATTGTAGTATGTACTTGGCTTTATTGCGGTGGTCTAGAACCGAACCTGCAATATGTCTAAGGGATGCCTGTACCAGATATGGGTAGACTCTAATTTAGATGAATTTGATAGTGTATCAGAATATTCTAAACTTTGTTTAAAATGGAAACCTGTTGATAGGTTAATATACAAAAGTGGTACATTACTATTGTGTTATGGTATGACTTTCATAAAAGCATTACTATTCAGTTGTTTACAGTTAAAGAGAAATATTTTGGTTCAGGTAATTGCCTGCAAAACTTTTTTTTTTTTTTTTTACTCATTCACCATATTAAGCTATCCCCTACATGCAAGCTGCTGTAGGGCATGCTGAAGGAAATCTGACATTTATTCTATATTTAAGCTACTTACACTCTAGTAGGGAATATAAGTATACAAGAGAGAAAGTGGTGACATCTTTTATAATGAACTTGTGTCACTGATAATTGGAAAAAAATAATGTGAGGAAGGGGGGAATGTATTCTTTGCTGAAAGAAACTTTTAGAATAAAATGTTTTTGGAGTTCAGAGAAGGCTTAAGTTTCTTCTAATAGGTGGTTAAAGGAAGGCTTGAAGAGTAGGTGGGTGTCATTTCTTGTTCACTGCCTTCCCCTTTACACTTTGAGTAGGGTCTTCTGGCTGGTTCCCTCCTCTATTCGCAGTGCTTCCATAGTGGATGACACATAATAAGCATTCATATTTAATGAATGAATGAATGATCCTTCAAAACAGAACTCAAGTATCACCACATTAGATAAACTTCCTGACTCAGATATAATTGGATGTTGCCTCTGCATCGAAACAATGTGGCATGATCATTAAGAGCTTAGGCTTTATATAGCAAGACCGAATTTGAATCTCGACTATACTACCTACTGTTTAACCTCGAGTATGCTACAGATTTGGCCTCCCTAAGCCATCTTTTTAAAAGAAATGAAAAATAGCACACTATCTGGTTCACAAGGCTATTGTGAGGATTTGTTGAAATCATGCATTCAGTTAGATAGCATAAAGAAGCACTCAAACAGTGGTTGCTACTTCTAGTGTTAATAGTGAAATTAATAGTACAAGACTCACTGAACAGCTTAAGGTTGTCAGCCACAGTATTTGGTGTGTAAAATATGCTCAGTGAGTCTTTGTTGATTGAATGGATGGACTTTATGGAAGTGGAGAACACATTCTTAGAGAAAGAATGGTACATATTGGGAGGTTGTGGAAGTCAGTTTCACCAGAGCAGGAGATGGGGTGGAAGACTTGTGTAACAGAACTAGTGTAGGTCCATTAGCAAAGAAGCATGGGAATAGCTGTAGCTTAGAACACCAAGAGAAAGTTTTGTTATATTGGATCAGAAGTTATCTAAACAGTTCCAGACTAACAGGTGGAGAGGAAACATTTTTTGAGTACTTACTATACAGACTTTACTATATTTTGTTGTATGGGACCAGAAGTTACCTAAACAGTCCTATACTGAGAGGCAGGAAAGGGAAGAAATCTATTTGAATACCTACTGTGTAGATTCTTTATGTATTGTCTTGTATACAAGTTGGGTGTGTAGTTCAGGAGCAGCCTATAACTAGGATTTCCTTTCTGATTGTACTGACTCAGCTGTATAACAGTTTCACCAAAAAACTTTTGCCGTTCTGCTGCTGAGTTATAGCACTGACTGGATTGTTTGTCATTTTCTGTTCTCTATTTTTAAATTGGCCTTGCCCATATTTAGTAAAACTTGTAATAAATAGTGAAATATTCAAAACAGGGAATATTTTTTAAAAAGACTGAAACCTATTAAAAATGAAGCCCTTGAATAATTGAGAGTTATGGTATTTTATTCTATCAATTTGATCATTTTTATTTTTTTTAATTTATTTATTGATTTTAGAGAAGAATGGAGAGAGAGAGAGAGAGAGAGAGAGACAGAAATATCGATCTGTTCCTGTATCTGCCCTAACTGGGGATTGAATCCTTTATGTATCGGGATGATGCTCTAACCAACTGAGCTATCCAGCCAAGGTTCAGTTTGATACTTCTTTTTTAAAAAAAAATTGGACATATCTAGAAACTTCAGTTGTAAATTTCTACCTTAAAATAATTTTTGAAGCCTGATCAGGCAGTGGCACAGTGGATAGAGCGTCAGACTGGGATGAGGAGGACCCAGGTTCGAGACCCCGAGGTCGCCAGCTTGAGTGCAGGTTCATCTGGTTTGAGCAGAGCTCACCAGCTTGGACCCAAGGTCGCTGGCTCGAGCAAGGGGTTACTCAGTCTGCTGAAGGCCCACAGTCAAGGCACATATGAGAAAACGATCAATGAACAACTAAGGTGTCGCAACAAAAAACTAATGATTGATACTTCTCATCTCTCTTCATTCCTGTCTGTCTGTCCCTATCTATCCCTCTCTCTGACTCTCTCTGTCTCTGTAAAAAAAATAAATAAATAAAAAAATTTTTTGAAGTATATTGAGGAAGAACGGTTGTAGCAGTCCATTAGTTTGGGTTAAGTAATATGAATTCACACAGGTGTTAGTAGCAAAGGAGTGTTTAGTGTCTTTTTGTGTATATGTTTTTGTTTTCTTTTTTAAGTGAGAGGCAGGTTGGCAGGGAGGCAGAGACAGACTCCTACATGCACCCTGACTGGGATCCACCTGGCAAGCTCTGTCTGGGGCTGATGCTCAGCCCATCTGGGTCTGCTGCTCCGTTGCTTGGCAACCAAGCTATTTTAGCTCCTGGGGCAAGGCCATGGAGCCATCCTCAGCACCCAGGGTGAACTTACTTGAACCATTTGAGTCATGGCTGTGGGAGGGGAAGAGAGGGTGAGAAAGAGAGAGAGAGAAGGGGAAGTAGGGAAGTGGAAGGGATAGAGAAGCAGATGGTCGCTTCTCCTATGTGCCCTGACTGGGAATTGAACCAGGGACTTCCAAATGCTGGACCGACACACTACCACTGAGCCAACCAGCCAGGGCTGTGTGTATGTTCTTTTCCCTACAACTTTGTTGAGCTTAAAAAACTTAGCATGGGCCCTGGCTGGTTGGCTCAGTGGTAGAGTGTCGGCCTGGCGTGCAGGAGTCCCAGGTTTGATTCCTGGCCAGGGCACACAGGAGAGGCGCCCATCTACTTCTCCACCCCTCCCCCTCTCCTTGCTCTCTGTCTCTCTCTTCCCTTCCCGCAGCCAAGGCTCCATTGGAGCAAAGTTTGCCCGGGCACTGAGGATGGCTCTGTGGCCTCTGCCTCAGGGGCTAGAATGGCTGTGATTGCAGCAGAGCGACGCCCCAGATGGGCAGAGCATCGCCCCGTGGTGGGCATGCCGGGTGGATCCCGGTCAGGAGCATGCAGGAGTCTGTCTGACTGCCTCCCCGTTTCCAACTTCAGAAAAAAACCCCAAAAACCTTAGCATGTAATTCCTAACTGAAATCTTAAAGGAGAGTTTGAGCATGACAACTGACATACTGGTTGACACTTGGGTCTAGAACTGGAAGCCTTGAAGCAGCGTTTTTGGAAGCATGTTAATCCAGCAGCCAAACCCAGGGCTGGGCAGAAGGTCAATGTGAGCATCATCGTGAAAGATGTGGGCACTGATGGAAGAGAGGAGCTAAAGGCAGATGTAGTACCCCTGACTTTGGCAGCTGAGAAGCTGGATGGAGGAAGCCACACAAAACCAGGTATTGGAGTTTACTTGTATTTATTGGAGTTTACTTGCATTTGTTTATTACTTGTATTTATTTATTTTTGCTTTGTGCCTTGTACTTTGCAGGTTGTTATGGCCGCTGAAGACCCTATAGTGAAAAGTTACAGAATAGAATCTATTTTCTTAGGGACTTTGGAGAGTAGACAGCAGTACCTTTAGCATGATTCACATGTAGCATTGCCTAGAGGTGTGGGTGGGTAAGATGATTTTATTCCTTAAAATAGCCCTTGCCTTATTTTAAGAAACTAAATATCCTTTGTCAAAAATGCATAAGAAGAATAAACAAAACTTCTGCAGGCCTCTCTCAGACATAACTTTTATAACCGTATTGTGTGTCTATTCTTTTAAACCCACTTTACATGCATGTATACATGTATGTATTTTTTAAAAGCTCAATAATGCAATTATACCATTCATTCTGCTTTATAATCTGCTTTTGGGGAGGGTTGTTTTAACAATGTGTTAGGGACAGGTCTGTTGTTCCCACTCCCACTTTGAAAATACGAGTAATATGTCAGAAAAATTGCAGACATTGAGAAAAAGGTGTAAAATAAAAAATTAGTTTTCCCAAAGGTAACTGTTAACAATTTTTTGTTTGTTCTAGGAAAATTTATATGTGTATACCATTGTGAGAGAGAGACAGAGACATTGAATGCTTACTTTCTGCCAGGCATTACTCTAGGTACTTACAGCAAATAGCATTAGTGTCCTTATTTTATATATGAGGAAATGATATACAAAGCATTTACACAACTTCCTCAAATCCTAGAACCAGCAGCCTAATCCAGACCACCTAATTCCAGAGTTCAGACACATTGTTACTTTTGAAGGTTTTTTTTTAACAGCTGCATAATATTTCATTGTGTAACATGATTTGTTTAACCATATTCTATTAATGGTTATATTGTTTGTTCCAGTTTTTGGTGTTTCATACAATGTACATCCTAATATGAGACATATGTTGGTATATCTGGATGTAAAATTCCCTACAGTAGAATCAAATTGTGATATATATTATTCCATTATTTTTTAAAATAGTTGCATCAATTTATGCTCTGGATTCCAGTGAGTAAAGGTTCCTGTTTCCTTTTGTTAATTCATATTATCAAACCTAATTTTTTATTATTGTTGCAATGAATAAAATGTTTCTTTTATTTTTTAAAAAAAATCTAATTTTGCCAAACATATCAAAAATGATATGTCATTATTTTGATTTGTAGCTCTTTAATTAGAAGTGAAGTTAAACATTTATTTTAACTTGTTTTATTAACAATATATTCATTTTTCTGTGAAATCCCAGTTCAGATCCTTTGCCCATTTTACCTTTGAGTTCTCTTTTTCTTCAAAGTAGATACATTTATTAATGTTTTTCTTCATGCTTCAGAGTCAGAGACTCCTGAAGTCACACTGTTTTCCCCTTTGTTTTGACCTTTGAATAATTATATAACTTATGCATAGTATATTATCCCAGGGTGTAGAACATAATTCTGGAAGTTCTCTTTTACACTTGAATTCCTAATAATCCCTATTTTTTTTTTTTTTTTGTATTTTTCCGAAGCTGGAAATGGGGAGAGACAGTCAGACAGACTCCCGCATGCGCCCGACCAGGATCCACCCGGCACGCCCACCAGGGGGCGATGCTCTGCCCACCAGGGGGCGATGCTCTGCCCCTCTGGGGGCGTCGCTCTGTTGCAATCAGAGCCACTCTAGCGCCTGGGGCAGAGGCCAAGGAGCCATCCCCAGTGCCCGAGCCATCTTTGCTCCAATGGAGCCTCGCTGCGGGAGGGGAAGAGAGAGACAGAGAGGAAGGAGAGGGGGAGCGGTGGAGAAGCAGATGGGCGCTTCTCCTGTGTGCCCTGGCCGGGAATCGAACCTGGGACCCCTTGCACGCCAGACCGACGCTCTACCACTGAGCCAACCGGCCAGGGCAATAATCCCTATTTTTGAAAGTAACAAAAGCCAAGAGCACTAAGGTCTCTGAGTTTCCTTTTGGGATGTGACCAGAACACCTCTGAGTTGCCTAAAATACACACTCCCATTACTGTAGTGTGTAGTCAGTCATTATGTCTAGTGTGAGTCTTCATGTTTCTGTTCAGGTGAAAAGCTTCAGGTGCTGAAAGCAAAACTGCAAGAAGCGATGAAACTCCGAAGGTGTGAGGAGCGCCAGAAGCGCCAGGCATTGTTTAAATTAGACAATGAAGATGGATTTGAAGAAGAGGAGGAGGAGGAGGAAGAAATGACTGATGAGTCTGAGGAAGATGGGGAAGGCGAGGAAAAGGAAATGCTAGAGGAGGAAGAAGAGGAAGAGGAGAAAGAAGGCAATCAGGTTTCTGGCAATTATGTAATTTTGTTACTTGGTCATGATGAATAAGGAAAAGACAAGAATCAGATCTGAATACGAGTCAGTGAGCATGTTCAGCTGTATAAGAGATTTGAGGGGCAGAGATGAATGTAGCTAGCATGTGTATCTCAGTCTGTGCATTCAGTTCAGTTGGTTCCATTAAACACCTGTAGTTCAGAGCCATGGCTTATGTTAGTTTACATATTGTAACGTAATGCTAGCATGAAATGGCTTTGTACGAATTGGGACTTTTATCTCTGTTGTTTATTTAGGTTTCTCTATTCAGAATGAAAAGCAATTTTAACCTTGGCCAGGTTGAGGTCTGGAATCAATTCTCAGGCAGGCCAAGACCTTCCTGAGTTAATTGCATTCTTCACTGCAGAAGGTATTTGTAGAAGGGACTCTTGCCCCTGTTCCATGGTATACTTTTCTGCCAAGGGAATATAGATGATAATAGGATATTTTGTTTTAGAAAAAAGAAAGCTTTCTTGTTGGAACACTGGAGTCACTTGAGTTGGTTAATATTTATACTGGAGAAAGAAAGAAGAAAGTAGTGGCTGAATTGGGTAGCATGTCATAATCTGTGATAGGTTGTTTTTTTGTTTTGTTTTTTTAAGTGAGAGGTGGGGAGATAGTGAGACGGACTCCCTCATGCACCCCAACTGGGATCCACCTGGCAACCCCCGTCTGGGGCCCATGCTCAAAATCAACCGAGCTATTTTTAGTACCTGAGGCGAGCTATTTTTAGTACCTGAGGCAGACGCTCAGACCCACAGAGCTATCCTCAGTGCCCGGGGCTGATTCTCGAACCATCAAGCCACTGGCTATGGGAAAGGAAGAGGAAAACGAGGGAGAGGGAGGGGGAGAGAAGCAGATAGTTGCTTCTCCTGTGTGCCCTGACCAGGAATCAAACCTGGGACATCCATACACTGAGCCAACACTATTTACTGAGCCAACCAGCTAGGGCCTGTGATAGGATTGAGGTCAGTAGTTGTCCTGCAATCTCAGGCAAGTCATTTTAACCTCTCTTATAAATGCCTCAATAAAATGATAATTCCAGTTTTCTTTCATAATGTTGTAGCAATTTTGGGAGGGTAAAAGGTAAAATAAGTAAAAAAGAGCTCTAAAAGTATCAGGGAAAATTATGTTATTGATAATGGTAGGACCGAACTTCCTTCAGGTTTACCTTTTTAGATGTAAGATGTGACCAGGCAACCATATTTCAGGCTAACAGTGTGTTTGCTTTAAAATTTCCTAATGTATATTTTGTTTTGGGACGGCGTGGTTAATAAAGATTGAAGAATCCCTTCTCAGTAATGAAGAAATAGAAACCAAAGATGAGAAAGAAGTGGATAAAGAAAACAATGATGACAGTAGTGAAATTGGCAAGTCAGTTGGCCTTCTGTCTGTTCTCAAGCCTCTCTCCTCAGATTCTACCGTACTTTTATTTAAAGACAACTCTCCCAAGAAGGGGTAAGTCATCCTCTCTCAGGGAAGATATGATTCACTTGGATTTGCCCCTCTAGTAAGAAGCAGATACAAATACTCAAACAATTTACCTTCTTATTTTGTAGTTACTTTCCTAGTGAGGAAAAATCAGAAACAGATGACAACTCAGCCAGAAGGCCTAGCAAACTGGGTATGTAGTGACTCTTATGCAGAACTTGACTTTTCTTTGATCTTTCAGCCTTTGTAATCGTATGGATTACAATTCCATAAGGTTCCATTTTTTTGAACCCTCGTGGACTTTTCCCAGTCTTACATGTGGCAATGAAAGCAATTTATAAAGTAGAATACTTACTTTTCTTAGTCGTTTTTAAAACCTTATGCACATATATATATTTTTTAATTTATTGATTTTAGGGAGGGCGATGGAGAGAAAAAATGAAACATTGATTTGTTCTTTTACTTATTTATGTGTTTATTGGTTGATTCTTGTTTGTGCCCAGATGTGGGATTAAACCTGCAGCCGTGGCATATTGGGATGATGCTCTAACTAGCTGAGCTACCCAGCCAGGGCTGTACAAATTCTTTATATGTATAGTTTTCCATGGGCATCTAATAGGTTTGCAGTGAGTTTGTGTTGATTGCATGAACTATGAAACATGTCTCTAGATCAAAGATGTATAAGTGATTGGTTAATGGAGAGAGTGATCATAAGCATTAGGCAGTGTGACAGACGGGAACTTTCAGGTGTTACTTAGCTCAGAGTGATAAGCCTTGATTGTATAATGCCATCTTATTACTGTAATTTACCTTCTTATTTTTTTTAAAGATTTTATTTATTGGTTTTATGGAGAGAATACTGTAATTTACCTTTAACTTAATGTTTTGGAACATAAAACTTGAGAGATTTGCCTGTGAATGTTACCTGATAATTCCATTCTCAACTCTTTTTCCTAAACAAATCCATTTTATTTCTGGAGTCACACACTTAAGTTTTTTATTTCTTTCTTTAGATGAAGATGATTCATGCTCATTGCTAACAAAGGAGAGCAGCCACAACAGCAGCTTTGAGTTCACTAGCTCCACAATTCCCTCCTATCAGCCCTGCAACAGACAAACAGGCCTTGGCACTAGTTTTATCCCTACAGCAGCGGGATTCAGATCTCCTTCCCCTGGGCTATTTCGAGCCAGTTTGGTCAGCTCGGCTTCTAAGGTGAGATGGTAATGGTTTTATTTTTCTTTTTATAAATTTTTATTTATTGATTTTAGAGAGAGAAAAAGGGAGAAAGAGAGAGAGACTTGTTTGTTAGTTCACTTACTCATGCATTCCTTGGTTAATTTTTTTTTTTTCAGCATGAGATAGGGACAGACAGACAGGAAGGGAGAGAGATAAGAAGCATCAACTCATAGTTGCAATACTTTAGTTGTTCATTGATTACTTTCTCATACATCCCTTGACCAGGGAGCTCCAGCCAAGCCAGTGAGCCCATACTCAAGCTGGTGAGCCTGCACTCAAGCCAGATGAGCTCTCATTCAAGCCAATGACCTCGGGTTTTGAACCTGGGTCCTCAGTGTTACAGGTCACTGCTCTATCGACTGTGCTACCACCTGGTCAGGCTACTTGGTTAATTCTTGTATGTGCCCTGACCAGGGATCAGTCCCACAACCTTGGCTATCAGGACGATGCTCTAACCATCTGAGTTACCCGTCCAGGGCTGATAATGGTATTTTGATCTTTCCCCCCTTTTGCTTCCTACAGTGCTTAAATAAAAAAGAAAGAAAAAAGTACCCAAGCCAGCCAACTCCTACCACATTATATATTTTCAGTTTAAAAATCCACTCCCTTTGTGTATTAAAAAGAAGCTTCATCCAGTGTTCTTCCTGTCTTGGAGATATTTTTCTTCATATTTCTCTTGATCCTGCATTATCCTCCTCAATTGCAATTGCCTGAGAGAAAATTAAGTATTACAAATAGCAACTTCTGTTGTTGTCATGACAGTGAATGACATTTGTAAAATGTTATGTCTTTGTTTGGTTTTATTTTGGTGCCAGAGTTCAGGAAAGCTGTCTGAGCCTTCACTTCCCATAGAGGATTCCCAGGATCTGTATAACGCCTCCCCAGAGCCCAAGACACTTTTCCTAGGAACAGGAGACTTCCAGTTCTCACTGGAAGATGACACTCAGAGCCAACTGTTGGATGCAGATGGGTAGGTAGTTTTATGTTTTTGTGGGTGGGATGGTGCTGGGTACTGCTTAGTTTTGTTTAAAAATAAAGTGAGCCTCAGTCACTCCATCTGTGCTTTCTCTTCTGAGAAAGAGAAGGTATACAGACTATTAATATTACAGTACAAGCTTGAAAAAAGTCTCCAGAAAATGAAATGTAAATAACCCTTGCTGGCATCCTTCAATCTTACCTCATGTGAAATGCGCAGCTCTTGTAAAGGCGTCAAATTTCCCTGTATCCATCCTACCATGTTATGATTGTTGGGTTGGATTGAGAATTGACAGAGCTGTGGCACATTACGTGGACATAATGCCAAGCCCTACTCTCGCATCATCTGAAGCCAAATTACCCTTTACCCTTTACTTTTTTTTTTTTACAGAGACAGAGAGAGAGTCAGAGAGAGGGATAGACAGACAGACAGGAACGAAGAGATGAGAAGCATCAATCATTAGTTTTTCATTGCACATTGCGACACCTTAGTTGTTCATTGATTGCTTTCTCATATGTGCCTTGACCGCGGGCCTTCAGCAGACTGAGTAACTCCTTGCTCGGGCCAGTGACCTTGGGCTCAAGCTGGTGAGCTTTTGCTCAAACCAGATGAGCCCGTGCTCAAGCTGGCGACCTCGGGGTCTCGAACCTGGGTCCTCCTCATCCCAGTCCGACGCTCTATCCACTGTGCCACCGCCTGGTCAGGCTTTTTATTTATTTTTATTTTTTTAATATACATAATTTTATTGCAAAACTTTTTAAAAAACAAAATGCAACATTCTAAATAACCCAAAATTTACTACTGAGATGAAACTAATTCCGAGTCTGCTTTGCTACCATATACAAGTCAAGAAATTAAAGAAACCATTAAATATTTAGAAACATTTAACATCAGAAGCCTTAAAATCTAACTGTATGCAGTAGCCCCTCAGAAAGCTACAACCTGCATTTTAAAAAAAGTATTTTCTCTACAAAGAACCTTATCAGCTATACAAAAATCTGTACAGTTTTTATATTGAAGCTAATATTGAGCTGCACTTGAGTTCACATTCTTAGCCAAACAATTGCCTGAGCATACAAACATACTCCATACACATTACAGGACAGCCATTTATTCTTCATCTTCATCCTGTTCCTCCTCATCATCATCTTCCTCTTCTTTCTCCTCATCTTCTGGTTCGTTCTTCTTCTTTGAACCTGTTGGCCTGCCAGGACCCTTCTTTCCCACTTCACTTTTGCCCTTGGCACGGTATGCAGCAATATCCTTTTCATATTTCTCCTTTAGCTTAGCTGCTTTTTGCTCATATGGTTGCTTATCTTTGGCTGACTGTTCAGACCACATTTCACCCAGTTTTTTTTGCAGTATGGACAAACCAGGGTGTTCACTTTTGATCTTTGGGCGATGTTCAGAGCAAAACAGGAAGAAGGCAGATGGAGGCCTTTTAGGAGCATTGGGATCTTTTTTCTTTCCCTTCTTGTCACCTTTGGGAGGAATGTAGTTTTTCATCTCGCTGTCATAGCGCGCTTTGTCGCTCTTGGCCATATCTTTGAACTTGGACTTTTCCTTTGCTGACATGGTCTGGTGGTAGGTTTTCCTTAGAGTTGTGCCATGCGGCCGGGTCTATCTTATGCTTTACTTTTTGAATAGCATTTATTCTTTTGTAAAATTTCCTTCTCCTTCTTTATTTTTTTTATTTTATTTTTTACAGAGACACAGAGAATCAGAGATAAGGACAGACAGGCAGGAACAGAGAGAGATGAGAAGCATCAATCATTAGTTTTTCGTTGCGACACCTTAGTTGTTCATTGATTGCTTTTTCACATGTGCCTTGACCGCAGGCCTTCAGCAGACCGAGTAACCCCTTGCTCGAGCCAGCGACCTTGGGTCCAAGCTGGTGAGCTTTTGCTCAAACCAGATGAGCCTGTGCTCAAGCTGGCGACCTCGGGGTCTCGAACCTGGGTCCTCGGCATCCCAGTCCAACGTTCTATCCACTGCGCCACCGCCTTGTCGGGCTCCTTCTTCTTTAGATTATCACAAAGCTAACGGTTGAATCTTTTGTATTCTGGTTTGGGATTCAGCTTCTAACTTTGGTATTGGAAATGAGTTGAGTTTTCCCCCCACTACTTTGTTTTTTCCCTAGTGTTTCTTACATTCTTCATTGTGCTTGTAGGTTCTTAAATGTTAGAAACCACAGGAATCAGTACCAAGCTTTGAAGCCTCGATTACCATTGGCCAGTATGGATGAGAATGCCATGGACGCTAACATGGATGAGCTGTTGGATTTGTGTACTGGAAAATTCACATCTCAGGATGAAAAAGCTCTGCCCAGGAAGAGCAACAAGAAAGAGAACATGGAGGAACTTCTGAATCTTTGTTCAGGAAAATTCACCTCTCAGGGTAAATATCCAACAAAGTGCATCAAGATCACCACAAGTATTCTTTGGGGGTTTTTTAGATTCTTGATAGTATTTTTTTTTAAAGATTTTATTTATTGCTTGAGCTGTCATGGTGCAATGGGCTGAGGTCGCAGGTTCAAAATCTGGCCTTGTCCCGTCAAGGCACATACGAGAAGCAGCTACTATGAGTTGATGCTTCTTGCTCCTCCCTTACCCACCCCCCACCTTTCTCTCTCTCTTCTATAAAATTTTTTTATTTTAATAATTAATTTAGATGTGTGACTTTATTTATTTTTAAGATTTTATTTATTGATTTTAGAGAGAGGAGAGATAGGTGAGAGGTGTGGAGGCGAGGAGCAGGAAGCTTCAACTCATAGTAGCTGCTTCTCATATGTGCCTTGACAGGGCAAGGCCAAGTTTGTTTGTTTTTTTGTTTTTGTTTTTGTTTTGTTTTTTTACAGAGACAGAGAGAGAGTCAGAGGGAGGGACAGACAGACAGGAACGGAGAGATGAGAAGCATCAATCATTAGTTTTTCATTGCACATTGCTACACCTTAGTTGTTCATTGATTGCTTTCTCATATGTGCCTTGACCGTGGGCCTTGAGCAGATGGAGTAACCCCTTGCTCGAGCCAGCAACCTTGGGTCCAAGCTGGTGATCTTTTGCTTAAACCAGATGAGCCCACGCTCAAGCTGGCAATCTCGGGGTCCCGAACCTGGGTCCTCGGCATCCCAGTCCGTCGCTCTATCCACTGTGCCACCGCCTGGTCAGGCCAAGGCCAAGTTTTGAACCTGCAACCTCAGCATTCCAGGTCGAGCTTTACACAGTGCCACCACCATAAGTCAGGCCACTACAAATATTCTTTGTTATTGTTATTTATTTTTTTTTTTACTGAGAGGAGGGGAGGCAGAGATACAGACTCCTGCATGTGCCTCAACTGGGATCCACCTGGCAAGCCCACTAGGGGTCAATGCTCTTCCCATCTGGAGCTGGTGCTCCATTGCTCAGCAATAGAGTAATTTTTTAGCTCCTGAGGTAGAGGCCACTGGAGCCATCCTCAGTGCCTGATGCCAACTCGCTTGAACCAACTGAGCCATGACTGTGGGAGGGGAAGGAAAGGGAGAGGGTGGAGAAGTAGATGGTCGCCTCTCCTGTGTACCCTAACCAAGAATTGAACCTGGGAGATCCACACGCTAGGCCAACACTCTACCACTGAGCCAACGAGCCAGGGCCAAGTATTCTAGAAAAGAAATCTCTTACTCTTCAATGAAAAGTTTACAGAAAACAGGATATGATGGATTCTAGCATGTAGGTTGAATTTACTGCTTAGCTCCCTGACATGTAGAGCCCTTACTTTCTTTTGGTGGTGAAGTGTTGACTTAAGATTGCTCTTGCCCTGGCTGGTGGTACAGTCTATAGAGCATTGTCCTAGAGCACTGAAGTTGCCGATTCAATCCCAAGGGTGCCAGCTCAACTCAAAGGGCACTGGTTTGAGCCGCAGTTAGGGCACATATGAGAATCAATCAATGGGTGCACAACTAAGTGGAACAATGAGTTGATGCTTCTCTCTTTCTCTCTCTCCCTTCTCTTCCCCCACCTCTTTCCCTTTCTTTCTCCTTACCCTCTCTCCTTCCCCCCCTCAAATCAATGGGGAAAAAAGATTGCTCTTAATATTTGTGCCAAGCTTAGAAAAGTGTCTGGTGTATACTAAATTTCATATAAATGTTCATTTATTACTCCTGCCAGCACAACCCTGTCTTTCCCTGACACCCTTGCTAGAATATAAGTCCTGTGAGAGTGGGGATCTTTGTTCTGTTCGCTACTGTACATAGCAAGTACTAAATAAGGATTTGTCGAATGAATGAATAGCTGGTAAACTCTTTCTGGCAAGCGTATCTTAGAACTGTATTGAACTGGCATGTCTTTAGATGGGTAGAAAAAGGATAAAGCTGTCATTCCTTGGTGACAGATCTTTTTCTTTGTTGTGATGTAGATGACTCCACTCTGGCTCCATCAGACTTAAATAAGCAAGAGAAGGAGAGCAGCTTGGGTGATCCAATGGAAGAAGCACTTGCTCTTTGTTCAGGCTCTTTCCCAACAGACAGGTGAGTCTCAGTGATTGGTGGAAACTTGGGAAGGCTTCATCTTCTTACAAAATAAATTCTAGGATTAGGTTTTATGCTCTTAGCAATAACTGGCCATCTTAGGGGCTTTATATCCTGTCTGAGAGCATTGCAGTGGGTCTGAGTCTCATATTTGCATGTAAGGAAACTATAATGCTTTCATCTAGTTGGTAGAGAACAGGGTAAAAAAGAGGCAAAAATAAGCACGTGAAAGTGCTCAACATCACTGATAATTAGGGAAATGAAAATCAAGATCACAGTAAAATACTACCTCACACTCATTAGAATGGCTACTCTAAAGAAAAAACAGAAAGTTCCAAGTATTGGTGAGGATGTGGAGAAATTTAAATCCTTGTGCTCTGTTGATAGGAACGTAAAAATAAACTGCTATAGAAAACAGAATGGCAGTTCCTCAAATTAGAATATGATTCAGCAATTCCACTTTTGGGTTTATATACAAAAGAAGTGAAAATGGACTCAGAGATTTGGTCCCCCATGTTCATAGCAGGAGTAGTTTTAAATCAAAAGGTAGAAACAGCCCAGGTGGATACAAAATGTGTTGTGTGTGTGTGGGGGGGGCATACATGATGGAATATTATTCAGCCTTGAAAAAGGAAGGAATTTCTGATAAATGCTACAACATGGATAAACTATGAGGACATTACACTACATGAAATAAGCCAATCAAAAAAATACAAATACTACATGATTCCACTTATATGAGATACTTAGAATAGTCAAGTTCATACAGACAGAAAGTTGAATGAGGGTTGCCAGGGGCTGAGGGAAGAGAAGAATGAGGAGCTGTTTAAAGGGTACGGAGTTCCAGTTTTGCAAGATGAAAAGAGTTCTGGAGGTTGATAGCGATATCTTGTTTTCTGTTTCTTGGAGAGATTGTTAGTACTGATAAATATTTTCAATTCTTAAATTCTCATAGTTTGCTTTCAACAACTCACCCATTGATTTGTCGATTGCGTTTTAGGGAAGAAGAAGGTGAGGAAGAGGAATTTGGAGACTTCCGGCTTGTCCCAAATGATAATGAGTTTGATAGTGATGAGGTGAGTTTGAAGGGAGCAAAGTTGTCATAACTGAACTTTGTGTATTGCTGTTTTTCTTTTTTCCTAGTCTGAGTTCTTGAAAAGTTTAAGTTTGGCGTTTTATCAGAAGCAATTTCCTAGAATAAGATGTTTGGGCATTTGTTTATAAATCCTGCTTCAGCTGAGGACACATTTTATTCTGCCTCACTTTGGGTGTGACCCTATATGATTTTGCAGGATGAACATAGTGACTCTGATAACGAAGACGAGGCTCTGGAAGACCACGAGGAGGAGGATGAAGAAGAGCTCCTGAGACAGTCCGAGAAGTTGAAAAGGCAAATGTAGGTGTTCGGTACATTCCTTCAGTTGCTAGAAAGTCTTTCACAGTTGAGTTGTAGCTTACCACCTTTTTGCCTTAATTTGCTGGTTCTCTTTTTGCTTTTTGTGGTTAGCCTGGATTAAAGAAAATCCATTCACGTGTTATCTCTGTACAGAACATTTCTAGGTCCTTCAGCTGTGTCTCACATGACATTGTTTCCTTTCAAGTGTGATCTGACTACTGCTGTGTGTAGGGATATAACCATAGTCCTTGTTCTGAACACATAATACACTACTTGGAATGTAACCAAAGGTCATAAGAGCTGAGTCACTAGATCCTGAGGATCTAGTAGTTAACTGTAATTTCTAGTAATTTTTCCCAATGAATTACTGTCTTTCCAGGTTTTTTTCATCTTAGTTTTGGGCAAAATACCACCATTTGTTTTCTCAGTGTTTTGTTGTTGTACTGATTCTGAAAGTAAACCATTTATTTTAGAATATTTGAAAGAATATAGAAACATTAAGTTAAAAGTCATCCATGTTCACCATCCATCCATTATCATTATTAAACTGTTGATGGTGGTTGTTGCTTCATCACCTTTTTTATGCATGTATTTTTATATAGTTGGAATCTGTACAGTTTTTTATATATACAATTTTGCTTTCTTTCTTACTTAGTATATCTATAAGCAATTTCCCATGATGTTACAAGTTTTATAAAGAGCATTTTAATAGGTATTTGATATTATATTGTATGTGGATGACTTTTGGAATTCACAGATAGAGCATCATCTTGATTCCTATTAGAGTTATATTATAGTTTTGTTTTGTTTTGTTTTTTATATATATATTATAGTTTTTAGCCCATCATTCCATTCTATTCAGATCAGGGGTTTTTTTTGTTCATATTTTTCTGAAGCCGGAAAAGGGGAGGCAGTCAGACTCTCACATGCGCCCGACCAGGATCCACCCCGCATGCCCACCAGGGGGCGATGCTCTGCCCATCTGGGGCATTGCTCGGTCACAACCAGAGCCATTCTAGCGCCTGAGACAGAGGCCACAGAGCCATCCTCAGCGCCTAGGTCAACTTTGCTCTAGTGCAGCCTTGGCTGCGGGAAGGGAAGAGAGAGACAGAGAGGAAGGAGAGGGGGAGGGATGGAGAAGCAGATGGACGCTTCTTCTGTGTTCCCTGGCCGGGAATCGAACCTGGGACTCCCGCACGCCAGGCTGACGCTTTACCACTGAGCCAACCGGCCAGGGCTTCAGATCAGTTTTGAGTTCTGATTTATCACTTGTCGAATTAAGTATCTCATACAGCTTTGGGTCATCTATAGATTTTTCTGAGGCAGTGGTTCTTTTTTTTTTTTTTTTTTTTTTCTTTTCATTTTTCTGAAGCTGGAAACAGGGAGAGACAGTCAGACAGACTCCCGCATGCGCCTGACCGGGATCCACCCGGCACGCCCACCAGGGGCGATGCTCTGCCCATCCTGGGCGTCGCCATGTTGCGACCAGAGCCACTCTAGCGCCTGAGGCAGAGGCCACAGAGCCATCCCCAGCGCCCGGGCCATCTTTGCTCCAGTGGAGCCTTGGCTGCGGGAGGGGAAGAGAGAGACAGAGAGGAAAGTGCGGCGGAGGGGTGGAGAAGCAAATGGGCGCTTCTCCTGTGTGCCCTGGCCAGGAATCGAACCCGGGTCCTCCACACGCTAGGCCGACGCTCTACCGCTGAGCCAACCGGCCAGGGCTCCGGCAGTGGTTCTTAAACCTTATTTAAGTGTAGAGTCCAAATGAAATCTTATAAAGAATGACAGCTAAAAGTTGAACTCCTCAGACGGTAATGGGAAGATTGGGAAACTTAGAGGCTAGTAGCCCGTGAAGGAATTCCCCAGAAACCCTAGGATTTAGGGATACTCAGCTTTAAAAAAATAATGTAAGTCTTTGATAAAAATTAGCCTTCAGAAAGCCATCAAAATTTTGCCACTCTTGGCTGAAGATAACAGAACTTTGAACTCAGGTGGCAGCAGATTTGTTCTCAGTGGGAACTGGAGTCAGGAAAACTAACTAGCAGTGGTTTTGATTACCAGTAACTCTGAGCCTTAGTCATGTCTGTGATTTGGTGGAGTGTAAGAGATCCAAGTCTCTTTCCTTTCTAATCCATTCTGTCTCCTAACACTAGTGAGCTTAAATAAAAAACAAGACAGTTTGAGCCTTCTAGCAGGTATGTCTCAAATGTGTAAAGAGATCAAGAGTTCTGGTTTTAAAGTCACCAAGCTAGTTGAATCCAGGCTCTGCTACCTCTAGCTGTGTGACTTTGGGTAAGTAGTTTGCTCTCTGGGTCTTAGTTCCTTCAGGTGTAAATTGAAAGGAATAATAGTACCTCCTCCTGAGGATAATGCAGTGAGGTCTGTAAAGCACAGTACTGGCACACAGTATTATGGAATGATAGACTTCTAAATATTATCAAATGTATTATATATGAAGTTAAACTTATTGTTAGGTGGCTCTGTGTTCCGCTTTTCTCATTGCTTCCATATTCTGTGTGTGTATTCATTGTTGCATTTTCTATTCAAAATTATGTTCCAGGAGATTGAAGAAATACCTGGAGGATGAGGCAGAGGTGTCAGGGAGTGACGTGGGAAGTGCAGACGAGTATGATGGGGAAGAGATCGATGAATATGAAGAGGACGTAATTGATGAAGTACTTCCTTCGGATGAGGAACTACAGAATCAAATCAAGAAAATACATATGTCAGTGTCCCAACAAGCCCTGCTGAGTAATGGGGTTTGTTTTAAGACCCTATAACTAGCCAGAGTGGTGCTTGATTTGAACACTGTACTTTTCCTATTGTAGGAAAACGATGTTAGATGATGATAAGCGACAGCTACGTCTATACCAAGAGAGGTTCCTAGCAGATGGAGATCTGCACAGCGATGGTCCTGGTCGAACAAGGAAATTCCGATGGAAAAACATAGGTGTCTTGGGTTTTGCCTTTATTTATTTATTTATTTATTTATTTATTTATTTATTTATTTGAAAGGAGAAGAGATAGTGAGGCAGACTCCCGCATATGCCTTGACCAGGATCTACCTAGCTACCCTATCTAGGGCCAGTGCTCAAGTACTGAGCTATTTTTTAGTGCCTGAGGCTGATGTGCTCCCACGGAGCTATCCTCAGCATCTGGGGCCATGCTTGAACCAATTGAGCCACTGGCTGTGGGTGGAGAAAAGGGAAAGAAGGGGGAGAGGGGAGAAGCAGTTGGTCACTTCTTCTTTGTGCCTTGACCAGGAATCGAACCAGGGATGTCCATACGCTGGGCCAACTCTCTATCCACTGAGACACCAGCCAGGGCTGGTTTGTGCTTTAGAAGCAAATGGTATCATGTGCATGTTTGTCCAGTATAAAATGAGAAGTGGAAATCAAAACCATAGCAGGCTGTGATGAAGGACCTGGATGTAACCATTATTTTCTTTTAGTGGATGGGGAAACTATGTGTCAGTATATGGTAAATGCTAAGTGTCCAGGTATCCTCTCCTATGGGAATTACAGAATGTTCATAGCCTTAACTCTTTGCTTTAGATGATGCTTCCCAGATGGACTTGTTCCACAGAGACTCTGATGATGAACAGATCGAGGAACAGCTTGATGAGACAGAAGCCAGATGGAGGAAGGAGCGAATTCAGCGAGAGCAGTGGTTTCGGGACCAGGTAGGGGATTTCCAAGAAATTTGCCTCTTTTGATCCTAGTGTATAAGGAGAGGACCTAGTCATCCAACTTGTCATGATAGTTTCAAAATCTTGGGCAATGTATTGCTGTTCCTTTTAGCCCTTGAGTTTTCTTTTGTGCTTTGAGAAGGTTTATCATGGGCATGTTTTTGTGTTTGTTGAAAATCTTTTTTCTTTTTTTTGTCTAAAGCAATAAAAATTTGCAAAAAGGAAAACATGATATCTCAAGTACCTTAGCTTCTTACTCCAGGCTATGCTAACTGTTGGGGGAGTTGTAGACTTCTGTTCATGCTGTCTGGTTTTTATTTCCAGGCACAGCAGGGGAAAATTGCAACTGAAGGAGAAGAAGAAATTGGGGAAGACAGTCAGTTTATGATGCTGGCCAAGAAAGTTACAGCCAAAGCGTTGCAGAAAAATGGTAAGCTCTTGGTCCTCCTCAGGATCTAGCCCCCTGGATTGTTAGTGCTGGAGCCTGGGAGGTGACTCCAGCCTTTAGGGGCTATTGGGCTATTGCAGCTTAGTCATGGACCTGTGTCTAAAAGTGTCTTAAAGAGGTGGGGAGAGGCCCTGGCTGGTTGGCTCAGTGGTAGAGCGTCGGCCTGGCGTGCAGAGGTCCCAGGTTCAATTCCAGGCCAGGGCACACTGGATAAGCGCCCATCTGCTTCTCCATCCCTCCCCCTCTCCTTCCTCTCTGTCTCTCTCTTCCCCTCCTGCAGCCGAGGCTCCATTGGAGCAAAGATGGCCCGGGCGCTGGGGATGGCTCCTCGGCCTCTGCCCCAGGCGCTGGAGTGGCTCTGGTCGCAACAGAGCGACGCCCTGGAGGGGCAGAGCGTCGCCCCCTGGTGGGCGTGCCGGGTGGATCCCGGTCGGGCACATGCGGGAGTCTGTCTGTCTCTCCCCGTTTCCAACTTCAGAAAAATACAAAAAAAAAAAAAAAAAAAAGAGTTGAGGAGAGACAGTGTTCTTGGATCTTACTCTATTTGGTTGTGAAGGTTGTTTTTATGAGTATAAGTAGCTGGTTTTGCTTTATGTTCTCAGGCAGTTCAGAGGAGTGAATTCCATATTTTTTAATTTAGCTGCCCAGGATTAAATACCTAAGTGTTAGAGCTAGAATTTGAACCCAGATATATCTAACTCCAGAGCTGAGGCTCTTAAATACTGTTCCATACTCTTACCATTCCTTTATTACTGTTAATGATTAGTCAGCAAGTTCAGCTTGGTTGTCTGTCTTCTTGTAGCCACTTACTATGGTTTCAAGTCGCCATTATAAAATAATTAAGAGCACAGTGGATAGAGTGTCGAACTGGGATGCAGAGGACCCAGGTTCAAAACCCCGAGGTTGCCGGCCTGAGTGCGGGCTCATCCGGCTTCAGTGCAGGCTCACCAGCTTGAGCGTGGGGTTGCTGGCTTGAGTGTGGGATCATAGACATGACCCCCATGGTCACTGGCTTGAGCCCAAAGGTCACTGGCCTGAAACCCAAGGTTGCTACCTTGAGCCCAAGCTCACTGGCTTGAGCAAGGGGTCACTCATTCTCCTGGAGCTCCCTGGTCAAGGCACATATGAGAAAGCAATCAATGAATAACTAAGGTGCCACAATGAAGAATTGATGCTTCTCATCTCTCTCCTTCCTATCTGTCTCTCTTTCTGTCTCTCTTGATTAAAAAAAAAAAATCGAGTTTTTGGGGCTTTGGTTTATTGATTTAGTTAAATGTTTCTTAGCATGTTTAGATTTAAAAGTAGTTCTACCCAGTTTTGCCCAGAACAAGTCTCTGTCTTTATTCTTTTCAGCCAATCGCACAGTGGTTATTCAAGAATCAGTGTCTTTACTCAGAAATCCTTTTGAAGCCATCAGACCGGGAAGTGCCCACCAGGTTGGTTGGGGACATTGTTAGCCTGACATCATGATCTGCAATGTTCTAAAGGCCCGGGTCACGCTAAGGGAATACTGTCATTCGGGGAGAGAGGTGGCTACAGGCAATGGAAGTAGATGGCAGAGGACCCTGCTACCTCTCTTCTGCTGAGTGGGGTGGGAATATGTCCTCTCGGTACCCAGGGAGACAGGGAGAGATCGACTTCTCGTTCTTTCTTTGGCACTTGGAATTTGATACCAGACGACTCCTCTTTCCTCAGCTGAAGACGGGCTCACTGCTAAACCAGCCCAAAGCTGTACTTCAGAAGCTGGCTGCCCTCTCTGACCTTAACCCCAGTGCGCCCCGGAATGCAAGGAACTTTGTCTTCCATACACTTTCTCCTGTCAAGGCTAAGGCAGCAAAGGAATCATCTAAGCCTCAGGTAGGGAATTTGAGAACTGATATGATGGCTTTCCGACGCAGAATTTACTTATTTCAAAAATACATATTTCCGCCTTAACGGCTTATGCTGCAGTGTTCATCTCGCACTTCCCAATAAGGTACAAGGACATTGCCACCCCTAACAGGTAATCAGTTTTGAAAATTTTCCTGGAAAGTTTACATTTCTTTCTTTCTTTTTGTTTTCTGTCATTAATCGGTCATGATTTAACTATGAGTTGCCAAAGAGCTAATTGGAGGTAAGCACCTGTATGAGGGTCTTGAGCTGGCCATGACTCTCCCTCTGTTCTCTAGGTGAGGAGAAAGGGTCCGTCCTTAATGAGGACTCCATCACCTAAGCGCCTCAAAACAGGTGACAACACTTCAGGACTGAAGCCGAGCATCTTCAGATACTTGGAAAGCTAACAGCATCGGATGCCAGCACCCGCTCTGAGACTGCCCGGAGGAGTCCTGGCATCGAAGGCTAGAACTGATGCTCCTGTGGACGGTTCTCCCCTTCCTTCAAACCAGTGCATTAGGGTTGCCGGCTGAGATTCCGGCTCTTTGCCCTGCGTGGCTCTGGCCATCTCTGATCGTAATTCTTCAAAACTGATCTTAATTCTGCAGTGTTTACAACGTTGACTCATGGGACACTTGGGTGAAGAATTAGTTCCTTCATTAAGTACTTGACATTTTATCCTAGCAGCTTCTTGGGTTGATACCTCTTTGTGGAAGGAGTGGTTAGAGGTAGAGGAGGAGGAGGAAAAAGTGTGGCATTACAGAAACTTACAGAAAGCAGAGAAGGCAATGCCAGCATGGCTCCTTCACATCCGTCAGATCTGTACCATCACAACCAGCACTCAGCGAAAGACATGCTGCTTAGAGGGACCAACTGAGGGGCTGTTCTCGAGTCTTGCCCCTTCCATTTTCCTATACGCCTCTTCCCAAGACAGCCGATTAACCTTTGCCTCCTTTATGGTAAGGACTCCCAAGTCAGAGAGGCCTTGGCCCCAATTTTCTGGTTTATAAGGATGAAGATAAAAAGTTATACCCAGTGTCTGTTCACATGAGATAGCCTGTGGGACAGAGCTCTCTCTTCCGGGACTACTTGAAACGCTGTTGCGCCGGGCCCTCCCTCCCCATCCTCACAGAGAAAAAAACAGCCATGACTTATTACATTCACCTGGGTGAAGTATACTGCCCTAATCAGTCAGAGGATACTTTAATGATCCTTCATTGCTTATTTTGATAGAAGACCATCATGGAGTTTAATCAAAATATTGTTAAGAGAATTGCCATCATTCGTGAGTTTCCCTGAACTACCATGGCACATTCAGATTTTTAGACAGATTTTCCCCTCCTCAGAACTGAGCATCACTGCTGCCTTGCAAAAAACATTTTATTTGAATAATGTGGTTTCGCTGTCAGGATCTGGACTTGGGAAGTTGTATGAATTGTGCCAATTTTTAATTGACAGGTGGGCAATGCCAATCTAATTGATGAAATTAGGGAGTAGGGCCTGACCAGGCGGTGGCGCAGTGGATAGAGCGTCGGACTGGGATGCGGAGGACCCAGGTTCGAGACCCCGAGGTCGCCAGCTTGAGTGCGGGCTCATCTGGCTTGAGCAAAGCTCACCAGCTTGAGCCCAAGGTCACTGGCTCGAGCAAGGGGTTACTCAGTCTGCTGTAGCCCCACAGTCAAGGCACATATGAGAAAGCAATCAATGAACAACTAAGGTGTTGCAACAAAAAACTAATGATTGATGCTTCTCATCTCTCCATTCCTGTCTGTCTATCCCTCTCTCTGACTCTGTCTCTAAAAAAATAAAAAAAAAAAAAGGAAAGAAATTAGGGAATAGGTTTCCTCCAGTTGTTTCTAATACACAGCATGCTGACTTTGACAGAAATTAAGTTTGTATATTTGTAATTTTCTAATGGGGGAAAATGTATGTAAAGATGTTTTAATATGTATATATTTTTTCAGTAAATCCCAATCCCTTGCAGGCAGGATTTTCTGTCCGGATTGAATGCCCACCCTTAGGTCAGAGCCTGTCCAGAGTGGAGGAACATGTTGTGTTCAGGCTGTCTCCGAGGGAAGCCTTCTGGAGCGAGGGGCTGCTGCCACTGGCCCCTCACAGGCTTCTCAACTCCAGTGAATTGATCAAATTAACTTGCCAAGTGGTTTGGGTTCAGTACAGATGAGGAGAGTTTACGTAAACGATACCTGTTTCTACAGCCTTTGGACTGGCAGCCACTGGTCCGAGGTGAGAGTTACCACCGCTCCCTTTCAGAGCCCCTTTTATATCTATCTATGAGGATGGTAATTCATGCCTATCTCAGGTGCTGTGAAGCTTAGGTTGGAATCTGTCGGTGGATGCATTATATCAAGTGTTACTCTGCAAGCATAAGGAATTGCCAGCGTCACCACTGTAGCTTCTTTTGCAGACCTGTTAAAAGTCCTTTGCGGCCTGACCTGTGGTGGCGCAGTGGATAAAGCGTCGACCTGGAATGCTGAGTTGAAGCTTCCTGCTCCTCCCTCCTTCTCTCTCTCTCTCTCTCTCTCCTCTAAAATGAATAAATAAAAAATAAAATAAATAAAAAAAAATAAAAAAGTCCTTTGCCACACGATTCTCAAGTTTAACATCTTTAAAAATGTGGTTTTTCTCCTAAAAATCTGCTCTTCCTCCTGAGTTTGCCATTTTATTTCATCTTATTCCTTCAAATGAGTTGAAAGGATTATTTTTTTGGTTGTTAAGCTATGACATGTTAGATTCAGGTGTACAACCTAATGATTTAATATCTGTATATATTGTGAACTGATCAACACAATAAGTCTAGTTAACATCTATGACCATACATAATTACAAAATATTTTTTCTTGTAATGAGAACTTTTAAGATCTATTACCGCCTGACTGGGCGGTGGCGCAGTGGATAGAGCATCGGACTAGGATGCAGAGGACCCAGGTTCGAGACCCCGAGGTCGCCAGCTTGAGCACAGGCTCATCTGGTTTGAGCAAAAGCCCACCAGCTTGAACCCAAGGTCATTGGCTCCAACAAGGGGCTACTCGGTCTGCTGAAGGCCCGTGGTCAAGGCACCTATGAGAAAGCAATCAATGAACAACTAAGGTGTTGCAACGTGCAATGAAAAACTAATGATTGATGCTTCTCATCTCTCTCCGTTCCTGCCTGTCTATCCCTCTCTCTGACTCACTCTCTGTCTCTGTAAAAAAAAAATTCCCTTAGCAACTTTGAAATATACCATCATAGCCTGACCTGTGGTGACGCAGTGGATAAAGCGTTGACCTGGAAATGCTGAGGTTGCCGGTTCAAAACCCTGGGCTTGCCTGGTCAAGGCACATATGGGAGTTGATGCTTCCAGCTCCTCCCCCCTTCTCTCTCTCTGTCTCTCCCTCTCCTCTCTAAAATGAATAAATAAAAAAAAAAAAAATATATATATATATATATATATATGCCATCATATAGTATTAGTAACTCTAGTCACCGTGCTGTCCATTGCCTCCCATCGCTTATTTATTTTATAACTGAAGGGCATCTTTGACACCTCCTTCCTTAGTCCCATGATCAGTCTCTAAGTCCCGTTACTTATTTTTTAAAAGACTTGATTTAATTGATTTTTACAGGGAGAGGAGAAAGAGGGAGGGTCATGGGGAGTGAGAAGTTTCAACTCATAGTTGCTTCATTTTAGTTGCTCATTGCTTGTCCTATGTGCCTTGACCAGGCAAGCCCAGGGTTTTGAGCCTGTGACCTCAGTGTTCCAGGTCGATGCTTTATCCACTGCGCCACCACAGGTCAGGCTAAGTCCCGTTATTTCTATTTTCAGATTACATTGGAAGTCAGCTCACTTCTAGCTCTGTAGCCAGTGCTCTATTCCAAGATGCCATAACTTCTTGCTTGGATATTAAAGCAGCCTCATGATCTATTTCGCTTCCCTTCTGCCCACTGTGCATAGCAGCTAGAGGGTGACCTTTGTATAAACAAAACTTAGAGGATGCCACTCCCCCAATTAAAACCTTTCAATGGCTTTCATTGTACTCAAAATTAACTTCCAACTCATGACCTACAGGCCCTCTGTGATTCAGCTGTGCCTTTCAACCTCCCAGCCACTCCATTCACGTCACGCTCAGCTGAGGCTCCCACAGTGTCCTTCCTTCTCCCGACATGCCCTTCCCTCTACCCCCTTTGTCTGGCTGATGTATAATTCTCCAGGTGTTAGCTTAGATTTCACTTCCTCAGAGATGGCTTAAGTTACCTATGTTAGTTTCCTATTCCTTTTTTTTTTTTAATCGCCATTTGCCACCTTATTGTTTGTCTAGGTCTGTCTTCCCCATTCAACTTAATTCTGTGAAAACAGACGATATCTGTTTTGTTTAAAAATGGATGCTTTGGGTAGTGCTGTGCCTGGCACATACCTAAGTGAGTATTGATTGGGTAATGAATGACCCGAAGCCTGGAAGAGCTAATGGTGAAAAGCTTGGAGCTGAATGACCTACGGAGAAGCTTTCTAGTGAGGTAGAATAGAGGTGGTTGCTATGTGAAACCTGAAGCCCTTGTTCAGCAACTTCCAAGTGACAGGACCTTGGATAAATCATTCTCTGAACTTCTTTCTCCTCACCCGGAAAATGAGGCTAACGTGAAGCAGCTTGGTTTAGCTCACAGGGTTGTGGTTAGGCTCAGAGGGACAAATTAATGTGAAGTGATGGAGGCTGAGCTAATGCCAGGGAAGGACTGGTGCTCGTGCCTCCTTTATGGTGGGGCTCTGGGAAGGAGAGGCCACACCTCACCAGTCTCCACAACTACCAGCCCATGGGCCCATCTCAGGACCAGGGATGGCCAGCCATGGGCTGGGACTTGTGAGAGTGGTCAAGATGGTGGTCTGCTTGTGTGCCTGGACTTTCACAGTGAGCTGGGGAAGTAGGTACAGCTTTGTCCATGGCTGATGTCACCTTGGATTTTACCTTTTTATACCCGGGTGCCAGCTCTCTCTGCCCCTAGTAGCTCTATTGTCTTGGTCTGTACTGTCCACACCCTTTCCATTCCCTCTTTCTGTCCTCTCTTCTCTCACCTTCAAGCTTTTTCATTTTCAGTTTATTGATCTAGTTCTTTCCTGTGGTGGGATACCTAATAGGAAAAGGGAGTTTGAAGCAGTTACAGCCTAAGGGTGCTTGGCAAAACTGTGGGCCTGGATGCCTGGGTTCCTCCCCTTTATTTTCAGAGGAACCACAGTTAGTCTTCTTGGTGGCTGGTGGGTGGAGGTGGGGGTGAAGAGGCAGCTCAAGCTCCAGGCCAGTCTCGGTGGAGAGTGCTGGGGCAGGGTGGCTGGGAGTGAATCGTGGTGTCGGCTCTTTATCCCCTTTCTCTCAGAGGCTGAGGGAAAGAAAAAAGCTGACTGCCCACCCCTCTCTTTGTCTTGTCTAATTTAACTTACGTTATTTATCAAATAGACAGGTTATTTGGAAAACCAGATGGACCCAGGCAAAAATCATCTGGGTTTTCCAAATGTGAAAAATTAGGTTCTGAGGGCCCAGGAGGAAAGGCATGCTCGTGCACGTGTGTGTGTGTGTGTGTGTGTGTGTGTGTGGTTGGGAGGGGGTGAGGAGTATTGAGGGTACTTTATGTCTCTGTAGTCAGACCCAGAAATTGCTTCATGACATTCAACTTCCCCCTTCTTATTCCTTCAAGTTCTTTATGATTAGAATCTAAATGAGAAAACTACAGTCTTTATGTTGTTGGCTGGGAGTGCTGAGAGGTTTAATTGGCCGAGGATAAGAGTGTGTCAGGGCTAGAATAGAACAGCAGCTGACAGCCTTCTCTCTCTAGCCCTCGCCTCCTACGGAACCAGTGGGTTAGCAAGAGGCGCAGGTGACAGAGAGGTTTCCAGAACAGAAACCTCCACCTCTTGTCCCTTCAAAGGTACCCCAAAATGATCGCAGCAGTTACTGAAGTTAGACGTTAGGGGAAGAACTTACTGTTTTATGACTTCCCAATGATCAGATGACCAAAGAACACTTGCGATTAAAGGTTGTCTCTTCCCCTAAATAGCTAGAGAAGGGCCTGACCAGGCGGTGGCGCAGTGGATAGAGCATTGAACTGGGATGTGGAGGACCCAGGTTCGAGACCCCTGAGATCACCAGCTTGAACGTGGGCTCATCTGGTTTGAGCAAAGCTCACCAGCTTGGACCCAAGGTCGCTGGCTCGAGCAAGGGGTTACTAGGTCTGCTGTAGTCCCATGGTCAAAGCATGTATGAGAAAGCAATCAATGAACAACTAAGGTATTGGTTTCAACGAAAAACTGATAATTGATGCTTCTCATCTCTCCGTTCCTGTCTGTCTGTCCCTGTCTATCCCTCTCTCTGACTCTTTCTGTCTCTGTTAAAAAAAAAAAAATCCTTAAAAATAGCCAGGGAAGGAATTAGCACGTAGTCACAACCAGGAAGGAAGGTTCGAAGCCTGTGGTTACCTCTGGGCAGCATCATCGTTAGGAAGGAGTTGCAGCAGGAGGCTATGGAGATTCTTGGCTTTGATAGAGGAAATCGGGCTGAAAGCAGAAAGAGCCATCTTTCCACCGACACACATGCACACAGAACAGAGCCAAGACCCTTTCTGGCCTGAGGAATCTGGCAGCGGCAATAGCACTTGTTCCATTGTAAGTGCCATTTTGTAAAGTGTCATTGGACTGTGAAAGCCACTTAATAACTTGATCTCATCTGAATAATCTGAGTTAATACTAGCTCCACAGTGGTGAGGATTAAGTAAAAAAAGAATTGTAAAGTGTCTGCTTCCAGGCCTAGCACATAGTAAACATCAATGAGTGCTTGTTGAATGAATGAGTCCATGGATCTGAGCATTAGGGCCCTGGTGACCATTTCCAAAGGTTGATGTATAACAGCTTGAATAACTGAGACCTATGGGCTGTCCTGTTGAGCCTGGAGCATGAGGCATGATCTTATCCTGCCATTCATTTAACACATGTTGAACGAGTATCCATGGTGTGTGGGGTAGACCCTGCAGTGTACCAGCCTATCCCTCTTCCATGAAGGCCTGCCGGCCCAGCTACTGGAGCACTGTCTGCAGACAGCCTTCAGCCGTCGTCCCCTTCGGGGCTTGCCTCAGCTGCAGAGAATGCCTTGCCCAAGGTCTTGCCCCTTTTCAGGACAGCCCACCTCCAATGACAACAGGGGAATAATTGCCTGGCCATCTCAGCTCATTTCCAGACAATTCTGAGGACCATTCTAGCTTCAGAACTCCCCTAGCGCTTGGCTGAGGCTATCATGGCCCTATATGGCGGTTCAGCTT
Source organism: Saccopteryx bilineata (assembly GCF_036850765.1). Lineage (NCBI taxonomy): Eukaryota > Metazoa > Chordata > Mammalia > Chiroptera > Emballonuridae > Saccopteryx > Saccopteryx bilineata. Next base: position 265,912,431 of record NC_089492.1, read on the forward strand.
CTGTTCCCTCCCTTCCACAGATGCTGATCCAAAGGGCACTTCTTTAAAGATTTTTATTTATTCATTTTAGAGAGAGGAGAGAGAGAGACAGAAAGAGAGAGAGACAGAGAGAGAAGGGAGGGAGAAGCAGAAAGCATCAACTCCCATATGTACCTTGACCAGGCAAGCCCAGGGTTTCGAACCGGTGACCTCAGTGTTTCAGGTCTACGCTTTTACCCATTCCGCCTCCACAAGTCAGGCCAAAGGACACTTCTTAACAAACACCCTCCAGGCTAAACTGTCTGAGTTTGTTTCCTGGGGAATCCAGCCTGCATGTGTGCCAGTCCTGGTGGGCAAGGCTTTAGGACAAGAAATGATAGACCGCTTTGCAGTTTCCAGTACCATTAGTTTCCAGCATAGGAGGTGTTGGTGCTGTCTTTTTTATGTCCGCCAGAGGGCAGCAGCATCAAAGCAACCCGCTCTCCTGACTGTCAGAGGCGTGGCGTGGGGCCTTTTCCTGTCCCCTCTCAGTTCCCACCACCAGTATCAGTATTAGGCTCACCTCCCTTACTGTGTTCACCTTCTAGTCTAAAAGAAGAAAACTTTCTGAACCTGTCTAGGCCTTGGTTTTGTTCATCTCAAACCACCCCCCACACCTCCCCCCACCCCAGCACCAAAGTCCAATCTGTCTTCCTACTGCAACCCCTTCCCCCTCAGCTGGGCAGACTCCTTGCCCAGAATCTCCCAGCCCACCACACTTAACACCCACAATAGATTTGTTTTCTGTGTGACAAGGTAATTATGAGCTTGGGGCCAGGAGGCCCGGGGGCCAGTCTGAGGATGTCACTTCAATCTGGTTCTCCCTGTTCTACTAACATTATTGATTTTTAGTTTTATTTATTATTATGATTTTTTTGTGTGTGTGATCTGGCCCTGGTGACATGAGGTATGGAGGCGAGAGGGCAAAACCCATTTATTCTTGTCACAATTTAGCTTCTTGAAACCATCTACCCACCCAACATTTTTTTTTTTAATCTACAGGTTTTAGTACCTTTGTTTACCTGTCTTCATTCTCTCTCCTAGTCCCAAAGTTTGACCAAAGATTCTTCCAGGAACTGGTGGGGGCTGGGAGAGGAGTGAGGACAACAAACGTGTCATCTTTCGTTAGCAGCCATGAACTATCCCAGCAAGCTTTTATTGCATTCCCTCACCTGTCTGTTATTTCTAGGCTAAGTTCCCCAACTCCCTGCTTCTTTCTCATTCCTTCCCCTGGGTAGTCCTGAGACGACCAAGGTCTGTGCTATTTATTTATTTATTTATTTATTTATTTATTTATTTCTATAACAGTTTTTCTTGCTATGAAATGGGTGAGAAAAAACAACCTGACCAGGAAGCTTTCAGAGCCAGTGGGACTGAGAGTGGATGGACCCAATTCATAGTTAGCCGGCCTGACCTTTGGGCTAGCAAAGCCTCCCATAATGTACTCAACTTCCTCATGGGGAAGAGGAAGGGCAGGCTTCAGGCAATAAATTACAAGTCGGAGGGGGTGCTCTTGACCAAGATGATTGCCATGGGAATCAGCTGAGGCCAAGGGCTATTTGTGGGGCCACGTTCCCCCAGCCTGTGTTCTCTGTGTGTGCCAGGAGAATGAATAAATCATTGTTCAGGGGCGGGATGCAGCTGCCGGACTCCTCCCTTCGGCACATGCCCCGACTCCAGCTCCTCCATTGAGGGCCGCTGGAGCAAAGCCGTTTATACACCCAGCTCCCCAAATCCTATTGAGGCCCCCTCCTCTGCACGAGCCATCAGCTCCAAGCCCATTCAGCCTGGCCCTTTGTGCTGGAGGTTAAGTGGTTACATGTGGGGGGCACCCAGAAAGGACCTGTCAGGCCCTGAAAGGCTGTGCTGATACCAAGCCCTCCTACTGATGAATGGGGTGAGTGGAGGAGAGGTGGGCGGCCAGAGGATGGGGTGGGGGAGAGGGCATGGGGATTACAGAGCCCACAGAGGCAGCTGCTAGGAAGGGGGTGGGATGGGCACCCCTTTTCTCATTTCTCCTTCAGATCAGATTTTCTATTTAACTCACTCCCTTTGCTGTGGGCTCTGGGATGTTCCAACAGCTTTGGGACCTTGGATTTGGCTTTTCTGGTCTGCGGGTGGAAGAGAGGTTTGGGAGAGACCATTTACCACTCAGGGGAGAAGGAGTCTATTTCATTCTTCCAGCAGCTCCAAAACATGCCTCAGTTTCCCCTTTTTCCTTTCAGGAGTGGGAGGGAAGGTTGGGGCAGGATGCATTTCCTAGGTCTGTGGGGTACAGTGGACTTGATACTGTGCTCACTGAGCTTTAAATGCTTCCTGGAGCCCCATCATGAGCAGTTTAGGGTGGAGGGTTCAGACAGGGAGAGATCTTAAACGGGGTGTACTGCAAATATTGTGCCTAAAAATAAAAGGTCCTAAGCCTTCTACAAATTATTTTAACTTCACATTTGATGTATGTCCCCCTCATTTTATAGCTGAAGAAAGAGCCATATTGGAGGGTGGGGAATGGACCATCTTACCTAGTGTGATCACACAATTTCTTGATAGCTTTGAGTGGCACTTTACCTTTAAGAAGCAAAGGAGAAATGGATGAAGAAAACAACTAGGTCACCAGCTTTGTAGGCCTTTCTTTCCTAAGATGAGCTAATTCTGGGGAATTATTTTCCTTCTAATCTGCCTTAAGGGCTCTCCTGCACATTAAATGTCCTCCAGGGCTGTGCTTGGTCTTGGGAGCCCAACTAACAATGTTCATATTATGTTATTTAACAATGTTCAAGGCATATTATCTTTATTTAACCTCAAGAGGTGAAAATGATTTGATTTCCCTAAGTTCCCAAAGCCATGTAAGGACATTGACAGATGATCTGAGCTCAGGAAAAGAGAATAAGGCAGGCTGCAATGTGGCTTCTACTCCTAAACTAGGAGCCTGTGCTTTGTTCTGATGTGGAAACTTTGGGGGCTTCCTCTGATTTCCCTGCTGCCCCCAGGAGGAAGCCCCAGCTCCTGGGAATGGTGGTCAAGGGCTTTCACCTCTTGGTCCACTTTATCCTCTGGCTTCATCTCCCACCTCTATTGCCCCCCCCCCTCCCAGTGACATTGTGGTCTTCCCTGCGTTGTCTCAACACACTCTAAACACACACACCACATACTGTCACCTTGGCCTTCTATTTTCTGTTGGTGAGCTTCTATTTATCCATAAAGGTGGGGCTCAAATATCACCTCTATAAAGCCTTTCCTTTCTCTATTTTGTGCTCATTACTTCTGCTTCTAAGCCTGACCTGTGGTGGCGCAGTGGATGAAGTGTCAACCTGGAATGCTGAGGTCACTGGTTTGAAACCCTGGGCTTGCCTGGTCAAGGGGGACATACAGGAAGCAACTACTTCGAGTTGATGCTTTCTGCTCCTCTCCCTTTCTCTCTCTCCTCTCTCTCTCTCTCTCTCTACTCTCTCTAAAATCAATAATAATAATAATAATCTTAGAACACTTTTGCTCTGTTGCAGGGCCTGTCACATTGTCTAGCCTACTGTTTTTCTGTTTCCATTTTTAAACAGGGAGCTCCCTAAGGCCACCACCAGTTCTGAGTCTGCCCTGAATCCCCAGCACAGAACCTGGCATGCAGTAAGCACTCCGTAACTGTGCCCTAGATGTGAAGGAATGGATGGGAAGGGGCAGGTCTTTGACGTTGAAACACCTTGATCATACTCACCCCTTTCTTCCAGGAGTACTGACACTGAAAAATTATTCGCCTATACAGGAACTCATGCCTGTCCTATTTCCTGGAGTAGAAATTCCTTTCATTTTCCTTTGTCCCCAGGTCCCCAAGGCTTGGAGTTGGCTAATCACTGCTAGCCTCTCTTGGCTCTGACATCTGTCTGTTTGACAAGATACCTAATTACTGCCCACTACTGGACCTTCATGATGGGCTGGCCTGCTGCAGAGCCCTGTTCAGGGTGGTACTGGCCATTTCTGGTGAATTCATTGTCTCTGCCAATTAAATCCCTTCAATCTAAGTAAGTGGTCATAGCTAAGTGGTCACAGCTGCAGATACCCCTTCACCTAGGGTGACTGATTCCCTGGTATCCTGACTAAGGAAGCTTTTGGTGAAAGAATAACAGACATCTCTGCATTTTGCTTTTCTGTGGTTGTATAGACATGGATGCTTCTGCCTTCCTGGGGTTTTTTTGTTCTTTGGGCTCCCACCTCTCTGAAAACTATGGAGTGGCCAGGACCACTATCTGAGCACTTACTGCAATAATTATACAGGGCTAGACTGACTATCCCACACGACATTGCCTGACTAAGAAAAGAGAGGCTATAGTCTGATGCTCTTGGAATTCACTGGATTGATCAGGTATTATATTCTTGAGAACAACTAGCTTTATAGAAAGCTAGTCACCAATTGTTCTATAAAACTAGTTGGTTAGCTTTTTTTCTTTCAATTGTTCTATAAAGCTTTCTCTTTTTTTTTCCCCTCTTACTTGTTCTATAAAGCGATGCAGGCTGGGTGCTGCTCTGCCAAGTACAATATAGATTCTTAACATTCAATCTATAATTCTTTGTCTTTTGTAGTCAGAACACATATGAAAAGGTAGAGGTAGGTGTGGCACCTTTTATGATTGTATCTAATGACTTTCTGAAAGAGTAGAATTCCTGTCTCTGACATTCTAAATTCTGCAGGTCAGGAGCTCTTAGCATCTAAGGAGGAATGTTTCTAACCAGGGAACACAAAGCTGATTCCACTGCATTTCTAGCTCCTAGTAATACTAGAGAGGAATAGAAGGAAGGTTACCACGTAGGTTGGACTGATAATGGCCATCAAGGGGAAATAGAGTGCTACAATTTAACGAGGACTGAGAAGTGCATGAGTGGGACCCAGTGGTGTTCTATTAATCATGGTTCTTTTGATTGCCAGCAAAAGACATTCCACTCAAGTCGGCTTGACAAAACAAGGGCCTTATTGGAAGGTTTACAAAAGCCTCAGGAAACAGGGCCTGGAACATCACCAAGACTCTGTCTTTTGTCTCTGCTTCTGTGTGTCAGGGCCGGTTTCTCCCCCCTACAAATTGACCTCTGCTTGCCAAGGAATGTGACTGCTATAGCCCTAGGCTAGCATCTTCCCTGCTTTTGTCTTCCCTTCATTTTATTTCAGGAAGTCCCAGAGAAGGACTCTGACTAACTCACCTAAGAGTGGGTGTAAGGCCAGGAGCTGCCATCGTGGCCATTCACATGCAGGTTCGCATTGAATTAGGAGAGTCAGTAAAGAAACAATGGAGCCACCTGACCTATGGTGGTGCAGTGGATAAAGCCTCGACCTGGAAATGCTGAGGTCGCTGGTTCAAAACCCTGGGCTTGCCTGGTCAAGGTACATATGGGAGTTGATGCTTCCAGCTCCTCCCCCCTTCTCTCTCTCTGTCTCTCCTCTCTCTCTCTCTGTCTGTCTCTCCCTCTCCTCTCTAAAAAAGTAAATAAATAATTTTTTAAAAAATTAAAAAAAAAAAAAAGAAACAATGGAGCCAAAAACTGGTGGGCCATCATCTTTAATCCTAGCTTGCACCTAGCGGGCAAGTAAAAACACACACTGGGCTCCAAAACCCACTCATTCAGTGCTCACAAAGCTACTGACTTATCCAAATGTCCTAGAATCAAAGGTTTCTAGCTCACCAAACTTATTCACCTCTGTTCCCCATCTCCTTCCTTCTCTCTGCACAAACTCTGGCTTTTCCTTCAGCACTCTGCCATCTTGGCTGCTTCTCCTGGCCTCCTCTACGTAGCCTCTCTCTGCTCTCCTCTCTGCTCTGTCTTCTAATGCTAATCTCAGGAACCGAAGAGAGCAAGCTCCTGTTCTGCCCCCATTTTATAGTGCAGAAATCAAAACCTTTTAATCCAATATACAAAATAGGAAAGTCTCTAATACAAAGTCACTTATCTGAGGCATGATGGTATTGTACCATCCCACATCAAAAAAGGGGGGAAAGGCTTAGTTCTAAAACCAAGCCCCAGGCTACAAGGATCCTGCCTGCCTACAGCCCGCCCCCAACACACTTTAATATCATCTGGGCCACGGCTTCCATGTGGGCAGTGCCATCTTTAACAAAGTGAGCATAATATATTTTATCTACCCAACAGTGAGCTGTCCTATTGTTGGTCAAATAAGATTTTAAATATGATATATATGTTTACTCACTTATAGTTTGCATTGGGTGTGGGGGACAGGCTGTAAGCAGGCAGAGTGGTTATAGCCTAAGACTTAGTTTTAAAACTAAGCTTTTCTTCACACCCTTGACTGTTGCATGATGTGGGGTGGTGCACTCTCATGAGGAATCCCATTATGCCTCAGATAAATGACTTTGTATCAGAGACTTCCTTATTTGTATATTGGATTAAAGGTTTTGATTTCTACACTATAAAATGGAGACGGACCGGGGGCTCTCTCTCTCTGGTCCTGAGATTGGCATTAGAGAGGAGAGCAGAGAAAGGCCATGTGAAAAGAGAGGAAAAGCAGCCAACATGGCAGAATGCTGAAGGAAAAGCCAGTTTGTGCAGAGAGAAGGAGATGGGGAACAGAGGTGAATAAGTCTGGTGAGCTAGAAACCTTTGATTCTAGGAAACTTGGATAAGTCAGTAGCTTTGTGAGCACTGAATGAGTGGGTTTTGGAGCCCAGTGTGTATTTTTACTTGCCCACTGGGTGCAAGCTAGGATTAAAGATGATGGCCCACCAGTTTTTGGCTCTGTTGTTTCTTTACCAACTGTCCGAATCCAATGAGAACCTGCATGGGCCAGGCGGCTGTGATGGTGGCCGTGGCTACTGGCTTTACAGTAGATCAGCATCATAACTCCAGACCAGGGAAACTCAGGGATCTTGAGTCATCTCATAGGAAGAAAACTCTGTGGATGAAGGCAAGGGGAACTTGCAGTGGATGATAGAAAAGGGCCTCTGTACGGCCAGTAGCCACAGCCACCTGGCCCATGCAGGTTTGCATTTGATTTGGACAGATGGTAATGAAACAACGGAGCCAAGAACTGGTGCACCATTAGCTTTAACACCCGGTGGGCAAGAGCCCTGGCCAGTTGGCTCAGCAGTAGAGCATCAGCCTGGCGTGCGGGAGTCCGGGGTTCAATTCCCGGCCAGGGCACACAGGAGAAGCGCCCATCTGCTTCTCCACCCCTCCCCCTCTCCTTCCTCTCTGTCTCTCTCTTCCCCTCCCGCAGCCAAGGTTCCATTGGAGCAAAGATGGCCCAGGCGCTGAGGATGGCTCTGTGGCCTCTGCCTCAGCGTTAGAATGGCTCTGGATGCAACAGAGCGATGCCCCAGAGGGGCAGAGCATCGCGCCCTGGTGGGCATGCTGGGTGGATCCTGGTTGGGCACATGCGGGAGTCTGTCTGACTGCCTCCCGATTTCCAGCTTTGGAAAAATGAAAAAAAAAAAAAAAGAAAAGAATGAAATTAGAACACCCGATGGGCAAGAAATACATTCCATTCAATACAAGCCCTTTCCATTCAGGGCTCCCAAAGCCACTGACTTATTCGAGTTTCCTAGAATTAAAGGTTTCTACCTTACCAGCCTTATTCACTTCTGTTCCCCATCTCCTTCTCTCTGCACAAACTGCACAAACTGACTTCTCCTTCAGCACTCTACCATCTTGGCTGCTTCTCCTCTCCTCCACATGGCCTTTCTCTGCTCTCCTCCAGCATGGGCTCCTCTGCCCCATTTTATAGTGTAGAAATCAAAACCTTTAGTCCAATATACAAACAAGGAAGTCTCTGATACAAAGTCACTTATCTGAGGCATAATGGGATTCCTCATGAGAGTGCACCAACCCCTATCATGCAACAGTCAAGGGTGTAGGGGAAAACTTAGTTTTGAAAAGATCTTAGTATTAAAAGGGTAGAAAAGGCTTAGTCTTAAAACTTAAGCCTTAGGCTATAATGAGCCTGCCTACTTACAGCCTGTCCCCCATACCCAATGAAAACTATAAGTGAGCAAACATATTTGACCAACTTATTTGACCAACAGACTCCTACATCGATTGGCCTCAGGACCTGATGTAGGAATGAGGTTGAGGTCTCTGCCTATATGTCCTAAGCCTGGGGGTATTGTCCAAAGTTTGAGTTACTCTTGCCTTCTCTCTTTTGTTTCCCTTTCCTCTTAAAATAGGAGTTGTTATAATCATAAAATGGAATTTTTCCTCTTCCATTTCCCGTATTTTTGTATATAGGATTGGCAGGTGCAATTGAATATGTACTTAGTCTCTAGTTGCAGAAGAGTGAGCTGGAATCAAGTAGAAACTGGAAGATGCCCCAGTATGGAGCCCACAGACTGAATTCTTCCTCATTAAAAAAAAAAGGGGGGGGAAGGGAGGGGTGTGAGGGAAAGACAAGGTATTCTAAATGTATTATTTATTTATTTAATTAGTTAATTTTTTTACAGAGACAGAGAGTGAGTCAGAGAGAGGGATAGACAGGAACAGAGAGAGATGAGAAGCATCAATCATTAGTTGTTCATTGACTGCTTTCTCATATGTGCCTTGACCACAGGCCTTCAGCAGACCCAGTAACCCCTTGCTGGAGCCAGCGACCTTGGGGTTCAAGCTGGTGAGCTTTTCCTCAATCCAGATGAGCCCGCACTCAAGCTGGCGACCTCGGGGTCTCAAACCCGGGTCCTCTGCATCCCAGTTCGACGCTCTATCCACTGCACCACCGCCTGGTCAGGCCTAAATGTATTATAAGTCAGTAATGAATCTACTTAGTTTGGTTTTGAAATAGGGTTGAGGTGGTACATGAGGAAGGTGTAGCCAATCGCATAGCTTGCTCAGTAACAGGGGGCGGGGAAGGGACCTCCTACAAGCGAATGTACCCTGAAAGCTAACTTATTTTAAGAAGCCTTAACTTACTTAACACCAGCCAGTGCTTTTCGCTTTTATCATTAAAGCCAGCAATTCCTCTGTTCTCTTTGATTGCAGACGGAGAGAGAGAGAGAGGAAGAGAAAGAAAGAGAGAGTCACTGCACTGGCACCGTTGGGTGTTCTCTGCCCTGTGGGAAGCCTCTTGGGCGGGGAAGTAGACCCCTGCCTGTCCCAGAGCAGATTTTCTTTCTTCTTTTTTTTTCTTCCTCTTTCTTCTCTTAAAAGCGTAGCCTTCCTAAGTGCCTTTAATAACTAAACACAAAAATGAATACAAAAAAAAAAAAATGAATACAGAATTTCAAACTGTGATAGATGCTATGAAGAAAAGGAACAAGTGCCCAGGGGTAATATAAAAGGGGGTCAGAGGAAGTTGCTGACAAGAGATCTAAAATGTGAGAGGGGTGAGTGTTAGACCGAGGGTACAGCGTGTGTCAAAGCGGCGTGGCAGGAAAGGGCTGCCGGCCCCACTGCGGAGATGCGGCGCAGAGGCCGAAGCAGGAGAGGCAGGACGGGGTGCGTCGAGCCCCGGGCCTGCTGCCATAAGGATTTACCCTGCAATGGGGAAACCACAGACTGGTTTTAGGCTGGAGGGTGGTGACATGATCAGATTTTCATTTTGAAAATGTCAGTGTATCTGCAGTAAGGCAAGCCGATCGGAGGGGCCCAGTGACTGCAGTTAGGAAATAACACTGGACCTGGAAAGCCTCGGTCAAGGCTGCAAAAGCGAAGGCGGGGAGGCGGTTCCGGCCAACGGACCCCGGGCCGCTCCACTGGAAACCGAACCGGCCCACGTGGGCCAGGCTGCCCCGCCCCGCGCGCTGACGCCGCCGGACTCCGCAGTCGGCTCCTGGGGCTAGGGACGCCGCTCCGTAACCACGCACCCCACACCCGAGCCTGCGTGAACGCCCAGGCCAGCGGACCCAGTCCCAAGAGACGTGTTCCCGCCGCGGGGCCCGTGGACCAGAGCCAGCCGCGCCGGGGTGGGCGCCTCAAGGCCGTGAGTCGCGGGGCCGTGAGGGGAAGATTTTGCAGGGGTGGGGCTCAGCCGCAGGGGTTCGGGGCGCCGAGAGGGAAATCGCAGCTTCCGCACAGATGCTTCCAATGGGGAGATCAGAGAAGGATGGTGTCTATCCTCTGTCTTCGGGGGTCGTCTCCCCCTCCCGCAAAGCTAGACAGGAAGGGAGGCCGATTCCCCCCCATCCTTAGAGAGACCTTCCTACCCCAAACCCCTGCACATTGTGGATTAGCTTGGAGAGAAACCTGATCCTGGGTGTGTGGGTTCCCAAAACGTCTCTGAGAACCCCTCGATTAACACCATCCCCGCCGCATCCCAGCTTCCTTCACGGCCCCGCCCAAGTTTAGGAAAAAGAAAACATTTGGGCGGGGAAGATCTCCAGGCACCTTGTTTAGCCGGGAGTTTGTAGTTTATAAAGGAACTGCCCCTACACCATCCTTCTCCCCAGGACTTCTGCCCACTACTGGTTACACCAACACTATCCCTCATTCTCACTGGGGAGAGTATCAGATGGGGGGGGGGGGCGGATATAAGTTCGGAGGCCAGTTAGCTCAAGGCCGGTTAGAACATCATCCTGAAGCAGAGAGGTTGATGGTTCCATCCCCGGTTAGGCCACAAACAGGAACAGATTAATGTTTTGTCTCTCTCTCCCTTCCTCTCTCTTTCTCAGTAGAAAAAAAAAAAAGGAATCTGTTGAGTGAAGAAGGAAAGACCTTAGAGGGGAAAGGAGAGGAAGTGGGAAGTGTAGGTCAAGGGAATTGTGTGAGGAGAATAATGGTGCATTTCTGAGATCTCTGAGCAGCTGGGTGTGGCAGGAGGCGCAGGGTGGCAAGCCTGGAGGGGTGAGCAGGGGCCAGATAAAGCACAGCCAGTAGACCATGTAGATGTTTTCCAGGAGTTTAGGGAGCTGTGATGAGTCAGATTGACATTTGTAACTGGAGGCAGAGAGGTCAGTGAAAAGGCTGTGGCAGTCAGTCATCCAGGCAAGAAATGGCCCGAACCAAGTGAAAGTGAGGGGAGATGTACGTATATACACACATCAATGTTGTTCTGTTAAAAACATTTTTAATTGAATTTATTGGGGTGACATTGGTTAATCAAATTACACAGGTTTCAGCCCTGGCTGGGTAGCTCAGTGAATGGAGCATTATCCTCATACACTGACATTACAGGTTCCATCCTGGGTCAGGGCACATATGAGAAGCAACCACTGTGTATACAACAAAATGGAACAACTAAATGGAACAATGAATTGATGCTTCTTTCTCTCCCTCTCTCCCTCTCCCTTTCTCCCTCCCCCCTTCCTCTCTATCTCAAATCAATGGAATTTTTTTTTTTTTTTTACAGAGACAGAGAGTCAGAGAGAGGGATAGACAGGGACAGACAGGAACGGAGAGATGAGAAGCATCAATCATTAGTTTTTAGTTGCGTGTTGTGACACCTTAGTTGTTCATTGATTGCCTTCTCATATGTGCCCCGACCACGGGCCTTCAGCAGACTGAGTAACCCCCCGCTCGAGCCAGCGACTTTGGGTCCAAGCTGGTGAGCTTTTTGCTCAAGCCAGATGATCCTGCGCTTAAGCCGGTGACCTCGTGGTCTCGAACCTGGGTCCTCCACATCCCAGTCCGACGCTCTATCCAGTGCACCACCGCCTGATCAGGCAATGGAAATTTTTTAAAAAAATTATACAGGTTTCAGGTACACAACTCCATAGTACATCATCTGTATATTGTCTTGTGTGTTCACCACCCAAGTCACACTCCGAGGTGTGGTGTTTTTTGTTTGTTTGTTTTTTATTAAGTGAGAAGTGGGGAGGCAGAGACAGACTGTCACTTTCGCCCTGACCAGGATCCACCCTGCAAACCCCCTACTGGGCAGGCAATGTTCTGCCCATCTGGGGCCCTTGCTTATTCCCTAGTAACTTGGCAACTGAGCTATTCTAGTGCCTGAGGCAGGCCATGGAGCCATCTTCAAGCCAGGGCCAACTTTGCTTGAACCATTTGAGCATGGCTGCACGAGGGGAAGAGAGAGAGAAAGAGAGAGAGAGAAGGGGGGAGGGGTGGAGAAGCAGATGGGCCTCTCCTGTGTGCCCCAACAGAGAATCGAACCCAGGACTTCTACACACTGGTCCGACGCTCTACTGCTGGGCCCTCTGCCCAGGGCCACATAGAGGTTTTTCAGAGGAAAAATTGTCATAATCTGGTGGCCAGTGAGATGGGGGTGGGGGGAAGCAGAGTGAGAGGTTGAAGATGCTATCAGGTTTCTGACTAGAGTGACCGAATGGCCATTTTGCTGAGGCCACTGAAGAGGGAGAGCTGGTTTAGACATGTGGAATCTCAGGAGCCTGTGGTTGCTGCAGGGTTAGATAGCAGCTGGATCTGGGCTGGAAAGAGATCTGAGAGTCGCTAACACAGGATGCTCCTTGAAGCTACAGCAGAGGGTGAGTCCATCTGGGGAGCAGTGCACAGAGTGAGAAGACCACCTACCTCAGAGGCCCGAGGGAAAGCCTGTGCAGGAGGCTGAGGAGCAACAGACAGGAAGGGAGGAGGAAACCCACCAAGGGAGGCGTTATCAGAGTGCGGGACAGGGACTGGGAGGAGCAGCCAGGCTCATGCTTGCTGCCTTGTCCCTGCAGCTAGGTTGCCTCGACTCTGTCAGGGCACCTCACCCTGTCCTGCTCTGACTCCTTCTTCTGCTTCCCTTCCACAGACCAGATGTTTGCCATCCAGCCAGGGGTATGTGAGGGGGGCCAGTTCCCCGGGAGACGGCCTCCTGGAGTGTGTCAGCCTGAGTTCCAACCAGACAGCAACTCCAACTTCATGGCAAGTGCCAAGGATGCCAACGAGAATTGGCATGGGATGCCAGACCAAGTGGAGGCCATCCTGATGAGGGGCTCCTCCAAGTTGCCCTCTGACAACCAGCCCTTCCAGGCCCCTGGACTCCCTGAGGGGGAGGTCCGCAGCCCTCCAGAGGGAGCAGAGATCCCCAGAGCTGGGCCTGAGAAGATGGCTAGTGCTGGCACAGTCCGCTCCCCTCTGGAGGACAATGGCTATGCCAGCAGCTCCCTAAGCATCGACAGCCCCACCAGCAGCCCCGAGCCTGCCTGTGGGACCCCTGAAGGCCCTTGCCCTTCAGATCCCCTTCTGCCCTCAGTGGCCCAGGCTGTGCAAAAGCTGCAGGCTCAGGAGCGCTACAAGGAGCAGGAGAAGGAGAAGCACCACATGCACCTTGTGATGTACCGCCGCCTGGCCCTGCTCCAGTGGATCCGAGCCCTGCAGCACCAATTGGTTGACCAGCAGGCCCGCCTACAGGAGAGCTTTGATACCATCCTAGACAACCGAAAGGAGCTTATCCGCTGTCTTCAACAGAGGGCAGCACCCTCTAGGCCCCAGGACCAGAGCTAAGAGTGTGCCTCCACTGGGCGCAAGGGTATATGTACATATTTTCAGGCATGTGTGTGGTTGTACACAAGTACAATATTAGTAGCTGGTATGAGTGCAGGTAAGCATAAGTGAGTATATACATGCTCACATATGCCAGGCATATGTGAATCGGCATCTGTGCATCAGCTTATGTGTGCTGTGTGTACACACAAGCTATCTACGTACAGGCCTGTGAGTGTGTCCATCTGTGTCTGTATGGTATACATATAAGAGGGAGTAAATTTGTATATGCATGTCTGAACAGGTACCCAACATTGTGTGTATAAGTGTATGAGTGAGGGTATATGTATGATATAATTTGAAAACTTAGGGGATATTTCAAAATGAATATGAAGCGATATAATGTCCCTTAATTTTTGTATAGTTGATCCTTGAACAAAATAGGTTTAAACTACATAGGTGACCCTGGAGACTTTGTGTCTAGCTCTTGCATGTTGAGTGAATTTTTAAAAATAAATATGTATAGTCCTGTAAATATATTTTCTCTTCCTTAAGTTTATCTTAATAGCATTTTCTTTGCTTACTTTAGAGTAAGAATATAGTATATAATACATATAACAAACAAAATATGTGTTAATCAACTGTTTATGTTCTCCATAGGTTTCCTGTCAGCAGCAGGGAATTAGTTAAGTTTTTGGAGAGTCAGAAGTTATACATGGAGCCCTGGCTGGGTACTCAGTTGGTTAGAGTATCATCCTGATATGCCAAGGTTGTGGGTTTGATCCTCTGTTAGGGTACAAACAAGAATCAACCAATGAATGCATAAATAAGTGGAACAACAAATAAATCGATGTTTCTCTGTCTGTCTGTCTCTCTCCCTTCCTTCCTCTCTAAACTCAACTAAAAGAAAGTTATACCTGGATTTTTTATTGTTTCAGGGGTTAGCACCCCTAACCCTTGCGTTGTTCAAGAGTCAACTGTACATACAAATGATGTGTGTGCCTATGAGTGACTGAGTGTGCAAGCTATGGTGGGTGTATGTGAGAGCTCTTGTGTGTGTAGAACTATAGGTAGGGGTACACATGTGTGCAAAGTAGGCATGGGAAGTGTATATTAGGAACATGTATCTTTTCAGGCAGACTCCCAAGCAAGTATGAGCAAACCTATATTCAATTGCACACCCACACCCTATGTTACTTATAGCCTGTCGTACCGTTTTCTCCACAGGGTCCCACTGCTCCCTGGAAAGAGGGCTGCCTGCTGCCATATATCTGAGGGTTGTGTCTGACCCATTCTCCTGGGATTTCCCAGGTCACCTCTCCTTCCTCCCCTCACTCCTAGACTTTGTTCTGCTAAGGCTGTTTTCCCTGATGGTGGACTTGCTGCAAAAAGAGCGGCTTTGGCCTGTCATGGCTTTTTGGCAGCAATTTTGCCAGGGCAATTGGAAGAGAAATTGTTTCAGGGTGGGGAGCTGGGGGTGGTGATTGACACCATGGCAGGGGTGGGGGTGGGATCAGAGAAGAAGATAGGAGATTGTCCCTCTTGAACTCTGCCTCTGGGCATATGGGAGATGGGAATGGGGAAATGATGATGGTGGAATCCTGTGAAGAATAGGACTTTGGGAATTCTAAAATACCTGTTCCAAACCAACCACAAACCAGCTCCTCTCCACTGCAAAGGAGCTGTTGCAGACCATATGGATTTAACCTTCCGATGAAAAGGAACGTGTGCTCATAAGCTTGAAAGGAATGGACAAGGTGTTCCCAGGCTGTTGGAAAATCTCCCTTCCCTCTCTGTGCCTCTACTCACTATGCCTCTCTGGCTTTATCAGCACTGGATGTTGAATTAGTTTGGTTCATTTCCCTAAATAAGACTCTGGGCCAGGAGAAGCCACAGTTCTGCTTTCAAGGGTGGGCAAGGGAGCAGTGTCAGCCCTGCCTCTGTAAACTCCTAAGGTGCTGAGTCATGCCCCCTTCCATCACTGAATGGCCCTTTAAATGGGAGTTGACAGGCTCCAGCAGAAGCTCTGCAAGGTAGAGAGTTGGTGAGTTCTGGGGAGAGCCAAGGAGTAAGGCGGCCAACCTCTCTATTTTGCTTCTGGGGGCCAAGAGATTGCAAGATTCTGATGGGTGAGCAGTGACATGGAGGTCATTGATGCTGCCTCTGGCCCTAAGCCTTCCGACTTGCAAAATGCAGGGCTCTTTCTGACTTCTCTGAGAGTCCCATCCCTAACGGTGGGTAGGTGAAAGCAATGGGAGTGAGGCTGAAGCAGTGACCCTGGGGACTGCGTCTAGCTCTTGCATATTGAATGTGAACCGAGATGAATAAACTGGGGCAGAGAAATGCATTTCTGGAGTTTGTGTTTCTGTTCTACCTGTTGTCTGGTGGCCTCTTTGCTACACCATCTGAGCTCCCCTTTGGAGCTGGTTCTGCAATGGGGGGTGGGGGTGGGAGATGACACTGCGGGGAGGAGTCCAGTCTGCTATGATTGATGGTCTGATGATGGGGAGTCAGGCCTCTCCTCAGGAGCCTCTCAGATCGACAGGGGAGACTGGGCCTCTGTGAGAATCCCATTTGTGATTGTCCTTGTCTTAAGACATCTTTGGGCCTGAAAGGGGGGCACTGATTGTGAGGGACACCCCCCTACACACACACACACAAACATAAGCACTCACATTGTCATTCCTGTTCTAAAGCCACCACTTCCCTGAAAGGCAGCCTCACTGCAAAACACAGAGTTCTTAGATGGTTCTGACACAAATGTGGTTACAATACATGTACATGACTTCAGGTATTTGTTGATGCCAATCAAATTAGATCTTTTATATTAGTTTATATGATGGTTTATTGGTGTCTCAAAAATTACTTTGAGAAAAGAAGTATATTAGTTACCTGTTGCTGCATGACAAATCATCCTAAAACTTAGTGACTTGAAACAATATACATTTGTCATCTCACCATTTCTTTTTTTGTGTGACAGAGAGAGAGAGACAGAGAGAGGGACAGATTGGGACAAACAGGAAGGGAGAGAGATGAGAAGCATCAATTCTTCATTGCAGCTCCTTAGGTGTTCATTGATTGCTTTCTCATATGTGCCTTGACGAGGCGGGAGGGGGGGGAGGCTACAGCAGAGCAAGTGACCCCTTGCTCAAACCAGCAACCTTGGGCTCAAGTCAGTGACCTTGGGCTTCAAGCCAGTGACCTTTGGGCTCAAGCCAGCAACCGTGGGGTCATTTCTATGATCCCACGCTCAAGCCAGCGACCCTGTGCTCAAGCTGGTGAGCCTGTGCTCAAACTTGATGAGCCTGCGTGCAAGCCAGCGACTTGGGGCCTTGAACCTGGGTCCTCTGAGTCCCAGTCCAATGCTCCATCCACTGCACCACCACTTGGTCAGGCTCATCTCACCATTTCTGTAGGTCAGGAATCAAGGCTGCAGTGGAGGCTGTCAGTCCAGGGTCCATGGTCTCATTTTGAGGAGAGCATTTCGTTCTTCAAGGGCTGTTGGCTGGAGGTCACCTTCAGTTCCTTGCCATGTGGACCCTTCCAACATGGCAGCTCAGTCCATCAAAGCATACAAGCCAAGAAAGTCATAGAGTGCTAGCAAGACAGCAGTCACAATTTTCTGCAGCCTAATCGTAGCATTGTTATCCCCTCCATGTTGCCATATTCTGTTGGTTAGAAGTTACTCAAAGGGAGGATATTACACAAGCGTCTAAGTACCAGGTGGTGGGGAGCATCAGGGGGCATCTTCGAGGTTGACTACCACAGGAGGCATATATTGATTGATTAAGCAAATCAAATATTGTATTGATTATTTTTAAATTATACAAATAAAAATTATTATATTCCACTTACAAAAATTGAAACATTTTAGAGAAATCTAATGTCTTCTTTTACAATGCCCCCAACAAGGCGTACATATTTTAAACCTCACAAAGTATACATCTCTGAAATAGTGACCCAGGATATTAATAATTCTTATTAATAATTCTTGTCATCTCTACATTTGACATTTAGAAACAATGTTGAGCCTGACCTGTGGTGGCGCAGTGGATAAAGCGTTGACCTGGAAATGCTGAGGTCGCCGGTTCGAAACCCTGGGCTTGCCTGGTCAAGGCACATATGGGAGTTGATGCTTCCAGCTCCTCCCCCCTTCTCTCTCTCTGTCTCTCTTCTCTCTCTCTCTCTCTCTCTCTGTCTCTCCCTGTCCTCTGTAAGATGAATAAAAAAAAAAATTAAAAAAAAAAAAAGAAACAATGTTGAACCAATTTTGACAAATTCCACTTACTAAGAGATGTTCTAGCAAAGGGCTATGGCTAAATTTAAATAGCTTTAACCATGGAGATTTTTTTTTTTTTTTGTATTTTTCTGAAGCTGGAAACGGGGAGGGACAGTCAGACAGACTCCTGCATGCGCTCGACAGGGATCCACCCGGCACGCCCACCAGGGGCGTCGCTCTGCCCACCAGGGGGCGATGCTCTGCTCCTCCAGGGCTTCGCTCTGCAGCGACCAGAGCCACTCTAGCGCCTGGGGCAGAGGCCAAGGAGCCATCCCCAGTGCCCGGGCCATCTTTGCTCCAATGGAACCTTGGCTGCAGGAGGGGAAGAGAGAGACAGAGAGGAAAGGGGGGGGGGTGGAGAAGCAAATGGGCGCTTCTCCTATGTGCCCTAGCCGGGAATCGAACCTGGGCCCCCCACACGCCAGGCCGACGCTCTACCACTGAGCCAACCGGCCAGGGCCGAGATTTCTTTTTTTAAAATTTTTTTTAATGATGTTAGCGAGAGAGGAAGAGAGGGAGAGAGAGAGAAAAAAAAAAGAGAGAGAGAGAAGAGCATGGGTCTGTTCCTGTATGTGCCCTGACTGGGTATTGAACCAGCTACATCTGCACTTTGGAACAATCCTCTAACCAGTTGAGCTTTCTGGCCAGGGCAGGAGATTTCTAACAATGAGGCAACATCAAACCTTTAGAGAACAAGAGAACAACCCTTTTCCAAACGTTTGAAGGCTCTTCTGAGCACAACCAGCAGTTAAGAGCACAGACTGTGAAGCCAGACCCCTGGATTTGGATGTTAGCACCATTGCACTCTGTATCCATGATCTTGGGCAAGTCTCTGTACCTCAATTTCCTCATCTTAAAATAGAGACAATAGTAGTAACTACCTCATAGCATGTGTCAATGATTAAGTGAATATATAATATGCAAAATACTTATACCTGGCACATAGTAAAATACATTAATGAGAGTTATGAATATTAATATAAATAGTGCTTTTGAGATGCACACTTCACTTTTTCATAGAAAAAGTATCAAACGTTTTCCTTAAGAAATTTGAATCTAAAGTGAAAGGCATCTTATATTTATTTATTTATAAGATTTTTTTTTAATTGATCGATTTTAGAGGAGAGAGAGAGAGAAGGGTGAGGGAGCGGGAAGCATCAACTCCTATATGTGCCTCGACCGGGCAAGCTCAGGGTTTTGAACCTGCAACCTCAGCGTTCCTGGTTGATGTTTTATCCACACTGCTCCACCACAGGCCAGGCAAAATAAAAGGCATCTTTTTAAGAAAAACTTAAAAAAAAAAATAAAGCTGCCTAATATCCCTTTCCCTAAAAGAGCTTTCTGAGCTGAGAAAAAGATGAAAGCCAGACCAAGGAACAAGTGAGGTGTACTATATGTATACAGGACCCCTGTCTAGGGACAGGTCAAGCCCCTGGTGTGGTGGTGGGTGAGGAAGAAGCTGGGCAAGAGCAGGGGGTCGGAGCCACAGCAGTTTGAGACAGGGGAACTGACGTAGGACCCCAGTGGATGAGCCAATCCAGACCAGAATTACTGTTTCCCATCAGGTACACTAGCCATTACACCTACTCATGGAAGGGGCTCAGGCAAATGCTGTACTTTGTGTGGGACAGACCTGTTCCAGGACTGTCTGGACTGTCTCCATCTGTGGCAATTGTAAGGATTAAATGAGGAAATGGACCTGAAGATGCTTCCTATGCATTAAAACCAATTGAACACCTCCATACAGGTCCTGCAGAGCCCGCCACTGCCCTTGAGCAGGTCTGCGCTAATAGATGAGATTCATCCAAAAGATTAGATCACAGGCTGCTCTGAGCCTAGGAGAGGGAAAGCTGGTCCTAGCCCTCTGTGCAGGTCTGTGCCTGAGACTTGATATATTTAGGAGGTTGTTTTAAAGTCATTGGGTAGGGATGTCTTAGTCTCTGACACAGCGAGGGGAGTAGGAAGGTTCATTCACTAGGGAGGGGACTAGCCAGTTAGCTGCCTTCCCATTCTCACCAGAATGAAATCTCATGACCAGAAATAGGGAAGTCTAACTCAGGTTTCTGGTGCTACCTGAGGAGCCTCACTTAGTAGGAGGAATGAGGGATGAGATTGGGACTGAGACCCAGTGACCCACAGGGGCAGGGCACACAGTGGAGGCCTGAACATGCCCCCAGGGATAGGACTGAAGCATCGAAGAGATTGGCAGGAGGTCATGGAAGAGATTGGCAGGAGGTCATGGAAGAGATTGGCAGGAGGTCACTCAGGGCTGGGTTCGTAGAAAACTTTCTCTCCAGGTACCTAGAATAGGTCTGTCCCATCTAAGCCTGGTCAGAAGGGTGGCGTAAAGCCCAGAGGGCAGAAAGTGAACTGGGAACTAAGGAAGAGTTAGGGGGATCAGGAGGCTTCAGAATGTGGTGGGTGAGCTCCCTAGCCTGGGGCCTGGGATATTAGGGTTCTGTGTAGATTGAATTAGGTGGGGCTTGGAATATTAGGGTTCTGTGTAGATTGAATGCCCCCTGGTGGCAGCGTTTGACCTGTCTACCAGCCTGTTTCCTACAAGCCTCACCCAAAGTCCAGTGTTAGTGTCTCCTAATCACAGCATGAACAGGTGACAGGGACAGGAAAGCAATGAGATCACCTGATCAAAGAAGGCTTCCTGGAGGAAGAGGAGCCTAGGAGTAGAAGTTGAGGCAACAGAGAATAATGATTTCTAGTGCAGGCTGGATCCAAATGCCTTGGATCCTCCACTTGGTAGCTTTGCCTCTCTTTTCTCAACTGTGAAACGGGGACAATTAGTACTTCTTTCATAGAGTTATGTGAGAGTTTACACGTTTGTAAAGGGCATAGACCCGAGCCTGGCACATAGAAAGTAGTCCATAAACGATATTATCTGACTAGGAGAGCAGGGGGAAGCCATCAGGGATAGGAGATGCCCCTGGGCAAATTGTACTGTTATGTTAAAAAGTGTTGCTAAAAGGCTTGAGTTCCAGACCCGTGAGTTTAATGGATGCTGGTGGTAAGAAGAGAAACGTGAGAGAGGGATGCTCTGGGGTCTGAGCCAGACCTCAAAGCCACCCTCATATACATACGCACTCCCACCAGGCACCCACAGACACAGGGGCACTGGACACCACACCTATGTTTGTGTGCACGCACACACACACACACAAGCGCTCACACTCACAGATGCACAGTCCTGGACACAGACTCACATGCGTGCTCCCTTCTCTCCCTCACTCCTCAGAAATGCCACTGCACCAAGCCCGGGGAGGTTTTCACACCCCAGCAGCCTCCTGAGATTCTCCCAGCCCCAGTGCGGGACGGCCAGAAATGTGTCTGCTTCCCCTCTCTGAGCTTGAAGGCTTCTCCAGCTGAACCTTATCTTCGCCCCACTCCTCTCCTCAAACCCCTTGGCCAGAACCGGTCGATCCTCTAAATCGCTCCATTCCTATTGATCACCAGTAGATTTGGGGAGACAGTCGTCCGGGTGTGGGATTGGTGGGAGCAGGGAGGGCGTGGCGCGGGGGGGGGGGGGAATCAGGGCCGGGGGGGTGGTCAGGGCCGAGGGCGGGGCTAGGTCCCGCGAGGGCTCGCACCCTCCACCCATTCGGAATGAAAGAGGTCTCGGGGCGTGGGACGGGAGCAGTCCAAGGGGCTGCGGGTGGGGGGGGGGTCATGACCTTGCCCCGTAAGGGAGCGCAAGGTGGAGCTCCAGTGCTCGGCGCCGGGGAAGAAGGAGAGGGCTGGAGACTGGCGATCAGCTGGTGTTCAGCGGTCTCCGGGCGGGGCCGGTCCCCCGAAAGGCGCAGACAAAGGGGCGGCCTCCTCGGAGCCGCGCGGGCCGGGGGCTCCTCACAAAGCGGGGGCCCGGCCGGGCCGAGCCCGCCCCACGCGCCGGCGCGCCGGGGCTGCTGATCCGCACGACTGCGAGCGGCGTTTCCTGCCCTAATCCCAACAAGCATGAAAACGGCTCGCGGCGGCCCGCCAGCAGGCCCTTTGTCCTGGCCCCTCGCAGGACAGCTGCAGCCGGGATGCCTCCCCTACTTTTGTGTCTCCTCCCCCGCGCCCCTGCCGCCCTCCCCATCTCAGCTGCTAGGAAGGCCGGCAGCCTTCCAGGGCTTTCGCCTCAGGCCCTTGGGTGCACAAAGGGGGGCAGCGCCCCTAATCTGGGGGAGGGGGAGGATTAACTCTGGGGTCTGCAGGGAGGGGTGGGGCCACAGAGGGAAGAGCAAGAGAGGGCTGCGAGTGCAGGGGTGTGCAGGTGATGTGGCCTTGCAGGTGAGAACAGAGATGTGGGACTGGACCTGTGAGTGTGCACCTCTGACTGGGTGCGAGTTATCGGGCTGGAGGGGACTCTGGGTGGTTCTGAATGTTTCTTGGACTCCTCTAGGCAGCCCCCAACATTCAATGTTCATACAGCTCTCCCTAGACTTTGATGCTCCCCTGCACTTGTCTAGGACATCTGTCCGCCCTCCTGGGATCTCCTCCACTCTGTGCGTTCAGTCCCCATTCACACCTGGAACTCCCAGACCTCTGTCTCCAGCAGGGTCTCTGCCTCCCGCCCCCACTGCATATCCAACTGCCCAGTGGACCACTGCACATGAAAGACTCACAGCACTCAAACTTCCCCTGTCCAAAACTGAGCTCATCTCTCCATCCACAAGCTGGATTGTTCCACTCAATTGTTTGCAGTGTGAGTTTCAGCCCTCCTAGTCACACCTCATGGCACTCAATCCCTTCCAACTCCTAAGAACTTGTCCAGCCCACTCCTTCTTCTCTGTTCCAACATCCCCCACCTTTGTCAGGCCACCATCATCTCTCACCTGGCCAACTGCAAAGGCTCCCGGTCTGAGCTCCCTCTCTTCCATTCGCCACACTGCTCTAGGGTGGGCTCCTAGAAGACCCCTCCAACTTAAGACCTTTACAAGGCTCTCCAGCGGCTCCGCTTGCTTAGCTTGGCCTGCGAGGCTCCTCTAGCTGGTTCCTGCACCCCGGGCCTGATCTCTCCCAAGGGTCTAGTGTGCCACAAGTTTCTGTCGAGTCCACAAAAACCTTCCTCAGGACCTCTTATGGAGATTTTTCCCTCTCAGGAAAGGGAATGAAATCAATGGCTAGCCTTGTTCCCCACAGAACCATCCTTCAGAACCTCAAGGTCCAGGAAACAACAGGCAGTGGATGATTCAGGGAAGCCATACCTGCCAAAGATGGTGTGTACTGGCCCAGCTTTGCCCACACTGTGCCTGGCACATGTGGGACAGCTGGGTTCCTCCCAGACTGATGAGGTCCTGTCCTCCCTTGGGCTTCTTTCCTGCTGCCATTGTGGCTACAGAAGTCACCCAAGGTTCCTGAATCCCCAGGGATAGTGGACACCCTCACCTCTGTCCCAAATCCCTAATGGTGGACCACCTCCCCAGAGGGCCAAGAACCATACAGTCTGCAAGCATGTCTGTGTCACTCTCCTCCTGTCACTGTTGTCACCAGACACCTCCTCCCAGGCACTGCCAGGAACCTGTCACCAAGGTGCTCTTCATGTCCTCATCTTAGTCACAGACAGTACTAAGACAGGACTATTTATACTTGCATTCAACAAATATTTATTACTGTCTACCATGTGCCAGACCCTCCGTTAGGCACTGAGAACCCAGATAAATCAAACGCAGTTCCAGCCATAGGGACTTCACAGTCTGTCCAGGAAGACAGTCCCAGACGTGGGTGATGAGAGTGTGATAAGTGCTAATAGAATTGTGTACACAGTGCTGTGGAAGCACTTTCCAAAGCATGTTTCAATGAGCAGGATATGATCAAATGGGCTTAGAAGACACCGGGTTAAATGATATGTGTTGTGAATTACTAATAGGAGGGCAGTATATGAAGAGGGTTTCTCAAACTTGTTTGAGCATGGGACCCTTTTTTGATGGATTGTTTTACAGATTGAGTGTTCCAGGGATCACATTTGTGGAAACACATTGCTGTGGAAACCTAGAGAAGGGAAAGGCTAATTCTGTGTTTGGGGTAGAGAGAGGAGTGAGGGAGGTGAGAGACAATCAGAAAGAGTTCACAGGGGAGCTGGTGTCAACCTGGAGGATGCATGAAAGTAGGTGAGGAAAACAGCATCCTATGAAGGCGACTTGCTGGAGCCAGGGGCCTCCGGGGGTCCAGAAGCAGGGTACTGTCCCAGGGACAGTCTTTTTGAGCCAGCAACTGCAGTGTGGAGAGGGGCTTTATTTGTACAGCCATTCTGAATACTCTCTTTTAAGCTTGGCCTGAAATATCACATCACTTTAGTATACTGCTGGGCAGTAAACTACTAAAGTCAGTAAAATATCTCACTTGCCTATGAGCCAGACATACCTCTGTCTCCAGGTACAGCCAGGACCTTTACAGTTTGGCTGTGTATGGGATAGTAATGGGTACAGACCTGGAACCCCAGGAACCGGTCTTCCGAAAAGAAGGGTTCTGTACCAGGACTTCAAATGGGAGCCAACAAGACTCCCTCAAAAGACCTATCTTGCTTTGTGGCAGCTGAATTTGTTTCTTTGGGAGCTTATCAGGATAGGCTTCATCTAGAACATGCAGATGTATACGGGTGTGTGTGAGTGTGTCTAGACCCCTGTGAAGAAGTCCAAAGCTCTTCTTCTCTGGTGGGTCTGGTGGATGTCAATGTCATGCTCACCCTCATTTGCTATTCCTCTCCAGTAGCCAGCCGTCCTCTTCCCATTCTCAACACCATCTTTCCCAACTCACATCTCCACTGTAGTCCATACCATCTCCTTAATAATAGCACCAGAAGGAGTCGAAGGAAGAGGAGGAGGAGGTCGAGAAGGAGCAGAAGAAGAGCATGCGCACAGAGTGCTGACTTTGTGCCCGGGTAGGTCCTGTTCTTGGTGCTCAACATGTGTTAACCCAGGGAAGGCAGGTGCTACCTATTCTGCTTCCTATGCCTGGAGGGCCTGAAATCCTCATAGTCTCCTTGGACTCACAGACCAACTTACCCCTGAATTCATTCTTACCCCCTAAACTCACGTGGAAAGACTCAGATCCTACTAAGTGATTGCCTGGTTCCCTCACCCCCCAATTAGTCTCAGGTACAATCACCACCTTAATCTCCATAATGAAACTTGTTTATATAAGTTTTATTAGGTAGTCCCCTAGTTCTAATGAGATCTTTTAGTCTATGTGTGAGTGTGTGTGTGTGCGCATGTGTGTACATGAGTGCATGTGCACATATGAGTTTGGGAGATGGGGTGTCAGAGTGGCTATGCATTCATCTAACACAGGGGTCGGGAACCTTTTTGGCTGAGAGAGCCATGAACGCCACATATTTTAAAATGTAATTCCGTGAGAGCCATACAACAACTCATGTACATTAGGCATTATTCAATAAAAATTTGGTGTTGTCCCGAAGGACAGCTGTGATTGGCTCCAGTCACCCGCAACCATGAACATGAGCGGTAGGAAATGAATGTATTGTAATACATGAGAATGTTTTATATTTTTAACATTATTTTTTTTTATTAAAGCTTTGTCTGCAAGCCAGATGCAGCCATCAAAAGAGCCACATCTGGCTTGCGAGCCATAGGTTCCCGACCCCTGACAGATGAGGAGACTGAGGCAGGGAGAGGAGGAGGAAGATCTTTCTGGCTTGTGTGGAAATGGCAAATTACCTTGTAGTCTTCATAATATGTAATGTTTTTCAAATCACTCCCAGTTCTGCTTTTTGGCTATTGAATAGGTGCAATCAACTCCATTTTTTCAGTGGAGAAACTATAGTCAAGGTCAAGCAGCAGTAACTGTGGAAGGTTACTCTGTGACTATGAGCCCCTCAACTAGTGAGGCAGGAATGGTTAGGTCTCCATGGGCTAGACACCTCACCTAGAGAAGGAGAGCTTTAGGAGTCTGTTATTAAATTAGCAGCCTATGTTCTGCTCCCCATTATAATAAAGTGTGTGCTCACACTTTTCCTCTGTTTTCCCATTGCTTTCTCTGGTTACACTGGGAGGTAGGCTCTGGTATGCCTTTTTATAGAAGAGGAGATAGGAGATTAAGTGACCTGTGCTGTGATGGAGCAAGAATTCTGCTCATCAACTAACTACATATTCAATTGTGCAGGCCTCACACAAGTCACTACTGAATCCAGGGACAGCAGTGTGGCAGGACATAAAGGAAAGGCTTGTAGATGCTTGCAGGGAGGTTAGCTGGCTCAATGGGAGTGGCTTTGGCATTTGGAGAATTCTTTGAGTGAGACTGTCCTAGGCAATGCAGAGTCCAAATTTAGCATTTCTGTCCCTTAAAATGAAATATCTATAGCCCTGCATAGCCAATGATTAAGACATCCAAAAAATCTCTCTCATATTTTAAAAAGCCCCTTACAGGGTTGTTACCACCCCACACTCCCCTCTCCCCCCTGCCACTTGGAACTACAGGACTAGGGTCTCAGTTTTGACACCGGTTCCCTTTCTATTATCCTAGTTTCAAGAACTATTCCTCTTGGACTCTCTCAGCAAGCAAGTGTCAGGAGTTACTGAGGCATGAACCTGCCTCTGAGGCCTGAGGAGGCTGTTTCTTTAAGGAGGCTGGTTCCCAGGACTGAGGGAGGGTGATGAGAGCTAAGGGGGCGGAATGGGGTGGTAGAATTGAGGAGCAAAAGGACCCCATCCCTGCCCCCTGCAGGTTCACCTAATCGCCACACTCTGCATTATTACCCGCCTAATGCGCCTTGCTTTTAAATAAAATATGCAAAGATTTCCCTCTCAAATTATCTCCCTAGGCAAGTTAGCTCAACTCCAGCTTGTTAATGGAAAAAATGCAAATAAGACCTCCCCTCTCTCCCTCAGCCCCCAGGCTCTGGACCACTAATGTGATTTCTTTCTTTTTGGGAATTTCTCCGTTTCCATTGAAATCGTTTTTTAAAGTGGCAGAGGTGGGTGTGTTTCCCAGGTGCCGTCCAAAGGGAGAGTCTTAGAGGGTGGGAACAGATCAGGTAGAAGTTTGAAAACGTCACTCTGTTATGGAGCCTGCCCCTTTCTGAGCCTCCTTTTCCTTATCTGAGATTTCAGTTAGTCCTTCCCAGGACTGCTGTGGGGCTGAACCGTGGGCCAGACGTGGAGCCCCGCACTGGACAGTTTACACCTGTTATTCTTGGCAGATACAGAGATAGAGAAAACAGACATGGTTTCTGCCCTCATAAAGCTCACAGTCTAATAGAAGAAAAAAAACCCCACCTCAGATATTTAAAAAAATTTAAAGCAATTATAGGACACCTTAATCAAGCAATCAAAATCAATATCACCATCGTGAGACAAATGGACATCCACTTTCTGATGTGAAGCCTTTAGGACGCACCATGCTGCCACAGAGGCAGAACCTGAGGGCTGCAGAACCAGGAGGAACCATCAGACAAACCTAAATTCAGGGTCAGGCTTAGAAACAGTGACAGGGGTTCTCTGGAAATACTATCATAAAAGGAGAATGAACTGTTCCAGATCAAAGGGACTAAAGAGGAAGACAATAAAATGCATTTGCTGATTCTGAATTAGATATGTAGTGGGTTGAATAAAATTTCTGTAGAGGACAACAGTGGGACATTTGGCAAAATGTGACTATGGATTGTATTATAGATAGTTTATTATATCCATCATAAATTTCCTGAATATGATCATCATATTATGGTTGCATAGAAAAATCTCCTTGTTTGGGGGGAAGCATATGCGGAAATGTTTAGGGGTAAAAGATCATGATATTTGCAACTTTGCCTCAGATGATTCAGAGAACAATTGAGGCAAATAAGAACAACTGGTGAATTAGGTGAGAAATTTAGGGTGGTTCATTGAATTATATTTGCAATTTTTCCATAGGTTTAAAAATTTTCAAAATAAAAAGTTGAAAAAAATAAAAATTCTCATTGGCTTTTTAAAGCATGTTAATGCAATCGTAACTATGATTTTAAAAATTTCTTAATGTTTTATTTATTTAAGTAGGGTTGATATGCAATATTATATTAGTTATATTAGTTTCAAGTGTACAATATAGTGATTCAACATTTTTATACTATACAATGGAACTATGATCTTTAAAAGTCCTTATCTTTTTTTTTTTTTTTTTTTTTGTATTTTTCTGAAGCTAGAATCGGGGAGAGACAGTCAGACAGACTCCCGCATGCACCCTACCGGGATCCACCCGGCACGCCCACCAGGGGGCGACGCTCTGCCCACCAGGGGGCGATGCTTTGCCCCTCTGAGGGTGTCGCTCTGTTGCGACCAGAGCCACTCTAGCGCCTGGGGCAGAGGCCAAGGAGCCATCCCCAGCACCGGGGCCATCTTTGCTCCAATGGAGCCCTGGCTGCTGGAGGGGAAGAGAGAGACAGAGAGGAAGGAGAGGGGGAGGGGTGGAGAAGCAGATGGGCGCTTCTCTTGTGTGCCCTGGCCAGGAATTGAACCTGGGACTTCTGCACGCCAGGCTGACGCTCTACCACTGAGCCAACCGGCCAGGGCCAAAAGTCCTTATCTTTTAAAGATGCTTGCTAAATAAAACATTTTCAGATGAAATAAAGTAATCTGTATTATTTTCTTAAAAATGATGGAGAAGGAGGGAAGTAGGTGTTTAGGCTGAAACAGATTTGCCATGAATTGATAACTGAAGTTGTGTGATGAGACTATTCTTTTTCTTTATATTTAATTTTTTATGATAAAATGCTGTTTTGCAGAAATGCAATTACAAGAATTGTGATGGGTATCAGGAGAGAGGGACAGGTCTGGCAGGGGAACACAATCTGTTGCAGGATTCGGATGGAGCAGCCTTTCTAGAAGAGAGGGGTGTGTAAGCAGATACTTACTTAGAGTGGGGCCAAAGCGGGCTGAGTAGGGGGGGGGTAGGAAAGTGCTCTCCGGACCAACAGTCCAACAGATATAAGAGTGAGAGGCCTGGGAGAATAGAGAGAGCTGGAGCTAGAAAGGACCTTGTGTCAAGTGTGGGCCTGAAGATTTTATCCTGAGGGTAATAGAGAGCTTTAAGCAGGGAAGTGACAGGATTGAATTTGCATTTGAGAAAGACCACACCAGTGCTTTGGAGGCTAATAGGAAAGTGCAAAGCTGGAGACAGAAGCTTCGGTCCAGCGAGTTGGGTCTGCATTCCCTCCCTGCAGGCTTCCTGACTGCCTATTTTCCCTCCCAACTGAGGGATGCAGCTTGAGTACCTGATTTCAAACATGTGACCAATCTATCCCCAAAGCCCTAATGGCTGTCTTCCCATTGCCAGTTCTCTCTGCCTCTGTCATCATAGGAAAGCAACTGGCTGGTGGTTGAGTTTCAGACTCTGGAATCAGGCTGCCTGGATTTAGTTTTCACCTCTGCCCCTTACTAGCTGATAACCTTGCACAAATATTATTTTTAATTTTACAGTTTACTTTCAATATTATTTTATATTAGTTTCAGGTGTACATCATAGTGTTTAGACAATCATATACTTTACATCACCCTCCCCCATATTTCCAGTACTCACCTGATACCATACAGTTATTAGAATATTATTGATTATATTCCATATGCAGTACTTTACATCCCCATGACTGTTTTGTAACTGCCAATTTGTACTTCTTTTTATTTCTTTTTTATTTTATTATTATGTTTTTTACAGAGACAGAGAGTCAGAGAGAGGGATAGACAGGGACAGACAGGAACGGAGAGAGATGAGAAGCATCAATCATCAGTTTTTCATTGCGACACCTTAGTTACTCATTGACTGCCCTCCCATATGTGCCCTGACCATGGGCCTTCAGCAGACCGAGCAACCCCTTGCTCGAGCCAGCGACCTTGGTGGTGAACTTTTTTGCTCAAACCAGATGAGCCCGCGCTCAAGCTGGTGACCTCCGGGTCTCAAACCTGGGTCTTCCGCATCTCAGTCCGACGCTCCATTCACTGCGCCACCGCCTGGTCAGGCAATTTGTACTTCTTTTTTTTTTTTTTTTTTTTTTTTTTTTGTATTTTTCTGAAGCTGGAAACGGGGAGGCAGTCAGACAGACTCCCGCATGCGCCTGACTGGGATCCACCCGGCACGCCTACCAGGGGGCGATGCTCTGCCCATCCGGGGCATCGCTCTGTCACGACCAGAGCCACTTTAGCGCCTGGGGCAGAGGCCAAGGAGCCATCCCCAGCGCCTGGGCCATCTTTTGCTCCAACGGAGCCTCGGCTGCGGGAGGGGAAGAGAGAGACAGAGAGGAAGGAGATGGGGAGGGGTGGAAAAGCAGATGGGCGCCTCTCCTGTGTATCCTGGCCGGGAATCGAATCCGGGACTTCCACACGCCAGGCCGACACTCTACCACTGAGCCAACCGGCCAGGGCCCAATTTGTACTTCTTAATCGCCTTTTCCACCCAGTCTCCCAACCCTCTCTCCCCTTTGCAACCAGTTTGACAAGTTTCTTTACTTCAGTTTCCTCATCTATAAAGTAGGGATAATAATACTATTACTTACATCACAGAGAAGTTGTGAAGATTAAATTCATCGATAAGCACCAAGTGGTTAGAACAGTGCCTGGCCCATAATAAGGACTTAGTAAGTCTACTCGGTACCAAGTTCTGTCCTGGAAGGATGCAGATGGATAGAGAGGCAAAAGAAGACAGGTTCTTCATCCTCAAAGATGTCAGCCTTACTGGATAGATGGAATGCAGAATCAAAAGATCAATGTCAAGGCCCTGGCCGGTTGGCTCAGCGGTAGAGCGTTGGCCTAGCGTGCGGAGGACCCGGGTTCGATTCCCGGCCAGGACATATAGGAGAAGCGCCCATTTGCTTCTCTACCCCTCCGCCGCGCTTTCCTCTCTGTCTCTCTCTTCCCCTCCCGCAGCCAAGGCTCCATTGGAGCAAAGATGGCCCGGGCGCTGGGGATGGCTCTGTGGCCTCTGCCTCCGGCGCTAGAGTGGCTCTGGTCGCAACATGGCGACGCCCAGGATGGGCAGAGCATCGCCCCCTGGTGGGCGTGCCGGGTGGATCCCGGTCGGGCGCATGCGGGAGTCTGTCTGACTGTCTCTCCCTGTTTCGAGCTTCAGAAAAAAAAAAAAAAAAAAAAGATCAATGTCAAAGCACTGTATTATTGCGTTATTTACAATATTAAATACAGCTGGAAATATTCAAGTGTCCATCAATAAGGAATGGCTAAGGGCATTGTTACACCCAGTAATGTTTAAAAAGAGGTTAAAAATTCCTATTTTATTATATGAGGTGAAAGGGTCAGAAGCAAAATTGCAAATGTCGTAAAACAATCATATATATATATATTTGGTAGTTTTTTTCCGAAGCTGGAAATGGGGAGGCAGTCAGACAGACTCCCGCATGCGCCCGACCGGGAGTCACTCGGCATGCCCACCAGGGGGCGATGCTCTGCCCCTCTGGGGCGTCGCTCTGCCACAATCAGAGCCATTCTAGCGCCTGAGGCAGAGGCCATAGAGCCATCCTCAGCGCCTAGGCCAACTTTTGCTCCAATGGAGCCTTGGCTGCAGGAGGGGAAGAGAGAGACAGAGAGGAAGGAGAGGGGGAGGGGTGGAGAAGCAGATGGGCGCTTCTCCTATGTGCCCTGGCCGGGAATCAAACCCGGGACTCCTGCACGCCAGGCCGACACTCTACCACTGAGCCAACCGGCCAGGGCCCAACAATCATATTTTTGAAAGAATAAAGAGAAAAAAATTAAAAGGAAACACTAAAATATTGACAGTGGTTACCTCTAGATGGTGCTATTTGGGTATAGTTTAAATTATTTTTAAAAAATTTTAAATTTTGGAAACAGCCAAAATATCTAAAATAAGCATGATTTACTTTTATAACGGGAATATTTCAACCTTACTTTGTTTGCTTTAGGTTACAAATGAATAATGGTGAACATCATTAGCCATCAGGAAAATACAAATCAAATCACAATGAGCCTTGGCTGGATAGCTCTGTTGGTTAGAGCATGATCCCAGTATGTAGAGGTTGCCTGTTCGATCCCTAGTCAGGGCACATACAGAAACAGTGATGTTTTTGTCTTTCTCTCCCTTCTTCTTTCTAAAATCAATAATAATAAAAAATAATAAGATACCACTTCACACCCTCAGTGATAGCTATAACCAAAACAACAGATAATAAGTGTTGGGTGACCTGCTGGTGGGAATGTAAAACAATGAAGCTGCTTGGGGAAACAATCTGGCAGTTCGCCAAAGGTTAAATGTAGAATTACCATAATTCCACAGCCCAGCAATTTCAATCCTAGTACATATGTAGACAAGAGAATTGAAAACTTATATTCACACAAAGACTTGTGCATAAGTGTTCATTGTAGCCAAAAGTGGAAACAACCACAACCCAAATGTTCCTCAATGATGAATGGATAATCAGGCTGTGGTGCAATGGATAGAGCGTCGGACTGGGATACAGAGGACGCAGGTTTGAAACCCCAAGGTCGCTGGCTTAAGCGTGGGCTCCTCCGGCTTTTGTGTAGGCTCACCAGCTTGAGCAAGGTCAATGGCTTGAGCAAGGGTCACTCGCTTTTCTGTAGCCCCCCAGTAAAGGCACATATAAGAAAGCAATTGATGAACTACAAAGGTGCCACAACAAAGAACTGATGCTTCTCATCCATCCCTTCCTGTCTGTCTTCCCTATCTGTCCCTCTCTGTCTCTCTCCTGGTCTCCGTAACAAAAAAAAAAAAAGAAGAAGAAATAAGCCAATCACAAAAGGACAAATACTGTATGATTCTGCTTATATAAGATAACTAGAACAGTCAAATTCAGAGAGACAGAAAGGAGAACGATGGTTGCCAGGGACTAAAGGGAGGGAAGAATGGTGAGTTATTCTTTAATGTATCTAGAGTTTCAGTTTTACAAGATGAAAAGAGAGATGGTGGTTACGCAACAATGTGAATGCACTTAATGCCATAGAGTTACACACTTAAAGACAGTGAATTTTATGTGACTTGTATTTTTCCACACCCCCAAAAAAACAAACAGAAAGAGTGATTGCCACCAGCTCTGCTCTTGTGGGAGTGCATCCATCACTGACATGCCTGAGCCAATTAGACCCAAGTGATTTATATAATCCACACTCATCAGCATCATAAGCAAGTAGCATAAGTGACACCAACCTCAGCATTCCAGTTCGATGCTTTATCCATTGCACCACCACAAGTCAGGCATAAATTTTTTAAAAAGACTTTTTTAAAAATTGATTTTAGCCTGACCTGTGGTGGCGCAGTGGATAAAGCGTCAACCTGGAAATGCTGAGGTCGCCGGTTCAAAACCCTGGGCTTGCCTGGTCAAGGCACATATGGGAGTTGATGCTTTCAGCTCCTCCCCCCTATCTCTCTCTCTCTCTCTGTCTCTCTCTCCTCTCTAAAATGAATAAATAAAAATAAAAAATTGATTTTAGAAAGAGGAGACAAAGAAAGAGAGAAGTGGGGGAGGAGCGGGAAGCATCAACTCAGCAACTGCCCGTCTGTGCCCTGACTGGACAAGTTCGGGGCTTCAAACTGGCACCCTCAGTGTCCACTATGCCACTACTGGTTAGGCAAGGCCAGATATGAATTATTGTGGAATGTGAGTGCTGAAATTGAGTCTTGAGGTGCTGACCTTAGTTAGAGTCAACCCAGACCCTCCTGGCTCAGTGGTTCAGCTTGGTCCTGGTCCTATTGTCTCGAGTCAGGGAAGAGAACTCAGCACAGGTGTTAAGGGCTGTGGGCTTAGTGAGTGTCCCATGACCCTAGTGTGTTGGGGTGGGGACACTTCTCAGATTGCAGGTAGGCCTCTTCTGAGGGGCTGAGATGGGGCTCCTGAGTTTTAAGGTTCTGGCCTTGTGCTTGCTCCAGTGCTGGGCGCCAATTCAGCCTCACAGCCTTGTTCTTGGTTCCCTAATTCCACCCCATCTCACCCCACCCCGACTTCGCCCAAGACATGACTGGCTGGTCTCCCACAGGCAGAAGCACAGACAGTGGCAAAGCCCAAGGGAGAAAGCAATTGCGTTCCTTCCTTAGGACCCTCTTTGCCTCTCTTTATAACCTCTTTCCCAGGGGTTCCTTTGTGGAAATAGAATGAGAGCCAGAACAGAGTAACCCTGGCTCTTTATTAAATATGTGAGTGAGTGAGAGAGTGAGTGATATAAACTCTTTCCCAGGGGTTCCTTTGTGGAAATAGAATGAGAGCCAGAACAGAATAACCCTGGCTCTTTATTAAATATGTGAGTGAGTGAGAGAGTGAGTGATATAACCTCTTTCCCAGGGGTTCCTTTGTGGAAATAGAATGAGAGCCAGAACAGAGTAACCCTGGCTCTTTATTAAATATGTGAGTGAGTGAGTGTGTGTGTGTGTGTGTGTGCGCGTGCGCACACGCGTGCACACACACACACACACACACGCAGAGAGAGAGAGAGATAGAGAGCTGAAAAATGAATGTGTCCCTTTTCCAATTTCCCCACATTCTGTCCCCCAGCCCTGCTCATCTGTGCAGGTGGACCCCGGGCTTGTCATTAAGTCTCTGTCTCTGACACCTCTGCAGCTTCCATGCCTAGGGCACTTCTGCCTCTCCTCTCCCTCCCTCCACCTCTCAGCTTCAGCTGCATACTGCCACCCAGCATTCCTGAAGCTGCTGCCTCCCACCCCAGTGCCAGCCCTCAGAACCAGCCCTTTACAAAACAGCCCCAGCCCCTCTCTAGCTAGGTAACTGGAGGAGGAGACAGAGGAAGGAAAAAGAAGAGGAATACTGAGAACATAACAGTCTAGAAAGATTAAGTTTAGAGAGGAGAGAGTTAGTCAGTCCAGCTATTTTATGCTCTTCTATTCACTTAGCTATCTGACCACTGCCTGTCTCTCTCCCCTACTTCTCTCTCTCTCTGTTTTCCTTTGCTGTCATTCATTCATTCATTCATTTTTTAAATTTATTTATTTATTTATTTTTTACAGAGACAGAGAGAGGGATAGACAGGGACAGACAGACAGGAACAAAGAAAGATGAGAAGCATCAATCATTAGTTTTTCGTTGCGTGTTGCAACACCTTAGTTGTTCATTGATTGCTTTCTCATATGTGCCTTGACCGCGGGCCTTCAGCAGACCGAGTAGCCCCTTGCTGGAGCCAGTGACCTTGGGTTCAAGCTGGTGGGCTTTTGCTCAAACCAGATGAGCTCACGCTCAAGCTGGTGACCTCGGGGTCTCGAACCTGGGTCCTCCGCATCCCAGTCCGACACTCTATCCACTGCGCCACCGCCGGGTCAGACTCATTCATTTTTTATTTACTGACCAAGTCCCAGTCAAATAGAACAACAAAGTTATTTACACATAAAAAAAAATTGCCAAGCTCCTCTTTTGGAAACTTTACCCAATTCTCTTTGCTTTCACTGTCTGCCCAAGGATGGTTTGTACCTAATCCGCCCCCATCCTGAAACTTGTGTGGCTCTGCCTTCTCACTAGCACCCTATTCCCTCACCCTTGGCCTCTTTCAGCACTTATCTGACTGACTCCCACTTCAGGCTGGTCCACTGAGGGTGGTAGGAGGGATTCCCATGACTTTTCTCCCCTGGAGGTCACTCAGTGTTGCTTCCTCTCCTATGCCCACATCATCCCATATGCTAAGACCTCCCTCATCCTTCCCCATACCCCTACCTGTTCTGCCCCTCCTCACCAGGGTCAATCTACTGACTCCATCCAGCCACGGACAGACAACTCCTCAATTTGTCTTTTGAGCCCAGCTTAAATGACCTCTGTGCTTTCTCTATCCTTCTTTTTTTCTGGTTCTAACGTCTCCTTCTGGAAAAGTCTGACAACAACTCTGTGGTTGTTTTTTATAATTGTGATATAACTGACATGTAACATTATATTAGTTTCAGCTGTACAGCGTAATGCTTTGATATTTGTATACACTATGAAATGATCACAATAAATCTAAATACACTCCATCACCATACATAGTTCCAATTTTTTTTCTTGTGATGAAAACTTTTAATATTTACTCTCTCAGTAACTTTAAAATACACAATACAGTATTATTAACTATAGTCACCAAGCTGCACATTACATACCCATGACTTATTTTTTAACTTCAAGTTTTTACTATACCCCATCCTCCCTCCCTCTGGCAACCATCAATCTGTTTTCTGCATCTATAAGCTTGGTTTTTGTTTGGTTTTGTTCATTTGTTTTGGTTTCTAGATTCCATATATAAGCAAGATGGTGGCTCTGGCTGGTTGATTCAGTGGTAGAGCATTGGCATAGCATGTGGATGTCCCAGGTTTGATTCCTGGTCAGGGAACACAGGAGAAATGACTATCTGTTTTTCCACCCCTTTTCTTCCTCCTTCTCTCTCTCTCTCTCTCCCCTTCCCACAGCCATGGTTCTATTGGTTTGAACATATCACCCCCGGCACTGAGGATGGCTCTGTAGAGCCTCTGCCTCAGGTGCTAAAAATAGCTTGGTTGCAAGCATGGCCCCAGATAGGCAGAGCATTGGTCCTAGACAGGGGTTGCCAGGTGGATCCCAGGTGGGGCGCATGTGGGAGTCTGTCTCTATATCTCCTCTCCTCTCATTTGAAGAAAGAAGAAAGAAGAAAAGAGAGAGAAAAGAGAGTGTGGTATCTGTTTTTCTTTGACTTACCTCACTTAACACAATGTCCTCAAGGTCCATACCTGTTGTTACAAATAGCAAGATTCCATTTTGAAGTGAGAAGCAAGGAGGGGGGGCAGACAGATTCCCTTATGCGCCTGACCAGGATCCACCCAGCATGCCCACCAGGGGGTGATGCTCTGCCCATCTGGGGAGTTGCTCCATTGCAATGGGAGCCATTCTAGCAACTGAGGCAGTGGCCATGGAGCCATCCTCAGAGCCTGGGCCAACTTTGCTCCCATGCAGCCTTGGCTGTTGGAAGGGAAGAGAGAGATAGAGAGAAAAAATAGGAGGGATGGGTGGAGAAGCAGATGGGTACTTCTCCTGTATGCCCTGGCTGGGAATTGAACCCAGGACTTCCACAAGCCTGGGCGACGCTCTACCGCTGAGCCAACCTGCCAGGGTGATTCCATTCTTTTTTATGGCTAAGTAGTATTCAATTGTATGTGTGTGTGTGTGTGTGTGTATCACATTTCTTTCTTTTAAATTAAAATTTTTTTCACATACAGTTTATATTCAATATTATTTTGTATTACTTTTAGGTGTAACACTACATCTTCTTTATACGTTCATTCATTGATGGATACTTAGGTAGTTTCCATATCTTGGTTATTGTAAATAATGCTACAATAAACATGGTAATTTCATTAATTTTTGAGGAATATCCATATTGTTTTCCATAGTGGCTACACCAATTTACATTCCCATCAACAATGCATGAGGGTTCCCTTTTCTCCATATCCTCACCAATACTTGTTATTTATTGTCTTTTTTGATAACAGCCATCCTAACAGGTGTGAGGTAATAGCTCACTGTGGACAACTTTAAGTTTGATCCCTGACTTCTGTAGCCTTTGTGGGGCATCATTTTTTCCCTGCACCTTCTGTCTTTTCTGCCTCCACTGTTTCCTTCTCCCCCAGCACTTGTCCTACTATTGTCAATTCAGTTTCCTCTCTGCAAAGTCCCTCTTCAGAAGGAGGACCTCCTATCTCCTTCTATTGTTTCCCTTTCATCTTTGGTTCACTACAATTAGGATTTTGTCCCCCATTATTCCATGAAACAACTATCACCTGGATAATCAATGATGCCTATGTCTTCAAATTTTATGATATCAGGCGCTAGAATGGCTCTGGATGCAACAGAGCGATGCCCCAGAGCATCGCCCCCTGGTGGGCATGCCGGGTGGATCCCGGACGGGTGCATGCGGAAGTCTGTCTGACTGCCTCCCCGTTTCCAGCATCGGAAAAATGCAAAAAAAAAATACATCTAGTAAGAATTCTAGGAAAGAATGAGGGAAAGACAGTTTAGGAGAGATAATGACTAATAATTCTCTAGAATTGATGAATGATATGAATTCTCATATTGAAAATAAACATGATGTCCCAAGCTGAATAAATCAATAGAGGGTCACACTTAGTACATTACAGTAAAACTATAAAACATTAAGGAAAAATATAAAATGTTAAAAGCTATCAAAAACAGAAGATAAGTGATATTACATAAAAAGCAATGGCAATCAGAACAACAGTAGACTTCTCAACAGCAGCGATAGATGCTAGAAAGCAATGGAATGATATCATCAACTTGAGAGGGAAATAACTATCTATTTGGAGTTCTATATCTGGCTGACCTACCACAGAAAAATGAGGACAACATAAAGTTATTTCAGTCACATAAAAACAAAGGCAGATCTTGCTAAAAGAATTTTGTTAAAGAATTTATTTCAGCAAGAAAGACATTAAATCCAAAAAGAAGGTGTAGAATGCAAGTATCAACCATGTTAAAAATGTTTCCAAACATTAAAACATTTCTATCTCCTTTATAGGCTTCTCCTTTTATAGCCATTCTTTAAATATTGTTTTTCCTTTGAATTTTATCCTTTATTTTTTCTGAGTCTACTTAGGCAATCATATCTACTCAAATACTTTCAACTATCATTTATAAACTGATGCCTCAAAAGGCTACCTCTATTCCTTTTTTGTGTGTGTGACAGAGAGAGAGAGGGACAGATAGGGACAGACAGACAGGAAGGGAGAGAGATGAGAAGCATCAATTCCTTGTTGCGGTGCCTTAGTTGTTCATTGATTGCTTTCTCATATGTCCCTTGACCGGGGGTCTACAGCAGATGGAGTGACTCCTTGCTCAAGCCACCGACCTTGGGCTCAAGCTGGTGAGCCTTGCTCAAACCAGATGAGCCCACGCTCAAACTGGCCAACTCGGGATTTCAAACCTGGGTCCTCTGCATCCCAGTTTGACACTCTATCCACTGTGCCACCAACTGATCAGGCAACTACCTCTGTTCTTGACTTTGGGCTCATATATACAACTTTCTAATGGACATCTCTCTTTGAATGTCCCAAAGACAACACAACAAGCTCAAACTAAATTCACCACCTTCTTTAAACCTATCCCTCTAAGGTTCCCTCTCACAATAAATGGCACCAGTACCCACTGACTTAGGGACCCAGGCTACACATCTGAACATTGTGCTCAACTCAGTGTCCCTGAATCCAACTAGTTCCTGACTTCGCAGTTGTTTCTTAAATCCATCTCTCCTTCCCTAAGTCATTGTCTTGCTTCAGACCACCATCATCCCTACCCTTGATTGTAAAGGCAAGTAAGCTTTCACTTGTAAGCCAAAACAAGGCAATTGGCACAGTGCCTGGCAGATAGTAACGACTTAATAAATTATAAGTATTTAGTTTTTTAAAAGATTAGATGATCATAAACCCTTTGTTGGAAACTGTCACTTACCCAAAGTCACATAGCTCTCTTTTATAAAGTTATTTTAATTGATTGATTTTTAGAGAGATAGAGAGAGGGAGAGAGAGACAGAGAGAAAGAGAGAGAGAGAGAAGCATTCATTTATTGTTCCACTTAGTTGTGTATTCATTGGTTGCTTCTTGTACATGCCCTGACCAGGATTCAAACCTGTAACCTTGGTGTTTCAAGAGGACACTGTAAACAACTGAGTTAACCAGCCAAGACCAGTCACATAGCTTTCTATTGAAGACCTTATGCTCTCTCTTTTTTTTAATTTTTAAGGCTTTATTCATTTTAGACAAGATTGAGAGAGAGAGAGAGAGAGAGAGAGAGAGAGAGAGAAGAGGGTAGGGGAGGAGCAGGAAGCATCAACTCCCATATGTGCCTTGACCAGGTAAGCCCAGGGTTTTGAACTGTAGACCTCAGTGTTCCAGGTCAAAACTTTATCCACTGTGCCACCACAGGTCAGGCAGACCTTAAGCTCTTAATCATTGTTCTATACTGCATCTTTGCCACACGCTGTTTTAATCATAGATAGAGGTGTTTATTCTCCCTCAAACCAGGAGCTGCTCAAGATCAGAGACTAGATTGGGTTTGTTTCTGTGTTATTAGTAAATTTGCCGAATTGAATCTGATTGAGATCTTTAGGCATGAAGTTGATATTGGATGGGTGCACTCAAGGATTAATTGTAGAGTTAGTAAAGGGAGTGGTGGTGATTGTGGGCAAGAGATACCTTTGGGGGCTTAGGAAAGAAGGGCTTGGCAAGTGAAGCAGTTGAAAGACACTACCTGGGAATTTAAGCCTCTGGCCTCCCTGATGGTCCTTCTGGCTTTATTTGAGGGGTTGGGCAAGGTAGGAATGCAGGGAGGCTGTGCTTGTGATGAAGGGGACACGTTGCAAGCATCCAAACTCTTCATTGATCCTCTTTGGATGAAGAAGAAAGAAATTTAGTGCTCATCTCCCAGGGAGAAAAAAAGTGCCTTGATTTAAATCCAGGTACAGAATGTTAGTTTCTTAGTTTTTGGCAAATGTACCATGGCAATGTGAAATATTAATAAAGGGGAAATTGAACGATAGCACAGGAACTCTCTGTACTAACTTTTCTGTAAATCTAAAGTTTTTTCAGAATTAAAAGTTTATTAAAGACAGAAAAGCAAGTTATAGCTGAACCCATGGCTAGAATCCCAGAAGAGCACACGGTCTCTGAACAGAGAAAGGAACACTTCCGTTGTCCTTAGACAAGCTACTTTGCTGCTGTCAACTTCTGTTTGTTCATCTGTGTAATGGAAGAATACCCTTTTGCAGTGAACCTGCTGGGCATATGGGGATAATGAAATGAGCAAAGGGAGAGGGAAGAGGTCAGGATCCCAGCAGAGCAGTGAGATTCAGGACCAGGCTGTAGGTCCAGCAGGGAAGCAATCCCAAGCCCTGAGCAAAGACAATGGTGGGGTTGGGTTCAGTTTATTCCAATATGATACTGAGGCCGGCCAATTCAAGGCCCCTGCCCTGGGACATAAAGCAGGGGTCTACTTGATGGAGCAGGGGTAGGCAGAGACTAGCACTTCCTCAGAAGTGGCTTATCTCTGACTCTTCCTGTCCTCCTGGACCTCCTGGGAGAGATGGACAGTTCAGAGGAGGTTGAGGAGGCCAGAGCCCAGTAAGAGTACTAGTAGCCCAGGTTCTGACCCCAGAGGACAGGTCCTCCCACTCCCATCCATGCAGGTAGGTGCTCAGGTAGAAATTCATGGCCGGAGGGACAAAGTGGCAACTTTGGGCTGGAGGCAATGAGTAAAGCTGGGCTCTGGCAGGTAGATGCTGAGCATTCTGGCATGCCTGCGTCCTCCTTTGCATTAATTACCTGCTGACATGTTTTGTGTGTTGCTCTCCCTTTGTGCTATTTTAATTAACAGAGATCTCCTTGGAGCAAACCAGCTGCTGTGTAAATTGTCAAACTGTCAGCACACAGAGGATGGGTGCCATGGGGACATTAAGTGTGGGAACTACCAATAAGCTCCCTACTCCTTGGTACATCTGAACCTCCCTCTACACCCATCCCCGTATTAGTAATGGGCAAAAGAATATCAAGATCAAGAACTTGGACTTTTGGGTAAGATAGATTTAGGTTTGTATTTTGATTCTGGCACTAATTTGCTGTGATAATTTGGACAGATCCTAACCTTTCTGAATCTCATTTTCTTCACCTGCAAAATGGGAATAATAATACTTACATTGTCACAGAATTGTGGTTGATAATATGCATTACATGCTTCACCATTTGTCGGTAATGCCCAATAAATATGGCTTCCTAAGTCTATTTTTCTTGTCAGTGTAGAGTTTCCTACAGACCCTTTATAAGTACATAATGGCCAAAACATACATGAGAGAAATCCCATAGTTCTCATTATTGACTCTCTATTTTTCTATGTACTACCATTCTATGTTTAGGGAAGCCTTGCTTTCTAGGAAGCTTTATCTCCCAACAAATCATTAGGACCTTGTAATCCTCTTCTCCCAGTTTTCTTAGCAGGTTCACGGTGGACTGAGCATTTTCCGTGAGGCTCTTAAGTTTCAAGTGCAACTACTCTTGCTGAATAACTGGACAGATAAAATAAATAAATAGATGGATGGAGGGATCTCTAAGGAGAAGTTGTTGGCCAACTTGTGCCGTGAAGGACAAGTTATTTAGGTAAGAGGAGGGATTGAGGGTAAGGGAGGGTTTCTAGGCAGAGATAATACTGTGTTCAAATGCCCAAAGGCAATAGATAATGTGCTGTATTTGAAAAGGGTTTAGCTGAACTGAAAAAGTAGGAAGAAGGCAAGTGGTCAGGTGTGAGAGATGAGGCTACAGAGGAAGGTGGGGTCTGAACACAGAGGGCCTTGTCAAGTCCTCTTTCAGATTTTGGATTTTATTTTAATGGCATTGAGAGGCAAGTGAGGAATTTTGTGCAGCAGAAGGATATAAGCAGATTTTCATTTTAAAAGGATCACTTAGACCAGGTGTAGAGTAAGTTAGAAAAAGCAGGAGTGGATCCAGGGCACCCAGTTAGGGTGGTGTTATTTGAATTCAGGTTAAAGCAGAGTCTCATTTAGGAACATGAGAACTAGAACTTTTTTCTTTTAGAAGAGCTTTAGGAGGTAGAAGCTATGGAATTAATACTGACTGGACGTAGGGAGTTGAAGAATAAGGCAGAGGAAGAGGAAGTCATTAAAGGGCAACTAGAGAGGTAAGAAGAAGAAAAGAGAGAGTCAAAACTCGCCAAGACAGAAGACAACCAAGGGAGAGAGTTCCAAGGAGGAAATAGTCAACAATATTTAATGCTGCTAAGAGGTTCCAACCACAGGGACTGGGAAGTGGTCAGGGGTTTAGCTCAAAGGAGATGGCTGGTATCTTTGGTGGGCAGCTGTGTACGGCTGGGGTGGGGTGCAGAAAACACAGCAGTGCTTTGGGAAATGACGGGTTGGTAAGAAAAGGAAAGAGGGAGCGAAGACAATCCTTTTAAGAATATTAGCAATGAATGGAAGGAGAGAGACATAGTGGAAGATAGAAGAAAATATATAGAGTAATTATTTATTTATTTATTAATTTTTTTTTTTTTTACAGAGACAGAGAGAGAGAGAGTCAGAGAGAAGGATAGATAGGAACAGACAGACAGGAACAGAGAGAGATGAGAAGCATCAATCATTAGTTTTTCATTGCGTATTGCGACACCTTAGTTGTTCATTGATTGCTTTCTCATATGTGCCTTGACCATGGGCCTTCAGCAGACTGAGTAACCTCTTGCTCGAGCCAGCGACCTTGAGTCCAAGCTGTGAATTTCTGCTCAAACCAGATGAGCCCACACTCAAGCTGGCGACCCTGGTGTCTCGAACCTGGGTCTTCTGCATCCCAGTCCGACGCTTTATCCACTGCGCCACCGCCTGGTCAGGCTAATTTATTTTTTAAGCCGGAGGAGATTTAAGTATATTTACATGGGAAGGGGAGGTTATAGTAGAGCATAAGCAATTTAAAATACAGGAAATGGATGATAGCTGATGGAGAAAGATTCTAGAAGATGGGGGAGAAATAAGATACTGAACATCAGTAAGCAATTAGCTGTGGACATTCCAGAGATGGGGAGGTATGGCTGAGAACAAATGCAAGTTGGTTTCTATTAATGGGGGTCTCAGGAAGGGTCTGCTCCTGATGATCCCTAATCTTTTCATGTTCTCTGTTAAGAAAAAAGTGAGGTTAAGTGCTGAGAGTGAAGCCAGGAGGCGGTGGAGATGTGGGCTTGACAAGAGAATGATGAACACTGCTGTTTGGAGAATGGCTGAGAACTGGCTGGGAGTTTGCAAAAGGCCCTGATGAAAGAACAAGTATGTGACGCACCTTGGAGACAGTCCTACATTGTGCTATGTTAAGTACATTCACATTGTGATCATTACCATCATTCAGCTCCATAACTCTTTTTTTTTTATAATTCAGTGAGAGAAGGGGAGGCAGAGACAGAAGCACACATGTGCCCTTACTGGGATCCACCAGCAAGCCCACTAGCGGGCAATGCTCTGCCCATCTGGAACATTGCTCCATTGCTCAGCAACTGAGCTCTTCTTAGTGCCTTAGGCGGAGGCCATGGAGTCATCCTCAGCACCCAGAGCCAACCTGCTCCAATCGAGCCATGGCTGCAGGAAAGGAAGAGAGAGCAGGAGAGAGAGAGAGAGAGAGAGAGAGAGAGAAATAAGAGGGAGAGGGGTGGAGAACCAGAGGTGCTTCTCCTGTGTGCCCAGACTGGGACATTCATATGCCAGGCCAATGCTCTACCAAATGAACCAACC
Source organism: Saccopteryx bilineata (assembly GCF_036850765.1). Classification (NCBI taxonomy): domain Eukaryota; kingdom Metazoa; phylum Chordata; class Mammalia; order Chiroptera; family Emballonuridae; genus Saccopteryx; species Saccopteryx bilineata. The sequence continues at coordinate 265,956,216 of NC_089492.1, forward strand.
GGCCTGGGCTGGAACTCTCTTCTTCTTGCAACAAATCCCCTCTGTATCCATTAAACACGAACTCCCCATTCCGGTGCCTGTCAGCCCTGACAACCACCATTCCACATCCTTTCTCTATGGATGTGATGACTCTAGGTGCCTCATACAGGAATCACACAGTATTTGTCCTTTTGTGACTGGCTTACTTCACATAGCAAAATGTCCTCTAGCTTCATTTGTGTGGTCATGTGTCAGATCCTCCTTTTTAATGGGTGAACCATATTCTATGTTTGTATATCCTACATGCACGTTACATTTTATATTTCTACTTAACCTGCACAATTCTACACCATAGAGATTGTTGTCCTCATTTTCCAAGTGAGGAGACTGAGACTTAGACGGGACTTAGCTTGCTCCAGAGGTAGAACCAGCGCTGGAATCCAGGTCCCATCCTGTTTCTCTCTTCACCTCTTACTTTATGATACCTGTGACTGGATTCTCAGATAGCTCATCGTGGGAGGTCTGCACCATGTCCCTTCAACATGCGAGTCACCACAGCTAGACTTTGTTATAGTAGACACAGACTGAGACAGAGACTCAGACCCCACATAGGCCTTTAGGGACAGAACAGGGAGAATCCTTGTTTGTAGGTAAGGAGGGAACTTGTTAAGCAGAGTCATTGGCTCTGGCAGAAGGAATGAGATTCTCAAATAGAGGTGAGATTTCTGGCATGGAATGGAAGAGGAAAGAGGATTTTGTACCATTTAGGGCAGGAGGTTTCCTAGGCATTTGCCAGACAGACTAGCAAGATGCTCAGTAGCATTCCTCTGAAGCAAATTGCTCCAGATGGAACTTCAAAGGTGGGCGGGAGTGGGAGGGTTCGGAAACACATAGAGAGTAGAGTTCCATAGCCAAGCCTGGCACAGTTAGGTGCAGGCATGTATGAGGGAAGACTCAGGTATAAGCTAGAAAGTGCAATGCTATGTGCAGGGTCCGGCTCAAGTCAAGAGAAGGGGAGGGGAGTCCCAAGCTATCTCAGCCACTGGGCAAAGACTCTCTGTGTCTACTCCTCTCCCCCCCAGCCTGGGCCCTGTGGAAGGAAGGCATCAAGAGGACAGAACACATCACATCAGACCCTGGCCTGGTTCGTGTCGTCTTTCAGCTGATCTCACCCTGGTGTAGGTTGTCACAGAAGCCCCCTGGATGTTGATGGGTGCCTCATTAATGGCATTGCTGAGCTCATTAAGTTGATCTTTCTCCTCTCCTTAGTCTCCCGGCTGTGAGCTGTCACCTCAGTCACTCCCAGCCTGGGGCTAGGTTAACCCTTGGTGGCTCCAGCACAGAGGAGCTCACAGAGGTTGGGCTGCATTCGACCCCATGACACAGATTCAGAATGACTGACCAGGGCTGTAGATAGATTAGTTTGCTAGGGCTACTGTAACAAAGTGCCACAAGCTAAGTGACTTCAACAACAGAATATTCTGTCACAGTTCTAGAGGTTGAAAGGCTGACATAAAGGTGTGGGCAAGGTTGGTTCCTCCTGAGGGCTATGAGGGAGAACCTGTCCCCTGCCTCCCCCCCAGCTTCTGGTGGGCTTCTGGAAATCTTTGGCATTCCTTAACTTGTAGAAGAATCACCCCCATCTCTGCCTTCATCTTCACATGGTGTTCTCCCTGTGTGTGTGTGTCCAAATTTCCCTTTTTGATCAAGAATTAGTCATTTCGGCCTGACCTGTGGTGGCACAGTGGATAAAGCGTCGACCTGGAAATGCTGAGGTCGCCGGTTCAAAACCCTGGGCTTACCTAGTCAAGGCACATATGGGAGTTGATGCTTCCAGCTCCTCCCCCCTTCTCTTTCTCTGTCTCTGTCTCTCTCTCTCCTCTCTAAAAATGAATAAAGAAAAAAAAACCAAAAATACAAAAAAATAAATAAATAAATAAATAAATAATAAACATGGGGGAAAAAAAAAAAGAGTGATGTTACCTGACCAGGCGGTGGCACAGTGGATAGAGCGTCGGACTGGGATGTGGAAGGACCCAGGTTCGAGACCCCTAGGTTGCCAGCTTGAGCACAGGCTCATCTGGTTTGAACAAAGCTCACCACCTTGGACCCAAGGTTACTTGGTCTGCTGAAGGCCCACAGTCAAGGTACATATGAGAAAGCAATCAATGAACAACTAAGGTGTCGCAATGAAAAACTGATGATTGATGCTTCTCATCTCTCTCCGTTCCTGTCTGTCTTTCCCTATCTATCCCTCCCTCTGACTCTTTCTCTGTTAAAAATAAATAAATAAATAGATAGATAGATAAATAAATAAATAAAAGGGTGATGTTGAACCCCTAGCCACTATCACCACAGAATGTCATCTTTCTTTCTTTTTTCTAACAGAGACAGAGAGATAGAGAGAGGGATAGATAGGAACAGACAAACAAGAACGGAGAGAGATGAGAAGCATCAATTCTTCGTTGTGGCTCCTTAGTTGTTCATTGACTGCTTTCTCATATGTGCCTTGACCAAGGGCCTACACTAGAGCAAGTGACCACTTGCTTAAGCCAGAGACCTTGGGTGCAAGCCAGCAACCTTAGGCTCAAACCGGTGACCTCAGCATTTCCAGGTGGATGCGTTATCCACTGCGCCACCACAGGTCAGGCTTTTTTTGTATTTTTCTGAAGCTGGAAACGGGGAGGCAGTCAGACAGACTCCCGCATGCGCCCGACCGGGATCCACTCGGCACGCCCACCAGGGGGTGATGCTCTGCCCATCCGGGGCGTCGCTCTGTCGCGACCAGAGCCACTCTAGCGCCTGGGACAGAGGCCAAGGAGCCATCCCCAGCGCCCGGCCATCTTTTTGCTCCAATGGAGCCTCGGCTGCGGGAGGGGAAGAGAGAGACAGAGAGGAAGGAGGGGGGGGTGGAGAAGCAGATGGGCACCTCTCCTGTGTGCCCTGGCCGGGAATCGAACCCGGGACTTCTGCACGCCAGGCCGACGCTCTACCACTGAGCCAACCGGCCAGGGCCAACATCACTCTTTTAGAGGGCAGAATTCAATCCATAACAGGAGACAATGTTTTGCCTTTCACTAAGCCCTCTGAACAGCATGTGTCTTCAGGAAGTCCCAAAACCTTTGCCTCCAGAATGGCATGAGCTAAAAGCTCAGCCATAACTTCCTAGTGGGACAAGGTAATAGACAGGCCGAGGGCTAGTGGAAAGAGGAGGCAGAGGGAGAGGAAGAGAGAGAAGCAGAGGGAATGGAGGAGAAAAGTCACATCCAAACTTGTTTTCAGGACAATATTAAGTAGAAAGGAAATCTCTCTAAAGACTGGGGTTGACTCTCTCAGCTGGACCCACACTGAAGCCTTGGCCAGGGAATATGATTTATATTAAAAACCTTTCCTCTCACAGACAATATGTTGATGGAAAGAAGTTACATGTAACAGAGGACATGCCATATAATTTCATTTACATGAAAGTGAAGACTATACAAAACAAATCTGTGGTGACGGAGGTCAGAAGTCGCACCTTTGGGAGGTATGGGTTGGGAGGGGGCACAAGGGGGTCTCTAGAGTTCCTTGTTCTGGGTGGATGACACCCAGAACTTTATACATAAGATGATCTTTATACTTAAGATGAACTTTATACTTAAGATGATCTCACATTACTACAAATTATGTTGTAGACAATTAAGTAAATTAGCCTATTCATTACTTTTCTGCTCACCACTGGTCACCCCAGGCCACTCTGTCAGCTCGCAGGCTGTTCCCATACTCCCTGTGCTCACAGATGAAAAATAATATAAACATTCAGCATGGTGTCCATCCAGCACACAATAGGTACCTCACAAACGCAAAATCCCATCATGCTCCTGTGCACATCATGTTCGAGGGGAGACCAAAGGGGCGGTGTCCAGAGAAGGTCTGGGCTCCCTCCTCGCCTCCCATCCATGGATCCTGGCACTAGGCCCTGCAGTAGAAGGTGTTTAGGCCCTCGTGGTAGACTAGTAAAAAATCATGTCCCCTAGCCCCAGGAACAGAACGCAGCCCAGCAAAAACCCCAAATCATAATTAAAAGATGCCCTGCAACTCTCTTGGCAGCATAAATTTTGAAGATGAAAGTAAATGATTAAAATAATTAAACACTTCAATCTGACAAGCTGGAGCAGAATCTTGCCAGCGGACGTTTGTCAGTAATTAGCTAATTAATCCTGGCGCAGATTATAAGCCATAACAAACCAGTCAGGCTGAACAGAGCCGGCTGCTCAGAATTAGACTTTTAAAAAAGAGAGGAAGGGTGTGTTTGTGTGGGGGGAGGATTGGGTGGATAAGATGGAAGGAGGGAAATTAAGAAAAAGACATAGCATTTGTGGTCACCTGCCCTTACTCAGGCAGGTGGTGTGGGCCCAGCCTACAGGGAGATTCCTGGAGAGTTCTGGGCCTGCACGTAGGCCAGAGACCCAGCCTCTACTAGGACTTCAAGAAAATGGATACTGGGGAAGAGGAGGGGGAGTGATCTGGTCTCTAAACCAGAAGGAACAGTGAGAAGAAGCCCAGGTAGGAGGTGATGGCTACTTCAGGTAGGCACAGCGTTATTTCGTTCAGCAAGGGACCTCAACAGAGACAAGGGTTCCATTTCTGTGGAACAACATGACAAGATCCAAGCAGAAGATCAGGGCCCGGCCAAGCAGTCTGGGATCAGGATAAGCTGCAGACTAAAAATATAATGTGAGCCACAAATGTACAAATAAAATAAAAAGAAACAGATGGAATTCATTTTAATAATATGTTTTATTTAACCCAATATATGCCAAGGCTATCATTTTAGCATATATCAATAAAAACCAATTTTAGGTGATGTATTTTGAATTCTGTTATGTATTTTATACTTGATGCTCATCTAAAATCAGACTAGTCATCTTTCAAGTGCTCAATAGCCACACATAGCTAGTGCTAGCATATTGAATAGCAGGTCTAGACACAAAAAGAAAGTTGGGGCCTGACCAGGTGGTGGCACAGTGGATAGAGTGTCGAACTGGGATGCGGAAGACCCAGGTTCGAGACTCCGAGGTCGCCAGCTTGAGCGTGGGCTCATCTGGTTTGAGCAAAAATTCACTTCTTGGACCCAAGGTCACTGGCTCAAGCAAAGGGTTCCTCGGTCTGCTGAAGGCCCATGGTCAAGGCACATATGAGAAAGCCATCAGTGAACAACTAAGGTGTCGCAATGCGCAACAAAAAACTAATGATTGATGCTTCTCATCTCTCTGTTCCTGTCTGTCTGTCCCTGTCTATCCCTCACTCTGACTCTCTCTCAGTCTCTGTAAAAAAAAAAAAAAAAAAAAAAGGTTGGGAAATGCGAGCCTAAGTCTTGGGACAGTCTGCAGCAGGATGGCAGCAGACCAGAGTGACATGACCTCCTCATTGTCTGTCTTTCTCTTCTTAGCAGTTCTCCTCCCTAGCTGCTCCTGCTGGTTATTTCCAGCCAAATCAGCCTCTGCTTCAAGGGATTCCAAGATGAAGCGTCTGGAAAGTACAGAGGAGAATCCAGAGGGACTGGACTTCTGCCTTGGTGCATAGACATGGGACAGGGCTGTGCTCCCACTGCACACAGAGTTGTGTGCAGCCCTGGAGTGTGAGTGTGCAATGCACTTGTGTGTTTCAGAGGCACTCCAGGATGTGAGCACTGACCTTCAGAGAGCTCCCTGCAGCTGCAGTCACTGGCAAAAGCTCAGTTTCCTTCATATAAGCACATCAGTCATGGGACAAGAGATGGCACGTTTCTGTCTAGAAGAATGCTCTGTAAAGACTTCAAGTGGTATTTGTCTCTTAGGTAATTAATGATCAGGATCTTTTTTTTTTTCTATTGTGGTAGAATATACACAACATAAAATTTACCATCCTAACCATTTTCAAATATACAGTTCAGTGGCATTAAGTGCATTCACACTGTTGTTGTGCACCCATCACTACCATCCAACTTCAAAACATTTTCATCCTGAAACTCGCTACTCTTTAGTCAATAACTCCCCATTCCCACTGCCCCTGGCAACAACCATTCTACTTTCTGTCTCTGTGGATTTGAATAATCTAGGTATTTCATATACTGTACATGAAATCATAGAGATTTTGTCTTTTTTTTGTGACTGGCTTATTTTACTTAGCATAATGTCAAAGTTCATTCATGTTGTAGCATGTCAGAATTTCCTGTTCATTTTTAAGATTGCATAATGTTCCATTGTATGTATATACCACATTCTGCTTATCCATTCATCAGTTGGGTTGCTTTCTCATTTTAGCTATCCATGAATAGTAGCGAATTAGTATTTTTTTTTATCAGTATCTCTTTGAGGTGGAGATCTTCTGCTGCTTGCCAGAGCCCAATCCATTTTCCACCACCAGCTTGGCTGAAGCTCTGTGTGGAGATGAATTGATTCTCTCAGAACTCACATCAAAGCTCTGGTGAGAGTGAGGGAGTACAGGGACACAGCCTCTGGGCCAGCGGCACAGACCTGCAGGTGCAGCTATGCCACTGCCCTGCTGTCAGCGGGAGAGGCCTGGAGAGGGGAGAGAAGGCAAGAGAGAAAAGCTCAGAATGCAGGGCAGCAGAAGCCACTTTAACTCCAAGACTTACTACCTCCAAAGAAACACAACACTCTTTCCCATGCCCCTCAAACTTCATCCTTGTTTAACCAAATTGGCGTCTCCTGCCTGTAGGAAGAAGGAGGAAAGCCCATTTGTTGTACACTGAAAGATCCACATTTGACTATGCATCTTAGCCGAGCTTTGTGCCTACAACAGAATAAAACAGCGTTGCTTAGGGACAGGGGAAGTGCGCAGGGAATCCTGTGGTGGCTCAGTGCTCAGGACCATCCCAGTTAGTTTGGTTGATCAGGGAAAGCTCCAGGGAGGAGATAAGCTTGAGTTGTACCTTGGAGATGGGGATGAATCAGAGAGCAGAGAGGAGGAAGGAGAGCACTTCAGTTGGGGAATTTAACATAGACCCTCTCTTTAGAGCTTAGGAAGTGTGTTCAATGTGTAATCGCACTTCGTCCTCATTAGGCTCTAGGATCCCAGAAGTACCATCTCATCAGAGAGGCAATATAGCATAATAATTATGAGTGCAGTCTTTAGATTACTGGTTCAATGTGGCAAATAGAATGCATGAATTTATATCTGCTCCCTCCACAAACTTCACTAAAATAAAAGTAAAGGAGACTGACCAGGCAATGGTGCAGTGGAGAGCATCGGCCTGGGATGCTGAGACCCAGGCTCAAAACCCTGAGGTCATCGGCTTAAGTGCAGGTTTACCAGCTTGAGTGCGGGGTCGCCAGTTTGAGCATGGGATCATAGACATGATCCCATGGTTGCTGTCTTGAGCCCAAAAATCACTGACATGAAGCCCAAAGTCATTGGCTTGAGCAAGGGGCTATTGGCTCAACTGGAGCCCCCTAGCCAAGACACATATGAGAAAGTGATCAATGAACAACTGAAGTGTTACAACTATGAGTTGATGCTTCTCATCTCTCTCCCTTCCTGTCTGTCTGTCCCTGTCTGTCTGCCTCTCTCTCTCTCACTAAAAAGAAAAAGAAAAAAAAAAGTAAAGGAATATAAAAAAGGAAATTGTAGACCACAGATGTCAACACATTTTTAGAAGATGTCAAGTGAATAAAGGAATTGGCAGAGCTGGGATACCAAGATAGCTGCCTACCAAGTGCTACAGAAAATGATGCCAAAGAGGAGTCAGCAAATTGGAGACCTGGGACCAGGGAAAGAACAGATGTTGGAGGCAATAGTTACCACAAATGTGGGAGCAAAACATGGGGCAAAAAACAAGGTTGAAAGTCTGCACAAAAAGCAGGTCCCTTCTCTATCATACACAGACAGCTGACTACATCTTCATTATCCTGGCAGGGCCTGGAGGTTTTATTCCATTGGAAAAGCAAACCAAGCCTGACCAGGTGGTGGCGCAGTGGATAGAGTGTTGAACTAGGGCGCAGAGGACCCAGGTTCGAGACCCCGAGGTTGCCGGCTTAAGCGCAGGCCCATCCGGCTTTAGCATGGGCTCACCAGCTTGAGCGCAGGGTCGCTGACTTGAGCATGGGATCATAGACATGACCTCATGGTCGCTGGCTTGAGCAAGGGGGTCACTGGCTCGGCTGTAGCCCCCTCGGTTGAGGCACATATGAAAAAGCAGTCAATAAACAACTAAGGTGCCGTGACAAAGAATTGATGCTTCTCATCTCTCTCCCTTCTGCCTGTCTGTCCCTATCTAGTCCTCTGACTCTCTCTCTGTCTCTGTCAAAAAATAAATAAAAAATAAAAAGAAGAAAGAAAGAAAAAGAAAAGGCACCAGCCAGGAACACTGGGCACAGCGGCAATCAAGGTAGAATGTCATAATGTAAAGAGGGGCATCCAGAGAGTCTGAACAGTGAGATTCTAGGGTCCAGGAGACACGGTTTCTAGAAATGCATACCCCCCTCTCAGGAGGAGACTGGTGAATTCTTCACTGAAGAAACTGAGCAAAGAAAAGATTTTTAGATATTGAAAGAGAGATTGGATAAACTGGAGAGAAGAGAGTCACAGAAAAGAGTGAATAAAATTAAGTTCCCAGAGTGAGAAGGCCTTCCAAAAGTGTCATGAATATAATAAGTGAAAATAGGTCCATACCAAATCCCATTGACATAAAGTTTTAGATGGCCAAAGATACAGATAAAAATCTTTTCCATTTAGTAAGGCTAGGATACATGCAGAGGATGACACAGAATCAGGAATAGCGAAGGGCTCTCAGCAGCCATCCTGAAGCAATACCTTCAAAACGCGAAAGTATTCCCATGCCAGCCAAGATATATACATTAACTGGATAGAATAAAAAAATTCTCTGTGATTCAAGATGTCAGACATTTTACCTCTCACATATTCTTTCTCAGGAAGTTATTAAAGGATGTGTGTCATCAAAATGAAGAATTAAACCGAGGAAGATAAAGATGTGGGTCCAGGGGGTCTAGCCCAGAAAATTTACAGAAGGAATCCCCCGAGCAACTGCTGTGTGGAAGGCCTGGAGAGTAAGTACACATTGAGCAGAGAAATACAAGGCTCCAAAGGATGCCTTCAGAGGGAATTAATAGATTACCTAATGTGTTTCACCCTGTGGAAACTACTCTTCAGAAGATTTTTGCACTATGATAAAGATTTTGGGAAGAATTCATGGTAACGATATGGAAAACTAAGAAAATAGGAGAAAGAAAAAAACAAGGGCATTAACAAAAGGCAAGAAAAAATATCTGTTCGTGAAAGGTAATGTAATGTTAGTTTCAGCAGTGAACCATTTGTGCAAAATCAATAAAGGCGAACCCTGAATATTGATTTAATTAAAAAATTGTGATATAATTACAATAAAAGGATGCAAGGGGGAGGGGTGTGGGGTCAGAGTGCCATAGGATATTAAATTATCATCTTTCATAATAGATTAAGAGCTAGCATAAAAGCATATTATCCAGAAGTAAATACCAGTAGACTCAGCTAAACTGATTTTAAGTGGTTGCCTTGAGAAGGGAAACTTGGGGATGGGGTATAGACTACTGCTTTTTGTGTGTGATAAAACTTCTAATACTAGTTGACATTTTAAGACCATGTACATGTATTAATTTGTTTATAAAAAAAAGAAACATACAATGGAATAATATTCAGCCTTTGAAAAGAAGACAATTGAGACAATGCTACAATGTGGATGAACCTTGAGGACATGATCCCAAGTGAAATAAACCAGTTACAAAACAAACACACACTGCATGATTCCACTTATATGAGACACCTAGAGTAGTCAAATTTAGAGACACAGGAAGTAGAATGGTGGCTTCCAAGGACTGGGTGGGGGGAGAGAATGGGGAGTTATTGTTTAATGGATATAGAGTTTTAGTTTGGTAAGATGAAAAGAGTTCTAGAGATGGATGGTAATGGTGATTATATAACAGTGTGAATGTACTTAATACTACTCAACTGCTCTCTTAAAAATGATTACAATGGTAAAATTTTCTGCTATTTTAATTTTACCACAATTTAAAAAATAAATAATTTAAAAATTGGCTAATACGATAACTTTGTTATATGTATTTTCCCCAAATTTAAGCTTTTTAGATTAAAAAATAGATGCAGCCTATGGTTCAGATTTCCAGAAGATTAAATGTAGAATTCAAATGTGGGTATTAAATGTAAACTCCAAGAGGGCAGGGAGCTTTGCCCTTTGCTCACTGTTATATCCCCTGAAGCCTAGTATAGTAGTCACTCAAAAAACAAATATAGTCAGCACTCAACAAATGTTATCTATTATTATTCTTTGAATGTACATTCCTTCATGCTGGGACATAAGCACTGCTTCTCATTGTGCGGGTGTACATGGGTACACACAAGTATGCACACAAGTATGCAGGTAAAACTCAGGGCATATTCCTTTAAATATTTACTGAATGAATTAAGAATGACTCCAAAAAGTAAGCATTATTACCCCATTTTTCAGTTAAAGAAAGTGAGGCTATATCACCCATAAATGGGATAACCAGCATTTCTAATCTTGGCCTGCAAGTGTGGTGTTCTTCCCTCAGCAGCTGACAGCTGAAAAGTTGTAGAAGCACAGAGCTGAGAAATCACCTAGATTTAATGGGAACAACAAATGGACCCATTTGGCTGGAAAAGATTTGTGCAGGGGAGGAGTGGGTGATGGCTCAGAATGTGCATTCTTGTCAGATGGTGGGGGAGGGTCCTGAGTGTCAGGTGAAGGGGCCTGGAAATTATTCAAAAGCAATGTAGAACCACTAAAAATCTTTGTTCTTTTAGTAAGGTTTATTTGGCAGCAGAATGCAGAGTGTACCGGAGTGGGAGGCAACCACAATGAAATGATCATTTTCTAAACTGGCACAATGGAAACAGGTGGCAGGAATACTGAAAGATCAACAAAATTCATAAACCTCTAGTTGACTAATCAGAAAAAATGGAGAGAGAAGGAGAAGATGCACACTACTAATATCAGTATCAGAAACCAGAGAGACTACAGATCCTACAAAAATTATAAGAATAATAAGGGAATACCATGAACAACTTTACGCCAATAAATTTTATAACTTAGATAAAAATACAATTTCCTTTTATTACTCAAGAAGAAATAGATAACTTAAATAGCCCTACATTTGCTAAAGTAACATCTTGTTTTCTTTTTAAAGAAATTCCTTTTTTTTTTTTTTTTTTTTTTTAAGATTTTATTTATTTTCGAGAAGAGAGAGAGAGAAGGGGTGAGGAGCAGGAAGCATCAACTCCCATGTGTACCTTGACCAGGAAAGCTAAGGTTTCAATCCAGCGACCTCAGCATTCCAGGTCAGCGCTTTACCCACTGCACTATCACAGACCAGGGTACATC